>NW_023416284.1:174474473-175881376 GCF_014176215.1 Rousettus aegyptiacus
AAGAAGCTAATGTAATGGCTTTTCTTCCTGCCCACTCTTTAATTTACATTTATATTACTTAATATATCCCACCTGTCCAACACTGACTTGGATGTTATTTCAGATTAATTCATGTAAGTTGCCAACGAGTGAATTTTGACCCAGTTTTGACTTACCAGTTGCTTTATTTTTGCTTCCAGAGTAACAGATATAAACCTGGGGAAGCTGGTCCGTGGGGATGCCCACGAATGCTTTGTTTCACCTGTGGCCAGAGCTGTAATTGAACTTCTTGAAAAGTCAGGTATGATGCTCCTTCAGAAATGCTGCAGTTTTCTATTATTTTTTTTTTATATTTACATTATTTTTTAATTAAGATTTGTTTCTAGAATGTCAAGATTCTAATTGAAACATGGAAGTGGTGATCAGTGTAAACTTTATTTTTATCATCTTTTGGGAGACATGAATGACTATAGCAAATTTTTCTAATAAGATTAACTGGATTACATCTTAAAATAGAAATTATTAAAGATGAATGATTAACCTGTTTTAAACAAATTCTCATCTTCTCTCTTGAAAATAGTCAAAATAACCACAATGAAAAATGTTTCAAGTTTCATATGCAGACCTAGAAAACCACTTGGATTTAAGTCTTAAGTGGGGAAGCTGATAGATATAGACTATAAAACCCTAGGTTGGGATTTATCAGTGAGCAGTATCTCTTTGAGAAATCAGTATTTAATTTCCATCATTCTCCCTTTGACCTCAAATTTAAGACCCACGGAGCCAATTGAGATGAATTGTGAGCCTTTATTAGCCAGCCGCCAACTGATTCTCCCCACTAGAGAATCCGCCCCGAGCTCCCAAAAGAGGCAGTTTATAAAGCCTAGAATAAGTAAGCAGATTACAGAAGCAGATGTTGGCCGTTCATATATCTTTGAGCAGATTACCACACCCTGGTTAACAGAATTAGAAGTAAATCCTTAATGCTGGCTTTACTGGAAAATTTTCCACCCTTAACAACCTGGTACTTCTATGTCAGTGCCATAGAAGTGAATAATTTCTTTTTCTTTGTTATGAAAGTTAATGAGTAAATTACTACTGAGCACCTCGTATGTTTAAGGGTTTTCTAGCTGAGTACATAAAAATTCAATTTACTAAATTTTTCTCAACTCCAACTTGAATTTAAAAAAAGAAGCAAATCCTCTCTCCCCTCCCCGACCTGAACAAGCAACAATCACACAAAAATTCCAGAATATATACCAGAGTTCTATTGGAAGATTAACTTTGAAGATACACCTTTAGGGATAAGCCATTAAGCTCAAATCTCTGAGATAATCCGAATAGAAGGTTTTTCCATCATATGGGTTATCAGAATAATGATTCTTGGTCACTATACCATCAAAAAAAAAAAAGAGAGAGAGAGGCAATTATAGCTGATAGTCACCGTAGGCTGGTGTTCAGAGGGCCAGGTTTTAAAAGGCTGTTTTTCCTTAGGATAAAGCTGTATGGGAGGATGTTTTGATTGTAATATTGATTTCCGTTTGGTGGGCAGGTGTCAACTTAGATGGAAAGAAGGTCTTGATTGTAGGAGCCCATGGGTCTTTGGAAGCCGCCCTGCAGTGCCTGTTCCAGAAGAAAGGGTCCATGACAATGAGCTCCCAGTGGAAAACACCTCAGCTTCAAAGCAAGGTAAGCCTCATCCCTGTTGGGAACATAAACTTAAATGCTTAGGTCGGAAAAGAAGAAGGGCTGGAAACGTATGGGCTGAGCATTTCACCTAAGAAATTGGAGAAAGATCAGCAGAAAATCTCAAAGGATGAAAACAATAAAGAGCACAGGTTAATAAAATAGAAAAAATATTGTTGTGGTGCGGTCAAATCTAAGACCCACAGAGCCAACTGAGATGAATTGCGAGCCTTTATTAGCCGGTGGGCGACTGACTCTCTACCAGGCAGGGTTAAAAGAGATCAGCCCAAAAGAGGCAGTTTATAAAGCCTAGAACCACACCCTGATTAACAAGTAAACAGATTACCACATCCTGGTTAACGGAATCAGAGTAAATCCTTAATGCTGGTTTACTGGAAAATTTCCACCCTTAACAATATATATGTGTGTGAGAGTTTATCAGTAAAGCCAAAAGTTGGTTCTTGGAAAAGTCTAGCAAAATAGACACACCATTAGCCAAAATAATCAAAACACAAAGAACTCTGGCAATGTTAAGAACGAACAAGGGTACATAACCACAGAAACAAAAATTAGTTTTTAAAAATGAAAATATGAACAGCTTTCAGCTGGCAAATTTGAAAATTGATAACTTGCAAAATGGATTTAGGTAAAATTGAATAGACTTATATACATCAAAGACGTCAACTCAATCTGCCCACCAAACAAGCAAACAAAAAAGGCAATGAGTAGTTTTTCAAATTAGTTCTATCGCAGTCAAAGAACAGATCATAATCTTTTCTCCAGGGAATAGAGAAAAAGAGAACATTCCCTAACTCATTTTATTAGTGCCAAGCCAGGCAAGGACAAGATGCTAAAGGACAGTTACAGCCCAATTTCACTTATGAATACAGATGAAATAATTATTAGCAAAATTATTATAAAACTGAATCCAACACCACCTCGAGCTTATTGTAGGATTGCAAAGGTGGGTTAACTTCAGAATATCCATTAATGTAATTCATGTTATCAGATTAAAAACTATACTCATTATAGTAGATGAAGGAAAGTTATTTGATAAAATCTAGTGTCCTTTCTGATTTTTTTTTTTTAGAAAACCTCCTAGATTAGGAATTTAAAGGAATTCCTTAATTCAATAAAAACATCTATGAAAGTTATAGCAGATATCTCATATAATAGTGAAATATTAGAAACATTTCTTGTAAAACTAGGAAAGATAAGGATGCCTGTTAATCAGTACTCCTTACCAGCACTATATGGGAATTTCTAGCAGCAATATAAAGAAAGAAAAAATTTATGACTAGAAAAGAAAATACCAAACTGTTATTAATCCTGGATGATATAGTTATCTATATAAAGAGCGCATAGTTAAAAATATGAAAATGAATAAGAGTTAAGCTTGGTTCTTGGGTATAAAATGAACATGCAAAAACCAATTGTATTTTTAAACAGCCCACCCAATGTTAGAAAATTAAATTTTTAAAAACAATTTCTAATAGCAATGAGAATATAAAGCCCCTAGGAATAAATTTAACAAAAGTCATATACGACCTTTCGTAAGAAATTATATAATTTTGGTGAAACTCATCAAGGCCCAAATAAAGCAAGAATACCATGTTCATGGATAAGAAGACTCAATATCTTAAAGATATTACTATTCCCAAAATCTATGAATTTGAATCAAAATCCTGACATAACATTGTTATGTAGAATTTGACAAGATGATTCTAAAATTAATAAGGAAGCACAAGGACAAAAACAAGACAATTTCGAAAGGGAGCTAGAGCTATAAATATCAATGTGAAAGAGTTTTTTAAAACAGCCTTCACTGAAAAAAAACAAGGATATTGCAGAAGGATATATTTCATTTCATAAACGCCATTTATATAAGGTATAAATGCAAAACTATATAGTATAAATTTTTAGAGCTATGTACATATAAAGTGAAAGCATAAAGAAATGAATGAGAACTGTGACCCAAATAAATCAGAAATGTTTGGCAGAGACGAAGATGTAGACGTAGGGGAGAAGGGAGACTTGGGGACATTCACTTGTAATCGTCATGTCTTTTTTTCTTAAACTGGGCAATGGGTGGGATATCCAGGTGTGTTATAGTCTTCTTTTATATTTTCACGTCTGAAATAGTTAATAAAGTTTTCTAATTTCAAAAAATAACCATGCAGTCCACATATTTCAAGCAAAGTGAAGTTAACAGCACGGAAGCACAGTAAATTAGTGCAGAATGAAATCTAAAAGTACACATTCCTCTGTTGTCACGTGTGAATGAAACCAGAGAAGGCAGGCCTCTGGTCTGAGACTTAAAATGTTTGAGTGGTGAGTGGATCAAAGATATTGAATTCTTTCTTGTTTTCAGACAGCTCAGGAGTATGGTCTGTCAATTAAACTCAAACTTAGGTGCTATGTTTAGCGGTCACCACATGGTGGCAGCCTACTCAAGAAAATTCAGACAGCTCAGGAGTGTGGTCTGTCAATTAAACTCAAACTTAGGTGCTATGTTTAGCGGTCACCACATGGTGGCAGCCTACTCAAGAAAATGCAAAGAAGATGTTCTGTAATTTAGAGCCCAGAATTTTCGATCTGGGAGATTAGTAGGAGAGGAAAATAAACCTTGCTTTGAACCGAACAGCTGTGGTGAAAGAGAGAAAAATGCCTTCGTTGGCAATTGAATGTTTTCACAGCTGTCACAGATACTTTTGCTAGTTGTATCTGTATTTTTGAAAAACAAAGACATCTTTTAAAGTACTTTTTTATTATAGAAATAAATCACATGCCTTCTTTGGTATAAATATTTCTAACTTTGAGAACGATTAAGTAGCTTTACTCTCTAGAGAATCTAGAAATTGGGTAACTTTCCTGTTTTTGTAGATGCAAGAAGTTTCTCTAATAATTCATGTTGCACCCACACATTTTATTCGTAAGTCCTTGGTACTTAAAACAGCACCACCATGAATCCTAGAGCCTGTCAACTTTCACTCTTTTTTATTGCTTCATCTTTGTAGCCAAAAATATGGAAAGGAAGGTTCAGGACTCCCCATACTTGTCTCTGTAGTTTATTTGGTATCTAATATTTGGCCTCCTCTACCTGGCCTACATATGCATGACGGCTCCCGTCCTACTGCAAGGTAAAGCCTGTGTCTTCCCGTCTTTCAGGCTAGCAGCCCAGCATGTCACTAGTCACTTACCTCCCTGCTAATACACCTTCATACTTCTGCTTGACTTTTGACTTTCCACTATTCCTATATTTTAGTTCTAAAGCACAGGCTATTTCTGGGCCTCGGGGTGGCAATTAATGTGGTACAGAGAACATCTACCCATAGGTGAGCATCCTAGGCCACCCGACCGGGACGGGCTGTGTCCACTCTTGCCCCATCCTTGGAAAAAGCGTCGCTGTGAAAAACATTGAGTGTATAAATTGAACAACAGATTGAGATTTTTGTCTTCTGATTTCACCAGCAATGAATAATAGCGCATTTTAAGATCCTAGTCCATTTAGCTTCTCATTATTAGCAATGATAAGTGCTGGGGAAAGAAAAGGGTAAGCAAAGGCTTATAGCCATTAGGTCAAAGGGAATTGTCTTCGAGAAGCATCTCTTATATGCTTATTTGGACCTGACATGGAACAAGAATCTCTGATGGCCAACTGGTTGGAGATTTCTAAAGCCAACAGTGTGAGGGATTTGGGAGTCGGGGGGTGACCATGCAACACTAGAGTCCTGTCTACCACTTCCCAAACTGCATATAGCCTTTCAAGTTTGGGATGACTGTCAAGTAATCCCAGCCTCCTGCAACCCGTAGGAACCACCTTTGAAGGTTTGGAGTCAGACACATTGGCGTCCTCAGTAAGCGGTAGACAAACAGCTCTGGGTTCAAGCTTAGCTGCTTCCTAACGGCTGTGAACCTGTCTCAAATAGAACGGGGGTCACGATACTTCCTCCCTCATAGAACTGCTGTGAGAATTCACTGATCGTGTAAGTTTGCTCGGCTCAGAACTTGGCTCCTCTTCATGTTCACGTTAACAGCGTGGCCGCTGCTCATGGTGAATCAGGAAAGACACTGGCAAGCTTCTCGAGGGGGAAAGGCAGGTGGGTCGAGCAAATCGAAAGGCGGTAAACCAGAGCGGGATCCAGGGGCTCATTGGAAGCCTGGTGTACATGCTCCCACCGTGTGGCTGGGGAGAAGGAGCGAGTCGCTCTGTCTCTGTGGTTCCCCAACAGTATGCGGAGACCGAGGGGACGAAACCAAAGCAGACTCAGAGGCGGCACCCCGGAGGCAGTGGGTGCCGGCCTTTGGCCCTGGCCAGGGGTGCCCTCGCCTTTAATTAATGTAACAGGCGCCCTTTGCTCTGCGACTGTGGACCTCTGCCTTCCCGTGATTCTTCTGATACTAAAACCCACTTTACTTCATGTCACGTCTGCTGGGGGCTTCGCTTTACCAACTATTCCTTCCAGGCCCTACAATTTTGAGGAACGGTTACATCGAGTTAATTACGTAGAAATTGTCTTTTAGCCTGCCTGAGTCTGAGGACCTTCTTTGGATATTGATTATGCGTGAAATCTCCATGGAGCCTGAGCACAAAGAATTGAGATTTGCCTTTTTAGAGTTCTAGGAAGAAAAAAAAAAAAATAGATTTAGATTTCTGCATTTGGTAGCTTTATAGCTTATGCCCCTCTGAGCGTATCATTGAAAATTAAGAGTCAGCTTCCTGCTTCGATACTGGACTTTGAGATGCGTTATGCATTATGCGTGGAGAAGGGACAGACTCTCTGGGCATATGTCCAAATGGGCTTCATGTTCTGGAGCGTCAGAGATCAGTGAGCCAGAGCACTGGGCGTGATGTTTTTACGTAGGGCAGAGGAATCGCCCTCCTTCCTCCCCCAGAACTTAGGCCCCACACTCTGCTTCCCCAGCCCCTGGGGTGGAATGACCCTCTGTGAGGGCAGGACAGAGTCATCTGCCCAGTGAGAATTGTCCTAGATGTGGAGATAAGATGAGTTCGCCCCAACGCCAGAAGCAATCTGAGGTGAGAGAAGGTTCTGCATTTAGTCCTTAGGAGGCAGAGGGGCACCCCTCTCTAGGGAAGCGGGGGGGGGGGGGGGGGCTCCCCCAGCTGAGGGCCTCTTCTGCATCTGTGTTAGATGCAGCTGGATGACAATGGTGAACAGCCTTCAGCTGTGACAAATCTCAGCAATCCCAGCTACGGGTATAAGAAGTAACCCAGAAATAAGAGAACTGTTTAGCTTTGTTTTTCTCAGAGGGCCTCATTTTTCTTCTGAGCGCAGAGACCTCCAAAACTAGTAGTAACAGAAGAAAGAAAAAATATCGCTCATTCACATTTGAAAGATCAAACTATATCATTTTTTTTTTTAGCAAAGTTAAATTATAAAGTCATTTCCAGTTTAAAATCAGTGCACAGCATCTAAAAAAGACTTTTAAAAGTGAATTGGAAAATTCTAAATATATTTGTATTATGCATGTGAAATCTTGAAAAAAGAATAATCTCTTTTCCAAAGATGAGGGGAAGAGCCTGGCTTTTAAACTGTATTAATTAGTGAGTTACGTGATATGTAACTCACTAATTAAAATATAGATGTATATTTATAATTTATGATGCATTCGTCTTTTAAATACTGTAAGAAATAAAAAGTGTGGTCATAAACCAAAAGTGCGATAATGCTGGCTCTCCCCGAGGTCCTTATTTCCTCATGTGGCTTGGACTTACCATCGAATGTCCTTTCCTTTCGGCCTGAAGGATGCCCCTTCTCGCAGGGCAGATCTAGCAATAATGAGCCCCCTCAGCTTTTATTAATGTGCAAGTGTGTTCATTCCCCCCCTTTTATTTGAAGTCTAGTTTTGCTGGATGTAGAATTCTCAGTTGACAGATTTTTTTTCCCCCTTCCAACGCTTTAAATACGTCACCCCGCCGTCTTCTGACCTTTAAGGTTACTGATGAGCGGGGTCATGATTTTTGACAGGAGAGGCTACGCGTAAACGAGTAGCGTAGTGTAATGGCAGTAATGGTAGTTAACATAAATCAAGTTAGTAGTTCCTCTAACCCAGGTACTACCCTTTACTCATATTTTCTCACGGATTCCACGTCGTCCTCATATTAGACAGGGCCGTCATTCTCCCCATGTCAAAGATGAATTGAAGCTCCGAGAGGTAGAGAGACTTTCCAAATGTCTGTAATTTTAAAATGATGGAGGTGTCACTGCAGCTTAGATTTTCAGCCACTGTCCCATTGTCAGCTCTTATTCCAGGTAACCACATAAAGCCTACTCTCTAACCTTGAACACCCAAAGGTGCCTGAAAGCTCAAGTCATGCGCCTCAGAGAGACCAAGCCCCGAAACGTGAGGCTGGCCTTGCGTTCCCTGTCATTTCATGCTGACAGTTAGTAATGGCAGACACCCCTCTCGGAGAACTGGGCTGAGGCCTGGGCTTGTCACCGCCCCTCCAGGCTCGCTCCTCAGAGGGAAGGTGTCCACCAGGCTGGGGGTGGGGTGGGGTGGGGACGCCCTGGTCAGCGGCGCAGACACACGGGACCACCTCACTGCTGAGAGCCCCTCTCTTCCCCCACTGTGCTGAGGGTCGGGTGGGGGAAATAGCCCCGAGTAACGCAGGCCCCTGTGCTCTGACGGGCTTTCAACTCTTCAGGGACCGCAGGCGCCTTGGGGTGTCCACACCCATGATTGTCACCTCGCTTCTTCCTGATCCAGTGCAGTCCTCATTAATGCCAGAGAGAAAAAGGTGAACAGGACTTTTTTAAAAGCCCCCAAATCAGGCCATTTATATTTAGCAATGTTGAGGAAAGGGTTTGTGAGAGAATCTGTTGAAACTAATGGACGTGTGGCCAGATCGGCTCATCAGTGTTACGTGGTTCAAGGTACCTACTGCTCAAACGGAGAAGGGCTCCAGGCTGTGTCCTGCAGAGAACAGGCCCGTGACATCTCCAGTCCACCTGCGTGCCATCCCCATTTACCTTTCCGCATCATCGGCAGAGCCCGGCTCTCATTCCTTCTCCTCCAGTGTAAATGCTTTTTAAGGATGTAGAATCAGAATACTTTCATCTTCAACAGAATCTGGAACAACAATGCACTTAACATGTGTGTAAAGACTTAGTTTTCTCATGTTCTTATGTTATCTCATTAATATATGAAAACACCTGAAAACGAGGCGTTATGCAGAGTGCTTTGACCTTGGTCGTTGAGGATAGGAGCAGAGTCTGGCTTGGATCCCAGGTCTTGTGACTCCGCCCTCTGCACCTCAATTTCTTTCTGTCAAGTGCAGCCCCCCTCACTTTTCAGAGGAGGCAACTAAGACCCAGAGAATTAGTCAAAGGAAGTGGAATGCAGGAATCTTGATGTGCAATTTGAGTTTCAGAATTGGAAAGCATAGAGGTGTCGGGAAATGCAAAGCTAATTTCCCACAGCCGTATCAATTTCCATTAACTTGAACATGCTGTAGACGACCCAGGTGGGTATTTGATTTATCGAGGGGATCGCTTCTTAAGTTATAGAACTGTCTAACCACTATGCCATACACCTGAAACTAATATGATATTAAATGTCAACTGTAATTGAAAAATTAAAAAGTTAAAATGAAAATAAATTTTAAAAAATAATAAAATATGTGGTTAATAGCATAAATGCAAATCATGAAGGCTGCCATGCCTCTGTGACATGTGGCTGGCTAAGCATTTACTCTGGGAACCGTCACTTGGGCATTTCCTCAGTTTTGTGTCGCGTGGTTCCGAGTCTGTCGTAGTAGATCCCTTTCACCCCGACTTCCACCCCACCCCCACACACAGTCTCTCTGTCTCTCGGACTCTTTAATTTTATTTTTCTCCTAGGCTATAAGGGAAAGAATTATTTTTGATGAATCATTCAAAGTATATCCGTTACTAGATTTGAGGTTTCACTTTTCTTTTATCGTCTGTCATAACTTATGTGAGTATCAGGGTCATTTAAAGGTGAACTAATTATCTTTTCTATGACGTTGGACACAACCAAGTATCTATGATATTCTTTTCTCGTACTCTGAGCAGTAAATACATTGAACGATGATGCAAGAGGCGAATGTAGAAACATTTAGAAAAAGGAAGATCATGTATTATCCTTTGCGGGGGGTGGAATTTGGTACACAAGTGCTGTAATCATAATCCCTAACTGACCATTTGGCTTGTAGTCATTCTGATTTATAAAATAACAGAAAGGTAACAGGCCAATAATCTGTTCTGATGAGGGTTGACAGTAGAAAAAAGAAACATACCCGGTTCCTGAAAGAATGATTTTCCCAGGACGAGATCACTTGCTGTGCATGAAGTGGGGTTTTACTTTTCTGAAATTGTCATTCTCCTGTCTTGTCAAAGTATTACAACATCGGAATGAAATTGTTTGACCTTATTTTAGAGTATAGATGCAGCTATTTTAACATTTCTATCTGGTCGTGTGCTTGTGTTTCAGAAAGAGGTGGATATTGCTCTGTGGGTACAAAGCAATAATCTTAATGGTAAATGTTCAATTAATCCAAATTAAAAAGAAAGACATTCTACATTAGAATAACGTGTAAATAAACAGGGACTCTGCTCACGAAAACTCTGCCCAAATGACATCTCTGTATACAGAGAACACACTGGACTCAAATGGCAAGAATTCATCAGGCGTTGTTGCTAATGCCCATTTCTGTAGTAAAGCCACTGATTAATTCCTAATTGCCAAACATGGGTTTTTTCTGCTTTTAGTTTGCCTGGCCTTTGGACACCATTCAAGCCTGTCAGCCACGCCCTTTCTCCTTTGCCTTCCTGAAAATACCATGCCCCCTTTCCTACCTCCTGGGCTACGCCATTGTCAAGTCCATTGTTCCTCTTCTCTTACGGTTTAGGACGGTCCTCCCCAGAGATGTACTTCAACCCCTCTACTTCCCATTCTACCCATTTCCCCTGGAGGTCTTATCCAAACTGCTGGTTTTCCCTTCAGCTATGTGCTGACAGCTCCCCCCTGCAGCCTCCCCCCGCCCCCCGACCCCTCGTCCGGCCTTCCCCAGCTCCAGGCTCATGGCATCCAGCTTCCTCTCAGATGGCCCCTCTTGCACGTTTCAATCTTCTGCCTTCCTTGTCACCCGCTCTTGGTCCATTCTCCGCCCAGCTTTCAGAGTACTCTTCCTAAAATACGTGTGATCCTGTGAGGACGAGGAGAGTAGCCCAGTCTGACAGTTCCTTGTCTCTTATCCAGAAAGGGTCAGCAAATTTGGAAATTTGGCATTTAGGGAAAGAGACGTGACATTTCCTAAAAAAAGAAGAACGCCTAACTCTTTCTAGGACTTTGCCATGAGATAGTCAAGGGACCCGCATGCCACAGAAGAGTTCACAGGCACTCCCTGTCGCCATGAGGCACTGCGAAGAGCCCGCGGTGGGAGACGATGCGACCCGTAAAGCCGCTTAACCAGGTTCACGCAAACCACATTGTGTCCTCGTTCATCGAAAGCGGAGGAACGGTCGAGGGGCCACCTCCCTTCCCCCGGAGTCCTCCCTGTGCTTTCCGTGTGTGACAGCTGTGCAGATGACACACAGGGACTGACCGATCGAGAACGGGATGTCGGTCCAGCTGTTAAATACTAGTAAAACTTACTGTCCTGACTTCGCGGGCAACATACGTAGAACGCGAGTGTTTAATCTTCTCTTTTCCCATCTCACTGGTTTTCCCGGTGCTTCTGCATCTTCCTTCTCTCTCTCTCTCTCTCTCTCTCTCTCTCTCTCTCTCTCTCTCTCTCTCTCTCGCTTCACCATCTTGAAGATCCCAGCTCTAAATAGCTCTGTAGACGGGGAGTTTTGTTTTTGAATCAATCCTCAGCATTCTCGGTGTTTGCCCCAAGTGGCACTCAAGAGACGGCAGGCGAATGAGTGTGTTCACTAAAGAGAGCTGGATCGCTTTTATTTTCTTTAGCAGTTGTAAGTTTAGAAGTGTGTCTGTGCTGGAGAAAAAAAAAACCTGTTGCTGATTTCGTAAAGTGCCGTTCTTCATTTTGAACCTTATTTTCTGAACTATGTTGATAATTTCGGAAGGTATAGAAACAGGTTTTATAGGTCTCAGGAATATAAAGCATAGTTCTTCAAAAATATCTCTCAACCTTTTTTTTTTTTAACCCATCCGAACTTTTGGTATACAGTATACACAAATCTCATACCTGAGATTCTTAAATACGCGTACCCTTTCGAAACACATTGATAGAAGATAAATTCTGTCTTCTAGCCAGAAGACTGAGGCTATGCTTTCTGTAGTTTAAATTTTTTTAAATGCATTTTGTTTGCGAAATACAAAATTAATGACGTTCCCTATAACTTTGCAAATCACATCTTTCCTCCTTCTCCTCTCTAAACTCTGCAGGACTCCCATATGCTCCACGTTAAATGGCTACGTGTCTGTCTGTGTCTTGCTATTGTTTTAACATTTGGTCTTATGCCTGGGGAGTGGGTGGTTCCCGTTAAGCTGCCTCTACTCAAGTCTCAGCAGAGAAAGCAATATTTTGGTATGAGGTAAAGTTTCAAGCCAGGCTCTGGCCAGGGTCTTTCCCGTTTGGGAGGAGGAAAGTACACACTGCCAGTGAGACGATAATTCTCCTTGAATTTTAGCTCAATAAAATCTTCCCCGGTCTTCAGTGCGTTATTTATTGATTTAAACATCTAGCACTTTTCCCTTCCAGAAGGAATTAGCAGCTATGATGCGATCACTGCTGATTTTTGTCTTTTCTCTGTGGGATCGACTGTCTCTCAGTCACTTACGAGCACAGCTCACTTTAGAGTTCTGTTTCGGTCCGAAGTTGAGGGGGTTGGAATGAGACTTCTGAGATTTATAGGTAATGAAAAGAATAGGTTGTATCAAAGATGCCATGTGTAGGAAACTGGAGTGTTCTTAGGGGACTTGTGTGAGCCTGTGATCCCCGGCTTTTTCCAAAATGAACATTTCAGTCTTGTACATATTAGCTTCTTATAGGTGTTTTAACATGTTCTGTTTTTGCTGCTATTGTGCATGAAAATACAACAAAATGCTGTTTCTTATCTGCTGATCGTTGTCAACAAGCTTTAAACATTTGTGTTTCTCTCGAGGCTTACTCTGGTTGAATCTCTTCATGGTATAGGTGAATGAAGAAATACGTTTTCTTATTCAGATGTGCGTAAAATCCTCTTCCCGTAAGAACACTCTTTTCCCCGAAATGTAACATCACCCTGAGGTCTAGCTGCTTTTCAGATCTATCCATAGAGAACACTCGTGGCATTAACACACTAGATTACTGGTGTTATTGGCGGTGACTACACAGGGAGAATGGTTGTTTTAGTTGGGACTTGTCTTTTTAATGTGATTTATAGAGTTGATTCACTGAGATGCCATTTCAGTGAATTCATCTTCCTGCGCCTTGAGTGCGGGACTGAGAAGCAGCGAGCCCTGTTTGGCTCATTAGTGGCACTCAGTGAGTGTCAGTTCACTCTGTCCTGTTTGCATGATCACATGTTTCTGGGATGCTAGCTGTTAGAAGCTGGCTTTGTCGGCCCTTTGAAAAGGCAACGCGTTCGAATCGTTAACCACTGTGTTCCTCCTCTGTCGGGGGCTTGGAGCTGCCCTGGATCTGGGTTTTTTTGTGCATAAACCAGATAGGGCTGTCCCGGGTTCGCTTCCCCTGACCGCCCTCTGTTTTCCCAGGATGCCTAAGAGACTTTAGCTAGTGCGGCCTCTGATCTGAACGGCGCCCCAGGCCACCCGGCTGAGGAGCAGGCTCGGCTCTTCCCTGACCTCTTCGGCGCTCGGCCTGTTCTGTGTTTGCCTCCCGCGCCTCTCTGATCGCAGAGTCTGCAGTCGTTGACGTCTGTGGAAAGAGCAATGGAGGGACGGCCCTCCGCGCTGGAGAGCAGAGAGTGGGAAGCTCCCCTCTCCTTCCGCCTCGGGGAATTCCAAAGCTGGGTCCGCTAGGGGGAAAAGGACGTACCGTGACATACTTACAGTCACCGAGCCTCAGTTTCCTCGTCCGTCAGGTGGGTGCGGTAACGCCACCCTCACGTATTCGGGATATTCATTGGGGTGAAACCGACCGCACCAAGCGGACATGGGCCGTCGTTGCCATTTTCCTGCAAGGGTCTGAGATTCCTTCCTCGCCGTTGCACCTCCCCGTCCGGATCCAGTTGGAGGTCGTCGGTGGCTTCGTTGGTACCGAGACGGGTGGTCATTCTTCGCTCGAGCTCAGAGCCAACCTCCCACCCTGCCTCTGGACGTAACCTTCCTCCCAGACGTGTGCTGTCAGAACCCGGACGGGGTGGACGTGAGGAATGCGTTTTGCAGTAGCGGTCGCATTCTTTCCTTTTCTAAAAAAAAAAAAAGAAAGAAAAGAGCAGTTTGACAAGAGACTAACCAGGGCCTTGAGGAAAACGAGATTCTTTCTCGAGCTCTCGAAAACCTTTCCATAGATCTAGTAAAAGTTCCATATGGCTCTGATTTCGATGACGCAGTTGTTCAGGCCAGCAGGCCCCACGCGCTGGTCAGATCTTCCAGGGGCCTCACTACAGTGATCCCTGTTTTTTTTCCTAAGCCGCTGCATGAGGACACCACCCACCCCAGGGTGCCTTTCAGTCTCCCTTCCATCAGCAGAGCTCTCTTTGTCCCATCTCATTTCCTGGTATTGCAGTGAGTGCCGAAAACATGTAAGTAAATGGTAATACCGTGCATGGTCATATGCCGAAGCGACTACCCTGAAGAAAAGCGCTAAAGTCTTTTCTTTCTAAGCTATGATCGTCACGTTCTGTCACGTTCTGTAATGTGAGCTACAGTAGTCAATCAGTAGGTGATTCCGTTCCTGTCTTCGTGCGGAACGGAACTCTAGAACTGGGATTCTCTCTGACCTTGAGGTCATTTGACATTGCTCCTTAGTCACATCTTGAGGCTGCAGATTAAAAGGTGTGTGGTGCTTTTGTTTTCCTTTCTAGCTGCACAAGGCTGACATCGTGGTCTTAGGCTCGCCCAAGCCGGAAGAAATTCCACTTTCTTGGATACAACCAGGAACTGCTGTTCTCAACTGTTCCCATGACTTCCTGTCAGGTAAATGTGTTAAAATTGGCACCGGGCCAGCTGATACAATTAGTTTTGATCGGTATGAGAAATGTTCGCCTTATTCAAAAGAGTATATTCCTGAAGTGTTGGTCGTTGTCAACATAAGAGAATGTTGGCGTGCCTACCTTTCGGGTTACTCCCACAGGAATCACATTGTCCAACGAAGAGAAGCCGAAATGCAGCCACATCCAGCATCGAGCCGTCAAACATTGGTCATGACCTAAAGCAGATCATTTCTGCATGTGCGACGTTAACTAGAAGTAGTCATTTTCATTGTCTTTTAAAAAAAGCAGCAGAATCCTTTCTCCCAAAGAAATCGCAGCTGCCCCTCGCCATGTAAAAGCAGATGAAACAGAGTCGCTGAGAGGGATGGGAAATGCAGACCAACCCTCGTATTTCCCCGATTTCCCCTGGCGCTGACCGCCCCCCTTTCCAGCCCTGAGACAGCTCAGAACAGTGTGAAAAAAGTCGGGATTAGAAACGGAGGAAGCGTTAGGCTTGGTGTTGATCTGACATTTGATGGTGTTTCGCCAAGGGACCCAGGAATGCCTGGGCCACACCAGGCCCACCGTTAGCGTAGCTCAGGGTGTGGCAGCGCCAGGGTACCCAGCCAGGGGCCGGTAGGAGCAGGCCCACGAGGGCTTGCCCCTTTCCCATTCACAGAAGGACACACTGAGGCAAAGGCAGCTTTGGATCACACCCAGCTCAGTTCCCCAGTACCAGAGGAGTCCACAATCCTTTCTTGTTACCTGTGGCCTTCAGATTTCAGCATGGAGAGGAGGAGCGTCCTGAGCTGGCCTGGAGGGCAATGTTTTTATTCCCCCAAAGCGGATATGAACTTGAGCCAAACTGTTGGAGGCCTCTGCCCTCTTCACCTCTGCCTGTACCACACTGGGATCCTAGATCTCGAAACCTTCTAGGCAGCCCCACAAAAGGGAGTGAAATAGAGAACACTATCTAAAAGAAATAAAAATAACGTCTGATCTGGTCACCTCGAGAGAACCATTTGTCATTTTTTTCGTGAAAATCAATCAACTTAATTGTATGGAATATTTTGGAAGGAAAAGAAAATATATACTAAAAGAATTACTGAAATTTATATGACTTTCTTTTAAAGAAAAACATTGGACCTCCCTCCAATTTTCCTAGAATCGACCTATCGGATCAAAAAACCCTTAGGGCTGAAGGGGAGGGGGCAGCTTGAGTGCAAGGGAAGATGCTCAGGAATTTTCCAGAATGCTCCTGTACTTAGTGAAGAGTATATAGATGAATACGTCAGTTAGGTGCAGTGTAATATGAATGTGGGATTGATGGCTCTTTTTAGCAAATAGGAGGCATACTCTAAATAACTTTTTTGAAATAAATGTAGTTCCTGGGTACAATTTTTTTTTTCTGAAAAAATCAATACCTAACTTATAAACGGTGGACATGGCTCAGAATCCTAGTTGGACTTATTAGAAAGTCAGTTCTGACTTTTCTTTTAAATGACTGTTTCTTTGATATAATATTTACTCGCTGTTTTTTATTAGAATTTATATATAAGACAATTTTGGCACAATCCTGGCTAGAGATAAGAGAGTCTGTTTCTATGTTCTTTTGGAATCCCTTTAAGTCCTATGATTCTACGAAGGTGACATATTTTATTAGTGAAACCGGGTCTCATGTTTAATACATTTCTCTTTAGGACTTTTCTTTTTTGAAAGGCATTCTTTAAAACAGTACATTTCAGCATAACGGTTCCCTTGCGGGGTGGGGAAGACCAAGGCATTATGCTTTCATTTATCGATTCTGTGTGTAGACTGATGGCAGTTTAAATTTCAGATTTATCTGGTCCAGCAGTGGTTTTCTTTTTGTTTCTGAACACCCAGAGCCCAGAGTAGTGCCCGACACGTACATAGTAAGTCCTCAGTAAATGCCGAGCGTTGGATGCGTAAACAAACATGCGCTCAGCATTATACAGTGCGTGCAGTTTTCAGTTAGTCGCAGGTTGCGACACCGTTCCTTGAACGTGTCTCCCACTTAACAGCAGGGCCGACAGGACAAAGACAAAGATGAAAAATGTGCCGACAAAAATGGACGAACATTTTCCAGCCGGTGCTATGTATAACGGCACTACGTTTCTCAATAGAGTGTTAACTGTAGCAACTTTGCTTAGTATGAAAATTTAATCTGCGAGTAAATTGGTGTAAGGCTCCCCCTACTTTTTGTATAATCTAGCCACTTTGAACAAATGAATAGACTTTCAAGCATTGTTAAAAGGAAAGGTGCTTCTATTTAAACTTCAGAGCAAAAGAATTTTTAATAAACTCGTGATCGAATGAAGGCAGGGTTTTATAATGAAATTTTTATACTCAATCTTAATGGTACAGCGTTTCCCTACCTCCCCCCTCCCCATAACAATAGATGGACTAGGATGATTTATGATTTTATGATGAGGTAATTCTATAGAGGCATTTTATTGAATACCTAATCTCTGGAGAGATTTTCCTGATGGCTGACATCCCAGAAGTAGTGCTCAGAAAACAATTACACCTAACTCGTTGGGTCTGTTCAGTCTTCTGTGGCATGACTGTGATACTTAGATTTACAACAGGGACATAGCAATGTTCAGTTTTCTAGCTATAAAGTTAACTAATTTTTTTATTATTAAAAGAAATATTTCAAATAAAAGAAGCGGGCTATGATTTTGTAATGCCGGACCATATCGTGCCTCAGCATTAAGACTTATTTCCTGATGTAACAAATGAGACAAAGAAGAAACTGGTCTTATATGTTGAGTCCAGAGGACCATATTAAAACAGCAACTTCGTGGGTCAGAATAGTTTACAGCATAATTTTAAGCGAACATAATTCTGTTTAGTATGAAGTGGGGGTAGAACCCTGGGCCGAATCCCAGGGCTTATGCTAATGAGCTGGGGGACGGTGAGCCTTCCCTCTTATGGATTGGAAGGGAATACAATGTGGTGGAAAGAACATGGAAGTTGGGGTCGGCATTGATCTGGCTCAGAGCTGAGTTTGATTGGTTTGTTTGTTTTAACTCTAACAGTATACTCCTAGGCTGTGTAACCTCGAACAAATAACTTGAGCTCTCCGATCTTCATTATCCTCTTGGGTAAGACGAGAGCAAGGCTGTGGGGAAGGATGAACGAGATGCCCACCTCGGGCGCAGGGCCCCTTCTCATAGTGACCGCCAGTCAATGTTGGTCCACTCACTCTCTCCACTTCATTGTTGCCAACACACAGAATAGCTTTCAGAATTCATGTTAGCAGGATGTAAGTTTATATTTGACAAATCAAGTCCAAGGAAGGAAGAGGTCCGATGAAATTCTGAGAATGTCGGAAGGCAGCTTTTGAGAAATTAGGCATGCATGTAATTTAATCATTATTCTAATGCACTTGGAATATTTGCTTCTGGCTTTTGAACTTTATTCTAAAATCTACTGTATCTATTATCTCTTTTCCTTAATTTTTTCCTCAGGAAATTCTAGATGTTTTGGACTTATCTCTGAGATATATTATTGCTAGTTTTTCATTTTAAATTTCAATTTGCTCTCAGTACAATATATTTAATGGTTTTTTACTTTTTTTAAAAAAAGGCTCAGCCATTTAGAACAAACAAGTCTGTATTATTTCCTTCTTAATTTGGTTTCAGGAATTTCAAAAGGGCTGCTTATATAAGCTAATATTAATATTTTAATTGTGTTTTTTTTCTCTGAAGATTCTTACGCTGTATTCTTTTTTAAAAAGTGACACACAGTCATTTGATAGCAGAATTCAGATGTTTTAAGTTACAAGCGAAACTCTTGTGCATTGTCAGAAAAATCGTACTGAACTTTTATTTATTGGATTTTACCATTTATCCTTCAAGGTTAATATATTTCACTTCAAAACTATTCACCAGTATATTTTGAAAGTTTTATCAGTATTAATTTGTAAATTTTAGCTTTCTCTTTTCAAACATTCACATAATTTTTTTTTTTTTTTTTTTTGGAGTAACTTGTTCTCCTGGAGGAGTAGAAAATATTTCAAGTTCAGTCTGTATGGCCGGAGCTTTTCTGATCAAAATGATGCCCTTGGCCAGATTGCAAAAAAAAAAAAAAAAAAATGCCTAAACGTTTTCCGTATAACTGAGATGGCAGGAAAACCAAAGAATTTGCCTTGGTCCCTCACACTTCATTTATTCTGGCAGAAGTCCCTGGGAGGTCTCAGAACGGCTCCTGTCAGAAAGGCCTGTTCTGATTTTCAGGGGAAGTATTATAACACTTTAGCCTTAAATTTCCTTATTGTGGAAAGTTTGGTTAATGTAACATAACAGAAATTATGCATGAAAGGCTATCTTTTAAAGTGATTCATTGACTTGTCACTGGAGGGACCATGAGCTAATGGAGAGTGTTTAAGGTGAAGTGTGAAGATGAGTTTGGTTTGGGACAGGACTCCTGCTGGACAAGAGGAGACAGCCCTCGGGTGGGGCCCTCCGTGGGGCCCTCCCCCCACACAGGCAGGCGGGGACATAATGATTTCCTCTCTCTATTCTCTTCAGCCATGAAATGGATTGAGGGCGTATTCCTGATTGGCTGAGTTATTGTCTTAATTGCTTCGAATTCTCCAGATTCATAACTTTTAATTTAGTTTTATGATGCATCAATTCCTACTATGAAAACAATACAGTGTGTATGTTAGAAAATTTGGGAAATACGAAATAGCACGTGGAAAAAAATAACAGTAATTTCTGATCTAGTTACCTTGAGATAACCATCTGACATTTTTTTCCACTAAAAAATCGTTACACTTAATTTTTATTTGGATCTGATAGTAGAAACAAAAGAAAGTATGATATCAAGAGCATTACTGAAATTTAGATAACTGTTTCTCAGAAAGAGAAATATTGGTTCCTTCGGGATTTTTCTAAGGTTTCAACTATATGTTTATGCTTATGTGCGTCCTGTGTTATGTTTTAAAATCTGTGTTGGTTTTAGACACTTTCTGTGTTATGCAAGGCAGTGGCTGAGATTATGGGAGGAATTATTCCCCATGTAATTCTATAGGTGAAATCGTCTTCATTCACGTGGGTATTTGTGATTCTGTTTCAGGAACATGCATTTATAAATTGGTACCAGCTCCTCGAATGTAGCTTTTTCCTATTTCTCCATCATTTAAAGGTAGAGATAAGAATGACAGAAGCATATTTCTTCTCCAGAGTTGTTGGACAGGACGTTCAGATCAGATCTCTTGTGATTCAAACAAAACAAAACAAATCTCTCATTCTCTGTATTCTTGGCTTTTGCCTGAATGTGATTTATAAAACCAAAGTGTTGCTAATCTTTAAACAGTACCTGAGGGACGTGATTATCCAACTCCCTAATACACTGGACATAGAACATCACAAAACACTCCAGTGTTTTATGCTCTCTCTTGCAAAGGACTGTCAGCAAAATGGATAATTTAAAAGCAGAGTGGCCAGAAAAGAGGGAATTCAAAAAAGTTGCTATTAGAAAAGTTTCTTTTCTCTAAAGCAAGATGTAGGCTGAAGTATTTTACATGCGTATTTACTTTTTATAAACTTTAAGTACCAACTAAAGGAAGGAAAAGCAGAATTCTTATAAATGCCTCTTTATTTTGAAAACCACGTTATCCCTAAAATTAGTATTCTAAAATTTCTCAGTTTTGATGGAAAATTGGTCCTATCGCTTTTATGACAAGGATTTTGACAATTATCAAAGAAAGCCTGACCTTTCACGTAACACTTAGGCTGGGCTTTTCCTATAGGTGTGTGGTTCCCTCTTCTTATCCTTCCTATTAATGGGTGAAATTGCTTTTATTTCGTATGTCTTGTCTAAACACACACAGTGTATGGCAAGTCCTTCACACACCATATCACGTTCCAGTCCCACAGAATGCTATGAGGTTGATGTGACGCCCATTAATTAACAGACTCAGAGTCACAACTGCGGGTAAGAGCCAGAGGCAAGATTTGAATTCAGTCTCACTCTAAAGTCTGTGGCCCAATCAGGAGCCCCCAAGGCTGTGCCAGGGGCTGGTGACCTAACCGCAGCGGTGCCCTGACGTCCTGACCTCTGCGGTTACGAATGAGAACATCGCCCGGGGTGCCAGCTTTTTATAAGGAGCAATGGGTTATGAAAGGCAGCATATTGAAAGTCTTTTTTTTTATCCCCACCCCCCTCAAATTCTTCGCAGGGAAGCTCGGCTGGGGTTCTCCCAGCGTGCATTCCAGCGGTCTCATCACGGAGGGTGACGTGAGTCTCCTTGCTGCAGCTCTGCGGATTCAGGTTTGACGACACAGCCATTTGAGAACTTTTTTGAGTGTGAAGCTTTAGATCCTCACATTTTGCAAGGTTTTTTTTGTCCAGCAGACACAGCGGTAAACACTTTGCATGCATATGTCATTTAATTGTCACAATTATCCTACCTATAAGATGATGTTATCCCCATTTGATAGACGAGGAGGGAATGGAGACTTAGGAAAATTAAGTTACTTGCTTTTGGTCACATGACAAGTATGGGTCAGGGACCCAAATCAGGGCCCGTTATTACTTATCAATTGCCGTGTGTTGAAGTGCCCCCCCAAACCTGGAACTTAAAACAACAGACGTTAACTCACAATTTCTGTGGTGAGAGATTTGGGAGCAGCCTAGCTGCTTAGTTCTGGCTCAGAGTCTCTCCTGGTGAAATCAGAATGTTGGCTGGGGGCTGTGGTCATCGGAAGGGCTGACTGGAGCTCGAGGATCCACTTCCCACGTGGCCGTTGGATCAAATTTCTCTGTGCAGTCGGTCGCTCACAGCGAGACACCGAACTTCCCCCAGTAAGGGTGATCGAAGGAGAGCAAAGAGGAAGCCGCAGTGGGTTTTATGAACTAGTCTCCAAAATCATACCCTGCCGCTTTTTTCCTCTTGGCCAGAAGTAAGCCCCTGATCTAGGTCACTTGCAAGGAGAAGGGAATTGGGCTCACCTCTTGAAGAGAGGAGGATTAAAGGATTTGTGGACATTTTATTGACCCACCGTCATCTATGTGACCTGGAGCCCGAGATCTCCAGCTCTCCACTGCACAAGCTTATTTGCACTGGTGCCAGACCTTCTTTTCTGCCCTACTGATGGGCCTGCCAGCAGAGGCGTCAACTAGTGGCCGAGAAGCCCAAGCCTCTCGTTCCTGCCACAGTGGAATTAACCAGGAGCAAGTTTTAGTTCATTTCTTTCTTACATACATAGCAACACGTAATCAAAACTTCTGACTTTAAAATGGGGAGTAAGGATTGTGTTACATCTTGGCCATAGGCAAATTTTATTTCTTTGTGTACCTGTCTGATTATTCAATAATTCGATTTGCTTATTCTTTATATCTACCGTAGAATGATTATGCTTTAAATGCCGCTGCAGATTTTGGAAGCTAGGCATCCAGGCTGGTCTCTCGTGTATCCTCCTGTTCTCCTCATTTTTCTTCTCTAATCGAGATGAAGAATCTACTCTATAATTTTAAACTGTGTACTCGATGTGCTTGGTGAACACTTAAACCATTTCAGTAGTACACACGCATCTCACATTTTCCTTTTCCAGAAAAACCTACAAATTTCATTAGGTGGGAGTAAAACCGCTCCTGGTATTCCCTTGAGTCGTGCGACTTTATAGTCCTTTTCCTGGCGTGACATCCCCGAACGGTCTTTGCACAGTTCGGATACAGACCCTGACGATGTTCTCTTTTCTAACGTGTTCTCCTTTCTGCCCTGCTGAAGAACCTGGTCAGTAGTGGGAGGAGATGGCTCCGTGAACAGCAGTACACGAGGTGGAGACTTCACTGCTTGAAACTTCAGCCCCTCTCTCCCGTGCCAAGGTATCTGGGCGATGTGTTTATACTGGCGTCAGCTCATGCAAGTGCCTTAGTTATCTCCGGTGATCCATCGAGCGGGGGGCATGACCCATGGTATTATGGCTTCGGTGGTGGATAATTTTCTCCGATCAAAGTGCCACACTACTTTTTCTAGCATCGAAGTCCCCCAAAATCAAATAATGAACATGTTTACCATATTCACTCAGTTCTGAAGTGTATATTTTTTCATTTCTGAAATCGGGATTTCCTTATTATCGATGATATGTCCTGTATTAAATGGCAGTGTTTTTTCCTCTTAGTAGTCCATCAAATAATGATATCTTAGGTTTGACACAATACGGTAATGTTTTATTTGGAATATGCTTTTCAGTGTTAGAAATGCCCAACGTATGTCATCCTGGTCTCAAGGGCCATGTAGGTTTCGAATCTGGGAATAAATGACCAACCAACCAAATAGTGCTCAGCCTTCTTCGGAGCATGGTAGTATCTACCGTGTGACCGGAAGCTCTGTGATGGTCCAGATGGATATTTTCTTCAGAGTGGTATTTAGTGGAGTGTACGCTACATATTCTCTCTGCATAAATTTGGAACCGCAAACTGGAGGATATGTTCTCAGCAATTTGTAGTGTAATTAGTTAGATAAGCTATCTGAGCCAGAGACATGCATTCTCCTGCCTCATAATGAGTCCTCCGGGGCTGTCTCCGCCTCAGTGAACGGGCCCCGCCCCCTTCGGGCAGGGCGGGCCTACGGCCAGAGCTCCCCCACGTGAGCTCATCGCCAGCGCGGGGAGACAGAGTGTCAGTAACAGAACTTCCAGTCATTGACTTAAGTCCATTTTCACTTGATGAACCAGTTGTATTTTGGAATTGACCTCTGCTTCCTTGAGCGGCCACTGAGCACTGTGGTTCGCTTATACCCACCAGGCTGGTGGAACTCTCCAGCCTCTGCTCTCATGCCAGAAACGGACTAGACATTTTAGTCATCCCCCGTGTTCAGTAATACCTAAATTTCAAGGAATGCTGTTTTTTTTGTAATATCATCCCTGAAGTTCTATAATCTGTTTTATAAAATACTTTTCAAGTTACTTATGTTGTCATAGGACCTTAATTTTTTTTTTATGAGTAAATTCTACTTACAGAGAGCTAAAAAAATTGAGATGGACTCCCCCAAATGGCATACCACAACCTTTGTATAAATCGAAATGAATTCTACTTCGGGAAAAAAATAAAAAGGGCTTTATTTGCTTAACCAAATTTGACTTCCAGAACCACTGAGGAAAGAAAGGCAGGCAGAGTCATTTAAAAACCACTCAAAAAATCAAAATGCTGTCCCTCTCACTCTAGCCAGTGAAGAGAAAACCGTGGAGATTTTCTACGAGTGGGCTCTGTGATTTAGGAGATGGCGGCAGGAGAGAAACAGAAAAAAGGAATAGGCAGAAGAGTGAAAGGAAGTAGGAGCCTGGACAGTGAAGGGGACGGGGGAGGAGAACTGGTCAGGAAAACGCAGGCCGGCCTGGGGAAGGGCCATCCTGGCTGCAGGCGCAGAGCTCGGCCCACATCTGGCCCGCGGAGCCGCCTCCACGCCAAGCTGTCCAGTTCCCATCAGGGAAGCCCGGACTGGAAGTGGCTTTACCGTCATCGCCTGCATCAAGGTCGGACTCCGACGGGGTCAGGGAGGAGACTGTAGGGCAGTATAGGGGCTGAGAGTAGATTGTCAACATTAGCAACAGAAAGAAAACCAGAGCAGGGAATGATCTGCCTCCAGCAGGGAGGGTGACCTGCCGCCCACTGCAGGGACTGCTGTGCCCCCCCAAAAAAGGCGTCCAGGGCCAGCCAGGGGACCCACTGCTGTCTTCTCAGATGTCGGCCCTTAAAATCAATCTCCGATGTTTGCCTGCTCTCCCGTACTCCGGCTTATGCCTGCCAGGTCTTACTCGCAAACAGATGGTCAAGCAGATAAGTGGCCTGAACCTCCAATAAAAAAAAAAAAAAAAAAAATGGCTCAGCTCGAGCCCCAAAAGCCTCTCCTGAGAAGTGCGGCACGTGCTGATCTTCATAGCACTCCTAGAAGGTGAGCCGTGGTGTTCTCATCTTGCCAGATGTGAACATCGAACAGTTCAAGATTTGCCCAGTTGATGTTCCTGAGCTAAACTTCCCTGTGCCGGAAGTCGAGCTTCAGGTGTTGGGCCCATTACAGTTATGCAATCAAGAAAACGTTTTGAAATACAATTTGGACTTGAAATAGGAAAAAGAGGGAAAGTATGGACACAGATCAAACAAAATAGCATCTCCACATTTTTGAGTAGCCGAGAGATACTAGCCCACCGAGGGTGCATTATGCAATAACCCATCTATTTGTGGTTAACGAATCCTGCAATAACCCGTAGAAAGCATTGTGCTCCATAATGGATTTCTACTTACGGGAGGCCTTTGGGCACGCTGCAATCTGCAGCCCTCTCTCCTATGACGTAGGTGTTATCCTTATACCTGGGCAGAATTCTAGGATCTTTATGAGTTTTCAAGAGTTGCTTCTCTAAAGCGATGTACCGTTTTCTCATGCACATTAATTGTCAGCAGTTGTGCTTAATACCGCTCGGAAGCAAGGGCCGTGCAGCCGACGCGTTGATTTCATGGCTGGCGTGGTGCGTGGCGGCTTTTTGCTCCGGCAGCGACCACCTCAGCTGAGAAGACTCTTGCCTCTTACAATTTGGACTTTGTTCCTCACTCTCACCCCCTCCAGTGATATCGAGATTTCAAGAGCACAGACTCCGAAAGCTGTGGATGTCCTTGCCAAGGAGATAGGATTGCTTGCAGATGAAATCGAAATCTATGGCAAAAGCAAAGCTAAAGTGCGTTTGTCCCTGCTGGAAAGGTTAAAGGATCAGGCAGATGGAAAATACGTCTTAGTCGCTGGGTAAGACTCCTTTAAAATCTGTTTGACTTAGAAGACGTGTTTATCAAACTCTCTGCCCTACGTCTGCCTGTCATCACACCCTGCAAATACATCCTGTTCTCACATTTGATGTTATCTTGTCCAATTTACTTGGCATTCCTTCATTTGACTTGGGGCAAGTTGAGGTAAGTTTGTTGGTTTTTTTTTTTTTTTTCAGTACAAAACAAATTAGTTTCCACAAAGTATAAAGCGTAATGAATCACTAATCCAGGACTTTATTTTTTGTTTCTCATATTGTGTTTTTGTCATCCTTGCACTCACTACCTTGGTTTGTTCAATTTTTTTTTTTCAGGATAAAAATTAAAACAACAATTGAAAGTAAAATATTTTGAACTGAGCAGGGTTTGTGTGTGTGTGTGTGTGTGTGTGTGTGTGTGTGTGTGTTCTACTTAGAAATAACATTTTAATGGAAAACATATAGATAATTCCATGAAACTTTGGTTTTCTTATTCATCTCTTTAAAATTTCTTATTTATCTATTTGAAAGATAATTTCAGAATTGATGTTGGGCCATTTCCATTTGAGTTGGTCATTTTTTAAAAGATAAATGCCTGGTGTTTATGAAAAGGAGCATCTGCTTTAATTTTCTCTCTTTTTTAAAAAAGAAACACATTTACTAGCTGGAAAAAAAAAAAGGATAGAAAATAAGGGATTTCATATATTTATTCAGCATGACCTGAGGGGACATTGAGAGACCATATAAATTCCTTTGTTGTTTTGAAATTTCGTTGCATGGACTTGGTAATGAGGTATAGGCCAACGCTTGAGGCACAAAATCCTCTTAACAGGCAGAGAGACATTTCTTATAACTGAACTTGATTTGTAGTTAATTTTCTTTTTACTTATTTAATTGTTAACGTAAGTGCTTTCTTTCTTTCTCTGGTTAGAAAAATCATACATACTCATTGTAAAAATATTCCAGAGATACAAAAAGTATAAACAAGAGAGTAAAACATCCCAAACCTAGCACCCAGAGGAAGCCGCTGTTAACGTTTGAGACCATCTTGTCACAGACACAGCCCTTCATAAATGAGCTCATTCACACTGCCGTTCTGGCAGTGACTTGATTATTCAACCATGCGTCATGTACCTGGCTCCGTGTGAATTAATACGGAGCCATGTTGTTATTTTTCGTGAATACATACCACTTCACTGTTTGCCTCCAAGATTCTTCAAGTGCTGGGAGAGGGAGTCCCAGGAGGAACGGGTGGTAGAAATGCCTGGGATGAGGGTGTGTTTCATTTGCCATGTCCACCCAGCACTGAGAAGCACGCTGTGGCCCAGCCAGCAATAGTCCGGCATGCTTCTAATGCTTCAGATCTACTGAGGCAAAAAAAGGATTCGAAAACATCGTAGTGATGTCCCATAATTCATTTAACCAGTTCTTTATGGATGGGCACTTGCTTCTCATGTTTAGCCATGATAAACAGTGCTAAAATTAACAACCTTAGGCATGCCTCTTCGTGCATTTGTCCATTGTCTCCTTAGGAAAAATCCCTAGAGAATTCAGTGTTTTAAAGCTACAAATAAAGATAAAACTACAAAAAGGCAAGATATCATGTGTAATATCACCTCCTTAACGGTATCATCATTTCTCCATATCTCCTCTCTCCCCTCTTTCCCCCTTCCCACCCCCTCCTCCGCTTTCTGCAGCTCCTTCTGTTACTGTTTTATAAGAGGAGTAGACAGCCAGGGTCTTTGGGAGTCGCTGTGGTTTAAAGGAATTCATACCTTATTGAAGCACCTCAGTTAACTATGGCTTAAACCTTCTCCTTCATGCTTCCCAGCTCACTTAGAGTTGGACAGCCAACCCTGCTGAGGTCCGTTCCAACCTAGGACTTCCCCACACACCCAACCGTAATGTCCTATAACTGAGCTGCAGTGAGACATGTTGGTCCCACCTGCAGGCACCCTCTGGGGCAGTCTTTGAAAGTGGCCAGCTGGCTGGGGGGGAAATCAAGCAGTAATTTTTCATGTGGGATGGCTGTGACTTAACTCTGTTTTGGAAATAAGAGTTTCTCAATATTGAAAATAAAAATACAAACCTAGACATTGCCCGGCCCTTAGCTGGGAACACAGAATTGAGGCTTCTAAAGCAAAATCTCCGCCTTTGTTGTTATCAGGTTCCTAACTTGGAGTCATACTGTCAAGGCCTGGCCTCCGGCCACATGCTAGAGAGTGATGGCCAGCATGGCTAAGCCCAACTGCAGCCACATGGGGGCCCATTCCCAGGAGAACACTGCTCAGCACTGCCTCTGTGTAGTATTTATATGTGCAGTCGAGCCGAGGAAGCCAGGCTGCCGTGTTGTAGATAGAAATGAAAATTAAACCTGAATTCTCAAGAGATCAGATGTTGTTCTGAAATTGTGGTGTAAGTTCCTTTACAAAGACCTCTGAAGGAACAAAAATTAAATTGTGTTCTTTTCAACTGCATTGAAGAAAAAAGGCTATTATAAGGATAGAGTTTTGAGATGTATATGCATCTGTAGCAGAGCTTGAAGGTTTTCAGAAAATATATACCACACTGTGTTCTGTGAGGGAAGAATAAACTTTCCCACCGAATAATATTTAATTGCATAAACTGCCTTTGTTATCGCATCTTTGAATAGCTGGCTGCTCGAGATTAGTTTAAAACACAAGGTGATCATTTTATTTATAATCTAAAACGAGAAGTTCATTTAAAATTTTTTTAAAAATCACCTTCGTATTTTTACTTTTGGTGAAGTCAATTTTGGAGAAGTGACATCATCAAACCATTATACACACTGTCGCAACTTTTTTAGAACTGTAGATGATCCCCCCTTAAGTGGAGAATCTTTTTCTGGAAGTTCTTTATTCTGAAAATAATATCGTGTAATTGTATGAAAATTTAACATAAAGCAAGGTAAAAAGAAGGAGAAAACTAAATATCTCATTACTCGAAAGTGTTAAAATGTTTTCTGTTTCCTCCCAGGATTTTTATCTATGCATTCATCCTCTTTAAGTTGAGATCGTGCCATAAATACCGCTCTGTGTCCTGCCTTTTTGTCTGAATACTGTAACATAACTCCTTTTTCCATGCTTTAGAATTCAAATACCAAAGTAATTTCTCAATATATTTGTTATTGTACATTCGAATTTATGTATAAATGCGATTTAAATTTATAAACAGTGGGATGAATAAATAAAACAATGGGATTAAAATTTTTTTCTACTATTAGTAACCCAAAGGCAGAACAGATTAATTCATTTTAAAAAGCTATTCTTCAAACTTGAGGGTTTCTTATTCTGTCAGAATCATCTGTATTTCATCAGCTACACATCGCATGGTATTTACACCTACACATCACTTTATTTGCTTTGCCTGACAAAATGAAAAGTATTGGGAATCGTTCAGGGAAATATGCCAAAAGAATCTTAGGGGCTCTTGAGTTTTACATATTTTCCCAGTTACACTAATGAAAAGGAATTTGAGAACTCGACTTGGAGTGCAGCTGTAGGGCATGGAGTGTGTTGCAGGATCGGTCTCCATTGGCCTTTTACTGATTTCTGTGCAGAAGTTTCTAGAACTTCCCTCAATTGCTTGGACAGAGCAGTTAGAAGAGAAGCCCAAATCGATCTGTGAAGAGACTGAATTTCACATTAAAGAAAAAATAAAATTATTCAAGTTACTTTATTTACTTTTTTCTGGAGCATGCCAAATACTCAATTTGATTTTTTCTTTTTCTTTTTCTTTCATTCTTTTTTTTTTTTTTAATGTTTCAACCAATTATTTTAGTCAATGTAAAAATAACCTTTTGTGACTTTTCTAAGATCATGCTTTTCTTCTTTGGGTAACTATTTAAAGATCCGTGAGTTTTTCTTTTATTTTTACCACTTGCAGAGTAGAACAAAGGTATTTAGAAGAAACCACGACTGTGACAGGACCTTCGAACTGTTTACTACAGTTATGTGTGATGGGACACAACCAAACAGACTAGGTAGTCCAACGTTAGAAAATAAAAGGCATTTAGAAAATCTTCCAAGTCGTGAAGATGCCTGGAATGGGTGATATATATATTCACATGCTGTTCAAGCATCTAGGTTTGGAGTTCATGGTTAGATCCATGGCTAATGGCAACAGTGCGGTTTAACGAGATTCCAGATTTTGAGAACAGTTCAAGTTTGACCACTTATTGCGACCGAAGCCATCTTTTTGATCTTTGAGTAAATGGTGAACTTCTTTCAGATCGTGTCCAGATTGACACAAAGCACTTCAATAAGTTTGTACTGTAGTTGACTATAAAGATTTGTCTCAGAAAAGGCATCCTTCCTTTCTCAAGCACTTTGTGCTCATCCGTGCCCTGGATAGGTGACAGGAATTCCAGGAGAATAGGCATAGTCCTTCACACCTCAGCAAGCGCGTGGCCTGGTAAGCGAGACACACCATGGTGGAAGCTTACAGCAAGGCCCTCCGAAAGGGAATAAACACACAAGAAATGCTGCGGAATATTAGAGGGAACAGATCAGCCAGGAGAAGTTGAGGAAAATGGTGAACAAAAATCACAGTTCTGACTCCGTGAACTCTCATCTCATAGAAAAAGAAATTAGATCAATACGATGCTTGTCTTGTACGTCAACTTGACAATTTGGAATCTGATGCTAAGGATACTGGGATAACAATTAAGCCACATTTTGATACCATATGCAGAAATAAGGCGAAATCAGTTTTTATTGTAGCTCTCCTTTTATTGCTCCCAATAAATACTTCCTACTTTCTGATTTTCCTGACTTGTAATAGTTGGCAGAAAGCTGAGCAGTCCTGTGTTTCTAATTAAGACTTGGATGGTTAGCCTAAGTTTCGAGGAGGTCATCTCTGGGCGTGTCTGCTCTTGGCTGTCTCCGGCAGCTATGTTAGCATATGCTTGGGAATGAAAATTTAATCTTTCGTGTGCACAGTTTAAGTAAACTACCTATTCCTTTGCAAACAGTAAGTGCTCAGTGTGGTCCTTAAACCACCCTGTGTTCGATACTACAGTTTTCTTCATTGGCTGTTTGAAAATTGTGATGCCTGTGGCTTTTTAAATGTCTTTCTATTCATGTTGTATCTAAAAAAACAGAAAGTTCTCAGAGCATAAACACCTTCACATAGCTTTGAGTCTTCTTGTTGACCGGGTTTCACATGGCCGAAGGGGTTTGCGGGTTACTTCCTCGGGCAGTGTTCAGGCTGGCTCACCAGCTCCCTACCCGCAGCCTCCTCATTGCCAAATCTAGTGACCACTTCTCAGTCCTCACCGGGCTTCAGACCCCTTCGGACTCTGGTCACGTCCTTGGTTTTTTTCTGAGACTCCCTGTCACACCGCTGCCCACTCCTCAGGGTTTCTCTTACTTTTTACTGCTTTGCTCAGTTTCCTTTTGCTCTCTCTTCCGACTGTTCCTTAAGATAAAACATGAACAGTTTTGTCTCTGCCTTTTTTCTCTTTCTGTTCACTCTCACTGACTGCTCTTGCTTTGCATTGTTAATTACAGTTTAAGGATTTCTATTCACAGAAATAACCTAGTGAAGTCAGGTGACTAGCCTGGGTTTGATTTCCAGTTCTATTAATCATGTGACCTTGGGCAAGTTACTTGAACGCCTCGTGCCTCAGTTTCCTCACCTTTAAAATGGGAATTAAAGATAATGAACCCAATAACTATAACACAGAGCCTAGCATGTTAGCTACCCGGAGCCCACCCTCAGTTTTGTCAGGCGAATGTTTATTCAGTTGTCTGAGTTTCGATGTTGCTTCCTCCAGGAAGCCTCCCCTGGAGTTCCAGATCTAGTTGGAGCCTCATTCCATGTGCTCTCGTAACACAGTCTCACTGCCCTGCGTCCCCTGTCTTCGTGTGTATCACGTTCACTAGAACGGCTGATTTCTCCGTCCATACCTCTCGTTAGTCAGAAGCTTTATGAGAGCAGCGATGAAATCCACCGTGGTTATCATCGTGTGCCCAAGGTCTAGTAGCCTGGCACGTGTTAGTACTTAATACGTAGTTACGGACTGAATGATCGATTGGGTTGCCATGGTGGTCGCAGGTGGTTGAGGATGACGCATCCAAGGGCGTTCATTCTTTGTGGTCACATCAGTAGATTTTGCAGGTCAGAAAACTATCATCGGTTTTGTTGTGGTTGAGTATCGTAGACAACCTGACTCACACCAGGTCTTAGAAGACTGTATTGTAAGCCCAGATGGCAGTTTTTAAACAGAGTACGTTGGTTAGTGTATGCTAAGGAACAGTTTTATGGGACCCTACTTGGGAAGGTAATATGCACCTGTTCCATCCTGTAATACTGTGATGTTCTGTGCGAATGTGTGAATTTTGGCTTTATGGGGGGTTGTGGGCAGCAGTGAGCTCCTCAGAGCACAGGTGATTGTCTTAGCATGCTGAGACGCTTTGGACTTACTCTTTCCAAATAGTCGAGAGGCTGTCGTATGGGAAAGGATAAGGCTTAGTGTGTCTGACTCCAAGAGATAGGAAGCTAAAGGAATGCAGACATCTCCCCTTTAGAGAAAAGAATGTTCTACTGTCTGGAAATGAATGGGCCACCCTGGAAGTAATGAGCTCCCGTCACTGCTTAAGTTCAAGCATGGTGGGGACAGCCCTGGGCACTGATATCTGGAAGGAGATGGATGGGTGGGGACATTAGGATCCCTTCCTGTCCCGGGAGTTGGGCCACGGCCCGCTTGCTCACGGAGCATCGAGTTAGGCCCTGTGCCCACATCCTTTCCCTGGGAAATGGCCCCGGAGGAGCGAATGCCAAATTACCCATCAGCAAGAAATGACGTCAGCTTAATTATTGGAGCCATTTTGATGAATGATCTTATGCAATTTCTTAAAGTTAATAATGTTATTAGCACCAATGCCTAATAATTTTTCTCTCTTTTTTGGGGGGGAGGCGGGGAGGGAGGGGCTCTCTTGGCAAAGGTATGTCTGTATCTTGACTTTAGATTAAGCATGGCCTGGGTGTGTGGTAGACCGTAATGGTTCAAGAAAGTTGAGTTACGAAGTGGATTTTGGAATGGTATGTTCTTTCCTAACCTCCTCTGATTTGGTTCTGGTACTTTGCCTAGGTTGTCTCGGAAACAGTATTAAATTCACGTCTTCCCCCTCCCCCCCTTCAAATCAGGATCACACCCACCCCACTCGGAGAAGGGAAGAGCACAGTTACGATTGGGCTGGTCCAGGCCCTGACCGCACACCTGAACGTCAACTCCTTTGCCTGTCTGAGGCAGCCTTCTCAAGGGCCCACCTTCGGAGTGAAAGGTACTTTACTTAGCAACGAGTATCATTTTCAGAGCACAATCGTGGAGGGAGAAAGGGTTAAAAGGAGCGCCATCAACAGATGCGGCATTAAGAGCTGTCAGAGGAGCTAGTGCGTTTCGCCCCTCTGTGCACTCGCCCCCACACACCCCCGGTACGTGGGGGTCGCCCCGAGCTGGTTCTCTGCAGAGGGAACTGCGTGGGGTTTCGGTGGAGCCCCCCACCCCGCATCCTTCCCGAAGCCAGTGGCCAGGCTCTTGCTCAGGAGTGTAACCTTGAGCAGAAAGAAGCTTTTGATTTCATCAGAACCTCTGCCAAGCAATTCTGAAACTCTGCCATTTTTATTTGCGTTTTATCACCCCAACCATGGCGAAGGGTCTTTCCCCCCAGTCAGAGACCCTCGGCGGGCCCCCCAGGGCTCGGCCGGCGCGGAGTTGCGGCATGAGGCCTGCGGAGCTCCGGAGCCGACCGGCTGTAGGCAGACAGACGTGACGGACGCCCCTCTGGCTGCGGTTGGGCTCATGTCTGGCACCAGCACGTTCACTGCTCCTTCCTCACTGATTTATCATGAAATCGTTCTCCAGCGCACTTCATAATAGCATTTATTGCTGCAATTACTGTTTGTTCTTGGCACTTTGTGGGTTTTAGCAGTATTATATTTATGTTAGTCTTATAAATATTAATAACTCCTAACTCATTAAATACTGAGAAGTCATAGAATGTCATGCATTATGTAGTGGAATGAACACTAGCCTCGGAGCACGAAGGTCGAGGTTTTATTCACGGCTGTCTCTTACTGCTGTGTGACCTTTAGCCAACGACAACCTCTCTGAGTTGCATCCGAAAAAGTGTAAAAAGGCTTACAGTGCCAGGCTTGTTTCGAAGACAAAATGAGATAGCATAGGAAAAAACAGGGTAAATTATAAATGATATGGACATGGAAGGTATCATTATTGTTTTAAAAAAAGTCTTTTTAATGTAAGAACTTTACTATTTTGAGGGATAAGCAGCATGACAAATCGTATATATTATTATCTAAAATAAATTGAAGTTCATAATGTGTTAGTCTGAGTTTATCAGGTGGGTTTTTTTTAAACGAAGTTTTTCGATACTTCAGTGCACATGCAATTAGATGAAGCATAGCCACATAGACCTAATAAATTAACAAAATGATCTCATGTTTGCTGTAGCGACATTGCTATATTATTTTTACCCTTTTTTTAAACAAGGAAACCGAAGTCCTTGCATTGCAGAGTTGGACATAGCGTGATGTTTTTTCTTCCCCCTCTTCTGTGCTGCTTTGATAGATAGTTAATGTTTCTCACTGCCTGTGATCTCGCCTTGAGGGTGCATGCGTCCCTGCTGGTTTTGGGGAGCCATGTCCCTAGGGCTCTGTCCGTTTTCGTGGCTGTACTTGGCGACTCATTCCGGCGGTGTCTGCTCTGTTATTAGGAGGAGCTGCCGGCGGCGGATATGCCCAGGTCATTCCCATGGAGGAGGTAAGAGATCTCAAAGGGACATGTGTCGTGTGTCACTGTTTTTCCTCCCTGGCACCTTTTTTTCCCTGTGCTCCCACAAACACCGGCCCACAGTCTTTTACCCTCAACCCTGAAGTCCCGAAAGGCTCTGAAAACCGAAAATATTTACGTGACCCATTTGGGGGCAAAACTTGACATTCACTGTTACGAACTACTTGTGGACTTTGTGCCACTCGATGGTAAATGTTCATAGATTTTGCTGCAGAAGTATTGTTTTTGATGAATGGAGGCTGACCGAGACCCTACTCTTGGGGTGTTTTATAAATAAACTGTCTGTACATTACACTACCTTTCTAAATTCCAAACAGTTCTGAATCCCAAACCCGCCCGGCCTGAAGGCGTTCTGGACACAGACCTTTCTCTCCGTCGATCACCTGTTCTCCTGCCCAATTCAGGAAGCCTCGGACTCTTCCCTTCCGTAAATTGAGACTCCGAAATCAAATAGTTCCAAAGAAAAATGGACAGAAAGGGCCAGTGGCTTCCATTCTTATTTCTCCGAGATCCCCTCTGTACCCTGATAACGACTCCCTTGTGGCCTGTGTCTACTCAGCAGCCAGGTCTCATTGGTTCTACGGTCTGCATTGACCTCTTAGTTCGGGCCCTGAGACATCTCCCTGAACCGCAGGAGTGAGCAGCTTGCTTCTGTGTCCCACGTGTTTGAGCGGTTGCTCCGTCAGCGTGCCTCCAGCACAGGCCCTCGCGTGCCCCTGCTTCTGCCGACTCGGTCCCCACGTGCGGCCCTCCCCCTCGCCACCCTGCCACACTCCTTGCAGACCTCTGCCCTGTTATCTCTTGAATCCAAGCCTGGAACGCCCTCCGCTTCCTTTTCTGCCCTCACCATCTTTGTACCCATCTGGGTTGTGTTCCTCCCCACCCGCCCCCTCATACCCTATGTCGGTCTCCATCTGGATCGGCAGCTGTGGTGAGTTAGAGGCCACAGGCTCCAGCACTTAGCAGAGCACCCGACACACAGTTGGCGCTCGCTAAGACGTATTCGCTGGCTTTGTTGAACAATAAGGAGCGGTGTTTACCACGGAGACCCGAGTGTCAGGGAAGCCAAAGGAAAATGCGGATGATGTTCAGTTATTGGGGGGTCGGGGTGAGCAAGAACAGTCGGAGGCATTGCTGAGGAAAAGTAGCCCCGAGCCTCACCTCTAGAGGGAGGTGAGTGAGTAATATTCCCAAGCTCAGAAGACACGGGGCCCGAAGGCCAGGTTGGGGATGGAGGACAAGGACCGCACCTGGGGGAATGGCCCAGGATCTAGCCAGCAAACACTGAAAGGGCATCAGGGTCCTGCTGACGTATGTCCTCAGCTGTGTGGCTTGGAGTGGGCTCACACTTAAGGCATAGGGTAGCTGGCCCAACACAATCAAGCAATTTGTCCCTTGAGTGTAGGGACCTCCCGTGTCCTCTTCACCTCTCTGTCCCCACCTGTGCACAGTGTCACCCAGTAGGTACTCCTTGGCTGAGAGCATGAGCAGACAGCGCTCGCTAGAAGAAACATAATAAATAGTCATGGGAAAACGTTAGAATAAATCCCGAATGGATTGAAAAACTGAAAGTGAAAATACTGACTCGAAGGGTGAGAAAGAGCCAGGCTTGTGAAGAATGGGGAAAGCTTTCCAGATGGTGGGAATGGCTCGTGGGGAGGCCCTGAGGCAGCAGAGGGTGTGGCCTGTTAGGGAAGGAGGGGGACACCCATGTCTCCCGGGACCAGCAGGGAGTGCAGGCAGATGAGCTAGAGAAATGGGCAGTGGCCACCTCTTTCAAGCTATCCAAGTTCACAGCCAAGAGGCAGGATATGATTGGAGGTATCTCGGTCAGCCATTGAAGGGATCTTTGCATCAATAACATGATGCACATTGGGGTTTTATAAAAATCACCCTGACTTCTGTGTGGAGAATGATTGTTGAGCGTCCAGAGTAGACATTAGGGGTCTAGTAAAGAGCATGGGCAAGTAACCCAGGAGAAAGATGGCTGTGGCGTGGCCCAGGATGGTGACAGTGAGGATGGAAAAAGGGAAGACATTGATCTAAGACAAGTTTGCTGAGGTCTACAGAATCAGATGCGGAGTGAGAAAAGAGGATTCACGAGTGATATCCAGGATGCTGGGTTGAGCAACCCCGTAGAATCACGTAGCGAAGTGGAGGACTTGGGGGAGTCATGGGTGTGATGGGTGTGGGGCCGGAGCGGGTGGCGGAGGGAGAGTGGCTATGGGAATGGTCCTGCCTGGGGCCAGTGGACACCAGCGGCTCAGATAGGCAGCTGGAGAGGAAAACGTTGTGTCCCAGATCAAAAATGGGCAAAGGATTCAACAGAAACGTCAGAAAAGAAATATTAACTAACCAGTGAATGTTTATCTTCAGTAAGTAAATTAATCTACATCAAAACCACTGTCAGTTATCGTTTTTCTTGTCAAATTGACAGAGTTGGATTTTTTAAAAATAGTAATAATACCAAGTTTTGACATTACACTTTTTTGAAATAGACTTTTTGTACACTTACAGTGCTGGGACATGTATTTTTCTGGAGGGAAGTTAGAAATACGTATCAAGTGCCTTAAAAATACTCATACCCGTTGGCCCAAATAAATCCATTTTTGGTTTATCCTAAGGAAAAATTGGCTCTGTATGCAAAGATTTAATTTTAAAACTGTTTATCGTCACAGTTTGTAGCCATAACGACTTGCAGGAAAACACATAAATGTCTAATAACAGGATTTCAGATTAACTATATTTTGAAGACTAATGATGTAAAAGTACTGGTTAACATTAAGTGTAAAAGTTAAGATATAACCTATTATGGTGTCATGATCTATTTATTTCAAATTAAAAATACTATAAAATATATATACATATGTAATTTTTCATGTTTTCTAGTGATTATATATTTTGTTGTAGAATAAGATTTTAACAAGAAAACGCCACTTTTTCAACTATTAACTTATTTTTTTTTTGGCGCAAAGATTACTTTGTTTCTGAAGTAAATGATCCATTCATGTTTCATGGGTGGTATTTCAATCCTTTCAAAAAAGCAAGTTGATGATATTATCAAGATCCTTTAACCCCGTAACCACACTGCTGGAAATACATAAAAATAGCTATTTGCATATATTCTTTGTAATAGTAGCCTTCTTCACAAAAGTGAAAATTATCCGGACACAGAAGGCTGAAAAATTTTAGTACATCTTCTCAATTATATAGCCCCTGTAAACTATAACAATACATAAACAAAATTATTGTAAAATGGGTTTTTTAAAAAGGAAGGTATGTTGATTGTACAGATAACTGGAAGGAAAACCGAAGAATTAATAGAGTTGCAAGAGTAATAGATTTCCTATTTCTCAGACTTTCTGTCATATTTTATATTATTCTGTTGTTACTGTTTACTTTATGCCCTCCCTCATTCTAAAGTATTCTTGATATGATACTATTTTCTAGATCATAAAACAGTGCATAAAAATAAATGAAAATAAGGAAAACGAAATAAGGAAACCAATCACTAAATCCATCAGAATATTTCACCCTGAATCTGAGAAAGAAATAATCTGCAGCAGGAAGTCTGGTCCAAAGTTCTTGATTGTCGGGAAAACCCCGACATCGATTTTCTGACTCACGCTGTTTTACGGACTCAGCTCATAATAGGATATGTGATTAATGTGATCTTTTATTTATTTAGAAAGTCGTGAATATGTCATGGTTGTTTGGTACCAGTAGAAAAACGTTTTCATTTCATTTATAGTTCAACCTTCACTTGACGGGGGACATTCATGCCATCACCGCCGCCAATAATTTGCTGGCCGCTGCCATCGACACAAGGATTTTGCATGAAAACACTCAAACTGATAAAGTAAGAAAGGTTTCTCGTTGGCCATTTGGGGCGTCTTATCCTGAGGCCCTTGAGATTCTTAAAGAGTTCATAGAAAAACTGGTGGAGTCTGTAAACTCTGAAATTTTATTCAAAATTTTGTGAATTTATATACGTCCTTATTTCTTGGGGAGAGGATCCATACGTTGGTCAGATTCTCAGATGAGTTCGTGACCACTGCCAAGTTGTTGGGAGAATTATATTGATTGTACTTTGTCAGCCAAATATTGTTTGAGATTAGTCTTTAGTTTTGAAGGTAGTTTGTATGCCAATTCTCTTCATTCTGCCCATAGGTCTTATCTCTGTTCTATACTAAGGGAATTGGAGGAATAGCTTTCCTTCCTTCCTTCCTTCCTTCCTTCCTTCCTTCCTTCCTTCCTTCCTTCCTTCCTTCCTTTCTTTCTTTCTTTCTGTTTGTTTTTTATGGTTTTCATTTTGTTGCAATTTGTTTTGGGGGTTTGCTTTTTCTCTCTTTTTGGAGGGGTAGTTGTTTTAAGACTAAAGTTATGTGCAACTATTCTAGATGTGCTGTTTCAGAGGTCAGACCCCTTAGTTGGGCTTCAGGTGCAGTCTGAGAGGTAAACCACGCATCTGAAGGGGACAGGGTGCCAGGTGCTAATTCCTCATAGACATATGACATTGATAAAAGTGGGATTTTCTGGCACTTTTACACGGATTCTGACTACTTCCAATTAAAGTAACTACCTAGTGAGTTTTCGAAGCCAAATACAGATAAATATTATTTTGATAGGTATGGGGCTGTAGATCAAGAAATGTGTATTTATGCAAACTCTTTGCAATGTGCATTATGTCAGATCTAGTCAGATTTATTAAAATGACAGACCTTAAGGCTACATTGTTTATATTCGCCAAGAATTTTAATAGGGTCTGTAATCTAAGCAGTTTGGTTATAAATGTAATGAACTTTGTCATATCCTGTGAATTGTCCAAGTTCCTGGTTGGCGCTTAAACTTTTGTGGGATTTTATTTTTGTTTTGTGTTCTTAGGCTCTATATAATCGACTGGTTCCTTTAGTGAATGGTGTTCGAGAATTTTCACAAATTCAACTTGCTCGGCTCAAAGTAAGTTGCCAGCTACGGTTCTTTAAAAAGAAAATATCCTGGAGACAAATTGAAGTAATTGCCAAAGCCAGAAATTTTGAACTTGATTTGATTTTGGTTTTCGGATACTCTTTTGAGTACTGAACTCTGAAGAGACGGAACAATGTAGCAGAGATCTCAGAACTGGAAGCCCGGGACCTGGACCCCTCCCCAAAGAGCAGGCAGGGCACGTCAGGCCTCAGTTTCTTCATCTGTAAATTAAGAGGACTGCTCTGCTGATCTAGAGTGCCCTAGTCAACGAACAAACGAGAACTTCCAAGAGTCCCTCTCTTTCGTGAAATTTCTTCAGTTTCTAGGAAGTAAGATAGCAGCCTCTGAAAATGCATCTCTCAGTTTTTGGCGCAACAAGATGCTAAGATTGCAATCGCGATCTTAATTCTTGGCCACTTTGCTATTTTCTGGTTCCATTTGCTGCTTATCCTGCTAATCACACTGATTTCCCCCTTACTCTTTTCCAGAGACTGAAAACTAACCTTCATGGTGTCCTTTACAGCCACTGCTTGGTAATAATTCACCCCCTTGCTTCTTAACTGAACCAGATTTGGTTTGTTGAGAATACTGCCCGATATACTATCTTCAGCGGCTACAACATAATATCCATTTCCCAGATTCCTTTCTTCTACTTCTTTATTAAGAGCCTCTTTACAGAAATGGATGCATCAACGGTTTCAATGGTTTTTCCTCAGTGAATTAGAAATAACTGGTTCTGAAAACAGATACAAACTTTACTTGAATTAATGGTTTTTGGATTTGAAAAGAAGAACTAATGAACTGGAGCATCGGTTATACAGGCGGCAGTTTATGTCCGTTCCGAGCACAGCACATAGTGGTCACATAGCACACGCGGAGTTTTTTGTATCATGCCGATGGCGATGCGCTTTCAGATCTGTTATTTTAAGGCCATGTTACGAATTTCATCGTCTTTCACCAATAAGAGATAGTGGGCCTCCGGCATTTATTTATACGAGTTGGCCTAACCTACCATTGACTCAAAGTTCAAATTCGGTTTTTAAAAAAGGCTTTCCAAGTCATGGAGAAAATTAAGGACGGAGGATCATTTTAGTTACATTTCGCTTTCTATTCCTTCTAAAACGTAGTGCATTTTTTTTTTTTTTTTTTTGCTTCTTAATCATCAGAAACTGGGAATAAATAAGACCGATCCAGGGACACTGACAGAAGAGGAAATAAGTAAATTCGCCCGTCTCAACATCGACCCCGCTACCATCACGTGGCAGAGAGGTGGGTACTCATCGCCAGGCGGGGAGGGCGGCGAGGTGGGGACTCATCGCCAGGTGGGGAGGGCGGGCGGCATACGGTCCAGCGGAAGCTCTTAAATCGGTTTCACAAATGCACAGTTTTATTTCTTCCCGTTGTCCCCCAGCTTGTGTTTTGTAATCCCCCCATTTGCTTCTCTTCTGTCATCCCTGCCTCTCATCAGGAGAAGAGGCCATGCCCCTTCTTAAACCACCTTGTCCAGCCAGAACTGGATCTCGGAAGGCGGGGTGTCTCCTCCCACACGCTCACACCCGCTCACACCCGCTCACACCCAGGGTAGGGTCTGTGGCTCCACCTGGGGTGCGAACCCATGACCTTCTATGTATAAAGCAGACTCATTAACCACTACACTATGGAGCCACCCCACTTGCCTGGCTTCTTGTCCTGTATTATTTTTTTTTTAAATCTTAGTCTGTTCTCCCCTTATTTGCCCCGCTGCCCTCTCCACCTGTTGCCCGAATTTCTTCCTTTCATTTCCTTACCACTAGCTCCAAGGAGCTCTTAAGTTTGTATTTTTGGTGCTGAATTTTTTCTCTGAGTCTAGTACGTGCTTTCAGCCATTGTAATACCCTCTAACACTTCAAACGCAACGATCCCCACCCCTACCCCCCACCCTTATTTAGCTCTGCTGCCACCTCCCTGATCCCACACTGCCCTGTGCAGGGGCGGGACTATGGGAGGAAGCCTGGAGCGTATTGTCTCCACCCTGCCGCTAGCTAATGCTCGTGAACTTGAGCAAGCCACGGACACGCTCTGGGCCTCGGTCTCTCGGAGATGGAGATGGTAACAGGTACTTACTGGAGCCTGGCGACAGCACTTGGCGAGACCCGTGGTGCTGCAGACGGGTCCGGTGACAGGCGCTCCGGGTCCTTCCTGCATTGTTCTTCTGAGACTGCCCGCCCGCTGCCCCCAGTCCCACTTCCATTTTTTCCTGAGGCCAGATTTATCACAGTTGCCTTTCGATAGATGTCCGTGCTTTAATTTCCATCCCCCAATTCAGTAGGTTCGTATTGTAGCTATGTCGGCCTGTCACTTTGCTCAGAAGCCTCCATGCTGTTTAACTAAATCCTCCCCCATCCTGGGTGGGATAAAATTGCCATCACGCAGCTCGTCCTTCAGGACCGCTGTGGCGTGGCCTCGTGCACTTTCACACCCTGTCTGCTTCCAGACGGGTGGGTGGGTACCTTCCTCCTTCTGCCGGCCATTGACAGTCTGCCTGCCTCTGCCCTCCCAGACACAGCCCGCGTCCAACCTTTTGTGAAGCTCCCCTTCTGGGAATCCATTCAAACGTTTCATTAAGAATTTAGTGTTTTTCCACGAACCGTGAGGTAGAGAGACAAAGAGATTGAGTCTTGGCTCTACCATTTATGAGCTGTGCAACTTTCAAGAAATGATTTCCTTAGTTTTCTCTGTAAAGCAGAGTAATGCCTCCAGCCTCCCCCTTGCGCAAGTCCGTTCCTCCGTGGGAGGGCTTTCAACCCCTAAAGCACCACCCAGATAATCAGGCGATGCTGCCGCGGTGACAGTCGCGTGATGTAGTGTTTCTGTGCGTCTTCGTCTCCTAAACGAGAGGAGAGTAAAATCCCCTTGGAAGCTTTTAAAAATATTTTTTATTATAAAGGTAACAACATTATAAAGATTTTGGAAATGTCTAACAAGAATAAGAAACATCTTGCTATACTAATAAAGCTGTTTCAGGTTTTTTCGTCCCTCCAGGTTTTGTGTATAACTCTAATTATAATTTAGACGTGATGATTTTATGTCTTATCAGCTTCATTTTCATCATAATAAGCATGTTCAGAAAGAGGGCAGTGGCTCGGTCCCGTGGGCCTTGGGAGGAAAAGGCTACGTGGTCCCTTATACTTAGGGCTGGTGTGCAGACTGGTTTCTCTCCGAGAGAGCTGAGGGGACAGCATTTCCTGGTTGCAAGTCAATGCTAATGGAAGTGACAACTGGAAAAAATTATTCCAGATAAATACTAGAATTATTATATTATTGTTTAGGGCATTAAAGTGAGGAACATGTGATTCTTATAAATAAGCCACCTGGGTCCGGAGGCATTTGGAATGACATTTAATAAGTTGCTTAGCTCTTATTCTTGTGAATTAATATAAAAAATGGGACTCCCCATCAGATGAACTGAGAACATTTAATGTAGGGGTATGTGTGTTTTTTAAGGCAACATGGGCTTACACCTAGAAATAGTGTAATCCTTGTGATGAGATTAGGTCCTTGTGTGATCTGATAAGTAGAGGAGGGACACCCAGGGACCACGCGGGCTGAAAACCTCATCTCAGACCACGTGGCCATCGTATATTTAATGGCCACCCCTGTTTTTTCAGCCGACATAAGACATCTAACTGATGGGTCTCGCATCCTGTGCCTCGTATCAGAAGCTTAAAGGCCTTGCGTACCTGGCAGCAGGGTGGAACTGGGAGCCAATCAAATATTCCAGAAACACTTAGCATGAGCAGAAGGTACAGTAGACACGGAGCCATTCTGTTGTTCCTGGGGGAGCGCGGCCCCCGCCTCCCTGCGCGTCGGAAGCACCCAGAGCTCCGTGTTCCCGTCGCCCCATCTCGTGTGTCGCTTCCTTGGCCGCTAGACCCAGGTCCCACAAGCCTCAATTGGCCTCAGTGAACTGGCATCAGGTTCCTGGTTCCCAGCATTGCCCGACTGACAGCCCTGCAGAGAATCGCTGCAGATCTTCCGCTGAAACCAAAGTAGTGGATCTGCCCCCCGCGGTCGTACCTTGTACAGCCCAGACCCTGAGCCGCGAGTGCTTAGCGGGCCGTTAGACACACCACGCACGTCCCTCAAGACACAGTCAGCACTGTGGTGCTAAAACAACCGTCTAGAGCAAAGAATAAAAAACAGATTTCTCCCCCCTCCTCTCTCACTCGTACTCTCCCTGTCTCCCCTCTGCCAGTAAACGCCTTAGATCAGACATGGATGTCCTGTTCATCCGTGCATCCCCGTACAGCTAGTATGGGCCCCGGCACGGAATTGCCCCTCAGTAAATATTCCTGGAGTGAAGAGACGTTCCTCATTCCACCTTTAGCTCTCTCATGCAGAGGCCAGGAATTAATGTATCGCTCACTCAGGGTTACTTTCCGGGGTCCTTCTCGTGTGTCAGGATTGAGTCCTCACGTTTCTTATGGATCACTGGCATAGTCACACGACTCTTTCCCTGGACATCAAAAGCTTGTGGATAGGAGAGGCCCTGCTCTGCCAGGCCCTGGGAAGCCCACTGGCAGGCCTCCGCTGCCACTGATTACAGTTCATCTTGCCAAGATTATTTTTTGGCTTGTTTGTGTTCTCTTTGCTAAATAGAAAACAGCTGAATTTCCAATAACTAGATCACAGCAATCTTGTGCCAAGATTGTGTATACTACACATAAGAGTAAGAAATATTTTTACTTTTTATGACTCTAAATCAAAGGTCTTGGGAATAATTACCAGCTAGCGACCATATCGCGAAGCATTCCTTTCCCTGTATATATTCTGCTTATATCTTAAGATCATAGAGGCTTAGAGTGTTGTTTGAGTGCCTGCGAGGGTGTCCGAGTATGTACATACGTGCGGATGCGAGAGAGAGAGAGCGAGTTGTCCGTGGAGTAAGACCGGCAGCGGCTGAGGCGGGGATCAGCCCAGGTGGGCCGCTGGCACTCTGGGAAAGAAAAGGTGAACGTTTTCAGCCTGCAGGCGCCTTTTAGTCCCCGAATGTCTAATTCTCATCACCGTCGTCAGTGCCATATCGGACATTTAGTGAATGGAATCTCGTCATCAGTGTGGACAGCTTGTTGTTCGGAGGCAAATGAATTGTTAGTGAAGCCTCTGTCCTGGCTTTGTTTGTGGCATTGTGAATTTGGTTTTCACTAAACCAAATCTCACAGGAAAAACCTGCAAATCGGTGTAATTCAAATAAGCTAATAAGAAGAAATGAAGAGAATTGGTGCCTGCTTGAATCATGATTGACTTCTCTTCCTTCCATACTACTTGGGTGTTTTTTTTTCTTTTTTAACGCCTACAGCACCTGGTGTTCCTAGGGGTCTCCCATCCAAGTACTAACCAGGCCCGACCTTGCTTAGCTTCCGAGATCAAACGAGATCGGGCACATTCAGAGTGGCATGGCTGTAGACGTACTTTGGTTTTTTCAGTTGTGGTTAAATATACATATATCACTTTAACCATTCGTAAGTACAATCAATGCCATTAAATACATTCGGTTGACAAGGCTCTCGATGATTATATCATCACCACTATCTTAAATCCCAAACTTTATATTATCCCTAACGAGAACTCTGTACTCATTAAATAATAACTCCCCTTCTACCCTCAGCCCTTAGAAGTATTGTTCTACTTTCTGTCTCTGAATTTGCCTATTCTAGATACCTCATTTTAAGTAGATTCATGCAGTATTTGTCCCTCTATCTAGCTCAGCGATCCCCAGCCTTTGTGGCACCAGGGACGGGTGCTCCTGAGAATCAAACACCTGATGATCTGAGGCGGAGCTGAGGCGGTGATGCTAAGCGCTGGGGAGCAGCTGCAGATACAGATGAAGCTTTGTTCGCTGGCTCACCCGCCACTCACCTCCTGCTGTGCGGCTTTGTTTCTCACGGGCCGCTGACCAGTCCCGGTCCACAGCTTGCAGGTTGAGAGCCCCTGCTGCAGCTTACTTCATCGTGCCTAAACTTTTCAATGTCCATCCATGTCGTAGCATATACGAAAAGCTTGTTCCTTTTTACGGCTGTATGATATTCCATTGTACATGCATATCACGTTTTGTGCGTTCATTCGTCTCCTGGGTACTTGATTGTTTCTACCGTTCGGCTGTTGTGAGTGACGCTGCTGTGAACGTGGATGTACAAATCCCTATTCAAGTCCCTGCTCTCTTTTCTACTGGATGTGGATCTAGATGTGTAATTGCTGGGTCATATGGTGGTTCAGTGTTTAACGTTTCGAGAAACTTAACTGCCTTCCTCTTAGGACTCAGGTTTCAGCGTTACATGTCACTGCTTCGGGAATGCTCTTCCTTACTGCCTAGTCGAAAATGGCACCCCACCCCCACTAGTGTGTGCCCTGACACACACTCTCATATCACCTCCTTTATTTTCTTAAGGCACTTGTCACTGGCTGATATTTTCTTGTTTTATCTGATACCTCTCTGTGTCCTCCCACCAGAACGTCAGCTCCAGGGAAGCCAGACCTTGTCTCCTGTTCACCATCGCTCCTGGCTCTCGGAGCACTGCCGGATACACACTAGACCACCGGTCCGTGCTTGCCGATTGAGTAATCTCTTCCCTTCTTTTTCAGTACTGGATACAAATGACCGGTTTCTACGAAAAATAACGATTGGGCAGGCAAACACGGAGAAAGGATGTTCCCGGCAGGTAGGTGGCTTTTTCTGCACGGGAGTCCCTCTGTTCTTACTAGTACTGGTTTGCAGCAGCCCGGAGGCTGGTTCTCTGCTTTTCTCCTTTCTCTGCCTGTAGTAGCCAGAGAGTGGGTTGCTCATCATTTCAAGCTTCCTCTCCAATCCCTCAGCAGGACTGGGAGGAGACCAGAAGGTGGAAAGTTTTCTGTATTATCTTACCATCCTTTTCTTGTGTGATTTTAGTTTTGTTTCTGCAGTCAGCCACCCAGGGTGTCCCTTGAATGTAAATTCTAACATCCTTTATTGCAAACCCACCCAGTTGTTGCTACATCCGCATAAGAACTAAAAAATCTCAGATACATTACTACTCAGATTTAACAACCAAAGGAAAAACACCTAATTATTTGGCTTAGTAGCTTTAAGGATTTTTAAGGATAATGTCTTACTACCCAAATCCAGAAAATGTGGAAGATAAATTACGATGTCCACTTTCATTTTAATAGGTCTCTAGTGGGGTGATGGCGTTTAGAGAAGATAAATTCATTCCGTGATATTTTTAGCCAGGCACAGTAGGCCTCTAAGTTATTATTACTTTTTACAATAAACTTTATATTTTAAGACAATTTTAGATTTACAGCCTTTACATTGTTAGGTTTTCCTGTTGAGAAAAAGAATCACTTTTAGCATTCGATCCAAATAGATTTTTGGACCTTTTGAATATTTTGAATTAAAAGCCACGGGGATTGAATTGAAAAGACGGTCTGAGCCCATTCATTCCCTTCCCTCCTCCGACCCCAGAACTCACACACAGAACAGATTCCCCACGGTGGGTCGGTGTCCACGCCGGGAAACCGGAACCGTTGCCATACAATCTGGGGGATGTTTCTGAGCAATAGGAAGATGTAATTGGGTTGATGGAGAAAAGCGCAGCCCCCCAACGTGGCGGGAGTGTTTTAGGGGGCCTCTAACTTCAGAGACCTACTTCTCAGAAGCAGGAGAGGGCCAGAACGCCCCTCGGGGCGAGTTGTTGGCCACGACTCCCAAGAAGCTGGTGGACAGACGCTTTCCCGTGACATCTGTGCTGACCCCACATCCTGCCGACAAGTTTCTTTCAGCCTGGGCTTCTGAACGTGGGCACCACCCAGCCCTGGGGGGCCCCGCACCTCACAGCCACAGGTTCGCCTGTGTCTCGTGCCCTCTGTCTGGCATTGAAAAGCATCTTGTCCAAAGAAAAGCAGTGCATTGTGACTTTTTTTTTTTGATGAAATTGCAGCCTTGTGTCATGTTAGCAGAGGGCATGGCAAGGATTAGACTTTCATGCAGTGTTAGTGGGAGTATAGATTGGTAAAGCTTCTTAGCTGATAGTTTGTTAGTATTAAAATTTGAAATGACCCAACGATTTAAACTTCAGGACTACAGATGTGAAAAGCATAGGAGGAGGGAAGGGGAATATTTGCATATGTGCAAAAAAAAAAAAAACTTTGTGTAAAGATATTAATTACAGCATCATTTATAGTGGTGAAAATTTGAAACAGTCCAAATGTTCGTTAGTGGGGTGGTTACATATCTTTGGGACCTCTTTCCGTCCCACAGATGCACATGGCGGCTGAAAATAATAAAGTGTGTGTCGGGGGAGTGACATAGAGCTCCCATACTGATCGTGAAATGGAAAGGTTAAAGAAAAACACATTAAAAATTTTTGGAGGAAAACGCATATAGTTAGTTATATCTAGTTTTTGTTAAGAAAAAGCCAGCATACATGTTCATATATGTCTATAAACACATGAAATGGAAGCTGGTAAGATGTACACCAACTTCTGACATTAGTTCCTTTGGAAAGAGGATTGGGAAAGAATCCTCATTTCTCTGCATATTTTTGTACTGTAAGTAGGCACTGGACAGAGGGAAGATTAATACTGGCTATAATTCGAACGCCTACTACATGCTTTGTGTTGGTATGTTTATTATATACATGAGCGCATTCGGTTTGTAGATCTGGTTTACAAATGAGAAAAGTAAGTATGTTAAGTAACTTGCCCACAGTTATATTCTATATCGCTTTATGCATATATGGTTTTTAATGAAAAGGGGGATTATGTTTAAAAGCTTTCATCGCTTTTCTCCATAAGACCCGATTGAGGACATCTTTTTATGTCGATAAAGGGTGATTTATGTGATCATTTTTTAATGGCTATAGATTGTCTCCTCTTGCAGATTGTACCATAATCAATCCATCCTGTTCCCTGGTAATGGACCCTCGGGGTGTTTGCAGTGTCACGCTGTAATTGATAAGGTGGTGGACACGGGGGTGACATCCACACGTATTTGTGTGTGTTCTTGTCAGACGATGTCCTTAGGACAACCTCCTAGCTCCGTAACTGCGGAGTCAAAGAGGAGGATATAGATTTCAAATATCGATGAGTGTTTCCGCATTACCGTCCAGAAAAGCTACACCGATTCACATTCGTGCTAACATTGTTTAATGTCCTATGTTTACATTTGTCATAAACGATAAGTATAATTTCATTTACACCTTTATATGATTCCGAAACATTTTATTTGCAACACAAAAATGAGCAGATCTCTAAACAGGTACATCGTTCAATCAATAAAACAAGTAACAATGATAATTGATATTGATCTAAGTTGTTTCATTTTTGATACCGCTCAAGATGCAAAATTATGAAATCGTAATGATTACAAATGAAGAACTGGTATGCGTATTATAAATCCCACTCATTACTTGTAACATTTTAAGAATATTTGTAGTTTTGTGTTGTGTCTAGAAAGTCTCAATATTTACAGTCATTTTTATGTACACCGTGTATAATGGAATGGTGGTACAGAGAATCCTAAATATCATACAATGAAAAATCACTTGTATTTGGAATAGGTTATGTTGAGACTATAAGAATCACATATAGTTGCATTCGACTTCCAGATAATATTTTTTCACTAAATCAATGACTAATGAAATCTCAATCAGGAGTAGCCGGAAAGCTCCTTATTTCCTTCATTTCCTTTCTTCTCAGTGACGGAAATGGACAATAAAATGTTTCATAAGGTGATCCCACTAGGACATAGCCATTTGCTCTCTGTGTGTGCATGAACATGTCTGGCTCACACACCCCTAGGGAAGAAGAGAATTCAGCTGGAGCATAATGAAGTGGTCTGCCCAGTGGCTGAATTATGAGGAGAAGGAAGTGCATTTCCTTGTGTCTCTTTTAATTCCTGTTGGACTGCGTGCAGCTTGGAGTCAGAGCCAGGAGCGGGGATAGGAAGGCCCAGGAATATTTCGCAGAAAGCCTTCGCTCTCCAGCGTGCATTGCTGGGCATGCCATGATCTGCTGTGGCCAAGCCCTCATGGAAGGCTGCAAATTGATTCTGTGTCTCTTTGTGACTTGATGGATCATACACGTTAGGGTGTCCTCACTGCTGTGTTGAGCACTTACTCTGGGAAACTGGCCTCAAGGCCGCCTTTTACTGTCTATCCCTCATCCCTTTGCTGGACAGACAAATGCAGCCGCCTAGACATGCCGGCGGGTAAGAGCAGAGACAGCCGGATGCTCATTTAGTTGGTGGCTATGTACTGAGTACCTGCTGGGTTTCACACTCAGTCCTCCAAGCTGGTCATTCAGGGGTGAGCCCTCCCCAGACAGTCCCTGCCTTCAGGGCACTTACAGCCCAAAGACAGAGATATGCATCAAACAGGTAATGACATTGATCATTAATCATTACAAGTCTGAAACATGAGACAAAAAAGCAAATAGGGCCACGAGTTGGTGTGACAGGGGCCTAGCCAGGCCGAGTCCTGCTCAGCGGAGCAACCGGAAGCCGAGCGCAGCCACCCTGGGAGGCCACCCTCGAGCACCCAGCCCAGGATTGCACACACTCTAGACACTCAGAAAGCGGACGCCTTTGAGAAAGGCCTATTGAGAATAAACCCCCGGCCTGCAAGAACTTAATGGCTGACATGGCCATCCAGATGATCAAGTCCCTTTGCTTTTGCCGTCTTAGGCGCAGTTTGACATCGCGGTGGCCAGCGAGATCATGGCGGTGCTGGCCCTGACCGACAGCCTCACCGACATGAAGGAGCGGCTGGGGAGAATGGTGGTGGCCAGTGACAAAAGCGGGCAGCCCATAACCGCAGAGGATTTGGTGAGTACGTGTGTCTCGGAAGCTGCAGAGAGCTCGCCGTCCCTGTTCTTCTATGATTGGGAGAATGAAGGATTTCTCTCTCTTATCGATGCGTGTAACGGGAATTCGGAGAATTTCTGCACACACATTTTTTCCCGTCGCAAGCCTGTTTATTTTACAGCTTCATAATGTTCTCATTTATAATGTGCTTGTAATTGACCGTAACCGAAGCACGTGAAATTTATTTCATAAGCTTTTCCAGATTCTCGCCAATCCCGATCTCTGCTCTCCCTGGGGTGGGGTCATCCTCCTGCGTATCCCGTGGCTTTTTTTTTTTTTTTTTAAACCGCAATCTATGCCTGCTTTAAATTTAGGGCAAATCACTTTTCAAAGGAAGAAGAAGTGGCTCCGGCTTCATGAAAGGGAAGATTAAACTAATCTGGCACATTTTTGGCTCCAGCCTGCTCCCCGGGCACCCCAGCTTGTTTAATTTTGTGCTTTAAATTCGATTTCACATGAGAAAAGCAGGTCTCCCCCTTAATCGGTGTTTCTCTTCTCGCTTCCCTTCCAGTGGAAGGATGCTTTGCATAAAGCTTTCACAGAATCCTGGCACACCCACCGCCTTTTTCGGTACTTATCCTAATCTGGCACGCTAAGCTTTTTGTTCCTATTTTTCAGTAACCATCTTCACCGTTAACTTAAACGCCATCAGTGATATAGTCATTTCGTTTGCTCGTACATGTTTATAAGTACGCAGATGTGACATATGCCTGTCGGACAGCCATTACTCTAAATGTAAGCTCACTTCCCACACACTGAGTCACATATGATAATAGAATCTAAAACACACACTGCCAATTGAAAAACAATTGTGGAAGGAGAAAGGCAGATTAATATTTTATTAATTCTGAGAGCTTAGGACGTAATATGAATCCTCTGCCAACATGTCTTGATTACTTTTTGGCTGTTTTAGAAGAAACGGATCTGACTGACTCATCTCTTAGGTCTCGTCAAGTAAATTAAATAGATATGTTTATATCAGCTGCCCTATGGAATGCTGAGTGCAAAGCTAGCATAAAGAGAAAACCCGTATTTCATTTGCTATAAAAATACTGCTTTTCAAAAATTGTCAAAAACTTTACATTTTTATCTCAACTGACATATTACAGTTTCTTCATAAATATATTCTTCCGTATCCTATTAACCTTAGGTACCAATAAATATGTAGCAGGAGTAATTCGAAACGTAATCCTCAAACATTATTCCCCTAAACTTATATTTCTTTGGTGTGATAAAAATCTTGGCCCAGAACAAACTCCAAGTCTCTCTTTTTAGTTATCCTTTGTGTTTCTTCCTGGCAAAAGTACCTAATCTCTACAGATTGTGTTTTACCAAGTTGGATCTATCAGTAGTTGGTCTTCCATGGAAAATTAGGGAGGACTTTAGGAGCATCTGTCCTTTTCATTTCACTGCTTTATCGCTTCTTTTCGATTTGGTCAAAAAAATTTATACAACGCATTGAGAATTGGAACAGACGGCCTCCTGAGGTGTTTTATAAGATGATTGATTCTGCTATACCCCGGATGAATATGTCCAGCCTCTCCCAGGTGTGGACTTGGGATGTGGAGTGGGCGACATCGTTTGTAGTGGGCGTGACAGCCCCAGAGTTGCCGTCGGTGATGAAGTGTTTTTTGCATGGGTTCGGTGACAGTGTAGCAGTCAGGAGCAATCAAAGAGAAGACGTGGCATGGAACACCAAGCAGGGGGTGACCTGCCTGAGCCGGTCCATCGGAAACATCCAGTTTCCTTCCTCCTGTAGCTTCTTGAGCTCAGTTTATTTGACCGGAAAGTATAAGCAAGGACAGTGTGCAGAAAAGCAGGCAAACCACTATTCCACATGCTCTGGGTTATGAAAAGAGAACCAATTTCTTTGAGCCCTTCCTGTCCTGCAGCGTTCACGGTAAACGATCTTAATATAGCTGTAATAGGTAGGTTACCTTTCGTGCAATGTCTGTTTTGTACAGTCAAGTCGACACTACATTGGATTTCCTTACCAACCTTAAGTGATGAAATGTAGAAATAGTGATCGGTCACATGAGAGAAACATTTAACATCATCAATGATAGAAGTAGAGGAAGAAAATAATAAACTCATGTACTTTGGAGGGACGAAGATTCTCTATAGATTCTACCACCTGATCTGATAAGATGAGTGGCATGCCGCTCTAGGCAAATATGGGACCCAGAAAGCGAGAACCGCTCAAATGCAGCAGTTCTTTTCAAGTGTCTTCCCTACCTGTAGGATGACCTGTGGAGAGAGGGTGGGAAAGCAGAATGGGTGCGTTGAGAAAGTTCCTCTTATCTCTCCTCACGCCCACTCGGTAAAGAGCCTCGTTTCAGGTCTTCCTCTCATTTCTTGAGGCAGTAGTAAAACCTCTGGTAATGAAAAATTAACAGTCACAATTGCCAGAAAACACTTGTAGTCGGACCAAAAAGTCTGCTCTCTGGCAAGCCTCTTAAACACGCTCAAAGAAGGTGTTGGGGGAAAAAAGGCAGTGACTACTACGTGCTCATCACTCTGCGCCTTGCAGATGGCTGGCATCCGCCCAGGTGGGGAGAGATGGGCAGAGGGGGCAGTGCTCTGTCACATGTCACGCAGAGGTGAGAGGAGCCTGGGGGGCCTAGTGAGGAACGGCCCGAAGACTCACCCTGGCACAGACACTCTTTTGTCAGTAATCTAAATAAGCGTGTTGTTTTTTTATGGGAAAAATATTTTTTAAATTTATTTTTAATTATAGTTTGACATGCAGTATATTAGTTTCAGGTGTACAGCATAGTGATTCAACATTTATGTACCTCGTGATCACCACGATAAATCTTGTAACCATCTGTCACCATACATACTTATTACGACATTATTGACTCTTTTTCTTTATGCCGTACATTATATCCCCATGACCTATTTTATAACTGGAAGTTTGTCCTTTTTAATCCTCTTCCCTTTTCCCACCCAACCACACCCCTGTCCCTGGTCTGGCAACCATGTTTCTTCTCAGTATCTATGAGTTTGTTTCTGTTTCGTTTTCTTTGCTCATTCGTTTGGTTTTTTAGATTCCACATATAAGTGAAATCATCCTGTTCTTTTGTTGCCCTTACCCGAGGAGACATTTAAAAAAAAATGTTGCTGAGAGCAGAGAGTTTACTGCCTACGTTTTTTTCTGGGAGCTTTATGGTTTCGGGTCTTACATACAAGTCTTTAATCCATTTTGAGTTTATATTTGCATATAGTGTCGGAAAGTGGTCTAGTTTCCATCTGTTCTCATGTACATCTTGTCCAGTTCTCCCAACAGCATTTGTTGAAGACACTGTCTTTCCCCCGTTGTTTGTTCTTGCTTATATTCTTGCCTCTTTTGTAGATTGACCACATAAGCATGGCTTTGTGTCGGGGCTCTCTGTTCTGTTCCATAGATCTACGTGTCTGTTTCTGTCCCAATCCCATATAGGTTTGATTACTATAGCTTTGTAGTACAGTTGGAAATCAGGAAGCAAGATACTGATACCTCCAGCTTTGGTTTTTTTTTTTTCTTAAGATTTCTTGGGCTATTTGGGTCTTTTGTGGTTTCATATAAATTTTAAGAATATTTGTAGTAGTTCTTCAAAAAATCCCATTGATATTTTGATAGGTATTAAATAAATGTCTTGTTTTTTCTCTCTTTTTCAGGGGGTGACAGGTGCTTTGACAGTTTTGATGAAAGATGCAATAAAACCAAATCTGATGCAGACCCTAGAAGTAAGTGATCTCCCTTTTACAGAAATTGTTGACAATTTGCGTTGTGGGATTGCTTGTGTACCCCCATACAACGTGAGCGTTTCCAGCCAATATGAGCCCACAAGGAGCATCAGAAGTACTACTTGGTCATCCAAAAAGGGTTGAAAGTGTATTTATAGGTACTTTCATATAATTCATATCTTGGCTAATGAACTACTAATTAACCAGAGTAGAAACTCAATGTGTCTAATATGTCAGTAAGTTGTATAACCATATTTACATTTTTTTTTGCCCTGTTTTTTAATTTAGCCTCTCATAATCATTAGGTTTTCAGTTTTTTGGTGTATTCCCCCCCCCCACAAAAAATCTACACAGTAAATGTTGAGAAATGTCTTTCAGGAGAATATGCCGTACCCTGCTTTTATAAGAATGTTGTTTTTGTATGTGACTTTCTGGCTCTTGTCTTCGTTGACCTTAAATTTCCTTATCAAATATTTCTGTTTTCATCCAACTTTTTAGTTGCTCGTCTTGCTCATCCGATGTAGTAATGGTCTAACTCCCTCCTCCTAGCTAATGAGACCCCAGGATTGGGTTCAAACAAGGAAGCACTAGCTGGGTCCAGTTGCAGAGGAGACAGGCGGGAGGTCGGGGTGGCGGGCTGGGGAGACAGTGTCGTGCTGGTAAGTCCTGTAGCAGCTGGCGTGGCGTGTGCCAGTTTCCATGGCGTAAATGTTCCCACCACGGCCAGTGTCTGGCTCCCTCGTAGATGTCACCGAACAGTGCAGCTGGGAGGAAGTGCTCATCCTCAGTGGTGCCAGCAGGCTGCTTGTGCTCGGGCTGTGGTGGGACAGAGAAAGGGGGAGGTGGCCAGAGAGCAGGCAAATCGGGGGGAGACATCGCAGAAGGACAAGCGGAATATCCACCCGTTCGTTCATTCATCCAGCTGATACAAAGTTGAGTTTGGGTGTACGCTCTGCCATTTACTGACCGTGACCTTGGGCACGTGTTTTAATAATCTCAGCCTCCCTTGTTCTCATCTAAAATAGAGGTAGCGAAAACAAGTAACCTAACAGGGCTCTTGTAGGGATTTAATATTTATTGAGCACACAACACAGGCTGGCCTGATGATGGGTGCTTAGAACATGATGGCAGACACCAAAATCCCCGACCTCTTGGAGCTTGCACTCTAGCGGGTGGGGGGAGCCAGACAGTAGAGAAGTAAATCAATATGTAGCCTGTGAGCTGGTGGCAAGGACTGAAGAAGAAAAATATGGTAGCTGCTGGTCACATGGTTATTTCAATAGAAATAAGCTTAAATAAAATTTACAATTCAGTTCTGTAGTCATACCAGTTCTATTTCTATTTATATAGTTATTTATTTAAAAAGAAAAGTTTTTACTAGCTACCTTTTAAGTACTGAATAGCCTCATGTGGATAGCGGCTATTGTATTGGATGATGCAGATGCAGAATATTTTCCACATTGCAGAAGGTTCTTTTGGACAGAGGTCTTGTAGAGCAGGCAAGCAAATGGGTAATTGAAGTGTTAATCTTATGAAAAGTTTGAAAAGTCCCTTCTGGAGAATATCCATAGCTTCGAAATCATGAGAAACCAAGATAGTTCCTGCATTGTTTTCCTAAGAGTTCTGCATATAAAATAAAATACAAAACTCCTGCTAGATAGTTTTATAACTTCGGATTAGTCATGGGATTTTTTAATCAAAGTCTTTAACTGTGTAATGTGTCATGCAGCTACAAACACTAGTCGAATGTGTGAGCATATGTGTGTCTGTTTAAACGTCTGACGATTTCTACGAATTTTTCCATTCAGACTCCAAAACCGGGGCTCAAACCCTGCTTTAGTGATTAACACGCTGCATGGCCTTTGATTTCCTTTTACATTAAAACTAAAATGCTGCTGATCTAGTCCTTAGAGCGGTTATGTCAGGAATAGCAATGCGTTTATGCTGATCCAGCCAGACCCCGTCACCTGTCCCCCCTGGAGACCAGTGCCCAGAGCTTCTCAGACAGATGGCTACGGCAAGGGTCGCAGTTTGTAGAGGGGCGAAGGCAGCTGCCCACGCGGGATGGAGCCCATGACCTTGTCCTTGCTAAGATTTTCCCAACTTCGCTGGCTTACCACAGGCAGCCACATTCCAGCACTGGCGAGGGTAGGAAGTGATGGAGGCTTTGTCTTCTAGATAGTATTTTCTTTAGAGCACCTGAAAGTGTATCAGAATAGACGTGATAAATCAGAGACAGGCAGATGTGTAGAGCTCTAGACACTAAACATACTTTTATAGCATATCCATAAACGTGTGTGTTTGGATTTCAGCCCCAGCTTCATTTCCATGTACATTTGTATGACCTCAGGACCCCATTATTGTCCCTTCTGATGACTTTGGGAGAAAAAGTAAACAGAGAACTCATGGAGTGGCTTTGGCACACTCTCTTTTTCATTCTGTGATGATTTTTCTCTCACTTCCTCTCTTCCCGCTTTTGTTAGGCTTTCTCGTCTTTGAAACATATTCAGCCAACGGCCAGCTCATCGTGGTTCATGGGATTTGCATGGCTTCCAGCCCGCCCCCCACATCACTCTCTCTCCCCCATGTCAGGGACAGGACAGCCTTGTTTTCACAGGTGGAACCAAGGCTTCATAGGCACGGACCCCAGTGGCCCTGGGCAGCCTCTGAGTAAAACCTGAATGCTTTACTGCATGTGGATAAGTTCGTTTACATAGGGCTACAGTCTGTTCTCATTGATAAAGGAAAAGAAGAAGTATAGAAATAACATTAAAAATTAATATAGAGACAGATTTTTGTCAAAGAATTAAAACATTAATAGGCATCATATTTTTAACATGAAAACAATTAAACAATGAGAAAGACTTAAACTGAATCTTTAAAAATCAGAATGACAAGCTGATTATTGTGAATATAAAAACTTTCCATTTACTTATTATTGCAAATATAATATCCTGGTGTAGGTGACCTAATGTAAAGGGTTTATTTCAGGGTCCCTGTGGCAGCTAACACAGCAGCTTATCAAAATTATCATGGGAAACAACTGGTTTTTAGAGCCTTCCTCCCTGGTTCAGCATTAAATGTAGAATAGCACTGTTCTAGAACACACTGGGATTTGGAGGAGTCCTTGGGACGAGTCAGGTATCTTAACTTTCTTTGAGAAAATTCATGCATTAAATTTGCTGTATTGAGAAAAGCAGAATGGCTTCTGTGGGTCTTTAAACGCCCAGCAGCCTTGTCCCACCTTGTTTGCCCTGGATCGGTCTTCCGTCTGTCCGTCTGTCTTTCGGGGTTTCAGTTTGTTCTTCTGCTTCCCAGGGCACGCCCGTGTTTGTGCACGCCGGCCCCTTCGCGAACATCGCTCACGGCAACTCTTCAGTGTTGGCCGATAAAATCGCCCTGAAACTGGTTGGTGAAGAAGGATTTGTAGGTAAGTCATTCCTTTTCATTCAGCTGTTGTAGAACCTTGAATAAGTCTAAAAGGCAATGACTGGAAGAGTTATATGCACAGTGTCTTGCGTAGATGGTCTCAGCATTGGAAAAGCCCCATGGTCTGGGCTGTGAAATGATGTGGCAGCTGATGATGTCAAGATTCTGATGTCAAGTACGCATGGGTTTGAATATACCTGCTGGCTGAGCGACCTTGGACACATTTTAATGACCTCCAAGCCTCAGTTTTCTCATCCGTAAACTGGTGGTCACAGTATCGTATGGAACCTGATAGGGTTATTGTGAAAACTAAATGAGATTATACAATCAACAAATATGTATTGAATACCTACTGTGTACAAGGCATGCGACTCACAGCTGGGGATATAGTGGTGAGCAAAACAGACCTCCCCCTGCCTTCCTGGATCACACTGTCGAATGGCATAAATAATTTAACAGGAAAAAGTGCTCATTCAGTGTTAGCCATTATTAGCAGTAATAGTACTAATAACTTGAAATGAGATCAGTTTGCTCTTCCTTGAATCCAAGCATATTTTTGTGTCCTGATTGGGGGCGGGTGGGGGAGTCCCAGCCAATAGTCCTGAAATTTTGATTGTCGGGCTTCAGACTTTTTGCTGCTCTCAAGCTCTCCTTGGTGATGCCTGTTTCTCTTTGGCTTTTGTTGGATATTCTAGCAGGGAAAGTAGAGGGCACTTGCCACAGAGTTTGCTCAGTGGGTGCCAGCTCCCCCCCTCCTCCGCCGCAGTCCCACCCATGATATTAAGGCTGTGAGAAAAAAACAAACAAACAAACAAGGGCTCATGGAATCAAACCTTAATTTGACACCTGAGGGATTCCACCTGCGGACAGGTAATCCCCGTTCAGCACATGAGCACCTGTCGTCATTGCTCCTTTCACACCGATCATCCGCCTCGTGTCAAACTCAGAAATGAGATATTTTACTAGCGAGGGTTCTGCCGGACAAAAGAACTGAGCTCTGCACTTTTACATTCAGCCGTTTTGAAGTTCACTCCAGGCTATCGAGACTGCTTTAAGAAATCCTTCCAGACGCTCAGTCAGGATCAAATGAGGATTTATGCAGTTCGTTCCTCAGAGGTCTGTATTACATACAGGTCTCCTGTACTTTGCTGCTTCGCTAGCACATCCACTACGAGAGTGGCTAGACGTGCTGTCTAAATGGATTTGCTCAATTGATCACAGCATCATGGTCGAGCTAATGGACAAGGAGGCTGGGTAAAGGCGGGCCCTGAAAAGCTGGGTGCTCTTGTGAAGTGGTGGTTCTAATGCATTCACTGCACAAACAAAAACGCTTCTGGAAGGAAGCACTCTATTTTATGCTGATGGAGATTTCCGCCTCTGTACCAGTCCTTACTCTGTCAGTGCGTGTTTATGGACTATGTGATAACACGGCAAGGCATCTTTAAAGGTGTACGCTGACAATACATGTAAAACACACCAGCTCTCTCTGTGACCGTGGACAAGTTATTCGCCTTTTTGGGGCATGTCGCTGTAGACCTTGTCATCTGAAAAATGAAAAGTGGGAAGACGGGGAGTTGGATGTGGATGGGGAGCCGTGGACCCAGAGGTGAAAGCTGAGGGATCGGAACCCAAACGGGTCCTCCGACTTGAGGCTCATGACTTAACTTCTTTAGGGCTCAGTTTTTCCTCTTTTGATAAAAGGAAATCTATGTTGCAGTATTTTAATGGGTAGTATCAAATGCGCTTTGGACACCATAGAGAACCGTGCGAATGTAAGTGATTATGTTTAGTATTTCTACAAGTTCTTCTAGTCCAAGAGGCTGAAAGTGAGGGAAAATTAAGTGACAGTGAAATCTGTCCACTGCCAGATGGGTGTGAGCATCAGTGCTGGAGCCAGAGTATCTAAACTCTGTAACTTCACGCAAGTCACTCTTTTGTGCCTCAGTTTCCTTATCTATAAAATAGGGCTTTTAATAGGTTCAAAACGAGGATTCAGTGAGACCACGCGTGTTGAGTCCTGTCACAGCGGCTGACGTGTGGTAAGACTCAGTCATTCTCAGCCGTCCCTCTTTATTATTCCTCTTGTCGTAGGTACATGCTTAATGAAGGTTAAATTTCCTTTTTAAATTACATGAAATTTTTTTTTTTTAGTTAACGATTTTTTTAAACGGCGGTAAAATACATAAACCATAGACTTTGCCATCTCCGCCGTTTCCAGGTGTGCCGTTCGGCGGCGCGGCGGCGCTTCACGGTTCAGGAATACGTTCCCATTGCCGTGCAGCCGTCTCGACCGTCCGTCTCCAGGGCGCTCCTCGCCGGTGAAGCTCCGTACGCGTTCCCCATCCCCCCGGCCACTGACAGCCCCCCTTCCACGGACTTAGCCTCGTCTGGATGCTTCACATTAGCGTTCGTTCTTTCGTGACCGGCGTATTTCCCTTAGCGTGTCTTTGGGGTTCACCCCAGTTGTCGCGTGGGCTCGGATCCCCTTGTTCGGGCTGTACGATACGCCATCGTGTGTCAGTGGGCACTTGGGCGGCTTCCACCTTGTGGTTATTGTGACTCATACTATTACGAACGTGGGTGTGCGGATAACTGTTCTTGTCTCACTTCAGCGTGCACAGATCTCACTCCATTGTGCGGGACTGTGTGACAGCAGTGACTTACATAAATATGTGTAGAGCACAGGACTCGAGATCCGTGGTGTCAGACTCTCAGGAAGGTGGTAGATCAATGCCGCGGCTCCCTGGGGCGCGTGGGAGCAAAGCCGGGGCGTGGGAGAGCGAGAATGGGCAGCATCGGGAACCGAGGCTCCTTCGCGCACTGCCCGGTCCAGCCCGCCCATGGGGCTGCTTGGCTCCCTGTACTTGGACGAAATTTATGGGAGACACCTCTCACTCCCAATTAGTGTCTGGTTTCTCTGCAAATATTTTTTAAAACATTCCTCTACTCACTTTAGTCATAAGAATCATCACATTTTAATAAAAAAAAATATGTGTATCAGTCTTATTTAAAAATTAAACTCCAGATTTCACTCAAAATTAAGCTTCTCATTCCCCCGCGTCTGGCCGGCAGGGAGAGGGAGAGGGGAAGATGGTTCTTCTCTGTCCGCCCTCACCTTGCACTTTACAGGCTGCTTCCGGCCCCTCCAGGGGTGAAGCTTTGGTATCCGATGGCACCATCCACTGTCTCCAGCAAGGCCCCACACTCTTGGCAGAAGTCCTCCGGGCGACATTGCTTTTATACAGTCCTGCTGCTTCCACACCTGGTCTCTAGGCAACACATGCCCTCGACCTCTAACCTAGTTACAGTGGGAGTTTAGCTATCTATGCCTCTCACGCCACCTTTTGATCTGCTGCCACGGGCTGTTTCAGCCTATGGAGTTCTCTTTCTACCCTAGTCTACCACTGCCTCCACCTAAGACAGGGACAGTACCGAACCTTTCCAGCCCCACTCACTAGCTCGAGGAAGGTGGGGATGAGCTCCATGTCCTTCCCACCGGGTGGTAGGCAGTGGGGCTCAACCCAGTGATCATTTTCTTTGAAGAAATCCTTTCCTGGCTTCGGACCTGGTCAACCCTTTAGAAACGATTTCTTTGCTGGCGCTGTCGGGCCTAGTGTCATCCTTTGGCCTGTGAGCAGTTGACACCTTTTTGGTCTTCAGACAAAAGTGAAACCGAAAGAGTCCCATTTTAGCATCCGTCTACAGGAGTGAAATGCAGTGGTGTATCTAAAGCCTGAGGAGGGATTTATGTCCTTAGAAAAGTCACCGTGTATAGGAGACAGTCACTCTTGATATACAAAAAAATTGATAATTTGGTTGACATTAAAAAATAAATTCTGCATGATAAAACATACAAAGTTAAAAAGCAAGTGACAGATTGGAAGAAAACATTTGCAGAGATAATAGACAAATGAGTAGCATTCAGAATATATAAACCACCAAGAACAACAGACTGAGGAGAAAAAAAATAAATAATCCAATAGGAAATGAGCAAAGGATTTGGAAAGGGAGTTCGCAGAAATAGAGCAATCTGACTGAATTTCTGGGTACAACTGAGGAAGAGCAAATGATCTAGCAATTTCACTTCTGTAATACCCAGAAAAGAAATCATTGAAAATGTATTTAAGTGTTAGAAATAATTTACTTCAGAACAAATTTATTGAGCTTTTGCTGTATGTCAAGTCATGTGTGGTAGGGGCTGGGAAGCAGAAACAGCTACTACACATTTCTTAGCCTACAGTGAGAGACAAGTCTGTGTGCAGAATCTCAGCAGTGAATACGAGGCATTTATGAGATTAAGTATCATATGGATTAACTAAGACCCTTCAGAGACGACGGGCATCTCTTAGAGTTTCTCCTTACTACTGGTTTCATCTAGTTTTTCACTCTGTCTTAACACACATAAGGAAGGAATTATTTTGTCTACTCTGCAATACAACCATTCCAAGATAATGGGCTTGATATTCCGTTTAGACTTAAAACAAAATAAAAAGTTATTTGATTAACTGCAGAAATTCATCGGGCTAGAGCAAAACACTTCATGAGACTTTTGGGGCGAGCACTGCGACCACTGATTTTTAGTTCTCCTTCAGTCAGCCGTGCTCAGAGGAGTCCACTCAACTTCATTTACTCCTGTAAAGGCAAAACGTTTCTTTGGCATCCAACCCCAATCATGTGTTATTTTTTAAAAAGAAAAGAAAGAAAAGAATAACAACATTGAGTTCCTAGGTTTTTAAAACTCATCTCCTATTTAAACTATTTGCAGGAATTTCAAACTTACACACAAGCCTTAGTTTTTGAATTTTTTTTGTTTTTCGTTCCCTTAATTTGGTTTCGATTACAATTTTGAATGAATACCTTGCCTTCACTCTGGAATGCATTTTTTATAGCCAGGTGTTTCTTAACTGAGGACCGCTAGCTGCCACCACCCCCCCTACACACACACACACAATAATTAAATACAGAATTATGTGAGTACATATACACTTCTTTTTTTTTTTTTTAAACCAGAGAACAGCTCCACAGTTCTCGTTAGATTCTCAAAAGGAGTTCATGACTCCAGAAAAGATAAAGAACCGGAGTCTGCATCTCACGGCCTCGTGGACGTGTGTGCCGTTTAACCGTGCTCTGCACAGGGATCTGTGGGAGGCCGTGGTGCCCCCTGATTTTCCACACGGTGCTCTCGTCCAAAGTGCGTGCCTCCAAGTTGCCTCATGGCTTGAGTCTTCTCCTTGCCGTCTGGAAGGTCACACAGACCCACGTCGGGTTCTCCCCGTCTGCTGCCTGGGAGCAGGAGCCCAAACGGGCGATGCGGCCAAGGAGAAAGGCGCACGTCCACCCTCACGCGGCCGCCAAGTGGCGGAGAACGCACCCTCAGGGCGCCTGCCTGTCCCCAGTCATCGGCTCTTCTGCCTATAGTGATTTTCTCATCTCTATCTGGTTTCCAGCCACTTCCATTAAAAAATAATTTGCTTCAGATGACCCGTCTGCAGCAGATGGTCACGTTTAAAAAATTGTACCGATATAATTATATTGTGCCAAAGTATATAGTAATGCGTGCTAACAATGTTGGAATACTTCTGGTTCTTTCTTCTTCTTACTACTTTTAAAAGACCCTTTTCCTTAGTATGTTGCTAATTAAAGTGTATCTCACTGAGTCGCACACTGTCTCCTTGCTGCTCCCCCACCCCACGTCCTTTCGCAGACAGGTTTCAATCTTTTCTACTTGAGCTTCAGGTCCCTGAGCTGGTGGCTTCACCTCGTTATTGGCTTGTCCTCTGTTTCCATTTCTATTGCTGTGAAGTTTTAAATATTCCTTCATTTTGGTAGAAGAGAACCAAACCAAGCTAAACATTCCTATAATTTCATCCACCCTTAAAAAAAAAAAATCTAATGCCAAGTGATCATCCAGCTTTCTAAGCTTTAAATCTCCCAGACCTCACTCTGTTTACATTATTTAGAAAGACTGATCTCAGCCTATGCTCAATTTTTTGTTATACTTCCAATTTTTTTCTCTACCGATTGTATTTGTAGTTAAACCAAGGATGAGAAGTGCAGAGTTATCAGAGACCCTGGCCGAAGGTCATGTGCTAAATTTCAGGAAATTACGAATCGCCAGGAGTGTTTCTAACCCCTATGTTCAGGAAAGCCCAGTGAGAGAAGGCTGATTGTGATCGTCCCGGGGTGCTTTTAGGTAGCTGGCGCCCAGTCTCATTCTCCCCTCGCTCTCTGGGCCGCCCTTTATTCCACCCCACCTTTCTCTTCCCAAGCTTTTGCAGTACGAAGGAGGCCTCTCCTCTTTTATTCGGTCGCCTTCTCCACAGCTCCCCGCCCCGACCGCTAAAAAAAAAGGAACTAAGCGAAATATTCTGAGTGTATAGCATTCAGGAAAGCATCCAGATTAATAGAATAAATGCCCATGATCCCGCCACTCAGCTGTGTCAGAATCATAACATATCGCTGTGTGCTTTCGTGTTTTTTGTTGTGGCGGTTGTCATTTTTAATAAACCATTAGAGACAAGGCTAAAGCCCCCCCCCCATGCATTCCTTCCTGATTACTTTCCCTTTTCTGCTTCTCTAGAGGAAGTGCCAGTATCCTGATTGGGGGGGGAGGGGGATATCATTTCTGAGCATTCTTTTATACTTTTATCACCTGTGCGTGTATCCACAGAAGACTTAACAACAGAGTCTCAAACCTTCTCTGAGCACGACACACCGAGCGTCTCAGGAGTTTTTCACAGCATCCCAGGCCAAAAAAAAAAAAAATAAAAAATAAAAAAATAAACAGGAGCCTCATTTCCTGTTCCACGTAGCTTTTTCCTGCAGCAGCCACCAACAATGCAGCCTCGAGACTGTGCGATGTCATCGGACGGCCCGCAGAGCCGCAGGGCCGACGCGGCGAGCTCGCGCAGAGTGGTGCAACTCGCCGCGTCCCCCGGCCGTCCGTCCGGCATTGCCGAGGTCCCCTCCAAACTCTAACGCCTCCGCGGCGCCTGTGAGCTCCTCGGGGCACCCGCTGGGACCCCAGATAGGCAGCGTGGTTTTTTTTTTTTGTAGTATTTTTAAGACGTTTTAACATCTTATATGTTAATAAACGCCACCGTCTGCATTGTGCTGTAGCAAGGGGTCAGCAGACTTTCCCCATCGAGGGCAACGTAATAAATATTTTCAACTTGGTGAGTTATAGCGTCTCTGTGTAAAAATTCCCCTGCGAAAGCATAACTGAGGCGCAGATCAGACATACACAAATGAGGGAGGCTGTCTTCCAAAAGACATTATTTATGGGCTCTGACATTTGAATTTCATATAGGTTTCACATGTGATAAAATGTTCTTTTTCTGATTAGTTTTAAATTTGTGGAAAAATGTGAGAAAAATAAAAGGAAAGGAAAAAAAAAACTGAAATCTGCAGGCCATAGTTTGCCAACCCCTGCTCTGTAACTTTCTATTTTGGTTCGGTGTTACATTTTTGCATTTATCCAAGTAGCTGTGATCAGAGGAGCCTCATTTTACCCACAGTGTGGTCTTCGTTGGTATGAATACAGCATGTGTATTTGTACATTCTTTGTCCAGGGGCATTTAGATTCCTTCCAGAGCCTGGTCTTACAAATAATGCTACAGAGAACATCTTGGTTTATGTCTTAGAGAAGATGTGTGAAAGGTTTTCTAGGGTCTATACCTAGGAGTGAGATTTGGGGGGGGGGGGGGGGTTCAGTATGCTTATAATCAACTTAATGGATAAATCCAAATTGTTCTTCAAAGTACCAATTTATATTACCACCAAGTATTTATGAGATTTCTGACTTTTCCACATTCTTCCTTACATTTGTCTTGTTAGATTTTCAAAGTCTTGCCAAATAGTATTTCATTATACTTGTGAGTATAAGCATATGTACGGACATTTCAGAGCATTTGTGAATTGGCTATTTTCTTTTGGGGTCATTTATCATTTTTCTTACAAATTTACAGCTATATTTTTTATATTCTAAATAGGAATATTTTGCCAATACGTGTTACAAATATCTCCTTACGCGTGTGGCTTATTTTTTAAATATATTCATCATACTTTTCTCTTCCCATCCTTTTTTTCCCCTCATGATTTCTGCTTTTGGAGTCATAAAGATAATCTGTGTTGGCGCGTAAAATGTTGGCTCTTACATTTAGGCCTTTAATCATCCAAGAACTTATGTTTGTTTGTGGCGTCCCTTTTTCCTTAATTCACGCAATTTGTGAAATCTTCCTTCCTCAGTGATTCTTTCAGACTTGGCTGTCAGCCCCCGTCCTTAAAAAAGAGAGCCAGGAAGCCTCAGTGGGTCTCAGTCACTCAAGAGCTCTGCTCGCCTCATCCCATGCCCCGAGCTGTTCCAGGCCATTGGTGCCTGTGGTGCTTGGCCGTTTGCCGCTGAGACCTGCATGTGGCACAGCTTTTAAACCCCCTCACCCCGGCAATGTGAGGGTCGCCCTGTATTCTGTGTCCCTGAGGAAGAGGAGCCTAAAAGGTGGTTTATCTGGCTCCGCTTATCAGCTGTAAAGATGAGGGCCTTTCTTCTAGAACAGGATCCAAGCAGACCCTTCCTCTGTTGATGCTTAGCATTACCCAGCAGTGGTACCTGGTCTTTCTGTAGAAGCGAAAATTTCTACTCTTTTTGCCTATGTCATTCAAGTCTGAACATCTACCACAAACTACACCCTTTCGAAAAGAAAGAGTGTAGTTTTCTGGTCAAATTCCACACTGTTGATTTACTGTTTTAGTTTTACAAGATACTGTGAATAAAATTCCTTTTACCTCAAATACTTTCCATTTTTTCTATTAATTATTTATATAGCTAATACGTTCACTAAATATGAATTAATCCAAAAGCATTTTTTGAGATAAGGAAGAAAGAACCTTCACTAGGCAAGGCGACAGAAGGCGAAGGCCTTTAAGATCTGGCTCAACAGAAAAAGGAGTCCCTGGTGAAAGCAGCTTTCTAGAATTGATTTTCAGAAGAAAAATAAAAAACAGATGACTATGAATTATAAAAGTTTCCTTCCCTTTATTTCAGTCAAGTAACTGAAGACTTTTTTATTAGAAGCCTAATTTCTATTTGTTTTCCTCCGTGGTGGATTTGGGGTAGGAAGCAGTCAGAAGTTACGGCCCCTCCTTGATCTGCTTTCTCTGTCTCCCCGCTAGAAGTACCCATCGTCCTGAATTTTGTGTATCGATGATGTTCAGGTTTTTTTAATTATTGCTACTAACGTACACATATTCTTTTGTATATGTATCAACTATTTCATAAATTTTTTTAAAAATACAGGAATAGGATTTCTTAAAGGGCACCAGGTTTTACAACCCGATCTTTGAAAGCTTCAGTGGAATTAAGTTAGAATACTATTTAGTTAGACTAATGGTTTTTTGGTTTATTTACATAGCAGTGTAGCCTAGTGATCATTTTTTCTGCTGTAATACACTGAAAAATCAATATAGTGGAGATGATTTTCTTCAGAGCAGCCAAGCGTATTAGGTTGCAGGCTTCAGCCACCTGGGCTTGAATTGCCCTCCGCCGTGTGCTGGCTGTGACCTTGGGTAGGTCACCTAGCCTCCCCAAACCTTGTTTGCTCCTGACCTACCTCAAGGCTTGTGCCGGAGACAAAGCGTGGTAAAGCTGGAAAAAGCACAGACTCCAGCATAACCTGGACAGTGGATGCCAGCTGCTATTACCACGTGGAGGTGCTGAGGATCTTCACTTTGAAGATAAACCTCCACAGATCCTAATTCATTCCCCCAAGTGAAGACTATTTGTGTGAGTACATTTGTTGAGTGAAACTCACAGAGCAATTGGAGTTCTGACAATGGAAAACGCTTGTGCTGTTTCCCTTCTCATTACAAAGGACCACGGAGAGATCTGAGGGGATCTGAGTACTTCAGACCCCCTCCTTTGAGTTTGGGGAATCCTTCTAGAACGCCTTGTTTAAAATGCTTCGTCGTTACCAGTGTATTCACAGGTGCGTAATGGTGCATTTCCCTCTCTCCCTAAGCCTTGCACTGCTCTAGGATGCAAAAGAGTAAAAGAAAACCGTGACAGCTGTTGAGAAACAGTACAGGGAACCTTTGCGGTGGCATTCAGCATTAAAATTAAACACATATGGTCTTAAATTCTACAGGCATAGTTAACATCTCACATATACTCTTGATTCCAAAAGGGATTCTAACCAAAACATTAGGGAATTTGGCTCCTTATCTAGGAGGGACCATCACTGCCAAGGGGGGGAAGATAGGCGAGCCTTTTTGTGATGTGAAAAAATAGAGCAGCCCAGCCACTTCGCCTGTGCTCCTTTCAGCCAAAAGTATGTAGAGTCCATAGGTCCATTTAACATAGCATCTGATTATCCTTCACGTGTATTTGCTTTCATGAAAGTGCTAGTAAATAATGTGGAACTTAATTGGGCAGCTTTTATAAATGCATTTGCTTTGGGTGGATTTGCAATCTGTCTTCTTCAGTCAGAATATCATCTAAGAGCTCAAATCAAAGACTTTCATTAAAAAAAAAATTTAAGTGAACTCACATTGTTATGTAACCCTTAAATTTTAACCAATTCGCATGAGGGATCCCAAGACCTGTAGCTGACCTGTATGTACTCTGCCCTAATATATTTAGATTCAGCCAAGTAGTTGCATCTAGCAACTATGAATATGCCAAAATTTATTTATCCAATCTCTTGTTAACAGATATTTAGGTTATTTCCAGGTGTTGTGTTATAAACAGTAAACTCTATGATGGGTGAATGTTCTTGCTCTTGGGCTCATCCTCAGATCCTTACCCCACAACTTGACTGGCCATCTTCATACTTCTGTATCCCTGGCTAGGACGTCTCCTTGACAACCAGGAGCCTATATCCAGATGCCTTCTCAGACTTAAAATTCCTAAACCATAATTTTGATTCCCTTTTCTCAGGTCCCAATCCTGCTTCCCATCTCAGTTAATGACAGTTTCATTCTTCTCTTAGCTTCTGCCAAGAGCCTTGAAATCATTTTCGCCTCCTCTATCTTAGTCCATCTAAATGGATATGACCTTCCTGTCACATGGCCGTCCCACCTGGTCCCGGTCACCACCATCTCTGCCCAGGCTTTGTAACAGCTACCCTTCACCCTACCTTGACCACAAAGTCTGTTTCCATAATGCCACCAGAGTGGTCCTTTGGAAGCCTGAGTCAGATCCTGTTGACCTCTGCTCAAGTCCTCCAGCGTTTTGTATCTTTCAGAGTAAACCCTAACCTAATCTTACCCCAGTTGCCCCTGCCGACCTCACGTCCACCTGCCCTGCCTTTTCCTCAGCCTGCTCAGCGCCTCCTTCCACATCAGGGCTGTGCACCTGCTGATCTCACTCTCGATGTTCTCTCATGACCACATGGTTCGCTCCCTTGCTTTATTCAGATCTCTGCTTGAGTGTCAGAGGGGCTTTCTGGGAGCTGAAAGAGCACCCACCCGCTCCCCGGCACCCTCGTCCTCTGTGCCGCTGCCTCCGCCACACAGGCGTGCGTTTGCTTGGGCACCGCCTGTCTCCACTGGGATACAAATCTGCCAGAGCGCCAGGAACTTTTGTCCCTTTTGTTCACTGCTGTATCCCCCGTTCTGAGTAAACGTCTAATAAATGTCTCCCCAGTGCAAAGAATCCTGTAGAGGGAGGGAGCAGTCCATAAATTCGTCACCTCAGAAGTATATAAGAATTATCTACTCGGGTTCTAGGGACAGCCCCGGTTCAAATCCTGGTTCTGTTCCTTATCAGCTCTGTGACTTTGAGCAAGTTACGTAGCCCAGTGTGTTCTTAAACAGAATGTGCCTGTTCCCGCTTTCTTTAATGAACACTCGACTATCCTGATGTAAAACTCAGGTACTGTAACTGTCTACTGTGTAGTGTGTTCGTTGTGATATAAAGGTCTTTTATGGTAGCACAATGTGTATTGCAAGATGTATTCATTAGAAGAAGTATTTCAATGACTCCAGAAGATATTCTGAGGGGTCAGGGCCTACTCATGCACAAGAATTAGTGAACAGACAGCCGCGAATGCGAAAGAATGAGGTGTGTTGTCGTCAGCTCAGGTGCCACACAAGAGGAGATCGGCATTGGGGATGCGATTTTCTGAAAAAGTGGACAACTCCTGGAAAAGTTCCAAAGAGAAAGAAAGGTTAACCTTGCCTCGATGTTTACTCTTGTTTGCATTCCTTAAAAGGTCGGTTCATACCAATAGCTTAAAAAAATATTTTGCGTTTTTATCTAAAATGAATTGGGGTCGGTTCTAGGTTTATATAATCATTAACAGGTTTTTCAGCTATGAGAGCGTTCGAGGGAAGATCATGTGTGGCAGGGGATAAATCTTTGTGGGACTATTCCTGCACTTCGCGAGATGTCCAGCCAGCTTTCTGGTCCCACCCACCAAATGCTAACAGCCCCCTCCCGATCACCAAGAGACCATATCCACCCTCAGGGTGGTACCCTGCCCACTGGGAGGTGACAACCCCTCCACGCCCCAGTTCTCTTGCTTGTAAAGCTAGAGAAAATAACATGACCCAACGGAAATGATGTGTATTAAGCATGTCGGAGCCGTTCCTGGCCTGGATGAGTCTTTGCTAGGGGTAGCAAGTGTTTAGCTTCCTTGAGGACCTGCTGGGTGCTTTTTTATATGTGTTTTCATGTGTGATAACCCCAGGATGTAGCTACCAGAATAAACCCCATTTTACAGGGGAGGAAAGCGGGCCTCGGCATGAGTCAGTGGTTGCCCAACGGCAAACAGCCAATGCCAGCGGGAGTAGGGACTTGCACCCTACGCCCCTGGCCCCCAGGCCTGTGCTCTAACCACTGTGCTCCTAAATGCTTACATTTATTTCGTATCATCATTATGTTGCCCTGTGCATAGCACATAACAGGCACCAAATAAATGTTTTTTGAATAAAAAAAAAAAAACTTAGTACACATCAGTTTACTGAATGACTTACCTACTGGTAAATGCATCTGAATTTCCACTAGGCTTTTTGTGGTGAAAACGGGCATATTTTCCCAGCGGTTTGTTGAAGCAATAATTAAAAGGATAATTAAAAAAGAGTAAAAGGTCTCGAAAAAAGCTATGAAAGAAGTTTTGAGCTTTAGGAATGTCTGACCTGACCTTGACTGTTTGCATTTGAGAAATGCAAATTTATTTTCAATGAGTTATGAAGCCCATCCCTACTTATTCTAAATAATAATGTGCTCATAATGCGGTTCTGCTTACCATCATAATATGTAGAATTAAATAGGACCCTTGTCAAAACATTGTCTTGCATAGATCAAAGCTATGAAAATTAACATAAAGTGATTTTAACATGTGCTCCAGAGGTTAAACTTGACTCTTAAAATTCATAAACTGCGTAAGCTTTTTGAGAATTTAAAAAAAAAATAAATCCATTGCACAATGACTTTTAAATTTACATTGTATGACTGCTATATTATCCATCCCATCTTGGCTGAGAACCTTCAGCCTGCAAAGAGTCAAATGACCCCAATATAATTATAAACTATGTTTTAGCAAATTGCAATTATATGAGATTGTTTTTAAACTTTTAGCAACTTTTTATAATTTTATAATACAACAGTATTGTACTGCTGTTCTCATACAAAGAAAATAGGATTTTGAGCAGGAAGTATTAGGAAGCTGGTCATTGCTGAAGGAATAGCAGATTCTTTGGCAGACCTCTTTACAGCTTTTGGGGGCAGAGAAAGAAATTCTGACGTTAGTGTTTTCTAAAAGTCTCAACCTTTTACCAGCATCAGCCAGAAATGTTGTTTTAACCATTGATGCTTTGATAGAAATAATATCAATTTTAAAAAACTACCTAAGGTTTAAAAGGTAAATTAACTACCTTTTAATTAATTAATTAAAAGTTTAATTAAACTACCTAAGGTAAATTACCTTATGCTTGGCTATCCAGTTCAAAATAAAGCAGAGTAAAGGGGTAATTTCAGTGATGAGCGAGGTAGCTGAGTGTGATGATAAAGACCTCTTTCAGTAGAAGAATTCAAATAGAATTGTAAAATGGAAACTAACTATCAGCCTTAGATTAATTGGCAAAGCCTTTAAAGGCACACCGATTTATTCAGGAACGTGACAAGAATGTTTACAGTCATCTCTATACTCATTATTCCGGAAGTCCTAGCCATGTCGTAAAACAAAATCAATAACAGTATAAGTATTGGAATGGAAGAGTCACATTTTTCATTTTTATGTGTAGTATGATTGTGTAACTAGAAAATTCAAGAAACTTAAGTAATAAAAGCTTTAGGTGGCTAGTTGGATGTAGCGTAAACATGTAAAAGTCAATAGTTTTATATCAGCAGTAAAGTTTGATGCTATAATACGGGAAATAGCCTATTTATATGTGTCCCGAAGACTATAAATAACCTAAGAATAAATGTAACAACAAATTAGCGTACAGAAAAAAAAATAACTATAAAAGTTTATTGAAAGACTCAGAGCAAGACCTCAATCAATGGCGAGACACATAGCATGTCCTTGGATGAGAACGATCGGTGTTAAAACAATCATTCTCTGTGAGACTAACATGTGAAAGACTATAAAATAACTATTCTAGTCAATACTGTATCATCCTACATAGGTACGATAAAAGCTACGGACGAAGATGAGCTTCCTAGTTATATTAATAACAGCGTTTGTCTGGATTCTAGAATAAATTCATGAGGATAGACAAGAAAAAGTTTTTTTGAAATAATAATGGGTAACTTACCCGACGCTATTAAAACAAGATAAAACTGCCACAATAATAAAGAGGGACCGGCAAAACTGATACCAGAAGAACACCCTAGTATCCTTAAATAGACTATTTCATTATATATGAAAATTAATAATTCGATGCAGATGACATCTCAAACTAGTGGTGAATGGATGGACTAATGTTTAAATTATGTTCAGGCATTTGGCTATTAATTTCAAAACATAAACTTCAGAGTCTTGTATCTTAATATATTTAAAGTTAAGAGAGATTAAATTTTAATGTGGAAGTTAAAACTGAAAGCTTGAAGAAAAAAAGCATAAAAAAGTTTAGTATTATAGTTGTAAAAGATTTATATGTAACATGGAAAGATGTTCATGACATGTAAAAAGAAAGCAAGTTGTAAAACAATATTAATAACAATATATTTCTCATTGTTAAGAATCATGAGATAAATACCTATACATGCAATAAAAAGGTTTAGAAGCATATCATCAAATGATTACTTTTATTTATCTGTGGGAAATGAAGTCATGGTGACTTTCACTTTATCCTTTATGTTCTTTTAGTATTCTGGAAATTTTTACAATTAGTGTTTGTTACTTTTGTTTAAAAAAAAAAAATCAGCGTGAAAAATCCGAACTAACCTGACGTGCAGAGTTAGGGAGAAGCATTCGGGGAACAAGCAAATGAACGGAGATGGAAAAGTGCCGGTGCGTTCTGGGGGTGGTTTCACGGGGCTGAGAGGTGAGGGAGATGAACTTCCTGGTTAGATGAGGTCATTCTGGAGGGGAATAAATGCCCATCGGAAACGCTATGCTTTCTATCACTGGGGGAGATAAACTGACAGTTTTTCAGTGGTGGTTCCGGCAAGACTCTCCCGAGAAGATGGGATGGGAGGCAAGCCTTGAAAAATGGTTAAGATGCAATCCCGCGCAGCGGGACAGAGAGGAGAGAGGTCGGCACGTGTTCAAGGAATCGCCAGCAGTTCAGTCAACCCAGAGGTGTGGCAGGGAAGACAGCTTGGTGGCATGTTCTCAATGTCCTTAAAAGTCATCGATTAGAGTTTATATAGTTTCTCATCCATGAAGACTTCCAGAGTGATGGCCTAAAGAGTCGTGGGGACCAGGACGCCCCCGAAGATGGCTTCCTTCCCAGCCCCCATCTCACACCAAGCAGCTCTTTCCACCTTCCCGAAGACAGGAAGTGAGTGGGCAAGGAGGGGCCAAGGTCTCATCCCGTGGGGCTCCCTCCCCCACGAGGAGCTCATCACAGTTAGAGAGGAGGCTGCTGTACACCCAGCAAATCACCACTTCTGGGCTTGCCCACGAGGCGAGATCTCAGAAGTACACTGCTGGGTGGAAAAAAACAGGTCATAGAATTGCAAGCGCAGTCTGACACATTTTAAACACACAAAAACAACTCTGTATTTGTTTATGTCTTGTACATATGTAGAAGTATGAAACCATGAACTGGATCAGCACCAAGTTAGTAAGACTCGCTGATTCCGGGCAGAAGGGAGGGAGCTGAACTGGGGGCCGTGCCTGGGAGGCTGCAACCCTATCTTCTTTCTAGAAGGAAAATGAGCCATTGTGGCAAAATGGTAATGTTAGTTAGTTCTGCGTGGGGTGAGGGTGGGAAGAAGAGAGTGTGGGTCTGTAATTTAGGAGACAGGCTGAGGCTGGAGCCATAGATTGGCAGTTGTGATTAGTCTGTGGTCAGGTGTTTACTTAAGAGCTAAAGCCAAATGTTACTGGTGCTGTTTAGTGGGTCAGGGGCTCTCGGTCACTCTCCGGCAGGAGTGATGGTTCGCATACTGCCACCCACACTCTTCCATTTCCCTTGGGGTGAACAGTAGAGATGTGGACAATAGCTGACCGGGGGTAAACGGGCTGACCGAGCTGTGGGGAGACTTTCTCTGCACACTAAACTGGAAGAAATGAGCAAGGCTGTGAGACTCCGCGGTGTTTCCCTCGTAGGCTCTCTCCAGAGGCAGTGAGGAGGGCCTTTCATCCACTAAATACTCCTTATTCCACACCAGGATGTTCAGTTGTTTTAACGAATGAGGTTTTTATATGTTTGAGCGTTTATTCACACAGATATTCTGAATTTCAAACACTGGTGATCTGAGTACCTTCTTTTGATTCCTACTCCTCTTATTTAGTCCTTTTTGTTTGTTTGTTTGTTTTATAAAGTTGCATGAGTGTTTTAATTGACAGTGGGTCATTTTACTTCTTAGAGTCAGTTAATAATGTAATAACTTCTAAAAATATTTAAAACAATTATGAAAATAGTTTCTTGCCTCGAAAAAAACACATTTCTTTGTTTATCATACACACACAAAGAAGACAGGATTTAGAGTGAGAAAAGTTCTTGAAATCCGACAAACAGGAAGCCCACTGGAGTCCAGCACGTATATCCAGTGTCCTCGCAGACCGACACACAGACCGGTTTCCGCTGTCTTATTCAGTTCTGTGTGGGGAGTTTGTGAACAGACTCTCAGTTATCTTCGGTGGTGGAGCTTCGGGGCATCTACTCAAAGAGTTACAGCCACATCTGAGCCTCCAAAACTTTAGCTCTTCCATCAGCAAAACTTTGAGCAAATCTCACATCTTTTCTAAATTAAAAATGTAATCTTGACTCCAGTCCCAGAGTTAGTGTTGTGCAGAGAGAAAACACTGTGTCATGTTCAAATAATGTGCAAACAGAAATGATAGAAATCAAAAATGCTATAACGTTTCTCAGTAGGCTCTGTTTTCGCAAATGGGTCAGTTAGGATTAGGGTGACCCAAAGCAAATAGAAGTTTGTTTCTCTGTCACGTGAAAGAAATGCAGGGTAGACAGTCTGATAAAGCAGCCACTCACTCTGTCATCAGGGACTCTGCTGCCGGGGAATCCAGGAGAGTTGCAGAAGCTCCAGCCATCACATCTCTGTGCCAGCCTGCGGGAAGGAAGACGAGAGGCATAGCCCCTCTCTCAGGAGCCTTCCTAGACTTACAACAGCTTCTGTTTACACCTCATTAATAACCCGGGTCCCACAACCATACCTAGCTGCAAGAGAAACTAAGTCATTTTCTGATTCAATATGGTCTCTTTTAAATAGAAAGGCAAGTTGCTAATCCACATTAGTATAGTTCAAGAGGTTTTCCCAGGCACAGAATTGAGTTGATGCCGAGTCATCTATGTCACTGTCTCCATTCCCTTCCTAACGACATCTGCCAGGCGGCCAGGCAGGGTTTAAGAGGGGAGGCCTTTGACTTCTCTACACAGACGTACTCAGGACTTTCTTCTAAATCCACCAAACTGACCAGCCCTCTTTCATGCTTACATAAAGGTCACTTTTGAAAGACAGTTTAAAACATGCTCAAAAGTAAGATCGGTTTTATAAATCATGACTCATAGTAGCATATTATGTAATAAATTATTATTTGAAAAAGGTTACTGTCTTAGGGAAATGCTCCACATTTCTTAGGTTAATTGAAAAGACTGGGATACAAAAGTGTTTTAAGAGCATGGCACTCATTATGTCGAAGGTAAAAGCATGTAGGTAGAGATGCTATCTCTGTGAAGACGGCGCTCACCTGCTTTTCAGGAATTCATCTCAGAAATTTGCAAGTCAAGTGAGCCTCGTGAACCTTGTTTTAATGCTTATCTTTTGCCAATAGAATAAACGTTAAATATTTGTATACACAGAGCATTTTCCTGTATAATACAAATAATCTTTTTTTTCAGCGGCTTGACCTTAGTCAGACCCACTTCTAGATACTAGGCCAGGCTGGAGATGCACCAAGCGGGAAAGAGAGAGAGATGGGCAAATCGAGGGTTTGTTCTTCGTTCAAACAAACTGAGACTTACACCAAGCTTTGGTTTCAGTTCCTTCTGGGCTTAGGGACGGGGAGGAGGTGGGGAGGTTGGAACCCAAGAATTATTCCTGCCTCAGTTCCCTTTTCCCTATAAAACATCTCTACCAGCTATCCCAAGGACACCATTCCCCTGTCAACACTGGAGACAGAGCTAGGAACATGGTTACAGTGGAAACGGTGAAAGGGACCTGATTCGTTTTCTTCTTCATGTCAGATTTTCCAAATAATATATCATTAATGATATATTTCTAATAATATATTCCTTCTGTAAAGAGAGAAGATTATTTTGAAAATAAGCCAGAGAAAAAATATGCTCATCCATCCTTTTCAAGGCTATCTTTTTTTTTTAACTAATAATTTCTTTATTGCATGTATATGCGTTGTTACACAGCCTCATGGTATACATTTCACATGTACATATTTGATATAATGCTTTCTAAATTGTATTTTATACAGTGCATTGTATACGGTACATTGGTTAGACATTTATATAGTTGATGATACTTTAGTTTGAGTGTTTTTACAGATGTAAATATGAATGACTGGCGTTCTCTGCGTGACCTCATTTGTTCCGTTAAGTCGAATCCTTGCAAGGTCCGATTCCAGTGGGCAGGCGGCGGGCCTTGTCTCACGCTGGTGCCCTTGTCACACGTGCTGAAGGGAGCGTGGAAAGCAGGGCGGTGCAGACCGTTCCCGCCTCTGCGCCCCAAAATAGAGCCATAGGACGAGTGAGAATAACACGGCATTTGTGACCCTAAATGTACACATGATGGCTGGTGAGATCGGGGGCGTTGTTCCCGTGAGCTGCCCGCGCTGTTTGCACCAGCGCTGGCCAGAATGGGGCCAGGCCTGAATGGTCATTTACGTGACCGTCTCGTGGGAGACTGGTAACGCGAGACGTGACTGTGAAACCAGCAACGGAATCGACTGTCTTGTGACACAAATCTGCTTTCCCTTACTATGCGTGATATATCCCGTATTTCTAGCCTCGGCTCTATCTTGTTTTAATTCTGGTCGCAACCCAGGACAGCAGTCCCTCCTCATCCGTATCCCTTCCTGTGGTTTCAATTACCTGCGGTCAACCACAGTCTGATTACATTAAATGGAAAACTCCAGAAATAAGCAATCCGTACGTTTTTGCTCGGGCTCTGTTTTGAGTAGCGTGATGAAGCCTGTTGTCTTGCTCCGTCCCGCCCAGGACGTGAATCGTCCCTTTGTCCAGCATTTCCACGCTGTCTGTGTTCCCTGCCCGAGAGCACTTAGTCGCTGTCTTGGTGATCAGATCAACTGTCGCAGAATCTCAGCGCTTGTGGTCACGGAACCCCGATTCTGCTTGCTAAGGGCCCCACAGCGCAAGAGTGGTGACGCCGCCGGTTCAGAAATGCCAAAGAGAAGCCCTAGAGAGCTTCCTGTGCGTGAAAAGGTGAAAGTTCTCAATTCAAATGAGGAAAGAGAAAATTGTATGCTGAGGTTGCTAAGGTCTGTGGTAAGAATGAATCTTCTATCTGTGAGACTGTGAAGCAGGGAAGAGAAACCAATGCAGATTTAGCTGTCACACCTCAGCCTGCAAAAGTTAAGATGGAGAAGGCATTACATTTGTGGGCGGACAACACGAACAGGAAAAGTATTTGGTGCTACCCGAGGCTGCAGGCATCCGCCGGGCGTCTGGTTTTGTGACACGCTAATGGGTCACTACCTCTAATTCGAAAATCCCTGTTCTGGGCGGGTTTACTTACTAAATATGTGATAGAATCTGCCTCCTTTCACACTTAAAATGTTTTCCTTCTGTCTTAATTCCTTCTATAACCAAAGTGGTCATACTAGGAATGTTGGTATATTCCATTTGTTTTCAAACTCAGTAATTTTATTTTCACTTGCTAAGTTTCTTAACACTTGCAGGAAAAGCGATTCCAGTCCCCACCCCGGGAACCTTTAAGATAAAATACACTTACATATGACAGTTATACTTTTTTCCTCCATGCGTTTGTCTTCGTGAACTGCTCAAGCAAAAAAGTTCTCGTTCATCTTTTCATTATTTCAAGTTAAGGCATGGCCGTAACAAAGCCTTCAGGTCTCAGGGGCTGCAGGAGGACAGCTCTGCCCCCACACAGTCATCCAGAATTCCAGGCCTCTAGCCGGAACTTCGGGACACCACATGTTTGCTAAAAACGGAAGGGTTAAATCCCTGGTCATAGCAATGACATTGTACAAATGCTCATGATCCCTACCAGAAGATGGGAACTATTTGGATAATAGATTCGTGAATTTAATTCAGTTGGATTTTAATGAGAGATAAAAATTACATGTATGATTTAATTTTCATCTTAATTTTTTTTTCCCAAAATTAAATTTCGCTTTGGCCAAAATCATTTTACAAAACAAGATGATTAACGATGGGTCCAAATAATGTGAACCAGTGTCTGTGACCAATTAACTCCGCAGAGAAAGCAAAGTCTGGCTTCTGAAACCAGGCACATCTCCATGGCGTTATTGGTATTTTTGAAGTTTTTATTACTACCAAAAATATAGGGTTCCAGTGGACCTATGTCCTTTTTATACTTAACTTATCTTTTTCCCTTTCCCCAATAACTTTCTCATGTGTTGTATATGACTAATAAACTTCCCCTAATATGAATAAAAACATTGCCATCAACAAAAACATAAGAAAGACAGACACATGCTACTGTCAATAATAGGGTCATCTTTTTACTGGTTTCTTCTTCCTTTAGATCTCCCAATGTGTGCCCAGTTGATCTGTATACTCTATAGAAATTTGACCCTGAAACATTTAATCAAATCGAAGAGGGTCATAGATCAAATAGACAACTCCAAAACAGCTTCAGGATTTAATTTTTTTTCGTAAAATTTCATAGACAAGATGAGCTGTATCCTCAAAATTAATATGTTCTGAATCATGTTCACTTGTTTTTCAGCTGTAGTATTAATACTGAGTTTCCAGTGTAGCGAATTTAATAGTTCAACCTGGTTTACTTAGTCTCCTTATAATAATTTTAAAAAATATATTGAAATTCTCGAAGGCTACCCCACCTTGCGCTCAAGTCTAGAATTCTGCTTCTGTGACCTAAGACTCCACTTTCCCTGAGTTTATCTGCAGACGGCTGCAGCTGAATAGACTGTGGTTACATGGAGTAGAAAAAGATAGTTTGAAGAGTCTAGTTTCCATTTCCTTCAGCCTTGTTCAGGAAGTATAGTATAGTCCACAGCACTTCAGAATGAGGTTCCGTCCAGCATATACCTTACTTCTTCCTGTACAAAAGTTTTATTTTTATTTCTGATTTGTTGTGAGAAAGTAAAGTGCCGACTGACTGAAAACTACAGTTTTATTCCCCACTCTGTTTACAAAAAATTCTTTTGAGAATTAAGTTAGCAAAATCTGCCCAGAGCAGATGTATTTCTTATCTCAGCCCATGTTAAGCCATGCTGATTGCGAGGACTAGCTCTTCTGTAAGACCTCTAACAGTCCATAAATTCAAGTTTGTGTCCAAAAGTAATGGGAAACTCAATATGTTTTATATTTGATATATGTGTTTGTTGCATGTATCATGTTGAGAGAAGAATTATTACCATTATAAAGTGGCTATGAAACCCGAAAATTCTAATCCTCTGCGTACACATGGACTAAAGGACCCCTTAGCGACATAGCAAGCTGGAAATTCAATTTGCAGTTCTAGTGACAACATTCGGCATGTCAAGTAGCCAGAAACTCAAGGAAGAATTATCTTGGTGCTTTAATTTAATTCTTAGAGTCCAAGGAGCATTTTCCCCAGAGTAAAAACAAAAATGAGAATTTCAGATCCAGAGTATTCATTGCCTTTTCTCCCACTGTGTACCGGTGGTAATAACAGGAACAGGCCGTTTGAAAAAGAAAACCAATGCTTGCTTGAGAGTCGGAGTCGCTCACTTCCCAACCAGTGATGGTTGGGTACCAAGCCCGGGTGGACCTGGGCCTTGGGGCTTCCTACTCCCTGATGCCGCCCCAGGTGCTGCACTATTGTTGGCATGTAGACCAAGAACTAAGAGTGGGTGGTGATTCGTCATCCCTAAATGAATTGCTCCAAGAGAGAAAGCAAATTTCTGGATTCAGTCAGAAAAAAAAAAAAAAGAAAGGAAGGGAGGGAGGGAGGAAGGGAAGAAGGGAGGAAGGAAGGGCCTATCATAGTGGAGAAGACTCCAGATTCCATGCTGTGTGTTACCGCAGCACGTCCACATTACAGTGAGAGAACAAGTCTGGGCACACCTATTAGAGTTCAGAAACAGAATCAGAGCTACTTCTCATAGAGCTATTTCTCAATCAAAATATTGACGTATCAGGTGTGATGATTTTCACTGGACTCAAAACTTACCAAGCAGTGGAGCTTGAGAATGCTCCATGCCCCGTTGATATATGAGGCAGGCATAGACTGCAGTCAGATGGGCCTTGGTTTCAATCCAAGCTCTATCACCTTAGAGCTGTGTGACTCTATTTAAGCGTTCTAATACCTAACTTCCTAAGCTGTAAGCGGAGCAGAAAGATACCTCACAGGCGCTGAAGAGTGAAACGAGACAGGCGATGTCTAGTACACTGCCTGGCACGTGGACCGTGCTTAGTAAGCGTTAGTTCTGCGCCTCCCACTGTGCCCCAGTTGCTAACTAGAATAGCTTCTTCCCTTCTTACATGTTTCTTCTCGGCAGTAAGACTGACCATTGCCATTACCTATGTTGTCCCACGTTGATTTTTCCCCGCCCATCGCTCCCTTCTTCCTTAGGAAGTTAGCGCAGCAAGTCCCCAGTGAGACACTCCTTTTCATGGCTGGAACCGCCATGTCTTAGCGAGCACACTGTTGACGCAGCACGCGAGACTGAGCTGAACAGGATTTTTACTGTGATGGTTATATATCCAGATCTTATGGTGTGTAAGGTTATCGTTAATGTAATAGTTTATAGTTGTGTAGTTTTTTATTCTAATGCATCTGTAACATTCTCAGGAACAGTCTCTAGAAAGTTCAAGGCCCCTTGGTCATGACGAAACTACAGCAGAGCATCTCAGTCTCTGTCGGCATTTTGAGGAGACAATTCTGGTTTGGGTGTTTGTTGGTTGGTTGGTTGGTTTATTTGTGGGGGGGGGGGCCAGTGTCCTGTGGATTATATGATGTTTAGTAGTATTCATGACCTCTGCCTACTAGATGCCAGGGACAACCACCAAAAATTACTCCAGACATTGCCACATGTCCCCTGGGGGGCAGGATCATCCCCAGGTGACAACCACTGATCTACATTTATGGTTTGCGATTCCATAGAAATGAGTTCAGTAAATGTACTAAAGCAGGAGACCATTCAGAAGTAAGTGTGAAACAGAACTGAATTCAAATTTACCAGCATAATGGTAAATAAATAAAAATTTTAAACCACCCAGGGGAATTCATGCAAGAAAAAAACAAAAAGGGAAAGAAGAAGGATTGGAAAGATGTTTTTTTTTTTTACTAGGTAATTAATCTTTTTCATCTTTGTCATGTTAAAATAGCCTGTTTCCTTGTGTGTTTTTACCACCCAAAGTCAGAACTCCTTCCGTCACATGCAATGAAATATGTAGGTAATGTATTACTGAATTGTACACTTGAAACCTGTATAATTATTTTAACCAATGTCACTCCAGTAAATTGATAAAATAAAGTAATAAAATAAATTCAACACCAAAAAAAATAAATAAGTAAAGTAAAATAAAAAGTGTACCATTTCTTCACTAAATGGAGACATGAGTCCAGGGGTGATTGCTTAAATGCCAGGCAGCATTCTAGAAGTTCAGTAATTGGTGGATGAGAAAAAATGAAGGTTTTTCCTAATGCTAGGATGCATGCATTTAATCAGAATTGCTTCTGAGTAGAATGCCAGGTGGTGCAGATCGTGTACTATGGAAAGTTGAGCTCTGGGCAGGACATCAGGAGGACCCGGGCACCACAGTGTGCGCGTGGCCCACGAAGCTAGCAGAAGACGTTAGTTCCCTCCTGGGGCTAGAATTTTTGAACCCATATTTTATAGGGCCTGCCTGCAGGGCAATGATGTCAAGGCTTTTTCTTTTTCTTTCAATTAGCCCTTCAGTGACTACTACTTATCTGAGTCCTAAATTGTCATTGAATTTCAGTTGTATTTTTTTGTGAACTGCTGGTTAGAGACATGATAGAATCATTTGAGATGTAAAAATCCTTTCTCTGCTGCATTGAAGAATTTCGTAGCTATCCTGTGTGCCTCCCAGCAGTGTGTAGTTGTTCGTTGTTTTCGTTTACTTGGTGCAGTGTGACTCACAATGTCCTAGCAGATCAATGTGGAAGGCCAGCCACCTGGTTGTCCAATACTGGGTTTTGCTCTCCAGCTGAACCCAGAGCTCTGTTTCCTGTCCAGGTTACTAACAGTATTTGTCCAAATAATTAATCCCTTTCCAACCCAGATCCACTGACACTTCCTTTCTGAGAAGATTATGCGTTTTGACATTTGAATCAAGCCATGCTGCAAAATCACTATCTAATAGCTTCTGTGCTCGCACAATAAGAGTATTAGTCAGTGTTTCCTGTTTTCATTCATGTTGAAAGTTGACTAGCTGTAACCCCCACATAAAAGAGATTGCCAAGACAAATAATTGCTATGGCACGTGCAAAGATTTTCTCGCAAGCCTTTTTAAATATGCAGCTTTCAGAAGTCTACAGTGCATGCTTTTCAGGAATTCTGAATCATAGAAAGGGTACTTGCTTCGTGACTTAAGAACGAGTCTATATTAAAATCAACTTTAAATAATTATTCAGCCCATATCGCATGTAAAATTAAGGACAACAAATAGAATGAGGGAATAAATTGCTTATTTTGGATCACTAGGAAAACATACAGGTTTTCCTATGTTGACAAATCTCAGGAAGCGCCAAGGAAATGGAATCTGACAGTAAAAGTGGCTTGTCTCCTTCTCATACCATGACCCACTGAGACACACACAGTCCTCTATGGAAATCGTCGTTTGTTGATGGCACCTTACTTATTCAATGGCCCTAGCTTTTGTATTTCCTGATGGTACATCAGCATACCTTTCCCACACTCTGTTTTCCTTAGAAGCCCGATATTTGAAAATAAATAACGTAAAAATGATAACATGAAGTATTTCAGAACAGTTTTCAAAGTGTAAGAATTTGGTACTTCTGTTTTCCGTTTTTTTTGTTTTTTGTTTTTTCTCCCCTCCTCCCCCGCAATCATTTCCCTTCATATTTCCTTGGCATTTGGAAGCTACAATACCTGCACCTTTATTACCATGTCCTGTTTTCTTCCCTGAGGTTCTCCTTGTTAATACTTTTTATTTTCCAATTTGTCTCTTAAAACATGAATTTAAGCTTAGCTAGACTATGTAAACATTTCAGATCGTCATAGCTTTATCAGATATGACATTTACATCTTTTATTAAAACTGTTTTGGCATTGTGAAAAAAAAAGGTATGATAGGGAGGTGTAAGAACATTTTTAATTCTGTGTAATTCTGTTCTGTGTGTTTATCTACCTGTCTCCATTGAGTGAGAGCCTTTAGATCATCATTGGTTCCAAGTCCCACTCTGAAAGTTGCTGCATATCTTTATTAATTCATTTATATGTAGCAGATACTGTATTAGGTCTTGGAGATACAAAGATGAATGAGATATGGCCCCTGCCCTCCAAGTGAGAGAAGAAACTTAAGTTTAATTAAGGTGCCACCTACAAAGCTAGATATGGGCACCACGAGGGAGCAAACCAGAGGGCTGGCAGGGGCAGCTAACTCTGCCTGAGAGGGCCAGGGCAGCGGCCAGGAAATGGGACATCCGACCTGAGGCCCTCCCTCGCCCATCCCCCAACTCCTTATTTCTCGTCCTGGAGAAACCTGCTTGTCCCTCAGAGCCTGGCTCTACCGTCAGCTTTCTCCAAACCTCTCAGACAAAACCTATTCTTCCCAAGGCTCTGCTGTCCAGTTCTCTCGCATCCAGTAGCAGGTGGCCTCTCCACCCACATCCCTGGAATGCCTCAGGTTAGGGACTCTGAGGCGGGACTTCTGCCCCTGAGGAAGTGCCTGGACGTAGCAGGAATTCAACCAATGCTTAAGACTTGACTATGATTTCTAGCAAGTGAGGAGACCTGTTCTTTGGGTGACAACGATGCAGACCATTTTTGTGAGCTCCCATATGCACCAAAAAGCAGTAACTTAGTACTTTTTACGTGCGTCACCCACTTTGTCCTTTCAACAAGTCACATGAGGACTTTTGAGACTGAAACAGAGTAAACAACTCACCAAGTTCGCACAGCTGGGAGGGATTCTGGATCCCGTCCGTCTGCCTGTCCGTGGTCTCTGACTCTGGCAAGCAGGACAGTCACCTGTAATCGGCACTGATGGCCTTGCTGTCTTTTTCCCTAGTGGAAGCCCAGTCTGTAATGACCTTTGACAAAGCCCACAGGATATTCCTCTTCTGCGGTCCACGACACCACCACTGTGCCAAAGTTAACATTGCTTTTACCACGGCCACCACTGGCACAGGGATTGTGACCATCAACCATCATCTCTGGTTTTGACTACTACTAGTAAAATCTCTAGAATTGTCCCAAATACTGTATAGAAAGGAACATCTTCTACTCCAGTGGTCCCCAACTCCTGGCCGGCAGACTGGTGCCAGTCCGTGGCCTGTTAGGAACCGGGCCGCACAGCAGGAGGTGAGCAGGAGGTGGGCCAGCAAAGCTTCATCTGTATCTGCAGCCGCTCCCCAGCGCCAGCATCACCGGTGGCCTCAGCTCCACCACAGATCATCAGGCGGTAGATTCTCAGGAGCACCGGTCCCTGGTGCCAGAAAGGTCGAGGACCGCTTGTGTACTTCTTTAAATTGTTCTGCTACATGTCTTGTTCAAAGAAAATATAATAAAGGAAAAAATGACTTGTAGCTATACTCATTCCAAATTGAATATTTTTAAAGGAATATTTTTTCATTTTGTCGAAAGCATATCAACAGTCATAAAATTTTTTAACATACTCTGGCTCCGTACTCTTACCCTTGGGAATTTATTCCAAGAATATAATTTAAAAGAGGTTAAAGCTCATACGCACAGATATTTTGCAGCATTATTTGTATTGGAAACAAGCCAAATGTCCGATAACAGGGAACAATTTATAAATCTTGGTACATCAACGTAACAAAATTATAAACTGCCACTTATAATGATAAATTTCGAAAGTTTGTAATACTGGAGGAAAACCTGTGATAATTCTAAAGTAACGGAGTGGAACTACAAAATTCTACCTATTGTATAAAAATTATATGGGCATATGAAGTACTAAAAGGAAACTATAAAGAATTAGATCAACCGTTTGATGTATTCAGAGTCTGAAATTATGTGTGACATTTTTGTCGTTTTTATTTCCTTGATTCTTTTTAAAATATGCATATTCAAGGAATACTTGGGACAGAGATCTTCATTTGTTCACGATTTAAATATTTTGATTTTATCTCAATAAATGTTTTTTTCCTGTAATTCCTGTCTCTGCTGTAAATTAGGTCTTGGTTGTACTGTCAGAATATGGAGTATATTTCATAAATATTTAGTTTCTATTACATTAATAGTGCTCCTTTCCTAGAGCAGTGTGCTTCTCAAATTTTAATGGGCATTCATCTCACCTGGAGATCTTATTCAAATGCTGATTTTGATCCAATAGGTCTGGGGTAAGGCCTGAGATTCTGCATTGCTAACAAGCCTCCAGGTGGCGCTGGTGCTGCCGGTCCCAGAGCGCATGCTCCTGTGCGTGCTGCCGCCGGCTGCTGACCGGGGTCAGTGGCGTTGTCTTGGAAAGCAGCACTGGACGTTCACTCCGCTCCCTCCACGCTTGCCACAGTAACAGTTGTAGCAGTTCGGGGCGAGGGGAGGGGATGCCGAAAGATGAGTGCCATCCGGGAGGAAAAACGTTTCCTCCACTCCTCCGAATTCTTCCCGCTGATTTAAGAAGCAAATTGACATGTGACAGATTAACAGGAACAAATCAAGTTTAATTTGGAACATGCGCGGACCGCATAAGAATATGGGGCTTGCAGGCAGTCAGTTATTGGGGCTTATATTCCATTCTGACCTAATGAGAAGGGGCAGGAGTCTGGGACTTCGAAGGGGAGGAGAACAGTTCACATGGGGATGGAAAAACAAATGTTTGCTGGGCCATGCAGAGACAGTGGGACAGAGAGGACTTTGGTCCCCAAGCACCGTGGACTGTCCCCCACCAACCTAGGCCATATTCTCTGTAGATAGCTCTGGTGATAATGTTCTGCCTGGACAAGGCCTTTTTTTTTTTTTTTTTTTTTTTTTGTAAATTCTTTTAGTTAAGAGGGAGGTAAAAATCTCTTCCTGAGCCTTTTTGGGTTGCAGTTGTTTTCAGCTCAAAATAATCTACATGCCAGGATGGCACATTCTGGGAAGACTCATTGTAAACCCCAATAGTGTCTCTGTGGTTATGGCATAAAGATGCAATCATATCAAGCCTGATGATCAGCCTCCTTAAGCCACTCAGCTAACTTGAATTTTGTCAGTCAGCAGAAATGACCAAGTAGCACTAAAATAAATGAGTCTACGAGTCTGATATAAGGAGTGAGAAAGGATTTTCTATGGTAATTATGCTAGCAGTGTTCTTTGATTCAATTTGGAACTCCATTAAAAAGTTGAAAATCCCAGCTGTGTAAAGACAAGCTTCGTTCTGAGTTATACCAGGAAAAAAAAAAATCAAGACCTTGGCCAAGGCACTGTGGTGTGAAGTAGAGAGCCATCTTTTCAGGGAATGTAAGGAAGTAGAACGTTTTCTGCAGCTGGGGGGAAATCAGTTTACCTTTGCATACGAGCAAAGTGCAGGGCTGTGTAGTCACCTGGACGTGACGGGGAATTTAAGCTCTCCTTGGGATCCGAACCAGACCTATGATTGCCAAACCCTACTATTGTTTTTAGAAGGGTAACAGCAACTTTCCAACTTGATTCCCCACAGTGACGGAAGCTGGCTTCGGCGCCGACATTGGCATGGAGAAATTCTTCAACATCAAGTGTCGAGCTTCTGGCTTGGTGCCCAACGTAGTCGTGCTGGTGGCAACAGTGCGAGCCCTGAAGATGCACGGAGGCGGGCCAAGTGTGAGTCTCGTACTCCCTAGTTAAAAAAAAAAAAAAAAAAAAGTTTTTAATTAAGATAAAGCAGAAGTTAGCATTTGGAATATTGAAACCTGCTTAATAATTCCAGTCTTCTGTAACGTCTTTCTCTTTTTATATAAATCTCCATGATAGGGCCCTTAAAGTTTAGTATAATAATACGCACAAAGTTATTTCTGTGCAGGGTTTTGGAAAGGAGCATAATGTAACCACTTTTTAGTCCTAAGATTCATTATCTGAAACTCATATTAGCATTTTATAACCCCACGGTAATGGAAGGGTAGAGGCTCTGGTTCCTGAATAGAGCACATATGGATTAGAGTGATCGCTCTTGTGAGTGAAATTATTCAGTGTTTCTACAGATAGCTTCTTGGTTCACTGATGCTACATCTCATCAGATTTCAGCTAGAACTATGTTCCTTCTGTTTCTGTTTATTGTGACTTCACTCTATAACCATTACAACACTGGGTTATTTCTAAGAGAGCTTTACTGAGAAAACAAATTCTGTTTTAATATTTTTAAAGATCTTTGATGTTAACCTATATTATTATATATAGAATTTATTATTATTTCCACAGTAAAGGTATAGTGTTTTTCTTTTTTTATTTTTATGTATTCTCAAAGGAAGAATATGAAATGATGTACTGATTGTTTTTGAAATAGTATAATTTGGCGTGGCTTTGTCATTGACACTATTAATATATGTTAGACAAACTGCCAAATCTGATTGCTTAGTTGGTAGATTATTTTCACAAAAGTTACATAATTAACAATTGTTACATAGCAAAACAAATAACAGTTTTGCCATCATGAAACACCTTAACGTGCATTGTTTAATCATCTGAGCAACTCTTTGTCCTAAGAGAGGCAGACATTATTTGATACCATTTTACAGATGAGGAAGTTGAGGTTTGAGGGTTTAGGGGATGTATTACCAGATCAGCAGAGAGCCAGATATGAAGACCGTCACTTAGAGACAATCCTCATATTCTGTCCACTGTGCAGAGCCGCATGTTAATGTAGAATAAGCAGTTTCTGAACCCCAGATCCACCCATAACACCAGACACAGAAGCACTTCATTTTAGCCTGCAGCTTCATCATTATTGCAAATGGAAGGTTGGCATAACACATAAAGTATTAAATTCTAAAGAGTTCTAATTTTGCTCAAAACACCGCTTGTTGCTGCGTAAATCATTCAACTTTAGACTTTGACTCTATATACCAGCTTCTATTTTCAAAAAAATCTATTTCTGCCAATATAAGATGCATTTGAAATTCTTTCCCTATTTCGCACCCTGAAAATGATAAAATCGAAGGACTTTAATTCTGGAAAGGGTTAAGAGATTATCTAGCCGGTTTAGTCTTTATAATAAAGATAAAGTCACTGAGGTGGAGAAGGAATCGGTGGCTTGCTTATTATCGCATCTATTTAGGAACTAATCAGATGCAAATCCGGGGTCTCTTGGCTTCTAATCTAATACATTTTTCCACACTGTAGTCTCTGTCTTATAACAATTCTCTACATGATTTATAACCCTGTTCAGTTCATCTTAATGTATGTGCTCTGGTTTACAATGGCTGCATTTTCTGCTCACCTCAATCTTGCTCTTGAAGTCGTGGTTCCATGCCAGTGATGACTATAACAGGGCTCAAGCTTAAGAGGCTCAGATAAACGTGGAGGATAATAAAAAGGAAGAGGCTCCAGTAGTACCTTCTGTGTCGTATTTTATGAATGTCTTTATGTATATCTCCCTGCTCGACTTTGAATTCCTTGAGATTAAGGACTGTGTCTTATTAATTTGTATATCCCTAGTGCCTGGCTTAGACTGTATCTAGGAAATGTTTTCCATAATTGAATAATAAATAAGCTTTCATCTTCTTAATCCTATATTCCATATTCTCCATCTCAGTGTCGTTCCTTTTTTCTTCTTGAATCAACTTTGTGATAACATTTTTGATCCATTGTAATTTCTGCTTCCTTCTCTATCATTATACAAATAACCATGGCCGCGTCTTATGTTTATTTAGCTTGATTTTCTTTTTCCCATAAATTGTGCAGTGGAAAATCCTGTAACCCTTGAACTTGCCCATTTTAGCCCCAATCATTTTAAATTTATATCCTGTCTTCCAAAGTACTGACCGTTCTCGGTACAATATAAGAACTCACATTCCATTATACTTTTTAATCCACGGTTTTATTTCACAATCAGTTCTTTAAACCCATTGTATTAACAAGGGCTCTCTAGAACCCATAGGATGTGTATTTACGTAAAAGTATATATTATAAGAGATTGGCTCGTACAGTTATGGAGGCTGACAAGTCTGAAATATATAGCGTGAGCCAGCAGGCTAGAGACGCAGGAGGGCCAGATGCTCTAGTCCCGGTGTGAAGACAGTCCGCTGGAGAGTTTTCTCTCGCAGAGAGTCTCTGTGTTCTAGTCAGACATTTCAATGATTGGATGTGGCCCACCCACATGATTGGGGGCAGTCTGCTTTACTCAGAGTGCACCAATTTAAATGTTGTTCTCAGTCAAAGAATACCCCAGATCATGTTTGACCAAATATCTGGGCACCCTGTGCCCCAAACTGACGCATAGAATTAACCACTGTACCCATTATTACTGATTTTTAGTATGTGGTACAATGACTAGATGGAATTTCATTTTTTTCTTTGTTAGTAACCAGTTGGCCCAACATTACTTATTTAAATAGTCCCTCCTTCCTTCTGATCTTCAATCAATCTCTTCATCGATTTAGGTCTTTTAATTGTATTTTAATAATGACTTACAGTTTATTCCACAAAGGGCTTCTGCATTCTTTCTTAGATTTTTCTCATGTACTTTTATATTTTTAAAAAGTTTGACAAGATTCTTATATATTGCTTTTTTTTAGTCGAGGTGTAATGGACATATAACGTTATATTGAAAAATTATCACAATAAGCTCGGCAATACTTTGTTGTATTTTTAATCTAGCATTTTAGTTGTTCCAGTTGAAAAGTTCACTCAGTGTTTTAGGCTACACTACTGCCAGAAAAGTCCGTCTGAAAACACCTGGTTTTCACATGCTATCAGAAGCAACGTCACAGAGGCAACCTCTTTTCAAAGGATTTCTAATATTCTGATATTCCCTCTTCCACTGAGAGGAGATTAAACCACCACATCCTCGGTGAATGAAAATGTTTTCAGGTGTTTCTCACCAAAACAAGTAGCAGGCCATCGACAAAAACAGTGTGGGATTGTGGAAAGGGACTAAATTGGGGTTTCAGAACCCGATTGCCTGCAAGTCCATGTTCAGCCTCTCGCCTGCTCTGTCGCCTGGGAAGGACACCTGCCTTCTTTCAGCTTCAGTTTCCTCATCTTTACACTGCCCTGCCAGGCTTATACGGCCAAAAAAAGGGGAAAGCAATGGCATTACTTTAAAATGATTCAGAGTTTATTTAGAAATGATGATGCACTCTGTATAAATCGGGTATCAACTATATTGTAAATTCCATTTTATGCTAGGATAATGGGCAACAGTACAAAAGTTATCAGGATTGGCTCACATTAGAATTGCCTGGAGAAGTGTTTAAACATTATTGACCCGGGGGTCTCCCTCCCAGAAATCCTGCTTTAATTGGTCTGAGCGGAGCCCAGGCATCAGTGTTTTTTAAAAGTTTCCCACAAGACTCTGTTCAGCTAGAGCTACCAGTTAACTGGTTTAAAAGTACAAAATGTGCTTTTAAATGTACCATCCCCCAAAGTGACTGTGATTCGTTTTTCTGCCAAATCTTGATCAGTTAGAGTAAGCATTTTAACGAGGTTATTCTTAATTTTGTCTCTTATCTCAGGTAACTGCTGGTGTCCCTCTAAAGAGAGAATATACCGAGGAGGTAAGAGTGACTGTTTTCAAGGCTTAAACGAAGAATCATTCAGACCCAGTTAACCACGGGCATGTAACTCAAATTCAGTGGATGAGTCCATCCCCAGGGACCTCTTAGAATGGTGCTTTTCTAATAATCCTAGAGGAAATGGTCGGGGCCAGGGATACAGTCCATTCAGTTAACTCTTCAATCTTGAGAAATACCAGACGTGGTCTTCAGCTACTGTTTCCTACTCACCCCCTACCCCCACCCCCAGCTCACAGTGTCCGGCACCGAAACAAACATAAAGCTTATACCCGTGTATTCTTTAGAGGTGGAAGAAAGACGACTTTTGGAGGATGTACAGTTAGCCTATGACTTGCATGAGCTACTTGACTCCCTTCTGTAAATATGTAGGTGTACTGGCAGCAGTACCTCTTAGCTCCTACAGGTGGCACCAGGGGCTCAAGCAGGGAGTCTCTGGGCAGAGCCCCCGCCCTCCTGCTGGGCCTTGTGCCTTCTTGTCCACCAGCCTGTGTGGCATGGGCACGCCACTAATGTCCTAGGCACTAGTCAGCCGCAGAAATCGCGGCCTGGCTCAAGACCCAAATCTACCGTCGGATGCCAAACTTGCCACAGTGGCCCTGCCAGTTTAGTTCGGCAGGTGTGGTGGGAAGCGGTACAGGAGGGTCTGGTTTCCTCACAGAACATCCAGCTGGTAGCGGACGGCTGCTGTAACCTCCAGAAGCAGATTCAGATCGCTCAGCTCTTTGGGGTCCCCGTCGTCGTGGCTCTGAATGTCTTCAAGTAAGTCAGCCTCCTACTTCCAGTGCAGCCATCGCGCTGGGCCACCCCGTACACCAGAGTTGTGTCTTGGGGATGTTTGGTCTTTTCTCTGCTTCATCTAAAAGTATACAGACATACTTTGCCCTTTCTGTTGGTTTAGTTGGGATTGTTCCATTTCAACAGAAGCGTTCTCAAATGTTACTAGGGAATGAAATTGTATAGAGTGACTTACTATCTCTTTGGCTTTTTTCTTTTCTTTTCTCTTTTTAAATTTCACCCACCATTTCTGTCCGAAAGACTGTGGATGATCAAAGGGATATGTTATGGAATTTTCTCAAGAAAACTCTTAACAACTTGAAATATTTGAGTCATGTCGGAGAGGATTTTTTCCCCGCATGCTTTTATTTAAGTCTGATTTATTTAAACACGATGTAACCACTTTTGATGTTTCAAATATATTCAGTGTGAGGGAGCAGAGTTCTCTATAAACGGTGAGTCTTTCTTTAAAAACAACATCACTAAACGAGTACAGATGCAAACCCGCAAACGTCTTCATTGCTAGGACCGACACCCGCGCCGAGATCGACTTGGTGTGCGAGCTTGCGAAGCGGGCGGGAGCCTTCGACGCCGTCCCTTGCTACCACTGGTCGATTGGTGGAAAAGGGTCGGTGGACCTGGCTTGGGCTGTGAGAGAAGCTGCAAGTAAGAGAAGCCGTTTTCAGTTCCTGTACGACGTTCAGGTAAGGTCCCGCCGCGGCGATTCACGGTGGCTAATGTTTCCTGCACCTGAACTGCGAGCCCGGCCAGTGCTGACAGTGCCGAGCACTTTCGCGTAGTTTGACCCCGTTTACTCCTCCGCAACAACCCACAAGCTGATAAGGAGACGGAAGGAAAGAGAGGCTAAGCCATCTGACAAGGCCACGGTACCGAGGACCGCCCAGCTCCTTGCCCCAAAGCCGGTGCTTTGGGAGGCTACACTCCATTTCCACATAGCAGGTGTCGGCGAGGAGGGGCCTTGGAGAACCACGGTCAACACAGTTTGCACAGAAACAGGACCTTTGAGCAACTTCGTAAGGCTTATGAAGTCACGGGCCATATTTTCTTCGTCTGTTTCTGCGGTAGCTCTTTTCCCTGATTTTGGGAAAAGCTCATTGCTTGAGCTATGTCTGATATATATTTTTTAAATGTTTTAATTGTGGTAAAATACCCGTGACATAAAATTGACCATCCTTACCGTTTTTAGGCGTCCAGTTTCGCAGTATTAACTACGTTCACGTGGTCGTCCAACCTCCATCCATCTCTGTAGCTTTTGTTGTCTTGTGTAACCAGAACCCTGTCCCCACGAAACAGCGCGTCTCCATTCCCCACTCCTGTCTGCCCCCGGCAGCCGCCTCGCCGCTTGCCCTCCCCACGAGTCTGACGGCATGTCTCGTGAGTATAACCACGGGGCGTTCGTCTTGTTGTGAGTGGCTTATTCACTGTCTGTTTTGGGCAACTGTAGCAGAATACCACAGACTGGGTTGCTTAAAAACGATGGAAATTTATTCCTCGCAGTTTTGGAGGCTGGAAAGTCTAAGATCGAGGTGCCGGCGTGTTCAGTGCCCGGCGAGGTTTTCTCTTGGCATCCTCCCTAGGCGGCCGCGGTGAGGGCTCTCTGTAGCGGCTCTTTCATAAGGACATTAACTCCGTTTGTGTCGGCTCCGCCTTCATGGCCTAATCACCCCCAGGGTCCCCACCCCTAATTCGACTACCTCGGGGATTAAACTTAAAGACATGAATTTCGGGGGGGGGGGGGGGGCGGACTCATTCAGTCTGTAGCATTCACTTAACAGAATGTCGTCAAGATGCATTTACGTGACTGCATGTGTAAGAATTTTCTTTCTTTTTAAAGCTGAATGATGTTCCATCGTATGCGCATACCATCCGTGGCTGTCCACCTAGGTTGATTTTACTCTTGGCTATCGGAAATGATGCTTTGAACACGTGTATAAAAATATTTCTTCCTTACTCTGCTTTCAGTTCTTTGGGGTATGTACCCAGACGTAGAGTTGCTAGATCGTCTGGTATATTTTTAAATGTATCTGGACAGTGAGCCTTCGCTAAGGAAACCTGAACCTCCTAGGACCTCGCGTTTGACCTCCGTTTACCCCCGTAAACAGCTCCGCTCTGAATTCTGTGGCTCCGGCTCTGACTGTCCTCAGAGGTCAGCCTCGAGCTGACTGTGCTTCTCTGTCCCTCCGTCCCTCACAAATTCTGTTGGTCTGTCTTCGGACGTGACAGCATCACTCCTCTTTCCTTTGCACATGGCAGAGACCAAAAGCGTGAGTGAAGAGAGGGCGAAACCGCGTCCCCTGTACCTCTGGAGTCGCGTCACCACGATCCTGGCGTTGACTCCATCGCTAAGGCCCCTGAGGGAGGAGGGCGTTTGGAGTGCCAGGCGTAATGGGCGCTTTGCACGCGTTAACTTCTTTAATCCTAACATCCCTCTTAGGGAGGAATTGCTGCTGCCCCCCCCCCACCCCCACTCCTTTACAGGTAAGGAAACTAAAGCAGAAAGAGATCAAGTAACCTGCCCAGTGTCCCATAGGCAGGAAGAGGCGGAGTTGGGAGGGTGTCTGAAAAGACGGAGGCTATCATCTTGCTCTGTCCTTCAGAATTCAGTACTGTATTCGAACGTGTGGGGGTGGACACTACTTAAAGGGACAGTACCTGCATGACCCACCTGAAGAGGAAACGGGAGTGATGGGCGTGGAATCTATGCCAAGTGAGAGAGATTGTAGGCACTCAGTAAATATTCGTGCAAAGAGAAAGACTTCGGGAATGAATTGGGGCGATTAGCCCAGAACGGATTTGTTGTGTTGTAAAGACATTTTATGAACAAGGGACTAGAATATTCTGGGTGACAGAGGTGGTAGAGATCAACAGGGGGGAGACTCGGGTTCAGCATGAAGAAATATGCCCTAATTAGAAGCCGCACGTTCTTTGCCCTGGAGATGTTACGCATGAGATAGAGGTGGCCCTGCAGTGGGCACGCCGGGCATGTTGAGGCCATCAGCTGGTGGCTGACCGCAGTGATCCTGTATTCCCCCCTGCACCTTGGTGCCCAGGGGAGCCTTGCCGGGGTGTCCACAGCGTCCGGCACAGTCCCCAGCCCTTTACACAAACTGCCGTCAGGGAGCTCACTCTCCCTGGCCTGCTCCCAGTGCCGTCTGATCGTAAGACACCCCGCTGAGTGGCAAAAGCAGTGGTTTTTAATGACTGGTTTCGTAAAGTGTGCCTTTTTTCAAGAGAACCATCCCAGGTGCAAAGGTCAGTAAACAGAAGAAATGTTTCTGAGTTACGTTGTCTCATACATGCATACTCAACCTAAGATGAACCCTTTTCGTTTCCACCGATACCTTAATTTTTTTCCCCTGAATTTTCCATTCTTCATGGAGATAATGCTGTTAAAATTGTCTGCTTCCCGGTGGAAAGGGGGGAAATCGATAATACTTTGGTCTGAAGTCCTGTATTTGATAGGTGGCCTCGAGGCCGGAATTCTGGCCTCCGTTGCCAACTTACTCCGCTCCTGTTTCTTGTGGTACAGACATTAGGTTTGAGCCGCGTAATTGCTTATTAGATAAGCCGCTTCTTGCTGCATGACAGTCTGTGCGGAGCTGTTGCCGCCTCCCTCGTAGCCATGTCCTTCCTTCACACTGGCAGGACGGCGGCAGATGACATGAGCCCATGACGATCTTCTCTCGTAACCCTGTTGTGGCGCAGTCAGTAACAGAGCTCACACTTTCTTTCTTCCCGATTTCTTGCATAGTGGGTGCTGATGGACTGAGTAATGGTTTTCTTGACACCTTTTCTGTTCCCTTTCTTTATCCCCCATGACCGACCTTTGGTGGTTGGCAGCTCAGTAGGTGTGGGATCTCTCTACAGGAAGGAAGAAGGGTTGAAATGTTTCTGGACGAATCACGCTGCTGCCTTTACTCCTCAGTGCAAACTGGGCTTCTGTGTGCCTCTTGGGACCTCCCCCGCCTCGAGGCCACCAAGAACGCATTCAGCACTGGACTGATGGTGTCTTATTTCCTGCTCCACCCCCACCCCAGTCTTGTGTTACAGAAGAAAGACACCTGAGATGGATCACTTGGAGGAAGTCGAAATAGTGTGGGAGCACAAGGCATGATTGCTTTCATGGTGGGGGAGAGAAGTCATCCCAAAACCCCCATGGAAAGAGGAACAGCTGGAGGGAAATAGAAATAACTGACCTCAGAGACATGGAGCCCAGACAGCAGCAGGTCGCAAGGCTCGATGGTGCAGACCAGCCCACAGTCAAAGCAAGAAACCAGTTTCACTGCTGACTTGGGGTCTATGCTAAACTTTATAGAAAATTGAGTTAAGCAAGCCACTGTTCTCCAGAGAACAATTCTGCACTCGTTTACAGTAGTAGCTTCTAATTCAAGAATAAGCAACTTTTGATTAGGGTACTGGAGGCAGCTGTCGATTAATTCAGAATGATAATTGAAAAAAATATGGAATAAGATGCAGTGGCCTAATTGCTTATAGGATGTTTATCATGTGAGAATTAATATATTTAAATCTGAAATACAATGCATCATTTCCTCTCAACATTTTAGGATGCTCACAGTCCCCTTTAAGAAGCTGCTAATAGTCTCCCCAAAAATCATCTTCTCTTTGACTTTTCCTTTTGTATTATTTTAACAGCTATATCTTTATAGTTGACTAATATAACATCACCATATCTGCAAACATGGGGGAAAATAGTTTTTAAAGAAAGAAAAACTAATTCACATTTACACTTCATTAGCTAACATCCCTTTTCCATACATTATTTCAAGCATATCTCACCCAACCTCATGGGGTGTGCATTATAGAGCAGAAATACATTCAGAGACAGTGAGGGACTTACCCCCTAACAGATGGGCGCTTGATGGAAGAAGTAACATACTATAATTAAAGGATAAAGCTTTCTTTATATTATCCAATGCCACTTCAATTAATTTTTAAGAAAAAAGAGAATAAAAGCCTTGGGATCATGTAGAATTGAATTAAAATCTTGATGAGGCCTCCTGCTACGGATAAAAATTTGGGCAAGTTAACTCATGCCTCTAAGCCTTATCTGTAAAATAATGTCTTCACCTGGTTGCCATGAGAACCAAATGAAATGTCTCAGCGTCAAGTGCGGGGACGCAGGAAGCTGGCAGTCAATGAGAGGGCTTCCTGAACTGACCTGCAAGAATTACCTTGGAACTCAGATAACTTTGCCAGAACTCTGGAGCTGGTTTCCTGTCCAAGTGGGTTAAAACCAGGCATTAGAAACCAGGGCTTCTCGTGCACCGAGAAAGAAGGGAACCAACCATATTAAAGCAAGACATCTGGCATTCTTTCTCCACTAGAATTTAGAACCACTAGCGATATAATGAAAAACTCAGTCGCTTTGGCCAAGGTCGTGTGGCACCGAAAGTCAGCTTGCAAATCGGTCTGAATCTTGTTTGTGAAATCGGGAGTGGAGATTAAAGATCACGTCGGTATCCTTCCTCTGGGCTAGCCTTGCAAACATTTCGAGGTGTAACCTTGACAGCAAGAGAGGACAGTGTTTGTTTTTATTAAAAGGTCTTTCCTGTTCTTTGAGTGAAGCCTTTCCCTTGATCACAGCGGGGCTGGATGAAAGGAGATCAAAACAGACCTGGAGGCCTCAGCCTAGGGCCACAGCCAGCACCCGGATTTCTGAACTATTGTACTTTCACTGCCTGAAAGTTGAGGAGCCTTTTCTCCCCTGCTGGTCTTTTTAAGGCAGGAGTTTGGGGGTTAGTTGTTTTTTTTGTTGTTGTTATAGTTGTTGCTGTTGGTTATTGAGGAATTATTTTATATTTCTTAACAGTTCAAGCTTCAACACATGCCAGTTGGTGGGCTTTCAAGAGTTATCCTTTAATTTGTAGCCAGAGCCTCATATTTTAAATAAATAGATAAGTGTGCATTCATATAAATACGTGTAAGGTATATTGTGTGTGTATATATAGAGAGTGTTTTTGATTATGATGAATGTATACATAATCTGAAAATGCTCACTTTAATAATTTTTAAATGAACAATTCTATCGTATTAAGTATATTCACACCGTATATATAGTTATATATAGTTATAATTAATAGAATGTTAAAACTTCAAGTGATGTTTATGCACATTTCTCTATGTCTTTCATTGCAAAGAAATGCTCCAAAGAATGCTCCACATTCCCACCTGGGCCACACCGCACCCTCCCACAAACACACCTCAGGTCTCTGTCAAAGGTAGATTCTTGGCTTCCGGGCCCTCCCAAGTCTCTCGGGCCTGCCGTGAATCCCTTACCTCCTCGGCCTGCCGTCTGCCCCACTCGCCTGTGTTTGACAGGTCTCATGAGCTCACACCCTACCTACTGTGAGAACCCGCCTGGCGTTCTCAGCCCCGTGTGAGTCAGGCACAGCGTGCCCCAGCTAGAAATAGCACCCGATGAGAAAGAAGCACTGGCCTGCATCTGTTTCACTGTGCATGTCACAAGGATTCCTGCGATTTCATTTAAGTGCTTGCTTCTAACATGAAAAACGGAATGTCACCATGATAGAAGTTGTTAGAAGTGGGTTATTTCATCTGAAATTATAGAACAGTCCGGAAAGACCAAGGGATATAAAATGAGCCGTCAGAGTCCCACTATATTAGCCACGTACCCTCCCCCTCCGCTCCGTCCACCCCCCCGGCCTTTCGGACTTAAGTTCAGACTTAATTTCCGTCAAGCTCCCATCTGCTATGGCGTAAGACCCTCACTGTCTGAATTTGTTTCCGCTCTATACTGCGTAGCCCACGGGATTGGGCAAGGTATGCAGGGACTTAAGTTCCATCAGACCGTTCTGTGGGAACGCCGTCTCTCTCCTCCACCTGAAAGGCAGGCGCTGAGGAACATCCTTTAACTGCCATCTCAGATACTGTCATTAAAGGCACCACACGTAACAGACCACTTCAGAAGGGGACACTACCACCATGAGATTTTAGGGGGAAAACACTCAAAACAGCACGGGCTTCCAATTGCCCCAGTATCCTAAAGGTTGGGTACTTGTCTTACTAATTTTTTTTTTGTTTTTAAACAGAAAACGATGTCTTTTTCCTTCCGTGAAAGTAGTTTGCTCGGTTCTTGAGTGAGACTTTAAGACCAAAAGTGGGGTTTTTTTTTCCTTCAGAAGAGCATCTCCAGTAGGTCAGTGAGGGGAATATGCTGCTGTACAATCAAGAAAAAGAGCCACACGTCAAAAACAAGGGCTCTTTGCACGTGAACATAAAGCCCAGGCGGCACCTGGGGGCGTGCACGTGGCCCGTAGAACACATGGGCGTTTACGGAGCGAGGTTCGTGGGGAGGAGGACGGCAGGCGGGCTATAAAGATACACGCACGTGAGTGGGCCAGGTGGAGCACGCAGCCCTCGGGGGAGAAGGGACCGTTAGCCTCGCCCGATCCCGGTAACTCCTTTCCGTGGACGTCGCGGTAATGTTCCGTCCCGTTTGAGAGCGTGAGAGGTCACCGTCGTGAATTCCTCTCGGTTACCGTTTCACAGGCACGAATGCAGACGACTTTCTGGCGATGAGCCTTTTCTCCTCTCTCAGACCCCGGCTGTCTCCACCTCACATCCCGGCGGCCCCGGGAGAATGACAGTCCTCTGGGCCTCTTCTGGGTGAACCTGCTGCCCGGGGCCCGCGAGCCAGCAGAGGTGGCCGCTCGGCGGCCGGCTCGTGCAAGTCGGCGCGTACACCTTCGGTAGCTCAGATGGACTGGTTTCCAGCCAAGGACATGCTTTGAGTCGAAGATACTGGGTCTGTTGTTCTCAGCAGCAACATAGAGCTGCTCCCGTAACACAGGGGACATGTCATAATGAACCCCTTGCACCTCGTGTGTGCTCAGTATAGATGAACAGCGATGGTTTCACGTTATACCTTTTCATTTAAAGGACAGAAAAGGCTGCTTACTTACCACGCCGCACTTGAAGATCATTGAAAATGTATGCTTCGTTTAAAATACAAAATACAAATTGAAATAATTACTGTGTCAGGAGATTTCTATTCAGCTTACGAGTTCATTAATTGATCCTTCTCTTTAAATATATCACGGGCGTCAGAATACATTTTGCCGCTATCACAGCCTCAGGACATTTAACGCCTGCCAATCCTGTGGCCTTGGTGAAACAAAAGAACGGTTGTAGCTTTTGTTCGGTTTTGCCGCTGAGGAGCGGCCGCGTGTTCCAACACTTGAGCGGTTGTGGACTTGTTGAAAGAAAGTGAAGCCTTGACAGGATCGTGCAGTGTCTCCATGGGTCTTCTAGGGCACGTTCAGAGCTGCCGGCCACACGGCCTGACCTGCAGGTGGAATGAGATGCCAATAGGAAACCCTCATGCCTCCTCCTTTGCTTCGATGCTAGCAGCTTTGGCTTTCACGTCTGTTTTAGTTCACTTCATGTTTGGTTTCCCTTTATTTTCGTCCATTTCCAAGATAATTTAAAAACTTAAGTAACTCCTTTTCTGGAATTTGTAGATCTGTTCCTTTGACTTAAAAGGCAGGTCTTCGATCATTTCATTTCGTTTTCATAATAACTCCAACAGACTTTCCCAGACGTTTTCAAGAAGGGTACGCTATCTGACTTTGAGCAGCTCAGCTTCTGTGAGCCCGGATTGCCACATCTACAAAGTGACTGTAATGAAGCGTGAAGGCCGCCACATCCTTCAGCTTACCTCGAACACTCCGCTGGCATTAAAGGTGTACCTACTTAGGCAAGAGACCGTACGACGTATAACAATTGGTCACAGTTATTTTCTGCGCTGTGCCACTGGTCACAGGTGGTTATATAAATTAACTAAAATTTAAGAATTTATTTCCTCAGTTGCCCCAGTCACATTTCAACTGCTTAATGCCCACATGAGGCTAGCGGAACCCACGAAGCTTCCGCTGGACATACGTTTAAGAGGTTCGAGAGGGAATTAACGTAGAATATATTCAGAGTTATATTCTCGGTGAAGATGAAGATTTAACAGCGTTAGTTCAAAAACGATCAAAGACACCGGTACAGATGCCAGGCTTCGTGGAGTGGCTTATACGTATGTTAAGCAACTGTGGGTAACACAAATGGAATCGTCACTATTTCCAGAATAAGCCTGCTTTGCCGCCGTTCACACCTTCGCTTACGCGTTTCCCCTTGTGTAGAATAATCTTTTCTTTCACCGCTTATTAAAATCATGTCCTTCGAGCACGATTCGAGGTCCTTTTTTAATGGCTTGCCGGCTTCTCCTGACTTCCACGCCTCCCCCAGCAGTCCGTGATCTCCCTCCTTTCACAGGACACCCACTCAGAGCCTCGTCGCCCACTCTGTCCTGCCGTGCACGTCCGCCGTCCCCTCGTCCCCTCTCCGTCACAGGGTCTTCGCACGCTGCGACGTCTCCCAGGTACCTGCCGTAGACGGTTCTTTTAGTCATTCAGCAGCCATTTATGAAATACCTGCTATGTACAAGCCACTCCCCTAAACACTAGGGGTGTGAGGATGGGAGATTGCGGTGAATAAATACATGAGTTCACATTTACGGAGTCCAGGGAAAGCCAGGGATGACTAATGCATAAACTCTTAATTTATTTTATCATTTTATTTGTTTTACCAAAGAGAACTAATATCATGTTCAGATCAAGATCGTCGGACTGAGCTTGGCTTTTTTTTTTTTTTTCCTTCAGCGATTACACATCTCCCCAAAAATCAAGCAGAGAAACAGTGGGAAGTTCCTTGCCTGCAGACAAAATATAAATAGATCGTATGCAATAGGAACCACCTTATCTGGGCAGTTTGTAGTTTTTATATCAAACCCAAAGAATGTGTTAGCTGAGATGTTCTTTTTATTTATTTTCTTGCGCTCATGAACAAAAAAAGAAAAATTGTAGTAGGACTCCTAAGAGAACTTTGGTCTTGGGATTTCAAGTTCCATTATTCATTCAGCACATCATTTATTCAGCATGGGGCTGCAGGGCACACACCCAGGGCGCCGATGGTACATTCCCCTACGCGGCATTGGAAGGCAGTCGGGAAGCATTCTCATCTCCAGGGTTGGTGAGGCTGCGGTCGGGGCATCAGAAGTGCGGAATGCCAGGGGCTCAGGTCAGCAGGGGTGCCTGTCAGGAATCACAGGGCTCGGGCACTAAGGGCGAGCGGAAACAGGCTCTCGGACCGGGATTCATGCCACTGACCCCTTCCTGCTTTCCTGCGCTGCCTTCTGTCTGGGTCATCTGTCGCGTGTGGGAGGTTGCCGTTTTCCTACAGGAAATAAAACCACAACTACGCAGTTCACAAAGTCAGCCTGGGCACCTGCTAGAAATTCCCAAAACACTTTCAAATAAACACTAGCAAGGAAGACAGTTTGGTTGTTGACAAGAAATTTATATTTCCTTATGCCCGAAAGAATTCAGAGCCGGGTTCTCCAAAAGATATTTGTCCAGCCATGTTACAGCAGCCAAAAGGTGGAAATAATCAAAGTGTCCATGGATGGATGAATGGACTTTAAAAATACGATGAAAATTCAGCCTCAAAAAGGAAGGAAATTCAATTACATGCAACAACACAGATGAATCTTGAGGACATGATGCTAAATGAAATAAGCCAGAAGCAAAGAGACAAATATTATATGATTCTGTTTATTTGGGGTACCCGGAGTAGTCAGATTGATAGAGATGGAAAGTAGAATGGTGCTTGCCAGGGCTGCGGGGACGGGGAGTGAGGATTTGGGGTTTAATGTGGATAGAGTTTCAGTTTTCCAAGATGCAAAGACTTCTGAAGATTGGATTTACAGCAGCAAAATACAGAGCTGTACACTTAAAAATGAGCAAGATGGTAAATTTTAACGTTACGTGTATTTTACCACAATTAAAGTTAACTACATATTTCTTGAAACAAAATATTTTCATGTTTAAAACCTAATACTAAATCAATTCAATACTCATGCAAATTTCTTCACATTCTTTATTCACTATTACTTTGTTCCCATGAGAAGTCTTCTTTATCATCTTAATAGAAAAGGTTGCATGCACTGACTTTATTTTCAAATCATAGAGTTCAATAGTAGGCATTCCATTCGTTAAATAAGTTACACATAATAATATCCATTTCGTTGTCATTTTGTTTTACTTCCAGAGGAAACATCATTCTTTTTATCATCCCGTCGCCCTCACTCCATAATACTGTGACTCAGGGTTTGTGTAGCGTGACGTTTCCATCCTGGGAACTGACTGGCTTCTGCGCTTGCAGTAAAAACGATGTGGAATAGCCACAGCCCCGTCTCAGGAGCGAGGAGACAGATCTAGAAAGGGTGCACGATTTAGCCAGGTGATATGAAGGGGCTGCGTTCTTTCTTGGCCCTCCCGCCCGGTAATAGCCACCCAGCTGTGCTGCTGTACCCACGGAGGTTGGGATGGCCCAGGGGGCGAGTGAGGCACAGGCGGAGACTAGGTGCAGTGGGGACACTGTCTGGGGAACAGAGCATCCTGAGAGCTGACTGGCCCAACAAAGCCTGGTCACTGTACTTGCTGTGTGGGTGCTGGAAATCGCGTCCAGCTTCCTAGTAACTTATTTCTTAAAAGGGGCTGCTCCTTGCAAGGCCATTTATTGACCAGCAGAAAAGATCCTGTTAGCTTCAGTGCAGCGTCTGTAGCGAGCACTTCAGTGCCCTGTCTACTTAAGATGCTGATGAGTGAGACCGAAGGTTCCCGTAAAAAGTCCTCTGTGTCATCTTCAGCACATCGCGACCTGAACTTTCTTAATTGCCTTCTGTAACTTGCACCACATGGGATACATGTTCGGTCGATAAATTTAGAAATATCCATTTGTTCAGCTGTATATCGAAGGTGCGCTGCATACTCCAGGGGCCGTGTTATATCCCACCTCTAAGCGAGCAGAAAGTGGTCCTCGACCTCCAAGAGTTTATAGGCCGGTCTTAATCCTTCAGCTAGTGTGAGCATCACATCGCTCACATGAGAAGTTACCCTCCAGGTTATCCCTCTAGCCCAGCCTCAACTCTGTGGGCTCATACAGTAATTTTTTCTACAGTATTCATGGCATCATGGCTACCTGATACTGAATGCTCTCAGAGAGTGGACGTGTCACTGCTAAGTGAGGCAGCTCCAGTTATTATAGCTTTTCCTTAAACATTAAGCTAAAAATTACTTCTAGTTTCCATCCTCATTTCACATTCTACCTTTCTGGAAGACAGAGAGCATTTCTTTCCAGAGTTGTCGCTTCAAGAGGTGGAGATTCTTCTCCAATTTCTCCTATGGCATGGTTTACAAAAGGCCCCTTGCCACCTGGTAGATTTCTGTGTCGGGCTTTGGTCCCAGGGCTGTTCCCACGTGAGGTCCATCAGAGCGCCCTGAGAGAGCATGAGCTTTTCCTGCAGCCGCTTTTGACCAGGCCCCGTTGAACCTCTGGTCCTGTGTAACAGCACTCGGGTAAAGGCATCTCACGAGCATCTTGACGTATCAAAGAAGAGGGTGCCTGCGTGTGCATGAAGGGGTAGGTAAAGACTTCCTGGAGAAGCTGGCCTTTGAGAGGGAGCTCAGAGGGCTCAGCGAGTTTGAGCAGAGGCTGATCTTTGGCGATTCCAAGGGCAGAGGCGAGGCTATATGCCCAGAGCCTGGAAGCAAGAAGGTGGGGGAAATTTAAAGATCTGAGAACTTATCTAGTGAATCTTCAGAGCAGCACAGATCATACAGATGCTTCAGTGTCATAACCAGATTTTGTTCTTCGGTAGGCTATGGGAAGCTGAAGATTTTCGAGTTTTTCTTACTTAGGTACATTTTAGGAAGGTTAGATTTGCGGTAGAGTGGAGGGTGTTTTAAAAGTGAAGAGGCCAGTTAGGAAGATTCCGTGGTAGGTTAAACCATGAGCATCTCAACCAAAAGCACTTAGAAGGATAATTTTCCCCACATCCTCACCTATTCTTAGCATTCTCGTACTTCTCGGTGTTGCTGATCTAATAGGTTTGAATTGGTTTTTCATTATTTTAATTTGCATTTCTTGATTACTAACGAGATTGGGCATTTTTCCATATTGTTTGTGAGTTACTCCTTTTGCCCAGTATTAAATAATTGTTTGTCTTTCTCTTGATTTGTGGGAGGCTTTTTTATCCATTATAGTAACTAATCTTTTAACTTCTAAGTATTTATATCTATCTTCTCCCAGACTCTTCTCAGTCCTTTAACCTTATTTACAGTGTCTTTTTTTTATGCAAGAGCTTGTGAATTTTTATGTAGTCAAATTTATAAATCATTTCCTTTAGGGTATATGTTGTTACTTTAAGAAATTTTTTCCCTGCCTTAAGATCATAGAGTTCTCAGTGTTTTCTTCCATTATTTACAGTTTTAATTTTGAAGTTTATGCCTTTGTTACATATTGGATTTATTTGGGGGCCCAGCATGTGGTAAGAATCTAATTTTATTTCTCCCCAGCCAGAAGTCAGTCAGGTAGTCAGCCATTTCCTTGTTTTGTGGCATTTCTAGCTATATACTGTCCCGCACCTACTGAGATGTCTTTCTTGGTTCCTTCTTATCTTCCATTGATTAATTCATCCACTCCTGTGCCGGCACCACCTGGAATTACTTAGCGTAGTCTTGCACTATGATTGATACCTGGTAAGGCAAGTCCTCTTATGTTTGTTCTTTTGGTTTTATTTATTTTTGAAGTCGACTTACCTATTTACGCCATTACTCTTCGTGAGGAATTTTAGAATCCGTTGTCCAGGTAACCAAAAGTGCTCTCGGGGTTTTCATTGGAACCGTACTGAATTAATATAATAGACTGTTTGCGAGAACTGACATCTATACACCTGTACAGCCTCATCCATAGGCAAAGTATTTCTCTCCAATGATTCAGAGCCTCTTTTATGTCCTTCAGTGAAAGATTATGACTTGCACCTTCATTTCTTTTATACTTGTTGAAACATCTAATATTTAAGTTCCAGATCACAGAACAACTTCACAGTAATAAAACCTATAGTAATGAAAAACACATTTTAAAGCAGTTTGGGGTTCTGTCAGCTTGGGAAGGTGGATTAGCATTTATTTTCTCCTGTCGAATAATTATCCTTCCTATGTATATCATCAAGTAATTCATACAAATGTACCATTTGCCATCGCCGAGCAAAGTCCTCGGGGCAGGCCACGAGAGACTTCTGGCCCTTGGCGATACCCATTCATTCCATCAGCACATGGCCCAGCATCTCCCCACCCGAGTTAAATTCACTTACGGCATTATGCTTATGTATTTTCTACCCTCCGCAAAATTATGAACAATTGTGCCAAATGCTTTGCTTACATCAGAAATCACTTTATTGGTGGCATATTCCTTTCCTAATGAATGATTCTTGTTTCTTAAGATTACTTTTAGTATTTCACCAACGATCTGCATCCATTTTTTCCATTTAGCATTATGAAAGATTTTTCATCTCCTCCCCGCACACTTATTTGTCCAGATAGAGTGTTCTCCAATTTTTCTCATTCTCCATGATTTCTCAGAATTCTCATAAAGTGACACTAGGTTCAACCTCTGATTTTCCAATAGAGTGTTTGATCACATTAGCATTTATATTAAAATCTCAACCCATTCCCACTCGCAAAAAAAAAAAAAAAAAAAAAAAAATGCTTGTCCTTTAGTGTTGCTACGTTCTCTGTCATCTAACCAGAGTTGGGACCCAGTTAAAAGTCAGCACTAAGTGTTTAGGCAGGAGACTTATGAGACCATTAAAAAGCATTTAGTATAAACCTCATCTTTAAAACTGCTACTGTGGATATAAATGATTAACTACATACACAGCCTCTGAATTGGCTGAAAATTTTAGAACTTTAAAGGTGACTGAAGGAAAAAAAAAGAGTGTTTGTTTCAAATGTCGCAGTTGCTGAAGAGGGAATCGGGTGGAGAATTTTTAAAAATTACAGAAAAGTCTCACTGAGCTTTGAGTTCTTTGACCAAATTGAAGTTAACAGCTTCGTTGTCATTGTGTTTCTTCAGCTTCCAATTGTGGAAAAGATAAGAACCATCGCCCAGGCTGTCTACGGAGCCAAAGATATCGAACTCTCTCCTGAGGCACAATCCAAAATCGATCGTTACACGCAACAAGTAAGTTATCCTTTTAGGGGGAAAATCCACCTTAGGCTCTTGAAAGAGGCACCTTGACTTGAGGACTCATATGTGTCTCACTGGCTGAATTCTTGTCTTACTTAATCTACTTCGTAGTCTACAAAGAGTGAAGTAACATCTTTGGGTGTGGGGTGTTGACTATAATTAGAACATTATGGTGAGGGTCTATACCCTCTAATCTATACATCATTGACTTTTAAAGGTGAGGATGTGTTGTGTTCTTTTCCTACACGTCATTCATTGGCTTGGTGCTGAGATTGTCTACCAAGGTTGAAGTCTCCATCTTCTTCCACCTCTAGAGAGTGACAAAGACAATTCTCCAAGCAGCCGTGAAGGTGGCTGGGACTCAGCAGCATGAGTCACTCTCTGGTCCTATGATGGTCATGGTTAGTGGACTCTAGGGCTACGCATTCAGCCCTGACCAAAAGGGCCATGTGCCTCGAGTGCCCCATCCACTTCACTGGGTAGAAGTCAGAGCACTTCAAAAGCTCGATGGCAAAAGAGCTTCATCTCGAGTGTCGTCTTTTTTTTTTTAATTCCCCAGCTCCTACATCCTATTGTAAATCATGTTTGACATTTCGTTCAATACTGCCAATGCCGACCGGAGTATTCTCCCAAGTTTGGTAAGATGATCCGCAACTCATTTTCAATTAGAATTTTCTATGGATCCTCTTGGCTGATGCTTTGGAAAAGAAATGCTTCCCAAACATTGTTGTTCTGTCGTAAGATTTTCATTCACATGCAATGAAATATGTAAAATAAGGTCCTTGTCATGATTTCTTATGAGTTTTTAATAATATTTAAGGACTGCCATTCATTCTAAACTAGGTCCCTTGTTTCAGTCTTAAAAAGTGCTTTCGTTAAGTACTCTGGTAATCAAATATGGCATATTGGGATTTGTTTGTTTCTTTCTTTCTTTCTTTTAACATCCCTACCAGCAGATTTTTAAATTGGCAGACCTATATCAGTTCGTAAAAATTACTTCAGTATTTGAGTGATCTCTGAAACCCATTCTGGGCACCATTTCTGCCCCAGCAGAATTCTGATCAGTGTATGAGTATTGCAGCATGTCAAAGAGAGGAGCCCCCCCCCCCCATACTGATACTTCTCAAAAATCTTTCAAATAGTTTTCAGTTGAATCATAAGAAATTCAGCATGGGTCACCTCTGAAGACTGCATTCCTTTTATCTGTCTACGGAGGGAGTGTTCCTTAAGAGTTATGTGTCAAGTATGTGGTTGCCCTTAATTAGCAAAATCTCTAAAAGGGCACTGTGTACCCTTTAACCGGAACCAGGCTGCAAGGACACTGTCCTTTTTGTGAGACACCACATGCGACTTCCTGCTCTTTCACCTTTGGAGCGCTGGGTCAGGCGAAGCCTTTGGTCCTTAAAAATAAGAGGCTTAAGTAGTGACCTCATCCTCGTTCCTATAATGTAATCGCAGATCAAATAGCCATGATTCATAAACCAACACAAAGGGGTTCTTTGCTTCCTGACAGCCTCCAAGACCGAGTGAACAATGTGACTGAAAGCCTCATTACGAAGCCTTTCACCAGATTACCTTTCTGAGGCCCAGATATTAATGTGTTTGCAAAGTGATTTCTACAGCTGCTGCTGCTGCTGCTGCTGCTGCTGCTGCTTTGTCTGAAAATAGCCACACTTTCTCCCTAACACATACATAATGCTGCCTTCCCGTAAAGAGAATTCTCCAAAATAAATAATAGACATCCGTAGCCGGCCAGAGGTTGATCACGCGGAGTTTCTGTCCCATCGTCTTGCTTAGCGAACAGGTGGTGACAAGCACCTACTGTGTACCTGAATCTGAGCTGCGGGGGGTTATATGGAGTCAAGTTAAACAAGGACAGGAGACTAACATGTATGCTCAATGAACACATTTCCTTTCCCTTCTTACAGGGCTTTGGAAATCTGCCCATCTGCATGGCAAAGACCCACCTTTCTTTGTCTCACGAACCTGACAAGAAAGGTGTACCCCGGGATTTCATTCTGCCCATCAGTGATGTCCGGGCCAGCATAGGCGCTGGCTTCATATACCCTTTGGTTGGGATGGTGAGTAACGTTCTCCAGAAATCTTGTTCAGTCTGCGTCGTCATGTGACCTAAAATACTACTCTGCTAACACTTTGCAAATCAGGTATTGGTAAGTAATTAACAGTATTTGCTATTTTTTTTTTTTAAACACTCTCTTCCATCATATGAAACACCTCTGGCATTGTGATTGGGAGTTTCTTTCCTTTTTCTCTCTCTCTCTCTTGTTTTTTTTTTAAGATCATGTGTTCAAGAGCCCTTGAGTTGTAAAACTGATTTTACTTATCGAACCTAGAAAAGAACGACTTGGGAGAGAATTCAGTCTGCTGCTTAGGTGGCAGGTGGCTTAGTGTAGTGCTTCTCGGCCTTTGTCACGTCATTGCATTCAAAATAATAAGATTTCACTGAAGTGTGGGACCAACGGAGGCGACGGTCATGCCAGGCAGGGCCAGCTTAGCCCCCAGCAAGGGCCGTGGAAACCCGTGTGTCACCTCTACCCTCTTAGCATGTCATGTGGGAAGCTCCGCCTTAGAAAAAGAGTGAGTCATGCGAGTTCTCGTTTTTGACATTGTTTAATGCGACTGCGTTTCTGTAGGATGGTTATTATGTTATTTTATTTCTCTACGGGCAGAGGGGAGATAGCAAGGAAATGAAAACTTATCAAAGCACTTAAAATCCATGAGGATAGGTTTCATATAAAATGCTTCATTATTGTCACACAACGATACGATAGCCTGCCCCTGGGAACCATCAGTGGCTGAAATTTGACTTCTCATCATGGGAGCACTGCTGGATTAGATTGAGAGCAAAAATTCTAAATCGTTATTGTTATTGTTGTTCTTGTTACACACGGATTCAAGCCCAAATAGGAAACATAACCATTACCTTAATAAACCATGTGGTCCCTTATGCAAACAAGCGATGGGTAGGCCAGAAGTGCACGAAAAGTACAGAATTCTTGCCGTGAGATTTACACGTTTCATTTAGTATTGGACAAAACGTTTTCAAGGAGGGGTTTTAAATTCTTACTACACGTGAGGCATCGCGATACTAAAAGGAGTAGGCGCAAGGAGCATGCGTCTGACCAGCACCGAGGCGCCTAGAACAGGAGCCGTTGACGCTCTCAGTGCCTTCAGAGTACACGGACAGCTGTGGCTAGTTCTGCCGGCAGTGGGGAGGAGCAGGGGTCGTGTGGGAGAAGAGGAGAATCAGGGATGCTTCGTAAAGGGCTCAGCCTCTGGCTGGAGAAGCAGTGAGTTTCGACTCAGAGGCATGATGTGTCCTTCCCAGGCTGGTCCAGCAGGGCCGGAGTTGGGCAGACATGGAGAGGTTGAGAAATGGGACTGGGATGGCAAGACAGGGCCAAGCTGTTAAGCATCTCGGCTGCCATCTGAAGGAACTTGGGTTTTATCCCATGCATGCGGAAAAGTCACTATAGGGCGAGTTTTGTGTTTGTTTGGTCGATTGGTTTTCTCTTTATAAGAAGGAGACAAGGAACGTGGTCTGCCTGGTGTGTATACAGTATCTCACGCGGCCATGTAGAGAGTATTGACCCAGGAGTTAAATCAGCTGCAGCCAGAGCTGGTCGAGGTTGGCACTATTGCTGCAGGGGTGAATAGGGAGAGAGAGGCAAATTGGAAACATTTTAAAAGGAGCCGCATACATGTGGGGTTCAGGGTCAGGGACACGTCTGGCTTGACTGTGGATGGTGACGCTGTCGGTCATGGAAAAGACCCAGGAGCAAGGCAGATCAGCAAGGCCAGAAATGAGTCTGGCTTGGACACAGAGAGCTGGGAGGGCGAACAGGACATATAAAACAGTTCCTGATGTGAATCCATTAGAAACGCCGACACAGCACTCAGAAGGAAGGAATGGAAGAGACGACCTTGAGGGTTTTAAGAATATAGATGGAGGCGAATGTTGAACAAGCGGAGGAGCAAGGATAAGAGCCAGAGAGACCCCTAGAAAGAACGAATTTTGCTGAGTGTAATTTAATCATGCGCAATTAACGAAAACAAGTGCTGGGAAGGGCTCGCCTCAGTGTTCTTTAGAGTGACCTCGGTGCTGGCAGCCCTTCGGTGCTAAAGATCCCCTGAGCTTGGGTCTTTGCTTAAGAGTAAGAGCTCAGCTGTAGTGCAGGCCCAGAGGGGCCGCCCACCGAGGGAGACAGGCCACGAGGGTGCCGGCGAGAGCAGGAAGCAATGGAGGGGAAAATCAGCATAGTTCGTAACTGGCCCTGTCTCGTCCTGTACAGATTCGAAATCCCACAGTAGTTCACCCAACAAATTCATTCATTCATTCATGTAGCTAATGTGCTTAAGGGACCGTGCTCAGTGCTGGGCAAGCCCCAAAATGAAGATTCTTTCTGCAATTCAGACAGCTTGCAGCGAGTAGAGGTGGGTAGAAGGGAATTAACAAAGAAAACGGTTTGGCATAAAAAATAAGAATCAGTAAATGATAACTTTAGCTAGTTTCTGAGCATGTGATAGTCATTAAATAAAAATCATAACATAATTTAAAATCTCTGGAATCACTAAACATATGTATGTTATGAATCTTCCCCCACCCCGACCGATGACACATCTCCCACCATGTAAGTCCAGTTCCAGAAAATGGGAATTCTGTGAGCCACAGCTTATGCGTGAGCCCCAGTACGTCCATTTATTCGTCCCTCTACTCCCCCTGGACGTGTGTCCAGTTAGAAACTAACTGTGTGGGCAACGCAGCCTCCGGGTTTCCTGAAGAGGTCCCTGCCCTGCTCTGTGTCCCCAGCACCCCTGCTGTGTCCCCAGCACCGGGCCGAGCTCCCCCTGTGGCCATGGCAGGGCAGGGCAGGGAGTGAGGAAGGAAGCGGTGCCTGACTAAGGACATTCCTGGAGGTCAGGAAGCTGTCTCAGGGAGGTGGTGGTCTGCGAGGCCTGCCGTCTGTGACAGAGCCGGAAGCCGCGTGTGTCTGGGGGCCGCCGCTGGAGGCCAGGATCACCTAATAAGGGCCGGTATTTACTTTTACTTGACTCCATTCAGGGGCCTGTCACAGTCCGCCGAAATGTTTCTACCCTTCATCACCTCGGTGGGTGACATAGTACAGTAACTTCCTGCTGAGATGACCAAGGGAAAGGGGAACAGGGACACCGGAGGGGCCGGCTCCCGCAGGTGGGAAAATTCCAGCGTAACGAATCACTCTTACTCTTTAATCACTCAGCACGGGTTTATCTGAGTGCCTTTGAAAAATGTATTCATCAGCCCACTCTGGAAAGAAAGCCCAAACTCAGCCCTCGGAATCAGAAAGCTTCTCAGTTCTTATGCAGTGTTCATCCATTCATTCATTCACTCGCTCATTCATTAATTCGTACCTACAGTGTGCTCACAGTGCTGTAGACCACGTAGAGATAGACGAGATCTGGCACTTCCCTCAGGGGCCTTACGACAGTCCGTAGTAAGTGAAACTGCACAAGCACAGAACGCTGCGGGCTTTATACCGAAGGGAGCAATCCCTTCCTGGCGCGTCCTCGGGGGAGGCACCCCCCTCTGGCCTCGCAGTAGGCATCAGAGTGGAGAACTGCAACACAAGCAAGTTCCTCCTCGAACAGTAAATGTCTCCAGCCTTGCCGGCTTCGAGAGACCACGTGGTGAAATGCTGGCGGGTTCAGGTTTTCCCCCTCCAGATCTAGCTTTCTAAATATTGACTTTTATCCTCCATCTGTACTTACGGGCCAAATTTGTCAACCACTTAATTAATCCATTGTGTTCTATTTAGTGACTGCTTTCATTGTCGTCGGTCACCACAGTAAAGTAATAATGATAACAATAGTAATAAATGCCGTTAACTGGCATAGAGCACCAGTCCATCTCGCTTCCCCGTGCCGTGTGCATAGACGCACCCAGTACATGAATCACTCAACTCGCGGGCGTCTGAGACCTTCGCTGCCGCTCTTACCTGCCTTGGCAGCGTTTCCGCGTCGCCGTAGGTAGGTAACTTGTCCTTCCGCAAACAGCTGTCTTCGTTCCTAGTAAGCCTCATGTGCAATCGCGCCTCTCTTCAGTGACAGAGGGATGAAGCCTTTCCAGCACGTTATGGAAAGTCTGACTAAAGATGTTCCTGGAGGCCAGGAAGCTGTCCCGAGTGCAGGATTCTTGCCCAGGATCCCTGCACGTCGTACACGTCCTTGTGAGAAATAGTGTAGCCAGAGGCAGATCTTTGTGGGGAGAAAAGAGCGAATCGTTTTCATGATTTCAAACTCCCCATTCTGGAAATTATTCTGTTAGGTTTCCAAAATGCTTTCGAAGCTTATGGCTCCTAGGGTTCAATAAACCTAATAGCTATAAACACTCCAAAACGATCTCGTGCCAAAAAAAAATTCAGTAGGTGGTCTCTGTCTTATGGTCTCATTGTTTTGATATTGTCTTTAAGTTTCTATAATTTATAAGGGCTGTTTAATCATTTGGCATAAATTTCATGGCATAAAAATACTAGTATGTAAGCAAAGTATATAAAATGATTAGAAAAGTAAATTACATCCCCTGTGGAAAAAGACTAGACAGACAGACAGCAAAATCTTAACACCAGGCCATGACATTATGAATAGCTTTTTTTTTTTCTTCTCTTTTCCGTTTATTTCAAATCACTCCATTGAGCACATGTCACTTTAGAACAGGATGATACGGTAAACAGGGAGGCGATAAACTAAAAGCCCCCGGAAACACTGTTTGACGGGCGCCAGCGGGTGGCCCGAGAGTCGGCGTGTGCGCGGCAGGTGGAAGCACCTTGCTGTCCGGCGGCGCTTTAGCACCTGAAAAGTTGGGAAACCAAAGAGAGGACAGAAGAGCTAGAAGGTTCTATGAGAAGCACGCTCTCGAGTGTGGTCCCGTCTGATGTTTGCTGGCCCCAGATCCAGGGAGGACCATTGCTTTCCATGTTAATTTATCACAGGGCCCCTCTCGCGTTCTGTTTCGGGGCGGCGCACCGTCAAGCAGAGGCGTCTGACCACGTGCGGATTCCTAGCAGATGTCCGGTTTGGGGTCCGTTCCTGGAGCCCTAGGCTGTTCTCCTCTGACATCACCCTGAGGCAGTGAGAGGCTCCTGAAGAACTTAGGAGTCTTCCAGACGTGAAGGCTTCGTTAGTTACAAACATGGGACATACGATCAGGACACGAGGGCTCCGTAAGACAAGAATCTGGGCCAGCGTCTTGGCGCGAAGCAGTCTGGCCGGTCACGCAGAAGGGACGATGGCATCTTACGGCATGTAGGTGGTGGTCAGTGCCAGTGAGAGCTGTGTGGGGGCGGGGCAGCTACCCGAAACTGTCGGGAAACGGGCTATTAGTGCTTTCGTGTCACAGACTCACAGACGGATGAGGAGAGCGAAGCATCCGGGCTGGGAGCAGTGTGAGACGCAGCGGGTCGAGCCCCCAGGCCCGCCTGGGGCCGTCTATGGTCCTCACATCTCCGGTCCCTGTGCCCATCCCGGAGCCCAGGCTGGGACTCAATGGTAAAGCGGCAGCTTGACGAACGGGCTCTGGCGCGGTCTTCCTTGTGGCTCGGCGTGACCCGACCCGGCCCCGGCTCTGCCCAGGTGCACTGCTGACGCAGGGCTCGCGGCCTGTGGGAGGCAGGAAGCTGCCGGAGTGTTGAGGACATGAGTGACGTCACCCTCGGCTAGTGCGGGGCGGGGGGGGGGGGGGGGGGGGGGCGGGGGGACGGGGGCGGTCCCAGCCTGGGGGGTGGGGCGGGAGCCAGTGAGAGCTCCGCGGAACCCCTGCTGTTCAGTCCTCTCTCACGTCCCGGCTCCGCCCGGTCGTTTCCCCTTCTGCTCCGTCCTCTGTACAAGCGTGTGCTGAGCGCCGCGTTTCCGCTGGCCCCGGCCCAGGTCAGCGCGAAAGCGGTTCTCAAGGTCCGTGGGGACGTTCTCCCCTCGGCGGCCCGGCCCGGCTCAGGGACGCGTGGTCGCAGACTCGCTCCGCCCGGCCAAGCGTGGAGGTGAATCAATTCAGACCTCAGAGGTTTAACTCCGATGTGTGACTCCTCACCAGTTCCAGAGATTTATGGCCGGTGACACAGGGAAGAAATTAAACATGTACTCCCCCGAGCCGCCCTTTAAATGAGATGGACGACGTCTCTGCAGACGGCCGTCCTGTCCCCCGTGCCCCTTGGCGCGGAGGCACAGCGGGTTCGCCTCGCACCCTGCCCACGAGCTGCCCGTCCCCACCTGGCCGCACTTTCTCGGGACCCTGTGTCCTTTCACTCGGTTCCTGGGCATCGCGTCGGCTTCCTCTTCCTCATCCAGCCCAGGTCCCTGTCCCACTGCTTTTCCTTATCTCTGCATCAGAATTTCCTGCTTTCTCCCAAACAGCTCATTTCCCCGGCCCAGCTGGGCCTCCGCTCGCTTCCTCTCATCCTGCCGTCCCCACAGCAGGCTGCCCAGTCACTTCACGTCCAGAGCCGAAGCCACACGCGCGTCTTTTTCAGTGTGGCGTGTTCGGGGGAAGGCAGGGTGGCCAGCGGCATTCTCGATTCCAGAAATTAGTTATCAGATTGATGAGACAGGGGCAGCTTTGTGACTCACAACAGTGATGTTCACCTGTCACCTAAGATTGTCTAGGTCCCCTGCGTTTGTTGAGAGGATCTTTTTCCTCCAGTTTGATGCTAATTTATTTTTAGCAGAAAGAGAAAAGGAAATCGGCTTCGCAGCCGGGAAACGTGCCGAGCGATAACTTTACCAGATATTTCTGTTACTGAGTTAAATGTTTAACCCACTGCTGTTAATCCCCGCAGTCGACTCCGTCCGTCTCACTTTCTACCAGCCCGGAAAAGAGTGCTTATGACGCTTAAGCGTCCAGCCCTCCGAGCAGGGTATTGATCTTTTGCTTTCTCCGGGGATTGGCGAAATATTGGCCTATTCCTCTTCCGCTTTTATCTACAGGCCACTTGTTTTCTCCCTATTTTTAGTTTGGGTTTAGAGCATAAAATTGACCATCCACGTGCACCTCGGTTCAGAACTTCTGAAAGACACCCATAAAATTATCTGGTACTATGAGAGTTTCTCTTCTGTGCCTCTTTGTTGCATTCGTTATACTTTGAGATCCCAGTTTTTACTAAGAGGCATATATAATCAGAATCAGCAAAGCAATTTATGCAAGGAAAATAAAATTTAATACAAACCAAAATACCAATTTTCCAAATTAAATGGCCCTAGAGCCAATTTGACGGTGTGCTAGAAATGGGTGGATGTAGAGAGAAGCTAGACTTACAGAAAATGTCACACTTTAAAACTGGGATGGTAATTTGTGGGACAGATATAATTGAGAATATCTAGAACTCAGCAGTTTACAGGCGTAACTATATACATGTTCGTTAAATTATACACCCATGGGTATTAGATTAAATGTTAAAATAAATAATGCATTACATGTCTCTATAAAATATTTGTGATATACTGCTCTTGAAAGAATTGGTTGTCCCTTAGTCTTTCCTAGGTGCCACTGAAAATTCAAAGGATTTTATACCAGCAAGGATAGCCAGATCAAATTAAATCAGGGCATAAAGTGGTACAGTTGTTACAAGTACTATTAGGGATACAATTTCTGTTTAATTAAATGATCACATGGAGGCACTTACTTATAAAGTCCCTGAAAGACTCATAATGAAAATTCGTAGTCACACCGCCAGCCCGCTGGAAGACCTTGCTGAGGCGCCTGCATTAAGCGTGTGCCCTGGCCACCTGTAGCAAAGGCACCACAGTCCGCTAAGTAGGGAAGCGAGGACTAGGAACGTTAAGTTGCCGCATCCCTCATGGACCTCGGTCTCCTGTTTGAGGTTCATTCCCAGCCCGAGAATGAGCTCTGGGGAGTGTAGGACCCGTGAAGGTCACCCGTCATGCTTCCTTACACCTTCCAAAATCCAACATCCAACTCCCAGATTTATCTGCATTTCTCCTCTGAATACAGACTTACTCAAGCTCCAGACTTTCCCCCAGGACTGGCGTTGGGGGGTGGGGTGCTCTGTGACCCCCTACTCACCTCCAGTGACTCCATTCCACCCTCACGCCCACCTCTGCCTCGTGCTGCCGGCCCCACCCAGCTGAATCTTACTGCATTTATTTCCTTTGGGCGTCCTATTCCTTTACCACGCTATCTCTTGTTAATTCAAGCCTCCCCTGGGTGGGGATCATGCCCTCTGTTCTCTTCGCTTTTCCACAATTGGAAGTTCAGCATAGAATATACTGTTGGAGCCAACCGTGGTGGTAGCCGGCCAGCTCCATGGGGAGCAAGGGAATCTTGAAGGAGTCCTCCCTCCGCCAGCCCTAGAATCCCGGGCTCAAGTTCCTAACCGGTCTCATCTGCTCATGACACCAACCTTTCAGGCTCAGTGCCATAGCCCTTCTTATCAAACCAGTTACTGACCAGCAAGGCTTTAGAACCAGGTCCAAATGTATTTCCGTTCATGTGCTTAGATGTGGACTTACAGATCAGATGTCCTACCAAATTGTATTACTTGGCAATATGGCCATCTGTGTGGAAACTGCTTGTCTCCATTCTGCACTGATGTATCTCAGTCCTCATTTTCGTCTGCGTCATCGTCGTCATCATCATCATCAATCATTATCATCATCATCCTAATGGCTATTTCAACCACAGGTCAGACAGTCTTCCAAGGGCTTTATGTAGATTACTTCATTACCCTTCATACCAGCCCTGTGAGTGTGGTTGGTGATAAATGGCAAAGGACAGCCCTAGAGTTCTGTGAATATTCAGGCTTCTGCAATCTTTGTCCAAGCATGATTTAGATTTTGAACATCTCAATATTTTCTTTTCAGTAGGTTGGTAGGTGTGTATTCATGGTGCTATGTACGCCGAGCACTGAGACACTGAAGGAAGCCTGAAACGCCATGCCACCCTCGGGTGAATAAGGCATCAACACCTGAAAACTTAAAACAAATGGTTTTTGCAGTTCGCTTGCCAAAAGAAAGATGTAAACGATAAATGCAATAGAACGTCAAAGAAAGCAAAGACCTCGGTGGGTCTTTGGGTCGGCTGGAAAGGTCGGTTAGAGTGTGGGCTTCAAGTGATGTACTTGAGATTCTGTGGGCAGAGGACCACCCTGGCAGCGACCTCCTGAAGGAGTGGGGACTGAGGTCGGGAGACCTTGAGGAGCCGGTGCTCCTCATCCTGAGTGGATGTCATGGGCCCAGGATGGGAGCAGTGACAGAAGTGGAGAGGAGAGTGTGCGTGGCCAGGAGACCAGTAGAAGCCACAGGAACTGACAAGAGATGGAACGAGAGGAATGGGGTGCAAGGCGACTCCCGAGGACCTGGGATGCTGGCCCAGGAAAGGGCAGACGGCGAGCTGGCGTTGCAGAGGAAGTCCTCGCCTCGCGAGCAACGCGTCATTGGAGGTGCCTGGTGGACTTCCTTGCCAAGTCATCCATCAGACTGTTAGCAAGGAGTTTCTGGAGTTTGGGAGAGAGGCCAGGGCTGAACTCGGGGAGTTTTGACACTGGGGCGATGATACACAATTTCTAAATTTCCTTCCCATTTAAAATATTTTTGCACGTCTAATATGCACTGCGCACTTACCGAGACAGGAAAGACCCAATCCCCACCTGGGGACTCGTAGTGCTGAGGGAGGCAGCCACAGTGGTAGGTGCAGGCAAGGTGCTGAAGGTGCCGACATGCACAGGGTCACTACGGAGGGAGTAGTCCCGTCTCCTATGGAAAAGGCAATGGGCAGAGAACCTCCTGCAAGCGCCCTTGAGGTCTCCTCAAAAACAGAGGTGTTTATGGGCGTGAGGGTGGGGGTAGAGCATTCCAGACAGAGCAGTGGGCAGGAACCTGACCCCAGAGGGCCTTGGAGGCAGGCTATACTGGGGAGTCGAACTTGACCCCGAAGGCAGGGGGAGTGAGTCAGACCATTCAGAGGCCTCTGCCTCTCACAGCTCCAGGGCACTATTCCCAGCAGTCTGTGTGAATGTTGAGAGGTCCCTGAGGTCTGCAGGGCCACCTCCTGCATCCTAACATGCAAGGTCTCTGGATCATTTTTTACTGCCTTTAATGCAGAAAAGCAAAAACTTCCAGCAGTTTCCCTCACCCGGGCTGTGTGAGCACTGTAACAGGATGGGTCTTGTATTAGGTAACCAGGAAGGCCCGAAGTGTCAAAATGGGCAGCTCCAGGATGAGTTGGGGACAAATGAGTTGTTTTTGCACTCCGTGATTGCCTGTGGGGGGCATGGGGTGAAATACTATTTCTATATTCATTTAGTCTTAAGCCTCAATAATTTGGTGTCTGAATGGGCTATTATTTGCTAGCGGTCAAAAGCTTTTAAGGTTGTTTCAAACTACATTACACACACACACACACAAAAGAGTTGTCCTATAAATAAAGGAAGTAATCTCTTCTCTGTTTGAGGTATCGTGCATTATTTATCTGGCTTACACGAATATTTTCGATCCATTAGAATCCTCCATTTCAACTTAATTTGCTGGTCTGTCAACAATTATTTTAAGTCCATTGGGACCAGTAACCTACTTTTCCATTATCTCTGCCCTGTCTTTTTAAGGCATGCTTGAGGCTACTTCCAGGTGGCAAAGAGTCAACCTTTCATCAAAGCCATAAAATCACAGTGATTTGTGAAAAGTCCTCTTTCGGAAGTGTAAATCCCAACTACCGCTCAGCTCCTGTTAAGAGACAGTTTTAGTTTGTGCCGGAAAACACTGACAAGGACCCACCCGTCTGCAGACGGTCAGCTGTCCAAGATGAGGGTGGTCAGTCCAGCTCCCAGATTCATGGTAATGTTGATGTTCCCTCCCAAATTTATACATAATACATTTAGTCTTGTATACCATTCAAGAATAATTTACGTAAAAATACTTTTCACGTAGGTAAAAATCATTGCATAGGTAGCCGAAAATGCTTGATTTATACTAACCATAACCGACTTCTTTTCTTGAAGCTGTTTTGACAGCTGGAGGTTGATATTTTGATTTTGATAAGTTTGTCATAAAGAATGGAATGTGCTCCTTTTTGGAGATGGAAAGGTTTTGGCGTGGAGAGAGGAGAGGGACACCACCTAACAATGGGATTGCACCCCGAGATCCAGTGGCCTTCTTTGAAGTGCTTCTGGTTTTTGTTCAAGGCATAAATTGGAACCTTATATCTTTCTTGGGAGTGGGAAGTATCTCAGACAGGGGGGAAAAAAAAATGATTGCTACAGCCACATCACTGGGGGGAAGAAAACAGGTTTCAGGAAGAATATTATGAAGTTTATACATTCGGACTTCAGACAGGTTCTTTTATTTGGGACAGTAAATAGTTAATGACCATGGGAAGCATGATGGGACTCTCTGCAGCACCGAAAAGCATATGCCCATAAATCCTTCTCTAGCATGTCTTTGTGATCACAGATTCAAGCCGAGGACAGTGATGGAGAGCCCAGTTCACGTCAAGTGCGCCGGCCACCCCCCCCGCATCCTACCCGACATCCCATCCTCTCTCCTGACTCTGCTTTCTATGTATTATTACTTTAAAAATAAGAACTCTCCCTACAGTAGCTCAGTCAACTTTCACAGATCTTCAGTCTAATTTTCTTTCTTTTTTTTCCTGTGTCTTCTCTTTGGAGCACATAAGCGGACATCTTTCTAGCCCCCAAATAAGCCATCCCTCTCCACTAAATGTAATGCTTAATCCAAAAAGGATTCATCGAAAAGACGGGGAAAGATACTGATGTCTGGATAGTTTCAGGACCAGAATGGTTGTCTCTAAATATATACAGGGATTTTATGTTTATAACGTTCAGCGACTTGGAGAAATAACCGAGTTATTTAGTAGGAAAATAAATGAGATGCGTAGAGCATAATGTCAACCATGTAAAAATGCACAGGAGAGCAAATAGAAATGAAGGGATGTTTACATAAATTATAATGTTAATAAAAATTAAAACCGTAGTCAAAACTTACATTTATTGAGCCCTTGCTGGGTGCCAGATGGCGTTCTGAGCAATTCGCGTGTATTAACTCATTTAATGCTCACGATGCTCCCTCCAGGCAGGTAATGTCCCTGTCCTTGGTTTACACACAGGCACACAGAGAGGTGAAGTACCTTGCACTGATCATGGAGCCATAAGTGGCAGAACCAGGACTCAGCCTTGGCATTGCCTCCTTGGAAATATTACACCATCTTCGTGCTGATGATATGCCCTTATTTCCACATCCTCTGAGTTACTGAAAGTGACCCTCGATTCTGATAATGATCTCATTAGAAAGAGTGGCCTCAGATTATCCACTCTAAACTAACATTATGGGAGCAGAACCTTATTACTAGATAACCATTCATTCCATAGAGCCTTTAGAATATTAACAATTTAGAATAAACTCTCTAACTGATTTTTCTCGTTGAGTGTCAGAAGGCAAACATTGTAACTGCGACAGGTTGAGATTTTCTTCTCGCTTTCCTGGTTGAAATTTGCAATGGTTCTCTCCCAAGCCAGAATGGCATCAGCCACTTTTTCATAGTGTGGATCTTGGAGTTTCTGTCACCCATTAGTTAATGTGCGTGGGGCAGGTCCAGGATCGTGTTCTCAGAGAAGGTCCTGGCCTCTCCCTCTCTTTGGGTTGTTCATCTCTTCTGGTGAGAGACTTGATTTGGTTCTTTGATTTCACTAAAGTGTTGTCAACTGTACCAGCCGAACGATTGATCTACTCGGCATAAGAACACACTCAGTCAGCATGACAGAGTAGATTCACCTCGTGCCATCACCAGAGACTATGACCTTGAACTGTCAGCCTCCTGACTTACTATCAAAAGCCTGCTTGGGAAATGCTGTCTCTGGAGGGTTACTGAAGGACACTGTCCGCTCACATGGGACCCCCTCTGGAAGAGCTCACGGAAGAGGGCCCCAGGGTTCAGCGGACTTCTCTGTGCTCCTTTTGCACATGGGACTAACCCCTGGTGAGCAGGCCTGTGTGCCTGTCTATTTCCCCAGAAAGCAATCAGTCCAGGGAGGGCGGGGACCTCATCCTGTTTGTCTCTGAGTTCCAGATGCCAGGCCCAGCATGTAGCACACAATAGGTTTCGGTTATTGAATCAATTTCTTCCAGTCCTAAGTGACAGTCATGGCCCCTTTTGCTTTCGTTGTCCAGAAGTTCTAAAACTAATGTAAAGCTCAGCTCTCATAACTGTAGGTTGCCTGGACCACATATCTCCCTTCCTGCTGGATCTTGACTTTTATTCAATATATATTTTCCATGATCCTGATTTCTAGCAATCTGATTCTTAAATTTTCTTGTAAGGTAGGCTTCCTCCAATTCTTTGCTGAAAACCTCCACTTTCTAGAACAGACATCCAGTAGATTATGGGGACAAGATATAAATTATGATACCACCCCAGAACCTGAGAGATCTAGACTTTCAAAAAAGATACACAGTAGGATGCTGATTCCTACTTTATCTTTCTCAATTAAAATACTCCAGGGAATGGTTTTACCCCGGAGGGAAGCAGTACACAAAATCTCTGTTTCCATTGCCACTCGCGGACAACCCATGGCTTATGTATTGAGGGTTTGGTTTTAAGTTCTTTTCCTGTTTCATTTCTGTACCTACTCAGAACTGAAGCTGATTTATCACACTGATGTTTTAATGAAATGTAAACAGCTTCACAAAGAGAGATCAGAAAGACGTGTATCTAGTGCCCTTGACACTCTGGGAGGGTGGGTCAAGGCCATGTCAGGGTTTGTAGAAGAGCAAGAAGTGTGGGAGCATTGACTGTTGGGGTCTGTCACATCCATTTTTGGCCTTTGTACTAGTGGTGGAGGCCTCATTTCTGATCTTACAGAAATTTGTCAGTACGCTTTGCAGAAATGTGTGTGTCGTTTGCTTGCTTTTAAGGATGACCTACAGGCTGAGGGCCAGCAAGAGTCATTAATTCCATTATACCTTTGCAAGTTTTTCAGTATGATAGATGGTAATTAGCCTACAGAGGCCCATTTAACCCTGTATCATGAAATATATGATAGAGCCGTATCATGAAAATTATGGTGTATGGGTGTCCATGTAATTTGGCCCCGCGAGAAGGGAGAGCTGTGGCTTAGGCACACCCAGGCCCATTTCGACAGCAAAGCCCTGGTCTCCTTCCTGCTGGGGGCTCCTGCCCCTGCCTGCATGGCTGGGTGTGGCCTGGCCAAGTGAGTTCGGTGGAGGGGCATCTGGAGCTATAGACCAAGGGTTGTTTTTCACCGTTTTAAGTTATTCGATAGCACATCACCGGTATCATGCATTTCACAGAGCTGCTAAAGGAACTTTTCTTTTCTTTTTTTTTTTTTTTTTAACCAAAAGTGAGAGAGCATCTCAGTGAAAGGCGGGGTAGTGCAGTTGTGAGCACACTGAACAGGAGATTAAGACATCTGGACTCAAAAATCCTCCCTCTGCCACAGCAGGTCCTTCATCCCTGCCGGGATGATGTCCTCCGGTCTCTTTTAGCTCCTGGAGCCTGTAGTTCTAAACTGGGTGCTGACTGGTGTTCTCATAAAATCAGAACATAAAATCTGAGAATGTTGTTTTTCTTGATGAGAAATGACAACTACCAAAGCTGCTATCAAAGGTATGAGGTGCTTCCTGGAGTAGGAGGGCTCTTCTCTTAACATTTCGTTAAATGATTTTTAATTCTGAAAATTATTAAAGAGATTAAGTATTCTTGCTAACCAAACTACTACGGAGATTGGCATTTCCCAGTGCAGTTGGTCAAGTATCCCCGACACTGTGTCTAAAGCCCCGTCCAGGGGCTGGCTGTGCTCCCTGTCCCTCAGGCATGTATGTATAGATCAGCCACGAGATAGTAAGGAAGGGCTCGTCCCCAGTATATTACATAATACACTGGAGGGTCATCCATTTTATTTACGAGTAAGTCTCTGCTGTGAATGGATTTTGGCTTTACTTGGTTCCAGACTCAAATTCTTCATGTAATTTAGGGAGAGAACAGTAGAGACTTGGAGGACATTAGGATTTAAGTGAAGGGCAAAGCAGGCCAAGGTCACCAAGCGGACATCTCTAAGATAAACAGCGCTGAATCTGTGGGAAGCAACTCAGGAAAATCTGCTGAGACAACTCAGTTAATATTTACACAGTGCAGAATCAAATGCATTGCCTCTGGTGAGGTATGGCCAGCAGGAGGTATAGGACCATGTGGGATTCAGAAAAGGGAACCCTGGGGAATAAGGTTTTATTGTCATCAAGAGAGGCCAGGTGAGAGAGTTCTCTCATTGCAAATGACTAATCCTGTTCCTTTAGATAGACCAGATATTCAGGCAAACAGTGATGATTCATTGGGTCATTTTAGCTTAATGAATGCATCCCGAAGGGACCACACAAATGCCTTATTTTTGATTCACTCATTCAGCATGTGTTGAAGAGTGCTGTGCACTAGGCCATAAGGGACAACAAACAAAGCAAAAGCAAGGCCTAGACCTTGCCTTGGAGTTGTTCCCAGGCTCGTGAGGGACACCAGTTAAATGTCGTCAGCCCTCTGTGTCCACAGATGTGGAGCGTGTAGACACAAAGGGCCCACAAAGGGCTTGAGTGTCCGTGGATTCTGGTACCCACAGGGCTTCCTGGAACCCAGTCCCCTATGGATACGAGGGGCAACTGTAAATAGATACTTAAAGAGGCCCCTTCTCTCTGAGAGACAGAGGTACACTGAGGTTCCACAGAGCCCAGAGAGCAGATCGCACTGAGGGCAGGCCAGGCTGGGCATGGGGTTGTCTGAGTGCCATCGTGAGGAATGAGATCGCGATGTGGGACAGAAAAGCAGGACACACAATGCACCAAGGTGTGAGAGGGCACCGCTAAGGTCTCGTGATATGATGACCACGTATGCGGACAACAGGAATCTTAGGATAGGTGTGAGCAATGACCCTGGGCGGGAAGGCAAGGCCCAGGTCATGTGAGGGCCTGGAGGTCAAGCTCAGGATTCGGATCTTTAGTCTTCTGGGCCTGGGGATGTGGAGCAGAGCAGTGTCATAATTCTGTCGGCATTTTAGAAAGATCGCTCAGACAGCAGGATGGAGGGTGGAGCTGGAAGAGGAGGGACTCGAGGCGTGAAGACCAGTTACGTGGGAGAGGCCATGAAGGCAGGAAATACACAGGCCTGGACTGAGGCGGAGGCAGGGAGACGGGAGGAGGACGGGCGCGAGAGATGCCGTGGGGGCAGAATGACCCGGGCTCCGTGACCAGGAGAGGGGATGAGAGAATTCAAGAATGGCTCCAACGTCTGACTCGTTCCCCGGTGGGTCTGGTTGGTCATTTCCTTAGATAAAGGAGGAAAGACCAACTTCAGGAGGAAGATACCTGAGTTGAGGGAACTCGAGACCTCCACCCCCACCCCCAGATTCAGAGACTCACAAACTAAGCACATAGTCCCCCTCAGGGCTATGGATAGAACACGAAATCAGCAAAGAAGTCCAGAGGAAAGCAAGCCCACGCGTCCAGGAGGGCTCTCCCAGGGGGGTCGAGTGTGACAGCACACGTACGATGTCCTCTACCAGGGAAGCTCGTGAGGGACTCAGCGTGGAGGGTTTTTGCTGGGGTCACGTAGGCTCCCTCTGCCTGGCGCCTTCCATGTTCCGGACTCCCAGAAGGGAAGTGAGTGTCGAGTGTAAGCCACGCTGTAGCTGCCTCTGGTTAGAATGGTGGGAACCCTCCCAACATCCACGTTCTCAGACACCAGCCTCGCAAGCAGGTCTAACGACAGCATGCTCAGCCGTGCCGTGTTAACTCTCTCTGCACAATAATGAATTCAGCTTTGAACATTGTAGGGTGAAGCATTTGTTATGAGTTCAAGCGAACACGTCCACTGGACAGGTGGGGTTCGATAAAGAGATCTCTGCTGTAAATTAAAGATTCTGGAGTTGCTAGCGCCTTAAATGGTTATGAAAACCAAGGTCACACAGAGAGAAAGCCCAACCTGGTGTTTCTCCAAACCCCCACGCTGAAGAGCATCTCGTTCAGCTTTCCCGATATATAAATGAGAAAGCTGAGGCCCCATGAGTGACACAGCACAGCTGTGCGTTTTTTTGTTTCCAGTCGTTTGCTCTTCCCATCATTCCGTACCACCTGCCAAAATGGCACAGTCATAGAGTGTCCCTAAATGAATGCACTGGTGTTTAGATTGTAAAACAGGCCCTGTGTAAGTTCACTTAAAGCACCTGTTTCACAAGGAGCCACACGCTTGGACCCTGAAGAGTCAGGTGGACCACCTCAAGGCCTCCACCTGGAAGGAATCCCTAAGCATCTTCTGAGTCACCCATTCACGTTCAACCAACTTTGATTATTAAGACCATCAATGAAGACTTTGGCAAAGTCTTTGCCCTCAAGGTACTTACACTGTAGGGCCAAGAAAGAGATAAATACAGATAATTGTCAACCACGAGTGTGTTGGGGGCAAGAGTGACCCGTTGGATATGGGAAAAGAAAAGAAGTCAAACTCAAAACAAGTATTTGCTTGACGCTCTGATAAAGGATAGAGTGGAACTTGAAGACTATAAAATGAAGTTGCTGCGTATTTATTTACTTTCAGAGTTCATTTGTTGGTGCCCCGAAACTTGGATAGAAGAGTGCTAGAAAGCAATATGACTGATGCTGTATAAGATAATCTGTTTAGCTCAACTCACGGGATTTGGCTTTGGCCTTGAGAGCTAACTTTGGTATCTAAAAGAGCCAGCTTGTGCGATGCCCACTCTAGCCTTTTTATGGATGCTTTTAGAAGTGTTTCCTACTTTTTTCATGGTCATGAGGCAGTTTCGTCATCTTCCAGGTTGTCCTAGGGGTATCATGAAATAAATACATGCAACGTCAGACATGACGGCAGAATGCGGACTGTGAAACAAGTCGCGTTCATTCGCGTGGTCTCAAGACACATGTTTTTAAACGAATCAGATGTTTCTCTCTTCGGTCTTTATCTCGGCTTCGTTTACTGCACCAGGTGTCAGCTAAAGGCTTCTTCCAGGCTTCAGACATGATTGATTGGTGTTGTGCGGCACAGCCTAGGAGACAGGCTATTTCGTTAAGATGAGTAATCTAGTTACACGCCTATCTTTCTTTTTTCTTTTATACTTTACCAGCACATATGTCTTATGCAGATGTAAGGGCAGTTCGCTTATTTCCCTGTTCAAAAATGTTGTGCTTTTAGCGTAGCATGTTTCCTTTCCATGAAGCTAGCCAAAAATAATATTGACAAATTCATGAAGCCTTCCATCTGATACTGTTACAAACTTATACAAACATATTTAGACAGTTAAGTGAATAGAATAATTAAACATCCAAACGTCAAGAGCGGGAAGGGGGCAGTAATACCGGCTGTCATATCACATTATCTGGCCTCGAGTTGGAAGTTAATGAGGTGCTTGAAATATACCTTTATAACCAAAGATCTGAAATGTGTTCCAATTTTTTTTTAAGAGGTCAATAATTTGAATAAAGCACAGTGTGATATTATAGTTACTGTAGGGAATTAAGAGAGCTTTTCTGGGACTGTTCATTTTTGACACATGCTACTTAGAATATTAAAAGATATTCAGTGTATCTTTGTCATGAATCTTTCCACTGGGACCAGGCCACTCCTGGATGAACTCACAGATTGAGAGTTTCTCAAAATACATAATTGTTTGTCTTAAAAATACACTATTAACATCTTAAAAGACCAAAGAATGAAAATCAGGCTGTTTGGCAAAAATAGGCAATTTGAGGAGTTGTCTCTAAAAACTCTGATTTCACTTACAGAGTTTACTTCCAAAGAAATTCACTTTGTATGCCATAAATCTAAACTTTCTCTGTATGCCATTTTTTAAATTCCTGATAAATTCCCTCCAAGTGTTAAATTGTTTACCTTGTTGGAAATAGGTGTTTGTTTGTTTTCCAATTTAGTAAAGATTGGTCTAATTCTGAACCAATGCTCCAAAAAGAAAACCACTTAAAATATTAAACTAAATCATAGCTTATAACTTTTCAAGGTAGCAGGTGTTTGCTACTCTTGAAAAACGTGTTAATGTTCTTTTTTTTATTATTGAAGTAACATTGATTTATAACATTATGTAAGTTAAAGTTACTTAACATTATAAATTATAATTTAACACCTGTATATTCTATATAGTATACACACACATGTACGTGTAATGGAATACTACTCAACCATAAAAAAGGTGAAACTCTGCCATTTATGACATGGGTAGACCTTGAGGGTATTAAGCTAAATGAAATAAGTCAAGTAGAAAAAGAAATACTGTATGATTTCACTCATATGTGGTATATAAAACAAATAAGAAATGAACAACAAAAGACCCTCATAGAGGCAGACTACAGATGGTGGCTATGACCTCCTGCATATTTCTTTCCTGTTTTGTACCATCGTACCTTAGGTGTGATTTAATGTAGGAGAATCTGAAATGCCACCCCAGTCTGACAGCCGAGGATGTGTCAGCAAAAAGAAGAGCTTTTCAGACAAACGAATGAGCTGGATACGGTGACCCTCCTTTCTGCTTGGGAGTTCGGGCCACCACAGCTCTGCCTCCTCGGGCAATTCCTCCCGGCTCCCCTGCCTCCCCCCAGGGCTTCCCCTTCTCCAGGTGGAGGGCCCTGGGGTGGACTGTGTAGAGTCCTTCCTGGCCAGTGACACCTGCCACTCACGGTGTTCCTCAGAGCTCTCTTTTGGTGCAAGGAAGAGAAACTCAATTCAAACTTACACAAAATGAGGGAACGAATTGACCCACATTTCGAAAACGTCTGGCTGGCTGGCTTGAGCCACAGCTGAGTTCAGGATTCTGGCTTTTGCTCCCTGTTTCTCAGCCCTGCCTCCCTCTGAGTGATGCCCTCCATGGCAACACATGGCCTATTTCAAGCTCCATATCCCAAAGAAAGAGCAACTCTCTCCTCCCGTCAGCGCATATCAGTATTCAGGAATCTCCTGATATACCCTGTTCGCCTCATGTCCCAGTCCTGACGGATCACTGTGTCCAGCCAGGGGGTGACTGTCACGCAGGGGGTGAGGCAGAGACATTCCCAGATGCACCACATCGAGTCACCTCCCCAGTTATGAGAAGACCAGACTAGCGCTCAGACTGTACCTGGTCTGGAGTGTGAACAAATCAGGTATCTCCCACGGGCAAAAGCTGTTTGTTTAATTATAGGTAGATAGGTAGATGTTGACCTGTATTTAAATGTACAACGTCATTTAAAAACATAACTCTCAATTTATGCATTTTCACATCGAATGGATTCTGTCCCATGGGAATTAATTTTCTACTTCAAAAAGAGGTTTCCACATTCACAATGGCTGATAGCATTGGATTTTTTAAAATAATGTTTGGCTTATGAAGGAACACAAGAAAAGTGGGTTGGTTCTTAGTCTTACCGCTGGCCCTTCATTTTGTGATGCTTGAGTCTCCCCCACCATCAACCCTCCCCCCAAATCCGAGTCCTCTTGTTTAAGGTTTCTCATCTTATTCCCACAAAATTTCTACAGATACTCATCTTATTCCTTTCATATTCAGCTTAGTAAAGCAGTGTATAAGTCTTTAGTCCATATTAGTATTAAAAACATCAATTTGATTATTATACACCAAATATTAGTTTGACCAGTTGAAAATTATTTAATCATTTTTAATGACAGTTAGGTTTCTAACAGATACCAGCTTATTGCCTGATAACCCTGGAAATAAGATTGTGTTTAAAACATAAATACCCAGGTAGCTAACTACATACACAGCACACGTGCCCGTGTGCTCCTGGAGTGAAGCCTCTCAAACCCAGGGACCCACACTCACCGTGCGGTCGATTCTGCTCCAGAAACTGGGACATGGTGGCAGCTTGCCAGCCGGGCGTCTCATCACCACTGATGGCTTTTCTTTCTGCTGATGTCGTGCTGACACCCGCCAAATGAGCTCCGGCGTGTCCCGTGTACTGCCTGCGGACTTCTGGAGCCCATAAACACTGGATGATTATTCTCGATCGCGCGTTTGTAACTTTTAGGGAGGCTCTAAGGGAGATGCAAGAGGACTTGAAAGTAGCATTTGAATAACAAGTTCATTGTCAGGCATCGCCACATAAAAGAGATGAGTAATGCTATACAGATGACACAATTCTGGTTCCCTCCATTGGCAACGGAGGAGACTTCTGGGTAAACAAACCAAAATTACAGCTAGAATGCAGATCTGATAACAACACTGTTTTGATTAAATCAAAATATGACCGAGGGATGCTAATGCCAGTTCTCCTAACTCGCCAAAAAGGCATGCTTGGCCTGACCACGCTGAACTAGAAAGGCCACATTGTGATTCTGCGGGGCACCGATGCCTTTTGTCCAGTGACCCATTCATTAGGAGGAACTTGAGCCAAGATCCTATCGGTAATGAAGATGGAGACACCTCAGGATTTCCCAGTATCGTTTTCCACTTTTTGTTCTTGGACATGGTTAGTAACACTACCCGATCGTTCAAATCCTGAGGCATTCCCTCATGGCCCCAAGTAGCTGCTGTGGGTCAGGTTCTTCTGAAACTGAGGGTTCGGTTACAGCATCCATATGCTTTTCAGCCTGCTCTCTGACCTTCATTCTTTTTCAGTACATTTTCAGGCTTTTAATGTCCTCATCCATTAATCCCAGGAGACAACTCTCAGCATTCTGAGTGGAGAGCCCAATTTCTTTTTCAAAAGCTAAAAAGAAATGTCTTAGCTTGGTATGAACTGCATAAATTTTTTAACTTAAAAATTGTTTATGTGCAACCGAAGACAGTTAAACTTTGCAATGTAGAAAAGCTAAAATTTTAGGACCGAACTGAAATCGGTCAGAACGTTGCCGTTTCCCCCATGCTTGGCGCTGTCAGCGGTGATGCATTGGCAGAAGGGATCATCAGTGTCTGCGAGAATGGCATCCATACTTGTCCACAGCCTTAGTTCTTTTGAACTCAGCTCAACTTCTTTGAAGCATCGATCATGGTATCCAGCTTTGGTTCCTTTCCTGTGGACCTGTGCCAGTGTGCCTGATTTCATTAGATTGTTGGAAAGGACCGAAACCGTGGTATCGTTTTATTGCAGTCCTTACATCGATCATAATTTGGGACTGTCTTGGTGAAAGATGAGGAATTCAGTCTGGGGAGCTGGGGAAGGTGGGTCCAGTGGCCAGGGGGATGGGAGGCAGCGAGTACTGATTGCGTATTTTAAGTTCAGCCACTTCTACCCTACAATTTTTTAGTCGTGGCTTCATTCCAGAGTGACTACAGTCATAAGGCTCAAACCCAGGTCCATGGAGACCATACAGTTTTTAATTAAGTAATTTTTTTTGATGGGTGCCCCAGACCCCCCCGCCCCCCAGATTGAACAGCCAGGAAGGGGCGAGGCATGGTTAAGAACATGCAAGATACTCCCTTGCTGGCTCAACAGGCCAGAGCACGTGGGGATGCTAGCTGTTTGTAGCAGAAGCTAAACGCAGAATCCATATAGTAGATTCCAGCTTTCTCTTTGCTTTTTTATTTATTTATTTTTTTACCCTTTACTACCTCCTTACCCTTGACCAAATTTCCCATTATATTGTTTTCCTTTTGAAGTCCTCGCCCCGGACTTATCGCTTTGTTTTTTCATCTTCAGAACGTGCCCCCTCCCCTTATTAGCTAACTCGCTCGGCTATAGCAACTTTCCTTCTTCCACAGGCCTCAGTGTTTCTTTAGTAGGTATCCTGTATCCTTGGTTCTATTCAGCCACCCGTCTAGAGATCACTTCCCTGTCAAGGTCCCTCTGGTCTTGTCTCAGAGCCAACTGGGGCCTTTGGGGCCACTCGCCGCACAATTCCACCTGACAAAGGGCCAGGTCTAAGAGGGCGTTAGCAAGTACTAGGTCTGCTGTTTCAGAGTTCTCAGGTCATAGAGCCCTCGACGAGCCCCGCCGATGCACCAAACGTGCCACAGAAGCCGAGTTTTGTAGTTGAGTCCACAGTAAACGCCACCTCCTACACATCGACCAGTAAATCTGCTCTCGCGTCAGCACAGAGGACCTGTTTCTGTGTTGATTCTTAATCAGCAAGAGAAAGTGTCATTCTTTCCGCCTTCAGATTACACGTGGATAGGCGTGCCACCTCTGGCTCAGGTGGAACAAGATGTCGCCTCTCCATGAACTCAGGTGTTTTCCCAATCAAAGAAAATTAGATTCGAAGTAAAGCTTTTATCTAGAATCTACAAATGAGGTTTTATGAGTCAGAATCTAAGCATTACATTCTGCAAATAAGAACTCTATAAATTAAAATCTGTGAAGTAGATTACACAGTAAAAAATTCTATAAATTAACATACTACCATTTATATTTAAATAGACTGTAAACTAGGAATGCACCCCTAAAATGTTGAGAACATACCCAGTTAATGCCCTTGACCTTTCACTTTTGGAAAACGTGTGTATTATCAAACGAGTAAGTTAGATTCAAACACCATCACCAGCCTCTCTCTCTCTCTCTCTCAGTTGACGTCTGTACTTTACTGGTTATAAAATGTTTGTGATGCCTTTAGGGAAAAGTTGTAGGATACCCACATTCTTCTCAGGTTCTCCATCTTTCTTGGTTTTCAATAAACCCTTTTGTCTGTAACTATCTCTTAGAGCAGAAGTCAATAGACATTGTCTATAAAGGGACGGAAGATAAATATTTTAGGTTTGCAGACCATACAGCCTCTGTCCTCAGCTGTGCTGTTACATACAGCACAGAAGCATCCATGGACAATACACAAACGAATGCACGTTGCTCTGTTCCAATAAAACTTTATTTACAAAAATAGATGGCTGGCCCAATTTGGCATGTGGGCCATAGTTTCCAGCCTGTGCTTTAGAGGAAAAGAGAGATCCATGTAATTTTATGTTTGGGTAATAAGTACACAGAACTGTCTCAGGACCCCTTAACCTCTTTCCCAGTTTCTACTTTCCCATCACCCCCAAGTACTGGTAGGAATGAAATGAAAAGGGCCAAGGATGCTGTTCCCTGAGGCAGATAGCCAGCCCTCTTCCTTTCCTTCACGGAAATCCCCGCCGCTGCCAGGACAGGAAGCAGCTGGTCTGGAAGCCCCCCAGCCAGCCCCAGGATATTTAGGGGATTTGAAGCCCTGCTCCAGTCACCCTGCCTCCGTTTTCTTACAATGTGAGAGATGAATGATGTTTGCAGTCTTGCCAGGTCTGGTAGATATATATTCTTGAAATCGTATTTTTATGCAAGTACCAAATTTAATTTGGCTTATAAAAAATTACATTTCAATTGGTAGAATGGTTGTGGGGAGGTAGGCATAGAAGGAGGAGGAAGTAAAAGTGGGATTTGAGTCAAAACGGAACACCAAACCAAGCTGGGAGCCAGGTGACGCCGATGGCACTGTTGGCTGCTGTAAAGCGCATCCGTATTGATACTTTGTGTTATTCAGATGAGCATAGGAGAAATTCAGGCCCTATTGGCTTGGTTTCTGTGGGAAAATAGTTAATGGGCTGATGGCATCACTCTGCTTCAACATGCTAGAGAATTACTCAGACGCTCGTCAGATGCCTGAGCCACATGCTTATTTGAGAATGTGCCATCATGGGAAGCTTTCACTCACCAAGGTCACCGGGAGGGCAGCTGAGGGAGGCACAGTGAACTGCAGATGGTTCTTGCCGCTTGTGTCAGTGGCAAAGCGATGAAGCCAGGAGCTGGCTTGCCAAAAAAAGAGAAGTTCAGAGAACACTGCCTTGTTTTGATTGAGAAAAGCAGATAACTGAGCGGTCACTAAAGAAACCTGTTTTTTATTAGGTTTTTTTTTTTTTTCATTTTGTAAACGTAAACATAAAATGTGTTACTTTATTCCTAGTCCTTTCTACAATTTTCTTTTTTTTTTGTACTGATAAATTAATCTGCATAAGTACAGAATTTTTAATGCCCCCTTTTTATTGCAAACCTTTAACTGAAAACCTCTTTATACAAAAAAAAAAAAAAAAAACCCTGTAATTTTTTCACATGTTAATAAGTTAATGGAATTTGGGCTTCGGGTTTAAGAAAGTGATTTGGTTTTCAGCTCGTCGTGTTGTGTCATTGGTCCTTATTTATGAATATAATTTTCTTCTTGGACTGCTTATCTTAAAATCAGATTCTTTCATCATATGTAATACAGTGTTTCCAATAACCTTATTCTTTAGGTAGCATGAGTGTCATAAAAACCTTTAAAACTTCCAGCAGCCTATAAAATTCATATTAATATTTATAAGGCAATAATATCTCACGCAATGATATATAACATACTAACACGTAAGTTGCATTCTACTGAAGGTAGAGCAAGAGTAACCCGATTTGCCCTCCTATTTGAAATGGTTAAAGTCTGGAAGTATATGAAAAGATGTCACTCAAGAAAGACATGGGAGATCAGTCAGCAAAGGACATTGGTCTCTTGAAAAACAGGAAACAGCGTGAGCCCTGCAATTGCCCTAGCCTACGGCCTACCTAGAAAAAGGTTCTCGGCTTCTGTGTAGGGAACCCAGACAGAGTTCAGCTCTCTCCCTGAGTTGAAGACAAGGAGCTGGGGCTGCAGGGAAACCCAGGCAGCTAGAGTTTGTAGGGCAGATGCCGGAGAGAAGGAGCTCTGAAGGTCCACAGAGCGTCCTCCCTGAGTGTTCAAGTCATGTCTGCTTAGCGCATGCGTGTGGAGAAACCACTTGCAACCAGGGAAAGGAGTGTCCAAAGGATTTAGGGAGAGCAATGCGCGGCTCCCACACAGGGTCTTCTCCCAGCAGCCAGAGCGAACAGCCTCAGCAGCAAGGGACTTTGGTTAGAATACTGTGAAGGGTCTTGTCTCAGTAGTAAGGGAAAAATTAATCCTAGACTAAACAAGCTTTAAGCAAAACCCAAAAAGATCAGATTGTTGCCAAGTAACTAAACTGTATCCCAGAATAAAGTATAAAATTTTTTGTAAAAACAGAAAAATAACCAGGACCCAACTAGATCAAATGTCTGATAGCCAGTCCAAAATTACCAAGAATACAAACAAGTGGGAAAATAAAACCAACGATCAGAAAAATCAATCAAAATTAACCCTTAAATGACCCAGATGATAGAATTAGCAGACAGGGACATTAAAACAGTTATTATGACTAGTCCATACATTCAAGAAACTAGAGGAAAGATTCAACATGTTAAATAGAGATGAAGATTAAAAACAAAAAAAAAGACAAATACAAATTCTAGAGATGAAAATTATAATGTCAGATAAAAATAATACTCTGATTAATGGCACGTTAGATTCTGGAGAAAAAACGTTTAACTTGGATAGAAATACATAGAAAAAATAATAGAAACTATCCTAAGTGAAACAGAAAAGGGCTGAAATTATGAGGGACTATCAGTGAGTTTTAGGACGATTTCAAGTGGTAAAAAATATATATAATTAGAGTTCAACAGAAGAGAAAGGAGAGGCCTGAAAATATTTTAAGTAATAATGGCCAGAGTTTTTCCTAATTGGACAGAAACTATAAATCCACAGATTTGAGAACTCAGCAAACTCCAAGTACAAAAACATGAAGAAAATCACAGCAAGGCACAACTTGATCAAATTTCTTAAAAGCAAAGATAAAGAAAAAATCTTAAAAGTAAATAAGGGATAAAAGAGACATTATGTACAAAGGAACAAAATAAAATTGACAGCTGACTGCCTGCGAGAAACAATGCAGACGGCAAGGCAGGGGCAGTGTATTTAAAGTGCAGATGGTCCCCGACTTACCATTCTTCAACTTTATGGTGATGCAAAAATGATACATATAATAAATTATATGAGATAGTCAGCACTTTATTTTAAAATAGGCTTTGTGCCAGGTGATTTTGCCAAACTGTAGGCTAATGTAAGTGTTCTGAGCATGTTTAGGTTCTGCCAAGGCTAAGACATGACGTTTGACAGGTTCGGTGTATTAAGTGCATCTATGACTTAGCATAGTTTCAATATACAGTGGGTTTGTCAAGATGTAACCTCGTCATCAGTCAAGGAGCATCTATACAGAAAGAAAATTCTCAACCTAGAATTCTCTACCCAGTTAAAATGTCTTTCAAAAAGGAAGGTAAAGTATTTTTCTAGACAAGCAACAGCTGAAGGAATTCAGCACTAGCCAACCTGAAGGACAGGAAACGTTAAAATGAGTCCTTCAGGCAGAATGAAAATTATATCTACTCTAAGGAATAACAGCACCAGAAACAGCGACCACATGAGTAAACGTAAAGACTTCTGTTTTTATTATTTAAATCTCCTTGAAAGATAAATGACTATATTAAGTAAAAATAATAGAAATGTGGTGCTGGGTTTGTAAAATTTTGGAACAAAATATAGCAATCGTAGCACAAAGTCTAGGCGTAGAGAAATGGAAGTTATACTTTTGCTAAATTCTTGTACAATATGTGAACTCTATATGAGGTAGTATAATATTACTTGGGGGTAGATTGTGAAAAACTAAATGTGTTTATCATAAACACTACGGAAACCACTGAAGTAACACAATAAAAGGTTATAGTTAATAAACCAACAATGAAATAAAATGAAATCATTAAAAATAATCCAAAGAAGGCAGAAAAAGAAGAGAAAAGGAACGGAGCACAGATAGGACAAAAAGAGAAAGGCTAACGGGGTAGTAGGTTTAAATACAACCATATTAATAATCAGATTAAATGTAAATGGTTTAAATACCCTAATGTTAAAATACAGAAATTGGCAGCTTAACTAAAAATTGCCAAACCCAACTAAATGCTGCCAACAACAACAAAAAAAACCCACTTTAAATAAAAAGACACAAGTTGTTTAAAGGGGAAAATGCCAATAATAAACAAAAGAAAACTGGAGTGGTATCCAAACAGAGTAGAGCTAAAAATGTTACCAAGCCTAAAGGATATTGTTTCATAAGCATAAAGGGGCCATTTCACCAATAGGACGTAATAATCCTGAGTGTTTATGTGTCCGATGATAAAGCTTTAACATACACGAAGCAAAACTGCAAGGAAAAATAGATGAAGCCACAAACAGAGTCAGAGGCTTTAAATCCCCTCCCAGAATAAGTAAACAGAGTTGATAAGGATGGAGAGGACGTGAGCCACACTACAATCCAGCTTGAACTCACTGGCATGAATCGCACGCTCTGCCCAACAGCAACAGAATGCACATTCTTTTCAACTGGACAGAGAGTATTTGCCAAGATGGACCACATTCTGGGCCACAAGTTAAGTCTCAATAAATTTTAAAGGATTCGAATCATACAAAATATGTTCTCCAACCACAATGGAATTAAAATTAGAAGGCAACACTAAAAGGCATCTGGGAAAACGCCAAATATTTGGAAACTAAAGAAGCCACAGAGAGGGAGAAAACATTTACAAGTCATCCATCCCTCTGATAAGGACTTGTATCCAGACTATAGGAAGAATTTTCATGAGCCAATAATGAAAAAACAACTCTTAAAACAATGAGTAAAACATTTGAATGGACACTTCTTTACCCAGGAAAATACATGAGTGATAAGCACATGGAAATGCAAATTAAAACCGCAGTGAGGTACCACTACATCACTATTAGAATATCTAAATTAATAAGACTGCCCACATCAAGTGTTAGTGAGGATGCAGAACGACTCGACCTCATACACTGCTGGTGGGAAGGAAGTACCCGCATGCGTACAGTGTATCAGTTGGTTGAGTCTGCCATGTCAAAGTACCACAGACTGGGAGCTTGACAGCAGAAGTTAATTTTCTCACAGTCCCAGATGCTGGAAGCCCAAAACCATCGTCAGCAGGGTTGGTTTGTCCTGAGGCCTCTCTCCTTGGTTTGCAGGCGGCCTTGTCTGCACATGACCATGCATCTCTAGTCTCTGTTTCTCTTCTTATAGGACACCAGTCCCACTGGGTCAAGGTCCCCCACCCTTATGACCTCATTTAATCTCAGCCACCTCTTTAAGGCCCTATCTCCAAATAATCATGTTGGAGCTTAGGGCTTCAACATATGAATTGGGGGCCGGAGTAGGGGAAAGGGGACAGAGTTCAATCTGTTACATAGTAAACCACCTCTAGGCCCAGTCTGAGGTCCTAGGCATTCATTCACCTGGGATCTGATCCGAACCACCTTTAAAAAATATTTGCAGAACAATGTAGGCCTCTAGTATTGAAAAGAGATTAGACGACAGAGCCGAGCCGTCATAACCTCAGGCCTGATTCTGTTTCCTCATCAAGCCAAGGGTCAGATAAGTGAACATTATGTGAGGCGGTTCCCACCCCTCCCCGTCCCCTCCAGGTCCCCCCCAGACCACTTCTTTGCCACTGTCCCAAGAGAAGCACAAAGAGGACGTTCAAATAATGGAGACAACTTCCCTCCGTCTCCTTTCATTTTCCCGATGCAGCAGCTTACCATCTCTGGAGAGGAGCTTTGCAAGTGGGTGGGTGGGGGTGGAGACGGGGAGGCTGAAAACAAAGGGAAATGCTAGGTCACGTGGGCAGCTGTCCTTGATGATGAGCTCCTTGGAGAGAAAGACCAGATCAGCTGCGGAGAAGCAGTTTTAAGTCCCACTCCCTCGAGCACCACCCCACCCGCCGCACACGCCTTCCTCCTCCCTTTGCTTCCCTTCCTGTCCATCTTCTCTCCTCTTAAAGGGGTTACAGAATAATGATTTAATCACCAGTAGGACCTTGAGATAAAAAACACCTGCCCAGAACTTCATGGTTAATTTTCAGAAGATGAGCTTCTTCAGAAACCAGAATTTCATTACTAAATATTGCCTTTCCAAACAGTGCAACGTTATTAAATTGGCTTGGTTTACGAATGGGTGGAAATTCTCATAGCATGCCACCTGTCAGTCAGATGGCTGATGGATGAATACACTGCAGAAATCCTTGGAGAGAGGAGCAGCATGGGAAGAATCAAACTGATGCTTTTGCCCTTCGCAGCACCTTCGTCGGGCTGCACAAAGAGAGTGAGTGGTCTTTGCCACCTAAAGACCGAAGCTCTGTTTAGAATTATACCTGTTCTTAGTTTTATTATCACACTTCTGCAGGGTTCTCTTTTAAAATAACGTTTTTCCTCAGTCAGAGCGGTCCCTGACTGCTTGATGCTTTAGATCTTGGTTGTCAGGATTAGCTTCAGTTTTGATTGCCACACGTAGGAACTCCAGGAAGCGTGGCGTCTAAAATTATAGAGGCAGAAAAATTAGGGGGAAATCTCATAAAACTAGTGAACCTTTTGGGTTTTTTTATTCAAGAAACATATATAGATAGATCAGATTTGTTTTCCAGTTTCCTTTTTCTGTTTCTGTCATAAATAATCTACAATGTACTTCATGTAGATAATTATAGTTATATATTCTAGAATAAAATAATAGCATCTATTGTGTATTCAATAGTATCTATTGTGTAGACTAAACTAGGATCTTTTCCTACTTCATCTCATTTAAATTTTGAAATGAACTTCGTGTCTTATTTTCCTCTTCTGCAAAATGGAGATCATGGAAATAGTATAACACGGACTTCGTAGGGCCGTATGAGATGTAGGGTGTGTAAAGAAATTGCTTAGCGCGGAATCAGCGATGTTACCATTGGACTTGCCAGGGCACCGAATTATTCCTTAGAAATGGGTGAGTAGAAGGAAATGGAATCAAAGAAAAAGACGCAGCCACTGAAGACGACATTCTTTTTTGCGCCACCATGAGACATGCCTGTTCGGCTGAGCAGGAAGCCGTGAGCAGGAAGCCGACACCCAGGGGACAGGGAAGAGACGCCGTGGGGCTCGGCCAGGCCTGCAGTGTGCCACCTGTGGCTTTCTGGCCTGGGCCCAGGGAGGACATCGTCTCACCGAGCAAGCCAGCGCGGGGGGCGGAGGGCGGGGGGCGGTCCCCGCAACCACAGCTGGAAGCAGACCGAGCGACGCCACCCTTACAGTCGGAACAAATAAAGGGGAGAAAATCATTGGGATGCAGGGGGAAGACTTGTGATGCAGAGTAGTCTTATAGCTTGCAACTGTCCGTGCTTTATAATATTTGAATTCTTTAGCGCCAAGCGCTACAGAGAAGTCGCAGGACTTCGTTTATCTGTACCTGGTCAGTCAGAGCCTTCTGCTTCACGTCGATTTTTCTTTTCCCTCTAAAAGAACGTTCTCTGATCTCTCATTTTCCTTTTAAAAGGCAGGCGCACTGACTTTACACAGAGAACGTGTTGGTGACGACTCTTCCCAGCTCTCCCCACTCCAGGGGCAATCCCTTATCTACAAATTACCCATTACCTATTTTAAATTTTAATCTCCCCGATAATCAAATGTATCCAATTTCTGTACATAACGATCTAAACACATACTATATAGTCACGTTGCTTGTAGGAATAGAAAGTTACCTGGGAGTTTGCACGAGAAATTGTTTGTAAGGGTTGCTTCTGGGGAGCCGTATCAGGCAAGGAGGACTTGACTTCTTACTTCTGCTATTTTTAACTGCTATGCTGAAAGTGTTTTCACAAGTAAATTTTTTCAGACTCATACAAAGGTTAGTTAGGGGCAGGCTCCCTACCACTCAAAGAAATTACAGCTTCATTAATAAAAGAAGAAAAAACTGTGCTTGACTCACAGTTTCATTCAAGGCCGTTGAAATAAATTGGAATAACCCGAGCTGCGTAATGCTGGCACAATGTGTAAGCGCAAGATGGTAATTTTTATAGTAATTGAACATGACTTCCGTCTCAGCAAGTCATGAGTTGAGAATCTATTATGTTCATTCTGTTTATATTTTTTAAAAAAGAAAGAGAGAGGATGAAAATGATTCATTTTAAACTGAAAAAAAAAAAAAAAAGTGAATTGACCGAAATGTCCCAGTGATCCACTTTTTTGGTCTGTCCACAAGGACCAGGTCCCGGTCACCTTGGTGCCCCCATGTGAATGCTCAGCAAAGGTGGCTGGGTACGTGAAACATCACTGTGTCTTTTCACACAGTAAGGACACTCACTGGCCAGCAGGAGAGATAAGTGAGCTCTAACAAGACCCTCAAGCAAGACCCCCAACTCGCCGAGTACCCGTGGGAGTAAAACAGAAATCAGCTTCTGAATGCAATCGCAAGCTGGGCAGGTGGATGTTACCTGACTGCCCAGAAAAAAAAAATCTCAGAACATCTGTCTCCACTAAGTCAAGCAAATGGGAATCCCAGTGGTAACAGTACTGTTTTCATTATAATGGTATTTCGTATCTCTCTTCTTTCAGTCACTTGGTGTGTTTATACTGGGCCATTTTTCCTCGTGCATTATCTCAGAGTAGCTTGTTTAATTGTCTAAATGACCATTAAATATAACTGGTTCTGTCCTTCACATCCAAAGAAGGAGGAGGAAAGAAACAGAAGCCCGATCCTCGAGAAGTTTTCTCAGTGTTTCCTAATTCTCTAATCATCCTCCATTTGATTCACCTATTTAAAAAACTATTTGTTGTGGACCTAAGGTTGCCAGACTCTGTATTTACATATGACCTTGGCAAGAACGCCAAGAAGTGATGGGCATTGTATTTATAACTCAGAAAATACTTTTGCTTAATACTTTAAATTTTTGAGTTATTATTTCATCAAAAAATCTTTTTATTTAAATTATATCATAATGTAATTAACATTGAAGTCTTGTTAGTTGTTCAGTCATCTGTTGGAAGAGGAAAGAAATGTATAGAAAGGATTCTACCTCAGATCTTGAACCGAGGAACAAAATGTGAGTAAAAATGCTTATTTTTTGGAACCAGAATGAAGCTGGATGATTTATTCAGTAGGAAAAAGTAGTAGATTTAAGGAGAAGTCAGAAAAGAAATTATTTCTCAAAGGCAACAAAAATAACTACAATGATATTTTGGTTAAGTAGAAATTATGAATCTATCACTTTATGAAACAGAATTTAAAATAATTTTTCTACTCATGCCAAAAATGTTCTACTTTTACTTTGAATGATTACTTTTAAGTATCTGAAAATTTTCTCTTTACTAGTTTTTTAATTTCTTAATTTCCCAATTTCAGTTGACATACAGTATTACATTAGTTTCAGTTGTACGCATAGCAATTAGACATTTACTAGTTTTCACATATGATTATAAAATCTATTCATAGAACTCATCATTTCTTCAAAATAAGCTTAACCTGAAGTCGGTAAAGATTTGGAAGAGTCATTATAGTTAAAATGAGGGGCAAAAGCCCATGGTTTGGGGTTTTTTTTTTTTTTTTCAGCCTTTGTAAAAGAATCCATTAATGCACCATGATGAGTAAGTACAAATTAGTGGCTCCCTCATTATTTTAAGCAAGAGGCATCCTTGGAGGGCACAGATAAAGTCACACTGATATCACCACTGACCCCAGGCGTGGGTCCAGAGGTCAACGCCCAGGGGCTGCCCTCACTCTTTCTTGTAGCCTGTCCTGCCTCTTGTCTGGGTCAACAGTATTGTATTGGGAGATGTGACTATACTAAGTTCTATTAACATAATTCTATATTATGTCTACTCAGCAGACGTTTTATCTTTAAGAGTAGGTTTATTGGTGATGGCTCTTTGTCCCCAGGGCAGGGAGTCCCTCAGCTTGGCAAACTGTGCTTTCTCGTCTGGTGTTGCTTTTGGTCGTCCTGATTCTGGCAAGTGATGGCCACATCATCAGAAAGGAACACGAGAATCTAATGATTAGACTGCCGTCCCCCCCCATCGGAGAGGCATGAGTCGAAATAGAGGATAGACATTTCATGCTTCTCCCCGGTTCCCGATTTTGTGACAGAATCAGAAGGACCGAAAGATGCACGCTCTGTCTGATTCACTGCAGCCAAGAGATCAGCTCCAACAACCACACAAATCACACTCTTCCTTGGCCAATCTTGGTCTTGCATCAGCTAAAAGTTAATGGTGGAGAGTTGAATTTTCACGTCTATGAAAATAGTGTGTAGACAAGCAGACAGGGCAGTTGCGTTATCCACAACAGAAGCTTCCACGGTAGCTTTGCTCCGATGGGCCCAGATGCGCTGCCCGGGGGCTTCCCCCTGGGTTCTCCTACCTCTCCTGCATTTCGAGCTGGCTCAGACCTCGTGCCGCCCTGCGGAGCAGCCTCAGGAGCAGCAGCCGTAAAGTCTGGCTCACCTGTCACGTTGATTTACGGGCTGAGGCAGCCTCACTGCGGCTGAGCGTGAGCATTTCTTTCTCTTTTAAACTATACACTGCTGGTACTTTTTTCCAAATCCACAGCCCCATAACCGATTATAGAGGCATCTTAAAATGCCCATGTCGGAATGCAGTCAGGCAGAAAAGTTGCTAGCGAGCACTTGGTGTGAGTTGTTCCCAGGGAACGTAAGAAAACACGAACGGTTCCCACCGAGTGTCTCTCCTGCGTCGTGTCCCAGAGCTAAAGCGGTAAGCAGCGTGGGTTTCTTTCTGGGGTCTCCTGAGATATATGCAGCCACCGTAGTAACCAGAGAAAAACGTTATCCTCCTGCGAGGAACAGAAACTTCAAGAGGATAAGTAGCTGGACATACAGGAAGTCCCCACCGACGAGCCGGGTGTGTGGCAAATCTTTAATTGCTTGAGACCCACAGCATGTTTTCCCAAAGATGTGCTATAAAATGGCACCGATGTTCCAGGCAGGTCCCAGAAGCCTTTTTATATAGTGTATATCAAGTACCATCCTTGCAGTTAGCAGGACGGGAGCTAGCCACCAGATATCACAGTGTTTTATGCGTCCGGCCACGTGGGGAGCACATCCCTTTGCCCTCCTCACTCACATTCCCCGGGTCCAGGTGGCCAGTGAGGCCTGCGGGTGCACAGGTCCCCTCCCCCACCGAGCTTCCTTTCAGTGCTCGCGCGAATGGGGAGTGGGCAGGAGTCGCAATCAGAAGCATCCTGGGCCACACAGACAGAGCTAGTGCTTCTCGTACTGCAGTGTGCGCGCGATCACCTCGGGGACCTGCTGACGTGCAGGCCCCGATTCAGCAGGCCTGGGCGGGTGCTGAGGCGTGAATTTCCAACAACTCCCGGTGATGCCCACAGGCCCCAGTCTGAGCAGCAAGAGTCTGTCGAGGAGAGAGGGTGGTGGGAAGACATCGTGAGTCACTACCGAAAGGAAGGGCAGAGCGAGAGAGCTGGGTTCTATCGTAGAAGCCTTATCTGGGTTCCGTTTCGGCTGAGCACTTTTTGCCAGGCGGGAAGGAGCAGGTAAACTGTGGGTGCCATTGAGTGCTGGCTGTGCCACTGCGTCCTCTCTCAGCGTCCTCTGGCGGGGCCGGCCAGTTTGCCCGATAGCACTTAGCCCTCGTAAGAGCCAGACTTCGCAGAATCCCGGGTGTCTCTCCTCCCAGAGATGGGATGCAACACTGCTTTACGAGCATCCTTGGTCTGAGAAGGACGTGTGAAAACATAGCAGGAAATTCTAAAGCCGATCAGGAGCGGATCCTCCCGAAGCCTCACAGTCTAGATCCTAGACCAGTGTTTTCATGTGAGAACCAGCAGGGGAACCTGGGCGCCTCCCCAGCACACCGGGGTTTCTGACACAGACGGCAAAGGACGCACCTTGGGAAATTCTGATCTCAGACGTGGTGCAGCAGAGCAGCGAGGGACACCGGGTCCTGGTTTAATCCTGTCCCCGCCCCTAGCTAGCTGTGTCCTCTTGTGCCCAAATGTCCTCATCAGTGAAGTGGGGCCAAAATTAGCACCTGCCTCTTAGGGGTGGGGTTGGGGGCTTAGTGAAGTTATCCACGGGAAGCTCATAGAGTGCCCCAGAGGTGGTGGTCAAATGAGTCCTTTGAGATGACAGGCGTGGAGTCAGATTTCCAGTTTTGCTGCTTATTACCTGCTGCTTGTTACAAGTCATTTAACCTCTAAACCTCTGGGACTTTCATTATAACGTGGTTGTAAAATAAAAAGGAAAAAAGTACCTAGCTCATAGTGTTGTTTGGAGGGTAAAATAAGTGAAGGACTCAGCATAGTTCCTGGCACATAGTAAGTTCTCGATAAACATCCATTCTTGTCGTTAAGGTAAGCCAGGGCGAGTGCTCGCTGAAGATCAGGAGTCTGTAAACTGTGCTCCAAGAGTTGGAGGTTTTACAAAAATGAGTCCTGAGCATCGTAATTGGGGCTAAGGAGGAGGCCATCGTCCACTCCCGCACCTGTTGTCCCCTTCATCCAGAGAGGCTCATCTTTGTTGGGGTTCAACGTAAAGATTTGATTTAGGAAAAAAAAGGGTTTGAAGTCACTGTTTTGGAGCTGCAGTGTGCTGTGGAACTGCGGGGCGAGGTAGATGGTCTCAGTTTTCAAAAAGTTGACATTTGCCTTTCCTATTTCATTCCTTTAAACAAAGCTTGAAATAGCAGATGGTGGATTTCAAGAGATGGTTTCTACGTATACAACCTCAAGTTACGTGACACCGAATCGAATCGTGTAGTTCATCTTTGTCGTTAGGCGGACCGAGTTGGGCGTGATCACACCGCAGCATCTGCTAACACACTCCTCTCGTTCTCCCCGCTAGATGAGCACCATGCCGGGACTGCCAACGCGGCCCTGCTTTTACGACATAGATCTCGATACGGAAACAGAGCAAGTTAAAGGCTTGTTCTAGATGAGCATGACCTTCGCGGGACCCGATTCAGGTAGGCTGTTGTGCTCCTTCCTTCCTCCTTCCTTCCTTCCTTCCTTCCTCCTTCCTTCCTTCCTTCCTTCCTTCCTTCCTTCCTTCCTTCCTTCCTTCCCCTCTCTCTCTCTCTCTCTCTCTCTCTCTCTCTCTCTCTCTCTCTCTCTCCTCTCTCTCTCTCTCCTTCCCTCCCTCTCTTTTTTTTCCCAAACCTCTTTTGGCTTTTTGTTTTGTTTTTCTAATATTTATGAGAAAAATGGTCTGATAAGTAATTTCTCAACTTGGCTACTGTGAATTCCTACCTGATAACGGTGTATGACTGAGGTCACCTCAGCAGTTACCTGGTCAGGACACAGACCCATGGTGACAGTGAAATCATGCCATCTCTGAATATAGATCATTTGAGACATCTCTTGCCATAATAGCCGAACCCTATAAACTCGTTATTCTTTTTTCGGCATTAAAACGAATATCTGCCGTCATTTTAAAGGACGAACTAACTACACCACTTATCTCTTGGTTGCAGAGTTGATATCATACGATAGAGGAATCTTAGTGGATTCATTTTCTAGGGCTGCCATTACACAGTATCACAACCGGGTGGCTTCAAACAACAAGTATTTATCCTCCCCTCTTCCATTCTGGAGTCTAGAAGTCCCAAAGTCAAGGTGTCGGCCAGGCCTCGTGCTCTCTGAGACTCTGGCAGGATCCTTCCTGGCCTCTTCCCAGCTTCCGGTGGTTGCCATCACTCCTCCATGTTCCTCGGCTTCCACACCTGTGTCACCCTAGTCTCCGCCTCCCCAGGCATCTGGCCTGCTACCTGTGCATCTGTGTTCATGTGGCATTCTCTTCTCACAAGGACTCCAGTCATATCAAATTAGGACCGCTTCTTAGTGACCTCATCTTAACTGCACCGGCAAAGACCCTGTTTCTAAAAATAAGGCCACCGTCTTAGGTACTGGGGTTCAAGACTTCAGCATAGCTTTTAGGGGACACCATTCAACCCATAACACTTGACTACGGCTCAACAGGTGGATGAGGTTTGTACGCCACTGGAAAGACACATAAAGATGGGACAGATCTTTCACAGGAAGGACAGAGCAGCGGAAATTAGACCCCTTGGTGGCTCATGGTCTGGACAGTTTCAGAGGGTTGGGCTTGACTTGGAGCTGGCCAAGGCCGCCCGCAGCTGGGCCCCCTTCATCTCATCCACGTCTACGCCTCAGTCCTGCAGCCACACCTGCTGGCTTCTTTCCTGGCTTCCCATCATGAAGAAAAATGACCACCCTCCCAACCCTCCTCCCTGGAAAACTCCCAATCAGGAGTTTTAAAGGTTCGGAGCTGCTTTTCCCCATCCCATATATCAAACATGTCCTCACCATATTCTCAAGACACATTCCTTCCCCCGATTCATTCTCCCCACTCACCCCTGTTCCTTTCCTGAGCCCAGCGCCCCTCCCTCTCGCCGACATGTTCTGGGCCTTCCAGATGAGCTGGCCTGACCTAAAGACCCTTCTTTCCATTTGTCTCCAAGATCGGGCCCTAAGCCAGGCACACGGGGCCCAAACATTCATTTGTTTCACTACCAGTAGTCAACATGGGGAGACTTTTTTTTTTTATGAGTCTTTATTACTAAAACACCAAAGACCTAACTATGGCGAGAAAGGTAAGGAGGGACCCCCCTATATAAAATCACAGGGAACAGGACGTGGAATTGTTTGGGTTGTGTGTGCGGTGTGGTGTGTTGTCTGCGTGTGCTGCTTTGCTGAGGAGTCGGAGCTATATTTAGTGTTAACCACAACCACATTTCATGTCTTTGTCTTTTCTTTCTGAAAAAGAAAACTCTAGAAAATGAACGAGGGGAGACTTTTTTTTTTTGACACAAACTTGAGTTTTGATCACAGTGTTATTTTGGTCATTTTGTATGACTCCGTGGGGGGGAGGGGGAGGGAATGGTGCCTCGGCTCTCCCAGCTGGGCCTTGGGAAACTAACAGTATCCTTCCTCTCAAACTGAAAATTGACCCCTGTCCTGACTAATCCCCCTTTTCATGTCGAGAACCCATTATGCCACATTCCTGCCGTTCGTCATTTTTCTCCAGAACACGTGTGTACACTCCTTTCGTCTCTCTTGCACAGGATTTTTTTCCTGCCTTTTCATCCATTTCCGTTTGCTCCCCAAGTGGGTCATATAAACCCAGTTATACCTTAGTCATTTCAGGTAGGACTCAGGCGATGCCAGGGGACGCATCCTGAGCTTCGCTGCCATGCACGCTTAAATCCCGCGCCTGTGCTCGCTAAGGAGCCCTCCTCCTTAGAGATCAGGCGGGTCGGTGGCAGGCTGCTGGCCTGTGGTGATGGCCTGCAGCGTGCCAGGCACCGTGCTAAGCACCTTGCACAGGCAGTCACAGCACCTCTTGGAGGCAGGTGCTGTCCCGAGAGGTTAGGTCCTCCCCCTGTGGTCCCTGAGAGCGGGCAGCTGAGGGATGGCCCCAGCCCACAGGACTGCAGAGCCGTGTCGCCCGTGTTCAGCCCGGCCTCTCATTCCGTAGCGAGCGCCGGTCGCTCTGCTGTCCCTTGCTCCCTGTCCTGCTGGGATCGATCCAGTGAGGTGGGTACTATTTTTAGTTCAGAGCTGCGAAAACTGTGACGCAGAGAGGTCAATAACTTTGCTCAAGTCGTACAGCTAAGAAGTACAAAAGCCAGAACTCAGGCCAGGTCTGCTTACTCCCAGTCTCACCCATCCTCGGTGCCCTAAACCCAAGGACGGCTTTTTTGTTTCATTCACGGGGTAAATGAACTTCAACCTATCCTGGAAGATGCTAACCAGCTATTTCAACAAACCTGTAATTTGGGGATAACTGGATGATTTTTAAAAAAAAAGCAAAAGATAATTATTTGAGTATGAAAAGCTATGACTTTGTCAGAATTCTTTTTTGTCAAACTATAGGAGGGCTCTCTCTTAGTTAACTCATTGAATGGCGTTTTCCCACTCACTTATCCAAGGCTTTATTTTTTTTTTCTTAGTGAACTGCCAAATCCTGTTCCAGGCTTGGTGAGCAGTGGCTCAAAACCCATCACTTGACCTTGCTTGAACAATTGAAACTGGGTCCGGTGTCATAAGATAAAAGCGCCACACAAAGCAAACATTCCTTCTCAGGGACTGCTCGTTACAACGATCCCATAAACATTCCTTCTGTTTCCTGTGCCTGCTCACGTAAGGCGGGTCACAGACCACTTCCAACAGCCAGAGGCCCGTAGCTACTAACAAGGTGCACAATAAAAATGTTAATGCTTGGATGACAGTCAAATTGGATGAGTTTGGGCACCGGAAGAGGAAACGTCACTTTACTTGCGTAGCGATCAGATTCCAGATAGGTCTCTGCACTCACTGGGATGTGTTGTAGGCGTGTCCCGTGCGGAAGAAGCCTGTCCCCAGTCGGTGACGGCTCTCCTTCTCCCCGCTTCCTCTCCCTTCCTGCTTACCTCACCCTCTAGGAAATTGTGGGAGACTGAGCATGAACATCAGGTGCCAAGAAATCCCCAGAATTTGAGCTCTTGCTCCTCCGTTCCAAGGCCTCCCTGTAGTGCTTTCACTGTTGTTAGAATCAGGGCATGATTCATTTCTTTGGATGTTACCAAATAGAACTAATTGAAAATAAGTTATTTGTCCCAATGAAACCGATCCTGCGACTTTAGTGTTCAGTCTTTTTGTGTGAAGATGATCGGATTAAAGGGGGGTTGGTTCTTTTTTCTCCCTTGGGGTTTCTCATTCTGACCCTTCATCATATTTCTGAACGTTGGCAGGATTCAAATGAACACAACAAACCGGCAGATTTCCTAAAGAATTCAGATACCCCTTACTTTGTTCTGATGTACAAAGTTCAGTACGGAATCAGATTGACTCTGGCCCTGCACTAAATCTCAGTTACTTACCTAAGAATTGTTTTTCTTGAATTGCACACAAAAAGGAGTATGATATCAGCTCATGTCTTCCCCACACTGCCTTTGGAGCAGAAATTTTCAATGATATTAATACTCATAAAGTAATCGTGAGTATGGTTGCTGCCTCTTACCCTCAAATTGAAAACCACAGGGTTTCAGGGTTCTCGGTGCGCTGGGGGAGCTCCGGGGCTCTGTGGCTTTGGTCTTGAAGCTCTTCAAGGAGCAGCTCAAAATTGTTCATCACCACCGCGCTTCAAGGCAGAGGTCAGTTCGCCGCCCCACGCCACCCTTAGAGCAGAGCGTACGGCTCTTCTTTTCCCATTTCCAGGCAGGGCCAAAGGAGGCTGGAAGCCCAAGCTACTTAAATAAAAGGTTGCGATAATTAAATCTAAGGATGCCATCTTTCACATTTTGGTGACATCTAAAAGACATTGGATAAGTAAACCTTCCCTAACTTAAATAGAATGTTCTGAAACTTAGCAGTTGTGAAGTTATTAATTCCCTTTTAAAGAAAGTTTTTCAGGGCACTTTTTTTTTGAGGAGGAAACTTATTTACCAAAAAAAAAAAAAAAAAAAAAAAACATAAAGCAAGGAAAATAATAAATATTTCAGCAAACTCAGAAAAAATGTTTCTAATAACTAAATCTATACATGGTTATTTATCAACAAAAAATAAATCAGAAAAACTTCAATTCTGGCATTAGTTGCAATCTACTTGGTTGGAAAAAATTAGAACTTGTAAGGTAGGGGGTAAGTTTTAACCAAATGTTATGAACTTGAAATTTGTTTCCATTGCAGAAGACATTTTTATCAGACACCCAGACCAGCAGCTTCACTAATAAGAGAAATGAATAGACTTCATTATCCTCAATTCAAAAGCAAATCTCAAAAGAACCTCACGATATAAAGATTCTAAATTATTCACTCTTCAGGTTTAAAAAATAGAGTCAAAATATGTCACCGTGAACTTTACCACTACTGTTGAGGTCGAGCTTTCATTTTTATTTTAAAGTCACTGTGGTGACGTGTAACTTTAACTCTGGTCTTCGAAAATGGGAACCAATGAATTGCGATCGTTAGCAAAGAGAAGCCAAAAACCAAGTGTTATTACCAATAATCAATAAATAAAATGAGATTTTTTTTGTTTGTTTAATAAAGAGGAGAGAGCTGATCCCCCACCCAGTGGTATGTATCCTATGACTACTATACAAATTACAGGGTGGCTTAAAACACCAGAAATTTATTATTTCATAGTTCTAGAGGCTAAAAGTCTAGTCAGCATTAGACTGAAATCAAGGTGTCATGAGCCCCCCTCCCCCGCCCCCCCCACCCACCCACTCCCAGAGGCTCCAGAACCCGTTCCTTGCCGCACCCGGCTCCTGGTGGCTTGCCGAACTCCTTGACTTGTGGCCACATCACTCCAGTCTCTGCCTCTGTCTGTGGTCAGTCACATTGCCTCTTCCTCTTCTGTGTGTCTGGGCACTTTTGGATTTCTTACTATTCCCATACCAAGATAGAATGTTTTCTATAGTCTGTGTTTCAGAATATTTGCCACTGAATAAACATCTATAATGTTTTTCCACAGAAAAGACAATAAGCTGATTTATTTTTATATTTTTGCCTTGGCTATTGCATTTCTGATTTTTTTTTTAAAGCTATAATCAGACTTTCTGTTTTCTTAAAATGCGGGCCCATAAGACTCTGAGCCCCTTGAAACGCAAAACCGTTGGCTACAGAGGCACCGGCTAATGAGCTGCTCTTCCACTGGCCACTCTGGAGCTGGAAGGGCCCATCCCAGCCTCGCCGTGCCTCAGGGCGTCACCAGTCCGCTGGGCCCAGCCTCCACCCTTCCCACCCAGGCATCACGGAGCCTCACATCTAGAGCCACCAGAGCCACTGAAGTGAAGCCGGCCTTGTCTCTGAGCCAAGGGGTGAGGTCTCCAGCAGGCAAACCGCCCTCGCCAACATCTCAAGTGTTTTCTTTTTGTTAATGTTTATTATGCTGGCGGCGCTTCCCTTTTGTTTACTTTTCTGATGAATCGGACCTTAGGGGGAGTGTTTGAAGTTCCTAGTCCCCTGTCTTTGTCACCGTCTTGTGTTCTGAAGCTAATCCTACGTCCTTTCTGGCTCCAGCCCCCTCCCAGATCTGTGGGAGGCCAGCTTACTGTGTTCCAGCCGAGTCTGAACTTTTGGTCCAGGAGATAAATTCTTCCATGTATAAATTCAGATTAAAGGCTAAATACTTGTATTTATATTTCTCCTGGAGTGGTGAATACGTTTTGTTTTTGTTTGTTTTGTTTTGTTTTGTTTTTGGAACGTAGGTGCTTCGTTTGTTCTTTTTTAAATGTAGTTTGATTACTTCTCTTTCTAAAAGATTTCAGTATTTGATGGTAGCAGAAAGTCTCAATATCCTTTGAGAGAAAGCAACAAAGCTTTAACAATAATAAATCCCAACCCTACTCACTTTCATTCTGTCCTAAATGCATTTTTCAGACCTTGCCATCTGCACGTGCCATGAAATTGAAGGTGACAGAATCCCTAATCTAAAATCGTGAATGTTCTCACCCGACAGGATCCTGGAGACTGTAGAGCCCAAATCTGGAAGTCGTGGGATTTCCGCCACGATCCCCAAGTCAACCTTTTAGGAATGTTGGAGCAGTGGCTGCAGCATCCACACTGACTTGGTCACAGAGTGATGCCAAATCAGGTTCTCCACTGCTCATAAGTAAAGATTGCAAGCAGTGATCCCAGCCTTGTCTGTGAAGAGAATCACTTATCTGCCCTTGAGTTTTCTTTTGGTCTCCAGCTTCAGAGCTAGCATGTATTAACAATTTAACACCAGAGGGAAAAGCTATTCTTAAACCGCTAAAAAAAATTTTTTTTCTGTTTTTCAGGCTCCTAAAACACAAAGTATTCCTTGCCTTTTGTCTGCAGTTGGAGAAGAAAGTGAATTTGAAATATACTTGTTACGCAATGCAGGAGAAATGGTGAAATAGGCCAAAGATTTATTCTTCCTTCAAGATGAATTCTCTTTGCAACTGAGTGCAGTATTCAGTAAAAGGACCTCCCCCAAGTTTGAAAGAAACTAATTTATTTTCTGTTTCTGCAGAGTTTACATTATTTCCCACTGCTTACACTTTAGAATGTTTATTGTATGGGGACTGAAGGATTAAAAGAGTGTGAACTGAAAGGTAACATTTTCCACTAGAGTTTTCTGTTTCGTCTTTTAACTGAAAATAAATATGAATCTAGAAAACCAACCAGCAAGTTTTCAGTGCCAGATAAAACTCTGCTCTAGAGGTAACTGTTCATGTTGGATTGTTACCTGACACCAGTTTCCTGGAAAATTGTGAATCCAACCAGAGCTTCCTAAACATTACAAGAAAAAAATAACACACACACACAGAAATATCTGGTCAATTGTGAAATCTTTCAACCATTGGAGATTTGTAATATCCTTTGGAACAAAGCGCGTTTTATATCTAGAACTATTTTTCAGTGCCAGTAAAATATACATCAGTTACATAAAAACTGATGAGTTTATGCTCATTTCTTCCACTGATAAATGAATCTCAATGACCATTAAGCGTTTGAAAGCCCGTAGGCCAGAGACAGTGCCTCTTAAAGGTCAGGTGTTTGGCAAATGTTTTTCCATTTGTCCAACCCTTAATGTGTAGTCAAGAATGTTCTATGGACTTTTTCCCCCCACCGGGAGTCCCTGACCCTTCTTTGTTCCCGTTTTTTCCTACAAGAATATAAAATAAGTTAAGACAAAACCAGAGATTCAGGAGCAAACAAGACAGGATTGTCTTCTCAGCAGCATAAGTAAAGTAGTCACCAGAAACATGGTAAGTGTCCCCGCCGGGCACATCCTGCGGGAGCGCCTGCCATCGCTCCTTCCTGTGTCGTCTTGCCCTTGCCCGCCCGCCCCCCTGCTCATTAATTGTTCTGCCCATAATGTATCTTTATGCACAGTTTAATTTGTTCCAAAACACTGCGTGCTAACTGAAAAGCCTCCCAAGGTCAAGACTGCCCCAGGAAGATCGTCCCTGGGCATTTCTGAAGGGTCCCTCGCCCCGTCCCTGCCCTGTCTTCGGCAGTACACCTCTCCAAATACACAGTGAACTGGCATTTTTAATGGATAAGTCAAGTCGAGGATTGTAAGCATTCACGGTAAATTTGTGCTCTGCAGTGTGTTCAGTGAGCAGTCCTCGTGGACTGATTTTTTAAGCACTCGCCTTCCGTAATTTGAGTTTTTATTATTTTCCTCTGCCATTTAAAGTTTCATTTTCTAGTTTTAAAATGTTTTTTTTGGGGGGGGGTAGATTTTAGAAACCTATATTCCAAGGACTTTAGATGAAGGATTTCTTTCTTTACCAGCTTTCACCAGCAATTCACCAATTCACCAGAAAAATAAAAAGAAAAAAAAAAAGTACTCTGAACATAGGTATGGGAGGGTCAGAAAAGTCACATTTAAGGGTCTACAACCCAGGTGGTGCTGGGAACTCATAAGCTGCTTTCCCATTGTGGGATCTTGTCTCAACGCCTCTCAACTTGTGTTCGATTGATTCATTTTCTCTCATTCACTCCCCCTACAAGAATATACTCCTGCTGAGTGAGAGCAGTCTCCACTGGCAAGAAAGATCTTTGGCAGGATAGTCAATGGACTTATCAACGCATGACGACTGATGCGTTCATAGACCGGAGGTCCCGTTTTAGAGAAGGGCTCGTTATCTACTCTTCTGAGGCCAAGGCATGAGGGGAAAACATCACATAACCTTCGGCGTGGTGGGTTTATGTTGGCAATCTTCCCAGGGAGGACACACCCTGATCTTTCTGCCTCTATAACTGAAATGTGAAAAACCAGTAACAGACCGGAAGTGGAGAGGGGTCCCGATGACCCCCCCCACCCCACCCCCGCCACGGCTCATGGACATGTGGTCTTGCTTTCTCTCTGTTTGTGGTCCTGTGGTAGCAACACCCTCAGAGGTCGAGACCCAGACCAAAAGAATCTCTAAAGCTCCCAGAGGAATACACGGCAGAAATTAACTGATAACGAGGGAGGCAAGTAGCCAATCCATTAGTATGCTTTTAATTCCTCTATTTCCAGGGCTCTTTTGTTTAAACTAGAATGCGCTGGCTCTATTCAAGCAATACATGAGTATTCTTCACAATAGATATCTGAAGAGTATCCTCTGGTTTCACATTAGTCAGGGATTGGTTTTTATCAAAATTTACACATGCCCATAAATATGAAGCTTACCTTATTTATTCCAGAAAAATACATACACGTTTCTCCATTGCTTTCATATAATGTATATGTACAAAGGACTAAAAAGTAAGTAAGAAGCGCATTTTTATAGTAATTGTTATAAACCGATAGTTCGTATCCACAGAAAAAGTGGAGCTTTGTGGCAGAGGAGTTGGTTAGTAAGTGGATCTTTATGTGGTTCCTTAAATTCTAGGCAGCCATAGACAGACCCCAAAAAAGCTCTTACGAGCTACACGCTAATCAAGGGAGAGTGAACTAGAACTTAGGAGTCGGTGAACTTGGATGAAAAAAGAATTCCATCTTTGTTTCCGCCAGCCTCTAATATTGTATTTCCTTCGGGCATGAATGTCGGCCACAAGCCACAGCGGGATTAACAGGATCTGTGTCTGTCGCCAATAGAAATCACTGATATTCTAGCTTTACGTTACGGTTTCTGTAGATGTCCTGGGAGCACTTACACTCATCACCGCCTCGCCATCAGGAGAGCAGATCTCCCGCCGCCCTTGTTATTTCACGGGTAAAGAGCCACGTCTGTCGCTATAACCCAACCTGACTATATTTCAATGGTCGCGTTTTGCTGCCATTGGTTTCCTTGATAATCATAACGGGGCATTTAAAAGCACGCTGAGGAAAGGATGCACAGCCTTCACAGACTGTTACCGGGATCCATGGCCCACGCCAGGCTAAGACCCTGGGGACGAGATGCAGGTCTCACAGCCTAAACTTAGGTTCTCCGGCAGCATTGTGCAGCTCTCAGATGTTAACCCACCTCCTTCTGTGTCCCAGGCCATCTCTGCTGGTCCTGCTCTGTAGCTGAGATTCTGGCTCCGGAAATAGCACAGGCAGCCCCTGTACTGAAGCCCTCCCGAGCCTGACTCCAACAATATGCAAGCAGCTCTGGAAACTGTAAAGTGCTGTGATACTGTACAGCTCGGTTAACAATCCCAACTCCTGGGCCAGCCCCTGAGCTCCCACGCCTGCCTGGCTCTGGGCCTGGGCTTCCCCACACGGCTTCAGGTGTTGCCCCTGGCAACCGAGTGACCCCCCCCCCACATACCTGCCCTGGTCCCCCACGGCTCACACGGGGCCTCAGCTGTCATCCTAGTTCTGGGAACTACAGGCTCAGGGTAACTAATAACATTATTTCTACAAAATTACAGGTTTTATACTATAATTTACTGGCAAGATCCATTGTTGAAGAGTATAATGTTTTAATTCACGAATTTGTTTATTCATTCTACCAACTTGTACTCAGCAGCTACCAAGAATGAAGCAGAATGTTTCAAGAAAAAAAGGAAGTCAATATACAAGTCCTATGGCTGACAGGAACATATCGGGGTGTCTCCACTGTGTCCCCGACCTACAGCCTAGTGCACTGGAAGGTAGTAGTGGATCAGTAATTCATGATGAGTGAGTGAATGCATCTTTCCATTCACTGAGCATTCATCCTCCCACTTACAGCTGGCGTGGGAAGTGGGGGCAGTCTCGTTGGGGGCCTGCCCTTTAGCCTGCACAGTCTGCACTAACTCCATGTAGTGAGCGTCAGAATTGAATTGCGTTGCAGAACCTCCAGGTGGGGTCGGAGCACACACCAGTGGAGGGTTTCATAAGCAAAATGTTTTAGTTCGCGTCGTGAGAAACTATTGAGATACGTAAATGCCAAAAGTTTGAGAAATCGTGGAGCAGATTTTATGGCCTACATCGATCATGCCCGTGACAGATGGCCCGCAGGCCCCAGATCACACTCTGAGAACCGCTCTTAAAGGGAGGCCATTATCTTCAGATTTAGCTACCGGAGATTTGCTTTAGTTACAAGCTCTTATCCATTAAGAGATAGACCACATTTCTGCTAGAGCTCATAAGTTTCCTGAGAGCCAGTGTCCACAGCCCTGGGCAGGAGGCACCATTAGTCATTGGAGGTGGGACAAAGCTAAATAGCCACTGTCACTTCCGGAAAGGCCAGCGTGCCCTACTTGGCAGCTGTCTGTGGGATGTTACCTACAGAGGCGCCATGTTGTGAATGCATTGAAATTACCGTGGGCTCAGGGGATCGCCCAAGGAACCATCCTTAATGATGACTGCTGGGCCTTCCTTCAGGTCTCAGTCAGATGACTGATTTTAGGACAGAAGGTAGATGGCAGGTACCAAAAAGGGTGGGGAGAATACTTCAAAAAAGAGATGGACCATGTCCTCGAGCCTTCAGCACGAGACAAAAAAGAATGAACTTCCTCCCTGTACCGCCCTCCTCTCATCTCGGCTTATCACAGTGGGTCATCTTCTCAGTCATCAAATGCTCATTCCTTTATGCTGCTTACGCCCTGAGCCAGGCACCCTCCCCAGGTCGGAAGTGTGGCCGCCCCAGCCCAGCATTGTGTCCCTAAGTCCCAGGCTATGCATGTGCCGTCTTAGCTACAACGGACACTTTTCATGGAGCAGCACTGTGACTGGCCACGTCCAGTGTACTCGAGCTCGGCTAAATTCACATGAGTTAGCTGAACATAAGAATCCTCTCTGGGTAAAATAGCAGACTCCCAAGCATTTAGGCTAATTTTACCTACAGTTCTTTTAGGTTTTTTTTTTGTTTTTTTTTCCCCCACTGGTCCCAAGTCCATCTGCATTAGAATGATTTGAGATGCTCGTTAAAAACAGCTTCGTGTCTCTATTTAGACCTAATAAGTAGCCTCTCTGGAATTGATCCTGGGACTTGGTATTTTACCAAGTTCACTAAATTATTCTCTTGCATACTAAAGTTTAAGAATTAACCTAAAGGCTACTTTGGTATCACCAACGTGCCCAGCACATGCTTAAAAGATAGAAGGTGCTAAACAAATACCTGAAAGAATAAGTATTTATCGCTATCAACCTTCCGGCCCCTTGTGGCCCTACCTGTGTGTTATGCACCACCATTACGGCACCCCGCCCCACCCCAATTGCTGATACCCTTTCAGAGCCCAGGAATTACATTTTTGCACGGCATTTCTCCCCCGCCCTTGTCAGCTACAGCCTCTCTAGGCTCCCAAGCCTCCGAAATGTTATTCTTATGCCATGTCAGAACCAGAGACCTCTTAGGGAAGTTCAGTGGACAACAAAGAAGTCAAGTTCAAAATTTCCCGTTCCAGAATCTTGTCTGATAATCCAGGGTGAGTCGAGTGCCTATCTACGCGAGGCCTCACACTAGGCTCAGTGGAGTAAAGAAGATGATCAAGAAAAGGGTGGTAATGAAATCCCAGACGCCATTGCGAGGGTCCTGGGGGGCGGGGCCAGGGCTGGCAGGAGCACCTGCAAACTGCGTGAGACCGGCCGTGGGGGAGGGGCTTTTCACCCCTCTGACGAGGGAACTTTATATCCGTGTTCCAGGTTAATTTTTTATAAAATCACACTCAGAGGTAAGGCTACCCTTCTCGTGAGCACTCTAGGGTTGTATTTTAGTTTCCTGAAATACTTGAAAAATACAAACTTTCAGATATTTAGTCCACCCGTATTTCATTCCACGATGAGAACGAGACCAAAGGCAGATTTGTTCTGAAAACAGCCATGCCTCCTCCGTTTTGGCAGGGCAGAGCTCCGAGGAGGGAGATATAATCGCCCACACTGAGTTTGAGGTTAGAGTGTTTATGTAACAAATCAGCTAAACTTAAATATTTCTAGTGCCGTGGTCAGGGCTGCAAGACTTTGCCCCAGTACAGCGCCGTGAATGTCGTCTGTTTACCCAGCCTTGTGCGGGCATCTTGTTATGTGGAAGGGCCCTGCTAGCTTATATTGTCTATCGTACATCATTTTGCTTATGCGTTTCACAGTAAGGATCTGAAAGACAGTTTTTTAAAGCATACCAGTTACATTTGTTTGTGTGCTGGTGAGTGGATATATCTGATGAATGCTCATTTGGCAAAGTCTTGCAATTAAAGAATATTTTTTTCCCCAGATAATTACATGAGCCCTGATGATTAGCCTCCAAGTTGGCCTCCTAATTACCACCCCCCCTTCCCTTGATAGAGGTGACGTGGAGCAGACAACCCGAAGGGGCTGGGAAGGCTCTCCCCGGTCCAGAACAAGCCAACTGAATGAGAAGAGATGCTTTTCAACTTCATCATGGAGTTGGGAGTCAGAGGACATTTCAGGGTCCAGAGGAAAAAATGCTGAATAACTCCCCGTTCCTCCCAAGGCATTTTATACTGTGACTAAAATGTGCCTTCCCAGAATATCGGACACCTCCAAACTCTAAGTGAGTACAGAAATGCATTCCAAAGCCAAGTGTAAATTACTTATTAAATTATTCATGCCACCTAGCTCACCATTAGAACAGATAATTGAACGAACTGTAAATACCTATAAACAGAAGTGACAGAAACAGAAACATCCCCAACAAACTACAGATGAACAGAAAAATCCACTTAAGTGCTAAATAATTAGGGAGGAGGGAAGCTAAGGAAGGTGGGAGGCCATAGTTCTGGAGTGACGAGTGAGTTGGGACTAAATGGAAACAGCCAGCAAGAAGGGCTCTGGCTCGAAGAAGAGATGAGATGGGATTTGGCCAAGAGAAAGGGGGCGTGGTGACGAGCGTGTGCAGAGAAAGACAAATCTAGGGTGGGTTCTGGTTTCTGACAAATCTGAAGTCAACGAGGCAACAGTGACTGATGGAGCCCTGGCTGAGAGAGAGAGAGAGAGAGAGAGAGAGAGGCATGCATTATATGAGAGGTTTGAGGTCCTGGAACTGTGAGACACAGCACATGGAAATAACATCTCATCGGCAGCATTCCACCCCAGGACGCCCTGCTGCTCTGCACAGTGATCTGGGGGTAAAAATGTTCTTAGAAGCAACACTCTCCTCTCGCAAGTGGCGGTTTGGAAGCAAGAATATGCTAACTGGTCAATGGTTTGAGATTCCCCTATTTTAAAAAATTCAGAGAGTTCAAAGCAGCTAGTCGGAACACAACAGGTTTTAAGCGTAAAAGCATGTGACATCCCCCTAGACGGCCCCCGTTCCTCACCATGCTGTGTTCCAATCCAAACACAAAGACAATCGACAAAAAGAAAAACGCCATTCAAACCCCGACGAAGTCGGTAGGCAACCTGAGAACTAAAGCCCGAAATTAGCTGGAGATATTGATTATTCCTAAAGGAGCAACCGAGGACAAAAAGTTCATTTCTTAGCAGATTTTGGAATGGGAGCAGAGATTTGTTCAGATGTCCTTCTCCATACACACACCTGATGGTGGCTGGCAGGTCAGACTGAGCCAGGTCCGCTGTGCTGTGAGGGCGGAGTGAAGACCAGCCCAGCTGAAGGCCCAGCAACCTGGAAAAATCACAGGAACAGGAAACAAGCGAGTTAAGGCGGGTTCTATTCACTTACCTGCAAGCGAGATTGTCTCCAGGGTGGGTAGGAAGAGAGCTGGTGCCCTACTTCAGACAGCCGCTGACTTCTCCGCATTGGGCTTTCCCCCCAGTGTGGCCAAAGTGGCAAGTGTCCGAGGAGGCAGACCTTTCTCCCCACCATGCCACCGACGCCCCCACACCGAGGATGGAGGTACACTGAGTCATGGTAGGTGCAAACCTACCAATTCCACATGCACTCCAGTAGACATCACAGGCCCTGACATTGGTCCTAGACCAGTGTCATGGGATCAAAACAGAGAAATTAATGTTAAAATTGGTAATATTTCTACCCAAACATATTTAGGATAATTTTGTTTAAAATTCCGTGGTCTTATGGAATTGTCTCTGAATCACTGTAATCTGAGAGATGAATAGCATCTTTTGTGGGGTATATGATGAAACTTAAACGTTTTTCTTTTTTCTTTTATTTTTTATTATTTTATATTAGTCTCAGGTGTACAGTTTAGTGGTTAGACATTTATACAGTTTATGAAGCAATCCTTCTAATTACTCTAGCACCCAGCTGGCACCACACACAGCCATTATGATAATAGTGACTATTCCCTATGCTGTATGCTAGCATCTCTAGGACTGCTTGGTGACTAGTAATTTGTATTTCTTCATCCCTTCATCTTTTTCATCCAGCCTCCCAACCCACCTCCCCTCTGGTAATCACTAGTTTGTATCTGTAAGTCTGTTTTAATTTAGTTTGTTTATTTCTTTTGGTCCTTAGATTCTACATATAAGTGAAATCATGTATTCACCTTTCTCTAACTTATTTCACTCAGCATCGTACCCTCTAGATCCATCCAAGTCATTGCAAATGATAAGATTTCATTTTTTATGGCTGAGTAATATTCCATCGTATATATGAACCATAACTTCTTTATCCAATAGTCTATTGGTGGGCACTTAGGTTGCTTCCATATCTTGGCTATTGTGAATAGCGCTGCAGTGAACATAGGGGCGCATAGATCTTTACGAATTAGTGTTTCGGTTTTCTTTGGATAAATACCCAGAAGTGCAACTGCTGGGTCAAAAGGTAGTTCTATTTTGCATTTTTTGAGGAACCTACAAACTGTTTTCCATAGTGGCTGTACCAATTTGCAAACCCACTAACAATGTATGAGGTGGTGCTCTGTTGTCTGACACCAGCCTCCAGGTGTGTCGATTCTGGGGCCCCTTGGGAGGGTCTCCTGCATACGCCAAGATTAGCTGCTGTCTTTGATTGCTCGGAGCTACCTGGTAGGAGCTACAAAGCAGTCCATAGATGAGCGCCACCTGTGCTAGATCTAGAGGCAAGTGGGAGAGACCACGCTGCAAGCCAAGGTCAGTTATCCCCAAAACCAGGCCTGGGGCAGCTTAGCAAAAGGACCAGTGCACATCAAGGCCTGAGGCTGTCTGCCAGCTGCCCATAAGACTCCACAGCTGAAAGAGCCTTTGGGTGGTACGGTAGTTGGGTGGTGTGGGGACCCAGGGAGTCACTAGAGTACAGCAAGGAGATTTCATCCCACCGGTGCAGAATCAGGATTCGTGCCATTGCCGATCTATAGCTTCCTGTAAAAGTCTCAGATTATAGTAAGGCCAGCTGCTGCCCATCTGAGGCCTGCAGACACCTGAGATCTGTTCATGAAATACTGTAGCTCAGGTCAGGGATTGTGACCTGTTACCGAAAGTCTGTCCTGGGATGCACAGGCCACGCCCAGGCCATGTGCAAGACATGCAAGCTGAGAGCTACTCCTTGCTCATAAATGTATTGCCCAGAGAAGGTGCAGGTTTGAGCTGGCTGCCTGGCAACGGGCCTGCTGCTGGCAATTTGGGGGTTGGATAGGGCGGGGTCCTAGGGAGTCACAAGGTGGAGTGGGTGGATCTCACTAGCCAATGCAGCTTCAGAATTGGCCATTTGGGGGAGGGTTCAACACAGGACAGATGGTGCTTGTCTGCAGACTACCCTAGAGGGGTGCCGACAAAGAAGCAAAGGCCGCTGTCTCTCCTGTCCTCGCCCCAATGTGATACAACTCAGTCTTTCCCCATGTGTCTCTTGCACCCCTTGAGCTGCTGACTCTCCGCTGGAGCCCAGGGTGAGTGTCTGCGAGCGAGTGAGTCTGTGCGTGGGCCCTTTAAGGGGGACTTCTGGGTTTTCAAGTTCCTTCCATCTCACCCAAATGGCTGGAATACCCGTTGATTTTTACAGTCAGATTGTGTGGGAATTTCTCTTCCCAGGACTGGAACCCTGGGCTGGGGAGCCCTGGTGTGAAACTAGGACCCCTAGTTCCTTCAGGGAGGCCTCTGTAGCTGTGCTTTCCCTCGCGGTGCTCAACAATCACATGTGGGACCAGCTTACTTGGTATCGCCACTTTCTCCTACTGGTCTCAATGTGGCTTTTTCTTTATGTCCTCAGATGTATGTGTTGTGATCAGCTAGACTTCAGGTGGTTCTCCAAATAGATTGTTTTATAATTTGGTTGTAACTTAAATGAGATCATGAAAGGAGGCAAACCTCGCTTTTACCTAGCCTGCCATCTTGACCAGAAGCTTGGGACACATTTTTCAGTGTTTAGTACTTATCCTATGCACAGTACCACAACCTTGTATCTGGGCAGATGAAGCCAGGATGAAGAACTCACACAGCGCAGGTAGGCAAGTACACAACTGAATAGTAATGCATCACAAGTGAACAATTCCTTATCATTATTCCTAAGTACTATTCCAAAAATCCAGGAATAGCAAAATTAAAAATATCGAATCAGTAAAGTAATAATTAGTAAGAGTCTATTGTACACATAAGGACAAGCTGTGAACCAGGAGCTTTGAAACCAACAGTTACAGGACAGCTTGTACAGTGAAATTCAGAGGCTGTTTATTCTTTGCAATGATTGGCTATAGCACTGAAGTTTTTCTTAATGATGGAGGATTGGTTAACATTGGTTATCTTGTATGCCGATTTTGGAACACTGTTTAAGTTTTATTTATTATTTTCAGAGGTATTTACAAGAAGCAACGCATTAATGTCACTTTCATTGCAATATAAACTAAATTAGGTTTCCCTTACATGGCTTAACTGGTTTTGTCTGTTCAGGGAATTTTCAAGTCTGGTCTCTGTTTTGTATTTTATCTTAACACTGCTTAGTAGCCAAAAGTAGCAGCTGCTCAACAATATTTTTGTTGAATAAATGAATGAACTAATTCATTATTGACATGGACATTACAACTTCCCAAGAAGGCAGCAGAAAATGGGACAAAGGGAGAACCTTCGAGTCAGGTGCCACTGGGAAAAGTGTGGCCTTGACCTGGAGATGGGCAGAAAATGGCAATGAAGGATGGATGCTCTCCTCACATGCTGAAGCAAGTCCAGGGGTCGACAGTAATGCAGAGTAATAATTTACAAAATTAAAGGAATAAGACTTTTTCCTTAGAGACTTCCTCTCTCTGCTTTAATACCGTATCCAGGTTGAGACTTGCAGCTAAGGGGCAGAAACCAGCAACGTGCTGGAGTCCAAATGGTGGGGGAAAGGGAGTTGGGGAGGGGAGCCAGGGCCCAGAAAGCTCTGGAAAGTGCCTTCCCTGGGATCCCCTCCACAGGTTGCCAGAAGCTGAGGGCAGGTGCTGGGCAGGCCTCGGTGGGAGGGAAATTCTCACAATGGAGCTGACCCCTGAGGGAGGAGTCCCCACTTGCCCCACAGAGGCCTCACCTCTCAGATGTGATACCCACAGCCAAGGACCAACGCGAGGGCCAAGTCTGGAGTCTGAGGGAAATTGATGACACAGCACCACCTCTAGAACAATCTCTTCCTCTTTCTCCAGCCAAGGCACCCCTTAAAAAAAAACTGCGGATGAGACACACTTACTATTGTGCGTTATGAATGAACTTAATCCAGGGGCACTTTATGACCTGTTTGTATTTCCATTTTAACATGACCTGGTCACGCTGATTCAGGGCAGACAGTAAGACAACAGAAGACAAGAGGACATTTCTAAAATTACAGCAGCTGCGTCCCCCTGCCCACACCCAGCCAGCCCCCTCAGACTCATCACCGACCCACACACTGAGTCGTCACAGGCAGAAAAAGTCTTCGGACTGAGCAACAAGAACTAAACTTTAACTAGATATTACAGAGGAATTCCAGGAGCTCTTGGCCTTCCCAGTTTCGCCAAGGGTGCCCTGAGTTGTCTCCAGCAGTGGAACCCAGGGTCTTCAACTCTGCTTTCCCAAACTCTAGATCACAGGCAGCTCTGAACTGCGTCTCCTCTGATTTAGCCTTTGGATAGCCAGGTAGTAACTTCAGAGAGAAACAGGTGTTTCCGCTCCCACCACTCTCTACTCAAGCGTTTCCTTCGGCTGCACCTGCCTGGGACTGCCCCCTCCTTTGGCCAGGTCCTGGCCTCCAGGCTTAAAAATCCTGCCCAGGCCCAGTACCTTCTTACAAAACTGCAGATGGCAGACAGGGCCAGTTCTTCCATTTTGTCTTTCAAACATCACGTCATCAATAGACTCGAAATCTTGGAATGTTACCACAGGTTCATCATAATAAGGTTGAATTTTTAATGCAATTTTCATAATAATCCAATTATTTTCTTTGAGTTATCCAATTGTCAAGAATCGCTGCCATTCTAATCCACAAAGAGGATTTGGGGAGGAGAGAGGTGCTTAATCGTAACGATTAAATCGACTCCATGCAATTATAGTATGCCTCCTTTTTTAAACCTGTTTATTTCCAAAGCAAAAAAGGAATCCTCAAAAGGCTAATTATAGAATTACTATCTGACCCAGTGATTCTACTTCTAAGTAGAAGCCAAAGAATTGAAAACTGGGACTCAAACAGATCTTTGTACACCCATATTTATAGCAGCATTATTTACAACAGATAAAAGGTGGAAACAACCCAAGCGTCCATCAGGAAATGAACGGGTAAACAAAATATGGTCTATATGTACATACAATGGATGAAATGCTGACACATGATACACCAAGGATGGGCCTTGAAAACATGCTGAGTGAACTAAACCAGACATAATAAGACAGACATTGTACGAGTCCAATTACAAGAAGTGAATTAGGCAAATTCATAGAGACAAAAAGTGGATTGGAGGTCAACAGGGGCTGGAGGTTGTTGCTTAATGGGGACAGAATTTCTTTTTGGGCGATGGAAGAGCTTGAGATTACATAGCGGTGATGGTTATACGATATTGTGAATGTAATCAATATCATTGAATTGTACACTTTGCTTAAAATAGTAAATTTTATGCTATGCGTGTCTTAGCACAAAATTTTGAGGAAAAAAATAAGATTTTTTAATTAGTATGACAATTTTTGGCTACTACAGCAATTAGAATTGGCTTGTACTGCAAGTCGTTGTTACGGTATTTATTTACAACATACAGCTCCCGTTTAAATGTCTTTAAGACTTAGCTGCCATGAGCAATGTGACAGCACATTGCCTGGAAATGCCACCCCAGGCAGATGGGTCCAGAATGAGTGGCAGAGCCAGCATGTCCAGCCTTTGATCCAGCCTCTGCTTCCTGCCTGTGTGACGGAACCAAGTCACTTATCTGCACAGTGCCTCAGTTTCCACATGGTACAATGATGACAATTGTTGTTCGATTGTCGTAAAGATAAAATGTGTCGTAAGTGCATGTGCTTAGTCCAATGCTGGCACATAGTAAGCACGTATAGTTAAGCTATTATCCTTATTACTATTACCATGGCAGAATTCAGGGTTTTTTGATGAGTGATTAAGATTCAAAGGTGGAAAATGATTAAGAAGCGCTAACGATTCCAAGGAGAGGAGAATGGTTCAAAGGCTTATGACTCGACCCAGCATTGGCAGGTGAGGTGGGGCGTGACGCTTTTCTGAACATTTCCCAAGCTTGTAATCCCAAGCTCTTTCTGATGAGGCTGACCCTACTGGTGGTTCCTTGGGGAAGCAGGACAAGCCCAACCTGAGTCATTTTCAGGGTTCCCTCCACTTGATCCCCTGGGAGCCTCTGGTCACCAGTATCATGGAATCATAGCTGTGGGCAAACGGACCTGGTGTCTCCTTAGTTACTGTAATTGTTTCCTCCTACCAATGGCACCAGTTTAGACACTTTAATCTCCTCTTTCCCTTAGCTCTCCAACGTCTAAACAATCATCCCACTTTAGATCTCGGTGACAAAGAGGGAGGCATGTGACGTGGCCACTGGATTGGTCTGGATGCACATCTGGCTTTGAAAGTATCAAGCCTGGTATGAAATCATTCCAGTAAGAGAAGAGAGAGCTCAGGCAGGGGACCAGAGCTAGCGCATACACAGACCTCTCAGCCTTTGTGGCTTTATAGCTCAGCCAGCAGCAGGAGTTGGGGTCTGAGATGTGCAGATTTATCTTTGACTACTTCAGTTGTTTTTGCGTCCTGATTGCTTTCCTTGGTGTGAGTTGTAGCTACTGTTTCGTGGCTGTTTTTCTCGGATTCAGCCCCCTCCTGTGAAGAGAGGGCGCACCTCTTGCTTCCCTTAATCACTGCTTTGGCATCGGCACCGAAAGCTTTATATATGAGGCATCACAGTGACCAACGAATCCTGAGACCGGGGGAGGGAGTGGCTGGAAACGAGAGCACGTGCTCTAAAGGCTCGAGTCTGGGGCTCCTGTCCAGCTGGCCAGGGCAGAGAAGGGGCACACCCAGGTGCGGAGAGCGGAAAACCGAGCCCCCGCAGCCCCCAAATGAATAAAGCTTCCTAAGAAAAAGTGACTGAGAATAATGCAATGCCCACTAATAGTGGAAGGTAAAGAGGAAAACTGGTGAGATTTTAGGTCATAAGATACCCTGGAAATTTATTTTCCCAATTCACGATTTTTTTTTTTTTCTGATTCAAAGTTTCTTTAATGATTATTTAATGGTACAGAGTTTCAGTCTGGGGAAACCGAAGAAGTTCTAAAGATGGATGGTGGTAATGGTCACACGGAAGTGTGAATGTACTTAATGCCACAGAACTGTATGATTAAAAATGGTTAAAATGACAAATTTTATGTTATGTACATTTTTCCACATTGACAACTATTTCTTTCAAGTCCATTAATTGTCAGACACCTACGAACTTTTTGACTCATTTGATATACGCTTTGTCTCCTCATTCTCATTCCCTTTTTGTCTGGGGTTCAGGCCAGCCCTGCTTCTGATTACTAGATTCTGCTCTGACTAGTTATGTGACCTTCAACGAGTGATCTCGAACCTTGCTGGTCTTCAGTTGCCTCGCTCGTAAAGCGAGAAATCTGAAAAGAAGGGTCTGTCGCAGTCTCTCACGGCTCTGGTAGTCGAGGATTATTACCGACTACCATTTGCAGAGAGCGTGCCAGGAACCAGGCTCTCTGCTTCGCGTTTCCCGGGCGTGGCCTCGTTTACTGCTCGCAAGGATCACGACAATCCTTGTCTGAGAGAGAGGAAACCGAGGCTCAGAAAGTTGGGCGACTTGTCCCCGTGCAGGGTGCGAATGGCAGGGGCGGGGTTGGGATTTGGTTCTATGGGACCTCGGGCCCAGCTCTCGGTTGCTCCGTCCTGCAGCAGGAAGACGTCAGAGCCGAACCAGCAAGGAGCTTTCTCCCTGGAAAAACCATGAGCCTGGAAAATAAGACCTATGTCCGGCCAGAAGTCAAGTCTGCTGTGCTTTCTATTCTGCTCAGCGACAACGCCGCAGCCTCCTCAGGGACGGAGGGGCCGCAGGGCGCAGGCGGGAAGCAGGCAGGCGAGCTGGCAGCCTGCCGGCTCCTAAAAAGTCAGGTCTTCACAGTAAGGTTCATCATTTTGACTTAAACTCGTTGAAATCGCCCCAAATTAGATACATCCTCATTTCCTTGCCATTAAAATATGTGTGAGAAAACAGGCATTATTGTTAGATTATGTCAACTCTTATTCCGCACTGTAAGTACAATGATGAGTTGATCCCCTGGGCGTCCAGGCTCTGAGACAGATGTCAGTTAACCCTCAGCTGTGCAGTGAAGACTCACTGACCTGCCCATATTCTCTCAGCCTGTTTTGACCATGATCTTTTCTGTCACCCTTAACCACAGCAGTAAGTAGGGCTCTTAGCAAGAAGCACAATGGGCACGTCCGTGTTTGCCCAGGGGCCTTCGGCCAGAGAAGAAGGAAGAAAGGGAAGAAAGGCAGCAACAGCTCGACTCAGCATCAGCCGCCCACGGAACACGGCAAAACCATGGAGTCCTTACGTTTGTTGACTAAAAGCATTGAAAATCAACCCGGAATTAGATAACCGAAAAAAAGAAAAATCATTGGAACGTCTGCTCAAGGACACTATGTAAACACTAGGAATGAGTCAGCTCACTAATGAAGTAAATAAATCATCACCAAGCAAGCCAACGAAGCTTTGGAACTTGAAGCCCAGCCGAGGAGTTGCCCTTGCAGACATGGGCTCAGATCTGGAAACGGTACTAAGATCCTTAAACAAGAAGCCGCTGAGACCACAAGGAGCAGCCTGGGAAAAGGCTCTCCCAGGACACAATAGCAGGGCAGCTCAAGTGCAAATACGTAAAGCCACGCGTGCCTGTCTCCTGAACACTGCGATGGCTAATGTTCATCGCCAGGACTCGGTAAAAGGGGAACTGATAGCTGTAAGTGGAATTCCACCGACTAGCACGTGTGTTCTGCTATATCTATTTATGCTTGAGATGCTAAACGCACGCACGCACACACACACACACATGCACACGCATACACGCACACACGCACACACGCACACGCCCTTTATTTCTTAGGATTAAAATAGTCTATTTTTCCCTACAAAATCCATAATTTAAAAGGCCATTGGTGATACCTTTACATAGAGAGTTGGATACTAACTACCAATGACCAAGATCTATTACAGGGAATAGTGCAGGTAAAACCGGGTAAGTAGCAGTGTATCGGTTAACTATGGCCACATAACAAGTTACTCCGAATCTTAGTGACTTAAAGCAGTAACAATTATTTGTTATATCACAATTTCAGTGGGTCAGAGACGCAGGTCGCGGAGGGAGCACAGTTTTATCTCCCCAGGCCTGGGGCCTCAGCTGGAAGGTTTGTAGGCTGGGAGCAGGAATCATCTGACGGCTCGTTCTTATGTGTCAGTGGATGCTGGCTGTCGGCTGAGGGCCCAACTGGGGCTGATGACACATGGCCTCTCCCTGTGGCCTGAGCTTCCTCACAATGCGATGGCTGAGATCCAAGGGTGAGCATCCCGAGAGAGACCCAGACGAAAGCTGTGTCCTTGTTATGACCTAGCCTGGGAGTCACACAGCTTTGCTTTTATTATACTCCATTGATCAAGGTGAGCATGGCCCTCACCCAGATTCAAGGAGAGAGATTCACCTCTCAGTGGGATAAATGCCAGTCACACTGTAAGAGGAACATATAGAATGGATACGCATGTAGGCGTGGCCATCTTAGGAAAATACAACCTGCCCTCCAGAATTCTAATTTAAAGCCGATTTCTGTAGGGGTTTCATGAACAAGAGCATCCTGGGTGGACCCTAACACAAAGAGGATGTATTTGTTGTTTGGTAGCATGGGGGGAGATAGAGTTAGAAATGTATGTGAGGGCCAGATTTCAGAGTCCCAAATGGCATGGAAAGTGTGGTTTTTGTCTACAGCCATGCCACCCTGAACAAGCCCGATCCCATCTGATCTCAGAAGCTAAGCAAGGTCAGGCCTGGTTAGTACTTGAATGGGAGACCACCTAGAAAGATCAGGTGCTATAGGCATAAAAAATAAAAAATAAGCTATTGTAAACTGACAAGGTCCTTGCAACCTGTGAGGTCAACCAAGGGTTGCCTTGCCTTAAAAAAAAAAAAAAAGAAAAAAAAGTGTGGCCTTTATTCCAAGGACACTGAGGATTCACAGAAGTATTTTCAGCAAAGATTGCCATCATGGCCCCGGAGAGGATAGATTAGGGAAAGGAAAGGCAAGAAGCAGGGAGATTAATCGAGAGCTAATTAAGGTGGTCCAGGTGAGATAAGTCAGGAGTCCAGACAATGACATTTATCTACATCTCTGAGCCACCAGCCTATACCATCTATGCATTTTTACTCCTGTCTAATATTCAGGGAGGATTCCAAATAGTTCCAGCATCTATATTAATAGATTATAGGTCGTAATGATATACATCCGATATATAGTTTTTATTTGTAATCATACACATATGGCATAAAGCGATTAGCCTTAAAATTACATTTACTTAATCTATGGCTATGAATTTTTAGAGAGCATTGATTTTGCTTATAAATCTCATAAGCTTTTTCTCACATCATCTTCTTGGACTTGTTTTTAGTGCATTACTTAAATATGTCACTTTGGCCCCTTTGTCCTCCTTTTCTGACTTTGACCCTTAGCCTAAGCCAAAATCAGTGAGCAAATGATGTCCCTGGTTCTCTAGAACACTTTACTGCTGGCTAAACTGTGGCTTGGGAGTTTTAGATACTCGTGGGGTGGGGGAGGGGCGGAGGGCATGCCACAGATATCTCTAAGAAGCTGATGAAAATTCACAGCTAATATGGGCACACCCAAGTGAGCTTGCCTCATGAGATGGTAAATCAATTTCAGGTACTGGCCTGAGTCAAAAGGGTCGTATGAATCAGCTGTTAAATTGTCACCTGGATTAGGTCACTGTGGTCATGGGTATTCCTGGCCTCTAAAATGAGGGCCCTGTATCACTGGAAGCAGTTGTGCATCTCTTTGAACTTCAGTTTCTCAAGATGAGAAAGGTAATGATGAAATTTTACCGCCTAGAAGCAATGTCCTCAAGTGCCGACCATCTGCTTGGAAATGTGTATTTGCTTGTGTTCACAATCAAAGCAAGTGTGACCTGTCCTCTCAAATGACCCTATGAGGTTGTTTCTACAGCTACAACTTATAGTTTGGTTTACTCTTACATTACTTTATTTAAACTCTAATGTAGTAATATAAACATACTTCAGCACAATTTATAGCCTTGCGATTCCTTCTATCATAAATGGCTTTTTTTTTCCTTCTTGAAACAAACTCTTGAGTCTAGACTTTGTCAGGTTGATGCATGCATTTGGGAACTGTTTATACCAAAACCATATATACACATTCCAGAAACATGCCTTGTTACCGATCTGAAGTAAAGATGATGAGCCTTTGACTCATAAAGAGACACCCAAAATTGTTTGAAGTGCAAACTCTGATCTATTACTAAAAAGAGGTGCAAAGGATTGATTCCTCAAAACTTGCTTTGTTGCTTTAAGAAGAGACAGGTGTTAGAGAGAGTTACTTCAGATCAATATGAGTGAGAACTTTCTCATGATACAAACTGTTCTGCTATGAAAGGGGCTGGGAAATCTCTAAATAGTGACTTTCCTCCCAGGGGAAATGCTTACACAAAACTGCATGACCATCTTCAAAAAATGTTAGGAAACGATTCAATCAACCAATGGAAAGAAGATGGCCTTGAAGATATCTTTCCATTCAAATATCTTATCTTAGATTTCTCCAGTGAGCCTACAAAGATGAAGACAGGATTGTGTGAATGACTCAGTCCTGAAGAGCAATGTTTTTTTTTTTTTTAGGTGAGGCAACCCTTGGTTGACCTCACAGATTGCAAGGATCTTATCAGTTTACAATCTCTTTTTTTTATTTTTTATGCCTGCAGCACCTGGTCTTCCTAGGTGGTCTCCCATCCAAGTACTAACCAGGCCCGACCCTGCTTAGCTTCTGAGATTGGACAGAATTGGGCTTGTTCAGGGTAGCGTGGGTGTAGACTAAGAGAAAATCTTTGTAAACAGACCCTGCAATGGGTAACGTGTCGGGGTGAGCAGGGAGTGGCATGCTGGGTGTTTGAAGCCAAGTATATAGAACAAAGAACACATTTCTACGCTTTCAAAACAGAGACAAATTGTAAGCAATAAGTCAGCATTCAGTGGCCACTTCTTTCTAAGTCTGAGAAGCAAACCTAGAAGAGGCAAAATTGTCCTAGCCAAGCTGTCATTGACCGTGGACTATTGGGAGGAGGATTCCAGGAAAGCACGGGGACATCTTGGTTCTTCAGAAGCGACTGACCTTCACAGCATGCTGATAATCAGACTAGCGTTAATGGCCATAAGAAGTACATCACTCCTGGAAGCTTGATGGTTCATACGCATCACAAATAAGCCCAAATGTTAGTACCTGATCTCCTCGGACACGCATATGGATCAGCGCATAGAGAGAGAGTAAACTCAGAAGCTCTGTCTTCTGATAAAAAGGCGACACACACACACAAATTAATTCCTTCTCTGTGTGCTACCAGAGAGCAAACATACTGTCTTCTATGTGCTGCCAATTCATATCATGGAATATGGTGGGCACATTTTGCTTTTGCCTGCTCAGTATCCAGTCTCCTATTTGTAGAAACAATACCTTTTCCTTGGGGGAACTATATCTCTCTACTCTCAGGTGATTCTGGTGGTGCAAACCCCATCCCTGGCTGCAGGTATGAATTAGTGACTCACGTCTGCCAGTCACCAAGACGGGTTTAGGGATGAAAATGTGACCTGATGAGAGCCAATCCTAGGACTTTGGGGGAGGGGAGATTTTGGAGAAACTGAGTACCAGTTTTTCCACTGAGGTTGCCAAGTTGGTAGGAAGTAAGCCTGGAGCTGCCAGGGTACCACCTAGAGACTGGCATCTTGAGAATGAAGCCAACAGTTAAAGAAAAGACAATGAAAGATGGATAAAGGGTCCATATCCTGATGACATTTGTTTAAGCCCATGAATTCAATCACGACAAACGCTAAACCATTCCTTAAACTTCTCGGGTACCAAGTCAATAAAAACACTCTTTTATTACATTATGCTTGTTCGAGTTAAATTTCTATCACTTGCTCTCTCAAGAGAATTAATAAATCAGAGAAAAGCTGGGCCATAATGAGGCACAATGCAGAGCTCAGTGCCACCCTCAGCCCCCAGAGTGGCACGTGCCAGGGCTTTGGCAGAGCTGCCTTCAACAGGCCCGATGAGAAAGGTTCAGCGGCGATAACTTCAAGGCATTCTGATTCATGATTATCTGGGCTTCGGAAAAAGAATTATATTTTTTAAAATATGATTTGCTTTCCAGTAGGGAAAGCTCATGAATCATTGGGAATATTTTTAGTGATTTTGAAAAAAATAAGTGATCCAGCAGGTGACTCCCAGTATATTCTTGAGGATTAGCATTTTATAAGGAGCCCTGAGATATAGTTATCTTCGCAAAATATTGCTCATTTGACTTGATTTTTTTTTCTTTTTTTTTTGCATTGGCTGAAGTAAAGCAGATTTGCATGGTCTCAAGTGAATTAAGTTTGGGCCTGGGCTATCCATTTCTTCATCCTGTGCCGGCTTATGGATAGGGACAGTTCATTGTTCTCAATTTATGATGACGTGTGGAAGACTCAAGAAAATTATCTCATGCTAGAGTCTAAGGGAATTGGATGGCCCTATTGAACATTTGGAAGTTTGTTCCCTCTGAGAGAGTATGAAGTTTCCAATTCTCTTTACTAAGTATACATATTTAATTTGCATCCCATTAGGTAAAGCTGCAGATAGAAGCTGGAGTGCATGATACTAACTCATTAATTCAGACATCAGAGTTGGAGGTTATTATGCACAGCCGTCACCCGGATGAATGTGTTTAAATTGCTCTAATCTGTAAATTGGAGCAAATTCTCCGCAGTTCGAAAGCTTGGAAATGTTTCCTTTCCAACGTATTTTCTGCAAAACTCAGAAATAGTGTCGATGCAGTCCCACGTTTTAGAAGCATGCTTTTTAAGCAGGGGAGTGGCGTGGTCAGTTTTACATTTTAGAAAGATTATTTTGAGGCTACTCAAAGGATGGGCAGAGGAGAGCAGATGGGGCAAGAAGGCAAGTTTTATGATCATCCGGTCAAGAAATGACAGGAAGTTGACCCAGAACAGCGGGAGACTGTGTCTGAGAGGTATTTGCTTAGTAGAGCACTGGTGAAGAGTTGAACAGTAGCCCACCTAAAAAGCTATGTCTACCCACAACCTGTGAATGTGATCTTATTTGGAAAAAGTATCTTCACAGATGTGATTCCATTAAGGACCTGGATGTGAGAGCATCGTGGATTACCCAGGGGCATTTGTCTCTGGCATCCATTTATTGCAAGGCCAATTATATTAACTACATCTCCTTATTTTCTGTATTCTTGACGCTTTTCGGCCTTTAGGGGCCTTACAGACCCGGCAGAGAGACTCCTAGATCTCTAACTCCTAAAGATAATAACATTTGCCCAGCAGCACACTTTCCCTGTGCAAACCAATCACCCCTGAGTCTATGGCCCCAACCACCCCCTTATCAAATTCTCTCGCACCAAACCAATATTCCCCTGCTCTAAACCATCCTAAGGCCAGGTACCAGGCAACTAGAGACCACCCTTCTAGTCCAAAGCCTGCCAGAATTATTTAAACTAGCCAATCCTAAAACGTTTACCCTGCCCTGCCTGCCTTTCCCACAAAAACTCCAAAAAAAAGGTTAGAGCTTAGAATTTCTTCTCCTGCTCTTGCCTCCCAACCAAACCTGGTACTCCCCTTCCCCTGCCGACACACACGGTCCTGAATGGCATGAAATACCCCATTCTCTTGGGAAATGTAAGTAAGTAATTCTTCTTTCAATGGCATTGACCAATCTGTGACATCACTCAGTCTCCGTAAATAACAATTCCACAAGTACAAATGAGACAGCTGGCCCTAAATCCAGTGACGACTGTCCTTTTAAGATGCAGAAGAGGAGAGGGGGAGGAGACACAGAGACGCACACAGAGGAGAAAGCGTTGTAAAGACAGACGGAGATTGGAGTTACGCTGCCACAGCTGGGAAGTGCCTGGAGCTTCCAGAAGGAGGAAGAAGAAAGAAATGAATTCTCCCCTCAAACCTTTGGAAGGGGCGTGGTCCTACCAACCCCTCACCTTCAGACTGCTGGCCTCCAAAACTATGAGAGAATAAATTTCTATCATTTTAAGCCACCAAATTTGTGATAATTTGTTGGAGGAGCTATAGGAAACCAATGTAGCACCCAACCAAGAGGCACTTCCAGAGATTATACTTTTTCTTATCTTAGAAGAGGAGAATTACCACCAGTTTTAGAGACTAAAAAGCACCACCTTGAAGTAGATATACCTTATTTGACAAAGAATTACTTAATGCAAAGAGAGCTTTCTCTCACCGACCTAGAAGAATGTAATAAAACTTTTTCAGAGGGACAGGAAGCAGCCTTAAAATGCCTCTTCTCTTTGGACATAGGAAGGGCTGGGAATGCAAATATTGGGGAAAAAATAGAGAGATAGTAGATAATGCAAAGGTCCAGCCGAGGTTTAAAATATTATAATAATAATAATAATAATAATAATAATAATAGCTAAAATTTATTGAGAGCTATTACTATTTGCCAAACATTTTGTTGATCACTTTTGGCATGATCTCATTCAATCTTTTCAATAATCTTATTATCCCCATTTTACAGATGAGGAGCATGAAGTAATACCAGTACACCCTGTCGAATGAATTTTCCAGCTGTGCTTCTCAGTTGGTGTAAGAGCAAAAACAGGTAGACGGTAGGCTGATCCAGGGCATCTGTTGATTGAGAGGCAGGGGAATGATGAGGAAGTAAAAAGCTTAAGGATTTATTCACTTCCTCAACAGGATGGTAGTGCATGAAAAATTAGTTCAAGGGGTGACTCAGGAGATCAAGGGTGGTGCTGTTCATAGAACTTTCTGCTGTAATGGGAATGTTTTTATAATCTTCGCCGTTCGTTACAGTAGCCATTAGCCACATGTGGCTGTTGTACACTTGAGTTGTGGTTAGTACAACTAAGGAGCTGAATTTTAGATTTTATTTAAACGACCTGGTGACTACTGTGTTGGACAGCAGAAATCTATGGCTAGAAGTGTTTAATACACCTAACCTATGACATCAGAGCTTAGCCTGGCTGTTTCCTACTGAATGCATGTCGCTTTTGCACCATCGCAAAGTCGAAGCCGTTGTAAGTCGGGGAGCGTCTGTACTGATGCAGTTCTTTTACAAACGTGAAGTGGCGTAAAGCTTAACTTGCGAGAAGCATGGAGATTCCTGGATGATGTTTTCCTCCCACTCTCTTCCCCTTCCACTTTCTTCCACCCCCACCCCTAGTCCCCATCAACCAGACTTTAAGTGGGTCTTTGGGCAAAGCGAATGTAGATGGCCCAGATTTGGGACAAAACTCATCTTTTCTATTTGCCCTCTCCCCCAGGCCTGGCCTTCTCTCTTCCAGCTCTCGAATCTCCACTTTAATTGGGGGGGAGCCCTTCGAGATTAAAGGCCACTTTCACATCTCAGAGGAAGGCATCACAATAGTGATGGCCATCAGAACATAATTCAATCACCTCTAGGAGAAAGCAGGAATGTTTAAAATCTGTATCCATATAGCACCAGAGAAAAAATTTAGACCACTGCTTAGCATCTACTTAGACCACTATTTTTTCATTCATTTTTCTGTCGTTAATATAATATAGACCATCAAGGAGTTATTGAAAAATTGATAAAAGGGAATGAAAATACACTTGAAAAATATGAAGCTCTACACAAATGGTAAATCGTCTTTCTTAGCTGAGGTTGCTCTTTCACATGGGCTTTTGTCCTCCGTGTCTCTCATCATTTCTCATTACCTTTCATTGAACGCAGCAGATCGTTCAAGTCTGCGTTCTCTCTATCAACTTTTAATGGATGCCATGACTACCCACCTGAAAGAGCTTATTTGGCAGAAGACTCAGAACTTTGGAAGTTTGTCTACTTCAAAAGAACCCTTTGTAAGATGAGGGAGGGAATAGATAGATGATAGACAGACAGACAGACAGACAGATAGATAATAGGTGATAGATAGATGATAGATGGATAGATGATAGATAGATAGATAGATAGATAGATAGATAGATAGATAGATGATAGAAAGATAATTGATTGATGATTGATAAATAGACAGACAGATAGATGATGCCATAATGTCTGGCTCAGGAATTTAAAATATTTTTAAATATAAAAATATGAATACACTACGGCCATACCACCCTGAACATGTCTGATCCCATCTGATCTCGGAAGCTAAGCAGGGTCAGGCCTGGTTAGTACTTGGATAGGAGGCCACCTAGGAATACCAGGTGCTATAGGCGTTAAAATAATAATAATAATAATAAATATATATACATATATATTAATATAGACCAGGGCTCAGCAAACTTTTTCTGTAATGTAGGCTTTCTAAGCCACATACTATCTCTGTCACATGTTGATTTTACTACAACCCTTATAAATGTAATAACCATTCTTAGCTCTCAGGATGTACAAAAACAGGCCATAGTTTGCCAGCCCTTGATATAGACCATACAGATGCAAAAGTTTATTTGTATTAGGAACTTTATTAAGAATGTTAACAATGATGATAGTGTGTCATAAGTAGGAAATAGAGAAATGGAAATGTTTAAAATCTGTTAAATAATAATTGGGAATAATCTGAGCTGAGCATCTCAGGGCCAATTTTTTTAAACAAATGCTTTAAATATTATATGTTTAGTATTTAAATATTCCAATGTTAGCTGTTAGCTTAGGGGGAAAAAAACTTCGTTTGCCTTTTTTCCTATCAAATTGGAATTTCACTTTCTTGTTTTCAAATGTATCTTGTTATTTTCAAAGAGAAATAAGGTCTTTTTTTCCTTGCTGAAATTTCTTTCATGATAGACTGGGTTGAGTAGATAAAGAAGGACTGTGTTTCATCAAAACTTGTTTGTTAAAAGCAGAAAAAGACTCGGAAACCCATAGTAGCAGGAGATTTGGGCTTTAACCAGCCAATTACTAGCCTATGAACTTGAGCAAGAAACTTGATTTCTTTGGGGTTCAGCTTCTTTCTCAAGTGTGTGTGAGGATCAGATAAAATTATATGCAAAAGAACTTAATAATATGAAAACACACATACATGTATCTTATTATCTTCATCATTTATAACTCTTTATGGCTAAATATGCCAGTGCTCAAAATGATTTCTAAAAGGCCATTCAAATCTAAAGAGAATATTCATCTCTTCTTATCTACGTACCCATTTACTGAGAACCAGTTATTACAGTTGCACTGGTAATTAAACAGAGTTGGCCTTGCCCTTTGGGGGGTCTACGGCCTCTAGAATGTGTGCTTTGAAGAGAAGGGGAGGCAGCGTTGGAGCAGAATGCCTGGTTGTTGATGCTGTGCTTTGCTTTAGAGATTTTTAATCTTCTGCAATTAAATGGAGTCAAAATATATCCAACAAATAGGTATCAAATACCTAGTAAGTGACTAATATATCTGATATGCAAAATTCAAAAGATACAAAAGAATCTGCAATCAAAAGTCACTATACGTGGTTGAAGAATGCCCCCAAAATTCATGTTCACCTGGAATTTATGTATGTGACTTTATTTGGAAAGGGAGCCTTTGCAGATGTAATCAGATTAAGATGAGTCATGCTGGATTTGGGTGATCTCTGATTCAATATGACCATCATCCTTATAAGAAGAGGGAAATTTGGACACAGACACAGAAGGAGAATCATGTGATAACAAAGGCAAAGATTGGATTGGAGTGATGCATCTACAAGCCAAGGAATGCCAGGGCTGCCAGCAACCACCAAAACTACAAAGAGGCAAAGAAGGATCCTCCCTTAGAACCTTCAGAGAGACCCTGGTCCTACTGACACATTGATTTCTGGAACTAAAAGCCAAAAATCACAATGTGACAGTCCACGACTTCTCTGAAGGTTCTGGGGAAAAAAATCCTTCCTTGTCTCTTCTAGCTTCTGGTCTGTGACAGCGATCCTTGGTGCTCCTTGGCTTGAAGCTACATCTTCTTGAAGATGAAGAAACAAAGACCACAAGTGTAAACCACTCTTTCCAAAAGCTTGGCTTCCAAGGGAAAGAGAAAAATAGAGTAATAGTTAGATGGCTGCGTGGGATCCACTTCGTAGTCTGAGTGGAAGCGTCAAGGAAAGGAGAAGTTAAAGATTCGGGAAAAGGTGTATTTCGCAGAAGGAAATTCTGCAAGAAACCAGAAAAATAAGATCGCAAACACAGATGGGAAAATTAGGACTATACAGGGAAGACAATATTTCTTCCTTTGAAACAGGAGGGGATGGATGTGGAGATAGACTACGGCATGGTGGGGTGGAGGTGGGAGACTGGGAGCTGCGAAACCCCTGCGTTTTGGCCTCTGTTTTCCCCGTAGGGTGGAGACAAGGTCAGTCATCTACAGAGAATGGATTGAGGTAGGAATCAGAAAGGGGCCTAGAGCTTTAGTAAAGAAGTAAATATTTGGAGGAAAGGACAGGAGATCGGAAGCAGAACATCCTTTCACCTTTGATACCAAGAGTCTTCTAGTTCCAAATGTGTATGTACTATTGTTATCCCGTAATCTTTGTCGATGCTCTTCTTTTTTATGAAATTCTGCCTGTAATATGGTGCTAAAAATGCACTCAGGGGACGATTTCTGGGCAGTCCAGCATGGTGTGTTTTCCCATGTCTCTGGCTGAGAGGTCAAGTGAACCACGGGACCACCCCTTCCCTGCACCCCCTTCCCACAGAGCAACCTAGACTCTGAAAGCCTCGGGTGTCTCAGACACCAGGCCTGTAAGTGACCCAGATAGACAATGCCTACGGCAAGAAAAAGTGCACTTAGCCAGGCCTTTAATGAGGCAGATGGAACTTCTACCCGGAGCTGCCAATCTGACTCATGAAGTTGTATTAAGTTCCCTTAATTCTACATTTATGTGCAAAAATGTAGGTGCGGGGGGGGGGGGGTGCAGTTTATAAAACCCACTGAATTTTTATTTACACATGTTGTATTTGAACTTCAGCACACATCTGTGAATTCCTAGTATTATCCTCATTTAAAAGCTGAAAGAAAAAAAAAGATGAAGCTCCAGACATTATATAAAATTGCCCAAAGCCAGATAGAAGATCCGTGTGGCAACTGGGATAAGAGTCCAGTTGTTCCAACTCGACACGCTCTCTCTCAACAGCCAGGGCTGTTCAGCGCTAACCCAGTGACCAAGGCTGAAACGAAACGGAGTCCCAAGTTTCTTCCCTTCTCTTTAGTCTCCTCCTGCTCCTCTTCCTTCTCTTCTCCTCCTCCTGTTCACAGAGCTGGTATTTAGTGAGTGACTGTCCTCTGCCAGGCCTGTGCCACACTGGGGAGCCAGGGGTGAACATGACAGGCACTATTTACCCTGCCCCATAGGTCTCAGGACACCAGCAGGCAGGAAGCTGACAATTAGAGCACTGCGTGATCAGACTTTAAAAGGTGAATACAGGGGACCAAGAGGTCACCAGGCAGTGCCGCCACCCCAGACCTGCATGGGCAGAGCGGGCTTCCAGGAGAAGTAACATCTGAGCTGCGGGGTAAACAATGAGCATCAGCCAAGGGAAGGAAGAGTTTTACAACACACATGTGCACACACATACACACACACCCTCAGGGTCCCACAACTTCCAAGGTCAGGAGAGGCAGGCAGAATCCCTCTGATTTTTCTCACCAGCCTCTTCCTCAGCATCTTCTCTCCTGAGTGCTGGCCCCAGGAAACACTACCAGGAGAATCAAAGGCCCAGGTCCTCAGTACCTGTATGGCTGTTATTTAATCCCCATCTCCCCCTGCCTAAGAAGAGGAGTACAAGAGGGCTGGGAGAGCCTCCGCCTTGCTCAGAGCTGTGTTCCCAATGCCAGCACAAGCACTTAAATTACCTAGAGGGGAGATGAATTACCTGGTGCACACTCCCTTCAAAACTGGTACCCCACTGGTGGTGAGGAGGGTCAGGGAGGAAGTGAAGGGGTTTTAAAAGTCAGAAATGCATGCTGAAGATGCTCAGGGTTTCTCGTCTGCCTTTGATCACAACTCTCATTTGGTGCTTGGTGAACGTGCCTTGCCCATTGGAAAGTTCCTCCCCAGTAAGACATGCAGATGAATTAAACCAAATCAACAGTAAATGGGGACATTTGGGCAAATTCAGCTCAAACAGCGGTATTGTCTAGTTTGCTCATCCACTAAACAGAGCTTCTGCTGTCAAAATTATTCTTGCTCTCTGCATGAAAGAAACGTGCACAAAGCACCAGTAACCAGCTAGTACCATTTACAGTGACTGGCAGGTGACATCAGGGCTTCCCCTAATAATTGTAAAACCATGTCCCTTTAATTTTTGAAACATCTCAGTGAAGAGGGGCTTCTACGTTCTCTGTGTTACTCTCCCCACGATGCCCAGCCTCTCCTACTGTATCCGTATTTATCTTGTCCCAAGTCGAGTGCCAAGATCGCCCTGGTTATGACAAAACTTGAGAGTGGCCGTTGTCCAAACCTAAAGTTGTTTTCAGCTGACCGTACCCCTCCAGATGTTTCTCTGCAACAGCTGGGCAGAGATAGGGGACTGGTCTGCATGCTGTGCTTCAGAGGCTCCTGAGGAGCCTGCCGTCTCCTGATGTGACTCCCATGCAGGCCCCCAGTTAGAGATGCCGCCCTTGGACCAGACCGTTCCACTGGTAGTGATATTTATTGAGCATTTATTTTGTGCTGGGCACAGTTATTCATCCCTGTTTTACTGATGCAGAAACTGAAGCACAGAGGGTCTAAGCAACTGGTCCAGGACGGGCAGGGCCCTAACATCACGGCGTCAGGGAGCAGAGGTGTCCGGCTTAGCTTCTGTGCCATGTAGCTCTTGCCCAAGTCTCTTCTTTTTGTTGTCGTGGCCCTTTTGTTTGGTCAACGAGCAGAAAATGTTTAACACTTGACAGGTGTCTGAAGTCAGTTCCTTTAACGTGGAAATTAAAGCTGAGAAAAGTCCTGTAAGGCAGACGCTGTAGGAAACACAAGTGTCTCTAGGAGGAATAACTCTGACTGGACAACGAGTGGGCTGAGGACAGGGACCTCTTTTATCTGTATGTCCAGGACCCAGCAGGATGTCTGGTAGTGCTTGCGCACGAAGTATTTGTTGATTGGACTTTGGCGAGTAATTTTGGTATTGTGTGATTAACAGGACATTGTTTCATGAGACAGACTTTTGTGGAGTAACCTGGCCTCCTACGAGACGAGTTAGGCCCTGAATATGGCAAGTTAGGCCGTCACCAGCAGTAGGACACAGATGGGCACTGTGTCGAGAGGCTGGGACGTGAAAACACAAAACGCAACATCCACAGACACTGGCGGTAACACAGCGCGCTGCAGAGTACCGGTCGTTTGTATCCCCTCGTGGTTGCCTGGCCGCCCGGGGGCCGCGGCTCGCTGCCACTGCCCCGTGTCATACTGCACGCTGCCATCCCGGAAACCCTTGGAATTCAAAATTCTACATACGATTTCTACTGGCTATGTGTCCGTTGCACACTATCGTATGTCGGCATCATCTGTACAGTAGAGAACAAAACCTAGTCCCTGCCCTGAAGGAGCATCCGGCCTCCCGGAAGAAGAAATAGACCCGTAAACACACAATTACGGAAAAGGACGGCCACGGTGAGGGGTGTGGAGCACAGCCCTGGAGAGAACACGCTGGGGTGACCCAACCCCATCTTCTTCTTGTCATTGGGGGACACGGAAGGCTTCGCAAGGAAGTAGCATCTCCGCTGAGCCCTGACGGAGGGGAGTGCGCTGTGAGGAGGTGACGGAGAGAACAGGGCGATGAAGGCCCTGGAGTTAGGAGAGCGAGCGGGACACAGGAAGGAACTGCTCGCAGAACAGGGAGCCCCGGGTCCGGTGCCGGCGGGAGCGGGGTTCCCAGGAGGACCGTTTTCAGAGGAGTCCGAGGAGGTACGGAGGTGCCAGTCACGGCGGGCGTACATCCGGCGTGACCCGGTCACCCCTATCGCTCTGCATTATTATTATGAATAGTGTCCCTGTCACTCACTAACATATCCCGATTCGGACAATCAGTTAGTTGTACAGACATACTGGTTATTTACTGTAACCACGGATTTGGGCGTTCTCCGTCCAGTTGCATTGGAAAAGAAGAGGAGAGGACGGACTTGAGAAATATTAAGATGATACAGTAAACAGGACTTAGACTAGACCTGGGGTGGGGTCCAGCTGTGTCCCTATGTCACTCACAACCTGCTGTGAGTAGTTCTACAGCACAAATCACTTGGGTGTTTTGTTTTGATTTTTAATGCAGATTCGCCTTAATCTAGACCTCCTCCCTCAGAGTCCCTGGGGAGGCGCTGGCAGACGGCAGGGTTAACAAGCCGCCCAGGTATTCTTGCTGCACGCTGAAGCGTGGCAATCACAAGGATCACGGCTGAGGGCCTGGGAGTCGCAGCGGGACTGGGGAGCACAGTCCCTTTGCTCTGAGGCTGGGATAAGGCAAAAGGACAGGCCGGTGGGCCCCACAGAGGCCGCTCTGCGTCCCCGGGGGGAGCAGAAGTGGACATCAGCCCCGGGAGGTGGCAGAGAACATAAGGAGCCCTAAAAACCTAAACGGCACCACGTTCACAAAGGCACTGCGGGCCGCCGCCCCCCCTCCCCCCCACACACACGTGCGCGGAATGCGTGTACTGGGAGAGAGGAAGGAATGAGCAGAGGAAAGAACAACAGGAAGAAGGAAGGCCACCAGGCCAGGACGCCCCAGGGGGAAGGGGGACTGGGGAAAGGGGGAGCAGGAGGGCTGGTGTGGGGGGCAGAGGGCGTTGGGTCCCGGGGCAGGAAGTAGAAACCCAGGAGTGTCCTACCAATGCAGGATGTCCCCTCGCATTCCTTTCGGTCAAGGGCCACCTGCATCCTGTACAGGTTCGCAATGGACACCCAGCCCCTGGGGCCCTCCGCCCTCCCCTCCCCCACCCCTGACACAGGGCTGCAAACGCAGCTCCTGCGTCTGGGTTCCTAAGGGATCATTCTGAGGGGAGAAGAAAAGAATTAAGGAAGAAAAAGAAGGGGAAGGGGAAGGGGAAGAGGAAGGAAGGGAGGGAGGGAGGAAGGTAGGTCTAATTTAGAACTATCGTCAGTTTGGGCAGGACGGGGTGGGGGGGAGGCGTTGTCTGTTTGGGGCACTCTGGGAGATCCCCCCAACCCCCACCCCCTGTTGAGAACACCAGTCCCCTCTCAGGGAAGGGCTGGGGTTCCCTCCCCACCCCCCAGCCCAGCACAAGGAGGATATCTGTGGCAGGCTTCTTTTCTGTGACACAGGCCCCTGGATCATGCTGATATTTTTATTTATTTTGGCTCTCCTCCTCATACGGCATCATTGCCCCTCGTAATTGTTGACTGACGCTGCTCTCAGGACCCTCCCTGAAATTTCTACACTCCCTCTACCCAGCAGCTGGGAGGATCCCATCGGCCACAGGCTCCCCCTTCTTGTTTGTCCGACGTTTAACGTTTCGAGGACACCGTTGCGGACGCTCAGCGCACGGCTCTCGGGGAGCAGCCGGCCTTTCTCAGCAACGTGCTCTACACCGGAAACGTCCTTCCCCGCTTCGTTCTGTTCTTCTCTTTGCCGAACTGGTTTTTGTCAATAGTGTCCCCGCACTTTCCCGCTGGGTTCCTCAGAGCAAGAGCGCTGGCCTGTTCTGGCTGAGCGATATGACACCATAGGGTGGGAGGGAAATGACAATCCCATCTGCCTGGTGGAGACTTGCAGCATCATTAGCATGCGAAAGGCTCTGGCGGGTGCTGCGGCTGTGTACTTGAGCATCCCCTGCTCGCGCACTCACTCCGGGCACCTCAACCCGCCCCGCCACCACCGCCCCCCCACCACCGCCCCCCACCCCTGCATCACTCCGACTGCCCCGCAGTGAGGGCTGCCCTGGTGCTGAATTAAACCCTTCCAAGGCCCATCTCCCTAAATCCTCCACCAGCCAAAAATAGTGGTCCCTGACCACGTGGCTGATGACAAGTTTTCAGGTTTTATTCTTCCCCAAAATGAAATGTCTTCATTGCAATAGTAATAATTATTCTTACTAATACTTTTCACTATTGTTATAAATTGTTATTAATTACAGACAACATAGAGAAGAAAAAGAAACTAAAACACACACTCTCTCGAGTAAACCACTGTTGACATGCCCTTCTAGATTTTTCTGTGTATTTATAATGATACATGGACTTATGGGGTGGGGTGGAGGGTTGGGAGAAGGGACACACGGTTTTCACATTTTTACGTACTTAGATTTAAATTCCACCATTAAATACTGAGCCCAAGTATATGCTGACCTTATGTCCAGATTTTTGAAATGTAAATAAAAATGGATAAATGGCTCTAAGGACATTGTGGAGTCTTAGAGAATTTAGCGGGAGGCAAAATTCTGTCTATACATATTTACACATTTGGTGATAGAAGAAAACTCTGTAGGGATGTGAAGACATTTGTAAAACTTTGGAAGAAAAAAAAAACATTCAAAACTAAACAGAGGTCCTTGGTTGCTGACAGCATCTCCCCTTGACTTCAGTCTTTAGACGAACAAAGGAGCTTTTCGTCAGTATACAAAAACCACCGAATGGTACAAAATCCGATTAGTCAGGAGAAATAGTAGCAAAAGCATAGATTCAGAAATTGGCTCATGCCAGTTTGGATTGCGGGGGCCGGTCTGTTTGAGGGGAGCAGGGCTGGCTGGAGGATAGAAATAAAGTTGGACATTGCCACTCAAGTCCAAGGTCTGTGGATTAGCACGGCGGGCTGGAAACTGGCCTAGAAGCAGAAGGGTTAGTGAACTCCTTCCTCCAGAATCCTGGTTTTCCCAATTCCCAGGATGCCTCCCTCAAACAGCAGACATATGTATTTCTTTAATGAGATCATACCATACTGTATTTTATACAAGGAAATTGGTGGCATCTTTCCATATCAATAGTTATATTTCTGTAATGTCATCTTAATGGCTACATAGGATTCTTTTATACTGGCTGCACCATCATTTAATGGATTCCCTATGGCGAGAGGTTCAGATGGTTTCCAACTTTCCTTTGTCCCAAACAGCGCTGTGATGAACATACTTAGACTTAAATCTTTGCATGTTTTCCTAGTTTTTCAAGACAGACTCCCAGGAGTAGAATTATAATGTTTGCTGCACACGGGGAATCCGTTAAGTCGAAGGCTCGATAATGGACAGGATTCATCAGGTACCGGTAAGGATAGTGTACTCTCCCTCAGGTGCGCTCAAATGCCTCGTGATGCTTCTGCTAGTTACTTGTGGCTGATGTAACAAATCAGCACAAACATGCTGCCTTAAAACAACAGAAATTCATTCTCCCCGCTTTAGAGCCCAAAAGTCTGACATCCAGGGCTCCGCAGGACCACACACCCTCTGAGAGCCCTAGGGGAGGATCCAGTCCTTGTTTCTTCCTGCTTCTGGGGGTAGGACAGTCCTTGGCTTGTGGCTGCAAAACTTACCTCTCTGCCTCAGTCTTCACATGGCTTCTTCTTTGTATCTGTGTCTTCCGCTTCTTATAAGGACAATTATCAGTGAATTTAGGGCCCATCTGGGTAATCTAGGGTGCTCTCTGCTTGAGATTCTTAATTACATCTTTCGAGACCCTTCCCCAAATAAGGTCACGTTTCAGGGGTTCAGGCAAAGGCATATCTTTTGGGGACCACTATTCAACCTCCTGCAATGTTCTCGTAGACCATGAGGAGTGATTTTCGAGTTGGCGCACACACACATACAGATGTTAGCAGTGGACTCCCTTTTAAAATGCAATCGTATGTGGAACCCCAATTTGTAAAGTGATAAAGTCGAGCCCTTTGGCTGAGGTGGGGTGCAGGAACACATACTAGTTCAAGGACAGCAGATGGGAGAAATTTGATGACTCAAGTCCTTGCTGTCCCTTTAAGGAGGTCGGAGAGAGGACCAAGTAGTACTCCCAGTTCCGAGGGAGACCTTCTCCATCCCCTCCCTTTCTGCATCTGGGCCTCAGCCCACACAGGCCCTGTCCGCTTCACCATGAGGACAATCAGGCACCCAGAGAAGCTCTGCACATGATCAGCTGGACTGGTGCAGCAATCACATGGAGGTCCTGATTTACAGTTTTTTGAAAAGCAAATCATTCACGTATCTCAGCAAAAGTCCTCGAAGGACATTCCTGAGTTTCAGTGGGAGGAAAAATGAGTTGCTTTATGAGCTCTTTCAGCATGTTTCTGGACTGTTGAATGTTACAATATGCTGCAATGTGACAGCCTTATCTGTAAACTGGGCCTGAGCGTCAAACACAGGCTGTCCCCAAACTCACAAATGACTGTGTTCCAAGGGTTCATTTGTGGGTGAGTTATTTGCAACCCAGTGTGTCTTTTCTCATATATTGTGGGCTAGAACTCCCAAGCCTATTGAGTCCTAAACAAGATAGAGCTATGGTAGCTCCCTGACCTTGACCTGGGCCTCCCAAACCCTGAATCCTGGTCTCTATCATGCCTGAAGGCAGGGCAAAAAGAGAAAGGACAAATTTGGCCTAGAGTCCTCCAGGGGTTTAGCAGCTATGGCATTGCTGGGGGCAGCACCAAGGATAAGAGGGTCAGGGAATAAGATGTCACTACAGGGCTGGCTACAAAGGGCCACACGTATGCATATTTCCCGACATGAGGTCTGTAAGGCAGGCTGGGCTGTATTGCTGCTATCTGATTAGTAAAAATTCAGAGGCTATGATTGGGAATGGATTTTGGAAGGTGTATTATACTACCTAGGGCCGCTGTCACAAGTGCCATAAACTGGGTGGCTTAAAACAATAGAATTCTATTTTCTTGTAGTTCCGAAGGCTAGAATTTGAGACCAAGGCAGAGGCACGCTCTCGCTCCTGGCCGCGGGCCGTCCCTGCAGCCTGGCGTTCCTTGGCTAGCAGCTGCTCAGCTCCAATGTCTGCTCCGTTGTCACGTGGCCTTCTTCCCTGGATGCGTGCATGTCTTCACTTGGCATTTCCCTGCTTGCCGCTGTGTCTTCTTACAAGGACATCTGTCATATTGGATTATTGTTCACCCCGATGACCTCAACTTAATTGGATTACATGGGCAGAAATCCTATTGCCATACAAGGTCACATTCACAAATACCAGGAGTTAGGACTCCAATGTATTTTGGGGGAGCACACATTCAACCCATAACAGAAGGCATATCACCCCATCCCAAACAAAAATATAATCTATGGCGGCCATGATGCTTAACTATAGAGGCTCTGCTTAAATACTGCCAATGACAGAAAGGCAATCCAGTCTATTCTAAGGTTCCCTAGTCACGAGCTACCTCATTCCTTAATATGATCCGAAATCTGTGTCTCAGACTTTTACCTATTGATTCCAATTTTCCCTTATGAAACTACACTGAACAAATCTAATCACTCTTATCTACAGCCATGCCACCCTGAACAAGCCCAATCCCATCTGATCTCAGAAGTTAAGCAGGGTCGGACCTGGTTAGTACTTGGATGGGAGACCACCTAGAAAGACCAGGTGCTGTAGGCATAAACAATAAAAAATAAAAATAAATAAGGGATTGTAAACTGACAAGGTCCTTACAATCTGTGAGGTCAACCAAGGGTTGCCTCACTGGAAAAAAAAAAAAAAATATATATATATATATATATATATATATATAGTGTGTGTGTATAAATCATATATATATATATATAAATCTAATCACTTTTGATAAAATCCTTTCATATATATGAAGTCCACCTCCAAATATTTTAAGGCTGAAATTTTCAGATGTGTCTATGACGTTGTTTTAAGCTCTTCTTAGGATCCAACCCACTGAACTCTGTACCTGGTCATTGGTCTAAGCCCATCTTAAGAAGAGGCCTCCACGACCAACTGCTCACAACATAGGTATGGTCTGATAGATAAAGGAATCAATGGGCTCGTTCTCTTCTTGGGATCCAAGTATTGCACCTCTACTGAAGCCTAAGATCATGTTGAGATTTCTGTTTTGTCCTGGTTGTTTTAGGGTTTCGTTTGCTTGTTTATTTAGTGGCCAAACTAGACTATAGACTCACGTCAAGTTTGCGGTCAGCTGGAAATCTGCGAGCTTTTCATACAATTTCTCTTAAAGCACATCTCCCACTCATTAATGCACTGTTTCCTTTTGAGCCTCCTGTATATTGATTTTCATTAAATTTCATCTAATTGCTCTCAGTCCTTCAATATTGCACATTTAGAGTCTTGTGAATCTTGATCTGTCCTTCCCGCATTAGTCATCTAACCCAACTCTGAGTCATCTGCCTTCCAGCAGGAAAAGAGAAAGAGGGAAGACAACCGATATTTATAATATTTATTGAATCTCTACTAAGCTGGGCTAGACAGTTGTTTCTTTTCCAATGACGTCAACACACGCAGAAAAGTTCACAAACATAAATACACAGTTCAATGAATTACCACAAAGCAAATGCCTGGGTAACCACCCGTATCAAGGAAGAGAACATTAAGCTGGGAATGTTTTAATAAGCATTTTTTCTCTTTAAATCCTCAGACCTATTTGGTAATGATTATTAAACCTGATTTACAGATGATGAAACAGATTCAGAAAGGCGAAGGGCATGGCCAGCATCCTGCAGCTGGGAAATAAAGCACAGGATGACTCCCCAGACTGTGCTCTTCCCACTGCCGATGCCGGTCTTAAAGAATGAGAGGTGTGGCCACCTACCCAGATGAGGTGAATAGGAAGTCACCCTGAGCAGGAGAAACAAGGTGAATAAAGGCAAGCAGGTGGGAGGCAAGGACCAAGGGCAGGCAGTTCAGCATTCCTGGAGCATACAGGATCCTGGGAGGAGAACAGTGGCTGCGAATCAGGCCAGATTTGGTTGAATGGCTCACAATATAGATGTCATTCTATATCAGTAGAAAAGCCACTGAAGCTTTTGAGAACTTTGCTTTAGGATAAAAGTAACTCATTTTAAACAACAGTATCCTGCCAGGTTAGTCCTACCAGGTTGGTAGGCTATTCAAACTCTTGTTGCTTAATCAGGATTTCTGGAAGTCTTGGAAAATTGAGATCCGGGACTTCAGGGGATTAGATTTTTTTAGGGTTAGAAAAAGTAGACAGATATGACAAGGTAAGCCCTTAGAGGGCTGGCCAAGAAGAGGCAGCTTAAGGGGCTGGAGAAGGCTGACTGCACGGTCTGTTCCTTCTGCCAGGAGGAACATCACTGCTACAAACGTGAAAAGGCGACACGTTGTCTTAGACCTTCGAGTAAATGAGCAAAGCGGGTAAAGCAAAATGTCAGCCTCGAGCTAAGCAACTTCACATTAATATCACCCGGTGAACAGGCCAGATTTGTTAGAGAGCATGTGTATAAAACTCAGCAACATGGGCTTGGGGACTCCCATGATGACCGGGGCAGCTGACTATTTTTCTTTAGGTCAGTGTAGAGATGAGTCACTTTCTATGCAGATTAGGGAACTGATCTAATAAAGGAAAGAAATAATCAGGCATTTTGACTATATAAAAAAATAAGGACCAGTGACATAATTGTTTTGATGCTTGTTTTGTTTTAACAGTTGAACAAATTATGGGAATAAACGAAGACCACCCAAATGAGAAGCAAAGGCTATTTATTCAGAGCTTGCTATGTATATAGCAAAGGGAATCAGTCACTGTCACTTGCGTTTGATAGAGACACAAAGGCAGACAGAGGAGAAGGAAGGCTTCGGGTGTGCCCTGATGAAGATCATTGGCTTGAGAAGCTGTCGGCAACAAACTAGAAGTGGGGCGCCCTGTGCAGCTGGGTAGGGGTGCATATGTGGCTTTCTCTGGTTGATCCTAAGTTGGGAGCTGAACAAAAATTAAAGAAGCTGTCAGTTAGTAATGGAGTCCTAGCCGTGTGAAGCCCATTGTCATAGAAGTTATTGTTTCTCTTCCTGGACTGTTCCTAGAGATGGCAGTTTGATTTCCTACAAGTCTGACTTATAACAGCCTGGTTTCCTGGGTCTGTTGATTATAGGCAGGGGTGGGCATCCTGGACACGTTGCTACAGGCTATGGGTCAGAGCTCTAGTTTTACATATTGTCTATTTATATATTCTATTGATATATTCAGTCTCTCATAATGAACTAGGCAAAGAAATGATTTTACTTGAACGGGAGTAGACGAGGCAATAAAAGCAAGTGAGTGGGTAAGGGAGAGACTGCGTGATGGTGGACGGAAACCATCCTGGAGAAGAGAAAACACACCTTTTGACAAGAAGAGTCAGTTATCCTCCGTGGCCAGAGCGCAGGAGGGAAAGCGGTAGGTGACGGTGGTGGAGAGGTGGGCTGGGCGAAGAAGGGCTTTGAGTACAAGACAAGGGAGCTAGGAGGCGATGCTGAAGACAGTGGAGAAAACCGGAAACTTTCAAACAGGGTTAACGGAGACGCAGAAGTGTGGTTTTAAAAGAGAAGTCTGGAGATAAATTCGAAACGCCTGCTTGAACTGCTTAAAACGTTCTCTCCCTCCTTCCCTTCTCTGTCTGATAAACTCATCTTCATCCTAAATTCACTGTCCTTTCCTCTGTGAAGCTTCCGGTGACCTTCTAGGACAGAGTTAATCAGCCCCTTCTGGAACCTGAGGATACAGCCTATGCTCCTAATAACAGCACCCATCTCATGAAAAGGATGTATTTTCCTGGATTATCTTCCTCACTGAAGAGTTGTCCTGACAACAATGCTTTATTCCTCTTTGTACTCCCAGGGATTAGCAAGGTGCTTGGAACAAGTAGGCGTTCAAACCCATATGCCATTGTAGTGGGTGCCTGGCTTAGAGGTTGACTTGATGGATGGAGATACTGGACACAGAGGCGGAACTGGAGACAGTGGGGGTTGAACTAAGATAGCAGCGGTGGCTCCTGAATCCTGATAGTTATCAGATTACACGTTGGGGGGACATGGGAGACTTTAAATGGAGATTCTCAGCCCACTTCTAGATCTATTTCCGCAAAATCTCCCATAAGCGAATGGGACCTCAAATCCGAATTCATTTAAAGCTCCCTCAGATGATTCTGAAACTCAGCCAAGTTTGGGAGCCACTGACACAGGTGAGAACCATGCGTGATATTCAGGTGACTCACAGGATAAAAGGAAAGAGTTGTCCAGGCCCTAGACTCCATCACCAGGAAAGGTGGAGATGCTGTTAACCAGGGCGGGGGACGGGAAGGAGTCTTGGAGATGGCAGGGCTTAGGCTGCTTCACCAGTTGGGTGTGAGGCCCGTACTTGTATTCAGATGAAGATGTCCCTTCAGCAGCTGGGAATCAGGCCTGGTGCTCACGAGAGCCATCTGTAACTTACAACCTTGAGAAGCTGACGTTTTGCCACGAAAAAGATCCCATGGTCCCTCTGTTCTCTGTAGTTTAGCAGAGGGGCATAAAAGTTGCTTTTATTTTCTGTAATGGATTTAGCCAAACGGTCAGTACCAATAATCTAGAAACACTCTTAACGAGCTCACTTGAGTCCTGGAGTAAATTAGCATTTGAAAAGTTGCTTATTTCTCACAGTTAGACAAATGGTTTAAAAGAAATTAAAGAAAAGATATCTTTGCTAAAATATGAACTTTAAAAATGGTTGCTTTTAAACTCCAGTTAATGTTACTAATTGACTTGAAAGTCTGTTTTTATAGATAAGTCCTGGATCTGAAAGTAAATATTAGATGCCTCACCCCCAACCCCAAAAGGACAAAAACCAAGTATGCTAAAACATCGGACCTAATCAATTTTCAAATTAATCTGAAATTACTATTTGAATTCAGATTTAGTCAATGTCATGGGTCATCACCCTGAGGCACAGATATAAACCTGATTTACTCGATGACACAAAATAAGGAGCAGCGTAATTTCTCTGGTGAATATTAATAAGCCTTGGAGCCCATCTGGATAATTTACATAAAAATTGGATTTTCCTCTCGATTTATCTCTTCATGGTGAACATCTATAATGTCTGTTCTGCTCCCCGCTCCAATTGCCTTTACCTAAATGTCTACTGCAGGAGCTGCCTTGCTTTGCAGGGACTTCATCCCACTGGCCAAAATGTATTGTTCCGTGACTTGGTATCCCTACCCCACGGGCTGCCGGCTCTCTCCTGTAGTGTGTCTGCCACTGACATCTTGCATTGAAGGCAGCCTTTGTCTAGTGCTAGAAAGTTTAAAGGTAAAGCTTGGGAACTGACAACAGCCATGTTACTTACCAGTAGGAGAAGTCTTTTCAACAGAGAGAATGAAGTTAAAAGAAGGGAATGAAAGAAACCTTGACCCCCTCAAGCCCCTTATTTCAGTGGCCTCTGAGACCACGCTGGAACCCTGACCTCTCATAGTCTGGTTGATTCATTCTTCTTTCGACTCTACACTCCAAGGACTGCTTTTAGCTTAATCTAGAGGAAGATGGGTTTCTAATCTCTTGAAACCAAGAGTACCAAGAGTAATAACGTGATGTTTCATACTGATTTACTCTCCAGCCCAACCTCTGAGATCTTCACTTTCCTTGGAAACAAGTAGCTATAACAGAAATCAGTGAGACGAGATGGTCTCTCTCAGGGGTTGAACTGTGTCTCCCAATAAGATATGTCGAACTCCTAATCCCCAGTACTTCAGAATTTGACCTTTGGAAATTGGGTTGTTGCAGATGTAATTAGCTAAGATGAGGTCGTATTGAAGTGAGAGTGGGCCCTTAATCCAATACGGCCGAAGTTTTTCTAAGAAGAGACACAGAGACAGAGATAAAGGAAATGGCCGTGCCAAGATAGAGGTGGAGAGCAGAGCAGGGCAACTACAAGCCAAGGACTGTTGACCCTCCGCAGAAGGTAAAGGAGAGGCAAGGAAGGGTTCTCCCCTACAGGTTTCAGAGGGAGCGTAGCCAAAACTTGAATTTCGAATTCCTAGCCTCTAGAACTCTGGGAAAAGACATTTCTGTTCTTTTAAGCCGCCAGTGTGTGGCACTTCGATAGGCAGCCCTAGGAAACTAATAGTCTCTAAGACTATTTTCATCTAGAAATTTCCTCATTTCAGTGTTCTCGTGAGGTTGAGAAGGGACAAAAAAAATACCATGCCCTTCTCCTTTCTATGTGCAGGAAGTGACCACCTAAATCGATGGGGCTAGAGGGGATCAGCAAAGGGGAACAAGACCGTGGGGTTAAAGACTTTCCTTATAATGCTTTACACCCCATAGGTGCCCAATAGAGGTTGTAGACCAACACTTGGCTAGGGCTGAACTTCAGGCAGTACCTGACACAGAGCAGACCCTCAAAACAAGTTATTCTCCTAGATATGTTATAAAAGGAACAGGAAAAAAATATACAGACGGTCCCCACCTTATGACGACTTGATTTAGAAATTTCTGACTTTACAGTGGTGCAAAAGCAACCCACATTCAGAAGAAACTGTACTTTGAATTTTGGATTTTGATCTTTTCCAGAACTAGCGATACGAGTGCTACAATACTCTCTTACGATGCTGGGCAGCAGCAGTGAGCTAGGCGGAGGGGAAGTACCAAAGTTCTACGGTGCGCTATGCTGCCAGTGTCTGTAGACAATTGTTTTGTGTTTTCTCATCCCATCATGTCTACGAAAGCCCATTTGTGTCTCTTGCTTCTGCCGAGAAGAAGAGGCAGGCAGTTACCCTAAGGCGAAACTCAAGATTGTTACCTAATGGTAGCCGATGTAAGCAGTCTGACACATTTAAGGTCTGATGTTGGTAGCTTGGGTGTATTCGCGACTTAACGATATTTTCAACTTATAATGGGTTTATTGAAACGTAACCCCATCGGAAGTTGAGGAACACCTGTATTCAAAAGAGGTTTCCTTCACTGCTGTGAGCTTTGCCGTGAACGAACCCCACACCCCAGCCCTGTTCAATAGTGCGTGCTTCCACTCCTTTTTCAGATTTTTGCCAAAGTGCTGGGATATTAAGGCCTCCTCTTTAAGAAACATTTAGTCTAAATGTCTTGCTTTACCTGAAAACACAAATCTCTCTTTGTTTCTGCTGTATTGTTTTAACCAGAGGAAAACCTAGTTGGCAACAAGCAAACAAACAAAAATAAATGTTGGCCTTCACAGCTGCCACTCCTCATCCCAAAGGGGCAATTTCTCACACCTTTTCTAGTGTTTAGAAACTCTGTGCGTGTGATCACAAGTAGATTTTCACACAAATGTCAGGTGAGAGGACAGTGATTTAGTATCCTGTGAGCGAATCTTCAAGTCCATACCTTTTTATCTACTTTAATATCAGAAGTTAATCATATTTACACAAGATAAATCAGGATGTTTCAGTAAACTTAAATCGTTCATGCTAATAAGTGGGCATGTCAGGAATACAGACCTTCAAAACACTTGGAAAGCAGATTGGTGAACATATTTAAAGTCTTATTAAAAAGAAAAATTATTTTTACATATTTCTAAAGTAACTTGGAAACCAGTGTGTCCATTGATTTATGCGAGCTTCCTTTATAAAGATTGTGTCAGTTTTCTAGGGCTGTCATAATAATATACCACAGAGCAGGTGGCTTAAACAACAAAGATTAATTTCCTCACAGCTCTGGAGGCCAGGAGTCCAGGATCAAGGTGTCAGCAGGATTGATTTCTTCTGAGACCTCTCTCCTTGTCTTGCCAACGGTCACCTTCCTGTGCTTTCTTGTGGTCTTCCTTCTGAGCCTGTCTGTACACTAATCTCTTCTTGTAGAGACACCAGTCATAATGGACTACAGCCCACCCTAATAACCGCATTGTAAGTTGACCACCTCTTTAAATACCCTAGCTGTCTTTTCTACCATAGCTGTCCCACCGTCAAGGCCACTCTATGGTCCCAGATAGATCTTCAGGCTTCCACATTTGCATTTTTATTTGCATTCCAGCCAGCAGGAAGGAGACGTGTCCATTGTTATCTAATGAATTTATTGGTTTAGTGCTATTCTAACTCAAAGCCCAAGGGAAATTTTGTAGAACTTAATTTTTTTAAAAAAAGTCTAGAGTTAGAGGAATGAACTAACATTAAAAATGTATTGTAAAGCTGTATTAATTTTCATTCTATATAGTTTATAATATAATACTTTTATAATACAATGCTATTAGATTTTATAATATAAAACAATGTGATAATAGTTTTCAATTAAACAGACAAATCAAAGAAATATTATATAAAGTCCAGAGATAAACTTTATTATTTAAGAAAATTAAATAGATGATAAAAGTCATGACAAAAATCTGTGGGAAGGAAAATGGAGTTTTCTTTCAGAATCATTTATAGGTCATTTAGGAAAAAAAATCTATTAGATATTGACAATAAGCCTACATTAAAATAAATTCCAGATGATTTAAGATTTTAATGTATTTCAGAATATAAAAAAGAATAAAATAGAACTAAATAGGTACTAAACATCTGGATAGAAAATGACTTTCTATAGAGAAAGCAGGAGAAGAAATCAAAAGATGAACAGATGTTACTAGATACAATGTTAAATGACTACATCAAAAATAATAATAAAACCAATAACCAAAAATAAGGCAGAGTTTGAAAATGTAAATAGCAAATATGACACAAGTTAACAGTCTTTTATATGAGTTCATAAAGTAGATAAGAAAAATCACTATGAACTTTCCCCTAAAATAAAGTTAATGAGCACATATGTGGAAAGATGATCAAACATAGTAGTCAAAGAAATAACAGATTTAAATTCCTTGTCATTCTAGCCAATTAAACTTTTTAAACAAATTAATATGAAATTCCATCAATCCTAAAAATAAAATAGTATTTTTAGATATCTAATCTGAAAGTAAAATAAGACGAAAACATGAGAAAATCTTGACACACACAGAAATTCAGAGCAGTATTACATATTGGCAAAGAGCCAACATGTAAATGAATGAACAAATTAACCCCCAAAGGAAGACTGGTTAAGTTAAATGAAATATAGCAACTTGATGGCAGAATATGTGTCCATTTAAATTGTTTTATATAGCAAACAAGTAATTTAAATAATGGTCTTATGTTAAGTGGCAACAAAGTCAATGTTCTGTTACCTCTGAGATATTCCCAATGCTTATATCACAGTGCCTGATTCACAGCAGGGATTCAACAAAAACTTGGCAAATGAATGAAAACTATATACACACAGTATGATTTTTGACCATGTGAAACAAACCTACTTATAGAAAAAAATTAAAAGAACTATAAATAATCATAGACATATCACCTCTTTTCTGTTACTTCTCTGTAGAAGAAAAAAGGCAATGTCCCACATAGTGCATGAGATACACTCATCATCATTTATCATACGTCAGATATAACTTCAGCGTATCTTGTATCTTTATTTGCTAAATCTGGTAATCCTACTAGATATCAGATTTAATATCCTTTCTTGTAGTTAATTTTTGAAGTCCGTCGAATGGAACAGTTTCTTTGATGGCATTCACAAAAAGTATTTGGTTATTTTACTTTTTCTCATATATAATACGTGTGTGTGCATGTGCATGTGTGTTCGCATATTTGCCCGTATAGAAAAAGTATGGAGGAAAAAAAATCACCCCAATTCCATTAGCCAAAGATAACCATCACTTACATTTTATTTAAGACATTCTATACATGTTAACATGCAGATTTAAGTATGTAATTTAACACGCATATGGAATCATACCATATATACTTTCTGTAATCTTCTTTGCTGTTTATGTTTTTCTCGACTGCCAATTTCACTGCCTATCCAGGTCTTAACTTCCATAAAATCTCCTTTACTTACCAATCCCAGGGGGCCGCCAGTACATGAGTTACATATGCAAATGATTAGCTAGTAGTTTGTTGTCTTTATGGCAAACCACATAGTGTCGGCTTACAGAGGGGCCTCACTTGAAGGGGCAAGTCCAGAACCTATTATCTAAGTCCTCGAGGAGTCTTGAAAAAGGCACATACTTTTGTGAAAAATATGTTCATGTCGATCGGTATTTATTTCATTCGTCTCACTTTACTAATTTTGTTTCAGAAACTTACTAAATAGGAAAACATGAGACAATCAAAACGGATGTTTGGGAGAGATGCCGATCACCCAGTACAGTCCCAACAGTTGAGTTTAATATTTATTGAGCGGCTACCATCAGCCAGGCACAGGGTTAGGGACATGAAGATTATGAAAGCCAAGAAAATGTGCCCATGATGTGGAGGAAGCTTCCACTTACCCAACATAAAATGAACTACATATTTGTCCGTGATTCTTACCACTCGGAAATACCACCATGAACATTTTACTGTGTGTCATTCCCAATACAATAACTATAAAAGTTAACACTTATGGAGCACTTGTTGCGTGCTGGCTTTGTTCTAAGAGTTTTGCTACTCAACTCATGTAATCCTCAAAATAAGGTACCATTCTTATTTCTATTGTACAGATAAAGAAACTGAGTCAAAGAAAGATTGTTCGATTTGCCTTGAGTTATATGGTTACAGAGTGGCAGGGCCAGGATTCGAATCCCATGTCTCTCAGTGGATGGTGACAAATAGATAGCTAGATCAGATCAAATTGCTTTGGAAAGCACACTTTGATTAAATGGTCTATAGCGTTTGATATGTGCCAATCACTCTTCTAAGTGTTTTACCTATATTGGTTTATTTTATTTGTAAAGCCAGCAAGTACAACTTAGTCCATCCAGACATTGCCCTTGACTATAAGTGACTAAGGAATTTACAGGGAGTAGAATGCCAAGGAGACTGGGGATTGCCCTGCATTTCATCAGAGCTTCTGTCAGTAAATTCAGAGAGTTCTGCCTCACTTGAAAAGAAAGATTGCTTAAATGAAGCCTTTCAAGTCCGTTCTCTCGGCCTCGAATTTCATGGTCATGTCCGAATGAGTCCAGCTCTGAACCCATCTCCAGGAGAGCTCAGGCATGATTGATAAATACTTTCGCACAAGTGAGCAAGGGTCACAGACCTATAGTTGTATCACTTCATTCACAGACCTGAGAAATATGAGCAATTTTGCTCCAAGCCATAAGGCAGTTTCATGGTAGTAGATTCTCAACTGATGAGTGGGAACCTTTTAAAACGCCATTGTTGGTCTCCGGAAAAATGGGCATGCAACTCAAAGGAAGGCTATCTGACAGGGAGCGCTATCCCCACCAGGGTCCAAAGTCATCCTTGGCCTTGAACGACCCTCTGCCACAGTGAAGGGGCCAGGGTGCAATATTAATTTCCTCTCATCCCTTTCTTCCTCTTGAGCAAATTTGAATCGTAAAGTTTACGTGCACGTTAGCCTATACATTTTAAATAGACCCTGTAAAGCCCTGGGCGTAATGAATTCAAGATGCCCATGTCGTAGTAATTCTGCACACGAGCTGCGTTTTTTTGATTTGGATCCAGGCTTCTTAGGATTATTAAAAGGAACAGACTTCAGACTTCCGGGGAAGTGAAAAGAAGAATGATGGTATGAAGTTTCGAACGGCTGCCCGGTTTCAAACACTGCTGTCCTGGAGCCCCAGAGCGCCAGAAGGCGCGCAGCAAAACGAGTGTGGGTCTGCGTGGTGGCAGGAAGGTCCCGGAGTGAGATGCGAAGGTAGGAGGGACATTCGAACTTGCTGTGCGCGCTGCCGCCTCCCCGCCCAGCGAATTGAAATTGTGGCCGATCCTGAGCCCATGGCCCTGCGGCCCTGCGCATATTTCTGCATTTCTAGGATAACCCCGCCTTGCAAGTGCCCAAGAAACTCATTCTTCATAGGGATCGGAAGGCCCACCCTCCCGTGTTCATTATTAGAGGAAGAGAGGCGCTCTTCCAGAGGAATTCCAGCGTGCAGAGGCCCTTTAAAAGCTCAGTGAGCTCAGGTTCCCTGAAGCTGTTCTGGAAACTTTCTGTCTTGACCTCCCTCCCCTCTCTAGCCCCTCCTGCCAGACCGCTCGGAGAAGCTTCCACGGGGTGGGCGGGTCGGTCCACTGGGATCTCCTGTCAGATCAGCAGCCAGCCGAGGCTGTTCACTTGCTCCAAACTGGGGTTCACTTATTCCATTTCAAGCAGCTCTCCAATCTCCAGGAGCCTTTAGGAAGTGCGGGCAGGGAGGGGTCACCTTTGCAACCTGGCACCCCCTCTGTATTTTTCTGGTGAACGCAGACCAGTTGTGCACGAGCATGGCCAGGACATATGCTTTTCACTCCGAACGTTCACATGAACTGTAAGGATCTCTTGTTCCCTGTAACATAAGACGAGGTTTCAAAAAACAGAATCCGGGAACGCGCCAGGCCAGCAGCGGGAGGCGGGCGGTCTTAGAAGCAGATGGAACAAAAGATTGGGTTCCCAAGTTCCTAGGGTGAGACAAAAGGGCGAGATGTCAACCCAGGACCACCCAGGGAAAATTAAATACAGATCGACTCTTGATGGCTTATGTTAACAGAGGGGAGATAGAGTTTTGATCTTGGGGAAAACAAACATCACAAACTTTACCCTTAACCACTGTTTATCACGCTCCTACCCTAGAGTAGCGAGAACTGCTAACTGGCCACAAACACACAAGCGGAGGCGTCTGTCACGCAGCCTGTCCTCCGTGGGCTGGAGAGCAGGGAGGAATGCCAAAAGGAGCCTCCGGGCTTCCCAGCCATTGAACAAAGGGGAGAAACGGGTCTTACAAGGGTCAACTACCCTTTCTCAACTCGAGGGTGGGATCCGAGGCCACCCTGGCTCTGCCTTGGGATAAGAGGCAGCCCACCCACCGCATGCCACCCAGCCTACCTGCCACAGCAGTGTCTGTCCCCCTGGGCTCTTATCGCCTGGGGTTACGGGTAAAGTGAACCTTCTAAGTCCACTCTCAACGTAAATCTTTTCGCTGTTATTTTTTAGAATTTATTATGAAAAATTTCACACATGCTCAGAAGCAGAGAGCATGGCACAATTAATTGCAGATTCAACAACGATCAAGATTTACCTTATGTCTTCGTTCGCCCTATATTTCTTCTTTACAGCAAATCCTGGACATCAGGTCATTTCAGCCCCTCCTGCTTCAGGAAGCGTCTCCGAAAATATAGACATTGTCTACATAACTGTAATATGTATATTCTCTCCATTATAGATCTGCTCCTCCAAGACCCTGAGACACGCTGCTTGCCTGGGCTGCTGAATCCAGCAGAGACAAGCGGTCAGCCCAGTGTCAGACTCCTGAAAGCCTAGGACGAGGAACTATGTGCATTTCTTAATTAGAGAATGACTCGTTCATTCACGTAGGGACCAGCAAGTCCCAGTTATGTTCTGTTCACCAGGGGACTGGCAGTAAACAAGACAGATGACAGCCTTGGCCTCGTGGAGTTTATACTCTAATTGGAGGAGACATAAAATTAAAATAATCGCATAGTAACAATACTAGACAAGATGACTGCAGATGATGATGAAATCTAAGGAAACGGAAAAGGGCGGCATCATAGGACAAGGTTGGGGAAAGCATTACCTCAGACTGGCGAGTAAAGCAAGTCTTCTCTGAGGAGATGTCATTTCAGCAGTGACCTAAAGGACAAAAAAAGAATCAGCCAGGCGAACACCTGGGAAAGGGGTCTTCCAGGCACGGGAAAGGGCTGGCACAATGCAGGACCCAGCTCAGTGTGTCATGGGAACAGGAGAAAGAAGAGCCACCGTGTAGCACACTGAGAGATGGGAGTGTGCCAGGTGATGTCACAGGTAGGCAGGGGCCATGGCACATTGGTTCTGACGGCCTTCGTCTAGTGTGTCATTTATTCCGACTGCAATAGGAAGCTGCTGGAGGGTCTTAAGCAAGTTTCGGATCTGCAGGATTTTGGTTGCGGCCCCTGAGTAGGTGGTGGTAGCATCTATTAAGAATGGAGCGATGAAGGAAGAACATATTTGTAAGGGGAAAGGTTAATTTGGATAAAAAGTTCTATTTTAGACCTCTTAAATTCGAGATGCCTATTAAACGGTCCTGGAGAAGTCCAGTAAGCTACTGAATTTACGAGTCTAGGGTTCAAGAGGAAGGTCAGAACTGGAGACATAATTTTGGGAGTCGCCGGCACATGAATAAAATGTATACCCATGAGACAGGATGAGAGCACTAAGGGCAAAAAATATAGAGAAGCAAAGGGGCTTCGAAGTTCAGAATATTGGAGAAGGAGCCAGGAAAGGAAAACTTCATGAAATAGCAGCCAGCATAGCGTGGTGCCAAAGGAACCCAGAAAAGACAGTGTTTCAGGAGGAAGTGGTCCGCCACTAAATGCCACAGGGAGACTGAGGACCGATCCCTGGTTTGAGCGAACGCGGATCCCTGGTAATTTTGACACCCGTCATTTTAGTCGTGCGGTGGAGGTGGAGGCCAGCTGGTAGTGGTTAAGGACAGAGTTGGGTAGGAATCGTAGAGGCAACTGTGAAGAACTACTGTGAAAAAGAGCAGGAGCAAAGAATGGAGGCCGTTGCGGGAGAGGAACAGGGGCTCTAGGTTTTCGTTTGGGTGGTTGTTAGGTTGGTCTGAATGATGGGGTCATCATGGGTCTGTGGATGGACATGACCCTAGTAGAGAGGGAGAGAGATTGACACCAGAGACGGAAAGGAAGCTACTGGAAGAAAGTCATGCAACTACTTTGCGACCTCTTTCAGGGATATTAAGAACAGCGTTCTCCGAAATTAAATGAAGCATGTGGAGTGTCCGGAGTACGAAATGGACGCTGAGAGCTAAATGTGGGGAAAGTGCTTGGGTTGGGAAGGCGGGGTCAGAAGAAGTAAGAGAGAGGGAAGGGAAATGAGATTTCCTGGGCAGTAACCCTGTGACAGGAAAACATGGGCAAAGATATAGGGCAAAAATTACTGCATAATTTTTTTTTTTAAGTTTCGAGTGCTCACTGCCTTTTTTTTTAATTATTATGGTAAAATAGACATAACGTAAAATTTATTATTTAACCAATTTTAAGTGTACAATTCAGTGGCATTAAGTACATTCACAGTGTTGTACGACCATCCTCACTATCTATCCCCAGAACTTTCTCATCATCCCGAACAAACTCTGTACCCATTAAACAATAACTCCCCATTTCTGCCTCTGTCTAGTCCCTAGTAATCTCTATTCTACTTTCTACCACTATGAATTTGGCTAGTCTATGTGCCTCATATGAGCAGAATCACACAATATTTATCCTTTTGTGTTTGATTTATTTCATTTAGCATGTTTTCAAGGTTCATCCATGATACAGCCTTCTTAGAATTTCATTCTTCTTTATGGTGGGATAATATTCCTTTATATATATGATGGAATAAATATACATATACCATAATTGGTTTATCCACTCATCTGTTGATGGACGTTTGTGTGGTTTCCACCTTTGACTCTTACGAAGAGTGCTTCTAAGAACATCAGTGTACAAGTGTGAGTCTCTGCTTTCAGGTCTTTCAGACATATATCTGGAAGTGGTCCCATCTCTTTTTTGTTTAGTGCTCCTAGCACTCCATGGACAGATATTCCTCAGGCTGGGACTTGTTCCCTCAGTGGAGATTTGTACGTGCCCAGTTCCCAAAACAATCCCATAAACAGTACATTGTCCATGGCTTCTGCTCGCTCTCAGCCAGGCTCGTCTTCCACATGAGCCCCCAGCCCTCAGCCTCCAGGTCTGACAGCTCCTGGTTCTGCAAAACGGAATCTGTTCACAGGTTCTGGTGATAAGGGAGAAGGTGGGGAGCCAGCCCATTCCTCTAACTCTTCCTATGCCTGACTGCATGGGGGGTGGGGGGATGGAGAGGGAGTTGGGGGTGGAGTTGACTGACTGACTGCTGTGGGGTGGTTAGGTGTAAATGCTTAACACAAACGCCTGTAAGTGAACCTCCGCTTCATTCTCCAGATTTTTTTTTTTTTTTAGAATTGGGACAGAGCTTTCTCTTCTAAAATTGTGCTACTTCTGGAAAGAGCTAAAACCTGACTTTTTCGAGGATAAACAAGTCATTTGATGACAAGTCACAGCACTATGGTCATCTAGCTATCTTGCACAAGCTAAAACTTAACACTTTAAACACCAGAAGAGACATTATCATGATAATTGAGCTAGAAAAATTACTTGTAGAAAACAAGTAAAACAATGGAATTGCCAATGTTTTTTTAATAGCTACAATTTCCTGTAAACTGCTATACAGGAAACGAGATAGTCTTTCCTTTAAGGTATGAAAGTATCTTGTGATCCAAAAATAACTGGTCTCAGCATTGTTTCAGCAGAGTTTAGCTTAAAATAGAATTTTGCTTTCCTTTTAAAATATTATGATCTGCCTGATTCTACACTACTTGGTTCCGTTTACACAAATCATCCTGGAATAAAAGGCAATTTAGTAGCTCAAGGGGAAAAAAAATGTAAGTTCTTTGTTAATATTTCTGGCTCTCTACTGATTGCAACAAGCTGGTGAGGACCCCAGGATAAATCCTACGGTGGATGAGGAGGGTGGGGGAGGGTGGGAGATAAGACTTGTGTCTCGGACCCAGAGCATACCCATACAATAGCTTTTTCACTGCTAAATGTGGTGTGTGCGCACACGCACGCACGCATGGGCACATGATTCATTCATTTTGGGGGGGGGGGGCGAAGTCCATTTTCCCTTCTCATTTTCTGTCTTTTCATCTGTTCTTGTAAACTTTAAATTGATCTTAAATTGATTTTATTTTCCTAACACAGTTTTGACATTTTTGATCTAGTCTATTCTCCAATCATTCACACGAGAGATATTATTTCGTGGAGTTTTGTGGGGTTTTGTTGTTTTTGTGGTTATTTTTGTTTGTTTGTTTACCCTCGTTGGACTCTGTCTAGAACTTTTCCCATTGCTGAGTTTATTTTTTTTTAGTTTCGCAATTCTATTTCTGGAATACTTTTTTGCAACTATAGTATTGACCTTACTTTTTCTCCCATTCCTTTTAGATATTTTAGATTTAGGTTATATTTTCCTGAACCTATTTTATAAAACTCCTTCTTCAAAATGTAGTTAAGTACAGAATAAATTGATGTTTGGCTCATTACTGACTCCGTATTTCCAGTTTTAATTGTCCACCCTCCAGAAAATCAGCAGTGAAGATTATAACTATGAAGTAGCTTCTGTGACACCCCCATTTGCATCCTTTTACTTGGAAAGATTCTTTATCTATCCCACTTAGATTCCCTACATGACAGAAATCAAAATTAAGAAACCTTTTAAAAAGAGTGGTCACTTAATTTTTAATTCTAGAAATATGTTCTTTCCTCTCAAAGTCAGGAACGAGGCAAAAAGCAAATGAAATCAGACCAGAGAAAAGACACAGAAATATTAAAGGAAAGAATAAAAGGGAGGATGTGGTAAAGATGGATTGTCATTCCTAGTAACTCCAAGAGAAATATGTTATTTTAGAAAGAAAAGAAAAAAACATTTAAAGTGGAAACATCAAAAAATACAGAAAAACACAAAGAACATAACAAAAGTCATCCATAATCCCTCTAATCAGAGAAAACCATTGTTAAAAATTAACAATTTGGTTTATATCTTCCATTATGTTCTTTCACATATGCGTACATTTTTATATATATGTATATGTATTATATTAATTCCAAATACCTTATATTTATACTGCCATCACACTTTGGGGTAAAATATAAAGTGATCTTCAGAAGAAACTTCTTAGTACAATGATCCCGTCCCTCCTCCCCTCCCCACATCTGTGGTGGAGAATATTTCTCTTAAGGGGACCCGTTTGCCTTGCTGAGGAAGATATGCAGGCAGGAAGGGGGAGCCAAATTGTAGCAGTGGTCACAGAGGGACAACAGAGGGTGAAAGGGGTCAAAGCACCCAGTCCCTCTCTGGTCACTAGTGTTGACATTTCTGCACGTGAAATGGGGACAGTATTCAGAGGTGGACTTAAGAAAGATGGCGTAGATAGAAGCTTTCAAAGTGCCTCATGCTAAATTATGGGCGTTTTAAGATGACGTTTAAAGGAAAGAAGAGAACGACATGGTATTATAGGTAGATGGTGTAGCATTTATCTGTGTAAATGATTTTGCCCCTCGTTGAGTATAAGTTGGAATAAACTTCTTGTGAGTAGTTTCCTTCTACTTCTAAAGGTAAGACATTTCTGGCTTTCTTCTAAACTGAGAGTAGCTTGTGAGGACAGGCTTATGTTTAATGAATATAGCCCTGCCCTAAAATACAGAAGAGATGTACTTGATGAGAAAAAAGAGATTATTTGTAATCCCTATGTATTAGACTCTTCCAGTTGCAAACATTAGAAACCTGACTTAATATGAATTAAGCGAAAAATTAATCGATTGACTCATTTAGAAAAATGTTTAGAAGAAGCAGACAGTCTTCCGACCAAAGGTTAATCCTATTATAATTCTGATATTTTGGGACCAAGAGTATCCTATATTCAAGCTGCAATAACCTTCAAAATAACTCATTGAAGGTTGCCCAGGGAATGATTTGTTGATGTTACAGAAGACAGCGATGCAAAAGCAAAGGGACTGTGCCTGGAACTTTTCTAAATAATTAAGCTACAGTTGCTATTTGCAAGGCACTGCAGAAGAAATCTTTTAGTAGGTGCCACAATACAGTCATGAATGCAAAGCCTAGACACTTCTTATGACTGTATTTTGGATCATCCTTTGTTTTGCTCTCAAAGGACAAAGATTAAAAGTCTTTAATGCAGAAGCCAGAGATAGAGAAGACACATTTCTCATGGCCTGGATTAGTAATCCTGATATGCTGATTTAAACACTCTCAAAGCTGGATGGCGGATGGTGTCCAGCTGTAGACCAACCCCCCATCCATTATCATTTACTGCAGATGGAAGAAAGAAATAAACAAAACCTATAATGTGATGGGTACTTTACAGAAATCTCTCTGGAATTCTCACAACAATGAAAGGAAGTTATCATGATCCCTATTTTAAGAGATAAGCAAAATAAGGCTCAGAGAGCATTACTTGCTTTTCCATGACCATCTGGTTCCTAGGAAGTAAAGCCAGGATTCTGGAACTGAACTATCTGATTTCAAAGCCTGAGCTTTGGATTGTGGGCCCACCTTCACGCCGAGTGGTGTCTTCGGGTGTTGTATAACACCTAGCTTTTGGTTTCCTGTTACAAATCCTCCTCTCCTTACCATAGATAGATTTATGATCATCGCAATATCATATAAAAAAAGCACAGTCCAAGGATCTGGGAATGCAAAGAAGAAGTGAACACAACTTATGCCCACCAAAAACTTGCTGGAAATGGAACCCAAATATGAAACAATAAACGGCAACCTGGGGACGGGTTTGGGGTGAGTAACGAGTAAGTAGAAAAGACTCAGAAGACAGTAACAGACTCTAGTTATCCCCAGATGCCTGCCTCCCCTTTCTTAATAAGACAAAGCCTGTCCTTCTAGCTGGGACTATAGCCATCCGGAATATAGACTACATTTTCCAGCTTCTCTTGCAGCTACGAGTGACTACATTCTATCCAATGGGATGAAAGCACAAATGACAAGTGCAACTTCTGATGGGGTTTCTTAAAGGAAAAAAAACGATGGCATCCTTCATCCTTTCCTCTTGTCTCCCTGTCAATGCTTCATCTGGCCATTTTGAATCCTGAAGCCGGTTTAGGAGTGGAAGTCACGGAGGGCAGAGCTACGGGGTGGGAGAAGCCCAGAGATCTGACTCCATGTCGCACAGCCTCTCCTCTAGACTGCCAACTCCTTTCTTTTGCAGTAAAAGAGAAGTAAACCTCTATCTAATCTCAGCCATTGTTATTCTGGGTTTTTGTCATTGCAAGCAAATTTAATCCTAACTACTAAAAGGACACAGTTCTATTACACACGATCCCCCCCCCTCCCTAATCCTACAATGTGATCTCCAGCAAGTCACTTAACCTTTCTCAGTGTAGCAGGGACAGTCTATCTGATGAGATAAACCGATGAGAGAGTACTTGGAGGTTTTAGTTGGCCTATAGTAACACAGTATGGCTGGGGGTTGAGGGAGGAAGAAAAGAAAAAAAACTGTATACACAAGGCTACTCAACTCATAATTTCCTGAAGCACTTAAAGAATAGCAAGTATAGGGCAATGTTTAAAAGTGTGTTGCACAAACTTTAAGTTCTTTGAGAATTCAGGGAAGAGTAAATGCTAGAGTAAATGATTAAAGGTTTGGTGAAGGAGATGAAGGAATGAAGCCATTTCAGTTTGTAAGTCATGACTGTTTTGCTACAAGTTCTAGAAATTCAACCGAACCCTGCTTTTAAAGAAAATGAGCAGGGAGGGGGTTCGTGGTTGGATCATGTAATTAGAAAGGCAAGAAGCAAGTTCAAGGAAGGCTGGGTCACGACCAAACCATGTCATTAGGATATGGTCTCAGCTCTGCTTTCCTGAGCTCACTGTATTTTCAGAAAGCAAGTGGCAGCGCCTGACAACTCTTTCAATTTAGCAGCCCAGGTAGAGAATCTCTCCTTCCTTAGGGCTGCAGGGAAGTCGTCCACCTGCCTGACTCCCTGACACTCTGCTTATGCAGACCTGGTCATGTTCCCACCTGCAGACTGGATGAGTCAGAGAACTTATATAGATAGCATCGGTCCCACCCAAAGTTCATGGACTGGAGATTTCAGAAGGGTGGTTGTTTAAAGGAAAAGTGAGATGCTATTGTCAGTAGAAGGGAAATGGATGTTGGGAAGAATACTGTTCAATTTAGGGCAGAGAAGAAGAAAAGCAAAGGTGCAAAGTCTGGAATGAGGATGGGCTGAGTGGAGGCAAAAATTCACGTAGGCAAGAAACGTGCTGGCAAGAGATCTCCGTCCCCTCTGTAGGAGTTTGCTAGGGCTACCATAATAAAATAGGTGGTTTCAACAACAGAAATTTACTTCTCACAGTTCTGGATGCCAGAGGGAAAAACAACATTTTCAATGGCAATCCACTCCTGATCTGTTGACCTTACTACATCTCAAATTTTCTATGAATACACTGTGTTTTAAATACCATATATCATTTAAGAGATGCTCATTTATAAGTAACAAAAACCCAGTTCAAATCGCCTTACGCCTTAAGGAACATGTGTTGTGGGTAGAGAGTCAGGATGGCTGGTTCGTTTCAGTCTCCAGTGACGTCCTCGAGGACCCAGTGTCTTCCCGCCGTTCGCCTGCACTCTGCCATGTGCACTTCACCCCTCACTCCCAAACCCACAGGCTTCCTGATTCAAACGGGACCAGGTCTTTCTGGAAGCTGTCTCAAGAGAAGGGAGCCCGGCAAACCTCTTTGCAAAATTGGGCGTGTGTCCATCCCTAGCGAAGGCCAGGATTATACTGATGAGTTTGGACCTGAGCCTCCTGTCCTTCCTAGAATCAGTGGAGATGCCCGTCAGTTTGCAGAGAGCGTGAGAGCTGCATGGAGGCGTGGACCCCTGAATGGATCCTGAGCAGCAGAGGTAATAGGAAAGGGGGAAGTGCCTGATGTCCAATGCAGCGAAGTGATAGCAATGGAAGTAAGAAAAAATAAAGGAGAGACACAGGGCAATAATCTGTATTGTGGTGGTTTAGAAAGAGGGGTAAAAAAACCTCACACAGTTGTAGGAACCTCATTTGCAAGTAGAACCTATCTTTGGTGGCTTTTACTAGCAGGACACAATTTGCTTCTTGTGACATGGTTCTGATTCTGAGATGGCCGGCTAAAGAAAAAAGTCATTAAATTTAGACTCTGCATTTCTGTCTTACATTTGCCTGTCTTATCTTTTAAGGTTGTAAATTTGATGAGAAAAGACGTCATATATTTTTATAGTATAGTGGTAATTAAAATGTCAAGAAGCCAAAAAAAAAAAAAAACAGGGTACCATTTAGCTTATGAATTTTAATGCCTGTTCATTGCTTTTCTTCAACGGTTTCTCTCATTTCACGCATACACATAAATATTAGTTCCTCCCCCAACCACGGCCCACCCACTTACCCCCGGACACACATACATTGAGTTCTGGGAAAGATATGGTATCAAACAAGAAGCACAATTCTTTATTAAAGCATCAGAAAAAAAAAAAAAAAAAGAAGGCTAATTTAATCAGTGTCTAGTCTGGAAAGAAGAAAAAAAGCATCTATAATGTAGAAAGGTTGTTTGTGATCCGCTCCTTGAAAAAACGTCTGCTTGATTTATATCTTTCTGCTGCTCTCAACAATAGAGGTTCGCTCCCTTTCTGCAATGGACAGGTTTCTGATCCCTAGGCCTCCATGGATTTATGCTGCCTTCCCGATTTAAACGGCAGCTCTCAGAGGCAATGCCTTTCAGCACCGCGAGGTGAAGGGTTTGTTAGACATTCTGCAAGCATATATCATATTTATCACCAAATTAGGGATAATTGTGGGCAAAGAAGAAAAATGAGCAAATTCCCAAATTATGCTACCGATTAGGCCAAATACAATTATTTTTAATATATGCATTTTGCCCTGATTTTTGCATTTGGTGAAAGTAATATATGATATGGAAACAGGACTAGCAAGCCACATTTCATTCGTTCCTTCTAATAAAAGCAGAATGAGAAAATGGGTCTGAAAGCCCTTCAAAATCCTAAAGCATTATACAGACGGGAGTTATTGTTATTGATTTTATTATTTGTTTATCATTACTTAAAGGAAAAAAGGTAAGAAAAGAACTGAATAAGTCAGCTCATCTTCTTCCTTTACTGTCATCCTAAATGCATTAGAATTATTAATTTTATTTTCTAGGTATTTTAACATGTTCTAATAGAAAAATCCCACCCTGATGAATATTTTCACAGTTCAAAATTGGTCTGCTTTCAATCCATTTTTTTTAAGTGAGCAAAAGACTTGAATAGGCATTTCACAAAGGAGGTCGAACATCCAATAAAAATATGAAAAAAAAATGTTCATGATTGATCATCAAAGAAATGCAAATTAAGCTCATCTTTATTTACCACTATATGTCCAACATATTAAGTAACATGGATAAAAGCTGGCAATACTGAGAACTGGCAAGGATGTGGAGCTATCCAGTATGGACTTTCACATACTGTCAATAGGAGTATAAACAGGTACATTTTGAGGAACTATTGGCAGTATCCGTGTAGTTGAATTTGTGCACTTCTTATGACCCAGCACTCCCAGGTATATATACCTATGGCAGGCAGACTCAAGACCACCCCCGCCCCCCGAAAAATTTGCACATCCTAATCTTGGGAACCTATAACTCCATTATGTTACATGGCAAAGGTACGCTGCAGATGATATTAATGTTACAGACCTTGAGATGGGGAGATTATCCTGAGATAAATGGGTGAGCTCAAGCTAACCACATCAGTACTAAACGCCAAGAACCTTTCTCACTATGGTCCGAGACAGATGCTACGATGAAGGAATGGCCAGACACGTGATGGCGGAAAGGTTCCAAGCTGCCGCTGCTGACGTTGACGATGGAGAAAGCAAGGCCGAGGAAAGCCGAGGTCTCCAGAAGCTGGGAATGGTCCTCGGCTTCAAGTATGCAAGAAAACGGGGACCTCGGTCCTACAGCAGCAACAGACTGAACTTGGCCAACAACCCGAATGAGCCAGGAAACGGATCCTCCTCTGCAGCCCCCAGAAAGGAGTGCAGTCTTGCTGACGCCTTGATTTCAGTCTGGTGAAAGCCATGCCAGACCTCTGACTTACAGAGCTGGGAGATAATAAATGTGTTCTTGTTTTAAGCTGAGAACGGTGTGGTAATTTGTTGCAGCAGCAATAGAAAACTAATACAACACGCCCCAAAAATGTGCACAGTGATATTCATGGCAGTATGATTTATACAGTGATATTCATAGCAGTATTATTTGTAAGAGCCCCAAAGTAGGACCATCCCAGATGGCCATTAACTGGATAGATGAACAAACTGGCCTGGCTGATAATGGCACGATGTAGAGCAGCTAGAACGGGATGGCGGCAGCCTTGGGGTGGATCTCACAGTATCGGTGGGGCGTGGGGCGTGGGGCGTGGGGCGTGGGGTGTGGGTGGAGATAGAATGTGTGGTTCCATGCATACAAAATTCAAAACCAGGCAGAACTATGTTCCATTGATCAAGGTCAGAACAGCAGCTGTCTTTGTGGGAGAAGAGGACTAAGAAGAGGAACCAGGGAGCCTTCTAGGGGGCAGTTCCTGAAAATGTTCTATATCTCGGTCTGGGTGGTTTTTACAGCGTGTGTTTACTTGGATGACTGGTATGGTTTTCTGCATGCATGTTCTATTTTAATTTAAAAGTTCACATAATAAGAAGTGGTCTCTCTGTTTGGATTATTAAACTTCTTAAAAATTTAAACTAAAGACCGATTTATAATGGTGATTGTTTTTTTCTCTCATTTACTTTTGGATGCCCTCTGATTTTTCATCACAGAATGTTTCTCTTAAGCCTGGAGAATATAAAAATTCAAAGAAATGCCATCAAACATTATGGCGCACTTAAATTGATTTACATGTATACACTTTCATATACTCTGCTTTTAAATTTTATTTATTTATTTGAAGACCACCAGTTTCTCCCCAGAAACAACTATTGCATTATTACCATTTCCTTGTATTTCTTTTCACATTGTGTGTGTGTGTGTGTGTGTGTGTATTTACATGAATGATAGCAAACTATATACATATGGGTCTGTACTTGCTTTTATCATCATAATTTTTAATAGCTGAGTAGATAGTCATTAGGTTGTTGCCAGTCTTTTGCTATAAATAATTTGCAGTAAATAATGCTGCAGTAAATATCTTTACATGTCTACCATTTGCACAAGCACAAGTTACTTTTCTGTACTATACTTCAAACCAGTAAGCATTTATTTGAAGCTATGGTGGATATTAACTTTTTTTTCATTTAACAAATCAACTACCTACTGAGAAGAATACTCTTATTTCTGAATTCATTCATCCAAGATATTTTGATGCCTGTCTTGAGATTAGACAAAGCCTAAGCAATAAAAATAATCATATATCCATACCATTTCACTTATACGTGGAATCTAAGGAACAAAAAGAACAAATAAATCAAAAAAAGACTCACGAATACAGAAGACAATCTGGTGACCTCCAGAGGGGTGTGGGGTTGGAAGGTAGGGAGAATGCGGTAAAGGGTTAAAGCAGTACATATTAGTAGCCGATAGATGGTCACGAGGATGAGGAGCGTGGCATAAGGAATGCAGTCAGCATTAATGTAATGGCCAGGTGGAGAGCCAGAGGAGAGAAAGATCAATTAGGGGGGTCATTTTATAAACTATATAAACTATAAACCAATGTACTATATACTTGAAACTAATCATAAAATTAAATTAAAAAACAATGATCGTATATCTAGAAAGGATGTATTCTTTAAAAGATGTATCCTTGGGCTGCTGTAACAAGGCACCACGAACCAGGTGGCTTAAAACAACAGAAATGTCTTGTCTTTTAATTCTAGAGACTAGAAGTTCGAAATTAGAATGGTGTCAGAACCATGCTCTCTCCAAGATTCTAGGGAAGAATTTGTCCTTGCCTCTTCCAGCTTCTGTGGTTCCCAACAATTTTTGGCATTCATTGACCTGTAGGTGTGTCACTATGGGGAGAAAAAGACTCAAGAAGGAGCAAAGTATATTGCCATATAAAGGTATTTAGAAGGCAAACTGAACAAGGACCATTGGATTTGTTAATTAGGAGGTTTCTGCTGACTTTAGAAGTTAGATTGTGGTAAATGAAGGAATGAATGGGAAGTGAATAAGTAGGGTGATATTATCGGAAAGGAACGTAAACTCCATTTTCTGGCTTAATAATAAAGTTCAGGTTGATAAAACACAGTGCTGACCTCTTTTCCCTCCTCCTGTTTGGAGATGTCTGGGCCCTCATTTAGCACTTCCTTTCGGAGGTTCACTGGCCCTCCACGTCTTTCTGACAAGCACAGCACTGATGCTGATCTGAAATGCCTTTGACCTTTGCAGGTTCAAATGCAATCTACTAATGGTTTTGATCCAGCTTGCATGCTATCTCCTCTAGAAAGTCTTCCCGAATTTTCCCAGCTACAGAATTATCTTTTCCTCCTCTGAATTTCTACAATATTTATCTGTATATCAATTTAAGTACACTTTGCTTTCAACTTTTTTTTTTATTACAATTATTGGTACTTTTCTTCCCTACTAGACTAAAAGCTTCAAAGAGGATCGATAATTAATTCACCTTAATATTCCCAAGGATAGCATATTTCTTCACATTTACATTAGATATTAATTTTTTTTAATGCCTACAGCACCTAGTAGTCCTAGCTGGTCTCCCATCCAAGTACTAACCAGGCTCGACACTGCTTAGCTTCCGAGATCAGACAAGATTGGGCACATTCAGGGAGGCATGGACGTAGACATTTAATACTAACATTTAATACACGCTAACTGTTCAATAAATCTTTGTTTGGCAAATTAAAAAAGGGAGACTAACTGAACTCAACATAATAATATCAAAGTCCAACAATCTGATACAGTAGACATATCCTTAGATTAAACGATCTTTGCAGATAACAGGGATTTTGAAGTCAGCAGAAGCAAAATGTTAAATGCCAAACATCTAATCCAATCTAAAGCATCCAAAATCCAGAAGGTAATATTAAATGTCAGCCAAGGATAGAATTGCTATGATAAATCATGTGATATTGGCTGAATTGTATTCATTCAAAATTCATATGGTGAAACCCTAACCCCTCTTACCTTAGAATGTGACGTTTGGAGATAAACCTTTAAAGAAGTGATTGAGTTAAAATGAAGTCGTTAGGGTGGGCCCTAATTCAATATGACTGGTGTCCTTGTAAGAAGAGATTAAACACACAGAGAGACACTAAGTACACAGAGGAAAGATCATGAGAGGACCAAAGAGAAGACAGCATCTGCAAGCCAAAGGGAGTCCTCAGAGGAAATCCAACCTGCTAACACCTTGACCTTGGACAACTGGCCTCCAAAACAGTGAGAAAATAAATATATGTTGTTGAAACCACCCAGGCTGTGGTATTTCGTTACGCAGCATGAACTGACTAGTGTGTCGTGGTAGTAAGGAGCCACACGGCACAGTACAGAAGGGAAGGCAGTGGACAGGCCAAAACTTAGTCTATTAACTTTCTTTGTGATTTTGAGCAAGGAACATTGCCTCTCCAAGCCAGCTCTTATATCACCGTATGGGAGTCAATAATTCTTCTGTGGTTGCTATAAGGAATATGTAGTACATACATAGTACCTTAATGGAAAGAGAACTCAACAATGAATAACTCTGTATTGTCACAGCAATGAGAAGTGTAAATATTATAGAAACATTAAAATGATTACTCTGAAGAATATCTATGTCTTATTACATATTCTGTTAAATGTGATATTTTCACCGATTAATTATTACATATAGGTTATTTAATGTATCAAATTTAATAAAAATTAAATATATTAAACTTAATATACTATTAAATAAGAAAAAAACAAAACAACAATTATGTAAAACTCTGCGAGTTCCAACTTCATAAAAATTATGCATACTTATTGAGAAGGTTGAAAGGCAATGTGTAAGAATATAGTTGTTTAATGTCAAATCAGTTAAGGCTCTTTGTTACAAGAGGAAAAAAACTGAACTTGAAGGAATTTAGTCCAAAACTGAAATTTATTTGCTCCCAGATCCTCTCAAAGAAGGGTTGAGCAATGTTGCTGTAGAAGAGCAGAAGTCCAGCTGGCCCACTGAAACATTTGCAATCAGGAGTTTCAACAGAGTCAGGAGACACTTTTCATCTCTAGATCCTGCTGTTGGCCTCATTCCTATTCATTATAATTGGCTTTGTCTACATGCAGAAAACGTGGCCTCCCCAAGCCACACTTTACGACTTCTGCCTCCAAACGGGGCCTCCTATATTCCCCATTCTCAACCAAAGCTGCTGTTCAGCCAGCCCACACTGGTTATGGATACTGAAGGTCATCCCTGGAATCCGATTCAAATCCCAGGGAAGGGAGTCATTGGTATTACCTTTCATTCAATCAACCATAGGCAGGAGGCCAGGTCGCATAAGAGCATGGCTGCTCCCACAAGAATTGTAGATTCGAAGTAATGGAAGCAGCAGTTCCCAAGAACAAGGATTGGTACTGGGCAAAAATACAATCAAAAAACCAAAAAAAAATATGTGTCTGCTCTATGTATAGTTACGGCTTTTATTTTTCCAAATGTTAAAAGTACAATCAGTTTTAAAAGGAAAAGAAGAAAATTTTTGGTATGAAAAGTCATCTTACTTTTTTCATTTTACTTCTACTCTACCTTAATCAGAATGTGTTTCAGCATCTCTGTTCAGTTTGTAGTTAAACACAGACAACACCATGTACTGGAAATCTTTCCCGGTTGAGCATCAAAGTAGTCCATCTATCTGATGTTAGAGCAAGTTCATATTTGATATATCTAATTTCCTCCAAGGCTTTCAGCATTTAGATTAAATTTCATTCACAGTTATATCCACGCGTTAATCTCCTCAAGGTATTAACCAGAAAAAAACAGGCCCTCACTTTGTCAGACACACCTAGACATTCTTATCTTTCCCCTTAGCATATGTAGATACCATTCAAAAAATAAATAAATTTGCATACAAATGTAAAGAATTTATTTTAAGGTCTTGTATGAGGTCTTTTACAAAGAGCTGCCATATTCTTACCCTTGAATATCTCCTAGTAACAGGAGCTAATTTGACTGCTGAGATATCATTCACAGGAGACAAGAAAAAATAATTCATTTCTGGGCATATTTAATTTCATAGAATCTTAGACTCCTAATGGAGTGGTTGATTTCCAGTTCTTCCAGGTGCAGTCAGGACATGAAGAGATGATTTTAACAGATGAAGATTTAGTGAGGGCCTAATAAATTTTTCAGGCCAGCCCTCAAGATTCTCTCAATTCTCTAGGTACTATTAAAGAACAACACATGTCCAGTGTTAGAATGCTCTGGTTGTGCACCTGGGGACAGAAAAGACTTTATAACACAGTAGGATCTCCAGAGAGTGTCCAACAGCAGGCAAACAAAAATGGAAATGGCCAACAGCTGAACAGAACAATCTCAAGGTAGCTGCCATGGGGACAAATCACAGAGACTTCCAAAGGGTGCTCAGGGCACAGGTTTCTGTGGAAATCCTTGGGCTCTTCGTGGCTCGCTTCTCTCCTTGGCTCCTGGCGTTTGCAGTGGGACTGCATCCCCAGGCCAAACAGGCTTTCCGAAAATGCATCAGCAAAGCTCCCTATCAGTCAATTGGGCAAAGCGCGGCAGAGAGAACACCCTATTTCATATTGCTAGTTTTAAATGATAACTATCCTAATAAACTAAGAAGTAAAAGTTAGAAGTCACACCCAGTCCAGCCTGCCAAAGAGGTGGGGCCATAAATGGAATAATTCTGTATTGGGATCATTTTCATAAACATTGGTTTAAAATTTCCTTTGTAGAGAACCCATTCTGGCATCCATTACGGTTTCCTCAACACTTTTTTTTTTTTTTTTTTTTGCACTGTAGTGGCACCTGTCTTATTCTCCATGGGTGAAGCTGTCTTGATATTTTATGGGATGAAAAATCAGGGCAGCCAGCCCTGATTTCCAGTCAATACACTAGAACATTGCATCCCTCCACACTTTAATTCCCTAAGTGCTTGAGAATTAAAGTCATTAATCTTTTTCTTCTTCTTCTTCTTCTTTTTTTTTAAAAAAAAAAATCACAAGGGCCCTACTGGCATGGGAATTAGCAATTTTAGCCCTACAAAAAAATAAAAGGAATTCCAGTACAGAGGAAAAAAGAAAAAGAAAAAAAAAGCTAGAACAGCTGGGAAGACCTGGTCTATTTTTGCTTTTCATTTAGTTGGCAAAACAAAATTCCCTTTCAGAAAGAATTTTCCTCCCACCCACTCAACTGTAGTCACTACATGTATCCTCTCTCTTTTCCTATATCTTCTCATTTATGTTCTCTTTCCTTAATGCCGCTGTTTTTTATTTGCTGGGCATTTCCTAATTTTTTTATTCACTGAACAAAGTCCGTTGCATGCCTGGTACAGGTGAAGTACTGTGCTAGGCACTGTGAGGTCACATAAAGATAAATTAATCATGAGCACTGACATCAAAAGGTTTATTATCCCAGTAAAAGATATGCCTGGTATATAAATAAGTATAGTCGAAAGGAAAAGGTGATAAGTGACAAAATAAATATAAAGTGACATAGAAACTCAGAAAGGGAGAGATTCATTCCAGCGTAAGAGTTCAGTGAAAGTTCACAGAGGAGGTGTGCGGATCGAGGGCATTCTGAGCAAGAAAACAGCATGAGCAAAGGCAGGGAGGCATGACGATGGTTTCTGAAACACACGGAGGGATTGCATTTGACTAGAGCGGCTGTTTTCAGGGTGTGGTCCTCAGATGGTCAGCAGCAGCATTACCTGAGAACTTACTTATTGGATACGTAAATGCTCCAGCCCCACCCCAGATCTACTGAATCAAGGACTCCTTGGTGGGGCGCCCTACAATGTATGGCATAACAAGCTCTCCAAGAGATGCTGATGAACGTTCAAGTTCGAAAGTCGCTGATAAAGGTATAGGCACGTGGGGCGGGAAATCGGCTTTAAAAGAATGTATCCTCCCTCTGATGCTGTTTGATTTTCTAACATCGGTCTATTCTAAACAGTGTAGAATGTTTTTTTTATTCTTCTATTTCCTTGTTGATCTCTTATCTAGTTATTCTATTAGAGGAAGTGGAATGTTGAAGTGTCCAACTCTTGTCGAATTGTCTGTTTCTTCTTTCATTTCTGTCAGTTTTTTCTTCATGAATTTTGGAACATTTTTGTTAAGTTCATACATGTTACTGGAGAGTGGAGTTCCCCTCTCGACGCATTGTCCAGGCTCTTGATGTCTCGAACAAAGAATTGATCAAGACACCAAAGCACAGCCGAAAAGGATAACTTTATTGGAAGGAAAAGTAAGGCAACAGTTTACTCCCAGACGTGGAAGCAGGCCAAGCAAGAGCAGGGCGGCTCAAGGGCTCAACAGCTCAAGGGCACAGTGTTAAGGTCTCTGGGGTTTTTATCCGTATTTGCTGTGGGCGGTTACTTTTCTTAGAGGATTGGGCTTTCTTGATTGACAACTAAGATGGCCAGGACTCAGTGACTCATCATTTGCTTTCTGCACATGTTTGTTCCCAGAATTCAGTCTGTTATAATGATATTAATGAACTTCCGGGCATATGCATTATATTATAATGATGGTATAATAATGTTCAGGTGAGTCAATGGTCGTTATGGTCTTCATTACACAGGCGTGAGTGACTGGTTTAAACTAGTACCCAATTTTCTGTTTCCTTGTTTCCTTGTATGAGTTACTTTTAGCCCAAAAACACCTTTCGGCTTGCTTAATTGTGGGTGGGCTGGGGTGGACCCTTTCTAGAATAGGATGACCTCAGCGATTTGCAGGTAAACCTGAAAACCCCCTTTCTAACTTTCCTATTTAGCCCTTTTCTAAGAGCTATGAATTTCTTCTTATTAGTATGGATGTTGAGGGACAGGAAGTCTCTTCTTCAGTGTCTGCTTCCTGATGAGGAAGGTCGTAGTCCCTGCCTATTGGGGTTTCATGGAGCTCTTTCCCTCTCTGTCTCAGTCAGTATAGGGTCTTGGGTATCCCGCTGAAAAGCTACCTCTGTCCCTAGACGAGGAAGAAAGAAGATACGAACTTGTTATTTAAATCGTATATCTATTAATTTTCTATTATTGGTTTGCCTATTAAGCAAGTAAAGGAAAACAAACTCAGTTAATATATTTCTTAAAGAATAAAAACATTTGGGGCTAAAGATCTCCACCCTTCTTGGACTCTAAGAACCTTGCCTGGCCTAAAGCCTTTTCCACTTATGATGGACCTGGACCAATGATCCTTATCAGTGGCCAGAGGATCTGAGTCACCAGTTTCAGGGTAATTATTGGGATTGGAGGGAGAGAGCCTTTTTCCCAAAGAAAGGGAAAAACGAAAAAGACTTAACTGTGTATACTTACAAAAATAAAAAAAAAAAAAGTTCTGTAAGTTTATTCTGCAAATGAGTGATGGCCCGTATCATATGCGTTACGTATTAGTTTGTTAGGGTTACCATAACAAAATACCACAGACTGAGTACAACGGAAACTCATCTTCTCACAGTTCTGGTTGCTGGAATATCAAGATTAAGATTCCAGGAGGGTGGGTTTCTTCTGAGACCTCTCTCCGTGGCTTGAGGATGGCCGCCCTCTTGCTTCCTCGTCACATGGTTGTTCCTCTGGGCACCCTGGTGTCTCTTCCTGCGTCCTAATCAACTCTTCTTATAAGAACACCAGTCGGAAAGGATGAGGATATATTCTAAAGGCTTCATTTTAACTTCATTACCTCTAAAAAAGGCCCTATCTCCAAATGTATGGTCACATTCTGAAATACTGGGAGTTAGAACTTCAAAAAAGAAAAAAAAATCGGGGTGGGAGTTGTGGAACGCAATTTGGTTCATAACAATTTATAATTGTTCTATCTCCTTGATGATGTCTCTTGCCGCTAGTAATATTTTTTTGTCTTAAAGTCTATTTTTGTCTGATAATAGTATAGCCATGTCAGCTCTCTTTTGGTTATTATTTGCATGGCTTTATCTTTTTTCAGATTTTTGATTTCAACCTATTTGTGTATGAATCTGAAGTGTGTCTCCTGTAGATAGCTAATAGTTGGATTATTTTTTAAAAAATCTATTCTACCAATATCTACCTTTTGAGTGTTTAATCCATTTATATTTAATATATTGATAAAGTAGAATTTGTCTGTAATTTGCCATTTGTTTTCTATGTCTTATGTCTTTTTTTTCTTCTTTTCCTCCATACTATTATCTTGTGCGTTAAGTACGTGAATGAAAAACGGGCACTGTAATAAATCTAACTGAAAGGGTGAGCTGATCATAAATTCCTCACTGGGTAGGTCATTGTGGGTGGTCACACCCCAGGCATATAACTTCTTTAGTACCAGGTTTATCCCTGCCTTGGGCAAGCCCTGTGCATTGTTACTATGCATGTAGGTTCACTCACATTTGAAATGCCTCATTTTCAGACCACCCTCAAGAAAGCACATAATCTTGTTAACTATTCTGTAATCCAATCCCCTGCTTTGCTTTCTCCCACCTTTATGTAATTCTCCTTCTGTTCCTTCTTTAATTCCAAATGCATAAAAGAAACTGCAAACTGTCATTCTAGGAAGCATTTTTCTCAGTCTGTTGAGATCTTGCTTCCAGGTGTATCCTCCGTTTGGTCCAAATAAACTCATAAACATTCTCCAGGTTTGTACATTCTTACATCAGCAAGTAGATATTTTCTAGTTTACCATTTAAACTCCCTAGTTGTTTCTTTTACTAATGTTTTTTCAATTGTTTTCCTAGTGGTTTGCCCTGGGGATTAAAATTAACATCCTAATTTATAACAACCTAGCTTAGATAAACACCAATTTAATGTCAGTAGGTACAAAAAAGTTGCTTAAGGATCCATCCATTCCTTCCCCCTCTTTTGCAGTTATCGGCACATCGCTTTAAACGTTGTGTGTTCATTGACACAGAATTATAATTATCGCTGTATGTAGTTCTTTAAATCAGGAGAAGAGTGTGACAACCCAAAATAAAGTTAGGCTGAATTTTGTATTTGCCTATATAGTTACCTTTACTGACATCCTTTATTTCTCCATGTGAATTTGTGTTACTTTCTAATGAATGCCCTTTCTTTTCGACCTGTCTTTAGAATCTTTTCAAGGACTCCCTTTAGGGTTATCCTAGGGAACTGCAACAGTACACTAGGCACAGGCCCGTTTCCTCATGACTCCTACGGAGGAGAGAATTTTCAGAGGTCCTTCATCTGCCATTTCCACTGATGTCCTTTTCCCTCATATTTGGAACCTGGGCAGGAGCTTCCTTCTCTCTGCTTAATAGTTTCACATGGCCTGGGGCAAGGCCTCGGGCCTCTTTCTCTGAGCCTCAGGCTCTCTCTTTCAGAGTTTGCATGCATATGAAGAAATAACGTCCAGGACAGTGCTTGTAAAGTATGCTATGCAATGCTGACATCAGCTATTTAAATCTAAAAGGATTTACCCTTAAAACACACGCGCGCACACACACACACACACACAGATGAAGGTTCTCTTGGCTTTGTTCCTAGGGGAATACTAGAAGACTTGCCCTATGTGAGGTCACTCTCAGTTCCGTTCTCCTCCTTATTCTTTTCCTCCACACTGTCCCCTAGATAAGGCGGAGGCGGGGCCCACCTGAGCTGCTTTGGTCATCCCCTGGTCTGAACCAATTGGAGACCATGGTTCCAGCTGATGTGGTGGCAAGAGCATCAATTTTAGGTTCAGAGATAACTTGGTCTGAATCCAGCCATGCTACTCACTATGCATGCTCCTAGACAGTCCCTTAAAAATCAGTTGAGCCTCAGTTTACTTGTATCTAGGAAGTGGGTAATAATACTCACTTTGGGAGTTCCTCAACAGGTGAATGAAGGAATGAATGTGTTTGAAGTGTCCAGTATACTGCCATCCTTACAGTTGGTTCTTGATAATAACTATGAGAATTATAACTGAATGCCATGCAGATAGCTGGTACTTAAGAATAAAATTATGCCTCGGTGTTATCCAGGAAGGGTGACATATAGCTGTGTTTATAATCTTTTCCTTTATTAAACACACTTTACTCCCCGAAAGTTCTTCTTTGTGCCTAACCTAAATTCCAGACTATATTTAACTACTTTGTTTTGGCCCTAGTTGTGGGCGGGAAGGAGAAGGGTCTGTGATCTCGCTGTATCGTGACCCTTTGCAGCCTGTTTTAAAGCCATCTTTTGGCCACGTTATCATTCACCTGGATTTCTTTGGTCAACCTGCTCAGCTCTCAGCCCCTTTACTCCTCCTTTGATGATCCTTTGCCCTCTTTTGTGCTTCTCTTTCTTCCCTCTCCTCTTATGTGTATCAACTGATGTATTTTTGTAGGTCAATGTGCTATTCAGGTCAAGGTCTGTGTCTCTGGACTTGGATTCAGCTGTCAGCCTCCAGCCTCTAAGACAATTTGGTACCAGGCTGAAGCTGCACTTGGAGGCAGAGAGGCCGCAAAATAAACAAAGGCTGCATCTGATGGACAACTGGGACAGCTGGAGGCGACAGAAGCAGTCTCTTCAGACCTATTTTCCTGAGGTCAAAAAACTCAGGGAGCAGAGGAGTTAGGGTGTCAGGACTAACTATAAACACCAGCTTTGCACACACCTAAGAGGCAAGTCAGGAAGTGCTGGGCCTGTTACATTGTTTTTCACAAACAATCCCCTTAGACTTTTCAGTATCTTTTGGATCCCTTTAGACTTTTCAGTTTCTTTTGCTAATAGATGCTTGACCTAGATTCTATTCACTAGCTCTCTCTTACTGTTTATTTTTCATAATCTCCCCTACCCGATTTATTACGCACTTAATTGTCATATTTTCTTACTGGTTCCCTTGGCATTTTTCTGACTGGTCACTCTTGTCCTCATGACAGATCTCTCATGGTCGTTTATTTGATATAATGGAAAGAAGGAAATTTGAATCTGATGGCTCAGCCACTGCGAGATGCACAACCTTAAACAAGTAACAATGAGCCTATTTCACAATCACCTCCCCGAGTTGTTAGAAAGACGAGAAATTTTTATACAGATACAAAATTGGGACATAGTACAAACTCAAAAGAGTGTAGCTATTTATCACAGTTTTATAAAGCTCACGCATTTAAATTCGCTTATGTTTTTGTATTGGGCGCAGTGGGGTTATTTGGCTATAAACAAGAACAAGTAACCTCTAGTCAGAGGGGCCTGTTTTTGAAGTTGGTTTTTCAAGAATAAGGATGAGCTGGGCTGAATCATTCCCCAAACTCTATTTCCCTCATGACCAATGGCCAGATTGTAAGGATGAGGATCTAGATCACACCAGCGGCAAAAATCTAGGTAAGTCACTCTCAGTATCCTCAGGCTCTGCTGCTGGTTTTGGTCTTGTTTTGTTTGGTTTTTTCTTTTGTTTTTAATGCTTCATGTCCAGAGAGTCCATGACTTTGGTCTGTGGTAAGGCTCGGTTATCTGAATTTCTAAAAGGCTCCTAGGTGAGTCTAGTAGCTTAGTCAGCTTTCCCAAACGAGATCGCTCGGCAGCCCCTGCGCCCACAGGGATGGGCCTTTATCCCTTTTCCACTCCACTGGTCCAATGCAGACCAGTATGCTACCAATGCCAGCAAGTTAAGCTCTTGTTTCTTCCAGTTAATATTTGCGTCGTAAGTGGTTCCATCTGGAGGACAGTGATTTTTCCTCAAGGTAAAGATTTTGCATCAAGCTAAGCCACTTCCTCCTCCAGGAAGCCATCTCTGATAGCCCACGTTCAGCTCAGGGCCCTTCCTGTGTACTCTGGAAATGTCCAGAGCATACCTCCAGTGTAGCGCTTCTCATAATTGTATTAAAACAACCCGTTCACAGATCTGACTCTTTGGGGCCCCTGACTGTGTCTTTGTCATCTTGGCACCCATAGCACTAGCCCAGTGCCTGGGACACACTAGGTTTGCAATGACCTGCCCTTCATTGAGCCTCTGCTGTGTGCCAGGTGCTTTACACATTTTCATCCTTCCACGAAGGGCTTGCGCAGCGAGGTCAAATCTGCATCTCCAATCTGATTTGCTTCGGGCTCCACTTTCTGAATTCTCTGTATAACCATCCCACTTATCTTTCAAACCGGAAACCTGAGCTTCATCCTGGACTTTTTTTTCTCCCTCCAGCTTGTATCGAATCAGTCATTTATGCCCTATCCATTCCTCCTCATGGAAATCTCCCTACCTATGCCCTTTTATTCTGGCCTCAGAGCTACTCTTAGTTTCTTAAAACAGATGTCTGACAAGTCTTCTGTCCAGCTCTCTTCCCATCTCTTCTGACAGCTAAAGCACCCTTTGATGAATGACTTTCCGTGGGGAAATGACAAAACTGTGATGTGGCCATATAGCGGAACACTACCCAGTAATCAGCAAGAGAAAGTTCTGATAAATACCATGGCTTGGAGGAATCTCGAAGGCATTGGACTGAGAAAAGACGTCTCAAAAGTTCACATACTGTATAACTCCATTTATATAACATTCTCAAAAACAGGAAACTATAGTGATGGGGAACACGTCAGAAGTTGCAGTGGTTGGGGTCGGGGAAGCGCATGGCTACAAAGGAGTAGCAGAAAGGAGTTTTGGTGGATGCGTGATAGACCCGTTCTGTATCCTGATTGTGGTGATAGTTACACAAAACTGTACATGTGTTGAAATTCACCCCCAAAGAGGTCAATTTTGGAAACGATCGTTTTAAAATAATAAAATTAACAAATATACCGAAAATCTTACTTATTTTTATATTTAATTAATGCAATAGATACCTTAATAAATCTTACAGATGCAAAAGAAGAAAAATCCCCAAACCAATAACCCTTCAATGACTCCCTGAAGGCCATCTGAAAGTGTTTTAGTGCCTCGTAAGGTCTGCTAGGATCTGACTCTAGTGTGTCTCTGGTTTGTTCCACCCCTGGAACACCGTATTCGGCCCTCTCCTCCGCGAACATCCCGAGAACACACGCAGCACGCTCCAGCCTTGCCGAACTGTGCAAAAGTTCCTTGGACACACCAAGCGCTCTCTCATTGCCCGGTGCTCTTCCCTCTGCGGATGCCTTTGATATGATTCCCCCCGTAGACATAAGAAACGTCCAAACCTGCAGAGAATTTTTACGAGTTTATTCGAGCCAACACTGACAACAATTACCAGGAGGCAAGATCTCAAATGCTTCGGAGAATAATAGTTTTGCGATTCCTTTTGTGCATTTGAAATTAAGGAGGGAAAGTAAAGAATATAAGAAAAAAGGGGGAGACAGCAAGGCTGAATAGTGAAGATGAGGTGCTCTCTTGAGGGCAGTTATGCTTATTTCAAAAGCATGTTAACCTAGACGCACAAGAACAATGCAGAGGGCTGGCTTAAAAGCCTTTGACTAACGAAGTTATAGGCCTGGGGTGTGGCTACCCACCATTACCTGCACAGTTAGGAATTTATGACTTATACAGCGCCCCTTTTTTGTCAACATCCCTAATGTCTATATGGCCAGTCAGTGCCTCACCTGTCACCCAGTTACCTTTCTAGATTTAGCCTGTAAACTGCTCAGGCCCACCTTCCCTGACCCACCTGGCCTGTGTGAAAGGTCCTTTCTCAGAAACCGTTGGATCCCAGCCTGTCTCCACCTCCCTGTCCTGCAACTTTCTGCTCATATTGCGGTTTCCCCACAGACTACAAACCCCCAGAGAGCAGAAGCTACTGCTGCTGTTCTAAATCTTTTCAGTGTTTAACACAGGTGTGTAAGTAGATTGTTCCAGTTTGAGGAATGAATGAATACATGATGTTCTAACCTCATGAATATCCAAAACACATTATAAGAAAAATGGTGTTTTAAATTATTCCATGGCCAGGTCTTTCATAAGGTGCCAAATACAATGGCTACCTGTGTAAGGTAAATCTGAACAATTAGTAGGCAAATTTCATCTAATTTCAAGCCCACCCAGGAACTAGGGGTAGCAAGGGGCACTACAGTTGATCGCATGCTGTGTGTAAAGTACTCCACACGCGCGCGCGCGCGCGCACACACACCACTCTATTCTTTCATTCTCATTGTAATTCTATGAAGAAGTAGGTATTAACGGCCCCATTTTACAAAGGAAGAGTCAGGTTCCAGAAACTTTGCCAACCTTCCAGAGTTGCTAAGCATGGAAGCTAGTATCAGAACACTAGCAACGACCAATGTTTATTTAATGCTCTGCGTCTTTTATCTCACGAAAGACCCTTTTAACGGTCTTGTGTAAATTGAATTTTATATCCTCATTTCACACATAATAAAACAGAAAAGGGAGCTTTCGAGACAGTCATAATTCTTCCAAAGTCACACAAAGGTAGAGCTGGGTCTGTCTGACATCAAAGGCTGTGGTCATAGGGTTGACACATCCATTATCTCTTCCTCCACAAAGTCTACAGTCGTTGCACCCCCTTGCCAACTCTTAAGACTCAGGTGCCCTCTCTCATATTTGCAATTCCTCTTTTTGCTCTCCAGCCCATCTTAGTGAGACATACCCAGCCTGACAAGGAGTCGCTGATGAAGGCAGAGTCCCTTCCACAAGTGAGAGCGCAAACAAGGTTGCTGGGGCCGTAATTAATTCAGCTAAGGATAAACATTCCTATTGTTTTGGGGACATTTTGGTTTAGAAATTACATTATCTGAGAAAAGCGTTTGTAGTCATCGAAACCACACCGTGAGGCCTCGAACATGTTGGTAGATGTGAGTCCCAGTTACTGTATATATTTGAAAGAAATAGAGCTTTCCTCGGTTTGAATTCAAGAGGCTTAAACAAACAAACAAACAAAAACAAACAAAAAAACCCTCATAACTAGGATAATAAGTAGGAAAAAAAGTTAAGACTTTCTTAAGCAAAGAAAGCCAGTTTTGACCTCTATTTACCCTCTGCTAGTCTTATTAATTGCAATGCTTCACCAGTTTGCCATAAGCGTTTATTTACACAAATTAGCTATATTTTATTATAACCAGAACATGCACTAACAGAGACTGCAGAGCAAAAGGTAAAAATCAAGAAATAGAAGTCTTTTAACTTCTACTCCAGATCACGCTGGGAAAAAACCATGCCTGAGATAGGTACACAGCAGGGCTTGGGCATCAGAGCCTGCAGGCATTGTTGGATGAGGTGGATGCCTTTTGTTTTAAGTTGCTCTCCGGTGGCTGACGCTTCACTGCAGTTGAGACAGAGTTCAGGCTTATTTTCTGCTCCTTCTCTGCATCCTGCCCTTGTTCTCAGTGAGCTTTCCCCTGCCTGGTGCCCGCTCCACCCTCCCTTCCCAAAGACCCCAGCTAACCCTGCAGTCTGGTTAAGCCCCTGCCAGCACTTCTGTTCGGCCTTTCTCCGTGTCACTGGCAAATCAGCTTGCCAGCCACAGGTAGTGTTTCCGGAGGATCAGGTGAGGATGTCTTGACTCAGCACAGCTGGGGGATGTTCGTGAGATAAGGCACCTTTCATTCTCACGTGCAGCTTTATTGAAAAATATCCCTTGGATTCTGATTGGAAATCCACTACAAAGCCAAGTACTGTAGGAATATTAGTATCGACTTCCTCAAGATTCTATTCTGGACCCGTCTGCTGTCACTAAATCAGAAACCAGAAGTGTAGCTTACGCACGTTTCCAATTTTACTAAACTAAGAAGAGCCTCGGGCTGGAGCAGTTGTCTCGGTTTCTTTCACTTGTGTCAACTTCGACTTTCTCCGGATGCCAATTGGGTGATTTCATCGATGCCGAAAGTATTGTGAAAAAAGGTTAAATTCCAGGCGCAGACGCTGTCACCTAGGCCAGGACTCGGTGCCCCTGACTCCGGCTGTGTTCCCTGAAGCAGAAGCCAGCGAGTAGTGAGAAGGAGACCTCTGGGGGCGGCATAGAGCGGATGTGTAGACGCGTGAAGGTGGGAAGGCCGAGGGCAGGTCAGAGCCTGCTCCGTCGGAGTGGAGAGCGAGGGTGGAGAAGGTGGGGGCAGATCCGAAAAGGCCTGTGTGCCGGGCTGGGAGCTGGGACTTCGCTCTGCACGGAGCCGGAGGGAGGGAGTGGAAAGGGGTCCCCCGAAGAACTTCGAGTCAGGAGTTGACATGACCTGATTTGTATTTTAGGAAGATTCTGGGAGAAATTCAGCAACCTCCAAAGATTAGAGGCACCCAGAGCTATATGTCACCCCCCACCCGACAAGTCCCTCCAGGTTGCGTTACAATAAAAGCAGCTTCTACAGCGGGCACGAGTGTTCGGGAGCAAGCGGGACAGAGATGCTCGCACAATGTGTCGTGCGAGCACCATGAAGTCCTAGCTCTCTGCCCACTGGGGCTGAGACGGCTCAAAGGACAGACTCCTTTAACACGGCAAACGTGACAATGTTCTCAGGGCAGAGTGGCAGCAGTCCTAAGGGAACGAGGGGCAGTTTCTGGGATTTCCAGGCCATTCTGAAGGTGCCGGGCTCAGAGTTCCAACTGATTTTCACATCCGCTCATCCAGGAGGGGACGTGCCTGCGTGACTCCTTTCAGCAGCTGCTTGCCCCGATCACCCCATTTACCAATTAAAGGTGATCTTTAACTTCCCTCATGCCAATCAGTAAATCCTCTGGTGCAGATTAAGTGCTATATTTAAAATGCCTTCTGCGGGCTGACTTTTAATTAGGATCTTTTTTCTTTTTTCAATTTTTTAAAATTGTGGTAAAATATACAAATGCGATTGACCATTTTAGTCATTTTTATCCATTCAGTGGCATTCAGCATTTCACAGTGTCGTACGACCATCACCACGATCCATTTTCGGAACTTTTCATCGTCCCAAACTGAACCTCTGTACCCATCTGTAAACGACATCTCTCGATTGCGCTCACCCGGCCCCTGGCGACCACCACTCTGCGATCCGTCTCTGCGAACTTGACGACTCTAAAACCTTCATATGAGTGGAATCATGCAGTGTGTGTTTGTGTGTGTGCCTGAGTGTGTGCGTGTGCGTGTGTGTGTGAGTCTGGCTTATTTCACGTAGCATAATGTTTTCAAGGTTCATTCATATGGTAGCACACGTCAGAATTTCGTTCCTTTGAAAGGCTTGAATAACAGTATGATCGGGGGGCGGGGGGCTCGTAAAAGTCAGCTAAGCACTCCTAGCGTGCAGGTTGAAGTTAGCGTGCGCAAACATACAGACGTCAAATTGCCGAAGATGTAAAATAGGACAAAACACCAAGGGAGAGTAATGAGGCCTAAAGGATAAGGGCTGCGGCAGCGAAAATGGGCAACGAGAACCAGCACCGGAACCTTGCGGGAGGCAGAATGAATCCAGCTTGGCTACTGGCCCAGGGGATGAGGGACATGGCGGAATCCTGCATGACTCGAAGCTTTCTAGTTTGATGAACTAGCAAGCTATGAAAAGAGAAGGAGTGAGTTTTTAGGGAAAATAAAAGCTGAGTTCATCTCGTGGTCCTCATCGATGGACAAAAAGGGCAGTTGGACAGTCTGTGTTGGGTCCCAGAAAGAGACCGGGCAAGGGGACACATTTGGGCATCCTCCGCAAATACGTGGCCGCTGCATCTGTGAGTGGGCCGAGCGCACTCGGGAAGGAGACCAGTATGAGAGGAGGCGAGGACAGAACAGGAGGCGGCCCGGACAGGGCCTTGAGGAGCCGCCGCATTGAAGGAGAGAAGTACGTCGGCCAGAGACCGAAGGCCAACGGCCTGAGAGGAAGGTAACGCTGGGGAGCCGCTTTGGTCCACAGAGTCAAACTGCAGGATGGGAGCAGTGGTAGAGGCTGAGGCACGGTGGCGACCAGGACAAGCAGACAGCAGCCTGCCGGAGTGGTGGGGACAGATGCCACATGGCGGAGGGCTGAGGAATGACGGAGCGTAAGGCGAATGAAGTCCAGTGTGCGCCGTAGACCATTCCTCCGAGAAACTTGGTTGCGAGAGAAAGGCCGCCTCTGAGGGCGTTGAGCAAAGCCGAGTGGTTGTTTACTTTTAAGCCTCACATAGATTTAAACATTTGTATAAAAGAAAAAGTCGACAGGAGAAGAGAATTAAGATGTGTGGGGGCCTGGGGGGAAGGGTTCCGTCAGTGGAGCCTGCGGAGTGGCGTCAGGCTCGTGTTCAGATAGCAGCCTCTGTCCTCTGCAGCTACTAGGATGCTGGAGAAACGGGCGACCCGAATGGATGAGTCGGAGAATTAACGGCAAGGAAGGGCAGACGATGCTCTGTTTGGGACTAAACGTTTTGGAAACGCAAAGCGACGATTGCCCAGTGTTTTAACCGTTTCCCCCTGTGGAGGCACTGCCTGGAAACGCACAGACACACACACACACGGGGCACGAGCCTCCCTTGGCGGACGGGTGGCCACGGCGGTCCACGTGCAGCGCACAGAGGACAGTGGGGACAGTGGAGGACGCAGTGGGGAAACGTGAGGCAGAAACACAAATGCCAACATCGGCGGATTGAAACGACAGGGTAACATAGAAAGATTGTGTCCTTCACAAATGTTTATTTTAGTTACTGCGTTTATCGGGCCTTGCAATTCCGTTTGTATGAAACGAGCTGTCACCTTCTATGTGGCCTCTCTCGCCACCCCCCTCCTTCCAGAGCGGACCGTTTACTTTCCTGGATGCCGTTTGCGCCTTCCCCAAACCCTCAGGCCCTAAGACTATTCTGCATTAAAATTCCCCATTTAAATTTCCACATGTTTGTACTCCACTAGTAGGCCTGAAAAATTGATATTGTTTTATTAGCGTTATCTTATAAAATTCTGGAGCCTCTCAAACAGCCCCAGTGGATAAGAAAAAAAAAAAAAAAAGCTATTTAATCTACAGTCCAACTTCCATGGCTTTGGACGGAGCATCTCCCGGGGTTTCATTCGCACGTGAGACGATCACGGCTGGTCCTGCCTCTGGGGTCACTGCACAGGTCCTCTTGGCAGCAACGTCTTTGACGGAAACTTGTTCTGTGGCTCCGCCTGGCATTTCGTGAGCTCGTTCCCTAGTCACACATCTGCCCCCGAGAGCTCGATCCCAGCCTCGTTCGGAAACCACACGGTGCGGCGGCCTCGCAGAGCGTGGCTGTCGCCGAACTGTGACATGAGAAACACGGAGGCCTCAACTCGGGTAGGTCTGGTGGCCGCCAGGAATGAGCATCCACTGAAAATCATAAAAATCTGCCAACTTCTTCTTCCGGAAACATCTGAAAATCCTTGGATTTGCAAATTCCAATGTAGTCTATTTGTCCTCTGAACAAACACATAGATTTTTAAATGGCTTAAAACAACAGACATTTAGACTACAGCCATGCCACCCTGAACGTGCCTGATCCCGGAAGCTAAGCAGGGTCAGGCCTGGTTAGTACTTGGATGGGAGACCTCCTAGGCTCAGGGTCTCCTGAGCTTGTATTCAGCAGAGTTGTAGTGCTCTCTAGGCTCTGTTGATGCTGAGGAATCCCCTTCCCAGCTTCCCCTCATGGTTGTTGGTAAGCCTCTGTCTTTAATTGGCTCTTAGCAGAAGAGTCCCTCACCACAGGGTCCTCTCCAATGGGCTGCTCAAAGAAGTATCCCGTTTTTCTCAGTGTGAGAGATAGAGAGAGAGAGACAGAGAGAGATTGAACAAGAGAATGAGAGAGTTTGCATCCAAGATGGAAGCCAAGGTCTTTTTATAACCTAATGTCAGAAGTGATGCCATTACTTCTGCCATTTTCTGCCAGGCATGAAGTCCAATCCTGGTAAAATCATACATAGCATTTTGCTTTATGGTACTAATGCTCAAAGGTGTGAATTAACAGAAAGAATATAGAGATAAGAGTATATAAATAAATAATGTATATATTTATAGAAGCTCAATCCCTTTTTTTTTTTTTTTAATTGATGGAGTACATAGCCAAAAATGCTGAAGACCACTGCCCTGGAGAAGAAATCCTGCTTTGGAAATATTTCCTAAGTACCAGGCACTGTTCTCAGCCCTTTATATGTATCCTCACAATTACTCCTCGCTACTTTCGAGGAAGGTATTCACATTATTCTCACCATATTGTTGATCAAAGCAAACCACAGAGAGGTTAATTAACTTGCCTGAAGGCACCCAGCTGCCAAATGGCTGGACAAGACTCAATTCCAAGTTAACTAACTTAAGAACATTCTCTCTCTATTCCTCTCCATTCCCTCTCACTATTCAGTTTACCTTTCATTAACAAATTTGCTTACACTTTCAGGGACTATGCTAGGTCATGGGGAAAAAAAAACGTATAAAATATGATTCCGTCCTTGAGGAGTTGTGGTGTGACGTGTGAGTTAACAGCTAGCCACTAACGCGAGTCCTGACTTTCTGGTTATAGCACAAGTCACTTTCTACAGACTTGATGGAAAAAGACTCATTTTCTTTGCCTTTAGCAGAGTTGTTTTTAGGCTTCTTGATTGCCTACTCCATTAATCTTTTTTAAATTGAGCACTCAGACGTAATATACATATTTATATTTATTTGTAAATACTGTGCTTACATTCCTATAGTACTCATATATTAGGTATTTATGTAATATACTCAGATCGGTAATTTAGAGAGGATGAGATTACATACATATAAATAGGAGTTTTCTGGTTTCCTTCCTGCATCCCAACAGTCCTCTGAGAACCTGCTGTGGGGGGCAGGCCTCTGAGTTGCACCTTTGCGGCCCTTCAGAATAGTTAGTTGCTCATGGAAAATTCCTGGAGAATCTCAGCCTCAAAATCTTTGTGTTAGAGGGAAATTGTGATAAGCCTGGAGCGTAATTGGAAGAGAGAATAAAGATGTCTTAATGATCATATCCAAATGACTGTTTTCAAGATAAGTAGTTCTCATTTTCTCGATTTTCCTTGGACAGATTAAATGGGTTGTAATTCCCTTTGTTTCCACCAAGACCTTCCTCTAGAAAATAAGTCCCTCAAGTGGCTAAATCTGCAATTTTAACCAATCTCACCTCTTTGTCAGTTCTTGCTCTACAGACAAAATTCTCACCTACAAATGTTCAAGAGAGCATTTTTTTTTACCTCACAATGGCTGTTGAAATAAATCACCTTTAAAATTTTTCTATTTTGCAGTGCAAAAGAAAACAGAAAACAAAAGATAAACCAGTCAGGCTTATCAAGACAGTAACTTCCTTGTCCTTGGGCCCTGCCCCAGGCTGGACCCACCTCCCTTTAACGCCCTCTCTGACCACCACCATTCAAGAGAGCCATCATCACGGGTCTCTTCTCCAAGGGTCTGGGTGTTTCGGGACATGTGACTCAGGCCGCCAGGGGCACCAGGAAGAGTGAGCAAGCCCTAGGTGACTTTCTCCCACAGTAAACTTCCTCTTCCACCCAGGGCCGGTGGAGGAATGCAGGAGGGGAATACGGGACAGGGGTAGCAGGAAGTGGGTGGGCGGAGCAGGGTAGGGACAGATAAGGGACTTGAAATCAGAACAGCACTGATTCACAATGAAGGTATGGAAAGAGAGAGAGAGAGAGAGAGAGAGAGAGAGAGAGAGGAAAGAAGGAAGGAAGGAAGGAAGGAAGGAAGGAAGGAAGGAAAGCAGTGACAGAAGGCAAACTGGAACTTTGCAGCTTCAGGAGAGAAGAACTCAAATGAAGGCCGAGGCTAACCCTTTTTTTTTTTTTTTTTACCAGCTTCACTCTCCTGAATTGTAATTGTGGCTTGGGTGAGAGAAAAAGTGATTCTCATTTAATTATCTACATGGTTTTGAGTTTGGGCATGATAATGTATTTAAAAGAAGTTGCTTTTGCAACTTGTACTGAGAAAAAAAAAATAGTGTCAGGAAGGGGGAAATTATTCAATAATAAAAATCATAATTCTCCAACTCAATTACTGGTTTGTTCAGACCAAGCCCATCTCCTGGATAGCAAAGAAACTTTGGTCTACTCAAACCTCTAAAAATACTCTTACCTCTTCTTTCAGCCACCAAAGTTAGACATTCCATTATATTGAAGGTGAAATTGTTATTTGCATATCTCTCAAGTATCTAGAAGCCATTGTATTTGAATACAATGAAATATGGGAAATAAAAACTTCTTTCATGTGGACATTTTGGAGATAAGTGTGGCTCTACTTCCAGGACCCGAGTCTTACTCTGCTCAAAAATCAGATTCTGAGTTTGGCAGCCACTGTGTGCTGGCTGAGATCTTTATCATTATCAGAGCTTTTAAGCGATATAATTATAGAAATTTATTAATTCGTTAATCTTGGAGAATGCCTTGTTGCATTGCCTTGAATACTGCAAATGTTTACAGACAAGCAAATATATAGTAGTCGTTATTAAATATAGGCCAAAGAAGGACATAGATTTTTTAAAATCCAGAAAGTATAAACCATGCTCAATTTTGTTCAAGTTAAAGTTACTCTAGGAAATTAGCATTTTAAAAACCAAAGTGACCCTCCCGTTCTTTCTTTATCTGATATTTCTAATCTTTCTTTATCTATCTGATATAATAATGCCAGATTCCAATGTATTTTGCTAACTAAAGCCATGCGAAACATTGGTGATCAGAGAAGCAGAAAAGGGAGAGAATTTTGCAGAAACCATGAGTGTTAAGATGCTCCTCTTAGCTGTGACTGTCCCCCGGCTTCTGTTCCTGTTTTGATCTGGTTCCTTTGAGACCCTTCATGAGCAGGAGAATTTGGAAATGATCGTGGCCAGGATGATTACCTGTGGGTCCACTACTTCATTGGCAGATGAAGCCCAGAGTTAAAATAGTGTATTTACACAGCAGAACAGAGCCAAGAAACCTGTTGTTTCTGTATTTTATCAAGTCTGATAGTTTCGGCCTTAAGGAGCTTAGAAGCAAAACAAAATACCAACCTATTAACACCGTGTTGACAACTAATTTGGCTTAATTTCCATTTTAAAAGGTATTTCAAAGAATCTGGAAAGTTGAGGAGTCTGTAAATTGAATAAAAACTGGTATCTTGGATCTTTACTTTAGCCCATCAGAGAAATATATTTTTTTTAAACTAAACTTTTTTTTCTGTTTTCAATTAATTGTAAGCTCACATGCTGTTATAAGAAATAACATAAAAGGAACTCTAATACCCTTTACCCAGTTTCCCTCTTGGTAACATCTTGCAAAACTATATGATACTTATCACCGTGGAGACACATCGATACAGCCAGGGTACAGAATATTCTCATCCCACAAGTCTCCCTCTTGTTGCAGTTTTTATAGCCATACCTCCTCCCTCCTCCCTCACCCTTCCTTAACCCTGGCTACCACTAATCTCTTCTCCATGACTGATGATTAATTTCCAGAATATTGTCATTTCAAGAATGCTATACAAATGAAATCATATTTGTGGTTTTCCTTCACACTTCTCTGGAGATTCATCCAGGTGGTTGCATGGTCCAGTAGTTTGTTTCTTTTTATTGTTGGGTAGTATTTCATGGTATAGACCTAGCATAGTTTGTTTAACCATTTAATATGTCGAAGGACAATCTGGGTTGTTCCCCCTTTGGGGCTATTAAAAATAAAGCTATTACACACACTCGTGTATGGGTTTTGGATTAATGGAGGTCTGTAAACGTCCGAGAGTGTAATTGCTCAATCATATGGTGGTTGCATGTTTAATTTTTCAAGAAGCTGCCAGACTGTTTTCCAGAGTGGCTGTACCATTTCACGTTCTCACCAGCAGTGTATGAGTGCTCCAGCTTTTCCACATCTTTGCCAGCATTTGGTGTTGTCACTATGTTTTATTTTAGCTATTTTAGTAGTTGTGGAGTAACAACATCTCATTGTGGTTTTCATTTGCTTCTCCCAAATCACACACCTTTTTATGTATTTATTTGCCACCTGTATATCTTCTCTGGTGAAATGTCTCTTTGAGGCTTTTATTCATTATCTAACTGAATCATTTGGTTTTTTTTTTTTTTACTGTTGAGTTTTGAGAATTCCTTATATATCTAAACATTATTCCTTTATTGGATATGTGGTTTGCAAATATTTTCTCTCAATCTGTAGCATAGCTTTTCACCTTCTTAACTGGGTCATGTACAGAGCAAAAGTTTTTAATTTTGATAAAGCACAGTTGATCAGTTTTTCCTCTTATGGAAGTCTTTGCCTAGGCCTAGGTCCTTAAGATTTTCTCTTATTTATTTAATTTTTTTATAAGGTGTGAGTTTAGCTCAAAGTTATTTTTTTTTTGCCTATGGATATCCAATTGTTCCAGCACCATTTGCTGAAAACACTATCTTCCCTCCATTGAACTGTTTTTGTGCCTTTGTTAAAAATCAGTTGTGTGTTTTTATATGGGTTTATTGAAATTGTTGTCGAATTATTTTACATTTGCTTTGAAAGACTTTAGCAAGTTAATTTAAAGAAATGCAAAAGAAATGTTAGATCAACTTATCTTTTTTTTTTTTTAATTTATTCCTAGTTAAGATGTTTATCATTACTAATTACTTCATGACTAAAGGCATGTGGGTGTTGGCTAATCGAATTTTTTCTATAGTGATTAAATTCTATACTTATGAGCAAATATTCAGTATTTCACAAGCTATATGACAAGTAGCATGTAATTGCATATAGATAATTTTATTTATTTATTTATTTTTTTAAGAGTCAAAAGGAAATTTTATTAGTAAAAGGGTAACACTCCACAGAGTGTGGTCTCCTCTCAGAGGCAGAGAGAGAGGGGCACAGTGAGAGAGAGAGTGAGAGAGATAGAGTAAAGAATACAGAGAGAAAGACAGTGGGAGGGACTAGATAATTTTACATTTATCTGTAACTATATACTAGAATAAACAACTTCATTGGCATGATTTCAAAAAAATACAGTCGAGGGGAGAGGGGAAGAGGGAGGAGGGAGATAGGAGGGGAGAAATTTAAATCAATTCTTCAATTAAGAATTAATTAATTAATTTAAAAAATTAAAATGTGGTTGCTGGCACAAAAACAATACAGTCCCGCTATATGTATTCCCAGCGTCAAACCAAATTCATTGTGCCATGAGGGCTTCTGTTGGACCCTTTCCAGGTGGATTGATTTATTCAGAAGGACCAGATTGAATATACGTAATGATGATGATTCCAGAACATAGAATTCCCCCTCTCCTAATATCATTTAAAAACTATGCTAAAAGGAAATTGCTTTTCTCCCATACCCTTGCTGAGTTGACTGTTAATTCCCTTCGGGAAGCCAGGCAGCATCAGGAAAGTCAGTTCATTCTCAAGGCTCTAGAGCAGCGGTTCTCAACCTCGGATGCACATTTAGCATCAGCTAGGGAACTTTTTACAACCCTGACACCCAGGTTGCACCCTAGACCAATGAAGTCAGATATCTGGAGTTGGGACTTTATTAAAACTTCCGGGTTATTCCAGGGTGCAGCTAAGTTTGAAAACTGCAGCTCAAGGTTAAGGTCTCCCGTCTTGTTTACTTTCTTATGAAACTTAACTAAGATTTCTCTAATTTATCACCCAATACTGTGAATACAGTGTACTGGGTCATCATAACATACCATATAAACTTTTTTCTTTCATGTTAAAACCTGAATACTTTCCTTGGATAGCTAAAAAATTTCTAACATTCTTATTATTCTTTCGGTAGGAGTTACACATGTTCAATGTAGAAAACTTGGGGGAGAAAAACAGGCAAGCATAATAAAGGGGAAAAAAATCATTTAAAATTCTAGTGTTCAGAAAAAAACGGTAGTGTTCTAGTCCTTTTCCTAGACATATACACATATATACAAATACGTATTTTTTTAGCTGTCATTCTTTCGAAGTTGAGATGATATTGTAAAAATAGTTTTATGTTATTTAGATAGCAGATATATTAACACAAAAATTAGTATCGATATCAGAAAATGGGGAATTAATATTGATTACGATTGTCATAATTTTTATAATTTCGCATACTTTGATCTGGATCATGGATATAAGCAATTAAGAAGTACTTCTTTACATTGCTATAAAACAACATTTAAGGCACCTGATTATACTTTCTAGGATATTATCCCCCTAAATGAACAAAGTATGACTGATACCTACTCTATCATTTTTAGATTTGAAGTTATGGCCAAAAATACATCATTCTCTGCTAACCTAATAATTATTATGTAAAAATAATATTATTATTATTTTTTCTAAGTCTTTCAATTGCTCTGACTAAAATAAGGAGATGAACCGGGAAAACACGTAAGGTAAACTCAGACTTATTAAATACACAATGAAACTGCCTTCCTCTCTAATTCAGACTCAAATGCCAGCTGACTTTTTATCCTCTGGATTTCAATGGAGGGATATATGTATGCAAAGATCATGCACATATGCCTCAACCTTTTCGTTATAGGGAAAAATACAATATATATTCACTATTGACTATATAGGAAAGTCAGTAAAAAAAGGAAAACCACCTGTAACTATTGTTAAATTCAACAACATGGGTGCATCTAAGTATGCTGAATAAAAGAAGCCAGACGAAGAAAAATATATAAATTTCTATAAAATTCTAGAAAATGCCAACTAAACTGTAGTGACAGAAAGCAGACCAGTGGTTGCCTGGGAAGACAGCGTGGGACTGGGAGGGTCTGGAGAGAGGGCTCAAAGACACACTGGAGCGATTTCGGGTAAATCATGAAGCCCAGTTTCTCGATCGTGGTGATGATTTCGAGGCTGCATACCTTTGTCGAAACTCATCAAATTATACGCTTTCGATGTGTGCAGTTCCTTCTATGCCAATTATACGTCAATAAAGCTATCAAAAATATATTCTAAGGGACTGTTGGCAATCTTCGATCATTGAATTTGTTTCTGTAAAATTTTGCTTGAAATAGTGGGTATCGCCACTTGCTGGATATTGTTTTCACTAACCCATCAGTACTCAGGAAAGCACCCCACGACTTCATACTCTGAAATAATCAGTGTTCCAAATTCTCCCATAGAAAGTAAAAAATTCAAATATTTTACTCATAATTTCTTCCATAGAATTCTCAAGAGTACAACGACATTCAAAAGGACATATCCAAATGATTATTTCATTTTTCAGAGTTTTTGTTGATGTAGTAGCAAAAGCAGCTGCAGATTTTGGAATCTTTTCCATGTGATTGATTATGCTGCCAATGAAGTTGTTATGAAGTGATATGTTGGGAGGAGGGTGGGAAGGTGAATTGGATCTAATTTCACTATCGATTTTTCTATTTTTTATTGATTTATCACAGCTACCTCTCTTATAGAGAACTACATTTGTGGGAGTGACAAGAAGTCATTTTTTTAAAAAAAGCAGCTGATAAAACTGAGCTCATTCCTTGGGAATACAGAATCTCATCAAGACATCTACTGAGATTTGGACGGGAACTCTATAAAATGAAGAAAATAGTCAAACTCTCTTGTATACAATTTTAGCAATTCTTCAAGGCAAGCATTGATCTTTTCATTAAGTTCTTACATGTAAAAAGTAATAGAACTGTATTTTGATGTCATGGACAACATACAGCAGATCTGAGATTAAAAATTCAAAAAGAGCTTCAAGTTAATAGAGGAAATTAAAACCTTTCAATGATTTACAATTTATGTCTTTATAACGTGTGTTTCTGTGTGTGTGAGTAGACAATGTTGACCTATAAAACCAAAGCTTCCAGCTTTGACAAATAGCAAGCATATTGGCTGGGACTTAACTCAATAAAAGTTTGTTGAATTAATATGTTAAATAAATAAATAAAATACAGGGCTCTCTGCAGATTTTTAAAAAGAGTTTGAAATTGTAAGGAGTACAGTAACTTGATCTGCCCTGGAGAATAGCAACCTTCCAGATAATCTTTAATTACCGTCCAAAAATGTGTCTCGAGAAATTCTCTCTCTGTATTGGTCAAATCATTTACTACATCTTGGTTTCAGTCATAAGTGGATAGAGAGCAGCCTAACTCTAAAAAAATTAATAGCTTATTAGTGACTACATTTTAATTACATTCATCTATTTGTTTGTTTATATTTAGACACATCTTAAACAAAGTATTGGCAGCTATGTCAAAATAATTTTCTGTAAATAATTGCTTCTGTAAAGGTTTCCACAGAGGCTGAAAAAATATAAATGAAAAAATATGTATATACAAATGACAAAAGGATTAACTCCCCTGGCCTCTTTCTTACTTCATCATAATCTTAGATTTGAGTCAGCAGCCAATGTTAAATCTTGGTAAATGAAACTAACATACTTATGGCTGACTTTTTACTTAAATCTAAAGCAATAAATTCCTTAAAAGTTAGAATGGCATTTGCCTATATATATGATGTATATCTACAGGTGGCTGACTTTTAACTTCATCCATATATTGAACTTTTTTTATAGTTTCTATATGAATGTTGGATTATTAGCTACTCGTGAATAAAATTGTTAATTCTTCTGGTTTTCTAGTTTATCATTAGCAAATGCATGAGAGGAGAGTAGGAGTTGGGTTCTTAGATGATTTAGGTATCTCTGATATAAGTAATTGGTTCAAAAATAACAGGCCTTTTATTTAGAGAAAACAAAGTGATAAATGGTAGTTTCAGGAGTGAAGAGTCGACAGTTCTAATTGAAGTTGCCTGAAGGCTTTGTAGCTAGAGAATGAATCTACGGGGGTTGAATTAGATTAGTTTTAAATCCTGTCTTAATAATTCTAATTATTATTGCTCTTTCAAGAGGTTGTATTAACTCAGTTGTAAAATGGTTCACATGAATTCATTTAGAACATATTTTTAAATGTTTTGGCGTTTGGACAGGATGTCCAGCTAGGACCCTCAATTTTATTGGTAAATCTCGTGCGACCTGTATTTTTGGAGAAGTTAGCTTAAGACGTACAAGTTCAACCTGCTATACGGGCAATGTGTATTTGTTTTTGAGAAACCTCAAACTGTTTTTATGAGAACATTAACTCTCTCAGGGAAACAACTCTACCACCAACTGCCCCATGGGAGAAGATGTTTGGGGACACCTGCGTCCTGCTGTTTGGAAGACTGGTGAGAAAGGGCTGCTGGTGAGAAACTGGGGTAACTGACAGCGTTGGACCGAAGTGGAAAATAGAGTACAGCTGCTTTCCTCTCCATCAGTGACACTTATGCGAGCAATTCTGAAGGTGTCTCCAAAACCCTAGAAAAGAAAACCTTGGTGACTTGGTTTAGAGCCTTGGGTGGGAAGCACAGTAACTGAGCTTGGCACATAATAGGCACTCGATAAGTATGTGTGAAAGGAAGGAAGGAAGGGAGGGAGGAAGGAAGAAAGGAGAGAGAAAAAGAAAAAAGGAAGGAAGGAAAGAAAGAAAGGAGGAGAGAGAGAGAGGGAATGGAAGAAAAGAAGAAAGGAAGGAGGGAAGGAAGGAGAGAGGGAAGGAAAAAAGGAAGGAAGAAAGGAAAAGAAGGAAGGAGAGAGAGAGAAGAAGGAAAGAAGAGAGAAAGAAAGGACTTTGTAATGTTCTGAAGTGTTAAGTGGCGTATTCAAAAGGCTGGGACATCTTATTGCTGGAGATGATAAATAACATAACCCCTCTCCTTAACAAAAATAACAAAGAGTAACCCCCAGTCTTCAGGTAAGATAGAAAGGATTCTTTGTTCAGTCTAGAAACCCAAGAGTTAAATACATGTGTGCTTGTGTGAACCTACAAAGGCCCGTTATTCTTAGTACTTCCTTATCTTATTGTTTTGGGTACAATAATGAGTACTAGAATATTCACATTTTCAAAAATAAGATTTTGCTTTTAAAAAATAAGAATGTGAGCACTTTCATAACCTGGAAAATAAACATAAAGCAAGCAGTTGCTAATCTAAGCAGACACTGGGGATATCTCCTCAGCACGTGGGTCATACATATACTGTTGTCTGGAAGTCTTTGACCTTGCAATCTTTTCTGAAAATATAAAAGCTAGGAGATGTGAAAAGCTTTGTTAGGAATTTCCCAAGAACCGAATAAATGTTATCTCACAGAATGGAGACTTTTGATAGTATTTGTACTACTTACTGATACATTTTCATATGTGCTGATGCTAATCATTCTCAAATAGGCTTTAACAGTGTTTTTAGCTCTTAACATCCTCGCCGAGGTATAAATGCGACTTTTCACTAACATCCCTGAGCAGGGAGAACACATTGGAAGCTTCCTACAGAAGGGGGAGGTGTGCGTGGTTCGGTATGGGATGACTCTTTGTTCTTCCAGCTGTGAAACCTCAAGCACCTGATTTAAGTTCTCCAGGCCTACGCTCTCCCTCTCCTCCATTATAAAATGAGGATAACGGGATGGGTGCCATAAGGTGGTCGTTGTAAGGATTAAATGTGATTATATACGCAAAGTGCTTTGAACAGCATCTGAAACAGAGTAAGTACTGTTTCCTAAATAGTCAAAATTTAAGCTGAACTGGGCAAGATGCTTAAAAATTCTGAAAAAAACAACCGTTTTGCAAATATACTACTTCCTAAGAGATAAATTCCAGAGAAAGTGGTCCTTACGTATTCTTTCAAATAAAAACGATAAATTCGGAAAAATTTCATTCTGGATAATTAACACACAGTTAATTAGGCACAACATATCCCACTGCTGAACTACTGTTTCCATCGACTCTCTACTAAACTGTATTAAATTTGAGTATGGAAATTTATCTGGCGTCTAGTGTCAATATTCCAAAAGTGTCATTTTTAATGACGATTCCAACTATTTGTGAAAACTAAGGCACTTATTTGCCAGTCAAAACTGGGATAGTTTTCCTGGCAGCCCACCGCCTTATGCTTATGTGTTAAAGAATCCAGCTAAATTTTTAATTTAGTTCAAACATTTATTGACTGCCTGCTATATTCATATAACAAATATATTCAAGAGTCTGAAGGGAAAGAATGCAAGCCGCTTAGGCTGGAATTACTTAGTCTTTATTTACGGAGAAAGACTGATGCAAATAAATCTATGCCATCATGTTCCATTATGGCGCAGGGAGAAGCGGCCTGGACCTCCATCCAGCATCAGGCCTTCAGAGAAAAAGACCCACACATTTCCAGTAACCATCTGATTTCCCCCAAATTCCCCAGGGAAAGAGGGCGGCCAGGGCTGCCGCTGACATTGCCTGACATCACTGTTCCGGATGATAGGCGAGCGCGGGGCTGTCTGGCCCACCTCATCCGTGGCCTGACTGCATTAACCTCTCGGTTCCCTGTTCCTGCCACGTGAGGTGCCCTAATATGGCCCGACTCCGGAGGAGCCCAGGAGCGCTCGCCTTTCTCCTGCTAATGAGGAGGAGGCCGGAACAAACATTTAGAGAGTCACACAGGATCTGAAGGAAAGCAAGTGGGCATTTGGGTTCGCTTCAGGGCGAGGTGGAAGCCGGCTGCAGCAGAAGCTCCTACCTCGGGGTATCTATCATTAATAACCCCCAGCTAATCCAATTTCCCCGGGGCGCTTTCTTGCCCTCCCCTCACCTTCGGCAACCCCTGGTCGACCCCCTGCTGTGGCCCCTCGGTTCTGCTCGCTGGGACCTTGGCTCGCGACTCTCGCTGCGCCTTGGGTCCTGGCAGCCTGGGGGGAGATGCTGCTGCAAGGCGTGTCTGGGCTGTGCTCATGTGATGAAGCGAGGGGAAAACAAGGGGGAGGAGGCGGCGGCCAAGAGGTGGCCTTTTTTTTTTTTTTTTTCTTTTAAGGAGTTTGCCGCGAGCGCGTCTCGTTCATTCGCGGTCTGGGCGCGCCGGGAGGAGGAGCGGGAGAGGAAGCAGCTCTCGGGACCTCGCGGGCGCGCGGCTTCTCGCTCTGCCCCGCGTCCCTGCGACTCCGAGAAGGCGTAACCGGTCGGCGGGGCGCGGGAGAAGCGCGGAGAAGCCATGGGCGCCGGGAGCTCCACCGAGCAGCGCAGCCCAGAGCAGCCGGAGGCGGGGATCACGACGCCCGCCGAGCCCCAGCCCGGCGACGGCGGCGGCGGCGGCAGCCCCGCGACAGAGGCGGCGCCTGGAGCTCCGGGGGACCCGGCCATCGCCGCCGCGGACCCCGCCACCAAGGTACGCGCGCGCCGGGCCACCTGCCCGGGGGAGGCGGGGGCGGGGGCTCCCTCTGATTTCCTCCTGCGAGAACTTCCCGGCCGGAGCAGCCCATCTGCAAACTCAGGAGCACGAGCCCCTCTCTCCAGGGTTGCTGATTGATTGATAGGTTTTGCGCCGGGGTGGAGCCCAGAGCAGCAGCGAGCGCGGCGGGGGGCTCGCATCTCTGTCGTGGGTCTCCAGGGGAGGCGACTGCGCCATCCGCAGTCATAAAATCCTCCCCGTGCGCGCCGCTCGCCGAGCCTTTCTGCACACTCTTCCGGTGGGAGCGACCCAGCCCGAGACGCACGGGCGGCAAGGGGGGAGGCCGCGGAGGTCGGACCCCGGGGCCCAGCGCCTTGAGCCTCCGGCCCCGCTTTCTCCCGCATGAGGACAGTCAGCTCCTGGGCCGCCCCCGGGTTCCCCGCCGCGTATAGTCCTTGTTACCCGCTGTGCCTGGAGCCACCTGGGTTTGGTACCCAGTCCTGCGGCAGCGGCTGGAACAGACACCGCCTTCCTGATGCGGTGAGAGCCTGGAGTGTAGCTCGCTCCGAGCCAAAGAAAACGTGGGCAGACGCTGCATTTCAAAAAGGAATGACAGTTTTCGCAAACAAGGCTGCGTCTTCCTTTTCGCTCAGTGGACTTGGATAAACAAATACTGGAGTAATTAGAAGTTCTTGAAGAATGCGGTCAGGCGTAAGCGAGCATTCCCTCCCTGTACGCTTGTCTATGGAGGCAGTGCAGAATCTCCTAGGAAATTTGCATTTTATAGTCAGATCTTCAAGGCAGAAATATTTACCGTGACCACTGCAGCCGCCAAGTTTGTGACTTGTTCCCATTATTGTATTTTAGATCTATTTTCCAGCACATGTGTTCATTAGCAAGGCTTCACACAACCTGTGTTGTGATATATTACAGAAAGATGTGGATAAACATACTTAAGGCTTAAAAATAAAGAAAACAACCATGTGTCAAATTTGAGGATACAGATTAAGTGAGGACCTTTAAGAGTTATCTCAGGAGATATAGCTTTTTAATGTATTTAGAGGTAAACATGTTTAATGCTTTTATAGGGGAAACGACAGGCATAAATCTAGGTAAATTTCACAAAACTATGAGCTCATTGCCCTGACCTCTTTAGCTGTCCTAGTCTAGTTTGGGCTGAGACTGTTCTTAATAACTAGATTACTTCCTGTTTTTAATTTACAACTACTTGTAAAACCCATGGTTTTTAGAGCTGTAGATGCTAACAAGTAGTAACTGCCTAGTATATCCAGATTTTCTAAGAAGTGCTTAAGGTTTGGGCCTAAGGAATGTACTATCCTTTTGAGGTCTGAGTCACATTTTAATATTTACTGTACATCACTTTCTGATGCCTACTGTCAAAATGGCTGCATAACCAGTATTTAGAGTCCAGTAATGAAAGCGAATTTAAGATGTAATTGTTGAAAGCTTGAGATCAGTTTCACTTTTTTCCTTGGCCTCGGGTCTTCTTATTAAGAGTTCACACTGAAATATGGTACTTATTCCCTTCCCAATAAACTCGAATTCATTCATTTAAAGATAATCTTTGCATCCTTGCTCTCTTTTCTTTATATCCTTCTTCCATACCTTTATTCTTCTTCCTCTTTCCTAGTCGCCACCATCTTGAAACAGCCAAACCACCTCCTATAAAAAATTACATAAATGACATCCAGAATATCACTGAACTTTTTGGCATTCTGCCCAGTTGTCAATTTGGAGGCCATCAATACATGTACATGTATCCTTGGGAAATGTGTAGTTTTTCATTTCAATTAGTAAAATTTATTACTCAGGTTTTGAAGACCCAAGTCTTTTCAAAAAGACTCCCTAATTAAGAATGACTCAGCACATAGCTCCTGCCTTTCCTCTTCCCCTTGTTAAGCTCCAGTTCCTGACCTCTGAGCAATCCCCATCTGCCATTCTAGGCTCCCGCAGAGGGATGCTTCTTCCCAGCAGTCTCCACATTTGTGGGTTTAGTGATTTGACTAATGAATGTTTTCTTGGCTATACTGAATGTTCGTTCCACAAGGGCAGGGACCATATCCGTATTGCTTATAACACGTGTTCTCCAAGTGTGGCATGCTGCCTGGAACGTAGTAGGTTCGCAGAAAAAGATGGTACTGGCTCGCAGGTTTGGGTTGGAGGCTATCAAGTTGAGGAATAGCTTGGCCCATCCAATTTCTCTACAATTTAACCTTTGACCTTCATAACATGATCCTTCTCATCAGATAGTGACTAAGTTAAGTTAGTCTGTTTGGTTATTAATAGATCAAGTGAATATTTTGGCAAAAAACTCAGATTTGGTTTCTGTTTCTTTAGAGAAAGTGGGATGTTAGCCTTGTAATTTTAAATTGCCATTAAAATAGACAAACATATTAGCCAAAAATATGCAAGTGGCTCAGATGAGACCACTTCATACATAGAATTAGTTATGAATTACATCTTGAGCTTTCTTGATTGGGTCTGTGGACATTTAGGGAGGTTTAGACTAATCCGTCATTCCCTGACCCCTGGTAGACTGCTGTTCGTTAACTAAAAACTGTTGATAGATTTTTTTTTTCCATCTAAATGATATTCGTACCATGCATACTACTTATTTAGCAATCCAGTTTACTTTCCTTCCCTTATCCCTAATGTTAGTTACCATATTACTGAGTAAGTATTCATACATCGAAAGACGTTTATACTAAATTGAGTTATTCGTATCAGGTAAAAATTACTCAAATCTAACATTTAGATGCACTGAGGCAGAGGTCTTGATTTCATCTGTGGTGTTTTCAATTAAATGGAAGGATTCTTATCTTCCAGTCAATCTTTTACAATCTTAATATGTAAATTCTGGGAGACAATGGCTTGATGGATAATTTTCTAGGTTTATATTTAAGACCTGGGCTATTTTGGCCGCTGCAGGGGCAAGAATATTAGCTTACCTAAACACAGGTCGTAAATAAAGCCTTATATTAATCCTTAGTTGGCTGTTTTAAAAATTTGTCATCCAAAGAGTATTGTCAGTCTGGTGGCAGTAAAGGGCGGGATGACTAATGACAAATTTACCTCCATGTCTCTGGCAAATCTTGATTTCTGGAGCCAAATTCCAGGCTAGGTCTGGACGATCACATCCTTTAATTAGCTTTTCTGTATTTTTGCTCCATCAGTGGCTTTAGACCTGGAAATGAAACAGTGGTCAGTGTGAGGCCAGTGTCCCTGGCAGGTGGGGAGATGAGGACTCCTGTCATTCCTTCAAGCTGTGGTTCCATTTGGTTACCAGAGCTGAATCACCAGAACGTCAAGATGTACTCAAACAGAAGAATCCGTTACCTAGTAGCATGAAGGCTGTCTTTGCCTTTTGTGTATTAACCCAACAGATAATTGGGTTGACCAGATGCATTTCATAAATCCTCTCCTAGCCTAAGGTAGTATGCTTTCTCTCACTTGGCCTCTGTTTACAGAATGGGAATAGAGACCAAAGATGGCCGTAATGTGGTTATGTCGCTAGTTTTATGCTAAAAGGGCCATAATTTAAGATGATTAGGCAAGAATTATGTTTGTTAATAGAGGGGTGTTTTTATGTGTGTGGCTGTTTATAATCCTGTGGATTTTCTGCAGATTACAGAAGTTGCTGCTTTCTGATTGGATTGCAGTCCACAAGTTGGAGATGTGTGTGTGAGGGTGGCCATTTAGGATGGCCATAGCTTGTGGGGACTGCAGGCCTTCCCTCGAATCTGTTACAGCCTTTTGGGCTGGTAGATGTATGACGTCAGTAGCCACATAAATTTCTCCTTTATGGGTTGAAGTACCATAATTTAACCAATCCTCTGTGTTTATATTTATATATTTTTTTAGTCTTTTGCTGTATTAAATTGACACAGGGAATATCCTAGTCCAGATACTTTTGTATTGCAAATGTATATTTAGAATACATTTCTGAAGTGAAATTGCTGAATCAAAGGGTTTATATCTATTTAAAAATTTTTTTTTCCCATGTAAAATTTCGATAGCCCTCACTAAATCTCTTTCTAAGGTGGTTCTTCCATGTTGTATTCTTGTTCTGTGTAGGTCAACACTTGCCTTCCAATGCTTCTGCCTCAGCGGTTAGCAGATTCTCTTAATATTTGCCAAGTGGCACCTCACTTGGCACCTGAATTTCCTTGACTTTTTTTAATGAAGAAGTTGAGTGCCTTGTCACATATATTGGCCACCCGGTCACGAACTGAATCGGCTTTCAGAGCATATGGTTTATTTTACTGTTAACCAATTTTTTAAATACCTTTTCCCCCAGAAATTACTCAAGAGGGGGGAAAAAGCAAGTTTAAGAGTAAAAGGCAGCTGAGGGGCGGCTCTTCACTACTCCCTTTCCTTCCCAGATTAGTAGATTGTCTTTAATTCTGTTTGCTTGGACAGTGACCTACTTCTTTGGCTATCAATTTAAAATTTTTTTCCTCTGGGAACAATCTAAAACCATCTTGTTGCCAGAAATTTCTTCATACTTCTGATCCATGAAATGTTGGAGTCAGGGATCGGGGGCAGCCGAAATCCACTTCCCCTGGGCTTCATTCTCATCTTTTTAACAAATGACAGCCTGGCTCATTAACTGGAATAAATGTGGTTTCCCAGAAAAATGTAGGTGTTCAAAGCCCTGGAAACTGCAGGATCTTTCCCAGACACTGTTAGGCTTCTCTTAATACAAGCATTCATTCAAGTTCAAAGGTTTTTGTCTTCCCTACAGTTCCTTCATGACTGGGAGAGAGTAGTTTCGTTCTGTCTTACCTTAACCAGTTTCAGTAAATGTCAGTTTTATGTTTGATCGGTAAATGAGATAAGCCACAATTTAAGAAGGGGAGATCACTACAAATTGCAGGAGTATTGAGATCACATTCTCCAGGTTCCCAAACCTGGTTGGGCAGTTGAATCACCTGGGGAGCTTTTGAAAGACAGCCCTGGCCCCATCCTGGATGCAGTGAATCCGAGTGCCAGCAGGTCTGAGATTCTGTACCCTTCACATGCTCTTCGGGTGTTCTGATGTGCCTCATGAGACCACTCTTGCCTTTAAGGATGTAGGAGGTGATGGAAGGCCAGGGAGGGATGGTTCAGGCTTACATAACAGCAGCACAGACCGAGGTTGGAGCTTGTGTGGGTGGGAGGGAGGGTTTCAGATGAACCTGGAAGAGTTAAGTATTTCCCTTCTCACGTCTTGAGGAGAAAATAAAGGAAAATATTTCTCCTACATAATTTCATTCCTATATTCTACTGTATTGAAAACAAGTGCGCTGCTAATAGAGGCTTTCCTAAAAACGTGTTCTTCAGGGTAAGTCAGGTTGAATCAAATGCTGTTTTCCTTTCTGAGCAAGAAGGAACTGCTGGTTTTCAGTAGTTGCCATTTTTGTTTTTACCTGTTGGCCTCTTAAACCTCATTGATCAATTTTAAACTTTCCTTGTGCTGGGTAAGTAGACAGTAGCTGAGGGCTTGGTTTATGACCTTTGGCTGGTCCAAAAATCTGTGAAGACACCTTAAAACCTGACCCAAGTTTTTGAAGATCAGAATAGGGTTTTTGGCTTTCCTCAACACTTGTTCACTATTCAATCTTGACTCCATAAACATTTCTTTCCTAGCTCCTGTACCCCAGAAACTGTGCTAGGAACTGCGGAGACAAGTTCCTAGCCCTAAAAAATTAAAGTTCTGCCTTTCATATATTTAGCCCATTAATCCACTAGAAATTGATGATTTTATGTCAAGAGGGAGAGCTCCAAATTCATTTTTCCATACCAGTTACCTATTGTTTCAATACCATGGATTAAATAGTCCCTCCTGTTAAAACTCGAGTTTCCATATATGCGTAAATTATATGATTTTTTTACTTTTACATTTATTTGTACACTAAGAATTAAGGGAGTGGCTAAAAAAAATCTAGTCAATTATAATAGCAAGTCCATGGCTTAAAATATTTTTATATTCTACATCTGAGGTGTCATCCTGGTCTCTCATGGCTGTGGTAAGTTTTTACATACATAAATATAAAAACGTGGGAAGCAGGTGTTATCTTCTAACCTTAATTTGTTTTCTCAGTATGTAATGAAATGCATTAAAAAGAGTCAATAAAGTGTTTCCTAACCACTTACCATATGAAAGGCACTGGTCGATGCTTTGGCAGATAAAGAAATAAGAACTCATAGCATTATCCTTGCGATCCTCATAATTTAGGTGAGGTGGTAGGGTCCCTCTGGAGGAAATATTCAGTAACAAAGATTGAAAGAAATAGGAGGGACAATGGAAGAATTGCCATGAGTTGGTACGCGTCTACTCAGTGAATTGCCCAGATAACCGCTGTAGAAAGAAAAGAACATTTAGAAAGTGTTACAGGCAGATAAAAGGCCATTAGTCAGGAGGCCAGAAAGTACATGGTGTATTAAGAGCTGAGTGTTTGTAAGGGGATAATAGAAAGAGGATGATAAATAGAGTTGCAGCCAGTCGTCGGGAATGCTGCAGAGGCAACAGAGAGCCAGGGAAGGCTCCTGATAACGAGCGACGCAAAGATGCAGAGATGCCCCGCGAGTGAGTGTCTGATGGACTCCTGGGAGACCATCGCACACACAGAGAAGACACCCGCAGGAGAGTGGGGGAGGCCACCTGGGGGAGGTTGTTTCAATGAACATGTCCACAATATGGTGGATGTAGGGATCAGATATTAGCAGGGGCGGTGGGGTTGGGTGCAGGGGGCAAGGGAGCAACAGAAATAACTGAGGTTTCAAGACTTGGAATAGGGAGGCCTCATTTCGCCGGTAGTCAGATAAGAATGTCCCCCTCATGACGTCGGCTTCAGTGGTCTACTGCTGTGTAACCAACCATGCCAAACGATGATTAACCCAGAGAGTACCTTTAGAAGGAAGACTATCACTTGATGATGACAACTCGGGACTTCATTTGCAGCAGGCCGAAGGGCGAAGATGGGGCATCCACGAGATCACTGCCTTTTCTCTAACAGTCTGTGTCAGAGCAGAGACCATGGGCACTGGGGGCAATCCAGGCTTTTGGGGTGGCGGGCGTGGGATCACAGTGGAAAGCCAAGTATCACAGAGTAAGAGATAAGACCGAAAGGAGCCAGTGGTAGCAGCTGCGGAGAAGGTAGAACCGAAAGTGAATATCGATTGATGCCACTGGATGGAGTGGCCGTTGGGTCGCCGCCCCATCAGGCAGCAGGGACCATTTTACACCAGCACGTCTGGGTCCACCTGAAAAACGAAAGAGCCCGATGGTCGACCTGCCTTCCTTCCATTCGTAGGCAAAGGAGCTAGGTAGCTTGGGGACTGTTTCTCTTTACTTTCAAGGAAGACATTTCTTCTTCGTAATTCTTTCCATCTCCAGCGTCTGCCTTTTGGTTTGTTGTTCGGAGGACGATTTATGGTTTGCTATTCTTCGTGTCAGAGCACGTGATTTCTAAGCGAACAGGGCCATTACGGGCTCTGGGTTTTGTCTGCTGCCACTATTAGTTTTCTGTCGTCGCTGCCTGATATTGACCATCCTCCTTGAAGACACGCTTCATTGTGTCCTTGATAGTTTTCCTTACTCTATAAAATACATATTGCTGAATGCATTAAATAAGATTGTTGACGCGTTTGATGGGTTTTAACCTTTTTTTACCTTTTCAGTTCTGGGTGATAATTTTTCACTAACACACTCTTGTAGAATGCTTCTCAAGAAACTTTTGTTTGAAATGATCCTTCGCTTGGGTATGTATGTAAAACAGCCTTACTCCACTCAAGTAGTGTATTGAGTGCTATGCAAAGTTCAACCTCGGTGTGAGCTATCTCCTTGAAATTTACAGTTGATACAGAATGCAGTATAAATTGTGGAGGGGGAGGTGGTGAATAGGATTATTGCTAAGAATTAGCAATAATTCAGTAATGACACATTTAACCAATACTTAGACATGAGTTCCTGACTCATATAATGTGGATGTAAATATTTAAGTGGAATTGTTCGTCCTTATTCCCTTCTGTTTTATATGATTTACATTATTGAAAAACAGTGAAAAATGTCACCACTGAAGCTTACTGAAACCAGTCCTGATTATTAAGATATTTTCTCCAAACCCGATAAAAGCTAGTGTATAGAATGTAAATAATTGACACTAAGTAATGGGGTCCAAAACCCAGTTGACTGGTTTTAATATCTAATTTTTTTTTCTTCGAAAAGCCTTTAGGAGTTTAAATTGAAACTGAAATTGGTGACAGTTTTAGATCTGTCTTTCTTTTATTTACAATATAGAAAATTTGTTTTACTTTGATCAAAATAAAGATTGGTTCTTTTGACTATCATTAAGGACATATTAAGGTCTCTTGAATACTCAAAAGGTTTTTGTCCTATAATGGAGATTCTGTGGTGACCAGAGGGCCTACAGTATTATCTAGAATTGCAACAGTGACAAGAGATTGCAAGTCACTTCTGGAACTGTGCCTGATAAACAATCCTCCATGACAGGGAGGAATGCAAAGAATGCTTAAGTGCTCGGGGAAGTAGGTCATGGTTTAAAGTACATTTGTCAGAGAAAGTTTCTCAAGCAGTTGCCGTGATCCTGATCCCTGCTTATTCCTTACCCAGGGTGCTTTAGTCTTAAACAAATTAGGTAACTGAATGAACTTCTCAGCCTCTAGGAGAGCTGGACTAAGAGTAACAGATTTCACGCATGTGATCCTGCACTCCCAACACCAAAAATAAAAGTTAGGGCTGTAGATTTAGTGGCTAGAAAATCTGCAGATGCGATTGATAAAGTGTTCTCTCTTAATTGCATGATCTTGGAGTAAAAATTATTTAGAGAGCAAACATGGGTGATATGTAAATATATTTAGAAAGAACAGGAAAATTAGTTCCTTTAAAAATGAAGTTCAGTGAACCCACTGAGTCCCCAGTAACTACGTGCGACTCTAGTGCCTGTGGTCACTGTGGACTAATGAGTTTGTGGAAGCCGTGAGTTGTAGCCAAGTGCTGGACAAGAGACACGAACATAACAGGTCCCGAAGGCAAGAGAGAGAGCACATACTGGTGTACCAGGGAGGGTGGTGTGGAGGATGCTACAAACAGAATGTGTTCTGCCCTGCCCCCCAAATTCATTTTGAACTCTAATCCCTGATGCGATGGTGTTAGGTGCTGGGGCCTTTAGCAGGTGCTGAGGTCGTGAGGGTGGAGCCTCATGGGATTAGTGCCTTGTTAGAAAAGACACAAAAGAGCTTTTCTTGTAATCAAGGAGGCCTTCTGCAAACCTGGAAGAGAGCTCTCACCAGGAACTAAATCTGCCTGGACCTGCATCTTGGACTGCCAGCCTTCGTGACTGTGAGAAAGAAGTATGGTCTGGGCCACCCAGTGTATGGTAGTTTGTCATAGTGGCCTGAGCTAAGACAGGGGAAATGGACATGATGCTGAATTTTTGAAGAATGAGATGCTCGAGAGGAGGCAAGAAAATATACATACAATACAATATAATACGATGCACTATACTATTCTATACACTACACTACACTACATTTCACTATACTACACTACAATAAATATAATACAATACAATACAATAAATACAATAAATTACAATACAATACAATACAATACAATACAATACAATACAATAAAAAGTGAGCCAAGAGAGCCTCATTATATTGGGAGAGATACTGAGTAAAAAATAGTCTAGGAAAAGTTGGGTTAAGGATTCTTTTTTTAACTGCAAGACTTCTTAGAACCTTTAAAATGTTAATACTGTTAATTATGCCTCTCCCAAAGGGGACATATAGTATGCGTTTTACATAAATACTATTTAGAAATGCCAGGCTAGAGAGTAGAGCACAATTAGAGTAGCGATGGAGAAGTTTAGAGAGGGCAGTGGCTTTGCTGTGGAGAGTTTCGATTTTTAGGGTAGGACTTCTGCATTTATTGTCATCGCCAGTACGAAGCTAGTCGTTAATTGGATTCCACATCTACATCTGTTGGGATGTAGGTGGGGGACTTCAGACTTAAATTTGTATTTCTAATGCGAGACTGAGAGAATAATTCTGAGATATTATTTGCTCTCTTTTTTGGCAGAGAGCGAAGAGGTTGGATTTTTATTTCATTCATATAAAATGATTGTTTTTTTTAATATACCTAATTTTTAAATTAATCACATGTAGAAAGATTCTTACTCTATGGGTAAAATGGAAAAAATAAGAACTATGTCTCAGCTTTTAAATGTATGTGATTTGGGAAATGCCTCACGTTATCCTGAGATGAAACATTTCATATATCGATATCCTTATTAAATTACATCTAGACCTGATGGTACATTTGGAGGGAGGTGAGAGGAAGAAGTAGAATATTGAGGTAACAATAAGGATCATTAAACTTTTAGGGATAGAGTACACTTTGGATTGATTTCATTGTTCAAATAATTCAGATAATTACATCAGATTTAGTTTTCATTTTCAGTCTGCAGTGAGTCTAATAACTGTTTATAGACTCAATTTTCATGGCACTTAATTAAGCGCTTTTAGGGCTAAACATCTTAGTGCAAGCCACATTATGCCTTCAAACTCTCCTGTAACCGTATTTTCTGAGGCCAAAGACAATTAGACTACTGTGGAGTGAAATGCTGTAAATTATTGTGTTCCTTAAACCCTTTCCAGCTCCTGCAGTGAATACTGGAGGTATTGTAACCGTATGTGAACTTGAACTAAGATCAGGGGAAGGTCAAAACAGAGCCTTCTTGAATGGAGTTGCAAATTCTTCCTCTGGCAAATAAGAGTAAAGGGAAATGTCACCCATTTGTTGCTTTTTATGGTCATGAAGGAAAAATCCCCAAAGCTTATGATTCCTTTGCTATGAGCTGACCAGCTGGCTTCTTTCGGCCTCAGATAAGAAGTTGGGAAAGACACTGATGTATTCTTTTCCTTGAGCCTGATCAAAGCAAATCAGAGCAAATAACTTGTATTCTGGGATTATAAAATGAAGCTAAATTTTTAAGAAAGTTGCTCCTTTGTAAAACCTAAAAATCAATGTAGGGCTATTCTTTTAAGTTTGTTTGAGGGCATGTAAGCAAAAGCAACTCGATCTAGGCATAAAGTACTGATTCTTCCTTCATAGTAAATATTTACTAAAACTTAATCAATTAATTAATTGATTATTTTTTTAAACCTACGGCACCTGTTATTCCCACGTGGTCTCCCATCCAAGTACTAACCAGGCCCGACCCTGCCTAGCTTCCGAGATCAGACGAGATCGGGCGTTTTCAGGCTGTAGGCTAAAACTGCTTATTTTTAAAATGAGCATATACGTATTTTACATATGTGTGTGTGTATGTGTACACACATATACACATACACACACACACACATATATAAAGTTTAACATATCCCCTTATTGACTCTTTCTTCAGTGTAACTTCTTATGCTTATTCTCACAAAACATTAACTTGACATGAGAGAGAGAGATGGGCTGGATGTGTCAGTTTTGTGTGCTGTGCCTAAGTTTAAGGGCTCCCAGCACAGTCGTTTTACTCTGTTTCTGTTACTTATAAGGTTGAAACCTGTGGAGAATGAATTGGGTAAACCTTAATCGTCAGGTGCATGTAGAAATATAAAAAACAGAGTTCCTTCGCTCAGTGACTTTCAACTCACCGAAATGTGTTGGATCCAAGAACCCGTTGGGTCCCAGGTGGTTTTTGGCAGCGTGTTCTTGCTTTTTCCCTTCTCTGAATAGCTGTTCCCTTCTGTCAGGTAAGCGGTGTCACCCCCATTTTAAAGAGGAGACAACAAAGCGAACACGTAGCCCGGAAGTGCGGCTTTTGTGGCGCCAGCTCTCGAGGTCGGTGCTGGAGGTCCTGCCTGATCCGCTCAGCTCCCCGAGCCGGGGCGGGCGGCACGAGAGCCATGTGAACAGACTGGGGCTGTGATGAGATGGCTTTCATATTAACACCTGGGAGCGTGGCTCCTAAGACCCCAATGCACTCTGCCTTTCTAGGTATTTCAGGATGTGTTACTGTCTCTGCTGCCAAGTAAAGGGCAAACGGCTCATCTTTACTGGCCAGCCCTCACTCTTCCCACGCCGTCATGGCCTGGAGATGGCTGATGCTAGGCTGTAAGAGCTCTTTGGGTTTGGAGGCAGGTCATAGACCTAAGAGCTCTTTGGGTTTGGGTGTAACTGAATGCCAGGCCCAGGCAGTGACCATCGACTCCCTCTGGTGGCCTCAGCATCTTGCAGATGGTGCCACCATCCTGTTTTCTCTCTCCCTCTCACTTAACCAATATCCGGGCCATCAGGAAGTGCTACTGATTCTGGTCCTGCTTCCTCAGACCTTTTCCTCATTCCCCAACTTTACTTATCTTATGCAATATACCACAACATCGGTCCTCAAATTAGTCTTTCTGCTTCCGGCCATTTTTCTCTGCGTAGTACTGCTTTATAGATAGAGACAATTAGAAAGCGGAGGTACCTGACACCTTGGTACTTCCGCTTCCTAATTGTCCACCTCTATAAGGCAGTTATAGGCAGGATTGGGGAACAAGACACAAACCAATGGTGTGTTAGATGTTTTCTTTTGATCTTCTATATATTTTTCCTACATTCGATTGGCGACTGTGGTAGTAAAGTGAAGCTCTTACTTTTAAATACTTTCCCACGTGGTCCAGTAGCATGGCCTCGGAGAAATGTCTGCGCAACTGAAGTCAGTTTTCCACCACCTTGGACATCTTTAGTTGTAGACTATGGCACCTCAATCATATTTGTGTAAAAACGTAATTGTACTTTGGGCTATACGTTCATTCCATTAGTGAATTGTTTTTATTGTGAGAATTCTGTCTGAAGCAGAAATAGGGTCAAACATTTGATCTATTAGCATTTTCGTTGTCAGCAAGCAGTTATCAGGTACGAATTAACTAAAGTTTAGAAAATCTTCTGTTTGCCTTCTCTTCCCTCCAAAAAGAAAAAAAATTCTAAAGCTGTTTATAATTTTTTTTTTTTTTAATTTTTAGGCGAGGCAACCCTTGGTCAACTTCACAGATTGCAAGGACCTTGTCAGCTTACAATCCTTATTTTTTATTTTTTACACCTACAGCATCTGGTCTTCCTAGGTGGTCTCCCATCCAAGTACTAACCAGGCCTGACCCTGCTTAGCTTCACGAGATCAGAGGGGATTGGGCTTGTTCAGGGTAGCATGGCCATAGACTAAAGCTGTTTATAATTTTTATCAGCAGGCTTAGTACAGGGCTGTTTCACAGGTGAGTACTGTTTGATAGGACGTGCTTGGCCCCTCCCACGGTTCTTTTCTTAAAGCTAGAGACAGACATTCCATAACTTCAAGTCTAAGGTTTTCACAAGTGTTTTGGATCTTAATTTCCTTATACTTAAGAGTTGAAGCCCATTTTCTCAGCCTGTATATAAAAGAGTTTATTAGCTGAAGTTTTCAGCCTTTAGATTTCTATCTTACATGTGACTTTTCCAGAGTCCTTTCTTCTCTCAAATTTAACTTTTCATTCATTCATTCATTCATTCATTCATTCATTCATGTATTTATGTGTTTATGTATTCATCTATCTATCTATCTATCCATTTGACTCACATGGTGATTCTCTGAAAATCCAGGTAACTTCAGAGCAGGAGAATTACCACTTATTTCCTTAACTAGTAGCTTTGGGCTTTCTCTAATTCAGACTTCTTTTAGCTATATCCATGCAAAACTGGCTCATGAGGCATCATTTAACAAGTATTAAATTCCTTCCGTTGGTATTTCTTCACTTTTACTCCACCAGCTCTCCCAAGATATCTTGTCCACTGTTGAATCCCGAAACTCTCCATCTCCCCTGTATTTCGTCGTCTTCTGCCCTTTCAAGCTGTCTGCCCACCTCAAATCTATACCTTCTGTTCTCTGTCTCCGGCGTGGGGCAGGCAGAGAGGAGACCGTTCTCTGAGAAAAGCCAGCGGTATACAGAAGGGATTGAATGAAGGAGAGGAAGGGACCAAATGGAGACAGTCAGCTTGGAGGATGGCCCAGCGCTCTAAGTGCCAAGTTGAAAGCCGGAGCAGGGTGTGGCCCTGAACAGAGGCAGGAATGAACCGCGGACACCCGAGGACAGGAGACAGGAGCCCGTTAGCGCTAAGAGGTTGTATGTTTGAAGCAGTTCACTAGTTTTGCTTGCTAACATCTCAAAAGAATGAGGTGTATTTTTAAGTTAAAATCCTAGGTGGTTCTTCTGTCAGTAAATTCTACATGAAGATAGTATAATACAGAAATGCATGTAAAGATACATTTTTATATGATGTAAACATGTATGTGATATTTCTGGTTAAAAAGTGATTTTAGCTACAAAAATCTCACTCTGGGGGATGTAGACTGAACTGAAATCTGTAGGACGGTAGAATTTGTCTAAAAGTTTGTGTTTTAGGGACAAAGTTAAATTTATACATGTAAGTTAAACAGTCTTTTTTTTTTTTTTTTTTGCAAGTTTTACTGATATAATATGCAATTAATCAAAAACATTCTTAACCGAAAACTGTTATTGAACAACTGGAGGCAGGTGATATTTGTTAACTGGTCTGGCCTAGGCTCTTGTGGCTGCTTAAAGCTTTTCTTTTGTAGAAATCCTGTTGGCCCCTTCTAAAAAATTTTTCAAAAATGAAAGTCTAGGAAGGAAACTTCTATTGCTATCTGAACTTTGAATAGTCACAGTAGGGATTTCATGACCCATTAAATCCATTAGCTAAACTAACTTCAATCCAGTAGACTTAAAATATAACAGAATAAAATGAGCTTTAATACATTAAGCTTCTGGGAGAAAGGATCACTCAGTTTTAAATTTAAGAATAATAATGCTTGTTAAAAATCTCACATACAAAAGTATTTAAAAGCCATTCTTTCTCATTACCTACCCATCCCCCATCAGAGTCCCTCATCAGAAGGAACATCATCATCATCATCGTCATTCTTCCTGGCCCAGAATGGATTGCTCAACAGAAAAAAAATTGGCGATCCCTCGGAGCCAGCCTGGGTTCATTTTCTTTTTTATTCTTTTCTTTCTTGTTCTTTCTCCCTTTCTTGGTCTCTTTTGTTGTTCCGGTTCCTAAACTGATGGTAATTCCGGATTTCACCAAAGAGACTTGACAGAATTGAGTAGATCAGCAACTCTCCTGAAATATGGTCCGGCCGAACGTGCAGTTGAATAAACATAATTGATCATCCTAGTAAGAGTTGCCTGCTGTAAAACTCTTCTTGGCCTGACCGAGTTAATATTTTATCAGCTTGCATAAGAGATGAAAGCAGACATCTCAAATTGACATATGATAAAAAGCTTAGAATAGAAGGTGAATGCTGAAGTATGTCTTTCCCAAACTTAGGTATGGCGATAATGTTTTGGGATAAAGAGGGCACTGGAACAGACAGACTTGAGGCACACAGCACATGAAGGAGAAGGTCCCTGGGTCTATGGAAGGACAGAGATGGAGGGGTGTGTCTCATAGGTAGGATAGAAGAAAGCCATCCTGACAAAATGCAGCAATTCCTGCATTTAAAAAAAAAAATCAAATTATAAAGCAACTTGGCAATGCATCGAGCCTTATAAGTTTTATTAAGGTATAATTCACAACCCCTATAAGTCACCATTGAATGATTCAGCCATTTTCAGTACATTCACAGAGTTGTGTAATCATCATGACGATCAATTTAAGAGTAGTTCATGGCCCAAAAGCAATCCTGTCCCCATTAGCAATCACTACGCATTTCCTCCTCCCCTCAGGCCCTGGTAACCGCTAATCTGCTTTCTATCTCTAAAGATTTGCCTATTCGGGAAATTTCGTAAAAATGAAATCATATAGTGTGTGAACTTTACATCTGGCTTCTTTCACTTAGTGTGATGTCTGCGGGGTTCATCCATGTTATAGCATATATCAGTACTTTCTTTTTATTGCCAAACAATATGGATCTGTCCCACATTTTATTTATCCACCCATCAGTTGATGCACGTTTGGATTATTTGCACTTTTTGGCTGTTATGAGTAATGCTGCTACGAAAACTAGAGTACAGGGTTTTAGGGGGCATATATTTTAATTTCTCTGGGAGTAGAATTGCTGGGTTATATATTAACTCGATATTTAACCTTTCGAGAAACTAGCAGACTGTTTTCCGAAGCAGCCTCACCAGCAGCGTCAGAGGGTTCCAGTTTCTCCAAAACCTTCCCACCACTTGTCATCTGCCTTTTTGATGATAGTGGGCGTGAAGTGGTCTCTCGTTGTGGTTTCAATCTGCATTTCTCTGAGAGCTAATGATGTTGATCCCATTCATTTTTTAGCAACTAAATTTCCGGTGTTATCATACACTCAAGTAAAGTTAAAAATTAAACATGCAGTCTGAAACGGATGTATGTATGACAGGCACCAAGATGAGTCCAAGTGAACGTTATGCATCGTGCACCGTTAAAGCACGTGACTTTCTGCCTTCTGAAAAAAGGGTTCTCACAGTTCTGACTTAAAGATCAGTACTATTTCTAGATGGGGGAGTTGCCCAAATAATGTTTCCTTGGTGGGGAGGGGCGATAGTGGTGAGAATTTCTATTGGTTAAATGTTTCTCATCAAGTACGCAGAAAGTTTCTTTTGTAAGAGTCACCAGTCATCAGCATTTTGCCAGGTTTGCTTTCCTTCTTTTATTTAATCTTTTGTTTTCCTTAAACTTTAAGACATCACAATAATTCGCTCCTAAAGCATTTAGCACCGTCTCCTATGAATAAATTTCTACATTCTTCAGCTTATCCACAGTACCATTATCAATTAATATTAATTTAATGATACTGTCTGATAGAGAATCCATATTTGAACTTCCCCTATTATCTCTTAAATACATTTTATAACTGCATTTACAAAAAAAAAAAAAAAAATTGGATCCAGGATGTAATCAAGGTTCCCAAACTGTGCTCAGTTATGTTTCTTTTTAAAGTCTCTCAAACTAGAACACTTCTCTTGCCTTCTCGTTTCTCATGGGATTCATTTTTACGAAGAGCCCAGGCCAGTTTCTTGTGTAGTAGAGTTGTCGGATTGGTTTTTCTATGAATGCATTCAGGCTGCATATTCTTAGCCAGAATAGACCTACCTGAGATTGACTACTTAACTGTTACATCACACGAAGAGCCAGGCTGCCCCGTTATAGGTGATGCGAGGCTTGGTGATTTGATTAAGGTTTCTCCCCAGATCTCTTCATTAGGAAGATATGCTTTTCGCCATGGGGTGAAGTGATAGGTGGGTGCTCATTATTCTGTTGCCAGCGTTTTAGCATCCATCGGTGGTCCTCGCCTGAATCTCCTTCGAGGTTGCAAAATGGTTCTCATCCATCATTCTTTCTACATTTCTACATCTAACATTTCTTCTGTATGGAAGAGCTTTTCTATTTTACCCTCTTTTTTTCCCCCCTCCTCTTAAAGTAAGAAATTTTTTTTCCCCCAGTAATAAGGTTATGAGCATATATATCTAATTTTTTATTTCAAACTTACCTCATGGAAAGAAACCTCTAGCGGGCCAATTCAAAGACTCTTCTTGGTAGGGACTTCTAATGGAACAAGAGAGTGGCTAGATAATGATTGTTAGACTAGTCGAAAGGATGGAATCGAGGTGGTTCCCCTCAGATCCTGAACATCAACCGGATGTGAGCGGCGATGGTGGAGGAGGTGGGAGGGGTAGGGTTGCAGGGAAGTAAGTAGTTCCCTAGAATAATTCATCTTAATTTCATTAAAGCGTATCAGAACTATTTTGTCATAAAAGTTCATTTTTCCCCTAAAGGAAGTTGCGAATTATTCGATAAAATAAAAACAAGGTTCTGTCCCAAGCCACGTAGAGGTCTTTAAGCGTTATGACTATAGCTATTAGAAATTGTAGAAAGATTAAAAAGCAGAGCTAAAAAATAGAAGTCTCAACTTAATACAGCCATTACTCTTTTGTATATTCTTAGAGAAAAGGAATGTTTGTGACTCGGTGCCATTTCAGAATTTTGGAGATGGTTTCTAACTTCAAAAGCAAAAAGCAAAAAAAAAAAAAAAAAAAGCCTGCCAAACTCAGGTTCATGGAAATGTCGCTATGAAAATAGAGGTAAGACTTCTACGCCAGTTTTCGCAAACCTGGTTGACCCATATGTGGTGAAGCTGTGATGCCGATTGTATTACTTACCTGCCGTTATGAGCCCTCCGTACCTCTGTTAGGAACGCATGTGCGTTTTCCGCCTAGCGAAGGGAAAAACAGTTGAATCGATTTTTGAAAATGAATTTACCCTCCAAGAAGGTGATAAAACAGCTTGACTGAGACCTTCCCTGAGATACCCTGTTATAACATCGGATTTCTAAAATTCACATTTTGTTGTAGAAGACATTTGAATGAATCATTAGATTTTTTTTTTTTAATCAAAATATTTTACATTGACTTAGTAATTCGAATGTTAGAAATAAATCTTATACGATGACGCCATCACGGGAAGGAGTAAGATTTTATAGAATTATTTTCCTGCCATCTGTCTCATGAGAACCACCTGCATTTCATTTTCTACTTGCCAAGTCATACGTTTGTTATCAGTGTGAGATTGCAGAAGGGCTGTTTTTACTCTCATTTTTGTCGAGAGACTTTATGCAGATTAAACCAATAGAATACCACACCCTGACTCGGAAAACTGTTCTAATTATCTAAACATCTAGACTGGTTTTGTTGAGTTGTTTGGCATTCATCTTTGGAGGAAGAAAATAACTAGTCAATAAAAATTAGATTGAACTTAATTATTAATTGATGACGCCACCACTGACCATTTGTCTTAGTCTAACAATTGTTGGTTAACAAATTGGTCCGACTGCAATTTTGTGTGTAAACGTGATTATGGTTGCGCCTAAGGAGACCTTGAAATACAATTATCAGTGCGGCCCAATAAATCTTGTATTTTATTTATCCTTCCATGTTCCTGCACACTCTTGAAAAATCTTGAACAAAATTTAAATGTAGCAATGATAAAACTGTAAAAGTTGATGTGAGTAGCCAGGCGTTCTGGCGATTTGGAGTCATTGTCCCAAATGCTGGGTAGCAGAGCCAGGAAGGAGTTGAACATGTAGATTTCTTCCTCCAGGTGTTTGTTTCTTGTTAAAAGTGATTAAGACATATTCATAGGTACCAATACATTCCACTGCATGTTTCTGATTTTGCTTTGGGCTTTGGTGGAAGTGAGAAACAATGGCTGAGGGAGTTAGCGTTATCACTTGATTATCACTTGAAGGGCGGCAGTTCGCTCCCAGCTCTGAACGAGTCACCCAGCAGCCAGAATCTCCTTTGGATAGAGGCTCCCTCCCTGAGCCTCACACAAAGGGAGCCAGCAGGACTGGGAGTGGTTCCTGGAGCACAATGTATCAGGAGATCACAGACCTGGAGGCGCTTGTTTATTTATCGTTTATTTTGCCAGCCCCTCACCCCACTCCAGGAAGTCACCGATTGTGTTTTATCACAATCATATGCTTTTATGAAAGATTCAGATAGCCCATTGATGTCATCGTCCCTTTTTATTGATTCATCTATTCAATTAGATAGGTACAAGGACTTTTCCTTTAAAAGATGATCCTTTACAGAGTGATATGGGAAGATCGAGTTTCCTTGGCAGTTTTGAGGTGGAATTCTTCGTGTGTGTGTTTCTATAGGCACATACTCGATTTCGGCAATTTTTAAGCAAATCTTGCTTTTGGTCATTTAGTTAAGAAAGCAGACCAAGCTGAAAACAAATACAGCAGCTTATAAAATTTCGAAGATACAGAAGAAAATGAATCCGTCCTTTCCTAGGGGTAATTACTTCTGCAGCTGTTTGAAGGTGGGTTCCACACGCTGGGCGCCAGATTTCCGTCCGAGCAGGTGGGGATGCTGAGCACACGTCTGAGCGTGGTTCTTGATGGATGGGGCTGCAGGAAATGCTTGTCAATTATAAATGTTACATAGACGGGAATGCTTTACCCAGCAATATGCATGTTCCTAATTTAAAAGAAAGCCTGGATTTTATCTTTTGGTGCGTGGAGAATTTTTTTTTTTTTTTTTTTTTTTTAGGTGAGGCAACCCTTGGTTGACCTCACAGATTGCAAGGACTTTGTCAGCTTACATTCCCTTATTTTTTATGCCTACAGCACCTGGTCTTCCTAGGTGGTCTCCCATCCAAGTACTAACCAGGCCCGACCCTGCTTAGCTTCTGAGATCAGATGGGATCAGGCTTGTTCAGGGTGGCATGGCCGTAGATATGTGGAGAATTCTTATGCTAATCACCCATACAGATAAAACTCACTTTCTAGATCTATTCCTTTAAAAAGAGTTTTTTATGATGTAAAATATATGGAAAGAGGACTCATGGTTTATTGTTTCTAAACATCTAGATGTTTTAACAGGAGAACTTTGTAGAAGTGAAATAATTCGAAACAATACCTGTTAAATTTCTTTTACTCAGAATTTGATGCCGAATAAATAATAGACACTCAAGATATATTTATTGGATGGGTTAACTAGTAGGTCCTAAAAGTAACCAGTTTTCTTAACAAAATAAGAAGGCTTAAACCCACAGGAGACTGTTGCCTCCTACTTAACCATTTTCTTTGTTGTACTATATTTAAATAGGGCTATAAATCCAACTTCTTATTTAGCTTTGTTCTTTTTGAACAAACATAAAAGGCATTTTAAATGCTACTAAGAATGTACATAGGAATAAATGCGAGAAGTAATGTGTGGGTTTTGTAAGAATTTATTCCTGAACTGTATTGGTTCTCCTGACTGTGGTATTTTTCCTAATATTAAATAAAGCATTAATCACTGAAATATATGAGACATGTTAAGCCTTCCCTTTTCAGATCCTTGGGGAATAGCTCATAAATGTGTGTGTGCGTGCGTGTGCATGCGCTGTTTTTTTTTTTTTTAAATCAAGGAACAAACATTTCTATTACTACCGTGGAAAGGGGAATAGTAGAATTTGCCCATCTTTTTCATATTTTATTTAAAACCTACAATGATGAAAATGTATTCCAAGAGAGTATATAAAAGATTTCATGAATTAATTTTATATTAATTTCTATATCGAAGATACTCTCTGGGTCTATAACGCATGAATGTGGCTGGACTCAAAGTGAAGAGGAAGCCAGGTGCAGTTTATTGTTATCAGAGAGGAATCATAAACCTGGTTGGACTCAGCGTTTTGGAAAAGCCCATTCTTTGAACTTGGTTGTGTTTGAGATCACTTCCTCTCTGCAGTGGTGATTTTGGTGTTGTAGTTATTTAGTCTAGTTCATGGCTTAGCTTAGACCAATGAGTTTAAAACATCAAAACATTCTCATTTTCTAAAATTCCTTGAATAAATTTTTAAACAAACCTTAACTAATGGGCTTGAAAATTGAGAATAACAAACCTTGAGTGTCAGCGGCCTCGAGCGCCCAGCCCAGAACCTTATTCTCACTCATGGGACAACAGCCAGTCTTGTTTGACTGTACTGAAAGATTGCATTCCCCGGTATTATCTTATCAGAATGGACAAGTAACATTCTTCAGGGCTCGGTTCTCAGCAGTATAATGAAGGGACTGTTCTAGGTGATCTTGAAGAGGAACGCTTCGAGCTCTAATGTTTCATAATTTGACTAAATGTCTCTTTTCTTATAAAAAGTGATAATCTTGCATAATCTGTCTAATAGTCACAATATCCCCAATTTGGCATATAGATTTTTTCATTGGTGTTTATTTAATTCATTATATGAAATTCATGACTTATGAATTCGTAAGTACATATGAATTTTTATTGAGTTGCAGTCAGGGCCGAACACTCCCGATTTGTTTTCACTTACAGAAGAGCCATCTCTTAGGTTTCCATGTCATTTTTTGCCGGCGATCACACTGACAGCTTATTTCTGTTCTGCCGGGTGCGGCTTTGTTTCTGTGCTCTTCTTTTGTTATTTCTTTGGGTAAAATTCCAGGCTTCATGACAAAGCAGAAGGAGCGCATGTGTTTTGTAGTCAAGGCATAGATTTGGATCCCCAGTTCGTCACTTACTCAGGTAGGTGGCTTAACTTGCGAGCTTCCTTCTACACATCGGATAGAAGCTTGTTAAAGGATACGCTTTCACAAATTATGCCAATTTTGATGCCCCTGGGAACAAATATATGTTCAGATTTCACTGCCGCATCGCTGATGTTGGGAGGATCTGCTTTGACGGGTGAAGGATAGTGTCTTAAGTTTGCCTTGGGTTGTGTGTTCCTTTAGTTGATGAGAGCGGATAAATAATTGTCCATGTGTTGATTCGCTAATTTAATGTCATGTTATGAACAGTATTTATTGCCCGCTTTATCTACTGGGGATTTAATGTGCTTTCAAACTCATGGTTTATGTTTTCACCTCTGCAGGCATTCTCTCATCTAACAGTTGTTTTCCGAATCTTTTTAGTGAGTCGAGTGGCTCAGATCTCCCCTTAGAAGTAAGTTGCTCACACATAGGGAGCGGGTATCCAGGGAAGGCCCCAGTCCTGACTCAGCAAATTCTCCAGTAGTGCTTTCCACGTTCCAGAGGGGGTTTCAGGTGCTTTATGTATATTAACTCCTCTCAACAACCTTAAGAGGGAGGCGTAGGTGCTATTAACCGGACTTGACAGATGAGGAAATTGAGGCACAGCCTGACTGGTAAAGCAGCTTGCCCAAGGTCACACAACTCCAGGAAGTGAAGCCCACGCTGGAACACTGCAGGTCCGGCTCCTCGGATCGCACTTTTCACCCTTTTGGGCTTCCTCGGATGAAGCCTGCTCAGTTTTTCTCTTTAGGCCTTGGGCTGGCTGTATAAGTTTATCCCCAACATTTGTAGGGCCCAGGACAAGAATACAGATAAAGACCCATGTATCAAGCTAATAAACTGTTAAGTGAAACGTCTGGTGCTCTCGTCTTAACAATCAAACGTTTATAATGACCTAGAAGGCCAGGTCTGAGTTTAGAATCTTAGGCCCTAGACCTTCTATGTCAGAATGTAGTGCTACTGGGAACTGTAGCCTCTGGTCTGTCCTTTTCCCACTCCTGGCTGCCCTGACTTCTTGAGGGACCTCCAGTACATGCCTGTGATGGTCCAGCCCACTGTCCAAGCTTTGTCCCTACCTCTCCTCTCCCCCACCTTTTGGCTGACCCGCTGGCCTGGAGGTGCCCTGGGGACAATATAGTCTTGGGTCTCAGGGAAAGTGGCATGGTAATTTCAGATAGGTTTGTCCTCTTGGTTCCGTAGGGGAGGGGAAGAGACAGAGGGTCTCTAATCTGAGGGTCCTTTGGCGGGAGTCTAATGGTGTTACCTCCCATGGCGAGTTTTTGAAGCAATTGCTTTCCCCTTGATGCCTCTTCTCTGTTTCCTTAATCCATTAATCCTGAGATAATCAGGAAGAAATCCTCAAGGTTCTTCACCATGCACCTGAATTTTTACCCAGCACGAATGTAGGCTTTGCTCTGGGAAGCTAGCGACAGCTAGGCCACGACAAAAACTCTTAACTACTTGGGGTGGGGACAGCATTTCTCTTACGTTCCCACCACTTGGTACATAATGCGCATTAAATAAGTAGTGAATTCAAGTTTGATTATCCTGAGCCTCAAGAAGGATCAGAAACTAAAAACGTAAACTGATGGTAGACGGCAGTGTGTCTGTACCTAGGGCCTCTTGTCAGGAGTAGGCATTCTGGCCCAGAAAAAGAGAGAGAAAAAGGGAGACAGTGAGAGAGAGAGAGAGAGAGAGACAGACAGACAGACAGACAGACAGAGACAGAGAGAGTTCAATAGAAAGACAAAGCCCAGGGTTAAAAACAATCAACAGAGATGAGTTCTTTCTAAGCTCAGAAACTGTCACTGACATAACCAAGTTCCAAAGTCGTTCTTTTTCCATTGGCTCATCTCCAAGACGTATTTCAGGTTGATCCTTCCATCCAGGGTCTCTTCCCGGGTTCTTGCTCTAAACGGGGTGCAGTAGAAGCCTCCCTGCTTCCATTCTTGGCCTTCTTCATTCCATCGTTTACTTTGCAGCCAGACTGGTGATTTGGGGGATTTACAGGTTTGTGTGTTTATGGTCAACTTACATCCAGTAAAGCGTACAAATGTTATGTGTCTAGCTTGATGGAATTCTTAAAAAAAATGAACACACATGCATAACGAGCTCCCAGGTCCAATTCTAGAATACCCCCAGTGCTCCAGAAGCCTCCCTCATGGCCCCTTCCCGTGATTACTCCCTGCTGTGGACAGCTCGTGTGCCCCTACCATTCCCGTGTTGGAGCCCTAACCCCCACTGTGACTGTATTGGAGAATGGGCCTGTAAGGAGGTAATTAGGTTAAATGAGGTCACAGAGTCGGGGAGCCCTGAGCGGGAGGATTTGTGTCCTTATAAGAAAAGGCACCAGAGAGAGCAAGCAGGAGCTCGTCCTGTTTTTCTCTCCCTTCCTCTTCGCCATCTGAGGAGCGTGCAGTGAAAAGGTGGCCAGCTTCAACCTAAGAAGCAGGCCCTCCCCAGAAATCACATTGGCTGGCACCTTGAGCTTGGACTTTTCAGCCTCCGGAACTGAGAAATACATTGCTGTTGTCGACACCGCCCAGTCCAGTGGTGTTTTGTTACAGCGTCTGGAGCTGACAATACCGAGACTTCGGAGAGTGAACTAAGAAGGTCAATCAAGAGAATGAAATTCAAGATGCAGAGTGAGGGTGTAGTAGCCTAGGCAAGATTCTGTGACTTTAAGGACGGGGGTAAGACCATAATCCAGGAAGCAGCAGAGTGGGGATGATCGTGCTCTGGTAACATTAATTTCCTCATAAAAACTTATGAGGAAAATGCTGTCCCCTCCTCCCCAGAGGCAATCACTGGAAACAGTTTTATAAGACATTTGCTATCCTAATTGGTATAAAAACTTTTCAATCTCAAAGCTAATTCCTCATTGTTATGTGAATGGAAACCAAATAATATTTTTCTGTCTTGGCGATGATTCACTTATTGAGTTTGCCATTGGACTATGTTTTCCTTGCCAGGAGGTGACCTTACACATCACAGAGAACTGCATTTCATTTTCTCTGTGTGTGTGTGTGTCCTTTTCCAACTGCTGATTACCAGAGAGCTTACAATCCTCAATGGAGACTTTATGGAAAAAATGAAAAAAGGATGTTTTTTAGAAGAATAATATGCAAGTTTCAGACAGTTGAGTATTTAAACAACATTCTCTTTTGCAATTACTTCTCTAGTTGTCATCTATTCTTGTTTGGGGGTTGGAGATCAGTTTCCTGCAAAAAGGGGAGGGTAGATTATGTAAAGAAAACAGATAAAATAGTCAATGTATTTCGGTTTACCATTCGAGTGAGTCGTAGGGGGCAGGGCAGATTGTTTGCACAGTCTTAAGTGCAGAGAGCTGATATATTTTTCAGCGTCTCTGAATTCAACAGCAATCATTTCCTGTAAGTTAGCATTTGGTCTCAGAAGAGCAAAGGCCTCGTAATCATTCACACCTATAATATGATCACCTTCTGTAGGTAATAATTTTTAAAAAGGTGAAGGCAACAGCAGTTTCAGGAGCGGGTCATCGGCAGGACACTGGTGTAGGCACAGCCCTTTTTCCTAGAGAGGTAAAGTTGTTGTAGGAATAGCATTAAGTTGAAAGGATTTTGTTTGAATTTCAAATCAAGTCGGCGAGGAACGCTGGCACCTGTCTGCCCAGCTCTGGTATCCAAATAGTTTCTCCCTTAACTTCATCTCAGAGTTCAAGATCAACAGCAGCCCACACTGCTTTACCGGGAACCACCACGCCGAGTTAGACCCGGTGTTGGGCTTGCATTCTTAAAAAACAAAAACAGAAATTTTCCCTTTCTAGTCACTCAAATGGGACTGTTGGAGACTTTCACTAGCAGCCGAAGTGTCCACTTCTGGACATCATTTTCTTTGCCTGCAAGTATTTCGTCAAGTGGTTAAGGAGTCGGCCATCTCCATTTAGGTGCCCATTGTTATTTCGTGAGGCACCTGTGGACGAAACAAGCCACTTTCCACTCTGTCCAGGTGTCAGTCAAAGCCGAGTAACTTGCTCCTCTTGACTTACAGTCTTGGACATGATCTGATTCGAAGAAGGCTGGAGCTCAGAGCTCAAGAGAGTTCAAGGCTTCCATTTTATAGAACAGAGCAAACAAGAAGCAGAGAGACCGCTGTTGACTTTGATCAAGATCCCACAATTGTTGGCGTGGCGAAGCCAGCTGAGAGAGTGGTAAACGTATTTTCTTGAAGGCACACGGTTAAAACTGACTTTTCAAACAATAGGCACAAAAACAAAAGTGAGAGCTGTTCTAAAATTGGCAGTTATAACTCAGGATTACAGAGATCTCCGGAAATACGTAATTCGCATTTTTAGGGGGTTACATGTGATTGTCCCTTACCCCTCTCACCCCCAGCCCACCCCCTTTCAAAAGTAAAAACTTCTGCATTTGGAGGACAGAATGGCCTTCTCCCAAATTAATGCCTTCTGGCCTCCTAGATCAGGGCAGAACCCCTTGAGTGTGTTATGTGGGGAATGAGGCCTGTTCTGTGTTCCACTGAATTACTGGCGAAGCTAAAAATCAAGGTATTAATGGCATTACTAGATGTTCTCTGTAATAGCTGGCAGCTCTAAAAGCTATTTTGACAGGGATACCTTATGATTTATAAATTAGGTTAATAGATTCCCTTTGTAACAGAAAATGCACTTGCATCGGATCACTTATATTCAAGTAATATTTAAGCACCTACTGAAAGTGCTTTTCTCTCTTAGGCTTATATTTTTCTGGAGCATCCTTTGTTTTTTCTTTTTTACTAGACATCATAGGGCATTTTTTTTCTTTCTTCAAGTGCACATTAAGAGATTCTTTCTTCAAGTGCACATTAAGAGATTCAAGTGCACATTAAGAGATAATATTCCCCACCCCAAATGCTGAGAAGAGATAGTGCAACAGCTTTATGTTTCTCTGCAAATTCTCTATGATGCTGGGTTAGACCTAATGCTCTTTAGAGTGTCTGCTCATATGTTAGTGAATATTCTGACCACCTCGTATGTGTCTGTCAGAAGCAAAAGTGAGAGGGAATAGATTTGGTAGCAAAATCCAACCAACCAAACCAAATCGAACCAAACCAAACCAAAAGACCGTGTAGCTGGTATGGTTTTCACAGCACTTTGCCGATGAAAAGACTTCGTACCATATCTCCTTCTGTAAAAGCCCTTTCCTTTCTCTCCAGTAGAGTTAGATCCTGATACAAGAAGAGAACCCAACCGCCATTCTTCTATCTAAGCGTCGTCTCTGAGAATGACTTCCTTAATGCAGTCTAGGCCTGGCTAGATTCTCCTAGGGAAACGAAGCACAAGGGCTTTTGAATGTCGATCCTGTCGCCGGGCTGATTTTGTAAGGAGAGCGTGATGGGGCTGCCCAGATGTCACTTTCCGGTGTTTAGTAATCAGTTTGACTCAGCTCACTCAAAGCCAAGGCTGAGGGATCCTTAACTTGCAAAGATTTCTGTGGTATAACCTGGACTGTGATCCTTTGCCCTGTAGGTAATATGATGACTTGCATGTTTAGGGTGTACTTCATTTCGGTTTTGGTTTTGTTTTGTTTTAACACACTTTCATTGTCTTAAAGATATGACTTGGGAAGAGGTATCTGAACAAGATGGTTTTGAAGCTTACGGTTTAGACTGAGGTATTGACCACCATGAACCTGTTCTTAGAAAAGTCACTATACTGTTTATTAACGACTTATTCTATCAAAACCATATCGTTTGGGAGGGAGTAATATAGGCTGCCGAATTCTTTAAGTCTTTGGATCACAGAATGGCACTTTTAGTTTGGAAGTAAACAAATTAACTACATTCTTCAATCTGTATATCTTTATGCTTTTTTAACTAGAGTTCAAATCATGAGGAGGGGGGGTTGGCGTGAATGGGTACTTACCACCAAGAATCGGGACGATGTCTATTATGATGGTGATTTTCCTTTACTTGAACTTTCAGAGGGAAGCAGCATTTTTCTCAGCCATCGGATTTGGAAAGGTGGGGCCATTAAATTTTCCCCTTCCAAAATAGTGAATTTTAAATGGAATAGTCACTATTTCTTTTGTGGAAAAAAAAAAATATTTTCGTGCTCGCAGGAACTGGTATTCTGGAGTTCCTTCTCCGCCGAGTTCAGGCAGCCCGATCGGGACCATTTGGGTGACAGGAACGCTGGGCAGTGTTTGCGAGGCCAGAGAGTCGCCTTTGCCGAGCACCTGCCGGGAGGGCAGGGTGGCAGGGCCGGGTGGGAGACCGCTCGGCTGGTTGCCAGGGTGAGCCGGGTCCCAGGCCGGACCGGCGGGCCGTGGCGGAGGAGCAGTGCTCGCTGCCGTCCAGCTTCTTCCGTCACAGCCCTCACTCCATCCCTCACAGCGTCTCCACTTTGCCGCCCGTGCTGCCGAGCGCTCCCCGAGGGAGATCTCTCGCCCCGCAGACCGACCCCTGGCACCGGGATCTCCAAGTGCAGTCAGGAGTCGTCACTGTCTTTTATTCGATGCCACCTTCCTCTCCTCTGCCCGTCAGCGGCGACTCCCAGCGTTCTCCACTTCTCTTGTTTTTACCTCTCCGCCTCCCACAGCAAGTCACCTTTCATCCCCTTCCTTAGAAGTCACTCCTCCGAGGTCCTGCCTGTAATTGTACCTGCTCAGAAACCGCCTCCCTGCGCGTGGAAACTTACCTGCTATAAACTCACCTGCATTCCGACTTGTTTTCCTTTTGAGTGCTGGTTTCCAGTTGCTGCGAATGACCTAATCCAGCATCCCTGCTCACCAGTTGTTGGGTTCCTTTGGTCAATAGCGTGCAGCCGGGACAGTGGCTGCCCCAGGATCACCTAGCGAGCGTTAGAAACTGCTAACACCTGGGTGCCCTTCTCAGCCGATCCCGATTGGATTGGGTTGGGCTGTGGCCACAACATCAACTCTGCAAAGTTTTATCCCCATTTTAAAGGTGAAGAAATGGAGGCTCGAAGCCTTGAGAAATGGGCTCAGATGTCTCGCGTCTGAGCTGGAGTTCCCTCCCCATCCGTCTAATTGTAAAGCTTGCACTTGCCGTTTATTATTGCACGATGCCGTGCTGGGCCCCCAGAAGCGCTCTAGCAAGCGTTCTTGCCAGTTGACGGAAGGGTCCCGCCACGACCGGCCTTTTATAACTCGGTGGGCCTGGACAAAGTCTTTGTTTCACTCCGACCAGACTTACTAATAAACACTGGCTGTGCGCGAGAAGCTGCAAGACTGGACTCACGTCACTTACTTGGCATGCGGCAGGCCTTCCGAATTCCGGGGAGCACAGACCGAAGCATATACGTCAGAGGAACCCGTTTTCATTTATCATTTTCATTCTGCTGTTAACCATCCACAAACCCTAAATGGATTCTCCAGAATGGCGTCTTCGAATCCATCATCAGAGCTAAATGTTTAATTACTTTCTTAAATAATCCTTAATGCAGTGTACAGGGAACTTTTTTTTTTTTTTTTTTTACATAGAAGGAGGCATTTCTGGAAGTCTCCCTGGGTGGCTTAATATAGCTCTCGCTGGCCCCCTCCCCTTCCTTCCTAGCCGAGGGCTTTCTATCCTAACAGCTCCAGGCAGGAGAGATTGTGGCAGTGGAAACCCTGCTTAGCAGGCGTCAGAGGGAGGAAGATGTGAGGCAGACACTTAATCAATTGAGAAGCAGTTTGGAATTCAGCCTAGGAAGCAATTGATGCCCCTTAGCAAACACAGCGCGGCTCTGTGTGGGTTAGCCATTTGCTGCTTTTTTTCTTCCGTTATCGTAAGTGTTTCCGTGATTGTGCTAGAAATATTTGGAGTAGAACATTGGGATAGCAACTGTTGATTCTTGGTTAAATCGCATGATCTTAGGTGAGCCATCTTTGCAAATTAAGTTTTCCCATTGAAAATAGCGCAGTGTTTCTCGTTCATTCTCAGTTGAATGGAGCACAGACTTAGAATGGAAGGAACAACAGGGCGATCGATAAATTCTAACTGGATCTGAAAAAAAAAATCAATCATTTTAAGCAGTGCGGTTTCAAAGATAGCACAGCCACTAAATTTTCATGCGGATCATGTATGTCATTTGACAGTGATCTCAGTTTTCCTCCTAATTAAATAATAACGTTGCTTGTGTTGGACCAAGTTTGAGGTGAACTTCTGTTCCCATCTGCTTACACTGTAGTCACCCACAGGGTGTAGAAACCTGCAAGAGGTGATAACTGATGCCTGCTGCCTTGGGCTGATTAAAACAAACGAACAAACAAAGAAGGAGCAAATAAATAAACGTCTCAAGGCAGGAGAAGAGCTCATCAGAGGCCCTCTTTTGTCCCCCCCCTGTCCTCTCTCTGCCTTCTCTACTGTAAACAGGTGCTGGACCCAGACGTACACCTTGTTCTGGACATGGGAGTTTATCGTGTCAAGTTCAGGCACTGTGTATTTCTCATTACTGACTGTGCGGTGAAGTTTCTCATATCGTGTCTCGGAGGCACGTCTCTGATTAAAAATAGTCATATCAGCGTCGAAAACTTTTTGAATCATAAAATCTAAATTTTACTTGCTGACGCTGGTTTCCTTCTCTTGTCCAAATTATCTGCCAGGCTAAGGAACTGTTTAGCCTTTCTGTGGCATGCAGTGGATTTCAAAGCTTTTTATATTATTATCAAGTTCTTAAGCAAGGATGTGATGATTTCCCTACCAAACTGCAGATCCCTTCGAGAGAAGCGGCCACTTAACGGGAGAGCAGTCACTTGAAGATGATGTGGTGTGTAGGGATTAAGTGGGAATTGGGATCTACAGCTACCACAGATATAACTATTATGAACTCGCTGGTACAGCGACTCAAAAGGAGCTGGGCATGAGAATGGTCAGAAATGACTCAGAACATCGAACTTGTGCTTTTAGGCTACTTGTTTTCATTGTTCTCTTCCCAGGAACATTTTATTTTGTGTTTGGGGTCTGCGGAGGCCTACAAAGTCCAGATGGCTGTTGATTTGCCTAGTACATCTTGTAGGTGCAACAGCTCAGAAGGTGGAAAAATAACTTGTCTTAGACATTCGCAATACATGTCATAACACTGGGGTATAAACTTTAGGGGTCTGCATCCCGAGGTGTCTGACTTGACGAGACCTGTAGACAAGATCTTGACAAGATGTAAACCCCAGTCCACTGGGGTCCAGTGTCGAAGAACTAACCAAGAGATGTTAGGGGCTTACTTTTCTGTTAAACATGGAACTGTAGCATTGCTTTGAAGTTTGAGAAGCGTGTAAGCCACACAAGAGTCCTGTCCTTAGGACAAGAACCTTCTGAATTGTCGGGTTCCTTAGTCTTTTCCTCCAAGTGGACACTACAATTCAACCGTGATCCCTTGGAATAAGATCTATGTTAGATGGCTTATATCATTGATCCAACATAATGTAACTAGGAAGCCTTTTTTGTCTGTCTAATGTCTGTTGGTAGAAAAAAAGAAAACAGTTCTTCAATTTCAGCCCTTAGAGTTATTTTTGGATTCTGTGAGGGTGAGTAGTGGCTCTTGAACCAGGAGAGTTAGGGTCACCCTCACTCCTGGGAGAGGTGGCACATTTTGGGGTGGGGAGCCTCATTGTCCTGCAGTTCCTGTGCACAGTTTCCACGCAGAGGAGGATGCCGGTGCTGTCAGAGGCATGGCCGAGGATTCACAGGTTTCTTCAGCTGTATTTATTGAGCTTCTTGCTGTCCTAAGTACGATACAGATCCAAGCAGTGTGGAGGCTCCAATTACAAGGTCAGCATTTCTCGTAATGGACTTCTGGTAGACCATCTTCACGCAGCGAACTGCTGTCGTTTGTAGGTGGTGCTTGCTTTTTCCTTCATCTCAAGCAGAGATCTTATAAATTCCCTTTGCCTGAAATCAGCGTGGTCGATCTCCCACCTCACCAGATTTAGAGCTCTTTTGTTTTCTTTTGCATACTTTCCCAGAGAACCCAGGAGTTTTAATACTTTTTAAAACAACCATAACTTTTTAAAGTAGGGGAATATTTGACTGAAATGTTGTGTGTTCAAACACATTGCATTTATCCTGCCGTCTTTAGTTAGGGGGGATGTTAATAACTGTGGCTCTAAAAGGGTACTTGTGGGTAAGTCTTTTTAGAAAATGCTACGGTGATATCTTCCTTAGAGGTTTAGAAAGCACGTTAGAAAGTCTCGGAAGTCTAAGTAAATCTGCTTAACTTTTTCTAGATCGGAGTTTCCAAGCTGATTTGAGAATACTTTTGAGATAATGCTTGGTATAATGGTATTGGTACAACTGGCATATGACCCATATTCTTGCATACAAGTTTGAAAAAAAGCTGCTCTTTGAAATTTAGAGGCCTAACTCATACTTAATAAAATGAGTTCACCGGTCATGGCCAAGTTCTTTGGGACTTAAGTAAACAATATGAGATATTATTTTCTAAGACACTCAACTATTTGACTATTAGCATCCAGTTGAATTGTAAATTAATTTTGCATGCCAAATGCAAACTAGTGATTGTCGTAGGTCTCTCTCAGCTTTCATTCCTTCTCACGTCTGGAGGAGTGAGTTATTCGTCCTGAAACTACCACTGAGTAATTTTCACAAATTTTACTGAAAATTATGAGAAACAGGAAACAGGGATTTGTAGACGGTAGTGAGACTCTCCACTTGGTGTATACGCCCTCACCAAGTGGCATGTGCTGTGCAGATACTATTCCAGAAACTTTTCTTAAATAGCGAGCATCGCAATTTCAAAGGCGAAATTAGGTTAAACTTTGCATTCTGAACATTAGAATTTTTTCCACTAGGATTTAATTAAAATAATGGAACGCAACAAAAGCATTCTAAGCCAACCAAGTATGAACTTGGTTACGTGTTGCTTTTTGGTGAGTATTTTATACTTGCGGTGGTAGCCAGTTGGACCGTGTTATCTAGTTGAGCAGCACTGCGGTCTCTCAGACAGATCTCACAATTAAATACCTGCAAGATAAAATGGTGCTACACATAGCGTCCAGACCAGAGGAAAGGGAGCCACGTTGACTCCGGTTGATGGCGACGAGATGCCCGCCCCGTTTCGTGGGTCCTGCCAATCAACGCTGCTGTGTTTAAAGTAATGTCCCACTCAGTCAGTGCATATTTTTAGTTTGCTGGTTTTGTTTTGCTGATCATCTGAGTGGAAAGAAGTAGCATGAAATTAAAAACAAGCAGAGGTTTTATTTAAAGAACAGAGGCCTCAGGGCATGAGTGTTTGAAGAGGTGGGACTCACACTTGCTGGAGGGTCTGTCATCTCTTTCAGGAGAAAAATTGGATTCAGAAAGCGATCCCTAAAGGTCGACTTCTCAGAGATAAGGACTTCTTATATTTAGAGGTCACTGGAATGACTCCTGACTGGAGGTACATACTCTTCTCAGTTTCATGTGGTTTGAGAGCGCCTTTGGCTCAATGTGTTGAGAACGCCTCTGAAACTTGATAAGCAGTTCATATTCTCTCTCTTTGAAAAGCCTTGCAAGTTAAAAAGTTCTCATATTTTTCTTTTCTGGATTGCATTAAATCTTTTTTTTAAATTCATGGAATATAAATATATCTTCCTTACTATATAAGGATTGCCATAGCACTGCTTACTATATATCTTGAACTAATTAGAAATTAGATCATTACTAAGGAATAAAACATTTTATTCTTTAAAACAAAAAAAAAATTAAAATTTTATTGCCTGTATTGAAGTTTTCTTGACTCCACAGATTTTATTGACTGTACCCCAAAGTTAAGCTCCGTAAGAAGCTTCACTAAAGAAAACTTATTTTCCTTTTAATTCTGGAAAATTTTCAAAAAATACACAAAAGTGGAGAATCGTATAACAAATACCCGTGACCCCGTGTCCTAGCCCCAACTATAATCAATATTTTACCAAAATTGTCTAATTTTTAATTTTTTTTTGCTTATTTTAGAACGTATACCAGATGTCATCTGCAGAGCCATCATTATAAAGTCTAACAGTTGAAGACTCTATAACATAACATAACCATATTACTATATAGAACTAACAACTTTTTAGAATTTTAAACCTTTAAAAATTATTTTAATACTAATGTTTCCATTAGGTTTTGTTTCTGCATTGCAAAAGTGGTCTGTCCTTGTGGCAGCATGGTTTCTTACTGAGACATAGCATCTTAAATCTATCTCGTTGGAAAGCATGGCTATTTAGAGGAATCATAGCGGGACTAAAGAATTCAACCCAGTTTGCTCACAAAAGTTAGGGCTGTTGACAATCTAAAATTCTTATAAATATGGATTACTGATTAATCAGCTTCCAAATTTAGCTTCCATTTTTTTCTGCCTGTTTCTAGAAGTTTAAAAACACATTTGTTTTAAATAAAAGGGAGGATGAAACATTTTTACCATTGTCTGGATGTTTGTTTTTTCGACAGTCTGGTTCTAAAGTGAATATACTGTTTGGAGCTATAGCTATTGACTTGTATAAAATAAGTCTTCAGCCGTAAAGGCGGCTAACTTTTGAAACGGTTTTGATGGATGGGCTCACTAACAGGTCCTATGCAGCTCTGTGTGCGTGGGGGTGTGTGTGTGCGTGCATGCGTGCGTGCATGTGTGCGTGTTGGGGGGTGTCATTTACAGTCCCATCCCCACTGGAAGATAAGTTAGTCTTGCTACCTGAGGATCAAACCAACCCAGAAGCCCAGGCAGAAGAGGCTGTGTCTTTTCAGCCATTGTTTGCTTTTCTTGTGACAAGTTTGTTCCAAGGTCATAGCCATTTTAATGGAGCCATAGCCTGCTACCCTTGAGCTACAACCCTGTTTAGTGCATGTGATTGATGTAGTGAGACATGTTACACGTACAAAGCTGTGTCTAATTTTGTTAGATTCCTTCGTCTCAGATCTCATGCTGACTCCTTCAGAGCCTTCCTCAACATAGACATGAAGACAATTTATGAAGGGTGACCTTAGTGTGATCTAAGGGCTGGAAAAATGCTGGAATAGAACATATGCCTTGATTTAATCAAGTGGACGGAGACTCATAAAAGGCTGCTGAGTGCTTTGCAAGTTAGAGAGGCAACTTTCCCAAATGTTATTTCCTTTGAATCACAAACCATCCCAAAACAGAGATGATATTAGTTCCAATCTATAATTGGGGAAATGAGCTCAGAGTAAGGTTCCGTGGCTAATGGGAGCTTGGGCTCAAACCCAGGTCTTGTGCATGCCGCTCTCTGTCTGCTGGTTCCCCACACCTTTTATGGTTTAAAAAAGAAAAAGAAAAACTCAGGTGGCTCTTTTCCATTTTGACCTTTGTACTCACTACCTTGCCCCTTATCTCCCCCACCCTGACCGTTCACGCCAGGTGCTCTGTTGTGTGCAGGCTAGAACTCTTGCAGTTTTCATTCTAAAAGAGAAAGAAAGATGGGCCAAGTCATTCCCATTAGATCGCAGTTGTCGGAAGCAAATGGCACAGCAAAAATAGCCAAAGCTGATGTCAATAGTTGATATTAAAAATTTACCATGTGTCGGGTGGTATTCGAAATATTCTTTTAGGTAGATAAAAATGAATTCCTTCCCCAGGTTATAGAGAAAGGGAGGGTATGAGAGGCTGAATAAGGAGCCCAAGGCCACAGATCAAATTAAGTCCCTTCTCTCCCAGTTACTTCCTATTTGCTGACCAGGAAGTACCAAGGTTCACCCTGCGACGTGACAGTACAGTCGTAAAATAGCAGATTTTAAGTATTTTATCCTGCCCCAGAGCACCTACCCACTACTTTGCTTCTGAGCCCAGGTCATCCACGGTTGAGTGAATATAGGTTGATTCACATGAGAAAGCTCCTAAAATATGATTTCACTGTTTCTATCTTAAAGCAATTCTCTTTTCCCATGAAAATTCATAGGATGGGTAGAAATTAGAATTAAGACACTCCACTCTAAAAGCAATATTTTCTGAACTGATTCCTGTTCATACTAAAAATAAGCTAAAAAGAAATGATTTATCCAGGAAAAGCTCCGTCTGCCAGTTGCAAAAGTAATCACGTTAATTAGATAGAGAATAGAACACAGAAAAGTAGAGAAATAAAAGATATCAAATATTCACTGTTTCCTCCCTAATGCTAATTTGGTATATTGTGGTATTAACAATTTGGTAATATTGTTGCCTTTTTACAGCATGTTCTTATATATTAGTGATCACTTTTTATATATAATTGTTTAGTTTGCTTTTTAAATTTAATGTTAGTACATAAAATACATCTCTACACCGTTACATAGGCTTTGTAGGTACAATTTTTAACACCTACAATAAATGCTGTAACATCTCCCAAAGTTCAGGTATTTACAATTGTTTTTTAAGTTAATTTTTTTGTTTATCTTTTACTTTTAGTCTTGTTTTTTTTTTATTTTGTTTTGTTTTATGGTTTTTTGCAGTGACCTGAACTGTAGGAATCCAATCAACTTCATTTAATTAACATATCCCCTCTTCTGTACCTTGTGCTCGGTCCTAAAGTTTTATGCCCTATTCAGACTTGGATTTTACAAAGGTTTCTGCTTAGATTAGTTTGAAATAAAAACAGTAGCTTTTTAAAACAGCTTTTTCAGTTATGTTTTCTACACTTTTTGAAACCCATAACTAATTGTTAGTGTTCTGGAAATGACAGCCAGTTGAGAGGGAAAATCTAACCTAGGGCAGTCGGTCTTGTCACAATGACTTAGACTTATATTCTTACAGCTCCTGCCATTTTTGTGAAACGGGTTGGCCAGTTATTTCCTAATTAAGTGACTCTGCTCCTAAGCCTCTCTGTCCTGAGGCAGAACCTGGAGGCGTGCCTGCGGCTCAGATCACCTTGCTTGAGTCCCGGCCTCATCCCTTCATGCCTGTGGCACTTTGGTTACAGAACTTTTCGGTGCTCTGCTTTCTCGGCTTTAAAGCCGGAATGATGACAGCAGTAGCTTCCTTAAGATGGAGGATTAAATGAGCAAATGTATGTAAAGCGAATGTTTGTGAAATGGGAACCTAATACATGTATCGATATATTGGGAGCCTCTTGGTTATCATCTCTCCTCTGTCTCAGTCAGCGTGTTTGCTTAATGGCTTGGCTGAGGACATTAATATGCTAATCACATTCGGAAATAATATGAACGGAAGAGTTGATGCTCCGTGAAGGCAGTTTGGACTGTTGGCTCAGATGATCCGAAAAGATTTATGAACCCTGGAAAGCTGGGGAAAGCTTATAACCTAAGAACTAATTTATAGGGTTCAACGTAACTTTCACCTTTGTAATGATAAAGTGAGCTAAAAAAAAAAAAAAAAAAACTATCCCTCTTCCCCAACCCCTCTCCCAGGGATAAAACCAAACAACAAAGTTCCACAGAGGTAGCGAGTATTGAAGGTTTGGGATGTGTGATTCCAGACTTTTTTTAATGCTTTTACAAACCCTGGAGTGGGCACTCTCCCTGCACCTCCCTCTCTCCCCATTCGTGAGTTATTTTGTTTTAAACACAAAGGAATCAAACATTCACAGCAGCTTCCTTTTCTTCACTTAAACTGGGGACATGGACCTACGTCGGTGTGTCTAGATTTATCTCATTCCTTTTGGTGTTTCTAACACACATTTAAGGTCGATGCTCTTATAAATTATTGTGTATTTCACATTCTCACACCTATACTTGCATATGATACTGATTTCTACTCGATTTCCATATCCTTCTGTTTGGCATTTAAAAAGTTTTTCTTTCAAAACATTGAATGAAGAAAAACACATTGAAGAGTTTTCTTTACAAGTCTTGTCATGGATTTAAAATGCCTTCCAGATAACCTTTTTTATTCTAATCTTTTGTTCTATTCACAAGGTTCTAGTTTCTTACTGGTTACATGAACAGTTTTGCTCCTCAGGGGGTATGACGCTGTCGTTGGGATGAATTGCACTGCTCTGAGCCTCGTCCTCCAGGTGGACTGCAGGACTCTCGGCCACGCCCACCTGTGTCTGTCATCCAGGGAGAGTGTATAGCCTGGAGCATCACTTCTGTGGTGCAGATAGTTACATTGGCAGGCTCACCTCCTCTTCCCCAACGTCTTGACAGCTGTCAAGAGCTCATCTGTTTTGTTCCTTCATTAAAGAGCTCCGTACTCCTCCTGCTTACTCCTGTGGAGAAGGAAGGGGAAACGAGACGTCTGGTAGTTTTTCTGCAATGCCTTGGCTACCATTTTGGATATTCTCGGTTGTTCTTACAGAAATGAGAGGAAAACACTGTGGCTGGAAGCATCTGAGATCTTTTTTTTTATCCCCCCAAAGCTTGTTTAGTTGTAATGTGGTAATACTTTACGGGAATAAACTCTGGCTGACCTACTCAAAGGATATAAGCTTGAAAACCTTTAGGGTTTTGATTTGCTCAAAGAGGCATCGTTTACCCTTTTTGAAGCACAAATCCAGTGGGAAAAAGGGTTTTCCCACTGGATTTGTGCTTCAAACAAACCTTCTGGCGCTCACTGTGTTGAATGCCTTTCAAGTCCAGTTCCCATCTTAAAAGACATAACTTTTGAGAGGATGAAGACAAGCCAAATGTGTTTATTGATTATTAATAAAGAAATGCACCTACAATATATGAAATGATTAGGTTATAAAAAAGCATGTATTCTCCATTTTTTTTTAAAGCATGTCCACGTGCATGTATACACACATAGAGAAGACAGAACGTGCTTAAACCCATGTTAAAGAGCCATGGGTTAGGCTTCTTGTCACTCGAGGTGGCTTTAATGTATTAACTCTCAGAGGCCCTTGAACCCTTAGCAATAGTATGTATTATTTAAATGACTGGGGATCAGAGAAAAGGAAAACAAAAATCACTTTTTTTTTTTAATCCATCATGGAAAAAGGTGAATTAACTCTCCTCCGGAACACATGAGACTGTCAGTAGCAGCTTTAAATAGATTACAGAATGGTGGAAATGTCTGAATATGACTAAGAATCAAGTCTCATTTTTGTCTGGAGTGTCATGGGCTCTGAATGCTCACTTGAGACGTCACCCATGGGGTCACGGCTTGGGGACACTTGCTGGACTCATGCTACGCATAAACTAAAGTAGGCTCAAAACTCAGTTTCAATAATGTCACTGTCATAAATTGTCCCCGAAGTTAATTCTTCAAGGGCCTTTCTGGAGTAGAGACTGTTGCCCTATGGTCACTGGGAATGACTAATCCAAAATTAATTATTGCACTTCAGATATAAGGAGGACTAGCAGGTGATCTTAGTTCCTAAGGCTCATTGTACATCACCTAATATACATCATTCTGTATCTGTAACATTTCTAAAAGAGTAGAAGCTTGTACCTGTGGCCTCTACATCCTTCACATTTAAGGGTACTTGGTTAGGCTCTGGCCAAAGATGTCCCGGATTTGACAATTCACAAAGACTTATGAGAAATCTTTCAAGAATTCCAGAAACTCTGTAGAACTCTAATAAAACTTCAGAGTTCTGCTTCCTCAACCAAGAGCACAGCTGACCGATGTTTATTGCATTGAAATTGAATGGCTTTCTCATGTTCGCCAAACATTTAGTTTGCCAAATTGTGGTGTGTATGTCGACGCTGTTTAAGTTTAAGATTTGTTGGATTACCGTGTAGTCCACAATAATATGTGTTGCCTCCTTTCCTCCCCTGGCTCCTTTTCCCATTATTAATCAAATCTAAGTCTAGCCTGTGAGCATAACTTGTGATAGTTGGTTAAAATGCTCTTTAGAACAGACATTTTGCTGATGCGCGTTGTAGAGATCAGCTCCCTCTCTCGCTGTTGTCTTTAGGTTTCATTTAAGAGTTCTATCTTTCATATTTTGGTAAGACAAGACTTTAAGTGGAAATGCAATCTGAGTACTCTGTCTAATAAGTGGACTCAGCATGGGCCTGCCGAAGCCAGCCATCTGTAGTGTGAGGAGTAAAGGACGGGTGTTTCAGGAGGCAGCTCCTGCCTTCGGAGGGCGGCTTTGCTAGGAGCAGGACACAGCCAGGTGAAGTCAGTTTCGCACAGTTCAAGCCTTCGGGATGGACTGTCTTGAACCCACTGTCCCTTCGACTGAAGTCAGTGAGGTGGCCAGCGGGCTCCGATGGCTTGTCAGCAGCATGGAATGATGCCAGACAGAGTGTCGAGCGTTGAGATTTCTTTGGAGCCACAGGTCTGGGTGCTGTGGAAGACTCTTTAAGGCATAATCACAGGTCCTTCAACAATGAGCAGTGTTGTAGAAAGTCCCCGGAAGTAGTCAGTGGTGAGTCCTGGCCTTGGGGCCGTGGCCACCTTTATTGCTGCGCTGCGGGACCCTCTGCAATCACTTTGAGTCTCAGTGTCCTCATCTGTGAAATGGGAACAGTGACACCTGCTAAGTTGGTTTTCAGACAGGTGAGAAATGTATACGAACTGCAAAGCACCGTTGAAATCTTCAGGTTCCTGATGGTTATCGTGCAGTTTTTGTGTAGCTTAAAACTTTTGATCCATATTCTCAGGATTTAAAAAATGACGTCAGGGCATGTCTATATGTCTGCTGTTTTTTTTGCAACTGACAACATCAATTGCATAAATTATCCTATGGAGAACATTGCAAATGACCATTTTTGTAATGTTTTTATGGAAAAAAACAATGACTCGTAAAAGCACATATTAAGTATCTCCGTGTTCACTCGGCCTTAGATACACTGGCCTTCGTATGAATCACGGGGTCTTCTAACTTGCCCCCTTCTCTGCACCCCCTTTGCACCTTTCTCATACACCCTCACCTGGGGAACTTTGACATTAGTTTTACCTTTACTTCCTTAGGTAAGCCCTTTCCACCCCCCAGCCTGGGTTAGGACCCACTGTTTATCGTCATTTGCTCTATGTAGTCCTCCTTCATGACAGGGTCCATACCTGCAGGTCAGTAATTATTTGTTTAACTGTCTTCCCTCTACCTCCAGGACACATTGCCACTTATGTATATTCTAGGCAAATATGCATAACCTGCATCTAATCACAAGGAAACGTTATTTTAAAGTAAATACTTTTAAACATCTGCCTTCCATAGTAGTTTGTAAGCTCAGCTCAATGGGGACCACACCTGACTTATCCATTGTTTGTTATATCTCAGATAGGCCTGAAGAGGTAGGTATTTAAGTCATGAGTGGTATTCAGATGAATGAATGAATAGTGTTGACTTTACCTAGATATGAAGTCTTATCTGCTCGATAATAGGTCCTTGTACCTTCTGTCAAGTAGCTGGATCATCCAGATGAATAAAAGACTTAAGTCTTCTCTGTCATTGGCCCCCTATTTTTCTGTATTTCTCCTCTAAATGACTTATGTTCTTGAAGTTACAGCATTTCTAACTTGGTTATGAAGACTGAAGTTAAGTTTTGTCTTCCCCATAGCTCCTGCAGAAGAATGGTCAGCTGTCCACTGTCAATGGCTTAGCTGAGCAAGGAGAACTCAGCCTCCAGGAGGAAGCCCAGACCGGCCAGGAGGAAGAAGTCATTGTCACAGACGGTAAGCCACACCATCCACGCTGGGTGGAACCAGAGGCTGGAGGGCGAACAACACCTGCCGTGAATCTGAGGATAATTATAAACATGGGTCTGGGCAGAATATATACAGTCCTCCTACTTGAAGGATGATGTTGACAACAGAAGCACTTAATTGGTGACAAAAAGAAGTATTTATCTTAACCATTTGGGTAGGCCCTGTACTCAGGTTAGGAAGTTATGCCAACACTTGGGTATAGGAAGTGAGTCATGCTTCCTCTTTCTTTGATGTCCTTATCTGAAACTTACTTTGTTTGTTTTTGTTTTGTATTTTCACTGTTGCCTTGTCCCATCTACTTGTCCGGTTTTGAACGTGAATCCTTGTAGGAAATGCTGGGGCCGTGGGTGCTGTCAGAGTCAGGATCTCACGCTAAAGCACAGCCTACTCTGCGTGCACGGACTTTTCTGGTCGTGTGCATTTCCAGGTGCGCACCACTCTGCGCCCGAATTACGACATGTCACGTGTTGTATAGCTCTTGAGTCTAGAGAGTCCAGTGAGGTGGTTATTGGAAAGCGAGTCCTTCACCGCATCCTCACTGGTTTCTTTGATTTCAGCCCAAGGAAGGCGTCAAAAACCACACTACCAGGTCAGAATCGATGACCTCGATCCGTGGGTCTCATGCGAAGGGCCACATGTTGAAGAAGCGCCGTCCTCTGCTCTTGAGTTCTAGTCTCATCATCGTATTTAATCACAAATGAAGAAATAGTTTAACAACCGCTGTTGGAGATACATAAAATGATGACTTAGCATACAGTATGCTGACTTTTATGCATAATGCGTAATAAGACAAATGAACAGGAAAGTCCTGTGAAGAGAGACCGGCCATGGCCTTGGTTAGGTGCGAGCCTCCTACCATGTGGAATCCGTTTTTCATGCCCCCATAGAACTGCTTCAAGCTGTTGGGATGGGAGATTTTCCCCTTCTTCCCTTTTAGGTTCTTTGGTTGGCCAAACAAAATGACACAACCGAGTAACAGGAGGAAAAACAAATTTAATTATGGACGTACAGGGGCCCCATAAAGGTATGAACCACAAAAGGCAGCCAGGCCACTGAGGCTGATGTAACATCCTGAGCTCAGGAAAGGTATGGGGGTGTCTTGGAGATACAATGGGAAGGAAGGGCCATTCACAGGGAAGCAGGGGAGATGTTGGAAAACAAAGGTTGCCCCGACATGCAGGTAGTCCGCAGGTAAAAAGGAGTCTCTGGTAATAGCTGTCTTCCTGCTGTAGGCGCCCTTTCCGATGTAAAATCGGGCATTTGAGGGGGGCGGGAAAGAGCTTTTCCTGAATCTGCTGGGTTTCAATTGCCTTTAGCTCAAAATAATCCTCATGCTGAAGTGGCATATTTGGGGAGGCTTGTTTTGAACCCTTCGATACCGATTGTCATACAGCACCATAGGCACAATGTAAAGTTGGAAATATACAGTCTCCTAGAAAGAGGCTTTGCGTGACCTAGCGTGAGAGTTTCCAGTAACTTCTACCGAAATCATTGGAACGGCCTCAACTCAAATTCCGAAGTCCCATGCTTTGCCCTTCCCGCAGTGACTTTTGAGTCAAGTCGAGCCACAGAGGTTTTAGCGTCTCCCTTGGCCAAGCCGCGGGAGGAGGCGGGAGAGTGAGCTGGTCCACCGCTCGTGGCGCTTACTTACCATGGGGGGGCCAGACGCTCCCCGATGGGCGGATACGCGAGCGGAGGGCAGAGGGAGAACCCAGAAGGGAAAAGCCGCTGGGTAATAAGGCCGTGAAAGCAGAGCGCGTGTAACCGGCGGTGGAGGGCGAGGTCGGCCTCTCATCTGCCACTGCCGTGTAGGACCGACCAGAGAAGGGACGAAGGGGCGGGGACCCACACTCGCACATAATCCTTCCTATCCGTGGCGTGGTTACTGGGCATGCGCGGGCTTTAGTCCAGATGTGGTTTCTTTCTCAATTTAGCCGTATGGGTCAACACTGGTTGTTAGAGTGATTCTGTCCGCACCCTGTGATTATTCCATTGTGTGTGTGTGTTTTTTTTCTTTTTTGTCTTTTTAGAGCTACCCAGGCTTCTGACCATGGCCTTGGGGTTCTGAGCAAATACCAAGTGGCTCTAGCAGGAAGAGTGGTAATTCATTTACCTTGTTTTTTCAAAAGTCCTGAAAAGGCCTTGTCATCTAGGAAAGGACTCCCATGTGGCCCAGGCCTGCCTTCGGGGTGAACTTTCTACCGCTTTAGGCAGAACTGTTGTTATCCTTTTGGATTATGAAGGTCTCTGATTATTACACTTATTTTTTCATGCTTTTCTCTTGATATCAGTGATATAGCCTATGATTAGAGTTTATGGTTATTTCCAGAAATTCGTTATAGTGGAAGCTTAGTGTACCATAAACGAAGGCATCAGTGGAATGTGACTCTTAATCGCAGGATTCGGGGGATGTGGTTCCTACTACTGGTACTCCAGAGGGAGCAGATCTGACTCATCTTGGTCCCTAAGAGGACTGACTGGCCAGCCGAAGGGTTCGGTCCTGCCGTAGGATGGGAAAAAACTACGAATAAGGGGCATTCCTGCTGGAGTGTTTTTAAATTGAAGTGGCAGACAATATTTAGACAAAGCCAAAAGTGAAAGAAAATCTTTTCCCAGCTTGACTTGCTTGCTTTGTTTCTGAAACCAGCAATACTGGTAATTCAGAACCAATCCTCTTCCTATAATAAAAATGGAATCCCGTTTCTTTGTAAACTTTCTTTAAACGATAGTAAAAGGGAACTGTCTGCCAGGGTTTCCTAAACTATGCAGCTGGTTCAGAGATAAATGTTTTGGAGGGGGCTTGAAGATTATTTAATTTGGGGGGCTGTCTTTTAGAGGGTATACAGGTAGGCGTGAAAATAAATTAAAATGGGGGGAAAAAAGAATTTACAACAAATTAGTCTTGGTGACTTAATCCCTTTCTTCTGAATTCTTTTTAGGTGACTTATCATTTATCAAAACTGCATGTATGGAAACTCAGGCTTTTCCCAACTAGAAAGTTCCATGATACCTGCCACTCCCAGCATTCATAGGAGCTGCACAAGTGCCATTAGTTTTCAGGAAAATTTGCTTCTGCTGAAAAGATTTAAAAAATTAAAAAGGACCCCTTTTAATCCAAATCGTCATCTGCTCTCTCTAGTCTGTGGCTTATATGGTTTTCCATGAGTTAAATGCTTGAACAAAAAGGATTTTAAAAACATCGGGTCTGGGTCCAATTTTAGACTGAAAACTTTTACAGATTAGAACTTTTAGATGTTTTTAACCTAGTCTTAGTATCTGTTGGGCAGATTATTTTTTTCTAAAACAAATGGGAAAATTCAACATTATGAAATAAAATGTAAAGACCCTTCTTTATTCTGGTAAGAACAGATTTGGTCGTGAAAGTACCTGGAGAGGACCCATGGCTGTACGGAAGTAATCAAATGATTGTCTCAGATTACAATACATTTGTATTTGCATTTATCACTAGCGAGGGAGCTATTTCCATTTTCCCTTCCTTTTTTTTTTTTTTTTTGGCTTTTTTGGCTTTTTTGCAGAGTAGACACAGAAACTGTTCTAAAGCATGTGAAAGCCATGTTCTATCTCCACCTTTCACAGGTCACATTTTTTTATGTGAGCAAATAAGCATGGGTAGTCCCGCCTTGGCTTTGGAATTCTCGTTTGCATGTGCTTTGTACCGTTTCCATGCCCAGAGCGAGGATGTTTAGGATGTTTACACTAGCCATTGGATGCTTTGCCACTCCAGGTAACCAGACAAACAAACAAGCTTTGTTATACTAATCAGTAAATGATGACAAGGCTGGCTGCTCTGGTAAAGTGCACCTGGGCCACTCCTGTCATACCTGCTCCGATCCCAAGGCAGTCCTGGGAAATACCCCTTCACCTCCAAGAAAAATAAAAACCAATCTCCCCCCCCCCCACACTCCCCAAAATGTCACTTAAAGCAGAAGTTTCCTCGAGGGTACATTTCTTCTGTTTCACCGGATTCCACTTTTCCGTATCTGGATATTTCCTCCCAGATACAGTAATGAGTGGAGCATCCGGTGCTTAGTTTTCTAGAGGCTTTACTTGCAATGCTACGGAGAATTTCATTTTTCTAGCAATGCCTGATAGCACTGTCTTTACTTGCATTCAGTTCACTGTTTGCACCTGCCAGCTCCCCATGTGTAGTGCCTTTGGGAGGTGCAGAGGCCGTAAGGTTACAGCCAAGTGACCACAGCCCCCTCCCTGTGGGTCTTGTTACCTTACAGAAAATCCATTCTAGGGTTGCAAGAGTGTTTTCTTTGCTTTTAGATCATTTAAGAACTGGCTTAGTGAGTGCCTTAAGCACTGCTCCAGGTCTCTGTTCAAAGATGACCCTCCAAAATACTTTTATTATTTTTTTTGTGTGTGAGAGGCTGCTTTCTCTACTGGAAAGAAGTGTCTTTGTGATTCCATCCCTTTTCTATTTCAGCTTGTGACATAATTGGTACCTTGTTAGGATTTGCTTGAAGACATGCCCATCGCTCACATTACAACGTTCCATGCCTCCCCTATTTCTCTCCACCTTATTCGTCAACATCAGACATCCCGTATGTCTGTGTCTTTCCCCACCTCTGATAACCCACGAGGGCAGAGATTTCTTGAGACTAAGGGTGTAGGGGTCTGTATGGTTCAGTCCTGAATCCCCTGAGCCTAGAACAGTGTCTGACACATAGTAAGTGCTCAACAAATACTTGAATAAACGAAGATACAGTTTTAAATTAGAATTAACAATGTTATATTTTTATTTATATGGGGGAAGAGGACCTGTTAACTTTTCACTTTGTATCAGTTCATTTCCCGCATAGCTAAATCTGCAGTTTATAGATTCATCCAAGTCTTCTTTCCTTTGCTGCATCGGCACTAACCTAGCGAGATACTTTCCAGTACGCCATGCTGGGCTCTCGCAGGTGCTCACTGTCCGTCGTCCAGGTGTTGCCTGGAAACATGAAATCAGACCCTGACCTGCTCGTGATTACATGAGGAATCCTAGTCCTTAAATGCTATCAAATGTAAGTGCTCAATAGACAAAGAGACGGACTTCTGTTTTCCCCTACTTTGGCATTTTGAATACCATATTATTGCATGACATTTTCTCAAGCTGTATCCTGTTTTGTAGTGTTTTGAAAACTAGAGAGAACACTCACAAAACAGGCCTTGAACTTAGGGAAAAATATGATAGTGTGCAGTTTCTGGAAGCTGGTTTTAATCCATCCCCCCTCTCTGCAGTAATATTTTTAGCATGCCTCTCTGAAATTACTTATGTCATTGACAAATCTCGAGTATAATACTCTACTGCTTTCATCTTTAAAGAAACACAGATTTTTTTTTTTTTTAGTAATTAACAGCCAAGCTGTATAGAGAAGACTTTTTCCTCTGAACCATGTCCAAGTCTGACAGTGCAATGAACCTTTATATTTTCTTCTAACTTAAAAGGGGGAAGGGTGGGCATTGAGGGAAGAAGGAGTGAGACTTTTATTCATCCTCTCTCCCCTTTATAAATCCCTTCATTCCTGGGGACTAAAACATGAGTACAGCTGCTTTAATTACCTTGATTTGAATACATCCCTTTACCTCACTGAGCATCAATTTGCAACACGAGCATCCTCATCCATCTGTGAATTTCTGTGACTAACACCAGTATTGCTAGTAATATAGGCATTAAAAACCAAATAATGGATCAGCTGTTGAGGACACCTGGGCAGGTGGGAATCTACTTGGTAGATTTTATTATGCCTTTTTATAAGAACACGTTTATGCATTTTCTTTTTAGTCTGATCTTAAAAGCCATCTTCGAGATGTGAAATTTTAATTTAACAAACAAAAAATTCAAGAGGGGAAAATTTATTCAAGAATGTCTCCATATGTAATCGTTTAGGGTAGGTATGAAAGATAAGTAGCTTCATAAACGTGTCTTATAAAAGGTACACCTTACCCCCTGTGTGGGAGGAGATGGGATTGGTTATGGCCCAGGATGGGTGAAAGATGTTGATAAATGCCATGTCTACTTGCCCTGAAGACTTTCGGTCAATCTTAAATTTCTGCAAAGATTTACCTATGTATGGCTATCGTTTAGAGGCTACTCCAGTCCACTCATGAATAGGGTCGGTGCTCTGGTCCACTTGAGGGGGAGCATGGATAAGACAGCCTATGGGCTTGTCCAAGCAACATACCACGATTCAGACAGACCCTGTCCCTTGGGTGGAATGAGGGGCTCCACGATGAGTGCTTCTCTAATTGTGACTAAGCCACTAATGGAAACATTGAATTATTTTAGCCATTTTATTTATTTAAGGAAGATCTTGCCGGTATTTTCTCAAAGACTGACTCACCCCTAAAAGAGCTCCCATATCACCTAATATAGTAGCCCCTAAATGGTTCTACACTGATATGTTCTAGAGCACAGTGTCCCTATAATACGTGAAAGGACATCTCGAGAACTTCCAGAAGATTCATTCCCTGGGCTTAGTTTCTACACCTTTTTAGCTTATCGGCAGAGTCTTATTCCTGAATACCACACTTTGAACTTTTTCAAACTGCTTTTGTGGCCGGGGTGTCAGTACAGAGCCAATGCCCAGTAGTCGCCTCTTGACGTCCGTTGTTCATAACGCATGCATTAGTTATTTTGGTGAAAAGAGAGATGCGCTAGATGAAATTAATTGGTTGAAGTCATTGCGTTAATGTGTCTTAAGGTGGACATGCAGTATTCAGAGTGACACCAAGCAGAAGGCAGTTCTCTTGCTCCGTGAATTTGCCGGGGCCCCCATAATAAAACATCACACAGCAGAAATTTACTTCCCCACAACCTGGAGGCTGGGACGTCCATGATCAAGGAAGGCGCCATCGGGTTTGGTTTCTCTGAGGCCTGTCTCCCTGTCTTGCTGACGGCTGCCTTCTCCCCGCGTCTCCATGTGGTCTTTCCTCTGGGCGTACGAATCCCGGTATCTCTCTGTGTCACCTTTCATAAGGACAATGGTCACATTGGATTCCTGCCTTCCCTAATGGCCTTATTTGAACTTAATCACCTCTTTGAAAGCTCTCTCTCCAAATACAGTTAGATTCTGGTATGCTGGGGTTAGGGCGTCACAACCCAGCCCATACCACCTGCCTCCATGACTGATCAACTGGGATGTCAGCATGGGGATCCAGAAGCTTCGCGGAAAGGAACTTCGAGGCTGTCCAGCCGGGCTCCTGCCCCCACGCAGAAGCCTCGTCTGCTTAAACCCTGGAAGGCTGGGAGTGTTTCTCCATAAAAGGAAGCCAGTTATTTCACCACAGGAAAAATACACCCCCCTCCCGGGGCCCTCCTCTGTCCCCAGCTCTGCCTTCTGGAACCGCCTAGAACAAACTCACCTCCCCTTTCCACACGGCAGCCCTCTAAGTATTTGAAAACATTTATCATGTCTCCCGTTTCATCTTTTCTTCTCTAGGCAAAACATCTCCAGAGAAAATAAGCTGTCTCATATTAAAAGAAAAATGCCAGGGTGTGTGTGTGTGTGTGTGTGTGTGTGTGTGTGTGTGTGTGTGTGTGTGTGTGTGTTTCAAATATGAATGTGCCTGAGGGAAGCTTGCCAAGCATAACTGGGGTTCAGTTTCAACATTCCTGCTTTTTAAGAATAGTTTACTTCTCAAACTCTTTTAAACTGTGAGAACAACTTAGTTTGCTTTACACCAAGGAGTCTGTACCGAAAGAATTGATTAGAGGAGGTTAATACATTGATGGAGAATGTATAAAGGAGGCTCCCTTTATCACGGATGCTTCTCAAGGAGCCGAAGCCAAGGAGAAGGAAAGGAATAACCAACGTGTGTCGATGGATATTTCTGACGCTGGAAATGTCACTCGCCCGTTTGGCGCTTCACTCGCCGTGATCATAAGCATGATGCGGGAGCCAGAAATAAGAATTAGAGAAGTCCCACTTTCCAAATAATTGTTGGTTGTAAATCAAGTATAAGACGCATGGTCTCAGCAGAGCCGGGGTTGAGGGGAACGAGGGTGGGACACCTAAGCAGCCTCCTGCAGCGCCCCCCCCCCCCCCCCCCCCCCCCCCGAGAGTAACCTCAAGCTCCGTGGCCTCGCTGTCTAAACTCAGTGGGTGAATTTATAACAAAAAAAAAACGCAGCATTTTCCTTCTGCTTGTCAAATTCTTGGCCCTCCCCCACTGCGTTCATTTGCATTCGGTGTTCAAACCCAATGGGAGTCTATCGGCTTGCTAATGGAGAGTTGAAGATCGTGTTTTAAATTGCCTTGTATCTTTGATAGACAATCGGAGGTGTTGCTCTAAGGTTCAAGGTCTAGCTGGACCACCGGGACAGTGCTGGGCTGGCGTCCAGTGTGCTTGCAGTCTCCCGTAAAAGTAACAGGAGATCGTTTAGAAGATTTGTAAAGTGTAGGAAGATATCGACACAGAAATTGTCCGTAATTCCACTGCTGTTGGCTTTTGTCGTTTTTCTTTCTGGGCTCCTTTTTTTCCCCTGAGGCTCTCATATGTGCACATAGAGACATGCATTTACAAAGCAAAATTGGGATTGTATCGAATATGTAGTTTATATCCTGCTTTTACCATAAACAAAAAGGTGTGGTTTTATATATCAGTGTAGGCATTTTCCTTGTATTAATTGCTTCACACGTGTTTTTGCCAAATATTCCACTGAAGAGTTAGTTACATCCTTTTCCTACTTTGAGACACTTAGGTTCTTAAATATTACATGTTCCAAGAAGAAACATTCTCACATATACATCTATACCTCTCATTTGGTATATTTCATAGAAATAGAGTTGCCAGATCTCGGAATGTAAAAATATTAAGGGAGAAAATATACTTATTTTATGTCACTTTTATTATTTGGAGTGAGTTTTTAAGTATTTCCCCCTTTTTAAAAAGTTGTCTTCAGTGATGGTTAAATCCCCTTCTAGCTCTCCTATGGTATTACAACTGTCCTGTTGAGGAACTAGTCTTCAGATTATTTGTCTTGAGGATTTGGAGTTGAGCTAACCACATTTATATAAACATGTCCAATTCAGCTGGACCATAAAATTCAATTAGCTGGTATTTGTGTTCATAACATACAGACAGAGACCTGAAACTACGCTGAGCCCAGGAGACCCCGCCCATCCTGTATGTCACTTGGCAATGTCATTTAGATTCAGAGTATATATGCATCTCGTTCACCGTTATCTGGTTTGGAGCAGTTTTTAACGCAACCTTAGATTATCCTGAAGCATTTCGAAGGATCAGCAGTGGTCAGAGGCTCCCTTGGTTCGATGTCTCCTGCCCTCTTCCAGCCAGAGGAGACGAGACCTCACTGGGTTTGGGTTTATTTTCCTCCCAGCCTGGAGCCGGGTTGGAGGGAAGGGGAGGGCGGGGTTTGGCGTGCAGGTCCGTTTTCTCAGCTCGCCGATGATCATCTTTGGGTTAAATACTCAAACCCCCTTAGGGGAAGGCGATGCACCTAGTATCGGCCCTAACTGTGGTGTCCCGGTCCCCGCCCCCTCCTTGCGGGAAAGAAGAGTTAAAGCGTTGGGTTTATTGCGGTTATCTGTCCACTGGTGCAGGCTGGCCTTCCCAGGCGGGGAGGCCTCTTCCGTTCATGGCCAGTGTCACCAGACTGTTGACCACCATCTTCACGTTTTGATCCTCTCCCCATTTGGCTTCGGAGGTCGCTTTCTCCTCGATTGCCTCTTTTATCTCTGTCGAGTCTAAGGGTGTCCTTTTCCAGATTCCTCTTCCTCAGCGTTCCAGAACTTTCTTACGTCCCATGTGCCAGTCCAGTTGGATGGTCGACCGCATAGACTTGCCGGGCTTCCGCCGTCTTCCTTCCTTCCCCTTGTCCTCCGGGCGTCTTTCATTTAGTGCCTGACGTAAGTTTGGACTCCTTCCTCGCCTCGGTCGCCATGGTATTCATCTGTTTTATTTCTAGAATACCTTCCTCCTTGTCATTACTGCCCAGTTACCTTTTCTATAGCACAGTTCAAATTATGTGCCGCCAGCCCAGCTCCAGAACCTCCAGCGATTCCCTTGTAGCCTTCAGAGTTAATAATTTTTTTTTTTTTTAAAAAGACAGCGTTAATGAGATATAATTCATATACCATGCGACAACCCATTTAAAATATGTAACTAAGTGGTTTTTAAAATAGTCATAGTTTCATATATTCACAGTACACCATCACACCAATGTTAGAACATTTTCACCCCCTCGTCAAGAACCCCCATACCTGTTAGTCACCCCCTCTCTCTCCCCAACTCCACAGTTCTTGGTAACCTCTAATCTATTTTATGTGTCTATAGCATTGTCTATTTTGGACATTTCATTTAAATAGAACCAAACAATATGTCAATTATGTGTTACTTTGTGACTAGCTTCTTTCACTTCGAATTTTCCAGTGTTCATCCTGTTGTATCATGAATATCATGTAAAAGTACTTCATTCTTTTTTGTTACTGAATAATACTGCATTGTATAGATATGCGAGATTTATTTATGCACAGTCGATGGACCTTCGGGTTGAATCTACTTGACTACGATGAATCATGCTGCTGTCAATATTTCTGGACAAGTTTTTGTGTGGAAATCTATCACCTCTGTCTCTCCCTTCCCCTCCCTGGTGGTCTCCCCAGGTAGACTCCAAGCTTGTAGCTATCAGGAACTCACTCTTGATTCCCAAAGGGTCATGTTCTTCTTGCCTTTGCCCATGGTGCTCCCTTGGTGTGGACGGCCTTCCTCTGTGCCCCGGGCAGGGCTGTCGCCCACCCCAGCTCCATCGCTCAGAGGCTGGCCCAGATGCTCTCTCTCTGAGGTGGGCTGATGTAGAATGTGTGCACTTCTACCACCCAAGACTGAACTCCCTGAGGCCAAGGACAATATCCTGTTATATCTCTGGGTGTCCACCATAATTAATGTGGAATTAGAACTTGGTAAATATTCGTTAAATGAACCGTAAAGTTTTGAGAAAACACTTTTTCTGTCATCCATCCATTTCTGCTATTGGTAAACATTTTCCCATAACTTCTGCTTTGGGCGATGATGTCATCCCCTAAAAAATTCTGATTTAACGAAAAAAGAAAACGGAATGGAAATAACAAAAGAAAGTTGCCTGATCTTGACTCCTGCTTTTATCTTGATGACTTTTCTTTGTAAATCCAGCGGCACAGAGACTTACTGGCCAGCTATGCCGCACACCCTGTTGTTGATGACTTAGAGGTGGAGATCAAAGGAGAACCATCTGCTAAGTGAGTCAGCAGGTTTCCACGGGGTCTAACTCATGGTTTTAATGAACTCTTTAAGAATATCAAATGAGCTGTGTTAGTGCCTTTACCAACGCCATAAAAAGAAATGAAAAGCTTAAGTGACAAAACTAAACAGCAATACATTTACCTTTTTAAACATTGTGTTGGGCCTTTGTAACTCGTTTAGTTTCTTCCTAGCCAGCTCATTCCGTTGTTAGAATTTGGACTCACCTGACATGAATGACTGCAAGGGGTTGGCGATGCCGTTAAGCAAGGTCAGAATCCACAGAATACGCCCGTAAGTTGAACACGTGTATTTCAGACGTGGCACCAATTGAAAGCCACGGGCTGTCCCCAAAGGCTGGTGTTGCGACATTTAGAACCGGAGACCTCGGATCCTGGACATAGCCCGGGCTCCTGGAACAACTCTGGGCAGGAGTGTGGGCTCCCCCTGGGACACTGTCTGGGCTGATCCCCGAGTTTGGGAGGGCTGCAGACTACTCATTCAATGCAGACCGCAAAGGCAGCCCCAGAGAAAGTGTGCTTGCCCCTCGACCTGCACAGCTGGGACCCTCCAGGGCATACATAGAGCACAGGTGAGGGGCAAGGTGGATCTACCAGGCCCGGCCCCTATGTGGGCTGCAGAGGAACAATTAGCACCAGCAGCATTTCCCACACACCAGACTCTCATTATAGTAAGAGCAATTTGTGAACCAAAGTTAAAGATTCCTCTAGGGAAGATAAAACGGTTAGGAAGCTGCTAAGTGGTTCAGTCTGGAAATCTCTCAGGCGTCAGGACAAGGCTTATCACTCACTGTACCCACGTGGACTTACGGCCAGGCTAGGTGTATGGCGGAATAGAAGAAGGAAACCCGTTCTACGCAGAGGCTTGAAGCTGATTTTTGTAATAAGGTCAGATTGCCAGCAACTTCGCTGCCTTAGTCAAGGCCTGAATGGGGCGCGTGGCTCCCCCTGGTGGCCAGATGGGTCAACTACATGCCAGCGTGCCCTCCTGTGCTCAGCTTTTTCTTGATCCTCCTTGCCTCCCGCCCTTTGACTGTGCTCCCTCTGGTATGCCCCTGCCCCCCCCATTCCTTCTCCCTGCGCCCCAAGATGTAATGAACGAGAACTTCACGATCTGAAGAAAAGAGCAATAGTAAAGCCTTTCTTTTGTTTGCTTAAGGGAAGAGCATGTGTTACTGGGGTCAAACAAGCAATGCAAGAAGTGATAAATAGGAAAAAGAAGAAAAGGAAGGAACCAAACCCCGGGGCGGGCTCAAACAGAAAAGTGACCCGCAAAAAGGTGTGTCGAAATCCTAAGAAGAAACCGACTCACCATATCACTTATCTTGCGTCTTTAATATAGAACAGACCTGAAATTTCAGTGCAAGAGAATGTAAGAATTCAGGGCTGCCTGAAATTTTGACTTTTTAGCACAGATTCTGGCTGATTTTCATGTATGCTTGGATATCAGAGGCGTGACAGTGTCTCTGCATTGTAATACGGCATAATTTGAAACGGCCTTTCTCAAAGACATCAGGAAACACGACCAGTGAGAGTTGCCAACCTTCAGATAGGTGGAACGTGTGTGAGAGAGAGACAGATGGTGAGAATATAAAATGCTATAGGTGCTAAAAAGGGAGCAGTGTTTTGCACCTCATCAGCTTTTAAACATAAGGCTAGAGAACACAGTATTAAAAATGGCAGTAGAATTTAATATCTGTGCAGTTATTTCCTTAAAGCTGAGATACAGAAGTGAATCGGTGCCAGGAATGAAGTAATGGCTTAGATAAAATGCTGCTGACTCTGGGTCTTATTCCTCCCAGCAACTTTTAAACCCTCCCTGGGTCTCTCTGCAGAGCCTCACCGACCACTAACAGACCAGCTCCAGGGAGGGCTCCTCGCGTTTAAAATGAAACACGTGACTGGGAGTCCTGGAGCGCGGCGAGGGCGGGGCCAGACCCCAGCCCGCTGGCCGAGGGTGGGTCCTCCTATAATTAGCGGGGAAATGCATCCTCAGCCCGCTTTGTGCTGCAGCTCCCAAGGCACCTTTGGTTCTCCCTAATCCCTTGAGGGTGGCTTGGCGCTTAGTTCTAACCGATCCCAGCAGAACTGCACGGGATTGGCGAGTCCCCGGGCCGCTTGGGCCAGGCGCCAGGGGGGGGCGAGCCACCGGCCGCTCTGCTCATCCGGAGGTGTGTTGGTAACTATGCTGGGGATCGTTACAATCACAGGTGAGGCGGACGCCGGGGCTGGCGTGTTCTCCCCGCGGCGGCGGCAGGTGGAATAAATGCTTTCTTCCCTCCAGCCTGCATTTGGATGGTGGGGGTACCGCGAGGTCAGGGGCGGGATAGACTGCTTGGCGTGTATTTCTCTCTGTGCAGACTCTTTGCTCAGAAGAGCTTTCTCTCGTTGGCTCAGTAAGAACCTAACAGACCTTAAGTTTCCATTTTGCTTGTGCAGGAGTCTTCCTGCTGTGCTGGGGGAGACCTTGAGTGTATTTTTTTTTTTTAGGGTCTGTCCCCTTTCCCCTCACAGAGAGAGACTGACTGCTGCACCAACCAAATAGATTTGTGTTAGACTGGGGTGGGTGAATTTCAAAATCGCTTGTGACAGTCTATCACTCTTATCATAAAATATCAAATTCCTGTTTTTGAGAAATTACAGTATTCGGTAGGTTGACCTGGGACCAAAATGTTAGCTCTAGTTTAAGAGGTGATTTTAGTAAAACCACAGTCACTAAAATTGGTGGCTAGCAGGTAACAGCATTTAGGCAATGCATACTAAAAATGTATGTTTCTTAAGCTTGATTTCTGGAGGTCTGGCTGAGAATGAGTTATTATATTTAATACTTACCTCCAGCAAATAAGTTACATATATCAAACTTGTAGAATGTACTTGGAGCTCCTCTAACTTTGTATTTGATCATTTCATGACTCCTTAGGAACCTACCTGTTTTCCTCCTCTGTCCTTTTTCCTGGCGTCAAGAAAATGAAGCTCCATTTGCTAATTTAGGTTTATAAGACCAGCTAAGTAAGCTCTTCTCTAAATACTTGAGATTATCACTCACCAAATCCATGTTTTCTTGAAAGCGCAGGATAGACTTTCTAGGACTTAAAATTTTTTCATCGTAATTGCTTTTGCAAAGCCTTGTCCTCTTACAGATTTTTAAATGAATGTGAAAGTTTAGCCAAACTAAAAATATCTCTCATTTCCTATAGATTAGCTTGTTTACTTTGAGATTTCCTTAAAATTCTTTCTCCAAGTTAACTTGATTAGATTTTTTTTTATCACTTACCTTGCATGAAAATTTACATGGTACCTAGAAACTATCATTAAATAAACTATCCAAAATTTAAAAGTTAAAAACACAAAATTCTCCAGTTTTTTCCCTCCAGATGATTACTTTTTTTTTTTTATGAATGAAATATGCAAATGCCCAACCCTGAGAGAGGCTGCCTAGGAGTGTAGTTTGTGGGTGTCACAGCTGGAGGTGGGGCTTCTCTGATGGTAACTTTTTTGGGGGTGATTTTTATATACAGCTTAATTATTATAGCCGCTATTTCATTAGTTTATCTTATGCTGAGTTTCTTATGGGAAAGGAAGGTGGTCCTTTTATAGCATTAATTAGGACTTAACAAATTTAGGACTTGAAAGGGCTTTTTGAAATTGGTTCAGATAATCCCAATGGAATGATACATGATTGGGAACAAAAGGAAGGACTCTAATTTTTAAGGCAAACTCAAATAATTGGATATATTGCTTTCTTGGTTTTATTACAATGTGGTATGGAGGACATGGCAAAATTTAGTACTTTTTCCTGGTAATAAGAACATGCACAGAAAATAACATTTCAGAGTGGAAGAAGCAAAAAATGAAAGGGAGTTTCAACTGTGGTTTTTATTCTTCTGCACGTTACCCTGATAAGGAAGATTTACAGTCAACTGTCTTTAGTTGGTCAGAATCTTAAAAAGCAATGAAGACTTCTCAAATTGGCATTAAGGATTAATTAAATATCAGATTACTCATCTAAGTAATTTGAAAGAGAGTTATTCTAGTCCTCTGTAGTACTAAATCATGCAAGGAGCATTTAAGTTTCACAGATATTAGGAAGGGAACTGTGCTGATAACCACTTTTGTAGAATTACTTAGGAACAAGCTTTCATTTCTGAATGTAGGGAAACGCTGTCACTTATGGACTATTATTCTTTCCTCCCTCGCCCTGTATACACAAACCACTGAAACGAACGCAGCAGAGCTTGAATTATGAAATGACTGATGTTTCCAATTACATGCTTTTGCCCTTCTCGAAGTCTTTCCCTCACATCACAGTAGCAATAACTTAGCTTAAAAACTGGAAAATAAGTAATTCGACACAACGACAGTGGAAGAGGTGTCCTCTCCCCCACCTGCGTATCAGTGTGTGCCAGCTGTGGGGGAGGGGGGCGAAACTTTTTGAATGAGGGAGCTCACACATTGAGACTAAGAGTAGAGGATCTTGAGGAATTAGGGCAATGTTCTGTAAAGTTAAACTGAGAAAGTGTCCTCCAGCACTTGTGCAAGATCTAGATTATTTATAATGCACTTTGCTGTGCAAATCATTTTACAAGATAAAATGAAACACCCTTCCTGTGGCTGCTTCTATCTGCCGTGGAGGCGGATTAGTTGTTAAGAGACCTGTGATACGTGATACCCTCACAACTGCTGGAGTAGTAACTACCACTTGCAGAATGCCTTGCCTGTCAGGCCATTATCGCTATTCCTCAACATAATCCTGCAAAAAGTGGTTGTTTAACCCCCTTTTTATCATGAAAATGAAGTTTTTTTTTTCTCTCGTACTGAAGCACAGCTGTACCTTGTAAAGGACCCCTTATTGTGTAAGAGACCATCCAACGTCACCATCAAGGCCAGGGCCAATGATGACATACATGCTCCTGTATGGGGTTTTGCTTATCTGCGTTTTAATCCCAGTTCAACATCTCCCAGTGGAGGTTTTGTGGTTAATGAGCCTTAGAACAAGAGGAGTTGGGTGTGTAGGATATCGGGGATAGATTTAGAATGCGGAGAATTTCTGGAAACATTCCAGGACAATGCTGCAAATCGTAGGGGAACGTTAACCAGTTCCAGATGTCACAGCGAGCAGTCCCGATGAGCTTGTGGGGAATGGAGAGCACTGGTTATACCACGTTTAAAAGCCGAGGGAAAGCGCTTAACAAAAATTGTAGGTGAGTCATTTTTAAAATCATCGTATTTGTTTCCGAGGAATGCTTCCAACAGACGGATACTGTCACACAGACACGTGATTCGAGTCTTCTCTCAGAAAAAGGGAATCGAAATACGTGGTTTCTCTGGTAATGTTCATTTGAGGAGCAAGACTCGTACGACTTTGCTTCCACTAGTGGTCAGTGTGGAAAAACATGTCAACCCAAACCGTGTACCAGGCAAGATGGTGTTGAGTGTGGAGCCCACGAGCGTGGGGGCCGTTGCGAGGACCGTGGTCTTTTCCCACCCTGTGGCCGTGGGGTGGGGAGCGGACCAGTGACTAGTAGGATGGTATGAAGATGGAAGTATCTGCCACCCGTGCTTTTCCTAGAGGCTTTTCCACTTGACACACGGACGGGCTCCTATTCCAAACCTTTTTGCCATCCTTGATGCCTGGTGAGCGCGTGGAGTTTCTCGAGGAACCGCGGCATCGGTGAATAGATGAGCACCATGCTTCGGCTTCATGGGCGTTTGAGAGACTTGCTAGATTAAGAGCAGGGTTCTTCAGAACAGCCAGATAATTAAAGGTCCCACGTGAGTGATAATTTTTTGTCGTGTCAGAAAGGCCTATTCTAAAATCAGTTGTTTCTACAGAAGAACTTTTTGGGTGCCAAGAAAGTACATCCCAAAATCAGTGATGCTTAGGTGGTCAAGCTTTTCCTTTCTTCTTCTTATCCAATCAGACAAATCTAAGACAGGTAATAATTCTATAGGGAGGCGAGGTCTCAAAAATTACCGCAGAGGAGGCTTTGAAGTCCTTTAACAGCAAAATATATGGTTACGGGAGATGTGACTTTGAGGGGTGAACATACAGTGCAATCATACAGATGATATAGAATTGTACACTTGAAACCTATGTAATTTTATTGACCAATATCACTGCAGTAAATTTAAATTTAAAGTAAACTTATTAATGAAATGTTTGTAAGCGTGGTTGTGAACAGATTCTACTATGCCTACTCCGAACAGGTGAACACGGTCACTCACCTATTCACTCCCAGCAGCCAAATGAACTGAGTGGCCCCATCCTCCCTGCCACCCCACATCTTTTAGCTTGTTCTTTTATGCTTTTAACAGCTCTATCTCTGCTCACCAAGCTATGATCTTTAACTAATACAGAACCAATGTGCAGACAGCACATAAAAATACTTTTTAAAAGGTTTCTGTTAGCCAGAATGTGGGACTTGCGGGCTGATTTTTGTGTACTGTGTCCACTTGGGTTGGTTTCCCAGAGGAAGGAAGTTCAACCTAGAAAAGGCTGCAGTCACATTTGACCTGCATTTGGTCCAGAATGGGTACAGATCTAGCTGTTTCCATGGTGCAAATAAAAAGAGGCAAGAGGGAACTAGCTCAAGATGTCTGTGTCTCATTTTCCCCCTTGAAATGTTTCTTTTGGAAGTCAAGAGGTAAACATAGGTGCAATATGGTATTTATAGAATTTGAAAGGGCACCCGGACTTTATATACTGGTGGATTTCCACAGTGTCTTCTGGTCCTGACGATCAGGGCAGTGGCCAGACTTCCAGTTAGGGAGAGCGGAAAGCTGTTCAGTGCTGCCCTCTTCTGTTTGAAAACTCATGCGGGGAACTTTCTACACATGAATATTTGTGACATAGTGTAACATTGGACCAGTGTAGATCATCTAACAATAAAGAGACGTGAAAATAAATTGCGCATCTGTTAAGTCAAACTTTGAAGACCGCTGAATAACTTATCCAGAAGAAAACACTCAAATATTAATAGTGATTGTCTCTGGACGTTGTTTTTGATGGCTGTTGCTCTAATTTTCTATAGTTTAAAATCCTTTGCGATTTATATAGATATTTTTGGACTTGGTAAAAAGTAATTAAAAATAATTAATTCTGAAGAAAAACAATGGATCCAAGAAAAAAGAACCATTAGAACTTTGGGATGACTATTTTTTATAGATGGCCAATTGATAGTTGATCCTTGAAAGTAGCCTTTGCAGGAAGTAAGGGCGGTGACCTATGTTATAGGTGAGGCCACTGAGAACAGAAACTTCAGGAAATTTGCCTAAAGGCCCAGTGCTAATAATACCAGTCCATCTCCAGAGCTTCTGTTCTTTAATCTTCTTCCCATGTACCAAAAAAAATTTTTTTTTTTTTGAAGGTAGGGAACAAGTCGTTTTTCTATTATTTAACACATGGATAACATTTGTATTGTGTTGTATAATGTGAGGCAAAGATCCAGTGTTCTTTGAAATCAGGCAGGGTGCTTCATCACCCTCTCCAGTTTTGCTTTCTATATCTTTATTATCTGCACTTGTTTACTCTTCTGAGTGACTTTTTAGAACAGTAACTTCAAACATCGCAAGTAGCAAAAAGAAAAACAGTACCGGGAATAGCCATGTAACCCTTTACCCACGTTCACCTGCCGTTAACATTTACCACAGTTGCCTCATTATTTACTCTCTCATTCTCCTTATGTTGGTAAGCAAAACAAAAACCAGTATACAGGTTCCTGTTATGTCTTATGTGGGCATGAGATCCAAAATTTTCTGAGCCATTTGAGGTGAGTTAAATGCAACATGGTCCTTTACTCCTGAATACTTACCTCAGTGTGTATTTCCCAAGAATAGAAATAATTCCATTCATAACCATAGTACAGTCTTCATTGCTATACACACACACACACACACACACACACACAAACACACACACATTATTATAACACTTTAAAATAATCTACCATCCTTATTCCAGTTTTACCAGTTAATCTAATAATGTCCTTTTAAGCATTTCCCCCTTGCACTATGAGAGCCATCCATGGGTCAGGCATTACATATTATATTCCTAAGCATCTTTTAATCTGGAACGTTGCTGTAGCCCTTATCTTTTAAAATGATGACATGTCGTTCAAAGCATATGGTCTTCCTCTCCTCATTCCCACCACTTCCCTTTGTGTTTGCTTTCTTTAGATTCAATTCAGATTGTGCATTATTAGCCACAGGTCTGTCCTTCTCAGGGTATAGCACAAAATGCCCATCTGTCCCTCAGAGGTCGACACTGAATTCTTGCCTGATTTCCCCACTGTATAATTAGGTCCCCCTCCCCTCCTCCAACTATAAACCATGTAAATATCCTGCCCCTCCTCCTCCCCCCACCCCCTACTCAGCACTCATTGATTCTCACTTTATCCAGGCTTTACCTTAGTGGCTGCAAAATGATGATCAGGTGATCTTTAGAATCAGTGAATGGGTGGATAGGATATATGTGTTTTTGTTGTTGTTTTAAAAGCATGACTGTAGCCATGAAAAAACTGCTTTTTACATCGAAATGGAATTTAAAATCGCTGTCCACATCAGATATATAGCAATTTTCTCATCTAAATGTGGGCGTTGACATGACTACATACTTCTTCCTGTTACAAGCGGCATTTACAAATTATAAAAATCGTAATGATTATGGAGAATAAGAGATTTAACAGCGTGGCAGTCATCGAGCCGAAGCTGGTTGTCGGCCTTGAGTATGCCTGGGTTTGAAGAGGGAACCTCCCCCGACCCGGGGGGGTGATGCACAGGGCCACCGGGGGCTTTTCTTTGCAGGCTTGCTCAGGGCGCTGTGCGGGTGGGCTGCGCCCTCTGTGACGCATGCGCAGTGGTGCCCCGGGCGGCGCCGTTAGCAGCGCGGCCCACGGGCGCCAGTCTCCATCCAGCGATGGGGCAGCCAGGAGGAAAAGGTTGGGCCGTCCCAGCCTCTTTAAATAGGCCTCTGCCGGCGGGTGGCGCACACCATGCCCTGGTGGATTAACTTCTGCTGTGAGTAGCATGGGCTTCTGGGGACATGGTGGGTGGGACAGCGCTGAGGGCCACGAATGCGTCCGTTAGTGGCGGCCCAAAGATGGGTTTGTGGGTTTCCATCCTTCTGATGGGTTTGTGGGTTTCCATCCTTCTGCCTTTCCCTAGCATAGACCAGATTGCTGCCGTGGAAGCACATGGGAGCAGAGATAGAAAGCACTGGGGACCTCAGAAAACTACTAGAATTTAGCAAAGGCCAGAAAGTGCGCAAACTAGGTAGCGTGGTAGGCAAGCAAAATGGGGGATGTGGGACGGGATCGAGCAAGCACGGCTACTTGGCCGCAGCGCCGGGAGTGCGTGGCAGACTAACAGAAAATGACCCTGGCAAATAGAATCTAGGTTTCGACGCAGTTCCAAGCAGAGTGGGGAGAGACAGCGAGTGCAGGTGGTTTGGGGGCAGGATGCATACCTCTGATGTGCACGTATGCGGTCATGGTTGGCTCTTACGTTAGAAATTAATTTAAATGGCCCTGGCTGCCAGGCTAGTATAGAAGTCCACCCTTTAGGTCCTGCAGCCATTAGGAGGTGTTTGATAGCTTCCTGATGTGATCAAAGTGGTACTTTTAGGAAGCACAGCATCTCTCTAAGGTCTGTAGCAGGTTGGGCAGGGTGCAGAAGGCAAGTGCAAACTGAAATCAGGGCCGAGTTCCAGTTTGTCTAGCCTTTGAGCTACCATCTGGGCCAGCAGGGGCCTGGTCTGGAAGGTCATTCTGCTACTAGTAGCTCTTAGGCTTACTTAGGTCAAAGGAGCTGTAGACCAGTTGATAGGCTTTAAAAATTTCTTGTAATCTTATATACTGTTTTAAATGTGTTCTGCCCATCTGTAGCTCTATATACAGAGAATATATGAATATTGTAAGTTATACTGCACTATCAACAGCTGTTTTGTGCCAACACTTGGCAGCTGTTCATCTTTGTTTTCCTAGTTTTGACTGTAAACATTCCAGTCATCTCAGCATTTAAGAAAAAGTGTTTCAAATTGAAACACAGATTTAGGGGCATGGAGGGAAAATGCAGGGGGAAGGGGTGTCTAATACCTGTTTTCTCCCACTGTGTTAGCAAAATGTGTCTGCATTTTCTAACGAATTCTAGAATGGTTAGTTAATGAGTTGTTTTGTTTTGTTTTGTTTTGTTTTGTTTTTAAACCTCATGCTTGCTAGCAGGAAATTTATGTTTGTGTTCATTACGAGGAGAATTGTACTAGAATAGAGCTTATTTTCAGAGTTTAGTTTTTTCCTCCAGTGAATTTCCAATGATAACCATCTACCTTTTTTTAAAAAAAGGTCACACCTCTTATGTTGCATTAGACGTATTTGTGGAAAGTTCTCTTGTGAGTATGCTTTTATAATTGGGGAAATTTGTAAGAAGTAGTTCATGCCATGGAAATGCACTTGATTTAAAGAATCTTTGGATTTAAATATAAGCAGGAACAAATGGAAACGTGCAGCATTTTGCTTTTCTGAGCAACTAAAAAAGTCCATTTCAGTTGACCATACAGATGAAATGAACTAAAACATGGCTTTCTCTTCCCCACATAACTACAGAAGAAAACCCACTTATGTTATTGTATTTAAGTGAATTACACTTGATGAATGACACAAATGCATATTTAGAGATCATAATGGTCCACATTTTAAAGGCTCAGGCTATTTACCATGACCTGGGAAGAGCCTAGGTAATTGCCTATGAAATAAAGAACATTTTTTGTTGTTATTAACTCATGTCCTTAAGTAATATATGAATCGATGCAGTAGAAGGGCTATAAGGATCAAAGCTGAAGTTATAACCTAAATTTATTGATTGGCATTTTTTTTTTTTATAAAGAAGTGTTCTCTGCTACTCATTTACTCTTTTAGTATCACTCTTGAGTCATCGGTTTTGTTTTGTTTTGTTTTGTTTTGTTTTAATTCTGTGTCTCAAAGTTTGGCCAGTGGGGAGCCCCTTTCAAGCTGGGTCCTGTGTCCTTTTGACATGCCCCCCCCCCAGCTTTTGTGTACCTCTTTTTTAAAGGTCATATGAAAGAAGTAAACACCACCTAATCTATTGAGATTCACGAATACCTAAGACTTTTATCCTATCCTGGAATTACCCAGCATTACAGAAAGTATCAGGTGGTTGTGTTTTTTCAGTATTTCGTTTTCTTGAATTGTAATCATGCTATCCCTTTATTTTCCCCACCCCTCTCTTTTTTCTGTTAATAGTTGGGCAGAGAGACACTGAAAGTGTGAGTGAAAGAGACTCAGATAAAGAGATGGCTGCCAACTCAGCAGTTGTTCAAGACATCACAAAGGACGAGCCAGAGGAAATACCTGAAATCATTGAGCAGATCCCTTCTTCGGAAAGCAATTTAGAGGAGCTAACACAGCCTGCTGAGTCCCAGACTAACGATGTTGGATTTAAAAAGGTGTTTAAGTTTGTTGGCTTTAAATTCACTGTGAAAAAGGATAAGAATGAGAAGTCTGACAACGTCCGACTACTCACTGTCAGAAAAGATGAAGGCGAAGGAGCAGGAGAGTCGGATGGGGCCGGCGACCACCCGGAGCCCAGCCGGGAGACCGGAGAAGCAACACCCAAGGAGAACGAGCTGACACAATCCACAGAGAAGCCCGAGGAGACTCCGAAACCCGAGCAGAGTGACACAGACGGTTCTGTGCCAGCCGAGTCTGGTCAAGCAGCCGAGGACACCAGAGACGGAGAAGAAAAACAAGAGAAAGAACCCACCAAGTCTCCAGACTCTCCGACCAGTCCAGTGGCCAGTGAAACGGCGTCACCCTTCAAAAAATTCTTCACTCAAGGTTGGGCTGGCTGGCGGAAAAAGACCAGTTTCAGGAAGCCGAAGGAGGACGAGCCCGTAGAAGCGTCCGAGAAGAGAAAGGAACAAGAGCCAGAGAGAGCAGACGCCGAAGGAAATGAAAAGAGAGAAGAGGGTGCCGAGGAAGGGGCCACCTCTGAACAGCCACACCCGCGGGAGGCTGCCGAGAGCGCCAGCGTTGCCAGGTTATCGGCCGAGTATGAAAAGGTGGAGCCGCCTTCGGAAGGTCAAGTGCACGGATTTCCGGAGGAGAAAGCTGCCCCTTTAGCGACAGAAGTGTTTGATGAAAAAGTAGAGATCGTTGCAGAAGTCCACGTTAGCACCACAGAGAAGAAAACGGAGGAGCAGAAGGCCGAGGTAGAAGAACTAGAACAGTCCTCGCCCACTGAGAAATTGGTCGAAACCAACGCCGAGCTTCAGGAAGTGGAACCTGCCGAAGAAATGAAGGCCAAAGCCGTGTGTGTCCCTGGAGGGGACCATACCCAGCCAGCCGAACCAAGTCCTGACGACAAAGCGTTGTCCGCACACCCCGAAGGCATCATAAGCGAGGCGGAGATGCTGTCATCGCAAGAGAGAGTTAAGGTCCAAGGAAGCCCTTTAAAGAAACTTTTTACTAGCACTGGCTTGAAGAAGCTTTCCGGAAAGAAACAGAAGGTGAAAAGAGGAGGAGGAGACGAAGAGTCGGGAGAACAGCCGCAAGTCGCAGCAGAATCCCCGGATAGTACGGACGAGCAGAAGGGCGAGAGCTCGGCTTCGTCCCCCGAAGAACCCGAGGAGATCACGTGCCTGGAGAAGGGCATCGTGGATGCGGCCCAGGAGGGCGAGGGCGAGGAAGGGAGCACGTCCGATGGGGAAAAGAAGAGAGAGGGGATTACCCCCTGGGCGTCTTTCAAAAAGATGGTGACGCCCAAGAAGCGCGTCCGGAGGCTTTCTGAAAGTGACAAAGAAGACGAGCCGGAAAAGGTGAAGAGCGCCACCTTGTCGTCTACGGAGAGCGCCGCCTCCGAAATGCAAGAGGACGGAAGAGGCCACGGGGAGGAGCAGAAGCCGGAGGAACCGAAGCGCAAGGTGGACACTTCGGTGTCTTGGGAAGCTCTAATCTGCGTGGGGTCCTCCAAGAAAAGAGCAAGGAAAGCATCATCTTCCGATGAGGAAGGGGGACCGAAACCAGACGACGCGGGAAAAGACAGAGACGCGGGCCCCGATGCTCCCCTCGCCAGTTCCCAAGAGCACGACCAAGCGCAGGGAAGCTCCTCGCCCGAGCAAGCGGGGAGCCCCTCCGAAGGGGAGGGCGTGTCCACCTGGGAGTCGTTCAAAAGACTAGTCACTGCACGGAAAAGGTCTAAGTCAAAACTGGAAGAGAAAAACGAAGACTCCGGAGCCGGAACCGCTGTAGAACATTCGGCTTCTGATGTCGAGCCCGGGAAAGAAGAGTCTTGGGTGTCAATCAAGAAATTTATTCCCGGACGAAGGAAGAAAAGGTCAGATGGGAAACAAGAGCAAACCGCTGTCGACGATGCAGGGCCAGCAGAAGCCGCCGAAGACGACGCCGACGTCCCAGCCGTGGTACCGCTGTCTGAGTACGACGCGGTGGAAAGGGAGAAGATAGAAGCACAGGGAGCCAAAGGAAGCGAGGAGAGGCCCGCACGCCAGGCCGCGGTTTACGTCTCAGAGGAAGTCAGCAAGACTCTGGTTCATAGGCTCGTGGTGGCCGAAATCGATGGGGCGAGGGCCGTGACCAGTCTCGAAGAAAGGTCGCCGTCTTGGATATCCGCGTCAGTGACAGAACCTCTCGAACGAGAAGTCGACGACGCCGAACCACCCGCCGGGCAGGTGTTTGAAAGAGGAGCCGTTGCAGAGGAAACTCCCACCGTCGCCAAAGCTCTGCCCGAGAGCCAAGATGCTGGCGATGACGCGGTCGCGAGTGAGGTGGAAGCCACTTCCGAGGCCGTGACAGCCGCAGAGACGACCGAGGCGCTCTGCGCTGAAGAAGCGACGGAAGCATCCGGCGCCGAAGAGACCACCGACATGGTTTCGGCCGTTTCCCAGCTAAGCGACTCTCCAGACACCACGGAGGAGGCGACGCCGGTGCAGGAGGCAGACGACGCGCCAGACGTGGAGGACCAGCGGAGGCGAACCCACGAGGTCCTGCGGGCGGTCGCAGAAAAAGTCGGAGGAGACTCACAGCTGCCCGACGGCAGGGCGCCCGAAGACACGATTCAGACAGCGCAGAAAGTGGGATCCAAAAAGCTGGAGAAGGTGGAAGAGGCGGAAGAGGATTCCCCAGTGCCAGATCTCAAGGAGATGGATGTGGTGTTGAAGGGGCATGTGGAAGAAACTAAAGCTGAGGAGGTGACACAAGGGAAGGTCATCCTACCGGCCGCCCCAGAGCACCCTGCAAGCATTGCTCAAGTTCCAGAGAGTGTCGAGTCCAGTGAGCGTAACACCGCTTGTCAACCTGAAACCTTGGTTGGGGTAAAGTCAGGGATTATCCTGCAACAGACTGTTGGCCCTGACTCGGCCGAAGCTCTTACAGACAGTGAGACCAACGGAAGCACCCCGGTAGCAGATTTTGAGGCGCTGCCTATAACGCAGCAAGACAAGATCACGGAAATCCACGAAAATAACGAGGCTGCATCCGTTACGCAATCACAGGTCACGGCAGCAGAGGCAGTGCCTAAAGAGATGCCTCCAGCACCTTCTGGTTTTCAATCCCAGGAAGACCGTGGAGAACATTCAAAATTGGAAGAGGCTCTAGACCATACAGATAAAGAGGTATCAGTGGAAACTACACTCATTCTTTCAAAGACCGAGGTGATTCGAGAGGCCGGCCAGTTTGTGGATGAGGAAACCAAAGACGTACCATCTGTGGAAGGGCCTGAGGTGTCTGCAGACACAGACATGACAGTTGATCAGAAAGAGATCATTGAAGTTGCCCTTAAAGATGAAGCCACTACAGAAGCTGAATTTCAAAAGAATGGTTTCGAGCTCCAGAGTCTTGCTCAGTCTCTCCCAACCCCACTGGAGAGAGAGATGGTAGTTCAAGTAGAAAGGGAGGAAGGGGAAGCAAAATTAACCCAAGCAAGTGAAGAGAAACTTGAGCAAACACCAGCCGAAGAGCTCACTAAGCCACCAGCTCAGACTACCCGCGTGACCGTCGCAGACGGGGGAAAGGAAGTTACCAGTTTTGAAGAAAGTTCTTGGTTAGTTCAGGAGGAAGTAGTATGCACAGAGATTCAAGTTCAAAGCTCCGAGGCATCATTACCTCTAACAGCCGTGGCAGTGGAAGAGAACATCTCAGGAGAAACTGTCAAGATTTTAGAAACAGCTGGAACTTTGGAGTCTGCAGATGCACATTTCGTACTGGAAGAAAAATCAGTAAAAGATGAAGCCTTTCCTGCTCAGCTAGGGCAAGAGGCAGTGCCTCTGGGGACTAAGTCTCGGGCAGAATCATCACCAGTGACAGCATCTGCTACCACCCCTGAGAAAGGCACCAGTGCCGACCTGGAACAAGATAAAACCACATCACAGAAAGAGAAGTCAGAGGAAGAAGGTGAGCAGGTCAGAGTGAGAGAAACAGGAGTGGAAGATTTAAAGGCTGAAAATGAGATTTTGAAACTTCAGACTGAGAGCTGTAAACTTGTACAAAACGTTATTCAGACAGCCGTTGACCAGTTAGCAAGTGTAGAAGAAACAGCCACTGATGGCCGGACACCTGCCCAGCTGATAAAAGCCGACAACCAGGAAGCCGGGCAGGAAGTTGAAAAAGAAGAAAGGGAATTTCAGGCCTCTGTAGAGGATGAAACACTAACTACTGTAGCCAAAGACGAGTCCGCACTGGCCGCTGTGGAACAGACACACTCAGATATTTCCAAAGACGTGAACGGAGCTTCAGAAGAGATCATGACCGGTGAGGCCAAGAGTTCCAGTGTAAGTGACCAGCAGCTTGAAGAGCTAATCCTCCCAGCCCCGGAGAAGAGCGAGGTGACCGGAACAAAGTCTCTGCTGGAAGACGAGCGTGCTGGGTTGGGAGAAAGAATAGAGGAGTCGCCGTCCGAATCCCAGGAAGATGAAAAAGGTGATGATTACTTTGCAAATCAAACTTCAGCCCTGGAAGATGCTGAGGCCTTGGCAGGCCTAACCAAAGAGTCCCCGGATGCAAATGGACCAAAACTACAAGAGAAGGAAATCGAATTTCACGAAGGAGAAGAGCATAGCGAGTCAGAAAAAGAGATCAAAACACACACACAGGAGGAGGCACAGAAACAAGGGAGAGAGGCAGAAACATCAGAACTTGCAGAATCCTAAAACGCCGTGTAAGTAAGCTTCCATTTCTTCTGATAAAATAAATTTTCCCTGGGAGTAAGTACTTGAGATCTTGCTCCCTGACATATGTCATCAATTTGGCTAGGATAAACTTTTAAAGAACTAAACTACATAAAATAATTTTTCCCTCTTTAATGCCATTTGATGGCAAATTGGTTATAAGGGAAGTAGGAGTTAAATAATTGTGGTTTCATGCAGAATCTTTGATTGGAGAAGTAACTATTAATTGGACTTAGGAGATCTGGGTTAGTTTCCTTTTTTTTTCTCATTGAAATGCCATTCAGTCTTATTGGTATCATGGGAATAATGATTTCATTTTACCCCCAATGCGACTGCTTTCAAAGAAAATAAAGGAGCATGTGTGTGCACACAAGTGTGTATTTGTGTGTGCGTTTGGCCAAAGACCTGAGAAATAACACTGTGCTCACTCAGCCCCATACCAACTACTCTATTGAATTTTTTTAAAAAATAACTAGAAGCCCAAAGTAGGTTTATATTACACTGCTTGAAATTTAGTTTATAGCTCTGTAGAAAATAAACGGATTTTTCCCCAGCAGTATTCACAAATGTTAAAAAATTCCATCCAGTACCTGTGACGCGCTTGACCGTCGGCATTGGGGAACCGCGGACACAGGATTGAGGTCACCGATATGAGCATATCGAGCATATGGTTGTGGACCTTCACCCTCTTTCTTACAGAGTTAAACTGTGCTATTGGGGCTCTTCTGTTGTTATATAAACGAAGGAGGAAACGATTGTTTACCTTTCGTTCTTCATTCTCCAGTTACACTCGTGTATTTGCAAGACCAGAATGTGAAGCCAAGAAGTAGAAGAAAATGCTGCTGATGAGACTCAAGACCAGCGTGTGAGAACTTTGAGAAGCGGAGAGCAGGCACATCGATGGGTCTCCTTTCGCGAGAACGCCGACAATCCTGAGGCTTCGTCAGGAGCTATGACCACCTAACGTTTCCTCGTTTCAAGACCACCCTGTCGTTTTTCCCTTAATACCATATAATGTTTCTCATTTAAGGTTCTAAATTCCTAACCTGGTACTGGAATTGGCAATACCTAGTTCAACTTCTCAAACTGGATATCGGTTTTTTTTTTTTTTTTTTTTATGTATTTATGTGTATGTTTTAAGTAATCTTCCTCCTGTATCTATTGTATATTTTTTTCTTAATGTTTAAGGAAATGCGCAGTATAGAACATTTCTTTTGTATCACACATTATATGACGGGGCATGTAGCCATGGTGGAGCCTTGGGAAGCTTTAAGCCTCCGTTATAACCTGTGAAAACAGAGCTTCCTAGAAATAACATTCCGGATCAGAAGCTACAATCCTTATTTTAAAATTCACTAGGGATTAGGTCCATGTTTAGTATCACTCCAAAATTGGTCACTTTCCTATTATGCACACAGTGTGCTAAAAATAAAAAACGCGCTTTTTTTTTTAATTTTTTTTTTGAGACACACAGAATGTTCCTAAGTTACTGTGATAGTTTTCTTTCTAGCCCAGTGGTGGAGGTTCGAAGGGTTTTCAGTAGCGGATTAAGTTTAAGTTTGTTTTCTCCTAATCGTTACGGTTGTTTGGACAGATGAGTATTCTTAATCCTGAGGCAAAGTAGTTAAATGTTTTTCATACTATCAAGAAAAGAACTGACTGTTTTTCAAGTTTTTGATCCTATTCTTACATGCTGGACCACATTCACACACGGCGTGAAATAAGTCAGGTTCTTTACAAATGGTATTTTGATAGATGCTGGATTCTGTCTGTGCCATACTCATGCCCACTCTTTTAAGAATAATGTTGCATTATGTTCATGTGGATAAATTGTGATTTGACAAGGGATTTAAATAAAATGTTTGTTTCACTTAGCTTTGCTGGTTGTATTAGATACTAGGAAGCCTAGGACACATGTTTGCTGCATTCTAAAAGCAGAATAACATGGAACCGTAATGTACCTGCTCTCTGACGTCACCACTTTATACCTGTTTACGTGCAAGGGGAAGTCCTAGCAGAGAGGTATCTGTCAGAATAAACCAGGAGCTTTTCAGATTGACGGTATTGATATAATGCTACCATCTTGTGGTGTCTTCCTGAAAAGGTCAATGTTCTGTGTTAATATTTGTTAATGACTAATGTTTCTAGAAAGAAATTTTAAGAAGGCTTAACAGGAAAAATGCCTAACAAGTGATCTTGGAATTTTTTTAATGTTAAAATGATTTATGATTCTTGCTACTACGTAAATGATTCAAACAATTGCCACGCAAAGCACAGTCACCTATCTACCATAAAATTCCACTATTTTACATGTAGAACTGACCTGGCATATATACTTCCTGAACTTTACTTACTCAAACTCATCCACTCCAGTTTGAGAACTTAATTTTGACTCCTGATTACTGATTTTAAAACATAACATTCTAGAAAGACAAGAATAGTCTTATAGCAGAAAGATAATTCACTGTTAAAACTGGAAAGTAGTTTCTCTTAACACCCACAAATCTGACTACAATAAAAAATTGGCTGCAGTAGAAAGACATCTCATAAAAGTGTACAGCCTTGTGGTTGGAAAACATTTAATATCCTTTTAGGAGTTACTCTCAAATATAACCACCTACGATTAATTACTAAACTTTAAAACCCTCAAAAAAAAAAAAAAACCTTATATGATCTAAATAGCTTTCTTTTGCCAATTTAAGACTTAAAGTGCTGGTGTCAATTTTCAGAGATGACAGCAATTCGTAAGGAGTTTATGATAGTGCCAAATATTGACTTGACTCACTTTTCCATTGAGTTCCTCCGTGCAGGAGAAACTTTGTGCTGTTTTGAACAAGGTGAAAGATTTGCGTAGTTCGTGGTAACCAGGTTTTTGGTTTAAATTCCATTCTGCTACTTCATCCCATTTGCATTGACAAGTGATCAGGTCATCACAATCGGTCATATGGTGGTAGTTGCTTCATGACTGATTTTCGTACTAATATCTGGATGTGCTCCGGGTTATTTCTGTCCGAGCTCTGTACCTGTGTCCATTAAGCAACATTGTTTCATTAAGAAGAGGAATGCGATTAACAGGAGCATGAACTATAATTCCGTATTGTAATACTCAAGCTGCCGTTAATTTAGGAAATTCTTAACCAAATGTAAACTGCAGAAATTGGAGCAAGTGCCTAAATTTTGCTATTTTTGGCATTACTTTGGAACCATGTACAATAGAAAGCAATGCAAGATTTGTAAACTCTTACCACTTGTAATCGAGGCCTATTAAATATTCCCCTTCAGGTTATTTTGCTAATGGTACAGGAGTTGCCTCTCTCTGTATACATACACATTGTTCCAGATATTTTGTTTGATATTTGGAGCTACAGATGGTCAAGGGCTGAAATTTTTAGCTTTCAGTGTAAGCTTCAAGCCTAGCAGTTTCCTTTAATCTGAGACTATTTGATTCCTAGTTCTGTTTGGGGGCAAATTTTTCATTTATCTAAATAAAATGCAACCTAATGAAATGCCATGGATTTTCTTTCTGTAATTTCACCTTAATTCAGTTTCTATTTTCTCTTTACTGCGGTGATGATATCCGTCACACATTTAACTTCTACTTTTAACTATTTAGCCGTCCTTTGCGACGCTGTCCCCAGAGCATCGTGGGAGTTGGGAATGCATGGGATATGTATAAAGACTCAGAAATCTCATCAGTGATTCTTAACCCTTTTGTCAGGGGCACCTTTAATAGGAATCTTATTAAACCTCTGGATGACCTCCCAACTCTCCCAAATGAACAGTTTTATTTACAGTTTTTGGATAGTCACACACACCTGTTCTGCAATCCCAGCCAACAACCCACACTAGATTTAGAAATGCCTTATCCAACTCTGCATGAAAGGAAATCAACACGGTCCAAGGATTCTAGGTAGTAAGAGGCTGGAACCTGAACCAAAACAATGCCAGTTAACTTCAAGGTTACGGGATGATTCATTTCCGATGTTATTCTGGAAATGGATCTGCTGGACAGCCTGGTACAGTTTCTGTGTAAATGCAAGTTTCTCCTCACCACCAATTCCATACCATCTCCAGCCTAGATCACTGGAACTAGGGGAATGAACTGGGGCCTACTTTTACGCATGAGGAAGTTGAGATTTAGATCATCAGCTTTTAAGTGATATAACAGGTTTTGGCTAAGGTGACCAGGGCTTGAGGATGGCATGGTGGTGAAGATAATCATGATTTTTTTCTTTAATGCTGTCAGAGTTTAGAAATCAACCCCATTTTTTTTGATATGTAAATATTACCGGCACCCTCTCAGTGTTTTACTCTGCAATCTCATGACATTGCTTACTTTTCCATTGCTTGTTGACATTAAATTTTTTTTACACCAAAGGAGAAGTATTAACATCTAACCTCTCAAAAGAAGCTTCACTATCACGCTCATTTTGGGAGACCAGAGGTAGAGTACCATTTTCTAAATGATGTAATTAGGACCCAATATGTGTGTGTTTTAAAACCCCCACAACAGGATATTGAGTACTAAAGCCTGGTTCTCACTCAACCCTGTGCTTTTTCTTCTGTTTGTTCTCATCAAGTAACTCGGTAAAATTAATGAGCACAGAGGCAGTACTATAAATTAGGCTAGCGAAGAAACTACGTTGTGTTTTAACTTATCCCTGTTAATCTAATGAGCTCACCTGATTTCCTGGAAAAGCAGGTGGGCTGCCTCTAGAACTTGAAACCTGAACACAATTTGGGTTCTTTTTAAAGACTTCACAGAAGTTATACTGCAGAGCTGGCCATTTTAAGGAATGAATCAATCCCGAAATGATTAAAGTAGTTTTAGCAGGGAAGCGGTGCCATCTATCTATCCTAAGCCTGTGATTCCCAAGGCAGTGTTGGGGGTTGGAACACTGCCCCACCCTAATCCGCTGCAGAGGTTTCGGTTATCACAATGGCTAGGGTGTTACTAGAATTTAATGAGTTAGGGCTACAGATGCTTCTGATTCTGGGAGGCCCAGGACAGCCCTTCTTAAGAAAGGATTTTCTCCCTTAAAAGCCAGTACATCTGGAGAACTGCTTCCAACTTCCAGAGAATTAAAGACTGGAGATTGAGAAGAGACTAGCTAAAACCACACGTTCTAATAACACAGGTAAGAGCTGATAATGGCCTGTATTAAAGTAGTGGCAGCTTGGCTGCAGAGATGTGGGCGAATCAGGTGACGTTAGAATCAACAAGACAGGATACCCGATTATCTGTCATGGGAACAGTGCTGGGTGAGTTTCTGGATTGCCAATCTGGATATGGAACGATGGGCTGGGGAGATATTAGTTTTGGAAATGTTCAATTTGAGAGGTGCATGAGCTCTCCTAGAATCAATGCAAAATGGGGAGCTGGATATGTGAGTTTTACAAACAGCAAAATGTTCAGGACAGAGAGACATCGGCGGCTCTTCTGTGCTCTCAATGTCCTTAGAGACACAGAAAGGAAAATAACCTGTATGAGATCTTTGCAACATTTCTTAAAATCTCATGCACAGACTTTGGTGATTAGGAAAGATGAGGCTTTAGATAGAGTTTACTCACCCTGCCACAGCAGCTTCCTCATTTCAAAATTACAACTAAATACTTCACAAGATGTTTTCTGTTGTGAAAGTGTTTTATAAACTAGAATGCAAAATGCACCATAAGGCAATAATATTAGTAATTAGGAGAAATTTTAATAAAATTGTCCACCAGAAGCAATGCTGTGACTGGTGATGACTGTTATGTCCTTGAATATTTTGACGGATTCAGAATGACATTTATCTTCCTAAAATTTCATAAATACACACCTTATTCAGAAGTACTTTTTTTTTTTTTTTTTAAGAGAGGCAACATGCACTTCATGTTATTTGCATTTCTTTTCTCTCCTCTCCCTGTTGCCTTTTCAGCATTTGTGCCCTGTTCCCCAGGGACATCCGAGGGGTGGGGGATCCTGGTTGGGTGGGGACCGCCTGCAGTCTCTTCTGTCACTCCCAAGGCCCCCAGACCTCGTATATCAGTCAGGCTCCTGATTCTCTCTGGCTGGCTGCCTTCTGACTTGTGACTGCTTACCGGCATTTCTAACTGAAGAGATAATTCTTTAGTCCACCTTTTTTTCGCTAACAAAAAATTATAAAAATAAACGTAAACAACGGTTAGGAAGGATTTCCAAGGCAGTGTTATGGTAGTAGAAAGGGTTCTGCACTGGAAAACCTGGGCTCTGGAATCGCCACTGAGTAGCTGTAGGGGCCTGGTCCATGACCTGTCTGTCCTCTCTTATAGTAAGGAAGACCGTCTAAGTGGCCTCAAAAACCACATAGGGTATTTGGGCACTTTTCTGTGCTCACAGGGTAATAAGGGCATTTAGAATGCAAACAGGAAGGTTTAGAATAAATCCCAGGGTCTCTCAAACATCTTCTAATCTACATTTGCACATGCCTCATGAAGGAGCACCTAGCTTCAAAGAAAAAAAAGCTGCTAGAAATGGCGCAGATCCCTTTCTGGCCCTTTAATTGCCTTTCCCCCGCCCCGTTATTAGAATTCAGAGAAGAAAGTAGAACCAAGAAAGGACAGTAATATTACAACGTAATTATACATCAATGTTGTGGTTCTCAAAAGGCAGCTACTGGCATCATCATCATCATCATCATCATGGGGAACCTGTTCAAAATGCAAATTCTTGGGCCCACCCTGGACTGACTACATGGGACCCTCTGGGGGCGGGGTCTGCCATCTCTTTTATCAAGCGCTCCAGGGAATTCTGACCGGCTTAAGTTTTAGGACCACTGTAGTAATATAAGGCTATAAAAACAGATTTGAGTTAATTCCCTCAACAGCAGAACAAATAGGTTAACAGCTGAAAAAGCTTTCTCCTCCCTGACCTCCCCCACCCCCGCCCCACAGGACGCTTGCGCATTTGAGCCACGTGGGGAGCGGGGATTTGAATTCCGGCTCTTTAATCTCAGAAATGTCACCTCTCTGGGCCTCCCTCGGTTTCCTTCGCTGTGAACATGGGACACACGTCTGACACAGGGTCTGGGAGGAGTGAACGTTAGCACGGAGCACACAGACACCCAGTGCAGGACCTCGCTTTCTCCACCATTCACCCCAAGTTGACAGCGCATTCTGTACGCCACAACCCTCACAACCGCCGGGGACTTGGGCCAGGGCAGGTATTGTATATTTCCCAGAGAATAGCGCAAACTTCATTCGAGAATTTAATAACTTTTTTTTTTTATGTTTAAAAACATTTTGATCTGCTTGAGAGAATGAAACCGCAGAATACCATTTCATCCGGGTCCACTTTTTTTCACACTAAAGATTCCGAGTCTAATTTTTATTTAGAGAGCTATTAACGGTTTAGTTGATATTCTTCCAGTTGTGTTTAAGGAGTTCGTTCTAGAAAAGGCAGATTCATCAATCTGTCTTAACATAATTTACTTTTCATTTTCCTAAAGGGTTCTAAGCCTAAATCTTGCTTGCTTGCCAGTAATATATAGTGGCAATTTGTTCTAGACAAAAGTGGAAGACTGAAACAAAGGGGAAAAAAATGCAATTTAAGTATTTTGAGGGTTCTGAAAATTATCACAAAAATGCTAAGTGAACCTGAAGAACAAGTTACAATCTATTACAATTAGCTACACTCCCCATATGAAAAACTGTCTTAGAGTTCATTCCAAGTGAATCCGTAAAGAGAGGGCTGCTCCTCCCCCACTGTATTCCTAGCCAAATTGAGGGAGGTACCACACACCAACCTCCTCAACTATCCTTCTCTAAGTGCCAGTATCTTTCCACACGTAGTAATTCCGTGTTTCACCTGACTGAGGCCTGATATTTTGAATGAAAGGGTTCATTTTGGATGCTTTGGCTCTTTTCTTTACTTACAAGGTGAAGTTTCAAAAAACAATAGTGGACAGTTCCTACAACTAGTCAGGAGAAGGTGTGGGGTCCACTCTGCTCTCCATACTTTAATCATTATCCAAAGCTGCCTTATTTACATTATTGAAAAATAATTGACAAGTATCTTTAAATGGCAATACTTTCTTTCCATTAAAGTCATATTTCTTATGGTAAAAGACAATCCTACAGTACTATACAAAAGCTATTTTTTAGCTACAATTGTTGAATTGGCGAGTCACTTTTTAATTTCCTCTATAAAAGGAAAAATAATAGAACCAGTAGCATTAATAATAACTAGTCCAAGAATGCCAGGTGCAATGAATCCTGAAGCTTAGGTGTTCAGGTTACTCGTACCCAACTGAAATTTCCGAAGCTTATTTAAATTGGTACCATCAGAAAGTTGGAATTGTTGAATGTATAACCTCTTGGGGTTAAACAGGCGTGGAGCATTCCAGGGTAGGGTGGGTGAGCTTCCTTATCTGTACCCAGCTGTTTTGTGCAGGTCTGTCACAGTGATGGAGGTGGCCACTCGTTGGTGATAAGAGTCCCTGTGTCCCACACATAACAAGCAGCTGAATGCAATGCCTGCCCTTCTCCTCCATCAAGTCGCTGGAAATGAACTGGGGCTGGCTGGCATCTTGCCCTCACCCCCTTTCTCCTCACCCACCAGATCCTTTGTGACTACAACTTTCTGGTCGAGACCCTCCCTGCCTTTTTGGTTGCATCCCACATCCCTTTCGAGGCTGCCTGGGGGTGGCGTGGAGGGCCATGGAGGTATGCCCTCACTTCTTCTTTCGTGGATACTCAGGGAAGTTAATTTGGCACGACTCTCATTTAAACTGGGAGATGTGAATACGGCTCTATAAAAGAGAAAATAGCATGAAATTCATATCATCTTTAGGCAAACACTCGTTGGCCTCTTTTTCTTTATTTTAAAAGAAAGTCGGGTAAGATGATCTCAGACCCATTCTTGGTCAAATTTTGACTGTTCATAGCCTCTTCACATATAGTTTACTCATTGGAATCTCACAGTCTTATGATCCAATGCAGTTATCCGTGTCTTCATTTTACAAATGTGGAAAATGCTATTAAGTCAGGGGAATGACCCAAAGTCATGCAGACAGAAGGAGGAGGAGATACAGCAAGAAAATGACTCCTCGTGCAATGCTCTCAATTTTCCCGCTGCATCTTTTTGGGTAGACAGATACACAGATAAAATCATGTACCCATTTAATTAAACATTTATTCAATGAAAGTATGTATAAAAACTTACAAATCTGAGAACTCAACTATACATGAAATAGGGCAGCGGGATAGTCAGTTTTAACATATACGTACGTACAGCACAGCTATTAACTGCTCTTCCCTCTCCCCTTCGGTCCTTATTTCTGGCTTGCTTTGTCCTGTGAGACCATTCTGTTACTGGCCTGCAGGAAGACTAATGGATAAATTGTACTGCTTTCAGGCCAATAGAGGTAATTTCAGGTGTTAAAAAAAAACAAACAAACAAACTGGAGACTGAATATCAAAGTCAAGTTTTTTTCCCCAAACAGCAATTGGGTTTTTTGTCCTGATTTCTCTTTGCCATTTTTGATGCTTCCATGAAGGTTGCCAGTAAACCATCAGCATTCATTTTTAAAGTCATTAAAGTTACCATGTGTTCTGCTCACAACTTCCCCTATAAGATGCATATTCCTGTTTCCTGCAGTAAACACACTAATTTAAAAGCAGCAGGTTGGTGCTAAAACAAATTTACCACTGGCAGCTGCTGGAACGGCATGTCGACTCTATTTGGAAAGACCATCCATAGAATGGTACTTTCAAATCTGATTTTTAAAACCAACAATTTTGTCAAGAACAAAAATACAGTATTTTGTAGTTGTTTCAACTTGGAAAGAAGCTAGCAATTAGATAAGGCATGTGCATTAATTCACCTGTTTGTAGCAAGTACCCATACATTTTCTCTTACAAACACACAAACTCACAGCTTGTCATGTTTCACCCAAAAATTAAGATTGCCATCACATTATTATTTTTTCTCTTTTATGTTTGGTTCAAGTAGATTTCTTAACTAATGATTTTTCTTGACTGGACATAATCTCAAAGGATGCATTCTGAAATAAGACACCTGGAGGATAAACACCGAGAATGTTCTCCTGGGTTCAAAGTTCCCCCACACTTAGATTTTGCATAGTACAGAGCCCAGCTGTGTCTCTAAGAAGCATGCTGTTGTTTTCTGACATTGTTTTTCTGAGAAGGAAGACATTACCAGGGAAAGTCATAATTTTAGCTTACCGAATTGCATTCTAGTTGTTTTGTTGTATACCCTTCATTAGTTCCAAGTATGCTTTTAAATAACCTAAAACTCAAAAATCTATTTGAGTTTTTAAGTACTACTGACCGTTATCTTTCCAATGTCCCCTGAATTTTAAGTAAATGTGTCCCAGGTTTATAATGCACAAAGCCTTGACCGAGGAGGGGCTGGGGACGGCAGGAAGGGAGAGAGGAGAAAGGGACCAGGAGTCTGTTTGTGTCATGCCTCGGAGAACTACAGTTCTGAATTGGGAGAAGGGAAGGAAGATAGTCTGTAAAAATGACAGTTTTAAAAAGATAAGTAACATTCAGTCTAACAACACTGTTTCCTGTTCCTTTTTGATGGACGCTAACACGGGGTGGTCAGGTTCCGTCACTTCAGAGTCCCCACTGCCCAGGAGAATGGACCGCCCTTCGTCTAGGGCAAAGACGTCCGAGTTCTGGTTTTGGCATGAGTGTTTAACCACCTCGCTGGGGGTCGAGAACGTTTTGTCACACAAGTTGCATTTGTAGGGTTTGTTGGTCTGTACCAACATGTTGTCCATCTGACTACCTTCCTCGAATGTGCAGAGTTCCAGGGTCTGTTTGTCCACCATGGTGTACGTGTCGATGCTCTGGTTGAGGCACACGTGCCGGGCGGCCTGGTTGGCCCTGCAAAAGCTCTTGTCACACGTGCTGCATTTGAAAGGCTTCCCGGTGTGGATGTACATGTGCTCCCGCCAGTGGCTCTTCTGGATGAATTTGCGTCCACAGATCGTGCACTCGTACTTCCGCCTCTTCACCTCCCTCTCTTGGTCCGCCTGCTCCAAGTTGTCGATGTCCGCGATGTCCGAGGGCGGAGGCGTCTCCGAGTGCTGCTGTCCGTCGATGATCGGGGAGTCCGAGATGTGCTGCAGCTCACTGTCACTTATCATCCCGGCCTCAGGCACTTCCATGGCGTCCTTTGCTAGGTCGGCTGCGCTGCTGCAGAGGGACAGGGGAACGCGGCCTTCCCCGGGCTGGCTCGCTGTGAACGGGACGCCCGTGTGGATCTGCAGGTGTTCCCGCAGGCTGCTCCGCAGGGTGAAGCGCCGGCCGCACAGGTGGCAGGCGTAGTACTTTGGGAAGCTGCCGTTCCTCTTCATGATGCTGGGCTTGACGTGGGCTATGCCCAGGGAGGCGGGCTGCTCATCGGAGGAAGAGGCTTCCAGATTGGTCTCCTCCCCCGGAGGAGGGGGAGGAACAGGCGTGGAAACGAGTTCTGGTGACAGGGAGGTCTGCAGTGGGTCCGAGGGAGTCATGTGTGTCCGATTGACCTGCGTCAGGTTTGAAGTCAGCTGAGAGAGCTGCGCGGCTTCAGGCACCTGCTCCTGGCTCATCCTGGAGGTCTGGGGCCGTGGGTCTCGCCCAAGTTTTTCAGGTGCTGAAGCAATCTTGGTGGCTTGTCTCAACTGATGATCTGCAATCTGAATGCCATACAAGGACGAAGCCAGTGGGAAAACTTGGTCAGGATGAGAAAAAGCTCCTTGGCTGGCCAGGCTGGCTTCCTGGATCAGAGGGTAAGCGTGTAGAAACTTGATCCCCTGTTCTAATCGAACAGGATCAATCAGCTGAGGCGCCATCTTTCCGGTGTACATCAGATGTAAGAGATAGCTGAAAATATCAGGCTGTATGTCAGTTGGTTTCAAACGGACACATTCACTGAAAGAAACAAGTAAAAAGTCTGTAAGTAAATGTCAATCCACGTCTCAAATGATAACATCGAGCCTGAAAAAAAAAAAAGACAGGTACTTTTAAAGGCGAGTGAAACAAGAACATTTCCCATTTCTTACTGTGAGTTTCGTTAAATGGAGTGGAACACTCAAGATGATAACTGGCACCTATGCAATTTAACTTTACCTAATATTAAGAACAGAGGGGAATATGATAAATAGATTTTAAAGGACTGAGAAAGGAAAAGTTCATGTTCAACAAATGCGCTCTTAACTCATAGACTCGTATGGCAGTTTTTTAGTAATTTATGTAAAATTATATATCAAATTTGTGTTTTGTGGAAAGGATCCGTTGCTTTCCGAGTGGCCTGTGACCCAGCAATGGTTAAGAACCACTGGCCTGACAGAACTTTTGGCTAAAACTCTAGGATTCTGTATTGATTCAATGCCATCCAGAGCATGACGGGAGATCTTTTCCGGCAAGTCAAACAATCTACCAGATTAGAAAGTTTCTTTGTTCGTAAAATGATGTGGGGAGCCCGACTAGGATGAGCAAGAGCCTAAGGACAAGACAACAAAAGTGAGAGAAAAAAAAAGCCTGATTCTGCGGGTTCTCTGAGATTCACTGGTCTCTGTCCAGCATGAAGGCTGAAGCACGACAAGAGATGGGAACAAGGCAGGCGAGCCACATGCCACATTCTAGCTCTAGTGGGGTCAGATCACCTTCCCGGTATTGCTAAACTGCATTAAAAAGAGGTTCCGGGACAACTCAGTACCTTGTCAAATGTCATTTTCACCATCATGACTGCAGCTGGGCTTTCTAAGCATGACACCTCATTTAATTGCCATTAATTCAGATAAGGAATTGAGGCTCAGAGGGATTCATACCTTGCTCAATATAAGAGTTAGTAAGTGGTGGAATAAGGATTTAAATCCGTCTAATTCCAGAGCCACGACACCAAGAGCATTGAGTCCTGTGAAGTAGATGAGGCAGATCTGATTATTTCCATTTGACAGTCATGGAAACTGAGGTCCTAAAAACGTTAAGTGATTTATCAGATGCACCAAGAGCAATTGTGGTATTGTTCATTTTCTAACTATTTTTAGAAATCAGTGTTTTCATCATCCCAGAAAAGGCATCCTGATTCAAGCAGCAAGAGTCAAGAGGTCCCCAAGAGCTAGCTCTTCCTAGACCATTGATAAAGACAGAAGTTCTAGTGCATCATTAGAAATGAATGAGATAGATCTCTCCATATTATGAGGCATGTGTGCTATCATTTTTGGGTGAATATATTCTATAGACAATGCATTTTCGACTTCAAAGACATCTTATTTGAATGCCTTTAGAATTTATAATCATTACATCACTTCTTACTATTGTGACTCTCTGGCTTCTTTTGCTGTTTTAGCTCATTAACGGGTATTTTCCAAATGCTAAAATAGTAATAATATACTCGGTTCTTTTAAATGTACTGTTTTATTCTATTTAAAAAAAGGGGGAGGGAAGTGACTTTAATAGCAATTTGTGACAGAAAAGATTTGAATAATTACCGTACTGCTATCAATGTGTGTATATTTCAAGATGACTACATACAAATAATTATGTGAAAAATGTTTGACTACAAAGTATGGAAGCCAAAGAATAAAGCATAAAAACTAGCATCCTTTGATAGTACAGAGGGGAAGAGTTATGTGACTCAATTTTTTAAAGGCAGCATATGGCTCATTCATATCTTTATTTGGCCTCTTTTGGTAGCCTTTTAAATTATTTATATTCCTTTAAATAGGAATGCAGGTACAGGTCTTCACCAGGTGAGTGCCGACAACATTACCTGTATATACTAGAATATATTCAGATGCTCTAGAAAAGTTCAATATTCAGAATGAAGCTTCAGGGTTTACCTGTGGTGAAGAATACTTTAATAAAGTAAACAATCAACCCTAAATGAAGACAGAACCAGGGGGGATCTTTCCAGGGCCAGGCAGAGGCCTAGAGAGAGGGGAAAGCAAGAGCCCTTTAGAGATGCAAATCACCCCAGGAGAAGATAAGGCGTCTTTTGTTCTGCTGGGATGGAATGTCCCTCCACACAGAAGGAGAGGACAGAGTTAGTGAGCCCTTCTGCCCCCAGAAAAGAAAAGGGAAGGGCAGAAATCCCCAATTGAGACTGTTTTTCAGCATCTATGGGAGGTAACTACCCAGGAGAGCCCCTTTTCATAAAAACTTTGTTCTCAGTTTTATAATTTGCCCTCACTTGTTATTGTACAGGTTGTCCTCTGTCTACTGCCTGTGAAAGGGGTGACTGGACAGGACCCTATGTGCAGTGTCTGAAGACAAAGAGGAGATGGGGCTGGGGAGGCCGCATCCACACTCCAGCCAGGCCTGGAGGCAGAAGGTGCCTAGCCCCACCCCCCAGAGCTGGTGTGAAAACTCCAGGGAGGGGAAGGTGGCCCCTGGGGTTTACTAGCAGTGCCCAGGGCCCGGGGAGGTTTCCAGACACAAATTTATCTCTATTTGTTTTTCTTCATCTTCTTCTTTTTTTTTTTTCTCAAAGCAGAAGCTCATATATACACACAGACACTTAAAGTTGTTTTAAGGAGTTCCTATTTCACATTCCAGCCAGCTCCATCCTTGACTGCTTTCACTCCCAGGCAGCTAGACCTCCCTTCTTAATCACTCAGCTCGATACTACGGGCCACTTTGGTCATTTCCAAGTCCTCTGGGGAAAACGTAGCTCTCTCTGCAATATAATTATACCCAAGTGGTTTGATTTGCAGATGTCTGTTTGACATAACACTTTTGTGTAGGATAAACACAGTTTTAGCACAGCTACAAGTCCTTTGTAAAAACATACACGGTAATTTACAATTTCAAGTTTTTCTTCACTAGAATATTAAAGTAGACAATAGGCTTAAAATTTTTTTGAAAAGAAGGATTTTCAAATAATGGCAGACATTACTTGCAAGGCCTGTCTCAGTAGTTTCATCGTTGAGAGCTGCAAGTCTGCAGTCCTACTTGATTTAGATTTACCACTTAGAGCAGCGTCTGTAGGACAGAGCCATCTAGTGGTAGCTCCAGATGTAAGACGTTCTCTAAGCAAAAGGTGAAAACCTGTTAGCCTACCTCTTACGCAGGTAGGCAGTAGTTCAGAGTGCCTTTCTGGTTTAAAAGTATGTTTCTGGTTTTCTTCCAGTATTTGCCTTGTCCCAGTGAGGTGGGCAAGGCCACCTAGCGGCAGCCCAAATGACATGTGCCATCTCTGGGGCAATAACACACTATGGCTTAAACTTGGGACTCCTACCTACACAGGTACCACATTCCTGTGTTGGAAAGGCATTTACTTACTACTGCTGACATGATAAATTTCTTGCATCTCTTTAAAACTCATTACATTGTATTCTTTTAGCCCTCAAAATTAAAACCCTCCCTATTTCAGGAGAGTTTAATTAATTGTGTTAAAACTTTTAAGTAGCATTAACTCTGTAGTCTCAGACAATGAAGTAAATGAAATAGTCTGTCAATGAAGTAAAGGGAGCATCCTTAATGTCACAGGATAAAGCAAGCCCTGCTCGCCGTTAATCCTGTTATTCACTCACTCTGCTCCTCCAGACACTTATCGTGGGGCTATTATATACAAATACCTGAAACAACACTGCAGAGTTCAAAAGGATTTGTAAAACCCAGTCTCTGCCCTCAAGATCTTACCAATGAGGAGGGGAGGTAAGTACCCAAAGAACAACCACAAAGGGGAAATGTGTTGATCTTACAAAATGGCATAAATCAAGTGCTATGAAACGCGACAGAGGAAGAGATTGCTTTTGATCATTTTGGTTCACTTGATCAGCGGCAGGGTCATGGAAGAAGTGATGCATGAACTGGGACTCGGGGAGTGGGGAGAATACCAGTGAAGTGCGGTTCTAGCGCTGCGGGGTGTGGTCTCCCCACACAGTGGGAGGTGAGGCTGGAAGGCCAGGCTCCAAGCTGGTGGGGCCCCCAAAGGTAGAGTAAGGAATCTGCACACTCTACTGATACTCTGTGGGTACCCTCTAGGTCTCTAATCAGATAACACAATCTAGTGGGTTTCTGATCAAAGGCACACTCCGTCAAAGGCAAGCTTAGGAATATTACTCAGACAGTAATGTGAAATGATCAAATAGAATTGCTAAGGAGAAGGGAAGGGCTAACATGAAAGGCATTTTGGGACTGATAAGACAAGGCTTCAAAGAGTTTTTAAGTATGGGGTTCTTGAAGATAAACAAAATGGGGAAGTCAGGAGGGACTTCCTGTAAGAATTCAGGTTTTAGATATGCTAAATGAGGTAAAAAGAGGAACTACAATTCTAAACCTCTGGCAGGCAGCCTGGGGCCCTGGGAAATAGAGAAAGATCAAGGTCAAAGCTGTAAACCTGTCTGTCTCCAGCAGAGGCAAGACTTAGGGAAAGATGAGCACCCATCAGGGAGTGCACACAGACAGAGCTCCCCTAACCCAGAGGGCAGAAAATCAAGAGATGTTCAGAGCTATCAGATGCAGATGATGACCCTTAAGAAGGAAGTAAACAGGAGAAAACACTGCAGAGGATAAGGACAAGACCGCCGAGCAGAGCTTCTGACAAAGAGGTGACCTTTGAGAAATGATTTCAGTACAGCGATGGGGCAGAAACCACAGCGCCCACAGATAGGAAGAATGTGGGACGAGGCGAGTGCAAGCGTGGCCGTAGAACTTTCGTAGTCAAATAACGGGGAGGCAGCGCCGTAACTCAGGTAGACAGCAGTGTAAGGAAGCGCTGGCCCTTCAGAGACTTGGGGGGCAGGGGCTTGAAAGTGTAACAGAGAAAGTACAGAATGAAAACTAAGGGTTGGGATCTGGGGGGTACGGGGGTGGGAGAAAGATCCTTTTCTTAGACTCTGAGGGGCCCTTTTCTTCAAGATGGGAGTGATGGAAAGAAAGAACTGAGTAAAGATACCGAGATTGAGATGTTTTAAGAGCGAAAAGGAGAAAATTGAGGGGCTTGACGCGGTCAAGCTTTTCATTGGAGAAGAAGACAAGACTAAATATACCAGAAGTCCCGAGACTCGAGGGACTGGGGCTGGGTTAGGGACAGGAAGGGATCAGCGAGGTCATCGCGGGGGACCTGGATCTGCAGGACCTGACTGAAGGCGACACCAGCGAGGGTATCTGGAGGTGGAGGGGGGCCAGGGGCTCAGAGGCCCATGATTCTCAAGTGCGACTGAAAGGATGAGTGACCAAGATGAGTGAGAGGGCAAGTGAGGTCGTGAGGGAACTGGGAGCCCAGGGAGAGGGAGCGGGACCCACAGTCTTGCTGAGGGCAAAGGGCAGGGTCAGCGGGAAAGAGGCCCCGGAAGGGCAGCGTCCGCAGTCATTCGATTATTACAACCACGTTAGTTACCTGGTCTGATGGACAAACAACATCTTAAAGTAATTGGAGAATGAAGCAAGAACTGATTTGTGTGCCTTGAAGTACACATCGCCGATGGCAACCGTGCAGTCACACAGGAAACCAAACTCTCGCTGAGCGTTTAACTGTTGCAGGAGAATAAGTCCATGGTTGGCCAAATCCATTTTTTTTTTTTAATCTGCAAAGCAAACAATTTTTTTTTTAAGAAAGATGATTCACAAATAAGTATGTGTCCTTAAAGTTACCAATAGCAATGATCACAGGTAACATGCGAGGCACTGCTAAAAAACGTTTCCTAAATCCACTCACTCAGTCTTCACAGCAGCCCTCTGAGTAGTTCTGTCGCTACTCCCATTCCACGGAGGATGGCATTGCCAGGGAGTTCGGGGTTGCGTGACCTGCCCAAGTTTACCCAGATGGTAAATGGAGGAGCCAGGAAACGAACTCAGGTTGTCTGCCCTCCAAATGGCAAATATTCCCAGATCATTTAGTCTTTTAGTTAAGGATTCCGAATGTAAATTTTAATGATTAAATCTCCACAGAGATAAATAAATTAAAGAGCTGGGCTGGGGCCACAGCAGAACAGGGGGGAGATCATACTAAGTTTGGGGCAGTTTTCCAGTGCCTGCCGTGTGGCTAGGGCTGCCCCTGGCAGGAATATAATAATAGCTGCTCATCAGCCATTATTCCCTTGGATGCTTCTAGGAGTGAGGAAGCAGGCTGGGTGCTCTTCCTCCTTTCTTCTGGAGGAGGAAATGGGCTTTCAGAGGTATAAGTAACATCCATCGCCCAAGCCATGTAGCTAGAAGGCGGGAGAGTCAGGATTTAAATTTGAATGTTCTGACTCCAAATTCTAAGATCTCCATTCCTTACACTTCACCCTAGCAAACTGCTTGGCCTGAATCCATCTGCAGCAGGCGAGCTGCTTCTAGAGGAGCTCGGTCATCAGATCAGCAGATTGATCCTTTACCACAGTCCAAAGCATTTAAAAAGCCCACCAGACATTATCTACGAAACAGTATACTTAATGGTTAGGACGATTAGGTTAACATTATCTACTAAACAGTATACTTAATGGTTAGGACAATTCTTTCCCCCTAAGATTGGGACCAAGTCAGGGCTGTCCATCTGCTCTCACTATTCAACATAGTACTGGAGGTTCTGGCCAGTGCAACAAAGCAAGAAAGGAACTAAAAGGCATACAGATAGGAAAAGAAAAAATAAAACTGTCCCTGTTTGCAGATGAAATGGCTGTTACTTAGAAAATCCCAAGGAATGTACAAAAAACTAATTAGTGAATTTGGCAATGCCATGGAATATAAGATAAACATATAAAAATCAATTGTAATTCTGTATACTAACTTTGAACTTGTGGAGCCTGAAATGAAAAATATACCATTTACAATCACTCAAAAAGAAAATATATACATGTATATCTAATATAACATGTACAGGACTTGTTGAAAACTATAAAATGCTTATGAAAAGAAATAAGATCTAAATAAACAGATATAACCTCATTTACACAGGAAGACTCAACAGAGTAAAAATATCAATTTTTTCCAAATTGATATACAGGTTTGATATAATTCATATCAAAGTCCAAGCAAGATTTTTTTTGTATAGACAAGAATATTCTCAAATGTATATGTAAAGGTAAAGAAACTAGAATAGCTAAATCAATTTTTAAAAAGAATAATAAAGGGGGAGGAACAAGTGTATGTGATTTCAAGATGTATTATATAAGCTACGGTATTCAAGACTGTGAGGTATTGGTGGAGAGATAAATACATAAATGAATGGAACCGAACAGATTGCTCAGAAGTAGATGCACATAAATATGCACAACTGATTATAGACAAAGACACAAAAGCAGTTCAATGGAGGAAGGATAATCTTTTCAACAAATGGGCTGGGTCAACTGGACTTCTATAAGCAAAAAATTAAAAAAAAGAAAGAAAGAAAGGAACCTTGACCTAAGTCTCATACTTTATATAAAAAATTAACTCAAAATGGATTACAGACTGAAATGTAAGACATCAGAGTATAGCTTTAGGAAAAAAAATGGAAGAAAATCTTAGCAATCTAGGGTTAGAGATGCAGTTTTTATACTTAACATCGAAAGTATAAATCATAAAAGGAGAAATCGATAAATTCAACTTTATTAAAATTAAAAACTTTTAAAGACCCTGTTAAGAGGATGAAAAGACAAAGCTAAAGACTAGGAGACAAAATTTGAAAACCTCTGCAAACTAGTCTTTTGATAAAGAACTAGTAACTAGACTATAAAGAGAATTCTCAAAACTCAACAGTAAGAAAACAACTGAATTAGAAAATGGGCAAGAGACTTGAAGAGACCTAGCACCAAAGAGGTACAGATGGCAAATAAGACCATGAAAAGACGTTCAACATTCATAGTAATTTGGAAAGTAAATTAAAACCCCAAAGAAATTTAACCACATACCATACCTGGCCAAAATAAAAAATAATGACAACACCAAATGCTGACAAGGATGCTGAGCAACTGGACTGCTTGTATATTGCTGGTGGGAATGTAAAATGGTGTAACCACTCTGGGAAGCAGTGAGCAGTTCCTTTGAAAAAATGAAATACGCACCTACTATACTACCTGGCGATTACACTCATGAACATTTATCCCAGAGAAATGAAAACTTATATTCACGCAAAAACCTGTACATGGATATCCACAGCAGCTTTATTCCTAACAGTTAAAAACGAGAAACGACTCAGGTGTCAATGGATGAATCAAGTGTGGTATGCCCACGCAACAAACACTGCTCAGCCATAAGAAGAAATGAACTACAGACACAGGCAACAATGAGGGTGAATTATGCTGAGTGAAAAGTCCCCAAAGGTTACATACTGTAGGATTCCATTTATATAACATTCATGAAAATTACAGAAATGGAGAACAGATTATTAGCAGAGGGGTGAGGGGAGGAGGGGGGAAATGGAGTCACCATTGGAGGTTGGGGGTGGGGGTGGGTGGGGGAAGCTTCTACAGCTCAGTTGTATCAATGTCAAAATCCTGGTTGTGATATTGTGCTACAGTTTGGCAAGATGCTGCCATTAGAGAAGCTGGGTGAAGGGTACAGGGAATGTTTCTATCCTTTCTTGCAACTGCATGTGGATCTACAGTTATCTCAAAAAAAAAAAGTTTCATTAAAAAAAAGCCTGCCACATCAATTAATTAGCTAGATTAAAAACAATAGAAAATTATGATACTTAGCTTCAGAATTAGGGAAGCTACTGGAGAGAATGCATTACTAATTAACTTTATAACAAAAGCAGACTCACAGCAGTTCTTACTCAGCTGGTGCTGAAATCCCCACTCTCCTTCCTGTTCTAGGGATGATCTGACAGATTTAGAAATTAACAAGTGTGCCTTAAAATAAATGAATCGAATGGAATAATACTTTAACAGACTGATCAGGTCACAAAGCAAGAATCCACACTGTCAAGTTTTGTATTTTCTACCAAGCACTTATATCCGCGTTTGCAGTAATCTGAGTACAAAGACCTAGTCTCATTTGAGTGTAAACAGTGATGGTATGGGTCAGAACTTAGTTCCCTGGTGTTTTCTGTGTATGTCATAGGTGAAAACACTCAGATTAGGAAGGGGAGACAGAGAAAAGGCTTGGGGCTCGCGATGAAAGCCAGAGATCGCCAGGTTGCAAGGTAACCAGGATTAAAGAAACTTCACTCTAACCAGATCTCCACCAGGATATAACTTTAGAAGCTTGTCTTTCAAGGCTGTTCTTTGAAATGTGCCAGAATACTTCTTTTCCCATCTTACCTGCCTTTCTCGACAAAAATGTATAATATCCTCTAAGAGCAAACTCTGAGGACCTTCTTTGTCATGTACTAGGATTCTGATCATATTACCTACACATTTAGGCAGCTCTAGATGTCACTTTGATTAGACAGTAGCTTCAAGTACACTACTGTTTAGGACATTACTATTTATCCTTTGATGCTATTGACGAGTGGCTATTATTTTTGCAGTGTTTTCTGATGACCATTCATTTCCATATGTTACTCATTTCATTTCACATTAATTTATTTGAGGTATTTGAACTGTTGCTATCCACATTTTATTGACGAGGAAACAGGCTTAGAGAGGTTAGGTAGCTTGCTCAAGATTACAGAGTCCTTAAGTGCAAGAAATGGGGGTCCATCTGATGTGTCAGAGCATACAACTGCTAGGTGTGTTTGTTTAAAATTAACAAGATATTTTTATTGCTGCTTTGAAGTATACACACTTGTTATGAGAGAGTCAGATATTATGGACACTCGAAATGTGAGAGCTGTTCATCCGCCTGTACCGTTTCCCCACACTCTGGTCAATGCTGGGTGGTATCACTTTGAAAAGAGTCTCTGCCAATCCCACTCTTCTTTCTATGAGTTTAATGATGAGATGGAGTATATTTCATGCTTAGTGATCATTTATATTTTCTTATCTCTTCATGAGCTTTGCCCATTTTTATTTTTTTTTATGCCTACAGCACCTGCTATTCCTGGGTGGTCTCCCATCCAAGTACTAACCAGGCTGGACCCTGCTTAGCTTCCAGGATTAGACGAGATTGGGCATGTTCAGGGTGGCATGGCCATAGACTTGCCCATTTTTTAAAAATCAGGTTTGCCTTTTTCTTATGGATCTGAAAAACCTTTGTATGTAAGGAAAATGGTTCCTTTGTCACAGCTGTTACTAATATTTTTCTCATTCTCTTGTTTTACAGAGGTTTTACACATATATAATTTTGTTTTAATATCAAATTTATTAGTATTTTATAGGCTTTTGAGGTTTTGCATTAACAGATATATATCATCTCCCTCAATACAGCAAAATGTATGGCTCCTTCTCATCCCATAAACAGCTAACATAAGTATTTTATTCAGATTATGAGAATGAAGGCTTGATAAAACTGAAATGTTTCTTTTTTAAGGGGATCTACTAGCTCTTTTAGTGTCTCAATTTTGGAACATTTAGAATAGGAAACTGACCATGCCTTTCAAATATAGAGGGACGAACACATGTGCAGGAGCCTCGGAGAAGTGAAAAACCAATTAAAAGGAGGAAAAAACAAAGAGAACAAGTCGTATGTTCAAAATTCACTTGAGGAAGAAACCCCCACACAGATCAATTTTTAAAAATCTCATTTTAGAGACTAAAAAGTCTTTTTCAGGAAGGAAAGGAGAACAACCCCCCTAGATTCTTACATTTGTGAATGAGCCTGCGATAACGGGGTGGGAGGAGGGGGGCGGGGTGAGGACCGGCTTGGATTCTATCGCGAGCGCTTCACGGGCAGCTTCCACCCCACCCCGCCCAGCTGACAGTACTGCCCCTTTCTAAATCTTCTTTCCTCACCGAGACCCCAGTTATAAATCATTTCCATGAGGCTTTACTTGCAGGGAATGCTGCGCAGGCTGAGGACACAACACCTTCACCGCTCGCCCTGCTCGAAGCTACCCTCACCGCCCCGCTCCCCCCCCCCCCCCCCCCCCCCCGCCACCCCCGTTTGTGGCACGGATGTTTGCTCCTCCCACCTCCATCAACTGCTCACCCAACCACATCACCGCCCCCCACCTCCCCGTCCTGCACTGATGGCTCACCAAGGTCCCCGAGGACCTCTGTTCCCCAGCCCCGTGGCCCAGCAGCTCACTCCGCCACTCTGCGGCATTTAATACCCTTCCTCCTGCACCATAAATACTCTGTCCCTGGCTTCCCGGCCACTACGTCCTGCTTTTGGCCTCACCTCTGGCTATTCTATTTTCATCTCCATCAATGACTCCTCTTTTGCTGATGCTTCTCTGCCCACTTGTCATGCTGCAGGCTCTCTTTGGTGATCTGATCTCCTCCACTTGGCTGTCCCCAGAAACCCTAAATTCAGTCCAGGTAAAACAACCCAAATCCTTCCCGTCCCCTCACCCCCATTTCCTCACAAGGGCTGTAAAAGCCATAGACACGACCGAGTTTTGTCTGCATGCGCAGCTGAGTGCATGGCGGCATCATCCACCTCTTGACCAAGGCAGGAACCTCAATTCCCCCGCCCCCCTCAGGCCTTCACTTCTCCCATCTATACCGTCCGTCAGTCACCCACGTCCCACCAACCTGAACTCCTTATCCCACCTCCTTGCTCATCTCCCGTTTCCAGCTCTTAGCCCCTCTCATCCCACCACCATGATTTTTCCAAAGGGCAAATCTGATGTTACCGCCCTACTTAAAATCCTCCCGCCTTTGGGATGAAACCCAAATTCCTCAGCAAATTCCCCATCCCACATGACCAACCCTTGCTGACTCTGTACTACATGCTCTAGTGCTAATCCAACCTAAATTTCCAAACTTTCGGATTTCACTGACCTACTAGGGAACCAACCAACCAACCAACCAACCAACCAAACTTGAAACCTGGGGTCAAACAGAATGTGGCTCCCTTTTTACTTTGCAAGAAAAGACATAAAATACTCACATACTTGGTAGGGATGGGGGGCTTTTAAATATAAATAGGTAAAGAGGACATAATGTCAGCTATCTTTCTAAAAGAAGGGCAGTTTGGCAATATATGGAAAAATAGTTGTTTTCTAATGCAAAGCCATTACAACATAAAATTTTACTTTATGACATTAAGTTGTACCAAATTGTTTTCTTGATACAAGATTGTCCGTTTGGTGATCTTTACAAAGTGATCATCAAGTGTCCCATTTGTTCTAAAGTCCAAGCAGTATTAAAAATCCAGGTTCATTCAAGCGTGTTGATGATAACAGAGACACGATGATGGTATTTCACTTATTTTGGAAATTCTGGATAAACTGAGATAAGCTGAAGAAGGGTAGTTTTCTTCACACAGAAGGCCCTGAATGCCCAGGCCATGCTTGGGCTCCTAGCAGTCTGCAATGCTCAGAGGCCTCACTCGCAGCACCGGACAGCTGGGCAACCTGATTTCTACACACAAGGTCAGGAGATGGGAGCAAGTTTGAATGATGCCTTAGATTCTCCATGCCCAACCTTGAACGTGCCACTTTTGGAGAAACCCACCACTGCCACCTGCCTCACTCTGGCCCCACCCAGCTCTAGTGTCCTCTGCAAAATGTCCCTGATCCTCAGACTGAGAGGTTCTTGACTCTGAAGCATCTCTGAACAAGCCGGTTTACACGTTTTTGTGTGGTGCTTCCAAAAGGCCAGCACTGAGTTTTATCTATCAGTTCTTACTTTGTCCATGAGCGTAGCATATTGTCTGGTGATCAATATTTGTTAAATCTATTAATACTATATGCTTGGAGAGGAGAGTGTTGAGTTCCAATCATGGCTTGGCCACTGAATAGCTGGGTAATTTGGGATAAAAGTTCAATTCCTATTGATCCTACATTAATCTAGAAAATTCTCATCAGTTTACTGGGCACTATATTTTGGAAGAATATTTTAATTTAAAAACATCACTATGTTTCTTCATGCTAATAATTAAGTTCTGAATAGTGCTTTATAATTTACGATAATTCTTCATCCTCAACGATACCAGAGTATATCATTTTCTTACTATTCATTATTGTAATAATAACCACAGCATTAATATATAAAAAAAGACCACTTATTATATACAAAGGATCCTCTTCCCAGAAGAAGAAATTTAGAGAAATGAAGTAACTTGCCCACATGTAGGGCTGACTCTTAAGAATCAGATCTGGGAAGTAGTCAAGTATTTGGAGAGAGCTTTTTAAGGTGCCATGTGCAGCAGATGCAATGATACTGCAGAATATACAGAGTTCCAGGGTGTAATCAAATAAGTACACAAATTCATAACTACCAACTCTAATAAGAGCTATCAAAGAAAAATATAAGGAAACAAAAGGTCATAAAACTGGCATCTAATATGAGGATTGTGAAGAAATGCCCATTAAGCAGATATTTGAAGAATAAGAATTAACTGGGCAAAGACGGAGTATTCCAGGCAGAGGGATCAGCATTTGCAAAGCCCTTAAGATAGGAGGGAGCAAGATGCAACTGAGGAACAGAAAGGAGGTCAAAGTGGCTGGGGGCAAAGAGCCAAAGAACAAGGCAAAATGAGGCTCGTGACTCGTGACTTGCTAAGGATTTTGGTCGGCATCTTAAAAGTGATGGGAAGCCACTGAAGGGGATTTTCTATGGGGCGATATGATCAGATATCTGCAATTGCAGGTCTAACCAAATGGGGGTGATGGTGATGGTAAAGATGCGGGCGAGGGGAGACCTGTTAGAAATGAGCAAGAAGGGAGAAGTGGGCGAGTGGGCAGTGGTGATGAAATTGGAGGAGGGAGGGCAGGATTTGAAAATAGAAGATAAAGAAACCAACAGGACTGGTTGTTGGATTAGGAGGATGGGGAAGAACAAAGTATCCAAGATGACTCCTGGATTTCTAACTTGGGTAATTGGACAGACCTGGGCTTTCCACCAGGAGAGGGAACAGAGGCAAAGCTGCCGTTTTGTGAGGAAGATCACAAGGTCAGGTTCAGATATGTTGGGACTGAGATACTTTAGAGACACCCGGTGAGGGATGTAGAGTTCATGGCGGTTATAATGGTCTGGAGCTCCGGAAGTCTTGACTGTGATATATGTCTGAGAGTCTTCAGAAATGTCAAGTGTGTTTAACTCCAGAAGTCACATCCTTAAACTACTATGTGATAGTTTAGAGAGGTTAAAACTGTAAATAAACAGGAGTCAATTGAAAACTGGTCTTCTGGGTGTAAATTTCATGCTTTCTACTACACTAACTCCCTGCAGGTCATTCCTAAAAGTTCTTATTAATCCTAGTCACAGAGGTCCAACAATCAGACAGGAAATGGGAGACCTATATAAAGCCCCCAACCATTAACGATGTAAATGGAACTTTCAGAACAGTGAGCACAGAACTGAAGAAAAGTGGAGATGGAAAAAGGAGGCAATTCTTACAGGTGAGTTTTCATAGGATGTCTTCTTTATGTATGTATATGTGTACAAAGCAGTTTTTTTCTTAAGTAAATTCAGAGAGCGTAAGACACATCATGATGAAGTAAGTAAAAAACACTTTGCAAAGCCAACTATAAATGATCGTTTATATTGTTTAATGCTTCGCCCTTTATCTTCACCACTGTTCCCTATACTGCTAACAGAATACTATCCAGATATCAACTGCTTTCTGTTTCCATCACATAGCACATGTGGGCTGATCCTTAAGTAAGTTACTCAGCTTTTGGAAGTGTAGCCGAATGGGTCAAACATAGTCACGCTGGATTTTGCCAACTCAAGTTCCTTCTTCCCTTTCAGTATAAGAATAGGAGACCAAAACAGCTTTGGGGAATTGATAATTCACTTTTTAAAGATAATAGCTCTTTTAAGATACTAAATACCACTTAGACTACCCATTTCAAGGTACTTTAAAAGGTCCTCTGAAGTTCTCGGTTTTATTTAAGTGAAGCACAAACGAATATTGTAATGCACAGGACGTATCAGTAGCAGAAAAAGCACTACTCACAAGTAAGATTGATTCTTTCAAGTAGTTTAGACCACTTACCAGGATGAAGAAACTGCTTTTTCAATTAGTATCATTAATAATTAATACTTCAGGGCCCATAAAGTAAACTTGAACGAGGCTGGTCATCTCAATTTTAATATATTTTTAAACTGTATTTCAAAGCTAAGAAATGTATCTTATTTAGTCACGGTGACAGACTGTTATATTTTTCTTAACATTTCTTTAGTCAATCCTCTTCTACAGTAATTAGAAAAATGAAGGACATAAATTAAACAATAGCACTTATTTTGACTTGGGAAAGCACTATATTTGTAAAAGATTTGCCTTTTCAATTATGTTTTGTTTAAGTTAACATTAAAATTAGTTTTTAATTTCTGAGTAGAAGTTGAGGTCAGAAGGAGGAAGTTCAGGGTCAGTTTAGGTGTCAAGGAGAAGCAGGTTAGAGATTTATAGCTAATAAAGAGTTGATATTAATGTGATAATTCTTAAGGCATTATGCTACTATCAACTTTAAGGAAAGCCACATATGATCACACAGCACAATTTAAAACCTAATCTAGTTTGCTTCTAATAATCCACCAAAGTAGAGATTGTCTTTCTTTTTTACATGCTGTATGATTAGAAAAATCAATGTGAAGAAAATATAGTCACGTGTAGGAATAGCTCAGTGTATGGCAGAGAGGGGCACCAAATGTGTTACCATTCAAAGTCTTAACTGAGTAATTTATTTCAATATTTTAGTGTGCAGTTCTTAAACTGTTTGGTATCGGGACCCATTCATACTCTTTGAAATGACTAGGGACACCAGAGTGCCTTCACGTCTATGTAATGTAACTATTGATATTTACCAAATTAGAAATTAAAACTAAGAAATTTAAAAAAATAGTCCTTCAACTGAAAATAGCAATAAGACCACTGCATGGTAAAACAACAACAAAAAAATAGTGAAGTGGCATCTTTTTATTTTTTTTTTTTACAAATCTCTTTAATTGAAGACAAGTGGATTCTGCATTTATTCTGCTTCTCCATTGACTCTGTTGTGATAACCTGTTTTGATTGAGTATTGAAGAAAATCCACCTGCACCCAGCTATGTAGTTGGAAAAAAAGCATTTTAATAGCCTTTTCAGGTAATTTTGGATATTCTTCTATACTATACCAAAATTTGACAAGTGGTGGTTTATTAAAGGTTAGTTGTTTTATCTAAACGTGCATCAATGAATAATATTTTCCTATTTTATTATCGTAAAATTCGTTGCTTATTTTGTACTTTGAATGGATTGTTTACTCATGCATGATTTTTAATAGCATCCATTGGTCATTTGGAAAATATCAGCTCACTGAGTTGTGTGGCTTTTCCCAATGTGGACACATTTTGTCAACAGTGAAAAAGGCCAATAACATCTCAGTATCATTATGAAAATAGTTTTGACCTCATGGAACCCTGAAAGGGTCTCGGGGAGTCAGAAGAGACTGTAGACCACACTTAGACAACTGTTCAGAATGACTTTGGGGACTTGGAGAATGGAAGTGACTAGGCATGGCATAGGAGAACACACACACACTTTGAAATCATTCTCAAAATCATCTTATTTGATGCTTACCCTTGCCTGGTCCAGAACTCAGGAGTGTACACTATTTAAAGGAACTGCATGCTAGCTCCTGTAAAGTGAAAACAGTTGTTTCGTAGTACTTAAATAGATATATGAAAGTGCTTTATGAATTCCTATCTGCACACCAAGCTTTCTTGACGTGAGAAAGTCACATGATGCACACCACATTCATGTGAACTGAGGATTATGTGTTTGACCATAGAAACCAGCCTCTAACTTGGCCTTTGTATCATAAAAGAAAAACAATGGTCCTAAATGTCTTGGACTGCCCACTCCTGGTTAAGTGTTCCGTGGCTACTGATTCCATCTCTTAATAGCCTGTCAACATTGCTGTAAAACACTGGATCTTATTTACTGTCAATTTAAAGTAACATTTTAATTATCTAAATTTAATTTGCTAATAAAATTATAAATTACTTGAGCATATAAAAGGTTTGAAATATGTTTTCGATCTAATGTTTAAAATGTTCACATGATTTTTTTGGAAATAAACCTTTCGGGTTTTCAAGCTCATGCTTTGCAACTTAAAGACTGTAGGGCAGTAAAAAAGGGACAAATGCCTTTTTGCCAGGTCCATTTTTAAATTTATGGTAAAGTCTCCAGCCAACAGGCAGTTCTTCCTTTACTGGGACAGCCTGGTGAAACACTAACAGCCTAAAAATGTCAAAGTCACTTCAGGGAAAGGTGAGTGGGTCTAGGGATGAAGCACTAAGAGACAGGTAAAAGATGGCACACGTCTCCAGCTCCGAAGAAGCTGATCCCAAAACAATACCACATACCAGCTTTAGATGTCTATTTCACTCCCAAACCTCTATTTCAGTAATTCTGAAGCTGGAGAAAGCATATCACCTTATTAAGGGATATGCAGTGTTCACAAGATGCATATTCTTAGAGGGTTAGGGTGAACAAAATTTTAATTATTTTATAGACTTTTTACAGTACAAAAGTACAGAATTTGGAGGACAGTGCAAAGGTCATATTAATCCTTAAAATAAAAAAGAAACTGTCACAGTGGCAGCTTTTATTTTATGACCTAAAACATGCCTAGTGTTTATTCTCTGCTGTGGGAGTACCTCCATGGGAGAGTTTGTGAGCACTATCTATTTACACCTTCTTTCAAGAGAAGCTGGCAAGCAAGCAGTTGGACTGTAGGACAAAACTTCAGGGATGGTTAATCTGCCACCTTTTAATGGACTCCTCTACTGTTGACTCCTGGTGGCACTTCATATCACCAGTACATTACTTGTTGTCCTTTGAGATCTAATGATGGATTCAATAATAGTTCAATTCCTTGGCTACAAGATAAACTCATATAAACCACATATTTAAGTGAGAAACGCCCAGTTTAAAGAAATGTACTAGTCATAAGCCTTCTTAAAATTTATTCACAATTCAAATACACCCTAGATACACACCAAAGTTATTCAGAACGCAAAATAAAATTTAACAATTAATTTTGGTTTGTACTGTCAGAAAAATGAAAACTTAAGATGTTTTAATTCTGATTTTCTATTGAAATTGCAAGCCTCTCGGTAAAATGCTAGTGATATGTACGTACGTATACGCTGCTTCTGCTGCTTCAAGGTCAACATTGATAGGTTCTCCTAGAAAGGACAGGGCAGCCAGGTTAAGGAAACCCAGACACCCTAGAGTACTGTATGAGCCCGCATTTGGCTTTTTTTTACGTTTTATTTTACTAAGACAGCCTATGAGAATGAATAGAATTGAGGCTCATACACTGAGCCCATTCTATGATGAAGAGCAAAGGAACACTGCAGATGGATGGGGGTGGGGGGCGAAGCAAAGAGCCTGGGTTATTTCCCTGAGGCATAATTAGGAGTTCAGCAGTTGGAAATTCTTGCAGTAAATGGCGTAGCCATCATTAACTGTATTTTCACTCTGTCCAAGCACTTTCTTGCCTGCTCTGCTACCCTTGCTGGCCCTCAATTCACCATCAGCTAAAAGCGACAAAAACCTTGCTTCCTAAGCATCTCCTATACTACCACTTCTCTTTGCAGCCTTGTTGAAACAATGTTTTGGAGGTTTCGCTACACCAAGAAAACGGCTCTAGCTTGGGAAGCCGCCTCTGCGCCCCCGACCTCCCCTTCTCGGAGCCCTACGAGGTGTGAGGGCTGCGCCGGCCGGGATCGCAGCTTGGACGCCGGTCCCACGCCCCAAGCCAAAGCAGTCAGAAACCACAGCGCAGCTCTGCTAGCTCGGCCTTATCCGAGGCGCGCACCGCCCGACGAGCGGAAGCCCGCTCGGCGCGCCCACACCCGCCTCCGGGGCCGCAGCGGGCGACCCGAGCGGCGCCCAGAGCGGCATACATTTCCCTGGCCCGCGGGGGTGGGCCAACGGCCAGCCAGCCCCGCCTGCCCCGCCCCGCCCCGTCCCAGGAGGCGTGGCCGGCCAGAGCCGCCGGGGCCCGGAGGGACGGGCGCCGGGCACCCGGGCCCCGCCCCATCCCCCGGGGGCTGAGGAGAAGGAAGGGGAGGGGCGTCGCACTCAGACTGCGCCGTCCCGCGTGCGCGCGCGCGCGCTCGTCCCAAGTCCCGCGGAGTTTAACACAATGCCGACGCCTACGCCGTGCGCAACGCCCCGACCGGCGCAACAGCCCCGGCGTCGGGGGCGGGGAGGTGGCCACACAAGGAGAGGGGAAGAGCGCGCGCGAGAGCCGGAGACAGCGCGAGACTCAAAGAGGCCGGAAGCGCGCGTGCGCGCCCCCGCCTGCGAGCGGGGAGGCGGAGCCGCAGCAGTAGCGGCAGCAGCTGTAGGAGCCGCTGCAGCTGGGAGAAGCGCCAGAGAGGCCGGGCCTGCTCCGGTCGGACCGGATCCCTCCCCTCCCCCTCCCTCTTTGCTCCCCTCCCCCAAACCCACTTCCGCAGCTTGCGGCCTTGCCGCCGAAGCAGCAGCGGCGGCAGCAGCAGAAAGCGGCGGGCGTCGGAAGGATTACGCACCTGACGGGCCCACCTCCCAGGGCTCCAGCGCGGGACGCTCACCGGCCGCCGCCGCCGCTCGGGACGCACTTCGCGGTGGCGGCGGGAAGGGAGGGACCGGCGACGGGGAACGGAACGTGAATCGCCCCCCTCCCCTTTCACCCTCCCTCCTCCGATCCGCCGCCCGCCCTCTCGGCTTCCGTCCCCTCCCCCTCCCGCAAAGTCCCGGATGGAGCTGCCGCCGACTCGCCGCCGCCTGGCTCCGGGGGATGGTTTTGTCAGGCGGCCAGAGCCCCGGCGCCAGGCGCAGCCGCCGCCGCCCCCGTGGGGCGCCCCTGCCCTCGCTTCCCAGAACCGGGTCCCCGCGTGGTCTGGGCCCTCCGCCTGCCTTCACCCGGAGCCCCGGGATGGGGGTCATTCGTCTTCTTTGTTGCCACCGTCGCTGCCGGAACCGTTTGCGAGCTCCGGTGGCCCCCGCCCCCCTCCGCCTTCCCGGAGCCCGGGCCGGGGGCGGCACGTGGGCACCAACCCCGGGAGGCGGAGGCGGTGCGCGCTTACCTGTCGCCGGTGCAGCTGCGGCAGGGGGTGTGGAGGAGGCACCGCTGGGCAGCCTTGGCCGTGCTCTCCCCGCCGCCGCCCCTGCCTCTCTGCTGCTGCTGCTGCCGCCGCGGTCGGTGTCTCCGGCGCGGCGGCGGCGGCGGGGCTTTTCCTGTCCGGTTACGTTAAGGTCACATGACCGAGAGAGCGGAGCGACTAGTGCAAAGAGGCTGAGAGCGGCTCCCGCCGGGGGGGAGAGGCGGCGAGAGAGCAGTGGCGGCAAGAGCCCCCTCCGCCCCCCCCCCCGCCCGCCGCCTCCCCTTCCCCCGCCCGCCTCCGCCTCCTGCTGCTCTGCCGCCGCCGCCGCCGCCGCCTGCAGCACTAACTACACTGCCGCTCCCACCCCGGCTCCGCGCTCTGCTCCAGCCAAACTTCTGCAAACCATGTGCAGCCGAGGCGAGGAAACTTCTCTCCACTTACTGGGGCTCGAGGCTTGAGTCACAAGCCCCATGTTTACATAAAGTGTTTAGGTAGGACAACCCAAGAGGTACTCGGGGAAGGGATGGAGAGCTGCTCGGATCCTTCTGCAACTTCTTGACATCTTTGGGCTATAGCTTTGTCCCTTGACTTACCGTATTAACATAGATTTTAACCTTCATAATTGAAGCGGAGTGGATTTGAGAACCGGGGAGAGAATTGTAAATCACGAATACCTTTTATCACCAATGATAATTGAACAGTCATATCGAAATAGAAATGCCTGTGCTGTGTATAGTGGTAGAGGTGCTTCCTGACTAGTTGAGTGTCATGTAACACGTTTCTGGTAGGATTGAATTTGATGCTTATTCCAGTAGTTGGGTTTAAGCTTTTGAAGCTTTGGTCCAAAAATATCAAGGGTCTGAAAAAGCATGTTTGTTACTTATAAACGGTTTACTCTTAAGTTTGGTTTTTGAGGTACTGTTGGAGTGGATTCCAGAGTTGGCCATTCTGTTAAATTTGAGGTCCTGAAATCTTAACAGGGAGGTTCGGAAACGTTACAAGACAGGCAAAAGGGACTTAGATTCTATAATGGTCATTCTTAACATTTTAAAATTTTCTGTTGTGTTGTTGCCATTTTGCTAGAATTTTCTGTTTTTGGAAGTACAGTTTAGTCCTTTGAGGACTGGCTTTAATGATTTTATAGTATTTCAGTGACAAAAAAACATGGCTTGATTTGTAAGGAAATGGAGGCAGTGGCTTCTAGGGTACTTGGGTTTAAAGCATGCCATCCTGGTTATAAGCTCCTTGATGTCAAACCCATTTCGTTTACCTAGCACAGTGCCTTGGCACGTAGCTCACAAAATGTCTAAGATAAGGTTACTATCTTAATAGCTAATTTAACATACAAAAGGGTCCCTTCCAAAATTCTTGAGTTTGATTTAGTAATTCAGTTATATTGGGGTTACTGATGACTAAATAGTTTTTCATTGAAGACAGCAGCTGTGTAACTAGCGGTGCAAGTGAATAGATTTGGTATATACCTGCCTTGAACTTTTCTTGTTCTTTGATCAGCTAGATAAATGACTTCTCGAGTGGTTAAATGTTTGCCTGCAAAACCAAATTCTGACCCTGATATAAGTATTTCTAATGCACTATCACTAAAACATCAAAGTTGGCCTTTTGACTGGCATGCCAGGTTTCCTGCATGCCAGAATTGGCTCTACAATTGAAATCTGTTTCATCTTGCTGGGAAACTAAAATGATTTTGATTGGTAGAAAGTTATAGTTAGAGCTTTGGGTTCTTAGTTTTTTTAGACCTTGACCTTTCAAGTTTATGATCTGATAGAGTGCTTATATGGAGCGTGAACTGAGATCCTAAAGGAAAAAGTGGACAAAACTAATGCTACAGTTTAGATTTGAAGCCTTTGGGTAGGAACTTGCCTATGTGTCTAGAGTAATTGGTCTTGAGTCAAAAAGTAGCTGTGCATATTCTTAAGATCAGGGATGTTTCTGTGTACCATGTACTCTATATAGTTGTATAGGAATAAACCTGTAGCTTATTCCTGCAACTCCAAATCTCATTCCTAGACCAAATGCTGTCAGGACCATCCTAGTCTTCAAGAGCTGCTATTGAATTTAGAATTGCGCTCCTTAGCTGCTAGTTCTCTCAAGGCGAAGGCATGCAGACTTAGATTTTGTCAAGTATGCGAATTGATTTTTAGTCACCGTCATCCAGTAATAGCATCATAAGGAATGCTCTACAGATTGGATCTGCTTTTTACAACTTGTTTAAGTAGAAACATTTAGATGGATATCTGCAAAAGTTGAGGAGAAAACAGTCCTTTCAGGAAGGGCTATAGAAGTGTATCTCAGGATAGGGCCAAGGGAAGCTGTCAGTGTGGTTGTGGGAGAGCCACAAATGTCTCGAATTCAGTAATAAGAAAAAAAGTTAAATCGTGTAGTGCATATGTGATTATTTTTGCTTTTTTGAGATACATTTGCCAAATTAGGAGTTCAAAAATAGTTTCACACATTTTCAAAGAAAATCACTGCAAACAAATAATCTGAGTGGATTCTTCAAAAGTTGTTATACTGTAAATATTGTGCAAACTTGTGCTGCTGAAAGTTTTGATGTTATGCTAAGGTACGTGAAAATTATGCACTTGCTTATGTTCCGAAGTGGATAGTTTCAGTGAGACTTGCTTGGATAGTGGGCAGAAAGCCATTTAATAATACTAAACTCTGGCAGACATTTGTGAGTGCATGTGCTGAAGATGAAGATGGAAATTCCGTTAACATTGATTATTAAAGTTATACTAAGAGGAAATAAATATGGCTAGATTCCAAAGCAGCTTTTTCACTACATAATTTTGTGGGTAACCTCTCATTTTAGGAAAACAACATGCTTTTACATGCTAGTGTTACAAACCTAACATGCCTTTTGTGTTTTACATCAAGCTTAACATATAAATCAGAAAAGATGTATTTCGAGAGTCATATTTCATTGGTTTGGTTATAAAGTTTATAGAAAATGCTTACTTTATAGTTGGTGTTACTGGGAACCACATTCCTTCAAAGATTCCCTATATTTTAGGGAACTTTTTGGCTTAAACCTAAGTGTAGGCTTGTGGGTTTTAAACTTCACTTGTGATTCTAACAAATACATTTTGTTAAATGCTACTCAGTACACATGTATATGTGAAATTGAAACCAAATTTTCAAGAAATAGTGCTTGTTATCACATACTCTGCTATCTTTTCTAACTATTTTTTTGAAAGCTGCAGTGTCTTAAATTGATTTCATCAATCACAGATAGATCAGGGTTCACAGTTTGAAAAAAATTTGTTTATTCATGTAGTTGCTGTGGATCAGGAATCTGGGAGTAGCTTAGCTAGGTGGTTCGAGGTTAGGGTCTTTCATGAGGTTGCAGTCAAGATGTCGTCTGGGCGAGAGGATCGGCTTCTAAGGTAGATCACGCTCTGGCAGGTTAGTGCTCACAGTTGGCAGGTCTCAGTTCTTTTCCATTGGATTGTTTGAGTCTCCTTACGACGTGGTGGTGATTGGCTTCCCCCAGAGCTAGTGAACCAAGCAAGAGCAAGGAGGAAGCCACACCTAACACTACCACATGCTGTTGGTTTAAAAGCAAATCATGCTAAGTCCAACCTGCAGCCTGGGGGGTAGGTCTTAATTAAGCTCCATATCTCGAAGAGAGAATTACCAGACTTTATGACGTTTTAATAACCACAGTTCTATATTTTTCCTGTTTGTGGATGAATTAGGATTGAACCAGAAACCTTGGTGAGGTCGATCTGTAATTGTTGTTAATTTATTTTTTTCCCTCTAAGTGCATTTATAGTCTCACTCAATCTTAAATCTGAGAAGCAGGCTCAAAGAAGTTAAGTAATTAACTGGTCCATTTCTCTGACTTTGTCGTGAATAATCATTCTGTACTGATAAAGATGAGAAAATTAGCAGATTTTTAAAAAATCTTTTCTAAGGTGATATAATGTATAACTGTTCTCTAGTCCAGTTTGCAAGCTTCTATATGATAGTAGTTAAACTTTCAACTAGTCCTACAGGTAATGCCTGATGTCGTTGACTTTGCCAACTCTTCACACCATCATTCCCAATTTTTTTTTTTTTTTTTTTTTTGAGGAAACAAATTAGAAATTGTACAGTTGACTCTTGAACATGGGGGTTAGGGATGCTGACTCGCACACAGTCAAAAATCTAAGTATGACTTTTGACTCTACAGTTGGCCTTTTGCATCTGTGGATTCAACAGCTTCAAATAGAAAACAGTGTATTCGATCCGTGGTTGGGAAACTGGTATTGGGAATGCAAAAACACCGTCTTCAGTCCATGGTTGGTTGAATCCAAAGATGGCTGGTTCTGTTGATGTGAATTATGAAGCCCGTGGATACAAAGGTCCGACTGTATATATTGAGAAAACCTGTGTGTAAGTGGACCCACGCTGTCCAAACCTGTGCTATTCAAGGGTCAACTGTACTTCTTAAATTCAAACTACTTATTGTTCGGTCCAGGTGCTGTCTTACATACTGACCCCAAGATTGTACTGGGCAACTATACCAATCAGCACTTTTCCAGGACCTAAAAGATGTTATAAAGATCATCAGGGTTTGAGTATAAAGAAACACATTATTACTCTTTCTACTGTGAAATTTTCATGTCAACTTGAGATCTAGAAGGATTTGTTCTAAGACCAGTTTTGACTTTGTGGTACAAGTTGCAGGATGAGACCCTGACATTGGTAGTGCGAGTGAAGTAGTGATCACTTTCTAAGGCATTTAAAAAAAAAATCCATTAGGCTTTTGAGTAATAGGTGTGGATACAGTAAATTACACTTTTGCTATTACAGAATTGGATAATGGCTGCTTTTTTCTTAGACTGCTTTCTGGTTGCTCTTACCACCAGGACTCCTGATAGTTCCTGTTCTGCCCTAAAGCACTGGTTGTACATGCTTATTTGATTACTTTTCTTGTCATTTATCTACCTATATCTTCTATCTCCCATCCCCGCTGGAAGCTGGGACTGCCTTTTTTGTGTCCTGCTGGTACTCAAAGGCTTGCAGATTAAATTTGTAGTTGAAGGACCTAAGACGATAATTTTCCCACTAGAACGGAATGAAAAAATGTTAGAAAGCCGCTGTATGTAGGTGGTGGGTGCTGGTGGTGTATATGTTAATGACTCTTCTTAGATGCTCATAAGATGCTAATGGGGGAGAACACAGTCAAACTTAGTATACAGTTGGTTCTGCGCTCTACATGTATAAAGTGCTGTGGTGATATGAATGAAGTTGATATTTAAACAATCTCGAAGGATGAGTGTTGGAAAGACAGATTTAGTTTTGTGATGCGTTTGGGGGTTGTGCATTCCTCAGCTTTATCCCAGTATGCATCTTCCTTGAATTGTATTGTTGGTGTGTTGTCATAAGGTTTGATAGGTTGTTTCTTTAAGTGGCATGTACATTCTTGTATTTCTCTAGACTGTGCTGTTCAATTCAGTGGTGACTAGCCACATGTGGCCATATAAATGTCGAACATTTCCGTTGTCATAGTTCTGTTGGACCGTGTTGGTCATCTGCACATTTTCACATTATCTGTAGCATGTTGAGTTAGGAGTAGAATGAGAAAACTGCATTCTGATATCATTGGTTGGTATTTACAACTAGAGGGGAGAAGAGTATAGGATATTATTACAGTGGTTAAGAATATAGGCTGTGGAGTCAGATCAGAATCATGCTCTGTCCCTTAAGCTGTTTGGCTTTGAGCATGTTGTTTTACGCAGATTGAGATATTTGCCCCAGCATTGTGTGAGTATTAAATAAAATGTATGCATGTAAGTGGGCTCAGCGTAACACCTCCGTGCATGATAGGACCATTGACATTTTTGAATTACTGATTTAAAGTAATTTTAGAATCAGTGTAAAGTCGAGCACTTTCATATAGATACACATTTAACAAGCAGCACAGTCAGGGTACAGGACAGTTCCGTCACTTCCGAAACCTCCCTCATGCTCTCCTTGTATACGTACTTGCTCTCCTCCAGCCCTTTCCCCTGGCAGCCACTGATTTGTTCTTCATGGCTAGTTGTGTCTTTCCTGGCACATTATGTAAATTAAATCATACAATATGTAGTCTTCTGAGACTGGCTTCTTTCACTCAGCCAAGTTGAATGAAAGGGTCATCCAAGTTTTAACATATATCAATAGTCACCGCTGATTTTTGAAGACGTGAAATATTTTAAAAATTTTTATTGAAATACTTCTGAAGACAAGATGTGACGTGACTGAATTTTTACATATAGGATTGTGTTTGAGTTGGAGTTTTTTATGTTTGAAAGTGAAATGATAGAAAAAATACTTTCCCTGATTGATAACTATGTAGATAGGCCAACTTGTTTTTCTCTGTGAAGATGGCTGATCATTGGTAGGAGAGGTTCCTGTTCTTATCTGTAGAGTTGCGGCAGAGTCCTGATTTGAAAAAGATGTCCGTTTAAATATTAGTTTCTAAAATGTGTTCTGAAGATGGGATAAGCACTGGCTGCTTCGCCAAGTCTTTCCCCACTTAGCACTAAAAGCCTGAAATCTAGGATCTGAAAGGGCCACATGAAGTGCAAGGATTCCAGTCAATCAGATTTCATTAATGCACTGATGGACAAGTAGTCCAACTAATCTTACTTGCTGTCAGGGCGCTTAAGACCCAAAGTCTAAGGTAACCAGAACTCAGAACACACAGGCTGTTTAGATTAAGATCAACACCTTGAATTTAAGAAATAGTGTCCTAGTGGTTTAGATTTCACTGGACTTATATCATTTTTCGTTAGTTGCCCTCTGTAAGTCTTCATTTGATGAGTTCAAGAAGTGCTCTAGTCCATCTTTTTACACTAAAAATATTTTTAAAAATTGCTATGGTAAGCAAATTTCCAAGACATGTGTAGAAGTGAAGTAAAAGTCAAGTTTATACTTAGGATCTCTTGTTTTTTGAGTTTTCCAATTCAGACAGGCTTGATACATGGATTGCAGGTGTGTACATAGGTACAGCAGTTTTAGGAAAGTGCTTATGTGGAACTTGGGGATCTAGAAAGCAATTCTTGAATCATCCATGCCCACGTGCTCCTTGGGAAGTCTTTGGCACCCTTGGGGCATAGGTACCTCAGCTAGAAGACCGCCTGCTACTTGGGAAGAACCCTTATGGTGTGCTGAAACAGACACCAGGATGTTCACCTTCGCACTGTCAGAGCAAATATCTAGAAGTCATCAGTAAGGTACAGATCAGTGTGTAGTCTCTTGGAATGCTGTGTAGCAGGAAAACAAGTTGCAGGATGACAGTGTCCCAATTTTGAACAGAGCAATTCTCTGTTCATGGATATGTATAGGAAAAATATTTTAAATTCATTGTGGCGCAGAGGGTAGTGTTTTTGTGTAAAAACAAGGCAAACGAAGATAGCAAGGGCATTACTTTAAAAAAAAATGTTAAAGTCTTTGTACTTGGTATTTTTTAATTTCCCTAAAGTATGTATGAAACAGCTTTTTCTCAGAACTTTAACTCGGTGGCGAAAAGAGAGGGGAAATATTAAATTAATGAAAGGCCACTGAGCTGTCAAACACAATTATGCATGCTATCTAAAATAGGTTCATAAAATTTCTGCCATCAAATGCCTGTCTTGTTTTGTATATTTCAACCCTTCTGAGTTGGTGTACAGTTCTCTTAGCCAGGACCATGATTGAGATTCTCTGGGGATAGGTTAGGTGCATTGTTTAAATCTAAGTGTTTGGCTTTAATTAGTATGTTTGCCTGGGTTTTTCCTAGATGCTAAGCTTATCCAAAGTTCTTTAAAATAAACATTTTCCTTCCATATTGCCTGTTACAGACCCAAACATCAGAGTCTTCATAATTTTTATTTAAGCAGCAACACATTTAAGAATTGATCATTGATTAAAAAAATTAAATACCTATTAAATAAGAGATTTCCCCCAATAGTGAGCATTTATTTTTGATTGTAGAACTTGAATATCTCTTGAAATGATACTTTTCCTTTGGTCATCATTTGATTAGAAAAATACTCGTCCCAGCTCAAACATTACCTTAGGATGATAAAAAGTGAGAATTATTAATTTCATGGCGAATCGCTGGTATAAACTAAATGACTTCCAAGGTTGTGATTAATGAATTCTCTTGAAGTAAGAGTAAGTATTTGGCTTTCTCACATGGCAAGCTGCACATCTGAGGCATGGGTACTTGCTGTTGGGCTGTACATTTTAAATTTATGGCCAGTAGCCAGAACTTTCTCTAAATGCCATCTTTAAAAATGCGGAACTTTTTGAAAAATCACGTTTGCAGAATATTACCATGGTCATTTGAAACTTAACTGGAACAGTCATGCTCTTTCTCGCTAACATTTTCTGTGTTATCTTTATTTTCATTAAAAAGCTGTTTTTACCTCGATGGTGATGAGGATGACAATCATCCACTCCAGGCGCAGCGCCCTTTTCTCTGTCAGGTGATTCCGCATTAGATCTGTTAGCTCCATGCAGTGCTGAAGTTTTTCATTCATGACCTGTATTCGAGAAATATTAGAAAGTATCCTGTATTTATATTTAATCAGATTTAGTTAAAATAAGTTAACATGATCACATGCTTCAAAATTCTGAAGGTTTAAAATATATATGAAAAAATCATCCCTTCAATTCTTGCTGCTCAGTCGTCTCCCCAAAGGCAATCTAGAGACATTTTGTAATGCACAGATTTAACTGCTATAATACTTTGCATATCAGAGCTCACATTTGTAAGATTTTGATGGAAGATCTAAAAATAGAGCTTTTGAAGTCAAGTTTTCGGTGGCTGTCCTTGGATTTTTTAGCAGTTAAGAAAGGCATTGGCTTTAAGGTAACAAAATCAATGATGACCTTCTAAAACTTGTGTCTCACTAGCATGACCTGCTGCTCACTCACCACTAGGTGGCAATGCTTTTATTGCTGAACTGCAGGGGTTCTCACAAGCTGTTTGAGGGGGTCCATAGAACACGGAATCTGGATTTAAGACTGATGTGACCACTAGCAAATTCTACCTCCTTCATCTCTCTGCATCTCTCTCTCTCTGAAATTGGAAATTCTGGAAAGAAATTTGTAAAAGTAATTTGATTCCCATTGATTACTTATGGGGTATGCTGAGGGTATGGCCTTTGGTCAGTGGAAATTTGAGACAAATCACAGATGCATGTTTGGGGTTTGACTGAAATGTGTTAGTGCACCATATTGTGATTTTGTAATTTAACAGCCTTGCTAATTACAACACCTGGAACCACGCTGATAGCATATATTTGCCCATGTTTCCAGACTTTATGGTCACCTTGTAGTTTCTGTATAGTTTATGGATAAATGTTTAGAACAATGCCTCTCCCCCTGCCCGCTCCCCCCAACTTTCGTCCTATTTCTGTTGGCTGCCTGTTCTTAGTCTATGTGCTGCTCATCCAAAGGCAACTTAAACTTGAATCTCCAAAATGCCCAGCCCTCTTCCATTTTCTTTCAACTTTAAACTGACATTTTCTTCCTCTACTTCCTCACTGTCCAGTTTATTCCTTAGCCCTTGCAAGGTGTATATATTACCACACTCCCCTTGACGCTTCCAGATATCTTTTAGAAATCGACCAGCTTTTCCTGGTTAGATTCCAAACCTCAGTTACTCGAGCATTTGTCAACACCTAGAAATGCAGGTTTCCTTCAGCTGCTCTGTGCACTCCTGTGACCCTTCTGTGATTGTACCTGCTTTGGGGTATGTAGATGCTTCCTAAACTTCAGCCATTTCCAGCCCATCCTTGCTGTTTCTGTGATATATGTGCCAATTGTACTATTTAAATTCCAAAAGATTTGACTTAGAAATGTTTATTTTGAATAGAAACTATATTGCCATAAATGGAAAACCCATATGATGTGATTGCTGCCTGACGCCTGAGGGAATGGGAGAGCAGTATTTGTGGGCCGGGCAAGATCCGCCAGTACCAAACTAAGTCTTTCTCTCAACTCAGTTGTTCAATGCTCAAATGTCATTTCAGGGTCTGTGTGTCACCTAAGTTCAACTCTTGTTTGAGTGTTATGTATTCACACTATCTTCTCAGTCACCCGGGTTATTTTTATTATGGCAATATTGGTTAATGAAATCCTGTAAGTTTCAGGTATACAGTTCAACGGTAAGGCATATATTGCATTGTGCTACGCACCTTTGATCTTTAATCCCTGCTCCCTACAATAAACCCTAGGCTGCGAGAGTCTCGAATCTGTCCTCTGTTTATTATGTCTTAATACTACCTGGTAGGCTTTCGTCAACTATTCATTACCTCCAAAAATGGTAGTTTTTTTTTTTTTTTTCTGGTGGTGGGTCTTTTTTTACACTGGCGTCAGTTCTCATACTCAATAGGTTGGATCATGTCATTCCTCTACTCAGAAGCTTTAAACCCATTGCCTTCTCCATAACATACAATTCCAGGTCATTTAGTCCAATCACTTTAGGTGGTGGCATCCCCTTCGATCTTGAAGGTGTGGCCTTTGCGAAACCTTCCCAAGCTCCTGCTCCTTTCCCCAGCGCTCCTACAGCACTGGTGGTTTCCCTATTATTTAGTTAGCACTTCATTCTGCCTCTCGCAGTCATCTGTTGTCTGCCCAGCACCCTCATTTCCTGTCCCCCTTTTTTGAAGTTACTCTGTTTCCAGCCACACGATGCTGTCATGGTATCAGCATCTACCTGCCACCATCCCCACCCGTCCCCTGAAGTGGGGGTAAGACTCAGGCTTGGCCAACCATAATGCCCACTTCCCTCAACACATGGCTGCCCAAAGCTTAGACGCATGTCTCAGTTCCTTGACTTTGCCAGGCAGACTGAAATGTAAGCCTGGATATTCCCTCGTCCCAGTCCCTTCCCATCTCACAGAGAACGCTGCCGACGAGGAAAGAACGAGGCCAGACTGGCATGAGATGCTGCGTAGAGAAACAGTTCTGATGACCCGATTGGGACTGTGCAGCAGGCACTCCCTGTTCCCACATTCCTGTCATGTTTAAGCAAGAAGAGTCCCCACTAATGCATAGAGCCATGCATGTTACTTGCACATAGATGAGGGAACAGGTGAAAACATGTCACAGGTGGTACATGTAGGGATAAATAGGCAAGTGCCAAGAAGAAAAGTTGAGGCGCCATGGGGAAGGGGCTGAGGGGAGAACGTTTCAAGCAGAGGAAACAACGCGAGGCAAGTGTGGCTAGAGAGTGGAAAGCCTGGAAGGAAGTGCTTAGGAAGTGAGGTTACAAAGGTGAGTTGGTACCAAACTGAGAGGGACTGTGGACCATAAGCAGTAGGGAGAATGACAGTTTCCCCAAGGATATCCCCATCCTAATCCCTGGGACCTCTGAATATCACATGGCAAAGGAGAATTAAGATTGTATAGGAGTTACAGTCAATAATCAGCTGATCTTAGGATAGGGAGAATGAAATCATCTGGGTGGACCCAGTGTAATCACAGGTCCTTGGAAGTGGCAATGACAGGCAGCAGAGCTCAGTAACAATGTGAGGACGACTCAACTCGCCTTCGCAGACGGGAGGAGGAGCTACGAGCTAAGGAATGTGGATGGCTTCTAGGAGCTGGAAGAGAGGGAAATGGCCTACCCAGAACCCTCAGAAGTGCAGCCCTGGCAACAGCTTGATTTTAGCTCGACTCCCACATCAGATTTCTGACTTAAAGAACTAAGAATATGTTGCGTTAGGCCTGTTTGTGGTAATTTGTTACAGCAGCAATAGAAAACTAGCACCCTGCTGTAATGTTGGAACACTATTCTTTTGGAAATGGGAAGACCTTCGGTCTTCAAATATTTAACATTTACTGTGCTGGGCAGAGTAGATGGAATGGCGAATAAGAAACATATCCTCGCCTTCTTGCTAAAGGGCTTAGAGGCTGGGAGACAGTGCAGAAGGTGACAGAACAGTCCAGGTGAGGGGAGAGAATAGCAGGGATTCGTGTTAGCAGTCGAGGGCTGGGAGGCAGGGGTCAGTATGGTAGCCCTCTCTGTTCTACCAGCCCAGGGTCTACTACATAGCCTTCCAGTATCTGTCAGCCAGTGAAAGACACTAAGAAGAAAATGGACAGACTGGGCATGGAGAGTGAAGTGAGAAGAAACACCGAGCGACACGCTTAGTTCTAAGGGTGTGTGAGATGCGACGATGTGGGAGGTCTGAGATTTGGTAGGCCAGGGGAAGCACCTGGAAGGCAGACTAATGAGTTTAGAGATACATGTTTGAACGTTATTAGGGAAAGCTGGGAGAAGTTAGGAAAACGAACGCGACTGCTCGTGGCGCGGGCAGCATGAGAGGAGAATCAACGACAGCACCGTGGAGGGCAGCAACCTGAGACAACGGACGCGGCCAGGGGCCCCTGCTACCTGGTTTCTGTTTCTGTCCCTACCGCGCTGCCGTAGCTCAGTGATCTCGTCCCTCAGTGATCTCTTAATTACCGAAGGAAATGACCTCCACCCTCGGCTTTTTGGACTCTTTCCCAAAATCCCACACCTAATCTATTTTTCTCAAGACTCTTCCCTCGAGGAAAAATAAAAAATTAAAAAATAAAACGGGGAACAACTTCGTCCTAGCACTACCACCAATCTTTTTTTGTTCCGTATGTCCTCTTGTAGGGCCGTAAAGCCGTTGAAGGTCAAGACCAGTTCAAATTTTTCTTTTGTATTTTCCACAGTGCTGGCATTGGGGTGAGCACAGTTAATAATGGGAGGCTGAATTCTTTCAGCTTTCTTTTAAATAATCTTCACATAATCCAACTAGGCTTACATCCCTTTGGGATGCTAAGAAAACACTCTTGAGAAATGTAGTTCGGAAACTAAGTGTGCTTCACAACTCGTGGAAGATTTAAAACCAAAGAGATGTCTCAGAGAGAGGCTGGGGGATGAGTTGTAGTGACTGAATCAAGCCAAGTAGATGACAACGGTAAAAAGAACAAGGCACCTCTGATACTGAGAAGACACATTCAATGGAATGTGAGCAGAGTTCCATGAACTGTTAGTTGCCAGGGGAATTTTGATGAGTAAAAGTTACGTGGTGGTTACATAGGTTTCAGATATAAAATATATAAAGTGAAGTGTATAGTTCAAAGCCGTGTGGCCATCATGCCCAGCAGCATTTACCTACTACAGGTCCAGTTCCACAGACCTTGCCTTAGGGCCCACAAGCCGAGCCATCCCTTTGCCTCTGTCTGAGACATCCACCATACATTTAGGGGAAAAGTATCACTTTTGCTGCTGGGTCTTAAGGAAGAAGACGGGGAATCCCACGAGTATAGCTCCAATTTCATATAAGTCCCTGTCCGCCCTCCCCTGATACTTCTACTTCTAGCGACCTCGTCCCAGTTCCTAACACAATCCAATAAGGGTATGGTAGAAATGTGTGTAACGTATAAAGACAATTTAAATGAGCCTTGAATTTCAGCTCCTAAAAGAAAATTAGAGTGGATATTCAGGGAATACTGGTATAATGGAATAAAGCTTTTCTCCTATATTTTCTTACTGAAGTTTTATAATTTTAGCTTTTCTATTAGGTCTCTGATTAATTTTAAAATGCTGTGAAGGATAGGATTCATTTTCTTATAAATGGCTATCCATTTCTAGCACTATTTGTTGAAAAGACTGTCCCCTTGTTTTGAGTTAATACATCTCTGTCACAAATGAATTGCCTATATGTGTACAAGTGTGTTTCTGGGCTCTGTTCCATTAATCTTTGTCTCTATTCTTATGCCAATTTCAAATGTCTTGATTACTGTAGTTTGAATTATTGCAAGGCAAGTCTTAAAATCAGATAATAAAAGCCTTTGAACTTTGTCCTGTTCTCAAAATTGCTTTGGCTATTGCATTTCCATTTTAAAATCAGCTTCTCAGTTCTAAAATAAAAAAAGTCTGCTGGGATTTTGATTGGGATCAAGTTGAACCTATAGGTCAATTTACAAGAGAAGTAACAACACTGAAACTTCTATTCTACAAACGTGGTATGTGTCTTCATTTAGTTTTTCAGCAATGTTTTCTAGTTTTCGGGATACAAATTTTACTTTGAATTTAAAAAATTATGCCTAAGTAATTTAAGTTTTGATGCTATTATTTTAAAAATTCACTTTTCAATTCATGGATGGTATAAAGAAAAAAAATATTTTCGTATATTGACGTAGCATTTTACAACTTTGATAAATCCACTTATTAGTTCCAGTAGCTGCTTTGCAGAATTTTTAGGGTGTTCTCCCTATGAGATGAGGTTGTCTGTGAATGAATTCCGTTCACTTCCCATAGACTTTAAATCTTGGGGCTACCGAGAACCACCCACAGGGATTGGTGCCGAGTCTAGCTGGCATCGCATAGGGCTTTCTCCACAGGTCAAGGTGCCAGAGACAAGGTCAGTATAGGCTGCTTCCAGCTGCTAATGTGTGACAGAGGTATAGATGTCAAATCCTTTGTCAAGGGACTCAACTTAAAATTGGTTTCAACAACTAGAAAAAAGAGTACACTCAGCGTACTGCAAGTTGGGGTGGGGACTGCCAAAGCCCCCTGTTCTCACCGATATCTTTCTTTTGCTTGCAGTTGAGTTTAGCTATGAAACGGCTGACGGTTTGGTTGTCGAGGTCTAATTTACTCGAAGAGGTATTCTCAGTTGTAGACTTGACGTCAGTAATTCTGTCTTGAACAGGAAGGACAGATAAAGGCCACCTCCCAGGTCAAAGATCAGAACAATTCTTTTGACATCAACTTTGGCCAGGCCCAAGTGGCATGGCAGTTGGCTCACTGACAGTTATGAATACAATGAGACCAGCAGTGGTGGCGCTGACTTTCGTGGGCTGGAGCTGGGAATTATTAAGATGACAGGAGTGTGAAGGTGATGGGTGTCACAGTGATTACAGAGCAGGCTTCTAACATTTTCTCCACTTGTTTCAAAACCTAAAGCCTGCATTACGTGGACTTCTACGAAGCCACTAAAGATCTTCACCTCCTGGTATTCACACTATTATGTAATCCCCTCTTGGACTGTGGGCCAGGACTAGTGACCTGTTCCTAACAAAATAATACAGCAAAAGTGAGGGGATGTCATTACTGTCGTGATTTGGTTACAGAAGCTTAGCTGCATACTCTCTCCCTCCTCCTCCCCCACCTCTCATGCTCGCTCTTGCTCAGCCTGATGAAGCAAGCTGCCAAGCTGTGAGATGCTCTATGGAGAAGCCTCTGTGGCAAGGAACTGAGGGAGGCGGCTGGCCAAGAGCCTGCGGCAGTGAACCTAGCCAGCACACCGCACGAGTGAACTAGGGAGCGGACCTTCCCCAGTTGATCCTTGAGATGACTGCAGTCTTGTGAGAGAACCGGAGGACCCAGCTAAACTGTACCTAGATTCCTGACCCACAAAAACAGATAAGAGGTGTTGTTTTAAGCCACTAAGTTTTGGAGCATTTTGTTTCACAGTGATAGCTAACTAATACAACCACAGGAGACAGCTCATCTGTGTATAAAGCTTTTAGTATCCTCTCATTTTTATCCTCTGGATCTTCAGTCTGTGTACACAGTCCACAGCCATAGAAGTCCAGTGCTTTTCATGTCTGATTCGACAACTGATTGACAAGCAATTGTCAAATCTGTCTAATTAGACATTTAAGAATCTAAAACTGTTGAAGTCCACTGCAATTTGATTCTTCTAGTATCACTGATCGTGAACATAATTGTTCAGCCAATTAGGAAAACTGGAGGTATTAAAATTAGTTGGAGGGAATAAGAAAAGACAATCAATAGACACTAACTTGAAAGAATCAGGTGTTGGAATCAGATGTTGGAATTATCTGACAAGGATTTTAAAGTGGCCATCGTAAAAATGCTTTAAAAAGCAATCGTGAACACACTTTAAACAAATGAACAAAGAAACAGAAAACAGAAGAACCGTGAAAAATTTCAGAACTGAAAAATACAATAAACAGTAATTCAGTGATGGGCTCAACAGCAGAGTAAAGGTAACAGAGGAAACGACCAGTAAACTTGAAGACAACAGTGAAAATTACCCAATACGAACAACAGAAAAAAAAACACTAGAAAAAGTCAACAGGGAGTCAGAGACTTGTGGGAGTGTAAGAAAAGACCTGACATTCATGTCACAGAATGAAAGCAGAGTTTTCATCAGAAACCGTGGCACCCACAAGAAAGCAGCATACCATTTTTTAGGTGCTGAAAGAAAATGACTCAATCCTATATGTAGTGAAATATCTTTCAGGATGAAAACCAGATATTCTCAGATGAATAAGGGAATGTTTTTAGACCTACCCTAAAAGTATGGCTAAAGAACATTCTTGAAACCGAAAGAAAAAATCTTGGAATGTCATGAAGGAAAAAAGAATAAAAATGTGGGTAAATGCAACAAGATTTCCTTCTCTTTTCTAAATTATGTTTGATGGTTGAAGCAAGACTCATAACACTGATGGAGTTCTCAATGTCTGCAGAAGAATAGTTAAGACAGTTTTATTGTAAATGCCAGAAGGTATAGGGATGTAAAGGGAAGAAAGGTCTCTATACTTGACTTAATCTGGTAAAATGTTAAAACCGATAGACTGTGGGGAGTTAACCAATGTATAATAGGGTACCAAAGCGACCACTAAGTATATATCAAAAAGATATACTATAAACCAGTATAGATTAAGTCAGAACGGAATTCCAGTAGACTATTTGTGACCCACAGGAAGGCAGGGATTGATACATGCAACTGCGTGGATCTCAGGGGCATTGTGCTCAGTGAAAAACTGTTTTAAAAGTCACATACCGTATGATTCTATTTATGTAGAGTTCTCCAAATGACAAAAGTACAGAGATGGAGATGAGATCGCTTGTTGCCAGGGGTGAGGGAGGTGAGGGAAGGGACGGTGCCGTGACTAAGGGAGCGGCCCAGGGAAGGTCTTTGTGATGACAGCAGTGCTGTGTCTCCATCCTGTGGTTACACTGATCTGCACGTGATAAAATACCACGGAACTATGCACGCACGTCATACTAACGGCCACTTTGTTTTCGGCTCTTTCCCCATGTGGTTTACATCCATCACGGCCACCTCCGCCCACTTCATCATGACACCGCTACAAATGTCTCTTCTCAACTTTACTTCCGCACTAAGTGCCCGCATGACAGTTCTAACTGGATGCCTTCTTGCCATTCCACTCTAGACGTATCTTAAATTTAGCTCCTCACTTCCTCCTGGCCCCACCTCTCTGTTTTGCCATCCTTCTCCCAGCCACCCTTAGGCAAGCACCAGTCTTCCTTACTCTTCCCTCCCTGGCCTCCCGTTACCAAGTACTTGATTTATCTTAGAGGATTCTTTTTTTATGTTCATTACTATTCTCATTGTCTCCATTATAGTTCCAGACCCCATGAACTCTTGCCTGGAACCCGACGAGAAAATCCTATAGGCCACAAAGCCTCAAAACTCTCACCAGTTTTACCTAGTCTGTAGAGCAAATATCAGAATACCCTTTGATACAATAAGTTGAAAATTATGTACAGGACAAGAAAAGAAGGGAAATCGGGAGATATGACCAGATGTCAAATAAGATATTTCTCCAAAAATGGTTAAATTACAATTACCTAATTTAGAATTTCTCTCCACGTAGTTATACAATTGTAGGCAACAAGTTTTTCTCAGTAAAAGTGCAAAATACATACCTTAACTCTACGAGTAATGCTTAAGAACTGACATGTTTTATCATAAAGTTCTTCCAGGTTTTCTCTGTCCCAGTAGAAATCAGGAGTGATCAAGAAGTCTGAACTCAAGTTGATACGGTGTCTTAAAAAAAAGGAAAAGCATAACTTTTTATTGTCTATCTTGAATTAATCATGGTGTCTATTATATTTTTATTTACATGGGGCTTTATGATAGCGTTTAATGTTTACCTTTGTAATACTTCTAAGAAATACAAATAAATTTATAAGAATTTAAAAATTGGTAACCGAATTAATTCAATCTTTAATATTACTTATGAAGTAGTTTGAAAACACAATGAGTTCTATTTCTAAAGTTTTATTTTTTCATGAAAAAATTTTACAATATACACTTTTTTGTGTGGATAGGTAATCACATGGCTCAAAAAGAAAAAGGTAAAAATTGACCAATCTTACTCTTATTCCCATCTTTCCCCTTCTCCTACCTGCCCCCCCCCCCCCATGGGTAACCAATGCTAGTTTCCTCTGTAGCCTTCCAGTGTTTATGCAAACACTGGACAAGTAATAGGTATGCATATAATCACTCTCTCTGTTAATTTCTTTTTTTTATAACATAAGAGGTGTAAGCCTACTTTTAAATGGATACTTAAGCCGTAGAAGTAACATATAAATAACTACTAACTATAAAAAAGGAAGTACCCTGGAGAAGATTTAAGAAAACAGTGGTGGGCCCCTCGGTTACCCTAACACACAACTCGAATCCTTTAGGTCCTATGAACACTTTGCTGTGTCCTTCCAGAGCTTTTCCTGTGCATACATGCATGTGTGTGTACACACACACGTGTAGTGTGTACATTTATCAAGATAAATATGAATATTTTTGTTTACACAATTGCAATCATACCATATATAATTGCCTCTTTTTTTCACCTACTGCAACTTGCCATGTTTTATTCATAGATTTACCCAATTCCTTTTAATAATATATAAGCACTTTTATTGTAAAGAAACTTAGGATAAGAACAGAAAGACTCTACGGAAATTATTCACAAACCTAAGTATATTTAGTCCTAACTTCTGAGTTTTGATAATATAATTTGCTATATGAAACTCTGCTTGCATTACCAAGAGGAGAGAGAAGAATCTCTCTACCCCACTTCGTAGCGAACTCAAGGCTTTAGATCTGTGGGGTGCTCCTGGTGAATGCGGTTTTTACTTTTGTCGTTACCCTGAATTTGAGCTATGAGAAACGCATAGATGATGAAACACTGGACCACTTCTCTCCAGGCCAAGTACCTAAGGAGAATGCGGAAAAACAACTCGTAGGCAAACTACTCAAAACGAACTCTGGTAGCTCGTCCCGTAAGCTGGAGGGGACGAAACAGTGGACAAGGCTGCCTAGTGAGAATGACGCCAAGATTCAAGCTTTCACCCCATAAATCCTGCACAGATTACGAGAACAAAACTGAAATCTTTTCAGGCAATTAAAGTGATGCATTTCTATGTTTCATCAATTTTAAGACAGGTCTCATTTGAACATCTTTGAAAATAGAAGGCATCTTTAAAATTGGTATCTTACAGTGGCAGTTGTGACTTAGTTGTTATTAATTTATTTCCCTTACGCTTTCCTTTTTGTGTATGCCCAAGAGGGAACGTGACAGGGTCTACATCCAAATAAGACTAAAAGAGCTATTTCAGCAAATGTAAAATGTGACTTCTTTGATCAAGCAGCACTGTATCATATTGTAATGGGCAGCATTTTTTTTCTCCTGTGGCATTTTATGCCGTCTCAGTCAATGAAATGCGGTGCATAACCTTCCTGTAGCAATTAGGGGTAGTTAGCATTATGATGCAATGATATATATTTACCAAGAATTCTCATTATCCAAATTCTATGATGCAATGATATATGTTTACCGAGAATTCTCATTATCCAAATTCTAGAATGTATCTACCTGCAAAGAACATCGAAGTAGGTTTAATGTAAACTAACATTTCTTTTGCACATGCAGAATTTCTTCCAGTATAGTCCTAATACAGCCCAACTGCTTCTAATGGGTACGAGTTCTCTGTGCTTGTACAGAATAAAATAAAAACAGCTGGAAGTTCCATAAAGGTACAATGTTGGCTCCTTACTACAGAACTATAGGAATGTTTTCGTGAGATCATTAAATATGTGAAATATTTTATTTACAGAGAGAAATTTTACCTTAGGGCAAAGAGTTCACCCATTTTCTGCATAACTTCTTCGTGAGACAGTTTCACTTTCTTTCCAGCTTTTAAAGCCTGTTTTGGAGGGGAAATAATACAGATAGATACACACATATATCCAATAAGTATCAGGACCATAAAGCACGTTCTGAAGCAGCATAATTGTCATCCAATGGGAATGGTACTTCTTGGAAGATATCTCCAAGAAGTCATCTCACTCTTAGATAATAAATTAAAAATAAATAAATATAATCTTATTAGGTAGAAATTTTATATTCCCTTTCTTCATTGTCCTTATCCACCAGCATTTTCTATGATATATGTTCCTAATCCCTTATTAAAAATTCAGGTCTTCTTTCTCTGAGTATAATTAGATTATTCTTTCCCAGTAAAAAATTTACAGTAATCATGATTTTTAATGTATTTTTGAAATTTTGATATAACCTCATTTTTTTAATGCCACTATTTTTCATAATTTAGCAAAAATACTTTTTCTTTAATCAAGAAAAGTACAATTTCCTTAGAGAGGAAATACTTTACTTTTTGTCTTTAATTCAGTTACATTAAAAATATTGTACCATCAGAGAAGAGTAATTTGAATTTTAAGTTTTAAAAAGTAAAAAGGAAATAGGAAGTTTCTGATATATATGTAATGAGGGATTCCTTTTTTTTGTTTAAACTCAATATAGATTTCTTAGTATTTATTATTTATTGTACTCCTAAACATAGTGGGAAATCTGTGTGTTTCCCAAATAGAAATCAATCCTTGAAAACAAGCAAAACTGGTATAATTACCTCTGGAATTGACTGAATTGATTCAACAAATTTATCCAATGATGCTTCCCAAATAGCCAGTTTCACTGGGGAAAAAAATTCACAATGGAACATTTCTTTATCATCACATTCATGTTTATATAAAACACATTATTGCACAGTACCTTCACTGCCATTTCAACAATACCTTCAGAAGCAAATGTACTAAAAACCTGAAACTAAAGTTTAAGAACTTTATAAAATTCATTATAAAGAACAGCACTAAAGTGGATAAAGATAGAAGAAATGAAGTAGATCTGCAAGCCCTGCCGGCAGCCTGAAACTACACTTGGTGGAATTCCTGGTTTTCCAGTATCGTGTGTCTCAAAAACCCAGAGTGTAAGAACACCCTGGAATGAAGGCTGGCTTACTCTGCTTTCCCTCACACTCCTTGGGGCTGTGAGTACAGCTCAGAAGTCCTTGAGCCTCCCGGAGTGTGGTGTGGACAGGCCATGGCAGCAGGAGCCCAGTGTAGACTGACAGCAAAAAAAATTCTTCAAGAACTTCTACAGTTGTATTTAGGTGCACAGACCTTCAGAAAAACTTAGAGCCACTGTGCCTCTCATTTCTGTGAAAAACCAGAGTGTATTTTTTTACACAGAGGCCTGTGCTTTCTTTGGATTAGAGACAACTTAAGAATAATCACCACATAAAGAGAAGGAAAGAAAAATAAAGGTAATAATAAGGATATAAAAATATTTTTGAAGAGGGTAACCTTTGTCAACACATCAGTAGCTTCAGCAGATACTATATTTTATACTCTATATTTTTTTTCTCTTGGAAAAAAAAGGAAAAGGAATGTTAAAACTTTGCTGAGTATTCTGTGAACACATGCCAAAATCTTTACCAAATACTTAAATTTACCTTGATGAAATGAAAACTATGTAATACTTTCTCTGTTAAGTAGTATTAACTTACCTGAAAGGCAAAGAGCATTTGAGAAAGCAAATTTCTCTAGAATGGTGTCATCTAAATCTAGCTCGGAATTTAACATGATTTCCCCTCTGTGTAGTTTTGAGGGCCCCCTGTAAAAAGGGAAAAAAAAGGATCTTCTAAATTGTGACAAGCACTTTTTTTCTTTGGAAAAAAGTCAATCTTTCTAGGTCATTTTTGAAATTGGTATCAAGAGTATTACAAATGTTTTAAACCTTTTGATAAAATATGCAAAGATTTATGTACAAAAAACTTTATGGTCAAATGCTTAATAATAAAAAATTAGGAAAGAGACTAAATGTTCAGTAGGAGAATGGTTCTATATAAGTATAGTAATTCCACACAACAAAAAATAAAAAGTGCGTTTTGGAAGGATATTTAACGGAAGGGGAAAAAAAATAAATTGCTAAGTGAAAAATGTTAAATATAAAATTATATACACGGTGTAATCTAAAATCACAGGGACATGGTGGGGATGGGAAGGGAGATGAGAAGCTGGGAAAAACTGTGGTATACATCTAGAAAACTACGGAAGAGGCTGGGAAGACAGGGAAAAGGAAGGAATTTGGGAATATAAACATCACTAGGAAATAGGAAAAATATAGGCTAAAATCTTCCCAAAAGACGTGAAACGAGATACGGACACAGTTGGAGGACAAGAAGGCCTAACGGGTGGGCGGAGAGGCTGGGTCTGCCCTGACCACCTCAGGTGGAGGGAAATAAAGAAAAGTCAGAAAAAGAGCAGCATCAACAAGATGCTTTATAAATCAGCTTGGCTCACACACAGCATTGAGTACAGCAGCCCACACCTGGAATCTTAGACAGGACTCAAAATCTACCACGTTGGTGGCTGCTAAGAAAATCTGAAGGAAAACCAAATCACTGAGTCTGGGTCCAAAAGAGTTAAGGACTGTACCCCTCAGACTGACAGGCAGGGAGTACGGGGTGGGGGGGGGTGGGGTGTATGTCCGTGGGCAGGGGGAGTACCTCGTAAGAGTATGATCTGGAGGTAGAACACAAGAGGGGAATTCCTGGGACCTAACCACAAGGCCAAGTGCTTATTAAGAAGATTCTATCCCTCACGTGCTGCGTCTCTCAGGTTCACACCCCCACTGTCCACTGCACCCACTATGGTGGGCCCAGGCCCTCGCTCACTACTCAGGTGCCCTGGGCAACACAATATCTCTGTCTCCTCTGAAAGCCACTTAACTACAGGAGGGTTTCTGTCCGGATTCAGTGAAACGATGCACAAGAAGCACTTGGAATGGAGCCTGGCACAGGGAGAGTAGGGACTCTATCGGCTATTATTACTTAGCTTTTATCCCGCCTGGTCTTTCTATGGCTCGTGTCTCTTCCAAATGTCCCCAAGCTCCGCTTTCATCTCTTCCCTTCTTAATGCAAAGACTTTTATCCTGTTCCACTAGACAAGGAACTCCAAGAGGAAAAAGACCTTTCAATCTGTCCCCGCTACCTTCTCTTTCTGCCCTGACATCTCTCTTCATTTTTAACCCCATTGCTGAGACAGGAATCTGCTAGTAGGTTGTCCACCCATATATCTTACATGAGAACAGTCTGTCAGGACCCCGCTTCTTGCAGGCACCCCATTTCTATAGGTGGTTCTCTTAGATCACCCCCTTATTACATTTCCTTGTTATACCCAAAATCGATAGAAGTGGATTTACTCAAGAGAAAAACTTTATTAGAACAATTTGATAGGTTCATTCTGATGAAGACATACTATTTTACTTGATTTAGGCTGCCCAGGAAACTTACCATTTGGGGGTTATACTATCTACTTGTTTTAATTTATGGGTAGCCTGAGAAGGTTAAAAAATGATGTCTATCCACTAATATTTATCATATTGTTTAGGCTTTGCATTTGTATCGATAACTTTTTTTCTTAAAATTAGTCTCCAAATTCATAAGTCATTTAATCCCCTCTACTGCTTTACTTTGCTACTCCAAGGGCCCTTTTCAAAAATTTGATAAACGTTGCTTACTCTGTTTTTATGTAGTTAAGCTCTTCATTTTCCCAGTGTACCAATGCAATTTCATAGGGCTGAATTTCATGTTTTTCTAGAACTTGCATCACTTGCTTCATCTAAAAGAAATATTATACTAAAATTATACTTGACTCCTTCAGCACAGAAGTTTGTTACAGTGTTGTGTTAATGCTTGTAATATTTTCATTACGTTTGGTGACATGTTTTTCTGTTTAGTTTTTAAGGAAAAAGCAAATTCATCATGATAGTAAACTCATTAGGAAGGTATATTCATTTGTCTTCACATTTGGAAAACACAAATGAACATTAAGAAGAAAAAAAATTATTATCCTACAGCCCAAAGAAAACCACTAGTAGAATTATGGTTTGGATTCTTTAAATCTTTTTAAAAATGTATAAGTATTCAAAAAATTTAAACAACAGAGAGGTGTAAAAAGTGATAATCTCCCTCTGTTTCCCTGAATTCCTAATCCTTAAAAGCTAACAATTAAACTTGGCGCACAGCCTCTCGGGCTTTTTTCCCATGTGTGTACATGTGTACATTTATTTTGCTTATTATATGAAATGGGATCATACTGTGCATGTGAACATTTTCAAGGCTACTCTCCTTAATGCGGGAACTGCAATTTATTTACCATCCTAAATGTCCGTCCGGGGGGGGATGATTTCTATACCATACTATTAAAAGGTCACAATGCATCTATCTTCCTGACCTTGCCGGAATATTTCTTTAGGAACTGCTAGATTAAAAGACATGCACATTTATAATTTTGATAAATACTGCTAAACTACTGTCCCAGTTTTCCCAATTTTAAAATCCATTTACAAGAACATTCTTTAAAAATTATTTTTTAAAAAAGGTATTATCAGCCTTTTACACCTTTGCCACTTAAAATAGCCAATTTGTATTACATTTTTCTTATATTTCTCGGTCATTTATATTTCCTTTTTTTCCAGGAAACCCCTCCTCCCACCACCGCGTGTGTGTGTTTCCTCTTAGTAAAAGATGGTTTATTTTTTTAACCAGCTCTGATATTATTATATGAGTTATATTTTGTAACCTGCTCTCTTAATTTAACCTTATCATATACATAGGCAATTATATAGGAATAGATATTTTTCCACATGATTTTCGAGAGCTCTAGTATTCTATCCTATGCATATATTTAACAAACTTCCTACTATTGTGTATTTTGATTACTTCTCATTTTTGCTATTGTATATAATGCACTGATGAATCTTTCTGTACAGCATTCATCATACAAAACTAATTATTTTCTTTGGATAACTTTCTAGATGTAAAAATGCTGAGTTAAATATAAAGCTTTGATGTATATTATCAAATTGCTTCTAAAAAGGCTGTATTAAACACATCCTGATTGGGATAGTGAAAAGTGATTTCCTGTGATAAAGTCAAAACTGATCTAAAAATAGGGTAGGGTAGCCAGCCGCCTGTGAACTGTGCGTACATTATTCAGATTATCGTGTATGGAGTATACTTCCTTTTCTCTGCAGGGCAGCTAGGATTGTCCTGATTCTCCACAAATTAGCATATGCCCAGAGAATGGAAAATGTAGGAAATTATAAGCCAGAATGTATTTTGGAAGATAAAACTGCTAGGATTATTATCACATAATACAAAGCAAGTAAGTTGTAGATTATCTGTTAACTTATTTTCCAATGGCTCAGACTATTGAGTGCTAATTAACAATTTATTGGAAGAAAACTGAACTTTTATACGTTCATACTTTATTTATACTTACAGTTTTGTCTTTCACATTCCAGAACACAGCCGCTCCTTCCCTGATTTAAAAGAATAAAAGAATCAGCTAAAGTAAAGGTAGAAAATATTCTTTCGGGCCATACGTAAAGCTTAGGTAATATTTAGAATGTGTCCAGAATGTAATTTAAAAACATATGATTTATTATTGATTTGACATTATGGTTCCTAGATGGATTTGCTAAAATAAGAGCTACTTTTTGAACTCTTGATAAAACCTGACCTCTCAAAAATTCATGATTTCTCTCAGGGTTTGCAGAATAAATAACTTCTTATAATACTATATAACTTCATCTATCTAAACTGTTTCAGGACACGGTTCCATAGTGTAGTAGTTAGCACTTCTGCTTTACAAGCAGAAGGTCCCGGGTTCACACCCCAGTGGAGCCATGGTCCATGGTCTATGGCCATGCCACTCTGAGTGAGCCCAGTGTCTGATCTCGGAAGCTAAGCAGGGTCGGTCCTGGTTAGTACGTGGATGGGAGACCACCTAGGAAGACCAGGTGCTGTAGGCATAAATAATAATAAATAAAAAAAATAATTTTGTAATAAATAAACTGTGTTATACCTGGCTCAATTATGATGTACAGAAAACAGAATGAGGAAATTTCTGAGATCTGTTAGCTCTCACTAGATTCTGCTACAGGAAAAGGTTAAGAGTCAGGCTTTTAATAGTTGTAAAATAAAGAGAATGAGACGATTCAAAGCCTCAGGTGGCTAAAGGCACCTATGGAATAGTGCCACCCACACTTATAGGCTCTGGCACAGCCCCGATGAAACCAAGGGGGCCTCTGAATCCAGCCTAACTTTGGTAGAGTTGAAGGCCTAAAAACTACAAATGAATTTGTTCTGATTTCTGAAATTTGAGCTGCGGAGCTCTTTTAGGTGGTAAATAAAAAAAAGGAGTATGGCTCTGGGTTATTGCACTGGAGGAAGGAAAGGTGGCAATGAAAGAAAGGTAGAAATACGCTGAGCCCACATCAGCCTTCAGACATTTCTTAAGCTTTGTGCTTAGGATATGTGTGGGTCTGTGCTTCGCATCGGAGATACAACGATGAGTGTGATCTAGTTCCTATCTGCAAGGAGCTCCTGATCTAGAAAAGACTAATACTCAGGTCACCAATTACCAAAGAGTGTGATCAGTACTATAACAGAATTATGCGGAATACACCTGGCTGTACTTCAGAGGGACACAGCTCCCGAAGCACCAGCAGAGCACTCCTAGGTTCAGGGAGAAGGCGCGAGGGACAGGAAAACGTCTCGGAAAAAAGAGCCAGTGGTCTGAATGGCTGTGGACATGGGCAAGTGGTGGGCAGTGAGGTTAGAGGCAAGGAGGAGCCAACCCCTCAAAGAACTGTGCTGTGGTGAGGGGTTTGCTCAAATTCCATAGAATTTTAAGCAGGAGAGTGTAATGAGCAGAAATCCCTACTGAAAAATTATCCTGCCTGTAACAGACAAACAGATGACAGGCAGGGAGATCAGGTAGTCAATTATTGCAATAGACCAGCACAGGGTCTCAGGGTATGGACTTGAGTGGTGGTTAAAGCCATAGCCAGAGTATCATTTCAGAGAATCACTTTCTGGCAGACGAGCTGTCTGGGGAACTGGGCACCTTTCATCCAGAGCTGGGCTGTGCAGTGTGGTGCTCTGAAGCCACGTGCAGCTACTGGGCACTTGAAATACGCCTGGTGCAAACTGAGAGGCTGTACGTGTAAAACACACACCCGCTTTCAGAGACTTAGCATGAAAAGAAGAACGTAAAATCTCAGTAATTTTTGACTGATTACATGTTGAAATGATACTGTTTTAGATATGCTGGATTAAATAAAACACACTATTAAGTTTAATTTCAGGCAATATATGATACTGTTATTATTCTAAAGTGAATTCATTTTTTTTTTTTTTAACTTTAAAAAATGTGGGTTAGAAAACACACGAGGCTTGTACTTGTGGCTTGCGCGGTATTTCTGATGGATGGCACTGGTCTACGGGGACCTCAGAAATCCGCGCCCCTCACCTAAGGCGAAGGGGATGCTACTCTACTTGGACTAAATGTTGAACTCTTGATGATCTCCAAGGTAACAACAGCAAAAGAAAGGTGGGCTGTTGACGGGAACAATGACAGGGCTTGCAGTTATCATGGACCACAAGGATGAAGGCTGCGAAAACTTTATCAAAGTCTGGATTCTTACGGATGTTCATTTGTTTCTATTCTGCCACTTATTAGTCCCATGCTTGTGGGTAATTCACTTAACTCCCTGGACCCTCCGTTTCCTCAGCTGAAAAAATGGTAAGAACATCTTTCTCAAGTGTTGTGAGGATAACATGAAATTATTCTAAGTTGTTTCTATTATCATGACCCTTCCCCTCAGCTACTCTGGAGTAACTGATATTAAAAGAACTTTTAATGAATGAAAGAAATAGAGTGTATAAGTGAGGTCCCAGTCTGAAGTCTCTGGACAGGTAAACTGGGCTAAAACTTCAGCTCGAGAGCTCCAGAGGGGGAGAAAGAGAAGGAAGGGAAGACAGCAGGGCAGGCAGCGTGAACGCGAGAAGGGGCACTGAAGGTGAGTGAACAGGATGCTCTGCGCGAACTTAGTATGTGCCAATCCCGGTTTACACACAGAGACTGGTTTTAAAAATTCTTTATTTTATAAGAGGATTTACTAAGAGATTCCTAAAGCTGAAAAACTCTCTAGGAATTACGAAGCAAAAGGTGAATTTAATTCGCAAATAAATTTTGAACACATTTACTCCTGAGAGGAAGTATTCACACCTTAAAGGCCACATCGCCTGACCATGAGCTCACCTCCCAGGGGGGTTTCTCTCTTGCCTTACCTGAAGAAGAAGATTATTCCAGGATCACCTTCTTTTGCAGAACTTTCCACACCCATCACCAAAATGTTTGCTGCATCTGTGATTTAAAATAAAATACTGAAAAGCTATGTCACAGGGTGACAGAAGGTTAAGAGTCACCTATAAACTTTTACTCAACAATTCATGATCATTTCTTCATATCCCATTAAATACTCCATAACACACTGTCCATCTTTCTACTAAGGTTTCTGAAAGTATTTAATATATGCCAATGAAAAGACCATACGAAAATCACCTTCACAAAACATTCAACAACCTATGATACTATTATTAGTGCTATTTAAAACTTCATTCACACCCATTTTGAATCAGTAATCATTTGTTCTGTTAATAATAATTAAAGTGTTAGTTTAAAAAAAAAACTAAGGCTCAAGAAGTAAACTTCTTTCCACAAAATTAATTTAAAATAAAATATGAAGAACCATTAATATATTCTTATCTTTTAAATACCATTTTATTCATAATATAATTTTACATAATAATTCTCAAACTACTAATTCTGCTGAATTTTAAATTATTACATAAACTGTGGGTAACAGAAAATATACAGAAACAAAGATACGGACCATTTTAACACATGATTTCAAAGTTAATTATGAGAACTACCACCATAATCATCTGTAACACTTAAATGTTAACCTTTTAAATATTATCAAATATATATTAATATACAAATACTCATCAATAAGAAGTTGCTTTACATGTTAGTGTAATAATATTTATTTTAAGTATATACTCTATGTTATAAATGTTAATATAAATTAACACACTAATATTAATACATGAAGTTATATATAATTTCTTAATCTAAAATTAGAATCAGAGTTTCAGAATTCCTGGCACAGGTTGGGGGAGGAAGAGTTCAGATAGAGACCAAATCCTAAACTACCTTTTTTGAGTGAACTAACGTCCCTAAGTACTACATCCTACAAGGCCAAAGCTCACCTATGTTGCCAAGAGCAAACTAAAGGAAATGGACCAACCAGTGAGAATGGTCCAAGAAGCCCCTAGATATACAGTGTACAGCCACCCTCCCCAGGGCCAAAGACACCCCAGGGCCATTTTTCAGCTTAGGGGCCCTGGACAGAGCTCTGTTCTTCTAAGTCAATTATGTTTGTTTTTGTCATCAAATAGCACAAATAGTCTGTTCAGATCATCGAGGCTGAAAAAAACATAATGACATATCTATCCTTTCTTATGGAGTCAGTGACTCTTAAGAATTTTCTGTGAGGCAGGGAGGTTTTTAACTTGTTATTTTGGCTACTTTGAGGTAAATTCATGAATTGCCATCAAAATATTCCCAGTTACTTATTTTTTAAATATAAAGCAAGTTATTTTCTCAAGAATCCTTCCTGATACTATTCTAATATCCTCAGTTAAGTTTATTGTAATCCTCTTTTTAATATTGGGTTTATCATTTAATTAGTCTTGTTAATTTTAGAATATTGGATTTACTGATAAATTTTTTTTTAAAGGCTCTCCCCAACATTTCTATCAGTTTCCTGGACTTTCTGTAATATTTTTCAATCTGACAGAAACGAAGTGTCATGGCCTTTGATCATCCCAGGTCAGAAGGATGCTATAACACCTAACAGATCTTACTGATTTGAATCTGAGAACTAAGTTCTCTGTAATTACATTTCCGTTTCTCATCTTTGTATGCCATCTGTATGGAGAGATTCAACACCACTGTGATGATGCAATCCTTTAAATGGAAAATGAAACTTAAGCAAATGCACATTTAAGGCAGTATCACAAGAAAATGATTTTCTAATACATTTTAACATACTTGGCCCCAGGTTCAAGATGTACCTCTAGGTAAGCTTGTTACTTCGACATATCCGTGAGAGGCCAGATCTTGAGAAAGATTTCCAAGATGATATTCATCTGCAGTTGCAAATGCTGTGCAGTGCATCAGCTCCTGTTTCAGTGGGAACAGCAGGACATGGGTTACCAAGAGGCTAAAGTGTCTGCAATGGCTGCTGTCACCTTGCAGGACTCCATTTGGCAAAGCTAGCACTCGAGAGTTTTCTTCACACATCTCAAAGGCTCATGCAAAGAGGGTGTTAAGGATGAGGAGAAAGAAGCAACAGGGAGACAGAGTTCGGCTCAATCTATGAAAGAACTTGCTCCCGCTAGCCAGAAGGACAGATTGGCTATCCTGAAAGCGGGAACCACTCCCCAACTGGCAGTGTTTCAAGCACAGACTGAGCACAATATATAGAGAATCAAGGCATCATGTGGGCACCTGGATGAAATGCTATTTAAAAAATCTCTTCAACTCCGAGTTTACACGATTCTTTTTCATAGAGACATGTTTGTTTGAGATCACTTAATAACTTGTCACTAGCCTTGTACAGGCAGAGATCACTATAAATCTACAAAGGAATTACAGAACTTATCCTCTGGTTAATATTAAGCATAAAGTTTTGTGAATCTGAGCGTGCATCCAGGTTTGTTAGGGCTTCGGTTCCTGCACTGAGTCTTGTCTGTGTATACAAATAAACATACGTGGTTTTTCTGCAGTACACATGTGGAAAGTAATACAGCACAGTGCAGTGTTTTTCTCAAGCTGTAAGCCAGAACCCATCAGTAAGTCCTGATATCAATTTAGTTGGCCCAAACCAGCTTAGAAAAAAACAAACAAACAAAAGCCCACTAAATAGAATGGAAAACATTAGAGTATATTATTCGAGTAAGGATAAATTTTTATGTTTTCTGAAACTGAAATATATCTAAGTATGTATACAGAGTCACTATGTGTGCATAATATAAAATATATTTCTCACTTTGGGTTGTGGTCAATAAAGTTCAAAAGCTATTGGCACAGGTGCTACGGAGTTCAGGCACAGAATTTAATTAATTTAAAAAATCGGAATAACAATCATGCCTATTTTATAGAATTGTTGTGAAGTTTAAACAAGTTGATCAATGGCAACTGCTCAGAACCATGGCTGGTGTTTGCAGATTACAGTGATTGTTGCACACACAGCTATGTTTAAGTCATCAAAATTTATGGGAAGTTAAAAAGCTTATCAAGTAACTTACATCTGAATTTTCATATGTTCATAATTTTTGCTTTTAATGACTACCGATCAGAACAAGGAACTATTATCTTTTGATACATATTATGGTGCCTTAACCCATCATTGGTCAAAAGAGGTTTAAGAGTCATTTATACACGAGCTGGGATTTACTCATCTCAACTCCTAAATTCTTCCCCTTTCTGTCCCCCTATTCTTAGTGTGAAATTCAAGAAAAGTAGTATATTAATTTCTTCCTTCCTCCTTTTGTAACTTAACTCTTGGCCCTTTCTCAAGAAATGGCCTAACCCTGCTTTGCCTGATCCTCAATGTGCTACACAGTTCTAATATGTGGTTTGAAAAGGAGCAGAGGAATTAAGAGGGCCCCAGGATACTCACACATTGAAAAACCTAAAGGCGATAATAAGCTACGCAGAAATAAAATGATTTTAATTCGATTGGAAAAAATTAAAAGCCACACAGAGCTGAAATTTTTGAATGTGGAGATGAATGAATGTTAACAGCCTCCTTTTCCAGATATGTGATGCGCTGATTCCCACAGGCGCAGGAAGGTATGAGCATAAGCATATGGAGCCATAGGGCCAAAGTACAGTTACTGGAGTATAAGAATGAGTTATGTGCTTAAGGGTTAGAACTGTTTTTAAGACTCCATGGAGTTAAAAAGAGCTGACAGGGTATGAGATTGTATTAGATGGAAGAAAAGGATCCTGTTAAGAGAAATGAGGGAAGGCCAAAGTAGGCAGACCCTACTCTGGGAGAGCAGACAGATTTACTGAAGCTTGCTAAGCAAAATCACAGTATATTAGATTGGATGTCAGAATTCCTTCTGTGACTGGCTACAGTTGACCTGCTTCATTTGGGCCGGAGTGGGAAGAGCAGCAGGCATAAAGAAGATAGCAAATAAGAAGGTCAAGGCTAGTTCTGTGGAGGACCTTCTCATAACTGGAAATGGCAGAACCTGACCATCTCTAGAATCAGAACTATAAACTGGCCGCCCAGAGAACTATCCAACCCGAGTCGACACATGTAGGGCTTTTAAGATCTGAATTAACTATCAACAATAAACTGCGATTCCACACAAAACCCAGATTTCCACCACCTTGCGATCAAAGGGAAGATCTGGCAATTCTCGACTAGGGCTGAGGGGGCCCAGGGTCCTTCTTGCTCCCTCCTGTCTCACGCCTGCTCCGCCACCATTTATGAAACTAACCGGGCGCATCTGTGCTAAAAATTTATACTATTTTGCACTCTCAAAAAATGGGGCAAGGCAAAGCATTTCATCACTATTTCCATGAGAAAATTTATTCTGTGCTCCAAATAGTCAGATTATAAATAAATTGTAAAACACAATCTGGTCTTACTTAGCCATGCCAGGATCTTCTTTGCAGATCTTCTGAAGAATGTCACATTTCCTTCTCTCCTTATGTCCTATTTAGTTTGGCTCGAAGTTCTAGCCAATGTCACATAGCTTATATGGCTTGTCACACTACTTTCTTATCCTCTTTAAACACCCTGGATCTGAGTCTCTGTTTAAGTTATGGCTTCTTCTATTAATAAATGATCCAGGAAGTTTTTCAGTTTAACTAGGTGGGCATATCTTTTTTGTTTCTTTGTTTTATTTTGTATCTAAATTTCAAGACTGTATTTAAATCCATTAGGTAAAGGGAAAGAGGACCATAAAGTGTCTCGTCTTTGCCTTTTTCCCTATTAATTAAAGGTGTTTGTGAGACACTTTCATTTTCATATATGTCTTTTTCTGAATTCTTATCATGAATTATTTATTAAGATTACATATATACATACACATAGCAATTTTCAGGTTTTAAAATGAGGGTCAATGACTTGTTTTTAAATAAATGTGTCACACTAACCTAAAATAGTTATTGGATTTAAGACCTAAATTTAGGACTTCTATTTTAAAATCTTAAAAACAAAACAGAACAACCCAAAGCCAAGAAAACCACGGCATTTCAGTCTGTGTTTGTTTTTCTGGATCCAGCAGGTGGGGCTAGAAATCTATACATGATTCTTGTTTTAGAGTATCACACACTCTGATGGAAGACTTGTCTGAAGAAAGTTTATTTTTATGCACATTCTATTACTGAAGAACATTAGTGCATTACAGCAATGTTGCTTCTATATCACTAAGGGAAAAATGCATGTTTTTCCTGTTATGTACAGATTATGGGTGAAACTTATTAAACACACATACATTTTATATTACTAATAAAATGCTTTGGCTTTTTAGCTTTTTTTTTATTGGCAAGTCTTAATTTTTTTATTTAAAAAGTTTTATTTAAACATGACTAACATACAATATTATATTAACTTCAGGTGTACGCCATAATTATCAACATTTGTAAAAATATGAACGCTTCACAAATTTGCGTGTCATTCTTGCGTTCCAATTTTAGTGTATGTGCTGCGGAAGTGAGCGCAGCTTCTAAACTTTTTGACTACTACCCATGGTGAGAAATCCTTTCATATACACAGCACACATATACATATGTGCACACATACCTGTAACTGATACAAAGCTTCCCAAAATTGTATTTACCTTTTCCATGAGTAAGGCATGCTAGTACTTTCTATTCTATTTCATTAAAATAAAAAAAATGGCTAACAACCCACTAATTACATTGCCAGTGCACCGTGGTGATCATCTGACAACCACCTGTGGGCATTCCAGCACTGTCCCTCGCATGCCAGGCCCCACGCTGCTCAGAGCAGTGGTAGTTGCGCTCCGGCATCCTCCCGAAGGGCAGGCCACGCCAAGCAGCAGCGCTGTCGCTGCCCTAGGTCCTGAGCCAGTCAGATAGGGGCTGCATAGCTCAGTACGTTATGATTGCTGCCGATGAGACCAGGTAGAGCTGGCTCTATTATAGAGGGTGACTAACCTCATTCGTCCGTTCCAAGTGCATGCTGTGTGGCAGAGGAAAGAGTCCCAGCTCAGGAGCATGCGTGGGGAACGAGACCGAGCACTCTACTTTCTGGAACAAAGCAGAGTCCTTTCCTGTCTCACTCTAGAGGGACAGAAAAGACTATAGCACCATGAAGGATCCGCCAGCCCCATGACACCCATGTGGAGATGGAGTAGCCTTCCATCAGGGGCAGGTAGAAGCCCGTCTCAGCCCCAGGGAGTTACCTAGTCACATCTCAAGACCGTCCACCTATGAAACCAGAAAATAATGTCCCCAAATTATATTACCTAGGATCACTTTAGAAATGCTTTTAGAAATGTAACATTATTTCTATTATTTCCCTGTGCTTTTAGAAAGACAACACAGTTTCTGTTTTTGTAACAGCCTACATGAAGTCACATCTATTATGTTACATAATCTCTCCTATATAAGGATCCAGAAAATAAATGACTCCTTAAATTTGGTGATGGGGATAGTTATTTTTTATAAGATATTTTTATGTTTTTCTTTTTTTCTCCTGTCAGATGACAAGAAATATACAACTCAGGATTTCTCCCTTTCTTTAATCAGAACTAAATGTTCGACTAAATGAGTTATAGCATATCTGATAACATTTATTTCTCTGTTCATGGCAATTGTTTGTTCTATTGCAAATGTAATGCTTTTATTGTCTCATTTGAAATTGCATTAAATTTTGAAAATCTACTTAGAATCCTTTCCTGGAAGCGGAAAAAAAAAAATCCCGAAGAAAAATAAAAAATGGAATTCAGAAAAAATGCTTCCAAGTCTAAGGACAGCCCAGAGAAATAATGCCTCTTTGATAGTTTACAACTGACAATGACAAAAAAAAAAAGTGACATCTCTGACCTTAACAGAATCTTCATAAGAAACCTGAATATGCTCTGTGCTGCTGGTATAAAAAAAGAAAAAAGGGAGTCGATCTTCCTCTTTTCTGTATCTGCCATGAATTTAGGTTTTTACACTTAATTTCATCTCAGTCACTTAGGTACTTAATTTTCTGAACTGTCGCAAAGCTGAACAATATAATCGAAAGGTCGGGAGCGAGGAAGAAATGATGAGAGCAGTTCATGCAAAATGTTTCCCCCCTTTATATCTGGCTTCAGCGAATTTACAAAAAAACTAGAATCAAAAAAAAAAAAAAATCATTAATCAACTCCCAACTTCATAACCCGGGGATCAGTAGTGACGGTCTATACACCTTTTCAAAGAAAGTCAACAGCAGAGTAACAAACAAAACAACACGACACACAACCAGATGAGACATGCTCCGGGTCTGCTTCTCAGAACCACGATTCTCAGGCAGACGTTCTCACCTGTTTTCCGAAAGGCTCAGCGGCCCACTCAAGTTTCAAATAGTCTACATTCCTTCTGCTTCTTTTTCCATCCTTTCCAACTTAATAAACATTTATTAGGTATGAGGCACGGTTCCAGGTATTATGCAAGATACAAGGGTCAACAAAAGGCTTCATCCTGACCCTGAATATTTATCAGAGGGGAAATGTGATTATAGCTGAGAAATTCTCACAAACCTCTTAATAGTGAGTAAAATTACCCCTTTGACCTTCAAAGGATAAAAAAGCAGAAACCTGGCTGCCTTCTGCCACGTCACTTCAGCACCCGGTGCCATGCAGTCGCCATCCGCTAATGAATGCTTACCTGTCTGCATAACTACCAAAAAAGAAAATCTTTAATTTAATAAAGAATTTCTGCAGTTTGAATTTTTTTAAATGGCTATTTTTTTACAGCACCACTCCTAGACTAGATTTACTACCAGTTTTCTTTTTCAAAGAAGGCCAATAACTAACTCTTCCATAAATTATATTTTTATATTTAATAGTCTATATTTTGTCTTTCTATGCATCACTAATTCTCAAAATTAAGATCTGATTCCCTTTGGACGTAACATGCTTTAATAATAGGCTTTACAGATCTTGATTAAAAAAAAAAAAAAAAAAGCCGAACTGGTCACCAGTTCTCTTACGCTTGCGGTAAAGCTGTGGTGAAACATACACTGGTTTAGAAAGTGAACCATTATTCCAGAAGGGCCCTGCCGCACATTTTTACCTCATTCACAGACAGAACGGGAAGGTTGGTCCTGGACGGCTGCCTGGTCCTCGATGCTTTCAGTGGTCTCTTGATCTGTGGAAAGTCCTGTTTAGGAACAAGCGTTTCTGTTGACGTCGACGAGTAATGCCTCTCTAACATCTTTACAAACCACTTAGGACCTAAGAGATTTGGTCTGTGAGTCGCTTTCCGGTGAGCACCCAGGGCCTTCCTGCTTGGAAGGGGCGCGTTTTCATCTTGGCGATACGCAGTGTTTAATGCATGGAATATGCTCGCATTTGATATACTCTGGTTCATGTCCAGATTCTGGGACTTATTCGAACCACCAGCTGCTGTATCAGGAAAGAACGAATCCAAGTTTTGGCTTCTTGCCAGGGTGCTGCACGTTGTACTCTCAAATTCCTTAAGAGTTTTTACTGTCTGATGAACAAGTTTTTGGCAGTGACATGCTTTTGACAAAATACAGTGAGATCCAGCCAGGGCTCTGAGAAGTCTGGCTGACATTTCCACAACCCAAACTAAAAAAAAGAAAAAAAAAAATCAAAGTCAAGTTTTTCTTAAAAATGTTTAAAACATACATACACACACATGTTGTATATAACATGTATTTTTCTAGGTAATAGGCATACTTCTGTAAAACTTGTGCAAAACAGATACATCTTTACCTATGTCTAGCAAAAAATAATAATTAAAAAAATAAATACAAGTATTTCTACTACTTTCTCTTTAGTCAACCTTTGGCCACCTTTCTGGAAGATTATAAGATTACAAAGCTATTGACAAAGACCTTAAAAAAGAAAAAACAGAGTGACAGGATCTCTTCATTTACTTCATTAGCACATCAACTATTAAAAAATCTGTACTTATAAGTTCCTTTATTCAAAACTTCTTGTCTTTACAATGAGATAAGCAATGAGATAAGGCCAGGGAAGCTTCCATGAAACAACAGTGCCCCTGCCATCATGGTGCCAATGGTATTTTGGGGGCAGACAGACATTTTCAACTGCTCATTGTAACTCAGTGGAAAAGGCCCTAGGCCCTATCAAAGGCCTGTAAGTACAAAGAAACGCCTGGAGCTTGCCTAATTTTACATTAAGAGTCAGGAAAGGCTCTCAGGAAAGTCGAAGCTGCTACCTGAATGGAAAGGTGCTTCTCAGGTTGAGGGCAGGCATGGCTGGTGGAGGTGGGGCACAGGATGTCAGACACATGCATGCCCTCCAAAGGAAACATTGTATAAGTAATTTCTTCCCTTATTTACAGTATAAAACATTCGGTCTTTAAAAGTTAGCCTGTAGTAAGCAATTAATAATAAATAATTCTTTTAAAAAATAACATGTCAGGTGCTGGATATACAGATATGAATCAATGATCTCGGAATTTACAGCCCAGCAGGGGAAACAGACAATAATGTGACAGGTACTAAAACACGGGTATGTCCAAATTGCTAGGGGCCCAGAGGAGGAAGCACCTAGGGTGAGGGGTGGGTGGGACACCTTCATAGAGGCGACATTTGCACTGGGCCTCAAAAGGGCAGAGGATCAGCAAATCAAACACTCTAGGTACACAGTGCTGTCTACCCGACAAAAAACGTGCAGCTTCAAGGCAGGCAGGAGTAAGTCGCCTAAGGGATCAGGATTGGAAAGGAGCCAGGGGCCAGATCACAAAAGATCCTGAAGGTTTCTTAGGTTGGAGCTTTCAAGCGCGAGACTCACACGGTCGAATGTATGTTTAAGAAACATATCTTTGGTAATGACATAGAGGAGGAACTGAGAGAGACCAAGACATTGCTTACTGAGAACCTCCTACCCCACAGCGCTCTGCTTCGCTTCACAATAATCCTAGAAGGCATTTTACAGGTCAAGAAACAGGCTTAGGCTGTGAGCAAGTTGCAGAGCTGTAATTAAAACCTAGGCTGTTCCAATTCCAAAATCACTTGTACCTACTCCACTACATCACCCCCCTTAAGAAGAAAGAGGACAAGGATGAGTCACAGCAGTATTGAGGCAGAACCTGTTGTTTTTAAAATATCTTCAAAAGTTGGAATTCTACATTTAGTTCTAGTCTGATGAGTTATTATAGTTCACCTTTAATTGGTACTATTCCTGCCGGCTCAACCACAGGGTTTTAAAGGATCTAATTATAAAAACTTTTAGAAATCTGTGTACAACGACCTGGATTCTTCCATACTATTCTAGGAAATTCTGACCTCCCATTTCGAAAGACTGCCTTCACACAGAGGCTATGTGTAGCACCAGGACGAAGAGGGTTAAAAGTGACAGGATCAGACACGTACAGTTACCAGCTACTGGACAAACAAGAAGTGTGTTTTCTATTTTTGCTGAGAAAGACAGATCTGTCGCATTTAAGGTGCCCGACACAAAAAATACTTGGGCTTTGTTAAAAATTAGCACACGTCTCGAGAAAGTGAAATTTTAATTGTACGAAGTAAATTTAAGGATAAAAGTACTGGATTTTCAATTCCCTTAACAGCTTAATGTAACATTTTAGCATTGGGTTCAGATGCTCCTCCATGTTATCCTTGTTTGATTCTTGATGGTCTCCATCCCCCTGCACACTCAACTCCTAGGCTCATATACTCTGAGCTGTGTAGTAGCCCCTAGGCACGTGTGGCTACTGAGCACTTGTAATGTGGCTCAATAAAATAAGAGAAACTTTCTCCTGTATGTTGTATTTTCACACTGAATACAAAAAAGTAAAATATCTCAATTATTTTTACACTGATTACTTGTTGAAATAATATGTTTAGACATATTGGGATAAAGTAAAACGAATTTCATCCATTTATTTTTACTTTAAAAGCGTCTAGAAAACTTGTTCCACATGTGGCTTGCCTTGTACTTCTACTGGACAGTGCTGCTCTAGACCCTGTCCTTACTGATAACTGCGCTCCCGTATTCTCAATTTCAAGCATCCTACTCCCCAAACACCACTTCCGCTTTTCGGTTCACTTGTTACCCAATGCCAGCAATTCCTCAAATCCAAAAGGACCTACAACTCAACGATCTCACCACTTTTTTTTTTTTTTTAATTATTATTATTTATGCCTACAGCACCTGGTCTTCCTATGTGGTCTCCCATCCAAGTACTAACCAGGCCCCACCCTGCTAAGCTTCTGAGATCAGACATTGGGCTTGTTCAGGGTGGCATGGTCGTAGACCATGGACCGTGGCTCCCCTGGGGTGCGAACCCAGGACCTTCTGCGTGTGAAGCAGACGTGCTAACTGCTACACTGTGGAGCCACGTCCTCACCACCTTTTCATCGTCCCTTACTCCCCAGTTCACTTCCTCCGCATTCAGTTTATACTCCATGGCCTACCATTATAGTCTCTCTCTCGCACCTCAAACCCCGTGCACCCTTCTCTCTGACACTTACATGACATAACCTTAATCTCAATTAAAAATAATTCACCTAATTTGTGCCTGCAGCTGAGTGTGGCTGGAGGCAGTCAACAAACCAGGCCATTTGATTTTACTTTAAAATCATGATTACTCATTACACGTGGGCCTTTCTGCTGCTCAGTAATCTTCACTGTGTTTATCATATTCTACTCTGCTCTCTCCTCAGATCTCCAATGCCTCCTCCTCTTCCACTCTCAATAATGACCTTGCTTCCACAAGCTCTCTGCCATCGACCACCTGCCCACCCATTGCTTCTGTGCCCGTATACTTTGTCTTCCCTTCTGCTGTTTGAGATGAATTGCCCGACTCCATTCAAAGCCAGGTCCCCCATTTGCACACTGAATCTCATCTGTTCCTGCCTACAGAGGGAATGATTAAGCTCTACTGCCCTCCTTCCGTTTATATTTCCCTCTTTAGTGGTGAATTCTTATTAGCATACAACTATGCTTTAATTTCTCTCACAAGTCTCCCCTTCACTACATCTTTTCTCTAAGCTCCCTTCCTTTTAAGCTTTAATTTACTGTCTCCAACTCCTCTGATTTTTCTCAAACACACTCCAATCAGACTTTCATCCCTACCACTTTACAAAAACCATCTTGTCAAGGCCACCAATGAATGACCTCTACATTTCTAAGTCACTTCTCAGTCTTTGTTTTACCTGACTTAGCAACATCTGACACAGCTGATCACCCCACTGTCCTGGAAGAATCTTCTGCCCTTGGCTTCCAGGAGACCACGATGGCCACTTACGTATCACACTGGTTGTCCCTTCAGTCTCTTATGCTGGTTTCTCATCCCCTCAAGAACAGAATGAGCAAAGGCTCAGTATTCCAGCTGCTTTTCTATTCTCAGCTCTTGGAGATCTCACCCAATCTAATGGTCTTAGAGACAATCAATGAATATTAAATATTTATCTCTAAACTACTCTCATTTGCATAAAAATGTAACATGCTCAAAACTCAGCTTCTGAAATCTTTCCAGTCTCTCCCATTCATGAAATAGCAATTACATCCTTATCTTTGCTAAAGTCAAAAACCTAGTCCGCCTCGACTCTTTACTTCGATCTCCATACCCAATCTGTCAGCAAATCCCACTAGCTTTATTCGGGCTAGTTCTTACCAGTAACACTACTAACACTCCGGTCCAAGTTGCTATCTTTCCCAAAGATTATTCTAATAGTCCCTATTGGTCTCCCTGCTTCTGTTCATGGCCTCCTACAGACCCTTCGCAACACAGCAACCAAAATGAGCCTTTGAAAACTTAAGTTGGATCACATGCTTCCTTTGTACAAAATGACAATGGCATATTTCACTTGAAACATTCAAGGCCAAAGACCTTAAAATGGCTTGTGTGGCTCTGTATTCTCTGGCCCTTTATCATGACTCTGATATCTTCTGCAGCTCTGCCCCTTACTCATTTTGCTCCAGCTGCTCTGGCCTCTGGATCTTTGCACTTCCTGTCCCTTTTGCAATTCTCCCAGGTATCTGTAAGCCTCATTCCTTCACCTTCTTCAGACCTTTGCTCAATTGTCTCCTGCCCAGTGAAGTCTTCCCCAACCACTTCGTTTTAAATGCACAACCAGCACTGTCTTCCTCCCTTTGTATTTCTTCATTGCGCTTAACATCACTTGCATAGCTTGTATTTTTATTGATTCACACAACAAACATGAACTGAGTTCCTATCATGTGGTAGACACTGTCCTACTTGCTGAAAATACAGAAAATAGACAACAATCTCTCTTTTTTGAACCTTACATCACATTGGAGTGACAGACAATAAACATGGTAAAGCAGAAAATATATATATTAGTGACAATGTTAAGAGGGAAAAAGAGAAGAGGAACGGACAGATTTGTCTCTCTCCCCTGTAGAATGGAATCTTCTTGAGAACTGCGATTTCATTCATCTTTTGCTCATGCTGTTTTCCTGGGACCACGGTGCCCAGCACACAGTAGGTAGTCAACTCAAATTTTAAGAGTGAAATACAAAGCAGCTATTCATTTCTTGGGCACATTTCCTACTGAAAAAAAAAACGGTTATCAGCTGGGCTGCAAATCAATGAGTAAGTAGCGCTTATCTTCAGGAACATACCTTCCAATTCCTTAAGCTCAAAGTTATTTATCTTTACAGTTACTGCTATGCACTGGTTCAAAAAAGAGTTCAATAAGTGTTTGTGGACTGGGTGCTTTTTAGTCCCAGATAAGGCGACCAAAGATCACTGTCAGAGGCAGGGGGCCATGGCAGTACCGGGAAGCCTGTGACGTGAAACGTTCGGGGAGGCTGGGAGCAAAGGCGGGGGGGCCGCTGTGCAGGACCACACAAGCTGCTAGGGAAAGGCAGTGCACTAACCTCTCCGCGGGAAGAGAACTACAACGCGCCTGGCTGCAAGGAAGAGATAAACACCGCTGCAGGTTCCCGCTTCCCGCAGCCACTCCGCTACAGCACCGGCGCCCCGCCCCGCGCTCGGGACTGCGCAGGCGCACAGAACTCCGGGCCGGGCGGAGCGCGAGCCGCCCTGTCCACGTGACTACGCGACCACGTGACCCCGAGCACGTGACCCGCGCCGCCGCGACCTTTTCCGCTCCTTAGTCCCTGGGATCTCCCGGTCCCTTCTTGCTTCCGCTTCCCTCCCGCTTCCTTATCCGCTTCTCTCGTCGCCCTCCGCTGTCCCGCCTTCGTCCCCGGAAGATCTCTGCATCCTGGGGCCGGCATTGTTTGTCTCTTAGACGGGCAACAAATAAAGTTTCTTCATTCAAGAGCATTTTTTTAACCCTGGTACGTTCCTTTCTCAGCTCCTCCTCCGCGCCGGCACCGCCTCTCTTCTTGCGGCGGGTGAAATCCAACCGTTGGCGCGGGGAACACGGAGATGATGGCGGAGCCTCCGGCGTCTCTCTCCGCCCAGGACGAAGGGTTGGTGTCGCGTTCCTCGCCGGGTCCCTCCGCTCTTTTTTCTCCTCCCGGCTTTTGTGGAAAGCCGGGCCTCGCCGGGAAGCCGTTGGTATCCAGCGGGGAATCCACGACGGGCCGGCAGGCAGGAAGAAGCCCGCTCCCCGCCGGCCGCGAGTTTAGTCCCGCCGTCGGGCACCAATTCCCGGGGCCGCTTCCTCGGTGTCGCCGACTCGCGTGGAGGCGGGGGCGAGCCGGCCCCGGGCCGTGAGTCCGCTCGCTGCGGCCGCTCGCCCGGCTCCAGACTCCGATCGGCTTCGTAGAACCTTCCTTGCGGTGATTCGTGACCTCTTCCGGACTCCACACGACCAGACTTCGAACGCCAGCTGATATTCTCCAGTTATCCCACCTCTCTTTAGTGATCTTTCAGGCGTTTTAATAGGCTTATATTAATTTGTGTTGGGCAGTTCACTTGTCTATAAAGTGATTGTTTTTTTCTTTTTACTCCCGCATGACTTCCTTGAAAGTTTATGCCTCTTCTGCGTCGTCGAGGCCTGTACACTCTTTCAGGGTGTTGCAGAGCAAGGCTTTAATGTTTTAGTAAACGCACTTTTGGGGGGTTAGACTTCTCTGTAAAAGTTAGGAATCTCAGATCTATCGAGAAATGTGTTTCTACTATTGGTCATATTAATTCATAGTCCCACTATTTAAAAAATGCATGTAGCCTTTTGCTTTTTGAGCGTAATGTTACAGATTCTAGGTCAGGCTGTAGATCACTGTAACAAAAAAGTTCATTTGTATATATCGAATGGCTAAATTTATATTTGAGATATGTCCTTTCTCCAAAATATTGCAAAAGCACAAGAACACTTAGAAGGAAATGACCTTACTGAGAGTAGATTGAGGTCAGGGTGCTAATCAGTGATCCAGAATTCTAGCAGGCATTCAGGGTTACGCGAATACAGGAAGTGTGTACTTAAAGTTTGAACGGACGGCAGGCTTCTCTAGCCTCACTTTAGTCCTGGCCTGGGTGGAAATTTAGTAGCTGGAAAAAGTAATACATACTTTCCAATTAAGTAAAATATTCAAAGGATTGTCACTTTTTGCATCTGCTGCCTTGGAAAATGGCATCAATTTATTTAATATTCCTTTTCTTCAAGAATTTAGTAGTGATTTTTAAAAGTTAAATTCTGATCAAAGTAGTTCCTACACATTAAAACCTAATCATTAGGTTGCTCCAAGCACCACAGAATCGAAGTGTTTTTGCAATTTTCTAGCTTTGTAGTTTTACATCCATCATTTGAGGAAATCTCTTGAAGAAATACTCAGGGTGTAATACAGTATTTTAAAAAGATACAGTAAGATACTTGAGTTTTTAGAAGTGTGACGATCTCAAAGTTATAGGTGGTTGGGATAAAGTATTTTCAAAATTATTGTGTCAGCTTTCTTTGTTTTTACTTTGTCTTTGATGAGTTACAGATATAAATGATCAGCCAGGTTCTGTACTCTAAAAACTGCACAGAATTTCACTACTTACTAAAGTCTTTTTCTAACTGAATCGTGTATTTCCTTAAAAAACTACCAACAAAATGATAATTTGTACATTTTGGTTCTTGTTTAAAATCAAGACTAGCTTTGATTTTTTAAATGCAAGTATATTCAAGTTTTTCTTATTTCTAGCTTTTGTTGTCAATTCTAGAAACTCCCTTTTTTTGGTTGGGAGCATGAGATGGTAACATGCCTTCATTTTGTTTTGGGACAAAACAAGGTGGAAGGAGTCATGCGGGTAAGAAAAGGCAGCAGAATAAGAAAGCCTTTGAAAAGAATTAAAATCGGCTAAGAGAAAAGAAAGAAGCAGATCCATAAGTATCTTTTATTCCTTATGTTTTTACTAGCACATTAGAGCGAGTCTTCCAGGCAGTTTTACATCCATGGCCTCATTCATCTTTCTAAGTAGTGAAGTCACTTAGTAATTAACCTGGAAGTAGAGCCTGTTTGATTTCTAGGGAAATTTCTTTTTCTGACCTATCACATTGTTAAACTAGTTTCTGATTAAGAAAAGTAAAAGGAATGGAATGGGAAAGAAGAATGATTAAACAGATTTCAGGGGACAATCTGGAATTGAGGCACAAAAGACTACTCAGTATCCGTGATAAACCAGAGAAATTTTCAGATTTTTCTGTGTCTTAATATAGTAGCCAGACAATGCTGATTTTGCTTGTAATGGTTGTATAAAAAGAAATTTTAATTTAAATGAGGTGATCCAGAAACAGAAAGATGACCAACCAGTCTTCTAGTATTAATGTTACTAAGTTATATACTGTGTATGTTACTTTTCTAGATCATATGTTTATCTTACAATTAAAGACCGAATACCACAAATCTTAACCAAGGCTATTGATACATTACATCGACATAAAAGTGAATTTTTTGAGAAATATGGAGAGGTAAGAAATGTGTTGAACTTTAATTTTTTTGTTACCTCTTTAACAGAAGCTGTTTTTCCTCTGTGATAATGGTCATTTCACCCGAAGATAATGAAAGGACTTTGGTTAATAAGATGAAACTTGGAAAAAAAAGAATAGTGAGGCAGGAAAATGTTGATATGAGACCTCTGCGTGCTTTGATTTTCAACTTAAGAATTCTAAATTTAAATGTTTATAATAGTTTGTGAAGACGATGTAGTTTTGAAATATAGTAATTTTTTCCTTCTAAAGTTTAGGTACATAAAAATGTGCTACCCTAGATGCATTATTTATATATATGTGTGTATGAACAGTATGTAAAAATTAATTATATAGATTTTTCATGTATTTTTGTATATAAATGTTCTATATTTCTGCAGAAAGGCATGGAAGCTGAAAAGAAAGCTATTTCTCTTCTTTCTAAATTACGGAATGAACTGCAAACAGATAAGCCAATTACCCCCTTGGTTGAGAAGCTTGCAGATACTGACATATGGAATCAGTACCTAGAACATCAACAGAGTCTTGTCAGTGAAACCGATGGAAAACCAAGGTGGTTCTGCTCGCCGTGGTTGTTTGTGGAATGCTATGCGTATCGTAGAATTCATGAAGCAGTTATCCAGAGGTAGGTACATAACTGTCAGGTAAATGTTTAGATAATTTACGCTTCGAAGTTATAAAATGGTAAGTTTAAAAATAAAAGCTAGTGAAAGCCTGCATTTAGTTCAGCAGATATTAATAGCACTCTTGGACATTGTTGCAAATGTTATTGCTATAATAAATTCTTGGCAGTTATAATCCACTTGCCTGGAATAGACATAAGGTTGAATATCTGAAATGGAAACTAATTTAAAATTCTTTAAAAGACTCACTTTTCTTCTAGAGTAAAACAGATTGTACTTATTGGGCAAAAAAAATGTTAATGTGAAATAATTACATAAAATACCGGACAAAGTAAGCATATGTTTTGTTTTAAATACATAACGTGCCAATTAATTTGGTATAAATCAACAAAATAGTGAATCACTGCATTGGTTGATGCACTATCTTACTCTTTAGCCCTGTGTTTTAATGGCCAGATTAGAAAAAGACTCAAAGGTAAACAAACATATGTTCTAAATAATTTTTATAAGCTAGTTTACACTAATTTTTCCTAAAAAATTATGATTTATAGAGCAGAAGAAAATGTAATGTGCATCATTTTTTAGCTCACAGATAATTTAAAGCCATCAATCCAACACTAATAGTAAAACAAAATTGGGAAACATGCATAAATTTGAGTCCATTCATGGGCTTTTTTTGTCTTTATAAATTATTAAAAATCACAGTTTGTTGTTTTTGCAGAATAAGTATGTTTTAGGACTTCTGCTCTAAAAGCAAAATACACTATGTATTAAATATCTAGCACACTACCTGCCATACAGAAGGCACCCAAGCAAAAGACTACTGCTGATACCAGGAGCTGGCATTCGTCAAATACCAGCTACGTTCCAGTTACTTTGCAACTCAGAAAAGTGTAGGTATTACGGTTTCCATTGTACAGTATTTGAGCCTGGTCTATGTAAAGTAGGTTAGAGCCTGCATCACACTACCTTTTTCCAAGTGATAGATTTGGACGTCTGTCAGGAACTAATGTTAGCCTGAAATTCTGGGTGGTGGTTTCATAATTTTGGAACACATATGTGTTATTAGCCAAAGCTGCCCAATTGTTGAAAGACTGCGTAGCACCCTGAAAAGGTTTGGTGGAGTTTGGAAGTTAGAAAGGTAAAAGGTAAAAGGATTGTTATTTTCTGAGTTTGATTTTAGAGGTAGATCAGGTTCACAGAATAAAAAAACCTAGGGCAGAAGTTTACAAACGTGAGTACACTTTTATAACCCAGTTGAGGAGGGTTTGTTTTGTTGTTAGCATGCGGATTTTGAAAGAAATACTGATGATTTAATTTGTGGTGGAGCCTGGGCAGACCTCAGGGAGATTCTGCACAGCTTGGGTTGATCACCACTGGTCCAGGAATAGCTTATAAAAAGAGATAGAGGCAAACTTAGGAGCTCTGAGTTCCAGAATGGAGACTGTTATTCAGCTGTAGATGTAGAAATCTCTATGGGTAACCTTTGTGACAGATACTTGAAGGTCTGAGGATTTGTATTATATTGTAGCAGAACTCAGGTTTTAGGTCAGTATCAGAAATTTCCGTCTTACAGCATAACTAGCACGGAAATAGTTTTCAGAATTTGTCAGGGTTCTTGTAGGTGAAATTCCTGTTCTGGGTCAGTGACAGCTTTACAGTGACCAAAGAAGGATTTTTTAAAAAAACTTTTTGTAGGATCTCAAAACACACACACGTTTAAAACATTGTATGTTGACTTTATTGCAGTATAATATACGTACATAACAGTGCACAGGTATTAAGTGTTCAGCAGTCTTTACCAGCACACTCTTGTGTCTCTAGTTGCCCAGATCAAGAGGGAGACCCTTACTAGGACCCCCGAAGCCCTCCTTGGGTTCCTATCCAGTCACTACCATCACCGCCCCTTCAGGATAACACAGTCCTGATCTGCGTTAGTTTTGCCTAATCTTAAACTTCATTTAAAGTAAATTATATGGGATGTGGTTTTGTGTCTGGCTTCTTTCACCATTATGTTGATGAGATTCATCCATACTGTTTACATATTGTTGTAATTTGTTTTTACTGCTGTATAGTATTGCATTTACACTCTATTTACCTATTCTACTGTTAATGGATATTCGAATGGTTTTCAGTTTGGGATTATTATGAAGAGAGCTGCCACAAACATTCAAAGACACGTATGTGGTGAACGTATGTGTGTGTTTATTTCTAGGAGTGAACCACCGGGTCATAGTATATGCATGTATATAGCTTTAGAGATTCTAAAATAGCAAAATTTTACAATCAGAAATCACATATAGTTATGTGAGTTTACCCTCTTAAATACAATAGGCACATTCTTAATATGAAATGTGACTTTAAACTAATGAATGATTTGTTAATAAAACATTAGAACAAAGGCTGACAAACTTTTTCTATAAAGGGCTAGGTAGTAAATATTTTAGGCTGTGGGGGCCACAAAGTCTTTGTCAAAGCTACTCAGCTCTGTCACGGCAGTGCAGAAGCAACCCTAGATGGCACATAAAGGCATGAGCCTGGCGGTGTTCTAAGAACACTTCATTTATGGACACTTAAATTTTAATTTCATGTGTTATGAAATATCCTTTTAATTGTTTTTAACCATTAACAAATGTAGAAACCATTCTTAGCTTACAGGTTATATAAAACAGGGGTGGGCCAGATTGGACCTACAAGTTATAGTGTGCTGACCCCTCCACTTGAACCTCTGCTACCAAAAACTTTTTATCCTTTTAAGTCTCTGTGAGAGACTGATTTATTTCAGCAATGCTGCCATTGCTGAAAACACCTTTTAATTCTTTATAGCTTATTTCAGAGCCAGTTTACAAGCCTCAGAAAGAATATTAGTCTCATTGTTTTTTAGTCACTCCTCATATTTGATCAAAAGTGTTTTACGCCATTTGATTGACATACCTCATTCTAATGAAATTGCTCTGAGTGACTTTTGACTGTTTCCAAAAAGGAATTAACTCCAAAGGTTGACGATAGGCTATCACTGACAAGACGTCTAACAATGTGCCATAGGTTCTGAAGAAAATTCCGAAAGTGCTGTGAGCAAAGGCAGCATTCTTGGGATAAGGGGGCAGCCCCCAAAGTGACTGGCTGGAAGGAGGCAGCGATCCTTTGGATGTATAAATTATGGTGTGTTTTTATTTTTGTTTTTTTTAAATCAATCCCATTAACTCCATTATGTCCTTTTTACTCTAAGGTGGATGACCCATGGAAAAAAGTAGTTAATTTAGAAGATCAGATAATCTGAATGTCTTTTACAGTTGAATCTGTAAACACTGTTATGCCAGTATATATCTTCTTAGTTATAATTCCTTAGGCCAGTATTAGTGTTATTTGAGATCTCCTTGGGCAGCATGAAGAAGTAGCCGTACATAGCCGTTGGTCAAAGACACCTTGGGAATTAAGGTTGCCAAAAAAAATCTACATATAAATGATCAAAATTCATCATTATAATAAAATTTACATTAGTATTGTCTGATTTATCTCAAGTAGTCATTAGTTTCCCATAATACTCTGTGTTTGACTTGATTTGTGATTACTAAAGCAGTTGTCTTGAGATTTTGTTTCTCTTATTTGTCCTAGAAACCTTACTGGATAAATAGTTATGGCTATAGTGACAAATTATTTAGAGACTTTGGCAGCTAATTAAAATGAGTTTGGGGGATTTATTTTGTATAATTTGATTTATTTTGTGTACTTTGATTATTATTTTGTGTAACTTGATCTGTGTTATATCTAGTGTCTATTACCAGTAATTTTTGAGACCGAGTGCTACTATTCTCTTTCATTAAGGAATTGTAATTACTCAAATGTTTCAGTTACATAAATGTTTCACTTATCTTTTCTCCTACTTTATTTAGTCCACCCATCGATGACTTTGATGTATTTAAAGAATCAAAACAACAAACCTTCTTTGAGTCACAGGAATCTATCATTGGTATATGTACTTACCTACAAGAGTTGGTGAAAAATATTGAAGATCTAGATGAAAATCATCTGAAAAATGAGTTTTTTAAACTTCTTCAGGTAAATATGATAATCTCTGGAGTGTATGTGTTTACTTAAACAGCTAAAAAAATTGGCACACATTTTCAACAAAGCATGTATATACATTGTCTTTTTTAGTTATAATTGACCTTTTTAAAAAAAAATTTCAGTAATAGTGTTATTCAGGAGATGAAAATCTACTTAATTTCTGAAAATGGTTTTGAAATCTCTTCTGCTCCACCTAGATGTGATTTTAGTGGCTTCATAGCTTCTGTCATCCTTGAGAGAATACTTTGGTTCGCCCATCCTGACTGGGGCTTGAATGCTGGTTTTGTTGCTTATTTGTGGTTGTACATGAGACTAGTTATTTAATTGCTCTGAGCTTTAGTTTCTTCATCTGTTAAATGAGGATGATATTGTATACCTCGCAATTTGGTGTGAGAGTTAAACTAGATTCATTCATGTGAGTGTTGAGTCTGGAACACAGCAGGTGGAGACTCAGGTGGGCAGTGGCCTATTTAATATGGTTCTACTACATTTTCCCATCTATATAGTATTAATTTTAGTTTTCCATTTTCATTCAAAACATTCTTAAATTTGTGTAACTAGATTTGGAACTATTTGAAAACGTATAGTTTTACACAGCAGTATCTTCAGCCCTCACTTCATAGGAAAAGTTAGAAATAGTTTTAGGAAGAGTCGTTAGAAAGTGTCGTGAAGAGAAATAAAGCAGGGAAGGGGAACCAGGAATGTTGGAGCGGGGCGGGGGCTCTGTGTTAAGTGGGCTCCCAGGGAAGGGCTGGTGACTTGGGAACAGACCTGAAGCAGGTGAAGGAGCAGGTCACGCGCATGGCCTGGGTGGAGCTTTTCTGCGAGGCTTGAGTTGGAAGCCCGCCAGGGGTGTGAGAAACTGTAAGGGGATTCTGCAGGAAATGAGGAGTGAGAGGGGCTGGAATGGCCACAGCAGGCCTGGTTGTCTAAGATAAGGACTTGGGTTTGATTCCCAAAATGAGATGGGAAGCTGTTAGAGGGTTTAGATTAGAGGAGTAAGATCAAGTGACTTATTTCAAGGATTGCTTCTGAAAACAGACTGAAGAGGCCCCAGAGTAGAAGTGTGTGTATATGTGGGGGGTGGGAGGAGGGAGGGTCTGTTTTTCAAATGACTTAGGTGAGTGACGACTGGACCAAATTAATAGTGTAAGAGATGTTAAATTTCACCAGATCCTAGATATATTTTGAAGGTAGAGACTTCAGAATTGCTGACAGGTTGTGGGACATTCCAGTCCTGATGGAACTTTTAGGGCAAGCAGAGTAAGCCGAGTGGCTAAGAGTGGCTAAGACGGAAAGGCTTATTTTGAGTTTGGAAGAAAAGTTGTCAGGGTATTGTTAACTAATAAACTTAGTTATCTCCTCTGAACTATCCTTTGTGTTTAGATCAGAATTAAGAAAAGGAGAAAATTAGCATGTTACTCTTTACCCCAGCTAGCCCATTCTTTCACGGAATGGTTGTCTTTGACTATGTTCTTTGTCCTGTAAGTGTAATAAATTGTGAAGAAGAAGGACCATCAGTGTATTTTCTGTCATCTAGTTCGGGTGGCTACCCTAAACTGCCTCTCTGCTCCCCAGTGGGCGAGGCCAAGGTCACCTCCCGTTAGTGCGCACGATTACTGGCAGGTTAACTTCCTACTAGGATCCTGAAGCTGCTGCTTTAGTTTACAGGGGACACTGATCAGTTTTTAAACGCCATAGAACTCCACCACTGTCCACACAAACATTTTGACGTCTACTCTGTCAAACACTGTTCTTAGTTGCCAGGCATGGGATGGTAAGAAAAACAGACCAGTCATCACTGTCATAGAACTTGTAATCTTGAGGGAATATAGACAATCAGATGAGACACAAATTGCTATAGAGTTAATTACAGGCTGGAAGGTGGCGTGAAGCAAATGTGCAGGAGGCCGACGGAGACCCTGAGCTTGTCTGGGTGAGCTGTATCTGCACCGTAGTGTGTTTCTTCATCACACTTGGACTTAGGCATCAAAAAAACTCCATTCATTTATCTTTCTTTTAAAAATGATATTCCTATTTGGAACATGCATTTCCCCCTTATTTCAAATCACGCAAGAGTAGAGTGCGTTGGGGCTAATGTTTATTGAGTACTTCTATATGCCAGCTATTGGGTACCTCACTTGTACCTATTGTGTTAATTCTCACAATAACTCTATGAGGTACTATTATTATCTCATTATTCGGTTTTGCAACCGGAGCCTTAGAGGTCATAGGTAACTTACCAGTGGTCATTAATTAGAAATGCTGGGATTTAAACACAAGTCTGTCTGATTCCAGAGCCTGTACTCCTAAATGTGTAATTTTTGTTATAGCTTTTTTAAAAAATAGGGCTGTATACCATTTCCTACAAAATAAACTTGAGTGTTATTTCAATTTAAAGTAGAATAATAGATTTTTAGAGTTGAAAGGGTCTTTAGATATCACCTTGTCCAATTTCTTTATAAGGGAGAGAACTGAATCTCAAAGAGGTTGAATTCAGTAAAAAAAATATGAGTAGTTTTAGGGGAGGCTGGGAGAAAAAAGGAACTTTTATTTTTCTCTTTACCCTAGATTATAAAGTAAACTGTAGCCTCTTTTTTTTACAGAACTGATCACGTTCTCATATTTGCAAGATGCAAAAACTCATTAAATAGTATAATAGGTCATTAAAATGATTGAAAACATTTTTTTAAAGTTCATTATGTATTAACCAATTAAAAATTTCATATTTTACCTTTTCATACAGTAACATGTAAACATCATCTTTGCATTATTAGGCAAAGTGTAGTTTGATGGAGACGTTATGTTACGAGTTTTGTAGAAATGAATTTTATGAATACTTTTAGCAACCTCTCCCTACATAATAGTTTTTGTTGGTAATTCAAAAGAAGGGTAAATGTCTTGTACCTTTTCTTTTTCAGGTTTCGTTGTGGGGAAATAAGTGCGATCTATCTATGTCAGCTGGGAATGTCAGTTTTCAGAAGACCAATATAGATTCCTTGGAACACTTCAAACCTTTCATTTTAGTGAATGACATGGAACGCCTTTGGTCATTGCTTAGCAATCGCAAGAAAACAAGAGGAAAAGACACTGTTAGTAGAGTGGATATCGTTCTGGATAATTCTGGTTTTGAACTTGTTACAGATTTCATATTAGCTGACTTCTTGTTGTCTTCTAAGCTGGCTACTGAGGTCCATTTTTATGGAAAAACTATTCCATGGTTTGTTTCTGATACTACTATACATGATTTTAACTGGATAATTGAACAAGCAAAACATTCTAATCATAAGTGGTTGTCCAAGTGTGGGGTTGACTGGGAAAACTATATTAAAATGGGCAGATGGGTTTACCATGGTCATTTTTTTTGGACGCTCCCTCATGAATTCTGGGCAATGTCTCAGGTTGCTCCTGACTTATATGCTGAATTACAGAAAGCACATTTAATTTTTTTCAAGGGTGATTTGAATTATAGGAAGTTGACAGGCGACAGAAAATGGGAGTTTACCATTCCATTCCATCAGGCTTTGAACGGCTTCCATCCTGCCCCTCTCTGCAGCATACGAACATTAAAATCTGAGATTCAGGTCGGTCTGCAGCCTGGACAAAGTGAGCAGCTCACAGCTTCTGACCCCGACTGGCTGACCACCGGGAAATACGGAATATTTCAGTTTGATGGTCCGCTTTGACCTGGTTCGGAGCTCTAAGCTGGGTAGAAAGATCTGACGGGCAGTTTTAATCTTCAAAACAGCAGTGTGAATTTAGTCACTCGACTGCTCTCTGTTAGTGCTGGGAAGCTTGGCTTCTTGGTGCTGTTACACATACTCAGGATGCTTTTTCCTTTGAACATCTCGACTCCCTACTTTGGTTCAGAGATAGATGGATTAAGCTAGTTATAGATATTTACTTATATGTTGGAATCTTAGTAACTTATTTCAAGTTAAATGCATAATTTCAAGTGATTTTTAGGAACTTTTCACTAGGCAGAAAGCAAAATATAAGTGGGTAAGTTAACTTTTAATATGCTGCATGCTATTTAATCTAAGAAGCATGGAATTTTATTAAACTCGATTTTGGGCCCTGGAAATAAGGGCTCTGAGAAGATATATCTTAAATATGCTTTGTAAAGAGGCATTTCTTAGAACTGTGATATTTGAATGTGTGAAAGTAAAACTTACCTCAATAAGTTAATTCTAAATTTTGTTCTTAAATTTTACTTCATTTCAATGGCTCGTTTTATTTGCATGCATTTGCACTTTGATTGACCCATGGAATGGATGGTGGGAAACAAAATGAGAATGAAAGAAATCGTATTTGAAGGAAGATGTAATATCTTTAACATTCTATTTATGATATCTGTAACTAAAATATTAATTATTTTAACAAGTGTTTTAAGTGAACAGATTTTTAGATTGCTCTGCAGTTTTAAAAAAAACGCTTTATGAAAGGTTCTTGTGCATCAAAATTGGAAATACTACCAATGAATTGATTCATTTTCTACATTCTTTAACATTTATTGGTGATCGCCAGATAATATAAACTACATTTCAGGTCAGTTTGTTTTGAAACTGAAATTGGAAATAAACCTGGAAATGTTTTCTTGCACTAGAAAAATAAAATGAATTGTATTGAAAGTCACATTGGTTTTATTTTCCAATGGGGGAAAGGTAAGGGAAGATTTAAAATGAGTGTATATAATGAAGAAACTCATAATGTGTATTACAGCTGTTGCCAAAACAGTTCTCAAATTATGTCACTTAAATGAAGTTATAACGTATGCCTTTGTTTAATGTTTATAGAAAGCTGCACATTTTAAATTTACTTGATCTGCGTGTGTTCCTGTTTTAAACATTTAAGTTACTTAAGTACTGAGCATATTCAAATTATTTGTAGACACTTCACATAAGTTAAAACACAGTTGTATATTTGTGTCGACTTTCTAGCCGCAATGTGAGCTCAAGTGTAATATATTACATTTTCCAAAGCACTGGATTTTTCCTGTTTTTACCATGTTTTAAGAAAATGAAATTAGGATGTATGAGGGAATAGTTCACTCCGCCTACAAAAAAAGACCGAGAAGCAAACGAGAACAAGCAGGAAAGGTGGCACCGTGTGAGGGGACGTCAGCGGGGCATTTAGAAAAACGCTTCGCAGCGGGGGCCCCACCTGTAGCTTTACCAGTTAATTTTTTTTGAGATTTGATCTACCTATAATTCATCATTTAAAGTGTACACTATTTTAGTATATTCACAGGATTGCGAAGCCATTACCCAAATCTAATATCAGAACATTTACATCACCCCTAAAGGAATCGCGTACCATTAACAGCCGTTCCCCATTCCCCCCTCAGCATTTGACAGCCAGGAAACTACTTTCTGTCTCTGGGTTTGCCTATCTGGACATTTCATATATAAATAGAATCACAAAACATTTGGTCTTTTGTGACTAGCTTCCTTTCAAGGGTCATCAGATGCTGTATGTGTCAGTACTTTATGCCTTTTTATTGCTGAATAATACTCCGTTGTCTAGATATACCGCATACGGAGGTACATACTCATTCATCAGTGGATGGACATTTGGATTGTTTCGCTTTTTGACTTATGAATAATGCTGCTATGAGCATTCATGTATAAATTTTGTGTATGCTTTCAGCTCTTGGGAATATACTTGGGAGTGAAAGTGCTAGATCACGTGGCAGCTGTATTTAATGTTTAGAGGAGCTGCCAAACTTCTCCAAAGTGTTTGCGCTGCTTTGCGCTCCCACCAACAATGCATGAAGGCTCCAGCTTCCCCCACACGCTGTTCGCCTTGGCGTCGCCCGTGGTTTTGATTACAGCCGTGCGCCTGGGCGCGAAGTGGTATCGTTGCTGTTTGGATTTGCGTTTCCCCAGGGAGGAATGGTGTTGAGCGTATTTTCATGTACTTACCGGCTGTTTGTATATCTTTTTATTTTTGGAGATGAGTCTAATTCCTTTGTCTATTTCAACTTAGGTTATCTATTATTGAGTTGTTAGAGTTTTTATGTATTCTACCTCATCAGATATTATTCGCAAGTATTTTCTCCCATCCTGTGGGTCATCTTCACTTTCTGGATGGTATCGTTTCCAGCGCAAAAGTTTTAGATTTTGATGGTCTTCTTTCTCTCTCTTTTTTTCTTTTGTTGCAGAACATCGGTTTTTGAACTTCTTAACATCCCTTAAGAGCCAACAAAGAGGGACCGAGACAGACACCCACCCAATAGACGGAGCTCTGCGTGCGGCTCTCTCCCATTCCCCTGCTTGTTTCCACCCCAGCCAGTCTGGCCTATGTGCGTTTGGCGTAGGTGCAGAGAAGCATGAGGCTCTGGGGTCTGCTGGGCGTGGGCTTGCCACCGAAGAGCTGAGTAATCTCGGTAACTTCTCCAAAATAACATCTGCAGTTTTTTCAACTGCTGATATATGTTAAGTACGAAGTAACTCCCAGAGAAAGCAGCTCATAAATTTCATGTAATACATTTTTATCAAGACATAGACCCAATATCTTAGGTGTATTATGATGGAAATGTGGATGAAGGGCAGGTAAATAGGTGGAAGATGGTGGTTTATGCTCCATAGGTTTATGCTGCTTTTTGATTGAACAAACAGATGGACAATATTTGTTGGGATGCAGCCTTTAAAAAAAAAAAATCGCAGTATTTTGTGTCAAAATATAGTAATGCTTTTGAACCTTTTAAAAGCCAGAACCCATGTTGTTCATCCTCAAGGTCATGTTTCTGTAAAAGAATTGCCCAATGTCAGCATAGTTCTTACTCTTTTACTTAGATTTTATGAAAACCCCAGAGTGGATTGAAAACATTCAGAGTTAGATTTATTAGAATTCTCTCTCACCCATTTTCCTAATAGCTCTCTGGCCCGAATCCCACTGAACTTTGCTCTGGTTCTCCTCCCTCCACCAATCTCTCTGTCATTTTCTCTTTTTTGCAGGGTCAAGGGTACTGAACACTTGCACACTTTCTTGTCTTATTATCTAGATGAAGTGCTAATGTCATGTCTGACAGTAAGCAATAAGTGACATCTTGAAATTACAGAAAATGAGTAAAGCCGAGGGAAAAGATGGAGGAAAACAAGAACATAATCCTACCACCTCCAAACACCCCTGTTAAGATTTCGATACCTATATTTCTAAATTTTTCTATATATATAGTTATATTTTCATCCTTCTAAGATAAAAGCAGGATCATACCCTTTAAAAGATTTTTTAAAATTCTCAAGTATGTTTCCAACTTCTGAAGTTTTTGGTTAGTTGGTTTTGTTGTCATTTTCCTTTTGTGATTTTCTAGTTTACTAATTAGTTTCTGCTGTAGGGATAGAAATAGAGTTTAAAATGTTTTTTTTCTTGGATAGCAGTGTGACATGGAAACTCATAATGGTCTGGGACTCATAAATCCCTGGTCTTCTTTAACCATATGACCTAAGTCACATTCTCACAATTTTACTGGAAAAGGGAGAAGTTATTTCTGGTCAACGTGAACTGCATTCAATCTCAAATTTGGATTTCCCTAGGGATGGAGCCTGGAGTCATGCTGAAAGAGATCAGCATTCTGGCATCCCCTAGTGGCCACCTGCATCTTCCCTAAACCCGGTAAACCCAATCCTTCCTTCCCCTTCCTAAATTACAGGCAGGGTGGCAACTGTCGCAAGTGGAGCATCATCAGTGGGTCTCCTCACCACACACGTTCTGCCTTCTTGCTGTTCCTTGGTGGGTCAAGCATCCCCTTTCAGTTTATTTAATCTTCACCCCATTTTCGGACCTTTTAGAAAACAGAAGGGAAAAATCGGGCCCTACAAACATACTTCAAAAGCATCGATTCCTGTTGCCCGTGCGTTTCCTGGGGCAGCCACCGACTGCGTCCTCACACGTGTCGCCTCGCACACCGCACCGAGCACAGAGTAGGTGCCCGGTGAGTGACTGGTGGGTGGGCGGTGCATGCCGGCGTTTGAGATAGACTTTAAACCTTCGAGGTGACGCTGTTCAAATCGAAGCCTGAGGATAAAATGGGTCTGCTAAGACGGCCTGATCAATTAGATCAATTAGTACTTGATGAATGAACGAAATATATAATTGTCAGTTTTTCATAAATAGATACATTTTTGAATACTGTTTCATTCCATCAGTATCGTATTGTGATCCATTTCCCATTTGTTAAGCTTTTTTCAAAAAAGGTTTTTAATGACTACAAACATTTCATCATATAGCTAGGTTTTATTTTCTTTTGCTACGTAGAGGGTTCAAAATATTTGCTATTATTAAAGAAGCTGAAACGAGCATCTTCAGGCGACTTAATGCCTACCTGTTAAGATTCGCAAGTCTTCAGTTACTGTCAATGACTTGAAGTCACCTGATTATTCTGTGTCCTCCTTGAATAGTGTTTGTATTAAACTTATAGCCCCAAACTCTCAATCTCAAGTAATTGCTTTATATAAGGTGAGAAGTTGCTTTTCTTCTGACTTAAAAAAAAAAAAATGTATACCATACATAGACCATGCTGATGACTTTTAATCCTGCTTGAGTTCAATACAAAGTTTAGACACAAGGGGGAGATCTTTAGCATAATAAAGTGGCTGGATTTTTCTTCTGCACTATTTAGTACAGAGATTTCAGCAGGAAAAACTGGCAGAGTATAATTTTCATTGTTGACTACACACATTCCTGTGGTTTCAACTTTAAAATCATTACACTGGAGCTAGGATTCTGGCATGATAAAACAGGTCACAGAGGATAAAATTGTGTCCTCATGCTTTTGTTGCCTGTAATTTCCTGTATATGTATAACGCGACAAAATATTACAGTGGTTTATCTTAGAAGTATATTAAAATACATATATATGAAAATAAAAGAAAAAGTGGAAGAAAGAAATAGAATTTTGTTAACAATGTAGAAAAGTCACACTACAAAAGACTTTGTAAGAAAATATAATTGCTTTCCATTCACTTAACCTTTGCTTGAAGGAAAGAAGCAATACTGTATTTGTTTCCTTATTTTGTAAATTTTAATGCAGCGGTTTAATTTTTACCATGATTGAAAGAATTTAAAGGAACTAATATTCCAATTCTGTCTTACATTTAAGAAGATTGGGCCTAGTATGTTTTCAACACAGCAGTTCTACTGGTGTCAAAGGCATTCAGCAGGTAGAATCCAGGTGGTCTGTAAATTTTGGTGGGAAATTTCATCTTTATTTGCATTAATATCTAAATGAAATTTAGTATTTCCTTCAATTTTGAATATGGGCCATAAACCTCAGCATATTAGCAGTATCTGTACCTTTGTCATCTGTGGAAATCAGATATTTTCATAATATGTTACAGTTATTTTAGCTATCTTGAAATACTGTTTCATAATGTCAAAAATCTAGATCCTTTATTTGGAGGAATTAATGGGACAAAAGCAGGTTAAGAATACCTGCTCTTAACTTTCTCCTTTCCCTTCAATTCTTCTTTTGACAAAATTAGTGAAAGGTACATTGGGTTTGTATATTTAGAGGCAAAGAGGAGACACATTATAACCGTATTTTCTCTTCCCACCTCAAACTTCACTTACTACCAATCTTCTATTGTTCAGCTAGTTTCCTTCCAAGAGTCTTTAAAAGAAATAAAGGATTTCACATGTGCACATGGATTGAAACATCTTAACCTTATCATTAGGAGGTTTTCTTTTTTAAAAAATAAAAAGATTAAAAGGTACTTGGAATGTTTTTCCTATTAGAACTCTTTAAAATATTTTAAAGACCCTAAAAATCAGAAATCAGAAAGAGCTGTTAGAAATATAAAGCAAGGAATAAAATAAAATTCAACAAAAATTTCATGTATACTCTCAATATTTATGATAATAATTGATGATCAGTGACTACTGAGATCGATGCCTTGTAATCATAACAGGTACCACTTACGGAGCACTATGTTCCATGCCCAGCGTTAGGTGCTTTACTCATAATGTGGTGTGATGTCCTCATAAAAATTCTGGGAGCATTTTTTTTTTTTTTATTCCATTAAACCTAAAAGAGCACCGAGTCTCAGTGATTTCAACAAACACAGGGCCACTCAACTAGTCAATGACAGAGCCAAAATTTAAACTCTTGTCTGCTGGATTCCAAAACTTAAGTTACAGCTTTTATTTGAAGTTACTATGCCGTTAGCATAAGTTGTAATCATGTAATTAAATTCTTTTTAAAAACGAGTAAATATACTATCAGCAGAAATTTGAGCCATCAAATTATGTGGATAACCCATATTATGAGTTAATAATATGTTGATGTCTCAGTGGAAGAAAAAAACCCCAGCAAGATGTTAATTTTTTGTTTTAAAACAATGATTTAGAACAGAGGCGGTTGGGAATAGATTGTTTTTCTGTATCACTGCCTTTTGTATTGTTGGGCACATATGAATTCATGAAAATTTACAGTAGGCCGAACACACTGAGAAAGGAAGTCTTCTCTAAAAATGTTAGTATATTGGGCTGAACATCAGCATATCCAGTAACGAAAAGGATTCCTCTTGTATTTCAGGCCACCAAACAACTGAAACCCAGTGGGTAGTTATTTTGAAGGGAAATTATTCCTGAGAACAGATGGAAGTGATTTGATGAGAATGAACTGGCTCATTCTTCCAACCAAAGGGATGTTATAAAAATTGTTTTGCTATCTCGGTGAAACTCAGAATCTGTTTATGTGAATGACTCCAATTCTTGTCCGATCTTTGAAAGCATTGCTGATAAATCGTTTAAATGGGGAACACTATTGTATTAATTTGCAAAAGTATGCCTTAATTCTATATTCCTATTTCCTTTCTCATGAGTTCCCGAATGGAATGTGATTTGAACTGCTGAAACCCCAATAATGGTGATCTTAGAGAAGACCCATCAGCTGCCGTCCATTTTGGAGGTGGGTTCTTGTTTAGAGTTAGTAACTGGGGCAAGGAATCTGAATTCCAGTCCCATCTCTGTTGCTAGCTAATTCTGTGATTTTTAGCTAGTGCTCAATTATTCTGCTGCTTAATGCCCTTGATACATAAGCAGTTAAGCTTGTTTTTAGCTCTTCCTATGATTTTGTGATCCATTTGTCTGTGTTTTTTTAATAGGCACCAAGACAGGTCAATTCTGTTTACTCTTCTTGCACAAAAGTTGGCATTTTACCTTCGTGGAAAATTCTGCTTCTCCATATTTTGTTTATGTCATTTTTTTCTTCATGGAAAACTCTGCTTTTTCTTTCCACAAATCTCTGTTTAAGACATTGAAAGACTGGCTAATTTCTTTTGTGATTCCTGTCTATAAAATGATGACTTCCATCTCCACACAGGGCAGGTCGATGGTACCTTTTAAACATGACAGAGTGCTTTTGCAAGCTTAACCATTTTTGGAAATTTTAAATGGTTTCTGTAAGACAAATCATGAGGATATAATTAAATATGTTGGTAAGTAAGAACTGAAGGATACAATTTTTCAGTTAAAAGAACTGATTGGAAATATTCCACATGGTAGACGGCAGACACATTAGACAGAAATTCTTCATGAGACAGAGAAATATTACATTGAGGTGCTTGACTTAGCAACAGGACTCCAAGAGCAGAAACTGAAGCGGACACTGTCGAAAGACTACAAAAGTCATTTATCCTTTGCCCTGGCAAAGCCACCATCTTTCTCCATATTGGTACCACTCCTTTTTCCAATGATTGCTCTTAAAAAGAGGCCTGTGGAAGGAAATATCCTTCTTCTCCCTATGGAGGTTTTCATGCCCGGATGTGATGCTGTATTTCTTCATTTTACGTGAGATAGCACTCTTAGAGAATAAGGATAAGAGAATAAGAAACTTGCCAGTGGTAGCAGGTAGCAGAAGCTGTGTTTGTACAAGGTCAAAAGGGCCCCAACCCATAGTCTTTGCCACCATTTACACTGCCCCCTACAATAACACTCTTTCACACATGTTGCAAAGCACTTTATGCTTTACAGAAGAATTTGCATACTATGTCATGTCATCACAAGAGCACCATGAGATAGGTTGTTATTACCTTAACTTGACCTATGGGGCAACGGAGGTTCGGCAAGGTCCACATAGCTAATAAGTGGCTGAATTGGGCTAATAAGGGCAGAGCTTCCAAGTCCTCCGCTCTCTCTATGGTCTGATAAATTCTTGAGGACAAGCATCTCTCAGAGATCAGAAATATCACTCTGAAAAGTCAGGCTTTGTCCTGTCGGCCACCGGCTCTCAACGTGTGCTTCTTTGAGCTCTTGAAGGTTCTGTGGAGATACTTTAGGGGTTTGGGGTGGTATGTAAGGTGGGGGTCACAGGGAAGCACTTTAGTGGGACTCTAGTACCCAATTCCTTGTCAACTAGGTGAACCAGGACAGACTCCAAAGTGGCTTGTTCTGCATACTGGGCTCCCAAAAAAGACTCCTGCTGACCAAAGATTCATGGGCTTTAAAAGAAGAAAGGCTTGGAAAACACTGCTGCCGGCGACAGGGAGCCATTGAAGGTTTCTGAGGGAGGAAGTGGTAGAAGTCGTGTTTTAGAAAGATCAACCTAGTAGTTTTGTTTGTAAAAGACTTCCAGTGTGGAGAGTCCAGTAGAGAGAGACTTTTAGAAAAGGGGATGGATGTGGTTCCATAGTGTAGTGGTTAGCACGTCTGCTTTACACACAGAAGGTCCTGGGTTCATGCCCCAGTGGAGCCATGGTCTATGGTCTACGGCCATGCCACCCTGAACAAGCCTGATGTCTGATCTTGGAAGCTCAGCAGAGTCGGGCCTGGTTAAGTAGTCCTTGGATAGGAGACTGCTTGAGAAGACTAGGTGCTGTAGGCATAAATAATAATAATAAATAAGAAAATAAAATAGAAAGCGGAAGTTAAAATAGGAGCGGTCATAGGAGAGGTCCTTGGAGAAGGATGGGGCAGGCAGAAGAGTCAGTATCGGTATGAGGAACAGTAGAAACTCAATTTTTTTCTGAATTTTTGGGGCCATAGGAACTAATTTGTTTACTTGTTTATTTTTTAATTTTAACTTTTAAATTACAATAAACTTGAGTTTTTTTCTTTGGGAATACAGTTCTATAAATTTCAATGTGTGTATAGATCTGTGTGACTACCATCATAATTAAAACACTTATGTCACCCTCCCCCGCCCCCCCCCCCCAAAAAAAATGCTTGCGTGCTATTCATTTATAGCCACCTCTACCTGTACTCATAACTCCTGGCACCTCAGATCTGTTCTTTATCCTTATAGTTTTGTTCTTTTGAGAATGTCATAGAAATGTAATCATGTAATACAAACTTTTGAGACTGGTTTCTTTCACGAAGCATAACGCCTTCAAGATTCATCCATGTTGCTATGTGTATCTGTATTTCAAGAGACTCTGAGACAGGAAGTGAGACTGTAAAAAAGGAGCTATGTTGGGGCCTGAATGTTTTTGACCTGGAAAGAATAATAAATGGGTTCTGAAAATTCTCTGCAGAATTCATTAACTTATTCATTTATACGATTATTTACTGAGCAACAAATATACACTTACTAGGTACTGCTTCTGGTGCTGTGAATATAGTAATGAATAAAATAAAAACCCCATCCTCCAGGAGCTTACGGTCCAGTGAGAGGAAACAAACTAGTCTATGAATGACTTCATGTCAGGCAGTGATGTATTCTGGGTAGGAAGGCAGAGGGCGGAATGGCTATTTCAGGCCAAGTGGTCGGGGAAAGCCACTTGAGCAAGTCAGATTTAATTGCAGACCTGAATGAAATATTGAGGGAACCACATAGCCCTCTGGGGAGTGAGTGGTCCAGGCATAGAGGAACACACGTGTAAAGGGCCCTGGGGTTGGCGTGTGCTGGCCGTGCTTGAGGAGAAACAAGAGGGTATAGACAGAACACCAGGGAGGGTGGAGATGAGGCTGGGTCATGTAGGGTTTGGGGAGCCATCGAAAGGATTTCGAGTTTTTATTCCGTGTATGATGGGCAGCCATTGGAGGGTTTCGAGCTAGTGTGACTTCTCAGATTGATATTTCATGAAGGCCACTTGTGTCGCTGGATTGGGAATGACTCTTCAGAGAATGTATACAGAATGGATTGGGGGAGAAACCGAGGCAAAGGGGTCATGTAATACGGTGCTGAATAGACTGATGGCAGAGGAAAAAAATGGAAGAAAGATAAATGTAAAAAAAATATTTTAAAGGAAAATGAAATTTATTACCAAAGGTTATATAGGTTGATGATTTAAATAAGGGAAACTTAGGATGTTTGGTGTGACTGTACCTACACGACTGAATTAATAATGTAGATTACAGTTTTGAAACTGTACTCCTAAGAGCCCCTGAGATTTTGTTAAGGTGTTTTCCAGGGTTGCCAGGAACAGTTCGGGGCTGGAGCCACGTTTCCAACCTCCGCTTCAACCAGAGCAAGGCCAAGACGATCTGTTTTAGGTATTTGCTTCCTTGTAAAATTTCACGGGAGTGAAGTGTTAACACAGGAAGGAAAAAAAAAAAAAAAAGGTGGTGTTTACTCTGCAGAAAACTGTATACTCAAAAGTTTCTTATTCAATGAAGAGTCGTCGTCTCCCCCACAGACAGAAGCTGTTCTGGCCCCACGGCGTGGGGGTGGCACGGATCTGACTCAGTAAGAAAAATATTCCCCTCAAATATTTTATTTTTCACTTTTAAAAATGAACATAAATTCATAACATCTCCTTTTATGAATTTCTAACATTCTCCACCAAAATGCATTAAAATCACATCTTTCTGTTCTATTTTCTTTGTTTTAAAAATGATACATTGTATAGTTAAAAGTTATGCTGGCTGTTGTAGCAGACAAACACCCAGTGGCTTAACAGAATACGGTGTACTCTCATGAAGTCCAAGGGGCCGGGATGTGTGTGGGAGGTGTGATGGGGTTATCGGCTCCAGACAGACATTCAGAGCCCTGGGCTGATGGACACATTCCTACCTTCAATATGGCGTCGGAAGCCATTCTGGAATCAGGATCTAGTCAGAAGATAGGGAAAGAGAAGGCACGCGGAAAGTTTTTTTTGAGCCAAACCTGGAAGTGAGTGAGGTACTTTACTTCCGCCCACATACAAAAGGCCGGAATTTGAGGTCCAAGTTTAGTTAACAGCTAACCAGTCTCTGCTACATATACAAAGCAATATAAAACTTGGAAAACGTAAACTTGCGCCCAGATTTTATGTGCTGGCCTTGGTGCAAGTCAAGCTATATTTATGTCTGAGTTTTTTTTTGTGACTATGTGTGAACACTGCAGTATATAAGAAGAGATTCAGAGAGTTTTGTTTACGTATATATTACTAATTGACTATCCCCAAAGCATGGTGTGCTAGGAGTTAGGACAATTATTACTTTTCCTTGTTTTACCTTTAGGAGTTTTGGTAAGATCACCCCCCCAGGGAAGCCTTTTCCAGCCTACCCTTGGGTACTTTTATAGCTCCAGCTCTGACTTACCACGTTTGTAATATTGCTGTAAATTTTATGTGTTTGCATCTAATGGTTTTTCTCTATTTCATATCTTACTCATTAATCTGAAAATCCTTGAGCTTAGACTTAAATACCTTGTACTCTCTCAAACTTACCATACATTCTGATTGCTCTGCTAAGTTGAGCAGGTATTAAGAAATTGGGGCTGATTTATCAAATGAAATAAAGGCAGTGTACAATCATAGATCAGTGTTTTGTATCAATGATGAAACCTTCAGGAACTATCTTAAGAGACATCTGCCCCTGTGAAGGCTGAGGCATTCATTCCTTTAAAAAAATGATTAGCTGAATGCTTGGCTTCCTGTATCTTGCTTCCTTCTTTCTCTTTTATTTGAGGCAGTTTTATAGATCAAGGAAATTTATGGCTAGTAATGCAAGCTTATAAAGAGGGTATTTTAATTGAGGTCAGATCGGTGAATCAGCAAAAGATAAAATCTCTTTCCAAAAATTAGACTATTTTTGTGATGCTGTTGAGAGCTGTAGACGAGGATGACTTTATAGGTTTGTATAGGATTAACTAAACCTCGGTTGGGAATAAAATCTAGCTTGGTCTGAATCAGGACAATTATTGAAGTGTTTTTGAATACTTTTGCAAAAAACCTCAGCAGTAAGTCAGAATCAATACTGAGAAGCCAAAGTAGTGCGTATGAGGAATAGTCTTCGTTCTCAATTTCTATAAACTTTTTATTAACAAGAATCGTTTGTTGCTTTTTGAAAGAAAGTTGGCATAATTTTAAAAGAAACCCAAAGCATGTCTAGATGGGGTCAGGAAAATCCCACACTCCCCCACCCAAAGCCATAAGATTTTCCAAAATAAAGATATTTTAAAGATCCAGACGAAGCTGGGGTGTTGCTTAATTTAGAAACCACATTTGCTTTTGAAATTTTAATGGAATGTTTGGCAAATTATCCTATTTTTTGGTGGAATTTTTACATTGGTTCTTCAAGAACTCCAACTTGTGGGAGCAAAAATAACCTGAAGGACTGCAGTTTTTCATCTCTGTCTTAGAGTAATCCTGACTGGACATACCTGTGACACAAAGCTGTGGTTCTGGTCCCTTGAACGCTCCTGGACACATCCTATGAATGGATGAGGATTCTGAGGGAAGATGAGTCTCCTGGGGAGGACTTTGTGGCCTCGAACTTGCAGGCTTTGAGGGGGAATCTTGATCTTTAAAAACTGGGAAGTCTGTTTTTTAATTTAGATGAGAAGTAAGTTATCAAATGGACCAGACATTAACATTTGAGGTCCGCCGCTTCCCCCCTGAGCCTCCACTGTGCAATACCCTCGCTTGTGACTACCATGTTCTTTCTTTATATGTGCTCATATACTCAGTTAAGCACACCCCTGGCTTGGCGGGGTGGGGGTTGGGGGGTGGGATTGTGTCTCTGTAAGATGTTTTGCACATGTCCACTTTGGTTTAATCAAAGAAGGCCAATTGATTTCTGAGTTCTTGGAGATGAGGCACCTCAGTTTCTCCCAGTCACTAGTTTCTCTAAAATTCTTGTTTTCCAAAAGTAAGGGAAATGCTTCAGAATTCGTTCTCATTTGAATAGTCCAAAAATTATTTTTAGGCCTATGATCTTCCAAAGTTCTGAGTAATTTAGAATAAGAGTAAACACTTCATTTATCTAATCTTTTTTCGTAGTGTCTTGTGGGAGAATTTTCTACTCTGTGTTTTAAAATAATAATGCTAATAGCTAACACGTATTCTTTGTTCCAGATTCTGTACTAGGCACTTTACAGGCATTAACTCATATAATCCTTGAAACAACCACATGGCCGAAGTACTGCTATTATCTCTGTAGTACAAATGAGGCCCAAGGAGGTGGAGAAATTTGCCCAAAGTCATAAGGCCAGGATTTCATCCCTGGCTCCAGGGTCCTGCCAACTTACTCACTGTTTGAGGGCCTGCAAGTCCGGGTATAACTTCAAGGACTTTTAGTATTTTTTAAAAAGGACAAGATCTCACACAAGTTTATACTTTATGGGTGTTTTTTATTTTTCCATATGTATGAAAAGAACTAGATCTTATTCATAATCTGTCTCAACTAAGGGTGCATCTGCTGACTGTCCGCTTCGTTAAAGCGCTTACAGGATGCTCATTGGGTCACCTGTTACTTTCTGCTCCCCTGAAGGAGGGCTGGCTTTTGTCCGAGAAAAGTCTGCCAGCTACATGGATCTAACTTTTCAGTAATGCAGTGACTGAATAGCACAGCAGTGACATTCTTTCAATATGGTAAACCTCTCTTTCCAGGGCTGTATTGCTTTATGACAACCAAAAATATTTTTGTAAACATTATTGCTTCATTTTTCTTCAAAGAATTTCATAATCTTTTTGATGCTTTCAAGGGTATTATGCACAAAGAATTTTCGCCTCTGTATCTTTTTGCTGATATCGTTAATTTTATTTAAAAAACCATACCAAATTAATACAAAGCAGATATATTTAAAAGTTATTATTTTTTGAAGAGATATTTTGACTGCTCTTTAGAATGCATGACAAATGCTGCAAATCTTTGAACTTGTTTTATTCTTCACTTTACTTTTTCATCTCCAAAGAGTTTAAAATATACATAGAATAAAAAATACTACAAAGCAGAAAATATAACAAGATTCATAGTTTTTTTTATCATTTTGTCATGTGTGACAAATTTCCAAAATTTTATACCTATAAAGTGTTTTGGAAAATCTATTTTTACTTTGGGTGGATAATTTTGAACAGGAATATATAATTTTAAAAATTCATATTATATGGTCATATACTTGAGTTGTTTTAAAATACACTTGGCTTATCCCCTTTAATCTGACATTATTAAATATTAGCTATTTAATGGCAAGTGTTGTCATAATGAAAATACTTGTAGATTTAAATTGGGAACTCAAAGATACCATTCTGTACAGTAAACAAACAGTATATAAACTACATGTTAAATTTAATCAGACTGATGCCAGTGAAATAACAGTAGTTCTTGTTATTTACAGTAGCTATGTCCTATGAAGTTGCTTCAAATACTGAATTAGCAAATATGGAACCGTTGTTTCTAGGGAAAATACAAAGTTAGCCTTCGGTCACAGCGTTTTCACTAAGCGATCAATGCACAACCTTGCTTTATGTGTGTTTCTGTTTAAAGACATTTTGTTTAATATGTAGTTGATTCATTAACATTGAACTCACAGCCAATAGCACTGTCACTCGGGCCTCACTGAGGTCATCTAACACACTATTTGTTCCGTAAGGTACAGCAAACAGCCTCGTTATGCTGAGGAGCCCTAGACAGCGCCTTAGTACTATGCCTGGGGGCCATTTTAAAGAGCAAAATCACACACACACAAAACCACAACAATGCACCAGCAAGAAAAGTGGCACTAAATAGACCTCGAACAGGACACTTGTTTCCTACCAGAAGGCAGAGCGCCACCTTGTTTGACCTCAGCTGGGAACGGGCCTGTGGATGACAGGTGTTTCACCAGTCTGGGCATGTCTGCAAATGACTGAGAAAGTGTCCTGAGCACTGATTTTGGGGTTGCAAATAAATTTCAGTGAGTGGGTGAATTCACAAACATGGAATCCACAAATAATGAGGATTGACTATTTTTTAATTTAATGTTTTATTTTTCAATTACAGTTGACATTCAATATTATATTAGTTTCAGGTGGAGGGCATAGTGGTTAGACATTTATATAACCTACGAAGCGATTACGCTGATGCGTCTATCGCCCACCTGACACCACACATAGTTATTATTGACTATGTGTCCTATGCTGTGTTTTATATTACTGTGACTACTTTTATAACTGCCAATTTGTACTTCTTAATCTCTTCCCCTTTTTCACCCAGTCCTCCACCCACCCCCATCTGACAACCATCAGTTTGTTCTCTGTATCTATGAAGAATTAACTGTATTTTTAAAACTTAAAGTTATGCTCTGATCGGTGTGTCAGAAAACCAGTTTCTTATATAAGAAACCCAAGTTGTTTTAGACATTATTCAATTATCAAACTTATTCCTCCTTCATAGATCAATGCATCTGGTCTATATCTAACCTTTTAGAAAAGAAGACACTTTTATACATTGAAAAAAAAAAGTCATAATAGATGTACAAATGGTCCATCTTCAAAGTCAACAAAAGCATGATAAATGTACAAAGAAACTCCAAAAAAAAGCAAAGTCGTGTCTGCTGTGGCTGGTGTCCCTTAAACTGTGGTGAACTCTTGTACAGAGCTCAACCTGGCCAACCACACGTGGCTGCCTGCACTACGGTGTAGGCCACATGGGGTAGACACAGCGGGGAGGGTGGATGGGTCAACTTTTGAGACGTACTGACCAAGAGTAGGGGACTTGGAGGCCAAGAGACATCACTCGAGATGCCTGCACTGCCATTTACGCGACGCGAACCTGAGCAAGCCCCCTCTGAACTTTAGTTTTCACACCTGTAATAACAGGATAATAATAACCACCTCACAGGAATTGTTTGAGGAGAAAAGATAATAACTGATGAAAATTACACACGGGAAAAAAAGAGGCATGCGATGTTACGACTCTCTTTTCCAATAAACATGGGGGATCCCTTGAACGTTTTAGAACCGGGGAATAATCTGATCAGATTTGGGGTTTTAGAAAAAGAATTCTCGTGTCAGTTTGAAAATAGATTAGAAGCAGACTAGTGTAAAAGCCCAGATTTAAAAGAAAAACTCCAAAAACCTATGGTAAGGCAATGCTAGCAATAATGGAGAAAGGAGAAGTAAACTGAAGAATTATTTCTGAGACTGAATTGTGTAGTTGAAGGCACTATTATTATTCTTTCTGGAACCCTTTCTTTAGCTGGAGTACCCCTTTCCTCAAACAGCCCCTGTGAATGTTGGCTAGAGATGTGCCCTCCTGCCAATGACTAGCTGAGATGGGGCTGGGGGTGGAAATGGGGCGGGGGGAGGGGAGCAGGGACAAAGAGCCAGAACCCTGGCCTCAAAGTGGAAGTTAGTTTCCAGGCTTGGCCTTACGCTCAAGTAGCTTGTTTTCCCACTCTACCCTATTTTTCTTATCTCCCTGTCTTCAGTAAACCACTTTTGTAAGAATCTGGACTCTCTCAGCTCTTCCAGGGGGACTCCAAAAGGAAAAGACTTTAGGAAAAGACTTTTAGCTGCTAGGGGTGTGGAGAAGAGAGGAATCAGACAAGGCCCTTAGGCACTTTTCATAGTCCTGATTGGTTGACATTTCTGTTAAATGAAGACACACATAGCAAGGTGGTTCTTCAGGCCTTCTGTCAAAAAGTGCTTTCTTCCTCTGGAATAGAAAAACTATTAACAATGATTGTCCAGTTAATCCCTCCACATTTTCCCTAAAATATTAAACTATTTTTGACTTGCAATTTTATAACTGAAAAATCACTTAGGCAAGGCCACAAAGGGTGGTATTATGTACAACAAATCTTTTTGACCAGTTGAGGAAATATAGATTAAAACTTTTTGAATTTAAAGTCAAACATCCTATAAGTCTAGAAAATATATATTATCATGGATGTTTTTCAGGGACTTATATTTACTCAGCTAAAATATTTTTAAAGTGGTCTCAATTTTTGATAAGAATTTTGCTCTTGAAAAGAACAATCTGTATTTACTTTAATGATGAAACTGAAGGTCCTTGAGTTGGTTATTTTCCATAAAGCAAAGTCTCTAAGCTTAGCCTATAGTAAAGTTATAAAATGGGTCACATTTATTTTAAGTGTAAAATATATTAGAAACAGTCATATGTATGGGGAAATAAAAAAAAATGGACTTCAAAAAAATAAGCGACATGAAAATTATGAAGTTCTCTGAAAGCGACATTGATAAATTGTTTTACAACCAGCTGTACCTTCATAATAGAACAAATAAAAGATTTGTTTTAGGGTGAATTGATAAAACTAAAATCATTGCCAAAGAAGGACTCATTTCTTAAAAAGACTAAATAGAGATCCAGCAAAACAACAGAATCGTGTCTGAGAAAGGGTTGAAAAATGGCTTTGAAGACCCTTAAATGCTCTGCTACTTAACGACGGCAGTAGATGTCGGCGGTCTGTATTTCACCAATGAATCTTCTGCGAGATGACTAAAGTAGTCGTTTTCAGCCTTTGGCGACATTTCATTCAGTTGCTTAGGAAAATATTTAAACATCTTTAGACAACTAAATTGTCATATGAGTGGTTTCAGTGACAGATTTCTAAATATAAGTCAAAAGCCTCCAAAGTTATTATCATATTACAGATTTTCTTATGAGAAACATGTATATTTGCAAGACAAACAAGCAAACAAGAAAGCCCCAAAATAAAAGCTCAGGGCCCAGAGAAAGTTCTCCATTGCCTCCCACAGCTACTTATGTTTTTATCTTGTCTCAGATATCATGTGTATTTAACATATTATCTCCGCATGCCAGCTTTATAAATACATTTCAGGATAAAATTTAACATGATAGCAGAATGAGCTGGAAATTCTGGTTTAAGCTGGATGTGCCCAGGACTTCCTGTTCCCAAACTGCAAAAATATGTTTGCCTTCCCCTAGCAGCACCTCAGACTAAATTTGTCCCAAACTGAGTCCTCCCCGCCCCTCTGCTTTATCTTCTTGCTGCCTTTCAGGCCTCACCATGCTTTCCGCTGGGCTGGTAAGCTCAGATTCCAGTTGATTCTGCCTCAAAATCTTCCCCCTCCTCAGCATCACCACTCCTGTTCCCGCCAGTCCCAGCTCTCACCTGGCCTGTGACAGTCCCTCCTGGAGTCCTCCTCGCTTTTCCTCCAACGTATCCCATCAACTGCTGCCATTTTCTTCCTTTGGGTGCAGCATTCGTAATGTTGCTCTTCAGACACTCGGCCACCGGAAGAGTTCCTGTACACCACGGTCCAAACTCAGCCTGGCATCTAATTAGGGACATCTCGCTTCCACAAAGATGTAGTTATATGAACTGTCCTAGTCACACAGCTTCCCGTCTTTGTTGTCATTACAAAGAAAAACAGAAGTCTGTACTGAGGGATTCGGATCATAATATGTTGCCCACACCTGTAGTTTTGTGAGAAATCTGGGCTGGAACGTGCTCTGTGCGTTTTTAGTTCCCTTCCTTGCTTAAACTGTCATCCCACCCAGAATTCCCCGCACGGCCAGCCTGCTTGTTCTACCATCATAGTGAAGGCTTTCAGGGTCCAGCTCAGCCATACATCCAGACTCAGTCCTGAGTCTCAGCTCTCAAGAACACATCACCAGATGCTGCCCTGAAGAGTCACTTGACTCATGTCTTGACATCCCGGAAAGTTCGAAGGCATCTGGCCAGGGGTCCCACCAAGTATGTTTTCTGCTCCCATTTACCACAAAAATACATAGAGAAAAATTATGTTTAACTCTGATTAGAAGTTGTTGTGTGTGTGTGTGTGTGTGTATGTGTGTGTGTGTGTGTGTGTTTCAACTATATATTGAGGTCCAGCTGACAAATAAATTGTAAGATATTTAAAGAGTACATAGTGACGATTTGATGACATACATTGTGAAAGGATTCTTCTCATCTAGTTAACACATCCAGCATCAACACTGATTTTTAGACTGTGCAAATTCATGTTTTCTGTTGTCATGAGAAGAGTCATAAGGTTGATCAAATGACTAGAACTAGACTTTATAAAATTCAATTCTGAAATGATTGGATATGAGGTTAATAGAGAAGGACTTACCCAGATGCCCTGAGGTTTCATCGACTTTTGTGTTTTATCCAGTTGTGTTGTTTCATCGGAAATTTAAGTGTGCTGTGATTTCTACTGCAAGGAAAAATGGCAACTTGAAAACATGTTTACTATAAACTATCCTATTAATAGGAGATTTCTGAAAGTCTTACTTTCTACTGAGGATTTTTTTTTAAGTTGCTTCAAGTGAAAGTATTGAGGTGATTCTGAATTGGATACGTGGTGATGATACTGTAAAATCAAAAGCCATTTTCAAGGCCAAGTACTCCTCAGACGCTAATGGATGCATGTAGGATGACTGGATGGAAACCAAGAAAAGCTGCCATTTCTCTGATTGCTAAAAAATTTTAGAGCAGTCCACAGGTCTACCAAGGGCCTGAAAGTGAGGTGAATGTAGGTCCCAGTTTTAGGTTCTGCTACACATCACGGGTCCTTAGGCAGGTTATTCATCTGCTTTAGTCCCATGGTCTGGGGGCCGATCCTCTCTGCCACTGACCCGCTGTGTATATACCCTTGGACACTTTATTTCATTTCCCTGTGACTGGTTCCTTGTCTTAAAAATGGGTAATCCTAATATCCACTTCATAATCTTGTTTTACTTGAGGAGGTCATGTATAGAAAACGCTTACAGTGGCTCTTAGAAGAACACATGCAAGCATTTCATAATTAGAAACCGTGGCTGTAATTAAGAGTAGAGTTACTGGTAACTTGTATTCCCCTGCAGGGTTGCAGAGAAGGTTAAATGAAAGGACGCTCACCAGGACAGGCTACACAATTTGTGGAGCCCGTAGAAAATGGAAATGTACGGCTCTTTGTTCAAAAATCATTAAGAATTTCAAAGCTGGGGCAGCAGAACATTAAACCAGCGAGCCTTGCGCAAATACACAGGTCGCAGGCCCACGAAGCCCGCCCTGGAGCTCGACGCACAGGCGTTTGCACACAGTAAGTGCTAACTAAATGCGCGCCCCCCTTCGTGTCGACGTGCTCCTGCCCCTCGCGGGCGGCGCCAGCACTTTGAACGCTGACTCCTGGCTGCCCCTGGTCCTCGCGTAAGGACCAGACCTGGAGTTGAGCTCGCGATGAGGTCCGCGGTGCAGACCCACCTCCGACCGCGTTGTCCCCAAGTCGCTCTGCAAGCGCCCGCCGCTCAGCCAAGCCTCGGCTTGGCGCGATGGGGCCGCCGAAGCCGGCAGGACCCCGGCGGGGGGGGGGGCGGGGGGGGCTGTGGCCGGGCCGCGGGGTCACGCGGGCGCCGCGGCGACCGGTTGCCCGAGGAGACGCCGCGCGCCGCAGCCCCGCCGCCCGCCGCCCGGCCCCGCGCGCCGCAGCCCCGCTGCCCGCCGGCATGAACCCCTCCGGCCCCCGACGCCTGCACCCGACCGGCGACGCCGCCTTGGGCGCCTCGTCGCCCGCGCCCGAGGTACGGCCCCGGCCCGCCGAGAGCGCCCCGCGCGCGGCCCTTCCCTCCGCGCCGCGCGGGGAGGTCGCCGTCGGCGCGCCCCCGCCTCGCGGGGGAGCCGGGCTTGCCCAAGGCCGGTTCCTGTTAGGAAGCTACGGGCGGGCGGTGAGTTTGTGAAGTGCGTGTGGATTTCAGGTTGTGCCAGTTCGCGTCTCTGACCATTGCAACGGGTTAAATTCTCAAGACGCTGTGTCCAGCTCCTGCAGACCCTCCGCAGTCCTCCGCTGCCCCCGCGCAGCAAGTAATTCTTTCATCGCACTTACAGTGCTTAGCTACTGAGCGTGATGCAGAGCAATTTCTTTAAAATTTGATGCGGAAGGATTGATGCCAGCCCTGAGCAAAGGCGCTAGCCTTTCCGTGGCTAAACTCTCCAGAAACATTAATTCAGTTGTCGTCGGATCGATTTACTCATTTACTGCCAGGAGGTACTTGGCCAATGGGGACTTTTTGGGCATCAGGTATGGTGTAACGTACACACACACACACACACACACACACACACACACACACACACACACACACAGAGTTCTGGCTGGCTCAGAACTCGCATCAGGGTCCCCACAAGGCACAGAGTGCTCCAGGAGTGGTTGCGAGAGACCTGGGAATGGTGTTCAGCTCAACTTCCAAGAGGTGTCCTGAGGCTAGCCCCGCTGCCCACACAAATCCCTGGGGATACACACAGTTTCAAAACGTGCCGTAAGAACCGAATATTCAGCAACTTCCGACTGTTGCCTCATTTACATCTGACCCAGTAGCGCCTTACGTCTGACCTATATTTAGATTTCTCTGATTCCTGGTGTTTGTGGAAAATTAATACTGCGTTGTACAAATAAAACTAATTTTTCTTCCATTTCAACATTTATATATTTTATCCCAATATTGGTTATCTCTGAGTTAAGCGATATGGTTATGTGGTTAGTGATGGTTAGTTATGGTTAGCTCACGCATGAGTATGTGGTACTTCGATATTCTTTATATTTGTGGGAGAACCAATTGAAAGTAAACCATAGACATCCTGGCCCTTTATCCCTCAATACTTTTAGTGTGTACCTCTTAAGAACAACAGCATTCTCTAACCAAAATATAATGATCAAATTCAGGTTATTTAACATCGTTGCAATGTGATCTAATGTACAGTATCTACTAAAATTTTGCCAGTTGTCCCAGTAATGCTATTTACTGCAAAAAGTGTTTTTCTTTCCAGGATCACACATTGTATTTAGTAGTTGTGTGTCTTTAGTCTCTATAAATCTGAAATACTCCATCAGCCTTTCTTTGTCTTCTATGATACTGATATTCTTTAGCGTCTAGGTCATTCACTTTGTAGAGTAGGTTTATCTGATTGTTTTTCATTAGATTTTTGGTAGGAATACCGTATTAGCATTGTGTCTTGGTGCATCACACCGTGGGGTACCTGTCAGTTTGTCCCACTATGGGGGATGTTCCTAGTTAGTGGTATGTACCAGTTTCCACTGTAGAGGTGAAAAATAAAGAAGTTTTAGCAATAAAAAAAAAGGTCATATTGAATAATCTTATTGATTCATGTTGAGATTTTTTGGGGGATAAATTTTACTACCTTCATAAAGGAAAATATCCACCAAGCTCAAGATTTTAATTGAAAGACCTAAACTTTATTGAGAATAAAAGTAGGAGCAGAATGGCCAGTATTTATTGCAATTAATTTTTCAATTTTCAAAATACTTCATTTGAGACAATCTTATAACTTGGGTAGGCAAGACAGGAATTTCCCATTAGATAGGTGATGACGTGGCTGGCTCAGTTAGCAAATAATGGAGCAGGGATTTAAATATCTTTCTTTTGAAAGTGTAGTACTTTTCCTGGCCATATCACGATGCACTGAAAAACAGATTAAAATGCAAAACAAAGATGGTATGTAACTGTATAGCTTAAGTTCCTGTAGAATACTACAGGAACTTAAGCTATAAACTTTAGGTTCGAGAAATCCTGATTATTCTGTTAATTATCTGTGAAACCATAGGCAAAAAAAAAAATATCACTTAATGTCTCAGAACTTTAGTTTCTTCATCTGAAACATGGAACCATAATACTTATCACATACTGTAGTTTTGGGATTTCACAGTTAATGTATATAAAACACCTGATAGAGTGAAAGAATAAGTGCTTTTTAATATTAGGTATTATAATTCTTCCTAACATTTTGAATTTGCCTCGGTATCACAGCACTACCATCCACTACTGTCATCATCACTGACACCTCCCCTGATACCTCAGCCACCACCTCAACAACCAGTGATTGAGGGACTGTGCGAGAGACGGAGGGTACAGAAATCAATTTGACACAGTCCCTGCTCTCAGTGAAGAATCAAGACTTCACAAGCAAGAGAAATAGACACATAAACAGATGATGATTGTCTCATTGGTCTCACCCATGAACCAAATGTAATGCTGCATTTTTCTTGTTGGGTTCACCTCGAATTAAATCATTAGCTTTTCTAGGCTGGAAAACATGATAAGTACTAAGAACAATATCATGTGAATTGAGGTATAATAACTCAAGCATAGAGGGATAGAAACGTGCTCTGGGGAAATTGACAGATATAGTTTTGAGCAGAACAGTGGGATATTGCTATGCATTTGAAATAGGGTATGGAAGCTGAAAAATGTTACCAAATCATGTAAAGTAACGCCAGTCGGCAAAAAGCTATAGCAGTTATTTCAAACACGATGGTTTGCCAGCTAATTTGCTATATCCAAGTTTTCACATACCTAGAAGACCTGAACCAAAGTTATGGCTCCATTATATCCTGTTGTTGGACATTTGAGCAAGTTCCTTTTTTTCTTTGGAGGAAAAACCTCCCAAAACAAGGGTTATATTAGAATAACTGTCTGCTGGGGTTCTTACGAAAAGCAAGTGGAAATAGCAGAACAGCCTGTCAACAACTGTAGTTCCTCGAGGCAAAGGTGTTAGAGAGTGGGTCATGTATGATTATGGAGGAAGTAAAGTCACTTTTCCCTTTATTTCCCCACCACTTCAACTTTTTAAAGAAATCATGATAAAATACACCTAACAAAATTTACCATCTTAATCATACGAAGTGTGCAGTTCAGTGGCATTAAGTACATTCACATTACTGTGCATCCATCACTACCATCCACCTCTAGAACCCTTTCTATCTTGCAAAACTGAAGCTATGTACCCACTGAACAGTAAATTACTCCCATTACCCCCTCCCCAAGCCTCTGGCAACCACCGTTCTACTTTGTCTCTGAATTTGGCTACTCTAGGTGCCTCATTTAATGGAATGATCCAGTATTTGTTTTTGTGACTGTCTTATATCACAGCATAATGTCCTTAAGGTTCATCCATGTTGTAGCATGTGTCAGAATTTCATCCCTTTTTAGGGCTGAATAATATTCCATTGTGTGTATATCATGTGTTTGTTTCTCCATTCATCTGTCCATGGACATTTGGGTGTTTCTACCTTTTGGCTATTATGAGTGATGCTGCAATGATTATGGGTATACAGGTATCTCTTCTAGACCATGCTTTCAGTTCTTTTGGGTATTTACCCAGAATTGGAATTGCTGGATCATATGGTAATTCTACTTTTTAATTTTGAGGAATCGCCATACTGTTTTCTACAGTGGCTGCACCATTTTACATTCATATCAGCAATGCACAAAAGTTTCAATTCCTCTACATCCTTATCCATTCTTTTATTTTCTTTTTCTTTCTTTTTTCCTCCTACTTTTTTTTTTTTTGATAGTAGCCATTCTAATTATTGTGAGGGAGTATTCATTTCCACTTTTTAAAGAACCATTTCCTCTTTCTTTTGGTTTGCTCCTTTTTTTCCCCCTCTCTTTTATTTAATCAAACTCAAGTTTAAGAAAGGATCTGATTTAATTATAATATGTCTTCATATAATTAAAGTCAGAAGGCTTTCTATTCTAGGCATAAAGATCAAACATTCAAATCTCAAGAATGTAAGAAAGGAGAGACAAATAAACAGAAATAGGAGGGAAAAGAATAAAAAAGATGATGATGGAAAGAAAAATAAATATAGAAGTAATTACAATATATAAAATGGACTAAATGCTCAGTTAACTGACAAAAGTTAAATTTAATGTTTTAAAGTCAAGGTATGTGCCATATATGAAAAACTCATATAAACAAAAAGATGTGGAAAAGTCAAAAGCAAAGTGTATAAAAAGGTTTACCTGGCAAGTAATAAGCAAAAGAAAGCTGATTAGTTACAGGGATATTATATAAAATACTTTTAAGACAAAAAAGCATTACTAGAGGTAAAAAGAGTCAGTATAATGATACAAATTACATCTATCACATAATAAAAATTTTCATTCCTCGTGAAGTTGTAACAATTCTAAATGTGCATGCATGTAAAAAATAGCCTCAAAATATATAAAATAAAAATTGACAGAGGGAAAAATCTATAAGGAGATATAGACACATCCACAATTAGAGTAGAACATTTTAAATATCTGTTGTTAGTATCCAATAACCAGGTAAAAATTTGGAAAGGGAGCTATTAAAAGTACAAAAAATACAAACTTGCTTAAGTCCTTGTGAAGAAAAAGTCTGTGAAACATTTGGAATATGGTTGTAAATGTCAACAGGATGACTTTTCTTTTGCTTAAGGGAGCGAATAGCTTTGGACTATGAACTGATTAATGGGACAAAATCCTAGAAACTACTCTATTGTTAGGAATCGGACTAGAAAAGTAATTAGATGTTTTCCCCTTGTTTTAAATAAAAAAGGGATTTATACTTTCCAAAATAAATGACGACCATCTCCTCATGAGAAAACATTGGACAAACCCAGGTCAAAGAATATTCTACAAAATAACTGAGCAGTACTCTGCAAAAGTGTCAAGGTTGTGACTGGAGGCTATTAAGGAGACATGACAGCTAAAGGCAATGTGAGATTGACTCTTGAACCAAAAAAAGGACATTAGTGGAAAAACTGGTGAAATTTGAATAAACTCTGTAGTTTAGTTAATAATATTGTACCAATGTTAATTTCCTGGTATTAATAAACGTACTTCACTTATGCAAGTTACTAACGTTAGGGGAAGCTAGGTAAAGGGTATACAAAAGGTCTCTGTTCTAATTTTGTTACTTTTCTCTAAGTCTAAAATTATTTTGAATACAAAGTTTTAAAAAGTGAAGGATAACCAGCTAATTTATTTGCACATCCAATTTTCTTTAACTACAATACTTAGTTTCTCTTGGTATCTAATTATACTTGGGCCACCTGGCTTTAGAATGTAGCATGAGAGAAAGTATTTGAAGAATAGGTAGGAGAAAAATCTTTTTGAACACTAAATGGAAAGCAAGTTTTTCTTTGCATATTTTAAAAAGATTGTGTGTCTATTTACTTAATATTACCAAATATAAGGTGTAGTCTGAAACAATAATGAGTGCTCTTTGGTTTGTATTTGAATTAAGTTCACTAATTTAAAGACTCGCTTTTTCTGAGTTCAAGGACAATTTAAAAAATTTAATTGAAGAAGGGAGTAACATTTGCTGTATGAAGAATTATTTATGCTACATTCTTTACCCAATGTTTCTCTTTTCTTTGTTTCACTTCCAATTTTTTCCCTTTGAAATTATTGCTTTGATCTAAAGCAGAACAGTTCAAAGGCATTGCTGAGGTTGACCAGTAGACCACATTCTTTCTTTTACTGATACCACCTCTATTGATTATGGTTTATATATCTACATGTTTAGGGTTGAATAAAATATTTTAAGTATTTTTTATAAAAATGAATATTTGAATTATATTTCTGGGTAACTGAAATAACTTCCTTTTCATTGACTGAATTTACTCTATTATTTTACTCTTAAATCTTCCCTTTCAGCTTTGTGCAAAACGTATTTTTCAGCATATTCAATTCATCACAATCTACTCTCAATGTCTGTGCGAAGGGGAGCAATTTAAGACCTGGCTATAACTGTCTTCCCTAAGATAGCTTTCGTAAGTGTTGCTTATTTCAGAGTAAATGAAATGAGTTGTAGTGGAGAATACCAAAAGGAGTGTTTTCATATATATATGAAATAAATAAATATATGAAATAAATAAATATATATATATTTATTTATTTTTCAATTATAGTTGACATACAATATTAGCTGCAAGTGTATGACATAGTGATTAGACATTTCTATAACTTACAACATGATCATTCTGATAAGTCTAGTACCCATCTGACCCATATACAGTTTTCACAATATTATTGAGGATATCCCCTATGCTGTACTTTACATCACCATGACTATTTTTATATATGGTAATCTGTATTTTTTAACAAAAGGATGTTTTGACATTGAAATCTTGTTACTGTTTGGACAGAGCAAAAATGAGAACTTGAGAAAAAATCTGAAGCAAACATATTTTACTTAGTGACACATACATTGTATTAGTCACTCATTTGGCAAGTATTCATTGAGTCTTAGGCAGAAATTTTTTTCTTCAGCAACTAAAAATGAGTGTCTATTCGAAAGCAGGCTCTGTTTTAGATAAGGTCCCCTATCATACAAATTACATTCTTGTGAGGGAAATAGATAACAAAAGGCAAACAAATAGATGAATAAGGCAATTTTAGGTAAAAAGGAGAGTGGTAAATGCTTTGAAAAGAAAAGAAATCAAGATGACAAGGTCAATATTGACTGGGGTGAAGGGCTGGTCCACTTGGATATGGTAAGTAGGCAGGGCTCTGCCAAGGATGACATTTGTGCTTAGTCGTGAATGATGATGGGAGGGAATGTTGTCGGATATGACAAGGGACTGAGGGTGATGTGTTTAAAATGCTCCTCAATTTCAGTCTATCTAGCATTTCCTCATCATGAGATTCAAGTTATTATTTTTGGCATTTATGGTAATTTTATATGAGAGATGTTAGATTTTTCTCACTGCATCATATCAGGAGCCTTATGCCAGTTTATCTCATTATTAATGTTATGAAAGGCAAAGAAAGGCTGAGAACCAGAGTAAACAGACTAAAGATACCTGAAAACTACATTCATGCATTCTGGATTGCTCTAAGGAACATTGTTGAGATGATTGGTGAATAATATGGTGTCATTGTTAAACTTCCTGTTTGACAATTGTGTGCGAGGGAGTGTCCTTGTTCTTAGGGGACACATCCTTGAGTATTTAGAGGTTAAAGACCATGTCTGCAAATTACAAATGATTTAGCAATCATAATTGTAAAATGCTCATGGAGAGAAGAATAAGTTAAATGTGGCAAAACGCACTCACAGTTGGTGAATCTAAACGAAACAGATACTTGAGTTTATTGGATTATTCATGTAACTTTTCTGTAAGATTGAAATAAGACTAGAAAAATTATGCACCTGCAACAAATGGGGTTATAAAAAGAAGACACCATTTCTAACTATTGTGCTCACGGTATAGTTAAGTAAATTTAAAAAATGGTAATGAATAAGAGGTTTAGAAAGGAGGAAGACAAGCATGGCTGGAATAGAGATATGGTCTCAGATAAGGACATAGAAGGAAAGATGAACAAGCAAACCCAATTATACAGGTTGCTCTGGTGGAGCATGGGAAGTGGTGGGGGTGGGAAGTTTTGCTGAGGCTCCTGGACAGTGGATGGGGAGATGATGATGACTTTGTAGTGCCAGCAGGACATGCCGGTCATGTTCAATGACAGTCAGAATTGTGCATCTCCAGCCAGAGATGCAGATTTGCAAGCCGTCATTTGCTGGAAGCGGTTAAAATCTCAGGAGGGCGTGAAGTAGGCCAGGGAGGGGGTCTGGAGTGAAGAGGACAGAGGACGGAGGACCTAACCCCAGAGAACACCACGTTAAGGAGTGGGTGAAGGAGGATGACTGAGGAGGGAAGGCCAGATGGTTAAGGGAAAGCAGAGCTGCTTGGGTTAGTGGTGGTATCAAAGATGAGTAAGGAGAGTTCAAGGAGAGAGTAATTCATGTGTGGGTTAATTTTTATCATCCCCCCTCCTCCTGCCCCTTATCTCAGGTGTTGGGTCTCCAGAGGACAGGCAACTTCAAAGCACCAATCATGTCTCCCCACAAACCTCCTTTCCCCAGATATTGAGGCCACACTTTCCCCCAGATTTATTTAGAACAGACAGTTAGAATATGAGGGAACAGCTACCAATACCCGTGATTATAGTTTTGGCCATATTGGCTGTTAAATGTTTCTTTTGGGTAGTAATTAACTAAATATTTTAAGGCTATTTCTGGTCCATGACTTAAAAACATGTCATTTGGGTAAGAATGTTCATAAAGGGTGGGCTGGCATTTACTCAAAAGCAAGTTTAAGTATTGAGATTTATTCAAGTTTACAAAGATAGGTTTTTTTCACAGGTGATATAGCTGTGTTTCACATCATTTTTACCTTGAGACAATTTATTCCTTCTCTAGTCTGGCAGCAATAGTTGCATAAGATTTTTGTAATCTTAGGTATAGTCTGGTATCAGCGTTAATGTCCTACTCTTTGGAAAATCCAGGGTGTGCAGGTGAATTTTATGTGTCACCTTAGTTAGGCTTAAATATTTGGTCAAATACCCGTATAGATGTCACTGTGAAAGTATTTTTTAAGTGAGATTAAGATTTGGATGAGTAGATTTGGGTAAAGCAGATTACCCTTCCTAATGTGAGTGGGCCTCGCCCAATTGGTTGAAGGCCTCACGAGAAAAGACTGAGGTCTTTGAGGAAGAGGCAGTTCCACCTCTGGACTGCCCTTGGACTCGAGCTGTACCGTCAGCTCTTTCGTGGGTCTCTAGCCTGCCAGCTTACCCTGGAGATTTCAGACTTCCCAGCCCCCACAATCACGTGAGCAATTTCCTTAAAATAAATCCCTCTCTCTGTATATGCACACATTCTGCCAGTTCTTTTTCTCTAGAAAACCCTGAGTAGTACACGGGGTAACTTCATTCTGAGTCCTAACATGCTTGAGGAGTTTGCTAGAAAAGTGGGTTTATCATGAAGGACAGTGGCCGCAATGCCCACAGGTGCTTCACACAGAAACACAAAGGCTGATAATCAACAGAAGGGAACTGAGAAGAGTTTGTCATAGCTGCTGCCTGATTTCCTAAAGAGACAGGAATAATCTATCCATCAGGGCCCACCATGCTTTAAGGGACCTATTATAATGTTTTAAAATCAGAAGAGAGAAAAAAGGAACTTTTAAGATGAAACCATTTTAATATATAATATTTTGATACATTCATCTTTATACCAATGCAATCACAAAAGGGCACATGAAGGTAAAAGTACGTAGGGCACACCTAAGTTAAAATGTGGCCCCAGCCCTGTAGGGGGATGGAAACTGTGTGTGGAAACATTGTGTAGAAAGCACTGAAGAGTTACTACTAAGAGGTAGGTGATTGAAATTTTTTTTTTTCAGTTTCATTGAGATACAGTTGACATTTGTAAGTTTAAAGCGTACAGCATAACATCTTGACTCACATAGATTGCGAATTACTACAATAAGTTTGGTCAACATCCATCATCTCCTATAGATACAAAAAAATTTTTTTTTTCATGTGATGAGAACTAGGACTTTCACATGTATCATGTAACAGTGTTGATTACAGTAATCATGCTGTGCATCACAGCACCAGTACTTATTTACCTTTGGACCTTTCGATCACCTTCAGTCAGTCAGCTCTCCTCCTATCTTCCCCTGCCCGACCTCTGGTACCTGCAAATCTGATCTCTTTTTCTATGAGGTTTTTTCTTTTTTTTGATTCCACATATAAGTGACATCATATAGTAGTTTTTTTTTGTCTGATTTATTTCACTTAGTATAATGCCCTCAACATCCATCCATGTTGTTGCAAATAGCAATATTTCCTTTTTTTTTATGGCTAAATAGTATTCCATTGTGTATTATATGTGTGTTTGTATATACACAAATTTTTCTTTCCATTGATGTCTGTCTGTCTATCTACATCTTACAACTTTATTGTCCTTTGATGGTCACTTAAGTTGCTTCTGCTTCTTGTAATACTGCAGAAAAATCTCTCTTATGTTGTAAGTAGGTTGACATGAAACTGAAGAGTATTGAAATGAAGTCCAACAAGACTTAAATCTCCCTTTGACAGTTTTATAGACTAGAGAATTGATCTTTTGGAAGTTGAAATAAACTATATTTCAAGTCCATTTTAAGGGAAATTTTTCTGAGGAGCCAGTTTGAATAAACAACTCATTAGAGTTTACAGCACACGACTCAGCATAGAAACTAAAATATTACAGGTTTGAAAAAATTTAGATTGAAAATAATTTATCGAGTGCTTTATAATTGAGTGGAAAAGCCCAATTTGGAAGAGTTCTAGAATCTTTAACATGCGAAAAGATATATAGATGATAATGATGAAGAACATGTCCCATCTAGTTGTCAACAGAGAGTTTTGTTTCCACCATTCCTTTCACAGAAGCTGTTCCATATGCTCTCAAATCTGCATTCATTATTTCATTATTAGCCTTGCCGATCCCACACCCAGTGCCTCCCACGGAGATCTCTCCACTATAAATGCCAGCACACTGCTAGTCACTTAAAATAGGACCTGAAGTTAATTAATTTGCCTCTGCCTTTCTTTGCATCCAGCCTGAGAAGTTATCTTGCTAATGTGAAAAGATTTAAAAAACCTTCAAAGAACTTAATATTAAATTAAAATAGAAGCTTCTAAACTGATTAGACCCAAATTATACAACAGTTACGAACTTACAGAAAGCAGAAGGAATCTTCCTAAAGTCATTGGAAAGGGATTTATGAATTATTTAAGTTAAATTCTTTGAACTTAACATTAGTTATGGAAATGCAACTCATTATTACAATAGCCAGAATTACAGACAGCAATATTGAAGGTCATAAAATAATTCAATTCAGGGAGAAATGATTATTTCAGCATTTAACTATATATATATATATGGGATGATCACAATGTGAAAAAACAGCGAGTCATACAGGCTTTGGTTTGAATTCTGGCTGTGCCCCTTCCTTCCTTCCTTCCTTCCTTCCTTCCTTCCTTCCTTCCTTCCTTCCTTCCTTCCTTCCTTCCAGACATTTACTGATACCCAGTCACTGGGGACACAGTGGTGAACAAAACGGGCATCTTCCTGCCTCTAGGGACACCATAGGCTAGTGGGGAAGTAGGTATTAAGTAAATAATCATACAATTAAAAATAGTTACAGTTGGCGATTATATGGAAGATAAGTATTGTGTGACATGAGAGCAAATAACGTAAGAACCTAACTTAGATTGAGGGTTTGGGAAGGCTGATTTAAAGACCGAAAGCAGGCCACACAGTGGCTGGTTAGAGTGAGCCAGAGTAAGGTTAGAGTAGATGGGAGGGAGGGGAGGGGACAGGAGAGGAGAGGAGGTGAGGGAGGAAGAGGGAGAAGGAGGGGAGTGGGGGGAGCTGGAAAAGGCAGCTGCGAAACTTGGTCAAATTCCTCATCCTCTTTGAAACTAAATTTTCTTTTCACACCATGTGGATAGCAGTAACAGTTTGACCTGGTTGCTCTCAGGATTAAAAGATACTGTATTCGAATGATGCTCAGTACAGACCTAGCATAGATGTTTACTACCTGGTGGCAATACATAATAATAATAATAATAATAGTAATAATAATAATATCTTCAGTGAGTTTACATTCCTGTGAAGTGATAATATTCACCTCAATAATGGAAATATGTGAAGAGAGGCTGATAGTTATTTAAGGAACTTTAGAACAAAATTTCACATTTATGATAATCTTAGAAACTATTTATTGCAGTCACAACTGAAGGAAAAGGCAAGACAAAACATCTTAATATTTTCTGATTAGCAAATGAACTTAGGTAACATATCAGCAAGGTTACAGAATAAAGACACTGAAGTTAGAGTGTGAGTTCATGTAATTTTCCATAATGTGCATCTAGCCTGTAAGACCTTGAAATCAAGATGAGTCATTACACAGCAGGAGATAATAAGCTCCTGAAGACAGGACGAATTAAAGAAACAATTGCAAACTTGTTAGCCAAGATATTTTCATAACAAGGCACAGAAAAACTACAAGTTAGTGAGGAAGGGACCTTCACTCTAACAAGGATTATGGTTTATAATTTTTGTCCCTTCAAGGTAAATATTTGATAGAAACTTTAAACTTTTACCCTTATCTAACAAGATGTGGGCAAATTCATGGCCTTGTCTTCCCAATGTATCTTGGTCAACTCTCTTCTCTCCACTTTCTTCGAATGCTCATATCTCTGTTCTAGGTTGATTTCTAGCCGGGGCTAATTTTAAATGAGGCTTATTATTTTCTGTTTTTACAAGAGGTGAGTGAAATTCCATCTGTACTTGTTCTAACAGGCCTTTGCTTAGCAATAGTAAGGTGTTATTATAACAAAGTAAATAAGTTCGGCCAGGTATTTTTTTTTATCTTTGATATCCTAACCCTAGAGATGTAACCAGAAGAGAAGCCTTTCCATTATTTTCATCTGTCTATTCGTTCATCTTTCTGTCTGTCCATCCATCCATCCATCCATCCATCATCCATCCATCTATCATTCATTCATTTATGCAATAGCATTGGGTGGATATCTGTTCAACAGACGTTGACGGGGATGTTCATCAAGGAAATATGCTTGCTGGTAAGATACGAATATACCTGATTTCTGTCCTCAAACTTACAACCTTGTAGCTGATCATTCATTTATGTATTAATAGTCAACATGGAGTTCATGAGATCTTACTCCCCGCAGGCACTGTTGTAGACACTGGGGAGACAGTGCTGAAAAACAGACACAGAGGCCGTCCGCATGGTAGATGTGAGATGCAGTGTAGATGGTAAGGTGGGCTGTGACTACAGGGGGTGTGCAGAATGATTAATGAGAGGCTCGGGGAGAAAAATATTTGAATTTTTACTTATCTTAATTCATTTTACTTAATTTATATTTTTGTATATACCTGGTAAGGTGCCTAACATGGACAGTAGCACATGAATACCATTTATATGTAAATAAATATTTAAATTTATTCCGTGAATTCATACTGATACGGTTGCATAAACGAAAACATTTGCAGATCCCGGGATGAAAGCTTGGATTTAGGGTTCGATAGCTGTGTGGCTTTGAAGTCAGTTCTGTCGCTCACTCCCTGTGGCTTCTTGGCCAAATCCCAGCTCCTCATCCTTTGTAAGAATCGTTCTAAGGATTGAGTGCAGTAATGTCAGTAAAGTGCTTATGTTGTGTCTGTTTATTTCAAGTCCTCAAAAAATGATGTTATTATTATTGATATAATAAACATTAAAATTCAGACATCTTCAAACTATTGAGGAGGGACTGATTAAGCAATGACACTTAATGTCACAAAACTTTCATAATAAATTATTGATGAGAATGTAAGTTGGTGGTACTTTATATGCAATAAGTACCAAAATCCTTAAAGTTTTTTTGTTCACTTTAACCCAATTGTTTCCAGGAATTTTTCCTAAGGAAACAATTGAAAATTCCATGGATTTATAATAGTGACAAACTGGAAAAGGAACTAAATGTCCAAAGATAGGAGAATAGTCAGATTAAATTATAGCTTTATAACGGAATATTGTGCATCTCGACTTTTTTAAAGAATACTGGGAACGTATTAATGTTTAGTGAAGAAGATAGGATACAAAGTTATAGTGTGATCCCAATTATATTTTTTAAAAAGCACACTATTGCATCAGTCTACTTTCAATTTTAGATCAAGTTTTGGTGGAGCCATTTTCAATCCTGTTGTTAAAATGCTTTAAAATTATTACATCAGCTTAGAATACACGACATTTGAGAGCTCGGTAAGTTGGTGTTAGATATATGAGGTCTCTGTGCTCACCTAACAGCATATATATTTACTGGTTTCAGCAGGAAGCTGGACCTGGGTGATGAGGAACGCAGGCTTAATACCCAGACAAGACGCCTCCGAAATGTGTTTCTGATATTAACGTAGTTAATGTTGTCAGATGATATTCAGGGCATGGGCCAAAGCATACGTGTTAATTCATTCTGTGCTCTATTTTAAAATTATCCTTGAAAAGCCAGAACCCGAGAGAGATGTCTACTTGGACGCCATTGCTTTGCCTGCTATAGAAATGCTTTTACTGAACGAGGGCTTACTTGGCATCACTCAGCTGGGTCGTTTCATGAGTTTTGAAATTTGTCATGATTTCTCGTTGTGAATAATAGTATGTTACTGAGCGACTCACTTGCTTTACCTCGCGGTGCTCGTGGATTGTGCGACTCACGTGGATGTGCTTAGAGGAGCCAAGTCAAACTGTGGTCTGGCTTTAGCAAGTGCACAGCACCCGACAGTGTGTATGTGACACTTGCTTCCTCTCATTCTTAGCTTCCCCGCCCCCCCCCCCCATCACTGCCTATTGCTTATTTCCTTTTCATTTTTCTTGGTTTGACATTGGATGAGAAATAAATCTGAAACTTTGGATAGAAATTAAAGTCATTCTCTGAAAGTTAGGCCTTTGGTAAACTGTAAAGGTCACAGGAAACACGAGCAAAGCTGAGGACTTCCCTGTGGTTTATGGTAAAGGAGAAGCTATTCAGTTGTTGGGATGTGTGTTCCAGAAAACCCACAGAGCCAAAAGGAAGGCAGCTTTTCTCCTGTGGGGCTTACGTGATACACCCATGGTTTCCAGTTGGTCGGTGACGCTGGAGAGGGACAGGCTGAGATGCGGCACGGGGAGAGAGGCTGTGGCCTTCCGAAAGTGACCTGTCCCCAGGGCGGAGGGCTCAGCAGAAGTCAGCCAGCGTCAGGGCCTGATGCTGCTTCGTACAGCAGGTAAGAACGGGACGAGATGGTGGAGTGGGTCAAGTGGGAAGGCTGAGGTGTTAAACAGAGCATTCATCCATCCAGTCATTCGCTTCCTCTACCGATGACTATTGAGCGTTTACATTGTGAGGTCCTGAGTGGATGCTGGCTGCGACTCAGTGGACATCACAGTCACGTGAGGGAGAGAGACATTACGTAGTTGGTTACGCATATAATTTATTTCTTACCATGCGTTAAGTGCCGTGAAGGAGAAGCAGAGATAGCTGGGAGAGAGCAGTGTGGCTATGGCGAGTACTGATTGATTAGGTTCTAAAGGAAGCTGGGAGGGGAAAAATGGATTGGGATGAGTTTTAAACTGTAACTAGAAGAGGGAGGATTTCTTTTAAGGTGTATGCACTGTTGGTTCATTTCCTCTGTTGGCCTCCAATCCCTTTGCTTGTCCCTAGCTGTGTCCTGCTGTGCTCTTTATGAGGCCTCCTGGGAGGGCATGATGCAGGTGATGGAGGAGGCAGGGCGAGCTCTGGCTCTAAAGATTATGGGTTCTGCCTTTCAAAAGGAAGGGAGTCTTAAACAGGAGTTTTCCCGCTCTGGTCTGCCCCGTGGAGTGTGCTCAGGCCATTCTTATCTTCGTGTAATGATAGTTGCTGAGCACTGCCGTTTAAAGGTCAAAATCTGCCTTTAATCCTATTTATTCGGGACATAAAAGAGAGAAAAATGAATCCTAAAAACTTAATTGTGGATCTTGCTCTGTCTCCCTGCAACGATTCTTATAAGAAGGTCAGAAATTATTTGGTTTCTGAAGTGAAGCCTCCCAATGACAGATCGCTCACGTTTCCTACCGTTTTCTCATTTTTCACAAAATGGGCCTCTGTGGACTTCGTGGCTGTCAGGAGCGTGTTTGCTGGATGTCACGCCTTCCTTCTAATGGAAGACGTGCTATGAGGAGTAGTGACGCAGTATCATTTTTATTTTTTTTTTTTTTTTTTTTTTTTTTTGGACAGAGCTAAGGGACACCTTGGAAGAGAAAGCAGGGATTTAATGCAACATAGAAGTTATTTCGGTTGTTTTTTCTCTCTGGCTTGTCCTTTGTTAATTGGAGGTTTTTTTTTTTTTTTTTTTTTTTTTTTTTTTTTTTTTTTTTTTTACAGTTAATGAAAACATTAAAAAGTCATTGAATTCTTGTTTTAACTTTTGAAGACACCATTTGGCCTATAATCTTATTTCTATTCCATTTATTATAATGGTGAACTTCCTGTCCCAAATGTAGTCAAAACGTTGTAGTTGAATGACAGACACATTCCAAGTATTGCCGGAAACTTAGTGATTCTTCTTTCTACTTTTGCTTTCTTGTGATGCGGAGGTTCAAGTTCAGGGTTTTCTGTTGCTTCTGCAGCCAGTAAGGAATTCACAAACACAGTGTTCAGTTCCTTAAGTCTGAAGATTAGGATGTGAAAATTGAGAACCTAGTAAATTGGACTCTTCAAAGATGCTTTCAGTTGTCTTTTGCTTAATTAATTAAGAAATTGATTTTAATATTAAAATTATAGTCACTTCAGGGATAATAAGTTTGGGAGGTTTCCTTCAGACCATTAAAAAATACTTTTTCTATTCATACTTATAGATGTTTGACATGTCTTTTAAAAACATAAGTGGTATCGTCCTGTTCAATTTGTTCTCTAAATTACTTTATTTATAAATAGTGTAAGATCTATACATGTTGTTTCAAGTAAATTTAGTTCAGTTATTTTGCCTACTTTCTAGATTCTCATCTTATGGGTGGGGCTGTATGGAAGTACTATAGTTGACCAATCAATAGACACTACAAACCATGAACATTCATGTAGAATTAGAATTAGAATTGTATCTCATAGGGTATATGCCCAAGTGTGTCCCAGAGTGGCAGGAACATTGAGAATACACATTTATTAAATATACTTTAAACTTATTTTTTAAACTCTACAGCACAGAAAAGCAGTCATTGCCTCCAGGCCCACTACTAGTTGTTTGGTATTTGGCAATAGAATTTCCTTTTTAGGCCAAAATTGCCTTATTTTCAGGCGAGGGGGCGAGGCAAATCCCTAATCGTAGGGTCGTTCCGAAGAGCAAATGGGAGTAGTTCCTGGTTCAGTAAATATTAGTTGTGACTTTTATATATACATATATAGAATCACTATATATATCTCACAGCCTATATATAATGACATAAAGATTAGTCCTTGAAGCAGACCCCCAAAATGTGGCATCGAAGTTTTTCTAACTGCAGCTTCTCCCCATCCAATGAAAATAAGACACGATTTTTTTTTAGTAGAGTAATAATATTAAGTATGTTTTACAATGTTGTCTTCTTTTCAATGGAGATATTGAATTAGAAGGGTTTTTAAACGAGTACGAGTGATACCCAAGGGATGGGAAAATAATGTAAGAGCCATAGACCAGCTTTTTCACAAAACTCGATTTTATGCAGAAATGTCTTCTTCCAAAACTGTCCCCACAACTACTAAGGTGTAGATGCTTAGATTTATTTTCTGGATCCCATAACCATCACGCTATTTCCCGCAGGCACTAGTGAGCTCCCAAAACAGGTGCGGATATAAGAAGCAAGAAAAGCAAGGGGTGCCAGGAATGTCCTTGAAAGTAGGGAGAAGAACTGATGAGTAGTCAAAAACTGACCGAAACATTGATTAGATTGGGGGAAATTCAATTTGCAAGACTTGATTTGTGCGCTGTAAATTCGGAGAGAAACTTAGCTTGGCAGGAAGAAGTTGGAGACTGGGAGAGAGGGTCTTGGTTGTGAGGCAGCACAGGAAGCTTGAAGGGGGCTGGGAGGAAAGAGAGATAGACAGATAAACAGACACAAACAGACGGAGACTAAAGGAACTGTTCCTAAAGGAACTGTTCCGTAATGGAAGAGCCTTGGTCATATAGTCGTATACTGCAGTATGAACAAATGCTGGAACAAAGGGAGATTGGTTTATAGGACAGAAAGAGAGGAGTGGACTTAGCAGGTTTTGTGTGTCAGAGGTAGGCAGTGATTTTCTTCTCATTTTTTCTTGTCCGTAGGATAATGAGATAACTAAATACCATAGTAGCAAGACTGGCCCCAAGACATTGTCCCTAGGTCAGATAATTGGGCACATTGTGTACTAAATTATGAATACGTTTATCTCTTCTTTATGCCATTGAGCTTTGAAACCATCCTTTATTCTGAAAAGACTATGAGCCACCCTGTGAGGCAATTTCAATCATTATCATAATATCAGTAGCAGAATCAAATCATGTATAGCTGGCTTTCTAAAATTAATATAAAATTGCTTCATGGGTTAGCTGAGAGCCACCTAATAACTTAGATTGTCCTCACGTGAGGACAAATGGATGAGTTTTTAATCTTGCCATTTCGAATAGGATAAGATTTTTTTTTTTTTTTTTTTTTTTTTTTAAGCAAAGATTGTTTAATGCTTATCGAAAAAGTTGAAGAATTTTCAAAAAATTTTATGAACTTGAGGAGGGCTTGTTTGGGAGAGCAGCACCTCTGACATGTCTGCTCTTATCTCTGTTATGTTCACGGCTTCGGTGCTGGGTAGGGTTGCTTTCGTCCTCACGTTCTCCATAAAGGCCGCCTAGCAGTGCTTGCGATGTTTGGACCTGCTACTCCTCTTCGTTTAAGGGGTGATGTTTATTCGGATCCCGCAAGTAATATGCGATCATTGTAGATTTGAAACATACAGAGAAACATATAATAAGAAAGAAAAAAAATCTAGAACAATAGCTAAAAGATAACCACGGTCGACCCTTTCTAGGATTTTTCTTATCTTTATATTTAATTTATACAAATAATGCATAAATCCATACTCCTTGGGAAAAAACTACCCCCGCCCCCAGCTCCCAGCTCCAATCATAGTGTCAGGCCCAGAGGTCAGGACCCTTACGAAGGTGATGCGGGGTCTGTCAGGCCTTTAACTCTTTTCCCCCTGTAAATGTATTTATATAAAAGACGTAGTACTTTCTCTGTGTGTTCTTTGGAAAAGGGTATTAAATTCCAAATCTACACTTCCTTATTTTTGTTTAGCGACATATCTTGGAGGTATTATTATGTCCAAACGTACAGATCTCTCATACCACCCATTGCATAGCATTTCATAACATAGAAATGCTTTTTTTTTTTTAGTAATTGCCCTGTCGACAGAAATTTGTATTGTTTGCCCCCCCTTTTGTCATTAGAAATAATGAGATAATGAATACCCTTACACATATATATCTTTATGCACATATGTGAGTATTTTTTTTTAAAAGGGAGATAATTGGGGAGTAGAGCTGCTGGGTCAGATGGTATTTACATTAAAAGTTTTAATAGATACAGCTAAATTAGTAGGGCATTCAAAGGGTTTAACCATTTTTTATTCCTGACAGCTACATGTGAAAATGACTCTTTTTTAATACTTTCCTAACACCTGATTTTTTTTATTTATAGACCTTTTATTTTTTCCAAACTGATGAATCAAAATGATATGTCTTTGTTTTAATTCTTATTTCCCTGATTATTAACGAGGCTGAGCATCTTTTCAAGTGTTTTTTTTTTTTTGGCCATTTATATCTTAATGTGAATTCCTTGTGAATAAGAATATTCATTTTTATTGGGTTGTTTGTGAGTTTTAAAAATTAATTTATGTTTTAAAATATTCTAGGTTTTAATCCTTCATCTGATATATAAAAATAATTTCTTTCAGTCTCTCATTTGGTTATCTATATAAATTGTTTTTTTTACGAGGTTAAGACAGAACCGTAGGCACAATTCTGTATTTTATCTTTTTTCACTACAAGTTATGTTGTGTTTTCTCAATGTCATTAAAGTCTCCAAAAACATGATTTTAAATGACTAAATATAATTTAATTGTATGAATGTATCATTTTATTTTCCTTTATTTCTCCATGTTAATGTGCTAATTGTTTTAACGTGTTACCGTGCTAATTGAACTGATTGTTTTTAAGTTTTTACTATAGCAGATTTTTGGAAAAATTTGTTAAAGACTGCCTTTCTGCATATCTTTGTATTTAATCTCTAGTTATATTTCCATTTCTTTAGATAAGATTATAAGAATGAACTTCATTGGGACAGACAGTATTAACTTTTAAAGTCCATTGATACATACTGCCAAATTTCTTTCTGAATATTTTGTACCATTTTCTCTTTCTATGAGCAGTGTGTTAGCATGTCTTTCCCATAGGACTATCTCATTATATACTTGACTACTAAGTATATTTAATATGGTGTCAATTTTTAAGATCAGAAATAATATCTTACTGATATTATAATTTGTATTTAGTTGATTACCAGTGAAGTAGGATACTTCTTATTTTATTAGCCATTTATAGTACTTCTGATAATTGTTAGTTCTTTTATATCATTTTCCTCTTAGGGTATTTGTTTTCTTATTGGTTTGAGTAGGTTTTCTATATATTAAGGTTTTGACTCTTTACATTATTTTTGCAAATATTTTTTCTTTTTCGCTTTAAATTTTATTTTTATATTTTTAAGGTATGGCGATTTAAAAATTTCTTGTCATTTGTGATTTTTTATTTGATGTTCTTCCATTGCTTCTATGCTTAGAAAATCCTTATCAAGAGAAGATAAATATAAATTTATAGTACTTTTTATAATTGAATTTTTTACATTCAGTGCTTTAAGTTTAAATTTATTTTGGCTTACAGTGGGTAATGCAGCTCTAATCTTTCCTTTTTTTCTTTAGTAATTAGCTTCACCATTTATTGACCAACATTTCCTTTCCTCATTCCTTGCGATGCTTCTTTTTTTCAGGTACTAAATTCTTTTAGTACTAGAGTTTAAGAACCCATCCTGGGTGTCTATTAGTCTTTCTGTTGACTTCCTGCTGAGCAGCCGATTGTTTTAATTAGATTTTTTTCAAAACGAGAATTTTTTAAAAGGGCATATTTAAAAATGCCTCAAAGCCACCAAAAAGCTATTTAGTTTAAAACTCTTCTATTTAGCCACTTCTAACTTAAAAATGACCTCATACAGTTAGCAATTTCTCCCTTCTGTTCCTGGAAGTTAGCCACAAGCAAGAAAGAAGATGAGAAACAAACTCCGCTTTTGGATGCAACCGAGAGATGGCTGAAATCCTAAATCACAAAGTAGGTGGAAGGCCTTCCCCAACACAGTGGAGGTTGAGTGGAGATACACATGGGAGGTGTGGCCCCTGCAGGGAGTTGAAAGAGCTAGGAAACCTCATTTCCCAAAAGGTGAGTGGCAAACTCGGAGAAGCCAAGTCCGAATCCCTTGTTTGTAAGATAAGATGGAGGTGCGTGGGCTGGCAATGCAGCGTCATCGCCTCAGGTTCCAAAAAGCAGGAGAGGGCAGTTTAAATAAAAATCACACTGCAAGCCAGTTTTGTAGGAAGCTGCGGAGCACTTGGGCTCAGCGAGCGCCTGCGCCGTGATGAGCTCTCCAGCGGCTTCTCTCCGGGGGCTCGAGTGATACCTGGGTGAAACAGGTTACAGCAAAATGCAGCGCCTTAGGGAAACTCCCGCTGGGCTGGAGCACGGATGGCCCTGCTTCCCCACCCTGTGCGCACACAAGCTCTCACCTCTGCAAAAACGCACCTCCTGCTGAGCGATCGAAAAGGAAACAGCACCGAGGACAGCAGCACAACCACCACAACAAAGGTGTGGAGGGAGATAGGAGAAAAATAGGACAAATGAAGAGCGTTCACCGGAAACTGTTGCCACGACATCAGAAAAAATTGAGACCAAACGTTTCATCACGAATAAAACAATCGAATGAAAGCCAGTACTTATCGGAAGTATGTTCAGAAAGCAGACATAGAGGACCTCAAGAAAGATAACCACAAGGCAAGAAGGTGAAACGTGATCTGGCAGAGCTCAGAAGAGAAAGAGACAAAAACAAAACAAAACAAAAAAACAAACAAAACAAAAAAACTATCCCAGAAGTAATAGCAAAGTTGGAAGGTACACAGGGAGACAGGAAGGCATAGAGAAGCAATGAGAAGAAAAATGAAATAGCAATAAAGAAAAAGGAACAGGCAGAAAATGAAAGAAATGAAATACATGCAAAAGAGAGTAAGCATATGGATAATCAGAGTGTCCCGAAAAGAAAACTAGCGTAAGAGAGGAAGGAAGGTGAGAGGTACATAAGCATTTTGATTTCTCTCATCTAATAACTTGCTCTTACAGTCGTAAGGGAAGTATTTAGAATCATAATGTAAAGATCAAGAATTAGAAGTCAGACGAGAGAGGGAAAGGGGTAAGGAAGAAGAGCTATGCTATTGTAGTGAATTTGTAGATATTATTAAAATTAATAGAGGGATGAAAGGTATCTAAAAGGCATTGTTTAAAATTATAGTTATAAACTTAAAACTAGAACAACAATTCAAACCTTCCTAATTATCTGATGAAAAACACATGAAACAAAACAGATACTGTAATGAAAGATTTTGAAAGAACGGTAAAAATAAGGGTAACAAAATAACGCAGAACTAAGGCCAAACTTATCTATCATATTAACCAATGTAATTGTAGTAAAGTCATCTAATAAAAGAAAAAAATTTTAGAATTGATCACGAGGCAAAAACCAACTTTATTTACATGTGACATCTAAAGCAAACTGATACAGAAGATTGAAAATGAAGGGATGGAACAAATGTATATGTAGTGAGATGCAAACAAAAAGAAATCAGGAATCGTAATCTCAATATCAGAAAAGGTTGAATTCCGAGCAGAAAGGATTAAGTGAGATGAATAATGGCACATTCTGATGGTACAATTCACAGTGATGGTATGAAAGCTCAGAATCTTTGTACCAAGCGGAAGACCAGCATTCATAAAAGCAAAAATACAAGTGGTACAGGGTGATAGAGAATTACAGTAGGAACAGGTTTTAACTCACCTCTCTCAATTCACGCTAGAATAGAAGATAGAAATTAGGCGAAGCTAGAAGTGTCTAATTAAAATAATGGATAAGGTAGAGCTAACTGATAGATCTCGAACTCCAAGCCCTGAAGTCAAAGAATACACCTATTTAAGTGCCCAAGGGACATTCGTAAAATTGAACATTCACAAAAGCCTCAATAAATAATATAGCAAGGATGATGGTGAAAATACATAATGGCTGGTAAAGCGAGGGCACCTTCCGGTTGAAAAGGACCCAGTTCTTTGTGGACAGTGGTCAGCCGACTGGTGTACACCAGTGAATGTCAGCCCTGCAGATGATATTCTCTGAACACATTACAATAAAGTAGAAATCCATACAAAGCCCCGGAAACAAAGAGCTGTGATAACAACAAAGCTCTTAAACAACTCAGGTCAACAAAGACATCCGAACCAAATTGAAGAATATCTAGAATACAGCTGTGAAGGATACCCTATAAGGACCGATGGAATCGAAAAGAAGGGCTAAGAGGAAGGGCTGAGCCGTAAATAAATATATTCATGTATTCTTTCAGCGTTCGTATTGCCTTTTTTCTCTCTGTAATCCTCTCATGCTATACATTTCTCCTCAGTCCAGCTACCTCAGAGTGTCTTGAAGGAATGGATTTCTGTAGAACATTCCAGAGCTCCACTCAGCACAGAATTGTCTCTGGGATTCAGTCAGGATTCTCCAGAGAACAAAACCAGTAGGATATACATTTATCTGTCTGTCTGTCTATCTATCTATCTATTTATCTATCTATCTAGATGTGTATATATATATATATATACATATACATATACATATATATATATATATATAGAGAGAGAGAGAGAGAGAGATTTATGATAAGGAATTGGCTTATGCAATAATGGAGGTTGAGAAGTACATTTGGTAAGCTAGAGACTCAGAAAGAGTGATGTAAATTGCAATCTGATTCTGACTCTAAAGGCAGGAGAAGATTGATATCCCAGCTCCAAGACAGAGAACAGATTCTCCCTTACTCAGCCTTTTTGTTCCATCCCGGCCTTCCCTGGGTTGGATGAGGCCCGCCCACACTGGGGAGGACCATCTGCCTTACTCAGTCTTTGGAGTCACATGCGAATTCCATCCAGAAACACCCTCACAGATACACCCAGCATAATGTTTAATCAAGTATCTGGACACTCTGGGCCCAGTCAAGTAGACATGTGAAATTAACAATCACAGCTAAGAGACATATAATCCCGGAACGAATGGGAAAAAAACGAAAAAAATGATTTTAGTTGGAAGGCTCAGCATTAGAAGATGTCAATTCTCCCCAAGTTTATTTGTAAGATTAACACGATCCCAATAAAAATACCAACAGGATTTTTTGGAATTTATTTGATAAGCCAATTCTAAATTTCATATGGTCAAATCCACAAGTAAGAATAGCCAAGAATATTTTGAAAAAGAAGCCCTACCAGGTACTAAGATACCGGCACGGGCTCAGAGCCGCCTGTCCAGCCCGCCCCTACTGCTCTTGGCCCGCTCTTGCCCCTCAGCCTCGCAGCCTTCGCAGGTCCTTGTTCAGACAGGGGACGCTCCTGCCACAGGACTCTTGCTTGGGCTCTTTGCTCTTTGAGTACTGTGTTTTGCCCCTGTTTCAAGGCCTCTTCTTGCCTTTTTAATTTCTATCTCCTCATCTCTTCTTTTAGGGAAAACTTTCTTTCTCACTTCCCCAATCTTAAATCACTTTCCTTTGTTATCTACTTCTTTCTTTCCTTCCTTGCATTTATTCCAGTTTGCAATTATGTGATCATTAGTGTGGTTGTTCGATGAATGACTTTTTTTTTTTTTCTTAGACCATAAGCTCAGAGTAGGCTTTCAGTAAATATTTGTTGATAATCTCCAGTCTGCTGGAGATTAAACCTAGCAACGGTCTTTTTTTTTTTCTTTTCCTTTTCCTTTTTGTGGCAATGGCCTTCTAATTCAATAATCAAGAGGCTTCCTAACGTAGGCCCTACTCCAGTGTCAGAATCAATGATGTCTGAATGTGTAGTTTCTTTCATCCATGAACATTGTAGATGTTAATGCTTTTGGTAGTGTCCTGCATTGGACTGTAACCTCCTACAATGAAGGGCTGTATCTGAACTGCCTAGTGTGGCTCTTAATATTACATCCCATGGACATCATGTATTTTCATAACAGGGAGATGTAAAATTACGGTATGACTGTATCGTTGCCTGAAAAATGTTAGTTATTGGAAGAAGTAATCAGAGCTATTGAAGAAATTGTTTTTTCTAATGAATTTTATAAAAAGGCTGTGCCAAACATACTCTAGTTCCAACCTCTGATAAATGACCTAGGTCCTCACATGGCAGATTGTAGAAAATATTGCTGTGGTGGTTAGGGCGGAGAAGTTCTCCTGAATACTAAGCGAGGCCGAACAGGATGTGGTTCTCTTATTAGGCGCAGTTAAATTTTTATGCTTTCTCCGCGGGAGTACATACTTACCATCTTATTGAATGTGTTGTGATTGGCAAACACTGGCTGTTACTAAGCGCACCGAAGGTTTTGTTTGGCATTTTGTGGATTGAAACACATCAGTCATGACAACGCATGTTGTAAAGTTAAGGGCTTTAGAATGACTTTTGCACTCACAGGTATTTCCAAACAGTAGTCTTTGGCAGTTGAGTAGCTGGGCAGCCATAAACACGTTTTACTGGTGTGTCCCCTGAGGCCACTTAGATAATTCCAGGAAACCCTCCTGTATGTGACCTCCTTCATATTCCTTCAAAAATGAATGGCTTTCTTATATGTCTTTCACAAAGACCACAGGCCCTGGGAACTCCACACGGCGGGTACCGGTATCTGTTTAAGCTCAGAAATAATTCTGGAAGGAAGCAAGCCATTGTGGCGTGAGTGGGGCAGGAGAGGACCAGAGGTTGCAGACTGAGACCCGCAGGCCAAACCCATCAAATCTGCTCTGCAGATGTGTTTATTTGGGTCAGATGGTGTTTCTTTTTTAAACATTGAAATTAGTTGCCAAGCTGCAAAAACTGGGAATTTTTATTTCAAAAAAATCTGAGAAAAATAAATAAATAAAAGTCCGGATATATGACTTGTCTTAAAAAAATCAGAATAGTGTGGCTATGCTGGGACCCATATTTCTGCATTGGCAGCCATCAGTGGAGCTGAGGGCTGTTCCCTTTTAGATGGGGGCAAGGACTCCTCAGGTACCACGACACTATCTCTGGTCCTAGGCATTCGTTTGGGTCACCTTCATGACCTCGAGATAGGCTATGAGATTGAGGATAAATGGCACAGTGAATAATTATGAAAGACACAGCCTTTTACATTGAACTCAGACGATCTCTCTGATAAGCAAATGAAACGAAGGTGATCTTTGTAGTCTGGAAACAGAAGAACGAAAACTGCCTACCGGCTACTCTTTGTGGGCTGTAGGTTCTGGTCAGAGGTCAAATAGCATTCGAGCCTGGCGGAAGGGACATCTCTAAACTGACAAAGGCAAATTCTTAAATGCCATTCCGGGGGAGTACATTATTCGTTCCTGGGCCGCCTCCTACCTCCCTTAGGATTCTGAGAACGAGAACGAAATGATCTGAACAAAACCCTTCTCTGGGCAGCGTTTTCGACACATTTGGACTACAGAGGACGCTTCTGTGTTTAATCTTGCTCTGCACAGCTGCACAGAAAAGATTGTTTTCACTCTTCTTTATATTTTGTCTTTTGAGGAACCCTATCAGGAAATTTACGACCATCTTTTGGAAGCCCCAGTCACTCGGGAGCAATTAAACCGCTATCGGAATGTGGCTGAAAACGCCCGAAGTGAACTTGCAGCAACTTTGGTCAAATTTGAATGTGCTCAGTCTGAGGTAAGATTTTGTATCTTCATAACTCAGAAATGAAAGACCTTTTAGCTTCTTGTAGAGTAAAGAAGAACACGAAGGTGATTACAAATAGGACAGACAGTAGGACATAGGTTTAAACCTTTTGGCAAAGTTTATACTTATTCTCTTATTGTGTGCCTACCTCTTAGTTGTAGAGAATTCCTGAAAATGTATACATTTTCCATGCTGCAGAGTAAGGTGACGTGGGCTGAATTCTAGATCTCAGAGAAGCTCCACAGTCTGGAGAGAGCTGGGGGCACCTGAGGACTTTGGGTTGAAACTGCGTGGGCTTTTGAGAACTTTTAGCAACTCTCGAAGTATGTTCCTTTAATTTGCATTGCTTGCAACCTGGAGCTCTTAGGATGGAATTCTAAATCCCTTTCTTGTGGTGGTTCTGATTGGCTGGGGGGAAATTCTAGGAAGATGATTGGATCAGGGCTGGTCAGGTCTATTGTGGAATTTCTGAAAGAGTCTCTCTAGACCCATTCTGCTCATAGCATGGTGGCCCCAAAGAGTATAGCATCTGTGAGATAACTAGTGATCTCACTGGGCTGCCAAGACTCCACCGAAAGATGAATTTATAATGTGTGAGCGCACACACGCATGTGCGTGTAAGAGCAAGAATGAGTGTATGATGCAAACTCAGAGTTCTGAAGAAGCACACACTCATCAGGTTTTCTTATAGCGTGGACCTGACATCTTAATAGTGTACATATATGGTTTAGCATTTCGATGCCTCGAAATTAATACAAGTGAAAATGTTTCCTTTGTATAAATCCTATAATTATTTTCTTCTTCTCCCATGTTTTCCCCAGAAATCTGAATATTTTATTACCCACAATAAGGGTCCAGAAGACAAGTAGGAGAAATATAGTGATATATCAAATAGTCTCTATTTACTTTGGAAACAGTTGTGGCTATGAAATTCTATAAAGTGTAGCTTGTAGGTTCCTTGTTTCATTTTAGGAGCAGTAGCAGCAATACAGATTTAGAAAATGTATTACCAATTGCAAAATATTTTATAGCCTTTTGCAAAATACATTGCGAATGTCTCTTGAGGTAGACTAAATTACCACAAGATGTTGCTCAATCGATTTGAAAAAAACAGAACATGAAGTCCATTATTTAGGCATAATTTCCCATGTGGTAACACAGATACAAATATGGCAAAAAGAAAGGAAAAGTGGATTAGGTCATGAATAAAAGAATGAAATTTTAAATTACAGTGTTGGGTGTCTTAAACTTACACCACGGAAATCCTTTTTTGTCTTTTTTATTTCTTTTCCATGTTAGCTTCAAGACCTCCGATCCAAAATGCTTTCTAAAGAAGTTTCCTGTCAAGAATTGAAAGCTGAGATGGAGCACTGCAAAGAGGAAAATGCCAGAAAATCGTCCCTCCTCACCTCTCTGAGAGGCAGAGTTCAGGAGCTGGAAGGAGAGTCCACAGCTCTCTCCTCTTCTAAGATTAGAACGGAAATCACGGCTCACGCTGCAATCAAGGAGAACCAGGAGTTAAAGAAGAGAGTTGTAGAACTAGACGAGAAATTACAGTACGGGTATTTGATAGGATTCTTAGTCGAGTTGGTGTTGAAATACTAGCTTCTGATAGCAGGATGTGCCTTTGCATGTTCTGGCATTTTGCATTAGTTCGCCTTGAAACTCAATCTGGAAAAAAAAAAAAAAAGAAAGAAAGAAAGAAATGCTGGCCTTGAATATCTTTGGAGCCTTGAAAAATTTTCCCAAGTTCATTTCTAAATGTCACCAAGAGTCCTAACAAACAGCGTTGTCCTAAGCATGTTTATATCCTTTTGATTAGGGCTGCAAATGCTTATCTGTACAATCTGGAAGATTTGCACTAGGTAGAGGTTTAACCAGAGACGGAGTCGGTATAGTAAGCACAGAAGGAGGCATTAATGCAGAAGCTAGTCATAGAGATACCCCGGAAGCCCAGACCACCCCAGCCCGCCCCAGGCCACCTCAAACACTCCTCATTTGGTTTTATTGACAGTTTATGCAGAGAACTCATGAAACCTAGGTTTTCTGCTCCTAGCTCTGGCAAAAGGTGATTATTGAGACAAAATTGAGAACTAGTTGTTCCATAAAATATACTTTTAAAATTCTGGGTATAACAACTTAAATAACTTTACTAAGAAAATACTTGGAATTTTACTTATTCCATCTCGAAAAAAAAAAAATAATCCAACGCTTCCAGCTCTGTCTTCCTTTCCCCCTTTCCCTTACAGTAAACCCCCTTAAAACGTTTGTGCATACTCACTGCTCCAATCGATCTCCTCTCTCCTTCTCTCTTGGGTCTTCTCCACTGGACCCACTCACTAAGGGGACCAGTGACTGCACATTGCATATTAAATGATGGAGTCTGCATCTTACTTGACCTGTCTATCAGTATAGTAGTCACAACTGGGTTCTCCCTGAAACGCTTTCTTTTGGCTTTCAGGCTGCTGCACACACCTGCTCTCTACCTTACCTTTCCAGCCGCTCTGCCGCTTATTGCTTATTGCTCCTCACCTCCTTGATGTCCAAATATTGGAATGCCCCAGGACTCCGTCCAGGAATCTCTGTCTAAAGACAGAGTTCTGTCTAAAGTTCTGTCTAAAGTTCCTCTCTTGGGAATCTCATCTTCATGACTTTGAGAATGATCTAAATGCTAGTGACTCCCACATTTCTGTATCTAGCCTGGATCTCTTCCAGGAACTTAGAACCCCCTTATCTTACTACCTACTGAGTATCTCTGTGTGGATGTCCAACAGGCATCTCAGGCTTCACATGTCCACGAAATCTACCTGCACGTTTCCTCATCTCATTTAATCCCATTCTTCTAGTTGATCAGGTCAAAAATCTTGGATTATCCTTGGTTCCCTTTCTTTTTCACACTCCATATCTGATCCTTCAATAAGCTCCGTCATTTAGTTCTACCTTCAAAATAAATCTGCTTCCCATTGCCCTAACCTGGTTCAAGTAACTGTCACTTCTTACCTGGATTGTGACAGTAGCCTCCTCAGTGGTTTTCCTGCCTCTGCTGCCGAGATCCTGCTAGAACATAAATTAGATGCTATCAGTCCTCTTCTCAGACCCTCCCCCCCGCCCCCCATGACTTCTCTTCTCACTCAGGGTAAAGACTAGTGTTTTCTATGACTTAAAAGGCCCATCCTCACCTAGTTTTTCTTCCCTTCCCTCCCTTATTCTTTCCATTCCAGCTCTCTGGCTTCTTTGCCGCCTCTCAAACATTACCAGGTGTTATCTTAGCTCAGGACTTCGGCACTTGCTAATCCCCTTTTTCGGAAAAGTCGTGTCCCCAGATATTGCGTGATCGCCTCTCTGCTTCCTTTAGGTCTTCACTCAAAAGTCACCTTGTCAGTGAGAACTCCTATGAATGACTGTATCGAAATGTAACCCTCCACCCAATATTTCTTATCCTCTTTCCTGCTTAATTTTTTCTCTCCAGCCCTTTTATAACATAGCATACCTTCGACACATTTTAATATTTTAATTATTGTTCATCTTTCCAACTAGAAGATAAGCTACCTGAGGGCAAGGATCTTTATCTGTTTTTTTTTTTTATTTCTGTATCTTTAGCACCTTTGATAGCTCCTGATGCATAGTAAGTACTCAAGAAATATTTATTAAATGAGTAATGAAAATGATGTATACTCATTGGAAAAGAGTTTTTTAAAATATATAGAAAAGTGCCAAAAAGAAATTAAAATTACTCAAAATCTTATGATTCCAGAAAAGTATAGTTAACATTTTGTTGAACAGATGTTCAGATAGTTGCACATAAATTACATCATGTCATGAACAATTTTTACTGAACATGTTTTAAATATTTTAGAAAGTCATTATATCATTTTTAATGGCCCATGATATTCCATTGCCCGAAATGTCATAATTTATGTAACCAACTTTATTTGCTATTTCCTGTAGGTGCTTAGGTTAGTACCACTCAAAAAATTATTATAAACCAAGATGCAATGAATATCCACGTACATTCATATTTTCACATTTGTGGGATTATGTTTTTAGGATAGCTTCCTGGAACTTTGTTGGGTCAAAGTGAAATGCAAACAGAAGTGGAAGTAGTTTAGAAACCCTTGGAATGGAGAAATAGGATGGAAATCTTGGGATTAATGTATGGAATCTCATACATAAATCAGTCAGAGCCATAGCATTAATTGTGCCTTTCGTCCATCAGAGAGACTGAATAAATATTACCTTTCACATGCTGAAAATAAGAATCTAGAGATATACTGATGTTGGTCTTTTATTGTTATACGTTTTTCTACATAGAAATATGATATGCTTTTGAGCATACGCAATTACATGCTTTGTTAATTTTTGAATAGAGTGAACAGATATGCAGTAAACAGTCAACATGGTAAAAGGGGAAAGCAATAATCATGTTTATTATCTAGAACACTGAAAAATGATACCAAATTACTGAAATGATTCTAATTTGCCTTTAAAATATGTCCATTTTTTGATGATCTCTTACTCCCTAGTAGTTAAAGCATTAGGAATAGACTGTACTATTTCAGCAAACCTATCTGAGATTTGAAATCAAGAATTTGTAGCAGGGCATAAATCGACTGATTCTCCTTGACTGGTTCCTTCCAATATTCTTTAAAAACTTTGGATGCATGAGAATAATGATCTTTGCTGGTGATGAGCAGAGGTGCCTCTGATGTATTTTTTTTATTATCGTTATGCTTGGCCATCAACTGGGGAATGCCCTGACCCTTATAGGTCATTGTATGATGTTAGAGAATAAAGTAAGCTTGGTCCCCTAGAACCAACGGAGCAGCATTCTGCTTCTTCCCCATAAAGCCCCAACAGAGACCCGTGACTGGATGGGTCTACATTTGACCTAGAGGCCTACCTGCCACTTCTGCAGATTGTAGAAGGTTGGAGACAGGAGACAGAATCTGTCTCCCTTCCTGTTACTAGATCTAAGATGCCACGTGATTTCCAACTATTTCTGCAAAGTGTAGGTGCCCCGGAATTGCTGCTACTTCTCTGCTTCCTTTATGGGACTTGCGTGACAAGGATGTGCCCTGTGTCTGGGAAACTGTGTTGTGTTGAAAGTGAGGATTGGTTATTTCCCATAGAGAGCATGTTCCATTCTGAACTTGGTTTGATAAATGGTATCTTCTATGGTGCTAAAACTTGACTTATTTGTTATTTACCTGATAGAAGGTGTTTACAGGAAAATGAGGAGAATAAGAATCGAGTCTCAAAGAACCGCAGGGAACGCGAGGAATTTCTAGCTCGACTTCGTGACTGCTTAGATCCAGATAAGAAGAATGAAAAGGCGACAGATGAAGATTTAATTCTAAAGGTGTCTGTATGCAGATTTAAAAAGCTCTAAATTTGGGGGGTAATTCTGACATATGACATGAAAGGAAGTGGTGTGACCTAGTCTGGGGGAGGCAGGGGAATGGGACATGGCTCAAGTGTAGTATTAATTGAGTGTGTGTGATGTGGGACAAATTATGTCATCTCTCTGAGTCTCAATCCCAAGATCCTTTCTAGTATTATTTGGCATTAATTATTCTCCAGAAAGGATTAATTGTTTTGTCTCAAATGTATTTAGGTGGTCAAATACAATTAATGATTTATTTTAATGATGTGTTTTAGGAAGTTTTTGTTGTTGTTGTTGTTATTAGTTACAGACAGGAACACACACACACACACACACACACACACACACACACACAGGCACACACACAACCAAAACCCAAAATAGCTGTGTCTCATTTTGGGGATACTTATTGAGTATAAGGTTAAGATTAGTTCTAAAATACTTCTTAATTTCACATTAAAGATAAAAAAAAAATCCTGCTTTAATGGTAGGTTGCCATTAAGATGGAAATTAATTAAAATTCACTTGGACCATAGTGATTCATGAGGGCACCTGTGGGTATGGGAGTGTCCACCATGTCTTGGCTCCTGTATAATAAACCTATCAAGTCCTTGCTGCCTGACGGAGCCCCATGCAGCCATTCTTAAAGGCCATCTCTCAGTTGTTTATGAGTAAGCTTCCCACGTGCAGCTCTGAAAGCCGCAAAGTGATTCCATTTGACCTCGGGAAATGTCCCACTTCACTGATGCGATTCAGTTGCTCAGGCCTAGAGTCTGCCTGGGACCCTCACCTGTGCCCGGGGTACCTGGCTGTCAGCATCTGCCCTGAGGTGTCGTTGTGGGCTAAGCTTTAAAGCCAAGTGGTGGGGAAAGAAAAGAGAATTCAAAAGCTCCTTCTTTCCCAGCAGCCTTTCCCACATCAGAAACAATCTCCGGGGCCAGGCTGGGTGCCGTCACCATATTCATCATAGCTTTTGATTTTCTGTATTTCTGGTGCTTCGACATCCGGGGTCTTGCTGACCCGGGAGAGAGTGCCCCTCCAGGCTCGCCAAGTCCTAGTAAATGATGCACCTGGGAGCACGGCTTTCCTGTGCAAACCAACCAGTCCGGAGCCCACACCCAACCTCTTCTATCAGGCTCTCATACTCTGGGCCACTGTCCCCTGCCCTAAGTGCTCCAGGTCCAGGTACCAGGGACAGGCTCTGCACTCCAGAGCCCGCTGAAATGATTCAAACCAGCCCACCCCGAGCCTGCTGCTCCTGCCTTGCGCATTTCTTCCTGTGGACTCCGAGTTTTCCCCTGGCTTCCCTCTGTGTCCCTAGTGCTTCTGCAAGTGGCCCCGAAGGTCACGGCCCCGCCCTCTGGGAGCTACGAGTAGCAAACTATCTTTTCAGTGGTAACCGTCTCCTAATCTGTTGGCCTCACCTACCTGAATAATAGTAAAACTTATGTTTGCAAACAGGTACTAGGACCCTAAAACTTTATCATCCCAATCACCTCATCAGGGACTTAAAAAATAATAATCACTGGCCAGAGCAAGAAGGCTGCTGTCTGGGTCAAGTCATTAGATAGGCCTCCCCCAAAAGTGGAGCAAAACCCCTCCTTTAACCTCAAAGCCGTTCCCTCACTTTTACAGCCTTCGTAAGCATGCGCGCACACGCAGCTCCAGAAGCCGTGGTGGAAAAGGAGGTGCTCCTGAGAACTTATTTACCGTTCCTTCACCCATTTCCCCGCTATTAAGCGAGTGACTATTACATGCTAGCTGCAGTTCAGGGCGCTGGGAACGTAACAGTGAATGAGACAACTCAGTCTGGGCCGTCCTAGAGCTCCCAGTGTTGTGGGGTTAAGGTGATAAAGGAAGACATCCATACCCAGTGCTGTCCCAGGGAGTAAAAGGTGCAACGATGAAAAACAGGTGAGGGTGTGGGGCCAGAGAGCGAAGCAGGTTAGAGGCAAGGGATGCTGGTCCGTGGAGGCGGGCCACGGACTGCGCCTCCACCTCCGAGGTGGCTGCTTTTAAAGGCTGTTAGGGAGTGAGCATGCGAATAAGAGGAAAAGTGTTCGAGAGAGGGAACAGCCCCGGCTCAGGAGAGGGCACCACGCTGGCAAATCGCCAAGGCTAAGGGGCGTGTCCCTTCCCCAGAGCTCTAACACAGACATCGACCCGCCGTGTGGAGGTTCCGGTCTCCCTGGAGGCCTTCATGCCATGTGGAGCCAGCTGTCTGCGTGGCCGGTCCCTCGGGGCCAAGGAGCCTGTCCGCTTCTATTTTTCCCTCTTTGTAAATCTTGCAAATCTTATTAATTCGCCCAGTTAACAAATGCACAATGTAGAGGCTGGAAAGCCGTGCTAATCCCGATGATCGCCACTGTTTGAGCATGTTATTAAGGATTTTTCTATGCTTCTATTAATGAGAAGGATTTTCTTCTTTAAAAAAAAAGAGAGTCCTGCTTTCTTCTCTGTATTCCCCTCCTGTGCCAGGCAGGGCATTGCATGCACGTGGGCGGAACAGAACTCCCTGGCTCCCTCGCCTGCTGTAACTCCTATAAAACATCACATTTCCTTGGTTATTTAGCAGTCAGGGTGCTTGTTCTATGCGGAAGCTTTTGGCTGAACTCTCATCGTTGTTGCCTTGTAGCTTACCTTTTGATTAATTTTAATTTGATCACCGGGTCCGCACATAACAGCAGAGTTTCGAGGCAGCCTTTGAATATGTGATCTTTTGTGTGTGTGTGGGGGGGATAACTCTGTTTTTATATGATAATGCACTCATGGGGGACGAAGCTCAGAGTCGCTTAGAGAGAGCGGTGTGAAATTATTAATTTTCATAGGACAGCTATAATTGCCTTCTCTTCAGCTTAGAGAGCTGTGCGAGGAAAACGCATTCATGAAAGGACAAATTGTTACTTTTGAAGAGACTGTAACTGTCCATGAGATGGAGGCAAAAGCTAGCAGAGAAACGATCATGAGGCTGGTTTCGGAAGTAAACAGGGAGCAGAAAAAAGCTGCCTCCTGCGCTGAAGAGAAAGACAAGCTGCACCAGGTACAGTGTGTGAAGTGTGTGTGCGCATCCATGATCATGTTTATGAAGTGGAAATTGAAAAGGAGATGCAGGCGAGCACACCAGCCTTACTGACCACGGTATCGCACGGCTGCTCACAGCAGGAGGGCCGGGGGCAGCGTGGGACTCAGTGACCTGCATAGGCCGTTTGATATGTAGTTAGACAATTAGAAACAAAACAAAACAAAACAAAAACCAACAAGAAAACAACCGAAACCTTTAAAAGTAGAGTTTACGGAGAATATGTCTGTCTTTAGTTAAGCGATAAGGATTTTAAATTTTTTTAAATTTATTTCTTTGAACAAATAGGTAATGCATCCACAAGGTACAAAATTCTAAATGGACGCAAGGATGTATGGTGAAAAGTCTTTCCTTTACCCACTTCCTCCAGCCACCCAGTTCTCAGAGGGAACCTGTTAACAATTTCTTATACACTTCTCTAGAAATATTGCATGTACCTATATGCATATACTCATTTTTATTTATTTTTTTAACACAAATGGCAACAAATTCCACACTCTGTATTTTTCTTTTTCTTTTTCTTTTTTAAAAATGGTAATATGCTACATATTATTATGAACAAAGGTGGTATCAATTATCTATCATATCTCATGTATGAGAATATATCAGTAAGACAAAATCCTGGTAGATTTGCTGGGTCAAAGGTTATGGATATTGTAATTTGAGAGATAATGTCAAAGGAAAATGACTCTTAATTCTAATTTTTTTTATACGGTGAGTTGTTTGATCTTTTCTAATTAGCTGGAACCTGTTTCAGCTTGAGAATTAATACAGTGTGTGTGTGTGTATATATATAATATATATATTTTAACATTATATAATCCTTTAATTATATTTTTAAAAATTTTGTGGCAAAGAGTAATGATCAATTTCCAAAAGCAACTAAGATACAGATCGGACAATTAAATGGTGAAGGGGATGGAATTTTATATTAGGTAATGTCTCATGCTGAAAAAGAGAGGCCCTGTGAGAGGCAAAGGTCCAGTAGCATCCCACAGGCTGAAGGGTTCAGGCTTGGTGGGTTGCAGGTGGAGGAGCCATCTTTGTGGGAACTGCTTTTGGGCCTTCTGTGTGTGCAGTGACATCACGGCCAAGCCCAGGCGAGACAGGAAGCTGGAGTGTGCAAGAGAGCCCCAGTAGTGATAACGGTCTCCATTCCCTGCACCGAAGGACCCTTCTTACCAAATGGATTTCTTCTCCCGGCGCATCAGCTTTGTGGAAAGAGCAAACGTTTTATTAGTGTTATCCAGTGACTTCGATCATTTCAACACCCTTGTCTTAGGCAGCTCAGGCTGCCAAAACGAAATTTCATAGACTGGGGGGCTTAAACAGCGGACGTTTATTTCTCACAGGTGCAGAGGCTGGATGAGCAAGATCAAAGTTTCTGGTGAGAGCTCTCTGCCTCGCTTGCAGATGGCTGTCTTCTTGCTGTGCTGTCCCAGGGCAGAGACAGTGAGAAAGTTCTCTGGTTTTTCTTCCTACAGGGGCACCAATTCCCGAATGAGGACACCACCCTCATGACCTCATCTAAACCTAATTACCTCTCAAAGGGCCCATTTCCAAATGCCATCTCACTGGACATTAGGGTTTCAACATATGAATTTCAAGAAGACACAGTCGAGTCCACAGCTGTCCTCAATTAATTTTCTCCAATGTTTTCTTATGAAATATTCAAATATATAGAAAGCATGAAGGCGTACAATGAACACTCATCCACCAGGAGGCAACAGTGGTTAGCATTTTGATGTATTTGTTTTATTACTTTACACACACATACACACACACACACACACGTGGTATTTGGAGACCCACTTGAAATAGGTTGCAGATGGTGGATGTATTATATCTGGCTATTTCGGCATATGTATCCTAAGAGTAAGGACATTACCCTACATAACCACAATGCCATTATCACATCTCAAAATTAACAATAATGCCACAATACCCTCTGTGGTGGTTTTTAAGCCCACAAATTTTTTGCACTTCTCCCCTTGAGAGATGGTGTTTAATTCTCCTCCCCTTGTGTGTGGGCTAAACTAAGTGACTCACTTCCAGTGCATAGAATATGTCAGAAGTGAGGGGATGTCGTCCTGAGATTGGGTTATAAAAAGGCTGTGACTTCTCTTTTTTACACACACTCTTTTGATCTCTCTTGAGTCATTGCTCTTGATGGAAGCCCACCTCAATGGGGTGAGGCTGCTCAGGCAGCCCAAGGTAAGGCCCATGTGGCCATGAACTGAGGCCTCAGCTACCATGGGAGTGAGCTGGGGTCCTTCTCCAGGTTGAGTCTTGAGATGATGTAGCCCTGGTCAACAGCTTGAATGTAACATTGTGAGAAACCTTAAGTCAGAAACACCCAGCTCAGTCATGCCCAGGTTCCTGATCCATAGGAACTGTGAGATGGTAGATATTTGTTCTGCTATGCCACTAAGTTTGGGACAATTTGCGACAGCAATAAATAACCAATTATTGTCTGATGTCATTCTACATTTAAATTCTACCACTTGTTACAATGTGTCTTTTATAGCTGTTTTCTTCCCCAAATTGGGATCCAATCAAGGTTTATTCATTGCCTTTGTTGACTATGTTTAGCCTTTTTAATTTTTTTTTTTTTTAAATGGCATTGACTTTTTGGAGAGTCCAGACCAGCCGTCCAGTCGTTTCTTTGTGATGTTGTTTAACATGTTTCTCTACTCTGTATACACTTCAAGTTGTATCTAGAGGCTGGATTGGATTCAGGTTAAACATCTGGGCAAGAATATTTCAAAGGTAAAGTTGTATACTTCATATCACCTCACATCAGAGGCAGATAAAGTTAAGCTGTTCCGTTGCTGCTGATACTGAGTTTGATGTCCCACCACCTTAGTGCAAAGGTACAATTTTTTCTTCCACAGTTACATGCAATAACTTTAGGTGATAGTTTCTGTTATTTCTGTTTCTCATTGATTTTACCTAGCAATGTTAGCATTCATTGATTCTTGCTTCAATTAACTTACATCAAAGGTGGCAAAGTGGTAATATTCAAATCTATCATTCCTTTTACTTATCAACTGACATTTCTTCTATAAAGAAAAGTTAAACATTTTTTTTCCCTTTTTCAATTTGTTGGACACATGCAGTTTATTTACTGTGTTAAAATAAACTTTTTTTTTTTTTTTTGGTGTTCCAAATCCATCACATTTGGCCTTCACCCTACCAAGATGGTCTCTGTGACTTGTAACCTGACTCCTTTAGTTTTTCACTCCTTTCTTGCTTTCTGACAGAAGACACTATCTTAGGTTCACTTACAATTTTCAGATCACAGAACTAATATCAGCCTATTCACTAAGGAGCTTTGGTTCCTTTTACTGCTGAATGATGCTTAGAAACCAAGATTTGGGCTTTAGGCGTGCTCACTGCTATTGGGGTGTTATTGCTTTTGGTGGCCAGAGCTAGAAATATGTTTTTAATAATAAATTTATAGTGGTATTTTTAATTAAAAGTATTACTCTAGAGTTTTCTTAATACCTTTTTATTTTGTATCTTTTAGTCCCTAATATTTGTTCATTTGCTTTGTCCTACGATATATATAAAATTATTTCAAAATTACACTTTCAGTATTTTACCTACTAGTAAACTATCAGAGTGAAGTTTAAGTCTCTCAGACATTTTTTGCATTAATACTATCTGCAATCGTTAGTATGGTCAGCATTTATCAAGCACTTACCATTAGCACAGTCATCGCACTAAGTGCTTTAATAGGTTATGTACTTTGCTCAAGTTCACATAGCTATTCAGTAGCAAAGCTGGGATTTGAACTCTAGTCATTACATTATTATGCTTTCCCCAATAATCCCCTTTACTTGTCTATTCACAGCTACATTCTTCATACAAGTCTAATGCCAAAAAGTATTTGTCAGTAGAACAACATTTAGTAGCTATGCAAATTTCCTTGGAGAATGAATAAGACTTTAATCAATCATAAATAGTAGTTATTGAATTGTTAAGGCTCGAAAATTAGAAAGAATTTACTGTTTATAAAAAGCTTCACTGGAGATTAGCAGTAGAATATGAAAATGTGTTGTAAGAGCACATTAAAAAAAAAAACAACTTATTCCTTTTCTTACATAAGTGTCTTTACTTGTAAATGACCAAAGCAGCGTTGTTCAGATTTTGGAAACACATTCACTTTGGGATGAAGTTCCTGCCAAAATAATAAAAATTGTAAAAAATATGGGCAGTAAAAATTTTGTGGTCTTTAATAAAGTGTTCATTCATAGGATTATGACCTCAAAGATTTATTACTGAAAAATACTGTCAAGTGGTTTTTTCAACATGTTAATGGACTCAGGAAGAGTCTTCACAGTGCTTTCTAAAGCTCTGTTTTTGAGGTAGGAAACTTACTTTAATTGTGAAGTTCAGAAGTACTGTAGAGGTAGAAGTATCCACAGGGCCGGGTGTTGTTTCTGTCAAACTCAGCTTTTCTGATTTTCTTAATGATTCTATTCAAGTTACTTTATGAAAATTTCCTAAATAAAAATCCAAGTGATTTATTATACATATGGAAATATATGTTATTTAAAACTCTTTAGTAGTTAATACAGAAGTATGTTTTAAAAACTACCAAAGATTGGCACCTTTTCTTTTGATTATCTTGAAATCATTCAACATTAAGAAAAGTAGTCACTTTACCTACATAAGCCACACATCCAGTTCCCACAGACTTTAGAAATTCAAATCAGTGGGTCAGAAATTAAACTTACATATTGAACTTCCCTTTGCATTGTTCACATTCTCTTTAATTCTCATAGCTAGAACTGAAGCTAGGAAAAAAATACTGGTCTTGGAGTCAGACAGGCTCCAAAAAGAAATTCTCTTCTGCTTCCTTGGTTTGTCATCTGGCAATAGCATTACATTAGAGGGATAACTGTAAGAGAGTCACAAAGAGCAAAGTGACTAACAGGCTAGGCTCTAGGGTTTTTATCCGGGCTCCAGAATCATTTGGCCCTGTGATCTCAGGCATATGACTTCACTTTTTTGAACCTCAGTTTCTTGTCTGTAAAATAGGAAAATAATTTAAGAATCTATCTCTTGCAATTATTTTTAAGATTGAATGATATAACAGACATAAAGCACTCAGGACATGCCCAATATATAATTAATGCTCGTGTTTTCACTTTTCTTTTCTAGTTTTTTTTACTTTTATTTAGGCATTAAGAGGACAGGCATATGAAAATAGCTCCCAGAAGTGAGAAATTATTAGAAAGGATAAGTTAGTCAAGAAACTAAAGATCTCTTTATAATTCTAGAATCATAATGTTGGAGGTGACCTTGAAGCCTTTTAGAATCCAGGTCATCTAACTCTATGTGAAATAAGAATCATCTTTAAAATGTCCCCGTCTCACTAGTCCAGTGACCTCTCTGCTGCAGGAGTCCCACTGCCTCTGAGCAGTGCTAATTGCTTGACAGTTCTTTATCGTGGCAAGTCAGGAGCAGAATCCCTGTAATTCACACACTCATCCTGGTTCTATCTTAATTAAATTCCACAGAATAAACTGAAATTCCTTTTGTTGATTCCTCCAAGTATTTGAAGACCTTTAACGTGGATTTATGAGTCTCTTCATCTGGCTACACAGCCCAGATCTTTCAAACGTTCCTTACTTGAACCTTCTTTCTTATCATCTGTGAGTCTGGGCGAGTTCTAACCTCTGGATGAGGAATTAAAATGAAAACAAATACTAGAGTAATACCTGCTCATATTGTTAAAAACTAAAACTGTTTATAAGATTCCAAAGTAAAATTTAAAATTCTCTCTCCTTCCACTTTTAGCCTTACTCTTACACTCTTATTTTACTTTCTGATAAATACCCTTAAGACTTTAAAGTAACACATTTCTGTTCCTGTTTCACCAATCTGAGACAGTATCTTTAGACTTTCTGCTATGAAGTATGAGGAATTTAATGCCTCCTACTTTTTACTCATTCTACTTCCCATTTCTTAAAATAATATCGTATTTACATTGTCATGTTTGGTAATATTTACATTCTGTTCTGTAACCATAATTGAGTCTTTATTGCTTTGCATTTAGGTTGTCTACATGCTTAAAATAAATTAAAACAGCATTTAAAATAACATGATTACATAAACATTTTTGTTAATGGGTGTGGTCTTAGCACGTGATGCTGAAGCCATTCCATGTTGATGTTGTCCCCTTGGGAACTGTCCATGGTCCTCCAGGCACAGTCTGACCAGCGGGAGGCTGAGGAACACACTGGCCTCGTGGGCAGCTAAATTTGAGAGTGTCAGTGATGAGAGTTTCAAATTGTCTTTCAATTATTTGAAGACATCCACAGGATAAATGTTACAGTTCTTTTAACGTTTACTCCCAGACCATGGTTTTAAGACTTTTGCCATTCTCCTTCCTAAACTGAACGTACTCTAGTACAGACTTTTTCAAAAAATCAGTGTAGGAAGGATCAGGATTTTTAAAAATTTTCAATCCATTGCTGACAAACACATTTGTAAAACCATGAAAATGAATAGGGAAATTGTTTAAAAAGGCACAAAAAGTATAAGTCTCCATTTTAAGTATTAGAAGCCACAGATGTAAAATTACATTTCAATAATCAGACTAAACATAGGAAAAATGAAAGAATTAAACTGTTTGCATTCTTCTTTGAAAGTATGTTTGTAGGAGTCGTACAGACAATACTGTTAAACTGATAGCTTTTTGTCATTCTGTAATCATATCTGAACAAAAAGTTATGAGTAAAATTTCCTCTATTACAGCCTTATTCCTCATTTTGATTGAAAGTTTTATTGTGATAATGAGCTAGCTTCTCACTTTATGTTAACGTATGTCATCTTGGTTACATTAGTGATAATACTACTTGCAGGGGCTAATGAATATTAAACTGTTCCTATGTCTTGCTTTTAAAGCACTTACAGTAGAAAACAAGTCTCACAGAGGTTTGTTGACACTAGAAGAGGTTTTAAAGCAATCTCAGCAAGTCAAGATATTTATTTGTGACTTGTATCCAAAACAAGTGGAAAATCATGAAAAATTGGAAAATAATAAAAATTCAGCTTAAGTTCGAAATTCAAGTGTTTTGAAATCAAGTGTTTTCAAAATCCATCTTCAATTCTCTATCTGTAGACAGTTTGATCAGTTTATTATGTAAAGGTATAGTTAAATTATCTTTTGATAGAAGTTTAAATTCTTTTGACAAATGAAACGGGCTGGATTTCATACACCTTTCACTTTTGGGTTATCGTTGGCAAACCAACCGTAAAGTATCACATGTAACGTGTTCCTGTTTGCACAACAGGTGTGCAGCTCATGCATGTGCCACTCACACGTCAGTCTATACCTTGTTCAAAAACTGATGCCAGTGCCCCCATCCACGCAAGCTTTCATGCTATTACCTGAAAGCCGATGCTAAACTGCTTACTTTTCACTGAAGAAATGAATAAGCATCATACTGTGATATAAGATGATTGGAACAAGTTGTTATAGTAAACAGAAAAATCGATGTCAAATTGCTATAGAAATTACTAAACTTTTACCCTTAATTTCTGAAATTATCTTGTTGAGACTGGGAACAAACAGTTGCAGGAGGTACACAAGTGTGTAATTCACGTTTTGAATAGTACTGTTCTTGGGGAGGGTCTTATCTATATTAAAATTTGAATCTCAGAACCGAATGCAAACTTTGGGTTCGATTTAGTTAAAGGGAAATAGAAACAGTAAGACATCACCTCCTGTATTCTAGATACTTTACTTCTACTAATGCAGCCTAAATTTAGTGTGTGTGTGTGCGCACACATCACTATCGACTCAGAACTTTAAATGAACCCAAATTCCCCGGGTGTTTTCAGAGTTGCCACCATTCTGTCATATCTTCCGCTTCTGTCCATCAGCTACAGGTCCCTTCTCCAGACATGGTCAGAATTGGTAGTTAGTTGCCTGTGCATATTTCTAGAGGGATTCTCTTTTTGTGGGTACAAATGGTACTAGACACAATGTTAGGCACCTTACTTTTTTCACTAATTATATCTTGGAGAGTCTTCTTTCCTACCAGTATATTTGTCATGTCGGCTTCCTCAGTTCTTTTTAAGACTGCCTAATGTTCTATGGGATGAATGTCCCTATTTGTTTGAGCAATAACTAATCTTTTGCTATGCAATAATTGAATAACTTTGCATATATGTCATTTTCCATATTTAGTAATCTATCCTACCGGTATATCTTTTAGGACGGCAATTGCAAAGGTACAGGATATGTGCATTTTAGGTTTTGTTACATATTTTGGGATAAATAGATACCTGTTGTACCTATTCACACTTCTGCCAGCAATCTATGAGAATTCCTGTTTGCGGGGGAGGGGGGGATTTTCGAGTTTGTCTTTTTTAACTCAGTAGGTAGAAGTAACCACTGGCTTTTAATTTCACAAAATTTGTCGAAGGTTTGATGAATTAAGTTCAAGCCAGAGGTTCTCCACCCTGACAATAATTAGTCATTGGATTTTTGAGAGGCAATTTGATTTCATGCATATCTAAGTCTCTATAATAGCATTATTATAATAGGAATCAACTGTGTTTTAAAAACACAAACTTCTGAGTGGTTAGATTACTTAATGTGTTTCTTTGGGAATTAATGCAGACATGCATTTAATTGGGAAGCTTAAATTGAATGCCTTAATCATATTATTTACAGTTGCTTTTGTTAAAAGTAATTTCGAAGGAGCCATTATTCATCTGTTGCATTAGTGGGACCGAATCTAAAGATTCGTTAATCGAAAACAATCTCAGTAAAGCGATGCCTGTCCCTGTCTCTGTAGGGCCTGACCTCATTTGCCGAAGTGGTTTCCTTTGTGGAGGTCAGCCCTGATTTTGCTCAGAGGGAGCTACTAGCTTCCCGTTACGTGTGTCAGCGTGGTGTGACAGCAGTTCCCAGGGCCCGGCCAGCGATACCGACGTCACATTACTTCAGTGTATCCTTGAGGTAGCCATGCAACCGACTCCATTCCAGTCGCTTCTTCCTGATAGCTCTACAGGTCGTTGCATTTGCAGTCTGAGAACAGCTGCTTCCAGCACATCTGCTCGGCTCGGTGCCTCTGAATTCTGAAGCACTTCGTCAGAACGCCGGGGAGCGGCCCTGCCTGAGGCCTTGTCGCTGGCTCCCCGGTCCTGCATTTCATACGAGAAACATCATGCAGTTCACTGGGCCGACACGCGTCCAGAAAAGAAATCGGACCTGCTGCCATGTGCCACTGTATTCTGTGATCGAAAACAAATTTTCTGATTTTTACTAGATATGTGTCCGTGCTTCGGATTCCGCAGAGGACTGTTTTGGCCCTTGTCTCTAAGCCAGAGACAGCAGTCTCCTACTGAGTGGAAGAAATTCCTCAGAGCTGAAATATTTTAACTGTGTTTATTGGTGTCGTGGTGTAAGCTGCCAATGGGTTAGTTCAATCCAGATAGTGAGTCTATATAGTACTCAAGCGTCTGATATATTTTTTTTGGTATTTTGAGGAACTCCTGTAAATACTTGGTTAAAAATATCATTCTATTGGTCACTGAAACTCCTCTATTTTGTAGCAGGAGTTTTCTTTCAATATAAAAACTAATATGTAATATTCTATAGGGTTTTAGGACTCCAAGGGGATTAGAATTAATTTCCATCCTTACATCATCCACTTTAGGGTCTCAATTTTCTAACCACACATTAAGATTGTCGTTTTTAAATAAAATATGGCCCCAATTTATCATCACCAACGCCAATACTGGTTACCGTTACTGAGCAGCTATTGTATTACTATCTAAAAAGAAATCTGTAAAGTGATGAAATATTGTATTCGTGATAAAGGATTCTTGACTCTTTACTTTAAGGGCTATAATTTCATCAGAAACAGTAGTGGGGCTTCTCTGTAAAAGGGACTAGTTTGGAAAGGGAATGGGGAAACGAAGCTGTTGCTAGGATCTTGAAAAGCAAAGCATTTCACAAAATAGGTTCCGTAATTAGTTTAGTTATTACATCTCTGAAAAGGGCAGCCTTCTCTAACTACCTATCCACTCTATGACTCTTATTTCAAATTGATGGCTGAGACTTCCCTTGATTTAAAAAAAAAATCACCGAAAGGAAAAAAAAGTAAGACATTCTCTTTTTTCATAAAAAGTAGGAAGTAGCATTTTAAGTAACATTTTTCCTGTCTCCAAGCTGTTAGTGAAGATAAATTTCTTTTCAGATCCGGTTCTAATGCAAAAAGGATGATTGCATTTTAACTAGCAGCCTGAAATGTTAATGGCCAGTTTAGACTAGAATCTGTTATTCAAAGATATTGTTTCTTTTTAGTTATTTTTGACCTTAACTTCCTATTTTTAATTAAAAAACAAAATATTTTCATCAGTTAACTAGGCTGCAATACTGTAGCTGTGTTGGTTAACCAATCGCTTATTCTTTTTCAATGTAAACACATGTATTTCAGAACTTGATGTTATCAAGGTTTTTTTTTTTTTAAATGAATTTTAAAGTTGCTTCTTTTATGTTTCTTTGGATCATTCTAGGTTATGGTAATTAGAAGTAGGTGCACATATAACCTTCCCTGTGCCTTTCATTGTTTTTATGAACCTAATAATACATAGTATCTTCTTTAAAATTATTATTCTCGGTATGGCACTTTATCTCACCCTACTTTTAATCCTCCCACCTACCAAATGGCCAGTTATTTCTGCTTGTTCAGGTTCTATTAGTTTTAGTTTGCCTTTATCAGAAAAGGGGATACACAGTTAATGAATAATGAAAGAAAGACCTTATTCTCCTTTATGCAATGACGTTTCTATGAGAATGCTAGTCTATTCTTTAGAATAGTATTACAGAGACATCTTTATTCAAATAATTTTTAGTGACTAGTTAGAACTGAGGGTTTAATGTTTATTCAAAATCAATTTCCCTGCAAACCAAGCTTGAGAACACCTGGCTGTGTAAACATATAGTACTACATATGGATTGAGTCCACTAGTCTCTTGGCCAATGATTTTTTTTTTTATTAACTCTTTCCACACGTCCACATATAAAAGACTCATATATCAATTTTCTTTTTTTCCTAGCTCTGATTTTATATCACTTCTCTTTTTTTAGACAACTAACTTAACCTGACAGAGCCTTTACAGTTTAATGACAACTTTATGAGGGGACGATAGGGAACTTAGATTTAAAAACGTAATGAGCGTCTAACCCTCACTCCTTGAACAGCAAATATAGGTGTCCCTCATTAGCTACTAACGTTTTGGTCTTCACTTTCTGTAATTGTTTTAGGACTTACTCAATGCCATATTGGTGAAAGAAGGCCTCGAAAGGGAAGTGAAGATCTCCCAGGGAAGGCTGTTTGCCGGCCAGCGGGTCTGGGATGCCTCGAAGCAGGAGCTGAGCCTCTTGAAGAAAAGCTCTTGTGAGTTTGAGGAGAGGCTGAAGGCCAGCCTGGATGCAGCTGCAGCCTCTCAACACCAGAACTCCTCATTCAGGAAGAAAATCGTGGCCCTCCTCAGGGGCGGCCCAGGCACGGCCGAGTCCACGGAGGACGCCATTTTGGAGAAGATTCAAGAAATGGGCTTGCAAGAGCAAAGCTGGAAAAGGGTGAGTGAGTGATGCTGCTTATAAGCTTCCTAAGGACAGTAAGCTCATTCATTTAGCATACTCGATCCATGAGTTACCCAAGGTAGTTATAAGTATCATTTAAACATGGTTTTGTGTTCTCACAATTATTTATCATACTTACAAAGCCTGGAGAATCACTCAGGTGACAGCTAACTACACGGTGGGCTCTGGAGTCAGACCTCCTGGGCTGAACCTGTCTCTGTTGCACACTGACTCACTCCAGGTGTGACCTTGGGCAGGTTCCTGAGTTCGCAGCCTCTGAGACTGTTGACTCACCTAACCCCTGGGGCCCAATGAGTTTGTGAATTTGGAATTTTTCAGAAAGGTAAAGAAGAAGCACACCATAAGTAATCTTACACATCCCTTCTCAGCGGGGTCGGGGGCAGCACCCAATGATCAACCACATTCATCATTCCATAGCAAAGCCCGTGAGCAACTCCACCACACGCAGTACAGTAAGACTATGAGAAGCCTCTTGTCACTGGGCCAGGGTTCGCTGTCAAACCCAGTCAGGTCAAGCTTTATCAGTCAACGAGTTATAACAAACACCTGTCCGTTGTCACATCCTCTTGGATTTTGGAGTTGCAAAGAAGGGTTCCTAGATCCGTAACAGTATCGCCTCTAAAGGTCATTGTTGATCGTAAGCATTAAATAAAAGCAATTGTTATTAAGTCCTTCGCCCGCTGTCTGACAAATACCAATGATAAATATTAACTATTGCTGTCCTTGCTTCTCTTCTCTTTCTCCCTCCATCTTTCCTCCTTTTCATAAGGTGTTGGTGCCTAGAACGATCTTTTAGTGAACCTCTTTAGCAAGTGGAGAAAATGATTTAATTCACACGTATGATTGAAGCTTGTTTAATTTTGTTATCTGGTTTACACTATTAATAATTCTCATGTCCTATAAAGCTTTGCTTAGCCGAATCAACTTCCGCCCAACTTGAAATTATCAGATCCAAAATTATTGAAGTCTCAATTACTGAGGTTTTAAAGTAAGTAATATCCAAATTTTAGGAACAATTTCATTACTGACTGTTTCTTCCACAGAGTTCATGCTTGTTCAAAAAGAGCAAATGCACACACATTTCCATCTTTTAATGTTTCTGAAAATCTCAGAGTGATCATTAACTCAGAGTTCAGGGTTGCACTTATAAATTTCCTTTAGCGATAAAACATTTCAAATTCCCTTTTAAAATTCTCCGAAATTCACATGTGTTTTGGGAGTGACCCTAGCAACTCCTTTGTCCAGTGTAGGATCCTCTCTGTGAATACAGAATGCTCATCCTTGCAAGAGGTGCGGGCAGCTCAACTTCCCTTGTGATTCAGCACACACGTAGGTACTGGATTGGGCAAGGAAATTATTTACAGGACTGAGAAGAACTTCATCGACTTCTTTACCTTGAACAGTAAGAGATGTACTTCGACAGCTAACGATTCTTTGTCTTTCCATTTCATCGCTTCCCTCTTCTGTTTTTCCAAATGTTTTCCTGAAACTATTTTAATTCCAGCCTGTGAAACATGGCATAAAATTGTCAGCATGATGTATATGTTTATTTTCTAAAGTGAAATGATGTAAATTGGTTAAGCTGGACGGCCTTCCCCCACTTCCCATAAAAATTAGAATGATTCAGTCTTTTTAGCGCCTTTGTCTGCCTTTCCTACCCTGTAATTTTTTTCAATAGCCATTCTCACTATTTAAAAGCTTGAAATCAAGCATATAGCTGGCATCTTGTGTGACTCATCTTCAAGTAACATCAGGAGAAAATGGATTTCATGTATTATCTTAGAAATGTTTCTGAAGAATGGGAGCTTTGTGAATTGATGAACGTGTTTGTTGAGAAGGCCGCATACCCCTGCCAGCTGCCACGGCTCAGCACGCAGTCGACAGTTGAGTAATAGCCACGTGGAGGCCCAACGATGGATTCGGGCCGGGCCTGGCGAAGTCTCCGCTTCACGTCAACTCCTCCTCACTGCACCCTGCTTTTCTCATTAACCCCTTTGCTATTCGTTTTTTACCCTCCTGCGTTTACAATTCTCACTAGAGCTCAGGTCCCCATCCACACTTTCTTAGCAAGTCGTTTCTACTCCTTCCTTGCTTTTCTGCGTATAGCAAAATCGTAGATTCCTGTTTAAAAGCTTTGCTGTCACGTAGAGCAGGATTTCTCAGCCTTGGCACTGTTGACGTTTTGGGCTGGATAATCCTTTGTTGCGGGGGCCATTCTGTGCACTGTAGGAAGTTTAGCGACACCTCTGGACTTCTACCCACTAGATACCGGTAGCATTCCTCTTCTCCCCAGCTCGTGACAACCAAAGACGTCCCCAGACATTGTCAAATGTCTGGGAGTGGGGGTGGGGCATGAAACCACCCCTAGCAGAAAACTGCTCCGTTAAAGGAATGTTCTACTGTCGGGTTTCCGAGAATTCTTAATGAGTATTTAGATGTTATTTAACCTTGAAATTTCAGGACACACATAACAGGTGTTCTTGAAATAATTACTTTTTGCACAATGACAAAAAGTTGCAATATTTTTCAGGATTTAGTTTAGAATTTTGAGGCAATTTTTTTTTTAATCTTATTTTTAGATGTTTCCTAACTGGCTAGTCATCTGGATGAGAACTGATTAAATACAGGGAGGACGTGACCATGATGGATTTCTATGTCATTTTCTAAATTAAAGTCAAATTATTACAAGCTTGTAAACATTCATCTAGGCCTAAACTCTCTCCTTCTGCTTTAGGTACATATAAGACTTTATTTCCCACATCGGAGTGTTTCTTAGTCTGGCGGCTCTGCCAGCCAGCACTGTGGGGTCCTAGCCTAAAGCAGTGGTCCCCAACCTTTTTCATGCCAGGGACCAGTGCTTCTATGAGAATCTAATGCCCGGTGATCTGAGGTGGAGCTGAGGCGGTAAGGCTAGCCCTGGGGAGCGGCTGCAAATACAGATGAAGCTCTGATCCATAGTCTGCTACTCACCTCCTGCTGTGTAGCCTGGGGGTTTGGAACAACTGCCCTAAAGGACCCCAGGTGTGATCCTCAGCTTGCCCACTCTCCCTTCTGATCTTCTCATTCTGCTCTGCTTATAACCCTCTGATCTACCAAGCCAAACATTTACCAAGAAGCTTCAGCAGACTTCCACTGACATTTCTTTATCCAGAATTCTGTGTCACGGTCACCCTGGCTGTAAGAGCACTGGGAAGGGTGTGAATGGATAGAGATGTCAGCCCTCCCGGCCCCTGCAGTGTGTTCGTTTCCTAGGACAGACATAACAAGTACTGCTAAATGGGGCTTAGGCAACAGAAATTTATTATCTCTCAGTTCTGGAGGCCATAAGTCCAAGATCGAGGAGTCAGCAGGGCTGGTTTCTTCTGAGGGCGGTGAGGGAGAATCTGTCCCAGCTCTCTCGCCCAGCTTCTGGTAGCTGGCGCTTAGCTTACGGAAGGTGTTCACTCTGTCTTCACATCCTTTTCCTTCTCTGTGTGTCTCTGTGTCCAAATTTCACCTTCCGTGAGGACACCCACAATGGCCTCTTTTGAACTTGATTATCGCTATAAAGACTCTTTTTCCAAATAAGGTGGCATTCTGAGGTGCTGGGGGACTTCAGTATATCTGTTTTGGGGGGACTTGATTCAGTCTATAACACACAAAGGTGGAGAGGGTGGAGATAGTTAGTCAACAGTGTTGGCCACACGTACTGACAAGAAGGAAGGAGAACTTGATTTCAGTTGTACCTGGTACCTTATAACTTATTTCATATGCTTCCTAAGTTAAAATTATAGCTTGAATAATCAGAAAAGAGTTGTTTATGTCCAAAAGGCACCAGTCCTTAAGTGACCCAAGTGGCTCTTTCTTCAGTTTAGAGCTCTCGTGTTTCCATTTGGTTTAATCTTAGTGCAAAAGTGCCTCTTCTGGTGAAATCAACAACTTGTCCTTGGGAAGTGAATTAATTCTTTTAGGGCATTATGACTTGCCTTCCAAAAATCAAGCTGCTTGCATTTGAAGTGTAGTTTACTTCAGTGCCTTTTTTTGTTTGTTTGTTTTTAAAAATCGAGGCATGTATTCTTTATTACAATCTCTCTCCCCCTTCCGCATTTCTTATCTTTTTAGGGTTGAAATCTTTGGTGCGTTTTGTCCCACAGAATATCACAGATATGTTAACAGATGATACTAAGAAGAAGAAGAGAACAGAAAAGAAAGAAAGAAATGCCTATTGATTCTTTAGACTCCTCGCATGAAAAATCCAACCCAACGTCACCGTTTTGGCAGGATCACGTGGTCATCCAGGCGCTGGCTTTTGATGTTCCTAAGAACTGGGTCCGATTGGACATGAATTTATATTTGAATACATTCATGTAAATTTAGCTCTGAGAAAACTTGGTGGTATCAAATGCCCAGAGACTTAAATAAGCTTATGTAGCTCAGTTCTGTGATGCACAGAATATGGGGAGGGTCTCGGCTTTTTGATCCTCCCCGAATACCAGAATCTCGGGAGGACAGTTGGTAGATTCTGTGGATTTTGGCCCTTGACGTGATGATGGTTTTGAAAGTTATACTCCACTGAGTCTTTGAGTCCACGGGTCCAGACAGGGTGAGGATGCAAGAGGGACCTTCTCACGTATTGTCCTCGCAGAAAGACTTCTAGTTGAAAAAGTGACTCTATGGGCTGAAAGTAGTTTGAGAAACATGACCAAGGACTAGTCTCAAAGGGCTCCTTTAACTCTTTATGGCAAAAGCATAGGACTGACCTAACCTATGTGTGGAGTAGTAATACCGATGATAAAAATAGATGCAGTGTGTTGAACTTCCATTGGGTGTGAAATACTGTCCTATTCAAATTGTCTAAATTAGCTTATCTAATCATCATAGCAAAATCTGTGTCTCAGAGAGGTTAATTACTTGCTTCATTTAACATGCTGGTAAATAGTAGAGTGGGAATTTGAGACCCGGTTTATCTGACACCAGAGTCCCTGTCCCACAGTCTGGTCTACATTAGGATGTCTGCTTCTTCCTTCAGGGTCATTATCACTCCCTTAGTCTAGCTTCCTGTAATTGCTGCAGGTGTCTCCTGCAAAATGGAGTCCTTACTGATTAATTTCTACAGCAGACTTTGCTCTCCTCTGGTAAGGGTTGCAGTGTGGACCTGGCTACGTGACCACGAGTTCTCCGTCTCTACTGAGGCTAAGTGACCATGAGGTCTCTGTCTCTCCAGCTGAGGTTTTTTGTGTCTCTTTTCTCTTTGGTTTCATTCTTGTCGTTGGGTTAACTGTGCGATGGGAGAAGTGTTGAAGGATCTTCAGGTAGAAAGACTCATTTCCTGCTTGGAGTCAAATATGAAGCCACATTTCCTGCTGCATAGAAACGTGTCGGATCATTAAACAGGCCCCCAGGAGGCAGCATCTTGGGGATGTTGTTTGATGGCCATTGTTTTGTAGGTTACTTTGTAGGTTGTGTCAAGACAAGCAGAACTTTCTCTTACATTAAGATCGATCCATTATTAATGAATATTAAGGGCAAGAAATATGAAATGAGGGTTCTCAGGGCCTTCTAGTCTGCAACGAGATTCCAAATTTCTTTGAGAAATACGATTCCTTGGATGTGGCACTGAGTGCTTGCCATCAAATATCTGATTTTCAGCACCCACAGAAGTATACAGTTAATCAAAATATAGGCCTGGGACCAGGAGAGCCATAGACACACAAGATTAGAGAGTTCAGAGATGAAGGAGCCTAATAGTCCTGATTATAGTACTTTAGCCCACTCCGTAACATTCTTAACAAATGGTTGGCTAGTCTCCACCATCCAGCGACTGGGGATCTACTACCTGACATGGAAAGATGCTTAACATGTGAGATAAAAACAAAAGATGGGAAGTAGAATAGCATCTCAACTATATTTAAACAGTGGATAAAAGTAAATTACTAGAAAATGTTAATAGTGATTCCTTCTGGGTGGTAGGATCATGGGGATTATTATTATTATTATTATTATTATTATTATTATTATTATTGCTGACTTATACTTTTTTTATCCTTAGTGAATCTTTTACAGTGGGCAGGTATTACTTTGTAATTGTGGAGACCAAGGGAAAATTCTTCCATACATGGAAGTGGGATTCTTTTTCTCATTTATATTTGTTGGTCCTCGATTTAAGGTCTGGAGGCTACTCAGAATAAATCCTATCATTCCTGCAAAGTATTTAAGGACACCCTTAATGTCTTCTTGCCTTTAAGCATGGTTGTTTCTAGATAGGCAAACAGAATTTTTTTTTTTTAAACTGAGATTGTAAATCAAACTGTCAAGATATTTCAACTTCTGTGAAAATGGTACTATTATATAAATATTTACTACTTTCTTCCTTTCCTCTTCCAAAATAAACCATCAAAACAAAATTTATCACCTCCAACTTGGCGTTTTTATTGAATTCAACTTTTCTGAAAAACTGGATTTGCTAGAATCAATTCGAATATGCTCAAAGTGTACCTGAGGTCTTTGGAAAACTTCTGTTCTTGGTTTAAAGGAAGATCAGGACAAAGAGAGCAGGGGAGGATGGAAGCGTTGGGCCAGTCGAGGTGTCGAGAGAGTCTTGGTGCCTTTGACGGAGAAGCAGTGATACATGTTACAGAAGAGGACGCAGGAGTCAGGTTCTCCTGCCGGCTCGTATGTTGCCATCGACCCTGTTTCAAGTCACCGTATTAAAGGAATTTTGACCTTTCAAGTGCTAAAACGATAACACTGCTACATAACTAAGAAGCCCAGGAATAGCACCAATGATGTTTAGTGAAGAAGTAACCAATACGCAACAGAAGACTGAAAAAAAGCTTGAAAAAAATATCTTTATGCACTTGAATGAACTGATGGTGTCTCAAGGTTACTTATACAAGATTAACTCACTGTATAATCCTTAATCCACAATATTTGATGGAGGAATTTCTCTGGAGAATGACACTTTTATAGGTTTTAAAAGTATTTTCTGCCTGAACTCTATTTCTAATTAAGCTTTGAAACTCCTAAATGAATGGCAGTCTTATGGGAAAGTCAATGTTATTCATAAATATTTATTGAGTAACTTCTTTGAGGAATTATATAAAAATTAAAAACACCAATAAAATATTTTATTAGATAATGAATGTAGATTTACTTTAGGCAGAGACAAATCCATCTATCAATTATCTGTTTTTTACCTAATTTTGACAAGGAACCTGAAAGTTGGTATTATAAATACGTTGCTTGCACTGAGCACTACATTTTAACACTTTGTTGCATCTAAAACAAGTCTTATTTTTGTTCTGTTTCTTTGTTTCCAGATGGTCTCTCAGCTTGAAGCCCAAATATCTGAGCTTGCTGAACAGTTGGAAAATGAGTCTGGGTTTCACAAGAAAGCTCTTCAGAGAGCCCAGAAAGCAGAAAACAAGTTGGAGACTCTTCAGGGTCAGCTGACACACCTGGAGGGAGAGCTGGTTTCTGGAGATGTTTTGCGAGACAACTTGAATTTTGAGAAACAAAAAGTAATAACCTGAGGGCATATCTTTAGGTGGAAACGTCTGTTGGAGTATAAAATGTTACCTGAAAATATTCTGAATTTTTTAGTACTTTGATAGATTGATTAAGTTCTGAGTCATGAGTAAGTTTCAGGGAACAATAGGCATTGTGCTGGGGTCTCTTCCTTTTATTTGGAGCTTTCTTGATTCATATTAAATCTAATAATTCAATTAGATCTAACTAAACTCAACAAGTACTTACTGAACACCTATTATATGTGAGACCTGAAGATTTGGAAGGTAAGGTATGAAGAGCACACAGTCCTTGATCTTAAATGGCTCATAATTCAATAGAGGACACAGAAATTCAAATAATTTCCCATAATATAAGGTTATAAGTGTTATAATAGATGTATTGGTTAATAAAGTGCCATAGGAGCCCAGCGAAAGTCGTGATAAGTTCTGTGTAAGAGGAAGATTTTACAGGGAGAAGATGATTAAGTTCATCTCTGAAGTATAAGTGGGATTTTAGCAGAGAGAAGGAGCAGATACTCCAGGGGAAAGAGCTTGAACAAAAGCACGAAAGCTTCCATGTGCACTAGATCTTCAGGAAACACAGAGTAGTCATTCCCGTATGGCTGGGACATGGCATTTTGGTGGGGCTGTGGCAAGAGAGAAGACAAGAATGGCTTGGATGATGAAGATCGAGTGTCTTTATTCTGCAGAACACGAAGTGTCATAAGTGACTTTGCACATCATAGTATTTTGGAAAGATAACACGGTGTCACTGTGGAGCTGAGATTGCAGTGGTGGTAACCCGCAGGGAGAGAAGGAGAGTAGACTGGGAAGAGAAGGGGTCCACACTTACGATTTGACCACGGGAAGGTCATTCGTGACCTCCGAGGGGCAATTTCAGTGGAGCGATGGAAAACAGAAGCCAGTTTGCATTGGGCTGAGGGGCGACTCAGACAGGAAGGAACAGAGATTTAGAAGAAGTCTGGTGACCAAAGAGCAAGGAGGCTCTGGTGACCAAAGAGCAAGGAGGCATGGAGCTGGAGCTGTGAAGAACAGGGTTGAAGGTGATCAGTTTTACTGGGGATAAAGGACAGGCACGTGTTCGTGGGTCTCAGGAGTCCCTAGGGGGAAGAGAACAAGAGACGAGTGGGATCAAGAGCATAGGTACAGAATTGGGCATGGAAAACTCTCTTAGATTGGAAAATTCGTTCTCTGCAAACTCATCCATGTTTGTTCTTCTGTTCTTAAAAAATTCAAAGAAGCATCGTGCCTGCTTTGAGGGTTGGATAGACAAAGAAACTTAGAAGGTGTCTGTGGAAAATCTAGACTAGTGAATGAGACGGGCAAATCAGGACCCAATTAATACAATTAAAGCTCTAATGAAAATAGGTATAAAATTTGTCAGGAACTTGAATTAAGGAATAAGTACTTCTTTCCAATTTCTGCGTGTGAGGAAATAAGCTGTTTTCACACAAAAGGTGACATTTGTGACGGACTTGAAAGAATGAGTAGGAATTTGTCAGGCAGAGAGGTGGGGAAGGGATTTGAGGCAGAGGGAACGGCAGGAAGGATGAAGGAGTGGAGGTGTGACAGGCCTGCCCAGGGGACAAGGCGCGGGGAGACTGGAACGTGGAACTTGGGAAGCCAGAAATGGCAGGTGGCTTCAGAGGCAGGTAGAGATAATTGAAGTAGGTCAGGAGAATTACATGAGGCTTTATCCTGCTGGTAATGGGAAGCCATCGAAGGTTTCTGAGGAAAAGAAAGGTTTCTCTGAACACAGAATGGCTCTGAATGGTCTAGATCTAAAGGTAGGGGGCCCAGGTAGGGATTCTTGGACTAGTCCAGATTAGAAGATAATATGGGTCTGGATCGAGGAGTGGTTTTGTAAATGAAGAGATAGATTTGAGAAATTTGGGAGGGTGAAGGGAAGTTTTCTGTCAGATTTCTGAAGAGAGTGAGTTGGTTGAAATTTTGAGTTTGAAAGGAAATATTGCACCTAAGTATAGTAAATTGGAAGAAATCTGACCGTCTGCTGGACATCTCCACCTGGATCTTCCACGAGCACCTTGCTCTGAGCATATCCTAAATGGAGATCATTGTTTCTTCTTAAATTTGCCCTTCGCCTGACTCCATGATAATGGAGTCCTCTGCCTCCGGTTGCCTAAGCCAAAGCTGGAGAGTCTCTTCAACATGTTTCTCTTTTTAATCAATTCCTAAGCACTGCAAATTTCATCTCCTTTATATATCTCAAATATCTCCCCACCCCCATCTCTACATTGAGTAGCAGTGCTTTGATTCAGAACATTATGATAGTTTTCATGGACTATTGAAACAGCCTTCTAAGTGATCTTTGCACTACTGCCAAGGAGGTCTTAATAATGTGCATGCCTACTCTTAGCTTTCCCCATCTTTTCACTGGCCAGGGGCTCTCTGTGGCCTTCAGGACCAGCTACAGACTCTTTCTTTGCAGGAAGATACTGCGATTTGGCCAGTTTCCCTCTCCAGTCTTCCCCTTACCTGTAATCTCTCCAGCCAGGTGGCCAAGTGAGAGGCCTCCCAGGATGAGCAGGGCCCTGGTAGTGTGTGTGGTGAGTGATCGTAGTGTCCAAAGATACCCACATTTAGATTTGTGAAAAAGGAGTTGGCTGGCCAAAAAAAAAAAAAAAAAAAAAAAAAAAAAAAAGAGCGCCCCCTTGGCATCCCATATTATACGTGGCTATTCTTCCTGAGAAAATGTTCTCCTTACTGTCACCTGGTAATAACTGTCCCTCCAAGACTCAGTTCCAATATCACTTCCTCTTGAAGTCTTCCCAAAGAGACTCAGTTCTCCTTCAGGTACCACATGCCTGCATTCGTCACAACACGTATCGCCCTGTTATGTTCATTTTCGCTAATCAACTCCAAGGTTCTTGAGGCCAGGGGAAATCTTTTTTCTGGGTTTCTTCAAAGCTTAGGAAAGAATTGATCAATATTATTTACATTATAGAAGAAACATGTCAAAGGCAAGAATTTTGGGTAAATTGGTGTCTCTTCCTTTCTTCATTATAATGACTCATTAATTTTAATTGCAATTGTACCAAAATAACTCTCTGTTATGAAAGCAAGTTATGTAAACTGATTGTGTCCATGGTGAATTTTCCATAGATAACTACTTGTGAGATGTGCGTTCTAGTAAGGATAGTAGGCAAGTAAAATTGAAAAGCAAAGTTTAAGTTTAAATACGGGTAATTGAGGTCTACACAAACAGAATAGAATATATTCATGCTAAACTGTGACTCAAATGAACAAATTACACAGTAATCTTTCCAGCAACCCTAATTTCTGAGGCGTGGCTAAGATTCTTGAAATAAGCACTTCTGAGGGGTCTTGGCTTGGTGTTGTCTTAATCCCCTTTTCCCTGCTGTGGATCTTTACATGCCGAGTGGCTGGGTCACATGTGAAATAGTAAAAGAGGCTTTTGTACCTTCACACGAAAGGTACCAGCACCATTTTATTTAAAATGCAAAAAAGGGCAGTTATTTCCCTTGCACTCACACAGACTGGAAATGGAAAATCCCCAGGGCAGAGCCGATACGGCATTAAGTAGCGACAACTGATGACCGAGACAACAGCGATGCCCGTGACTTTTAAAAACGAGATTAAATTTTATGTATGCTTTTTAGCTAAACTTGGAAAATGTATACTTATAACTTTCATCTCTATTAAAACATAGACAGTTCTGGCTTTAAGATGATATGCTTCAGTCAACAGGAAATTAAACTTTTTTACATATGTGATTGCCTGAAAACCCCAGATAGAAAAATTATTGTGATGAGAAAAAAATCTCAAGGATAGAACCCACATCATGAAATGATGACAGCTCAATGATTGATTTACTTATCCAGCAAGCACTGAGTAAGTGTTGATCTGTGTCTGTCATGGCCCTACAAATCAAGTGGAGGAAGATCCCAGAACAGTTTTGTAACTGTAATCTGTTTTAAATTGGAATCTCGACCTTCCTGATGCAGCTCTATTTTAGAATTGTTCCTTTAACTATGATACATCGAAAACTCTTAAAGACGTTTTCTAAAGCATTTTAATTAAAACAGCAGCAGCAGCAGCAGCAACAACAACAACAACATTGTCCAAGTTTATTTGTATGGAGAGCTTTGATTTTGCAGTGATCTGTAGAATCCCAGAAGAGTAGCATGGCAACACAATAAGTCCTCATTTTCCACTCTCGAAGCCAGGGCCCACTTAGGTGGGAATAATTGCCATAGAAGGTGTGGATGAGTGGACGCCAGGGGCCGGGTAGCCTGGAAGGGACATGGTGGCAGCAGCATGTAGCAAAGCAGAGAGACAGAGATATACTCAAGAGCATGCAGATTTGTCATATGGCAGGGTTAAGAAGAGTGTATAATATTAGATCGAACGCCAAGGTTACTGACCAGGAGAGTCAAGGGAATTTGGACAAAGAGCAGGACATGGAACTGGCAGGTGGTTCAGGAATTCATTACCAAATGCTGGAGTCAGGGGCGGGGCTCATACTGGGTTTGTGAGAACTACCAGTAAACTTGGGAGAAAAAAGAGAGATTCTGCGAGATCGCCTGTTAACTTGATTTTTGTGTCCCATTTTCACTTTTGTGTTTAGTATCTTAAATTTTTGGATCAGCTCTCAGAGAAAATGAAATTGGACCAGATGGCTGCCGAACTTGGCTTCGACATGCGCCTGGATGCAGTTTTAGCTCGCACAGAGCAGCTCGTCCGCCTCGAGAGCAACGCCGTCATTGAAAACAAGACCATTGCCCACAACTTACAGAGAAAGGTAGGGGAGCTTGAAACATGCTAGCGCTGAGCGGTGGAATTTCTGAGAAACCTCAGTACTGAAATATAATTTACCCTCACTGTATTTACCAGTGTGGCTAGGAAACATGCTATAACAACATGTATCTAGAATCTCGAATTCAGGTCTGAAGGGATGGTAAGTGGATCACCTAAGGTTATGCTTGAGTGGGAGTAATAGAGACTCAAAGTAACAGTGGCTTAAAGGAGTAGGAGTTTTTGTTTTTGCTTTTTCTTTTCTCACATAAATTCCTGGAGGTAGGCAGCTTAGGACTAGAGTTGCAGCTCTGCTCTGTAAAGTTTTCAAGGAACCAGACTCATTTCGGCCCATTAATCTCTTATTCCTAGGGTGGTCCTTATCCTCTTTGTTCAAAATGGTGCCTGGAACCATTATAACTGGGTTCCAGGGAGAAGGTAATAGAAGAAAAAGGAATGAAGAAGAGGGAGATACAAAGGAGCCGGGATGTGCTATCTGTGAAGGAAGTACTCAGAATTTGTTACATCAACGTGTATTTATATCCCATGGCCAGAATATGTTCTGGTGGCTAAACCTAGCTGCAAGGGAGCCTTGAAACTGTAGTCTTTACTCTGGCTAGCCATTTGCCTAGCTAAAAAATGGACTGTTTCTGTTATGTAGAAGAAGAGGAGAACTGGGGAACATCTAGGAGTCTCTGCCTCTATAAGCTCTATTGCACTGGAAAGTAGAGAGAGGAGACGAGCACACTTTTCACTCACTCAAGAGTTGGAAACAGTTTAGACTAGATAAATGAATAAATGGATGAAAAGGATAAAAATATAATTATTAGTCATATAATTATTGGTATTAGAGGAAAATGGAAAACACAGATGCGTCCTCATAATAGTTCTTTAGGAGAAAATTCTATAGTAGAATTACAGTGTGCAGGCTATATAATGAGTCACATCTGGGTTCTCAGTTTGGCTCCACTAAGCTGTGTGACCTTGGGCATATCACATACTTCTCTGTCACCATCTCCTCATATCTAAGATGGGCATGATACTGACTTCATGAGGTTGTAAATTTTTAATAAATAACATTTTGAGCTCCTGGCTCGTAGAAGTTGCTGTATTCACATTTGACCTCCTCTCCATTTGCAATGCCTTTGGGAATATTTTATAAAAGAAAGCAGACAACCCCTGTTACCATTGGAGACATTAAATTGAGCTGCAATTCTTTTTGCTCCTCAGATAATTGAATCTTTTTCTCAGTATCTAACAGCATTTCCCCTTGAATGTTGTGTAATTATTAAAATCACTGGTGTATAGAACTTAACAGTGTAAATTTGCAAGTGAGTGGAATTTGACATGAAGTAGCTCAAGGAAGGGAGTTTGTTTGTTTGTTTGTTTATTTATATATTTATTTTATGTATAACTTTGGTTATCTTTCTTTTTATTTCAAAGAACACTTTCCTCATATGAGTTTTGTTACCCATTGTATTCATTCATTTAATCGTTACAAAATAATATTATAAATCTTCTGTGGGGCAGAAACAGGATTAAGAGTAGACAAATTAATTGATAATTTCTTATGCTGTTTTAATCTGAGCACCAAACATGTTACATGCTGAGTCTGATGTAAAACTGTACTGAGTTTATAGTGTTACGAATAGCAGAGATCATGGTTTTGGAGGTAGAAGTATCCAATCAAATCTGATTACAATTGACAAAAGAACTCAGTAATTCTGTGAATCCAAACTGCATTTACCATGCAGAGCTGGAATTTGATATAGGCAGCTGGAAATTCTTCTAAATTCTGACAAAAGATTTATAAATTCACTTGATTAGCTGCAAAGTTAGGGTATACAGATGTGACTACCATGGGCAAGATCATTTGAAGGAGGCAAGAATTCTATGTCCTGGATGACCATGGCCTCAATGAGGTCAGATAGAAATAAAGAGAAGGTTAAGCACATAGATTCATGCACACACACAGAGCTTTTTTGGGGGGCGAGCTTTTTTTTTTTTTATCTTATTATATTTTCTTATTACTCCTCTTTCCTTCCCTCAGCCACTCCTAGAATGTAGTTTTCCACACTGAGACATCTTGTTCTATTTACACAATTATATTGCTTTCCAGATAACTGAAATTCTGTTTCAAGGCCAGTTTATTTTGTCACACCACTGCAAAATCCCTGCTCAAAGGCAGAAACTTGAGCACAGTTACTATCCCTCAAGATAAACAGAAGAGTCTTTGCCTATGGAGCATAATTTGAGAAGCACCCTGGAGTCTTACAGCCTGGGGAATAAAGGGAGTTTATTTAGAACAATATTAAAAGGGCCTCGTTAAAAATGAAATCTGGGCATGGCCATTGCTGCTACCATTAGGCAAAATCCTCAGGCCCAGATTTCAGTAAGTTGTTCACACCTCTGAACACTTTACAAATGCAGAGTCTGTAATTAGGGAAAATGTGGAAGTCGTCAGTTCTTACATCCTGTAATTCTACGTGACTCTGATACCTAATGTTTGTGACAGATGAACTTAGTACTTGTGACGTGTGAAGCCCAGGAGGATTTTTCCCCTCTCTTAGACTCCTTACTTGCTTTCTAAAAATCACTATAATTCCTTCATTAAGTTTAATTGTCAATGCTAAGTGCTGTTCGATGACCTTATTCGCTACTTGGTTTGTAGATGGTAAAGGCCAGGCATGTAATAAAGGCACCAATGAACTAAAACTTTCTTCAAGTTCCTTCTATTTCTATTTTAAATATATAAACAAACCTTTCTTAAAAATCTTCTTGGTATTGCTTATTTAAATATTTATCAACTCTCACATGCAAAAAAAATGGAGCTGGACCATTTACAAGAATAGACTCAAAATGGATTAAAGACTTAGATGTAAGACCTGAACCATAAAAATTCTAGAAGAAAACATAGGCAGTAAACTCTCTGATATTACTACTAGTAATTTCTTTTTGGATATATCTCCATGCGCAAGGGAAACAAAAGAAAAATAAACAAATGGGACTACTACAGCAAACTAAAAAGTTTTTGTATGGCAAAGGAAACCATCATCAAAAGGAAAAGATGGCTTACTGAATGGGAGAAGATAATCACCTATGATACATCTGATAAGAAATTAATATTCAAGATATATAAGGAACTCATACAACTGAATAACAAAACAAAGCATCCAGTCAAAAAATGGGCAGAAGACATAAATAGATAGTTCTCCAAAGAGGAAATACAGATGGCCAATAGACATGAAAAGATGCTCAAGATCACTACTCATCAGAGAAATGCAAATTAAACCCACAATGAGATCTCACCTCACACCTGTCAGAATCGCTATCATCAATAAATCAAAGAACAGCAAGCGTTGGCAAGGATACACTGTTGGTGGGATTGCGAATTAGTACAGCCACTATGGAAAACAGTCTAGATGTTCCTCAAAAAACTAAAAATGGATCTACCTTTTGACTCAGCAATTGCAGTTTTGGGTATTTATCCAAAGAAAACCAAAACACTAATTTGTAAATATCTATGTATCCCTATGTTCATGGCAGCACTAATTACAATAGCCAAGGTATGGAAGCAACCTAAATACCCATTGACAGACGATTGGATAAAGAAGTCATAGTTCATATATACAATGGAATATTACTCAGCCGTAAAAAAAAAAATGAAAACCTACCATTTGCAACAACATGGATGGACCTAGAGTGAAATAAATCAGACAGAGAAAGGTAAATACTATATAATTTCACTAACCTGTGGAATCTAAGGAACAAAAAGAACAAACTAATTGAAAACAGACTCATAGATACAGAGGACAATATGGTGATGGGCAGAGGGGAGGGGTGTTGGAGGAGTGAGAGAAATGGATGAAGAGTTAAAGAAGGACAAATCAGTAGTTGAGAGATGGTCATGGGGACAGAGATGCAGTCAGCAGAAATGGTCGCGGCATAGGGAACGCAGTCAGCAGTAATGTAATGGCTGCGTGCGGAGCCATGGGTGATGGAGCAATCAGGGGGATCGTTTTGTAAACTACATAAACGTCTAACCAATGTACTGGATACTTGAAACTAATAATAAAATAAAATGCTTAAAAAAATATATCAACTCTTATGTTTGGTGCCAGTCTGTCTGGTTCTAAGGAATTAAAATTAGTCTAGGCTTTTGGTGCTAATTTAAACCCTATCTTCTTTCAGAAAAGACCAGAACCAGTATAGTTGCCATGGGGTGTTGGAGAGGTTTTTTTTTCTTTCTGTCTTATCATTTTTTGCTCTTGTTAAGCTCATTTTAGTCATTTTTTTAAAGCAATTTAAAAAATTTTTAATGATGGACATAGTGTTGGAGGACATTGGTGTTGAAAGCCTACTTCTCAGTGCATTTTCTGTGGCTCTTTCATCTCAGACTTTGCTGCTACAAAATTAATTCTTGGAAAAATAGGAATTAAAAATGCAATCAGGAAAAGGAATCTAATAACCTTTTTTTTTTTGATGTTTTAGACATTAGTCTTATTGACGTGTGGATAAAGATCAACATTATCTGAGTAGTTCATGTATATTTACTGACCATTCAATTATTATTTTTTAAAAAAATATCTCTGTTTGTATCAAAACAGCTAAAGACACAGAAAGAAAGACTGGAGAGCAAAGAACTGCACATGAACCTCCTCCGGCAGAAAATAGCCCAGCTGGAGGAAGAGAAGCAGGCGCGCACGGCCTTGGCCGTGGAGAGGGACGAGGCCAACCTCACCGTACGGAAGTTACAGAAGAAGGTGGAGAGGCTGCAGAAGGAGCTGAGCGAGAGTCGAGAATCAAACACTGAGCTCAAAGCCAAACTGGCTGACACCAATGAGCTTAAGGCAAGTGCTCAGCTTCATTTCCTTGTCGCTTCTTGCTAGTTGCCATAAAAGTTTATGCATAAAAAGTGACAACCTTATCATGGAGATGCCAGGGAGAAAAATGCAAAAATCACACGAATCAGCGTACGAGATCAATTTACTGTCTCTTTAATATTCGAAATGAAGCGGTATGGAGAGTCAGTCCGAAAACGGTGATGCTAAGTACAGAACGCAAAAGCACTTCTTCGAAGTTCAGGTGGCTGTGGTGTTTGGGATCATGCTAGGGTTTATCACGTAGGGATTTTCTTAGGAAGAAATGAGACGTGAGCACACTGTCCACTGAGAGGCAGGCACCCGTGTTTCGTGTCATTCCCTGTTACTGGCGTCGGACCATGCAGAGAGGAGGGAAGACAGACTGCGACCACGTGCTTCCTGGATCTGAGGCATCCCATTTCCGGCGAGAAGACAGGAACTAAATACAGAGGAGGAAGGACTTGAAACTCAGAACAATTTAGTGAGGATATTTAAGTGTCTTGTACATGTGCCACTTGCAATAGTGCGTGACTTCACAGGCACATATCGTTCCTGGCACATTTGCACGCCGTGAATACAGATGACAAGCGGTATTCTGGCTCTTAGCAAACAAGGGCTCTGAAACGGACCTTGGGACTGTTTCTATATCTGTAAACAAACCAGCAGGGGAAAGGGGTCTGGGATTAAGCCAGCCCTTGGTTATACATGGTGGAGACAGTATTTTAGGAGGTATTTCCCACTGTAATTTGCCTTCTGAGTAATTAGCTCTTTTCCCCCCGAAGCTCTTCTAATTTGGAGCTTATTTCCCTAGAGGAGGGGAGGGGACATATTTGAACACAAGGGAAGGAGGCAGCAAGGAAAATCATCTGAAGGGGTGGCATGTGTGGGGAGGACATGCCAAGGTAAGTATCTTCAATACTCAGCTCCACCCCCCCCCCCCCACACACACCTGACCTTTAGGGGTATGTGTGTGCTGGGGTAGAGTTTTTGGCCAGCATGTGTCTACTCCCACTCTGGCTGGTGGAGCCTGCAGGAGGTGCTGAGGCAGGGGGCCTACGTTGCACTCTGGGGCCTGCAGTTCCGTTTGTGCTCGAGAGGGATATGAAAGATAGTGAAAGAGGCACGTTGGAGAGCTCGTCGTGGGAGCAGGTGGGCAAATCACCTACGCTGTGATCCAATGGCAGCTACAGCCAAGCCTTGAATTAGCAAAGGCCAATGGCCAGGCCTTGACCTTGAACAGTAAACCCTCACAGTTTTCACCAGTCAGATATCAGACACAGGAAAGATTCAGGGTCAACATGAGGACCAGAATCACTTCTGACACTGCAAGGAGTTTTCTTCACTCAGACTCCATCTCAGGAAGAAGGAAGGGGGGAGAGAAGAATCTTTGAAAGATTGGGAAGTACAGTAAATGAATGCCAACAAATTTTAAACCAGAGGAAATACAGTTAGTTACAAACTACCATTTGCTCTCACAGTTTGAGATGAGGGTGGTGGGAATGGCTTCTTATTTCGAAAAGACAACACAGCTTATCTGAAAGTCATCGTGCCAGAACCACACGCTGGCTGTTTGTCTTCAGGCTGGGGACACACATCTGCCTCTGACTTCCTTGGTATGGGGCCACCCGGACGTTGCCTTATTAGAGAGAATAAAAAGCCCCTAAACACTTCCAAAGAAGCCAGAAAGAAAACTAAAGAAATGGAAACCAGTGGCAAGACAGTTAATAATGGGTAAAGGTCCTGGAAACAAAAAAGAGAAGAAGCTTCACCACTATAGCCCAAGTGTAACATGGACCATTGAAAACGAATCAGAGGTTTGTTTTCTATGTCATCAAATTTTTCTCTTCTCTTTAATATTTACTTTTTTCCCCATTTCATTTTGGTTTATTTTGCTATTTCTTTTCTATCTTCTTGAGATGTGCATCAGCTCATTAATTTTTAATCTTCCTCCTTTTCTAATACATGTATTTATGGCTGTGAATTTTCCTGCAAGTATTGTTTTAGCTACATCCCCCAAGTTTTGATATGTCATTAATTGGTTGTCATTTAATTTAAAACACTTTCTATTTTTCATTGTGACTTTTTTTCTTTGAAACATAGATTGTTTAGAAGTACATTTCTAAATTTCCAAATATTTGGACATTTCGTAATCATCTTTGTTGAAATAATGTGAGGTTTAGGATTATGTTATCTTCTTCCAGAGAGGATTTTTATTTCCTTCTTTCAGATTCCAGGTGGCATTTTAATTTCATAGCTCAGTAATACCTTAATTCAAAGTTAAGCCTTGAGATAGTTTGAATACACTCTGGTGACATGAATTAAAGTTGCGTGCTAGATAAGCGAGAGCTCTTATTCCCCATTTTTCTTACTCTGGAGATGCAGCCTTTCAGGGACTCAGTCCAAAGTAGGAGTGACTTGTCAGGAATTCTACCAGAGGCAGAAACCAGGTTGTGACTCTTGTGGCCCATGTCTGAAGGGCTAACGAATGTACCCAGCACCTTCAGCTGCTACTCCTACATTAGCAAATGCATCCACAGAACAAAGGACCCCAGACTTTGTACACGTTCAAGTTTCTGGCCTCTCCCAGATGTTGCCCCAGTAGATTTTTGGCATCTTCTCAGCTCTTTGACTTTTTAAGGAGATTATTTTTCTTGTTCTTCTCTTAAATTGTACTCAGCGAGTTAGCCTGAAGTACCTGGTCTCCCTTTTCCAAGGAAGAAGAAGACAGTGTAAGCATTGATTTGATGGAAAATAGAAATATACCCAATAGATATGTGGAAAACTCTACTCCAAAGAGAGCAAAGAAGTGACAGAGGAAGAAGATGGTATTCATTTAAATCCTAGGCAAGCACTACTGGAAATCTGGCTACCTTAGTTTTCCATGGCAGCAGTCTCTCGATTTTTCTGAGTATATGTTCTGCTTTGCAGGCCACAGATTTGTAGAACAAGTATTTCTCCAGTCCAGCAGCACATATCTGAAGCGAACATTTAATCTTTGGTAAAGCCCCTTAAACCCCTTCAAATTCCTCCATTTAGGCTCAGTGGGATTGGGAAGGAAGGGCTGTCATATATCAGTATTGCCGATGTGGCATTCCAGCTATCAGTTGACTGCAGTGGCCTTGGATTACCGCAGAAGCACTGCCTGCAGAACCTGCCTACACTTTTTGCTATACCTCTACTCTTAGGAATAGGCAGACTCTATTCTACTCATTGGCTTCCTGGTGTTGATAGAAAGATGTTGAATAATTAGGTACTAATGTAGAATAAGAATGATAAATAAAGCGAACTTGAACTTTCGAAAGAGAGAGAAGTAAATTCAGTTTTCTAGGGGTCCCAAAGTCTCGTTGTAAGACTATGCCAATAGAATAGTCCAACTTCTTCAAAGAAATCTCCGATGGAAAGGAAAGATAAATATCACTGTGGATTTTCATACATTGATTTGTGTGGGACTCTACAAAGCAGCAGGGAAGAGAATGATATTGAACAATCTGGGTGACTCGTAAAGATAACTAAGTGAGAGTGACACCGAGGAAGCCTAATGCATACTGGCTTCTCAGAAGAAGGACGGGAGGAGGCTTTCCTACCAAGATCACCAGTGTGTGTCAGAAACAAGATATGGTAAGGACAAAGATGCAGTGTGGGCTGCCTGCCTTCCTGCTCTCAATGCCCTCCACCCTTTGGTCTCCACCAACAATTTTGCCCTTGCTCATATGATGGGGTTATTTCTGTCCTCAGGAGAAATCAAGCTGAACTTAGAAATTCAGGATCTACTCAACCTCGTTGTTTATTTTACTGCTAACCCAGTTGTACAATCTGCATGACTCCCACGACTGAGCCCCGGTTCTCTGTAACTGGGTTCTTGCACTGTTCCTTTTACTATACCCACCCTTTGTAATCTCAGAGACTCTTGCTTCCCTTGAATCAAAGGGTCCACCTTGCTTTTGCCAATTTCTCTCCAAGGAACTGAAATTCTGTCTCTGAATGAAGCTGGCTGGGTCCTATGCGGGTCTGTTAGAACTCTGTGACATTGACTTGCAGATTTCTGCCAGCAATCTTCAGATATTATAAAGCTAAAATATAATAACATGGTGAATAAATATACTATGTCCTATAAAGCATGATATAAATATTAGTTGTCATTATTACTAATTCTATCACTGCTAAGAGTGCAATTTGTAATGGGGTGCTGGTGGAACCTTCAGAATTACAACTTGGGAACCTGTGTAAGATTGGCTGGCAAAAAATGGAGCATGGAAGACCAAAGTCTAGCAGCCAAGGTGGTAGTGATGGAGCAAGGAATTCCCAGTCTGTGACACCCAAGAACAGTGTTTGACACTCACTGGACGAGAGCGAATGAAGAACAGCGTTAGAAGTAGGGGAACTCCTGATGAATGGCAGTGTGAATGCCCATGTGGGTTTGGCTCTAGGGTGGGGCTCTTCCAGGCTAAGTGTATTGAGAGTATCAGGAGGACATCTGAGCCAAGACAACCGCGTGAGCCAGAAATGGTGGTGTGCGGAGAGGAGCCCACACATTCTGTAGCAGAGAACAGAAGTAGAAAACAGACAGTGGGAATCAAGTCCTGTGCTTATGGAATATGTTCCCGTTGAGTCTCAGCCATAGGCCTGCATCGCTCTAGAACATTTCCATTATCCCCTCCTGCCTTTAAAAAAATCTCATATCGATCAGCAGTCATCCCCTATCCTCCCCTTCCCTAAACTCTGGAAACCACTCATGTACTTTATGTCTCTATGGATTTGCCTATTCTGGACATTTCATATAAAGGAAAACATACAATGTGTGGCCTTTGCCTTTGGCTTCTTCTTCTTCTTAGTATGTATTCAAGGCTCACTCATGGTGTAATTAGTACTTCATTCCTTTATTAGAAATCTCCAGAGAAATAGAACTAATTGGATATGTGTGTATAATACATACATACATATATATATATACATGTATATACATATATACATATATATGTATATATATGTATGTGTATATATATATAAAACACACACACATATATTTCTATATACACATATATATCTATATATATGTATGTATTTCTCTCTCTCTCTCTCTCTATATATATATATATATATATAATCTCTCTCTCTCTCTCTCTCTCTCTCTCTCTCTCTATATATATATATATATATATATATATATATATATATATATATATAATCTCAGAGAGAGAGAGAATGAGAGAGAAGCAGAAGAAGAGGGAGAGAGAAGGGGAGAGAGGGGTGGAGAGGGAGAGAGAGGGAAAGAGGGAGAGATTTACTTTAAGGAATTACGTGATTTTGGAGGCTGTCAAGTTCAATAACTGCAGGATGGGTCACCGACCGGAGACCACGAAGAACCGATGCCGCAGTTCAAGTCCACGGTCAGTCTGCTGGCAGAATTCCCTCTTGCTCAGGGGAAGTCAGTCTTTTGTTCTCTTCAGGCCTTTAACTGATTGGATGAAGCCTGCACATGTATGGAAGGGTAATCTATTTTACTAAAAATTCGGTAATTTAAATGTTAATCTCACCTCAAAACATCCCCAGAAAAATATCCATAATAACGTTTGACTAAATATTTAACATCGTGGCTCAGCCAAGTTAACACATAAAATTAACTATCACAGTTCCTTTTTATGGCTGAATAATGGTTCATTGTATGGACATACCACATTTTGTTTACCCGTTTAGCCTTTGATGGACATTTGGATTGTTTCCAGTTTTTGGCTATTATGAATAAGACTGTTATGAACATTTGTGTGCAAGTTTTTGTATTCATTTATGTCTATTGCAAAACCATGTTGAGCACCTTGACTCCTAGGTTATCCAAATCTCCCTCTGTAAGACCCATACAGTAAATTTCCCTGTGAATTCCAGACCAGAAAAATTAGACTGTTCCAGATGAACTATTTAATTTTAAGTTGGAGGTAAACATAAGTATTGTGGAAATCCATTTTTGAAAGAAGAACATTCTTTCATAGATTTCTCCTCCCTTTGTTGAATCAGAATAATTTTATTATAATATTGCTTACATATGTACACATGTGACACTGTATAGAAATTTCTTAATCTTATTACATTTTTACCCTTATAAAATCCAAAATAATGTAAAAGTAAAAACAAAGTATAAAAATGGAATTAAAAAATTGGCAATACGAATTCAATAAGCTAGATTATTTTACTCAAATCACCATTAATAAGGATACGTAGTACTGATTGCTTACAGTACAGGTAGGTTCTTTGGAGCTTAGCATGCCTACAGTTTATGCCACCTAAGGGCAGAGCACTTATTCTGTCATGCACTTTATTTTATTATTGCAGAAGCTCTATTTGTACATACGCCATGACATAGTTTGGCCTTCATTTAGCATGAACACATAATTTTTGTATTAATTCTACCTTTGCTCTTTTCTAATTAGCCCAGGAAAATTAAAGTAGTACTACTAATTGGCACAAACATAGCCTTATGCACAAATATAAACACAGGCTCTGAAATCATGTGGCAGAAATCCAGAGGATCTGAAAAATACTTTGCATAATTCGTATAATGCCAACTGCTTTATAACCTATATTCGTTATGATTAACTTCAGCTGAACATATTGAAACATCCCAAAATAATAGTGGCTTAAAATGAATATTTCTTCCTTTCTCACTGAAAAGAGGGACCGAAATGGAGGTTCTCTACTTAGTAAGATGGCTCCGTGGTCACCAGCACCCCTGGCTTGTTCTATCTTTCTGCTTCACGATACTAGCAGTAGCGTTCATTGTCAATGCCACCTCTTAGTGCAAGCTAGCTGCTGGGACTCTAGCCTCATTTCAGTCACCAAGTGGAGGTAAGGCAGGACACCTTCTAGGCCACTTTACAGGAATAATAGAACACTTCATACGTCTCCATTGGCTAGAGCTTAGTCCTTGTCCTCACTTAGATAAAGTCTGCCTGAAAAATGGGTGTTTCCTCTGGGCAGTATGAAAGAAAGGGAGAATAGATATTTGGTGGAGAGCTATCAACTTTTAGCCTGTACCATGTGGCTCCGGATTAGTAGGGATCTGTGGCCAAAAATCAGAAGTCAGGAAACCAAAAACTAATGGAAAGCCATTGTTATTGTCATTGTCATCTCTCAAGGAAACATTGAAAGGGAATACCATTCTTCAGCTACCAGCAGAGATTTTTCCTGCTTGTCAACTCTCTTGATAATCTCCCCATGCTCCCTCTCCACTCCAGAACTTTCTTTAACCCAGCCAGTGCAGCATTTCTTTATATTCCACCCCCCACCACCAATCTAGCATCTTAGACTCAGCTCTGACTATGTGGATCTACTGACCTTGAGCTGTTCTGAGATGCCCTTACTTTGAATGTATGCACCAAGCAAAACTTTTAAGGGGGACCTTCCTGTGGCATCGAGTGGTCGAGGAGTGGAGGAGTGCTCAGACTGCAAAGTTGAACACGTTCCTTTCATTTCTGCTCTGCTTTCTTGCTCCTTAAATCCTAATGGTTCTCTTTAGAAGGAGCACAGCGTCTATGTGGGCCATGGGGAGACTCTCCCATGTGGCTGTCCCACCTCCTTCAGGGATCCTGTCTCCTGCAGGGTTGCGTTTTCATTACAGCCTCTTGAAAACCCTCCAGCTGGAGAATTTAGTTCCTCTGGGTGATTCAGTGCGTCAGATTTTAAATTTAATCGCCTTCTCTTTCAGGGCGTTTGACCCCTATGACATGAGAGAGAATTGTTCACCAGATTTTGAAATTCTTTCCCTTAAGGAGGCAAACACTGGAGAGGGCATCCATCAGAAGTAAAGCACACTGGGAACCTGCTTCATCCTTCCAGAAGTCTGGGTGGCACACCAGTCTTGTTTATGACCAGTTCTGTCTCCCTGGGAAAAAATTAGGGGCACAGTCTCTCACTGAACTCTTTCTTAGGAGGACAAGAAACCAGTTTAGCTCCACCCACTCTCAGCAATCTTGTTTGTTGGGTTTGATTTAGGAGGCAGAGGACTCCAGTTACCACCACCAGTTACCACCACTGGCTCCCAGTTCTGTCCTGGTGACTTGGCTCAGAGCTCCATTACTTGCTCTTGCTCCTTGAAAACAGCTCTTAGGGTTGTGATAGTCTCATGTTTTTCAGAAATTCTTGGCTATAAACTCTTCTCATTAAGACTTCATTTGTGTGCTTCTAGCTCTCCAAGCTGTGCTCTGTTGCCTTTGATAGAGAGCCCACTGTAAATGTTTTCTGATTCTGAGCAGAAGGGCTGAATGTATCTCCTATTCTGCTCATACAAAATTTGAATTCAATGCACCAACCCCAGCGACTTCCCTGTTTGACACATATTTTCTCTGCAAATGAGGGAATCTCTTTGTTTTAAAGGGAGATAAGTTAGTTTAAAATTGATTCATAATGACAATGAGAAACACAGACATGCTATCTGCAAACCCTTCTGAGTTATTTTTTACACCCTTTCCGAGGGCTGTTGATAAGTTTCTCTTGATTCTGAGTTCTGCATTCTTTGTGTTCAGCCCCCAATATGACTGGTTTTCCAGATCAAATTCTCCATTTTTTGAGAACCAGTCCACAGTTTCATTTTTTGGGGTGTATGCTGGTTCAGTCCTTTCCCTAATCCCCAGATTCTTGATTGAGAGTTGGTGGTCTCTGGCCGAAGTTGGACTAAGTTCAGCATAAAAACTGGACTGGGACTGAGATTGGATTGGCTTTGATTTAAGAACTGGAATTGATCCAAAATTCAACTGGATCAACTGATTTAAGCTGGACTGGATCCAGCGGGAGGCTGCATGTAAATAAATAAAGACTAGTTGCTAATGGGAATCTTGGAAGTCAAAAATGCCAGAAATTTTGGTGGGCATGGGCCATGCATTAAAAGGTCATTGGACCCTTTGCCATCTCAAGGAGATTCTTATGATAGGCCCTCTTAGGTATTCATTTGGCTCCAGGAAATGCAAAGACCTAGCTAAAAGAATGGAATCCTTCCTACCTAAAAAGTTGAATGTGCCACCTTCCAGCAGGCCTGCATATTTTATGTTTAAGAACTACAGTCTCAGAAGCTGCAGAAATGTAGCAAAATGGCAAAATTTTATGAAAAATAGCTTAGAGTTACAATGGCCCTTATGGAGAACATTCCGAATAGATAAGATCATTTAAGAAGTGCACTTAAAAGCAAGAGCTACCAAATCAAACAAACAGTATGGGATCTGTATGTTAATTATGATGCGAAAGCCTCCAAACAGCTTCCAAATTCTAAAATAGCTATATTGAAAGATTCGTTGCAGAAGGCTAACTAAAAATTAAAGATATGAGGTACCCAAAACAGAAACCTGTAAGACTAATAATGTACCTCCTACTCTTCCCCTTTATCCTCCTTTATCTGAGTACTTATTCTAATAATCCTCTCTGTGAATTGCATTTTCGCTCCAAAGAGACTATTAAACAGTTATTTTAAAAATAATACCACTTGAGGCTACAGGCGATACTCTCTAGGTATCCTTCACTCCCTGTTCAAAGCCCAAACTAAGGGCTATAATTAAAGAATTTCTTAAACCCAGGCAGAATTCTCAATTAAAAAATGAATGGATTATCTCCTGAGCATAAGTTGAGAGAGGGAAATAAAATTTCATGTATAATATCTTTTGCATCATTTCTGAGGATGCTCCTTAAGTTCCTGAGATTGTTCAATAATGCCAGAAATATTTAGTTTGTCCTGGCTGTGTGGATGAAAAAAGGGATCGATTATATGAAAAGTAATCTCACTGGGCGATCTGATCATAAATTCCTAGCTGGGCAGGCTGTGATGTGTAGTCACGCCCTGGACATATAACTTTTTAGTAAAAGGCTTATCTTTGCCTCCAGCAAGCCTCTTCCATGGTTTCTGTGCATCTTGGCTGACACACCTTTGAAATAAACCATAACCACCCCCAAGAAAGCATATATATAATCTTACACGATCGGTAGATGGATATTTGGGTTGTTTTTACTTTTTGCTGTAGATGAATATGCTGTGAACATTTGTATATAGGTTTTGTGTGGACATAAGTTTTCCAGTCTCTTGGATATATACCTAAGAGAAGAATTGCTGGGTCACATGTCAACCCTGTGTTTAACTGTTTTTCACAGTAGCTGCGTCATTGCATGTTGTCACTGGCAAGACATGAGGGTTCCAATTTCCGCACACCTCACCAACACTTGCTGTTATCCGTCTTTTTGATTATAGCTCTCCCAGTGATGTTAAGTGGTGGCTCATTTATATGTTTTTAATGGTCAGTCGAAAACTTTTGTATCTAATTATGCAAAACTACCTCGAATTCTTTTTTATTGTGATAAAATATATATAACATAAAATTTACCATTTTAAGCATTTTTTAAATGTACGATTCAGTAGCATTAACTACATTCACAACATTGTGTGACCATCACCACTATCTATTTCCAGAAGTTTTTCATCATCCTAAATTGAAACTCTGTGTCCATTAACTGATAACTCCTCATTCCCCCAGCTCCCAGTAGCTTCGACATTTTACCTTTATGAATTAGCCAGTTCTAGGTACCTCATTTAAGTGAAATCATACAATATTTGTCTTTTTGTGTCTGGCTCACTTCATTTAGTATAATGTCTTCAAGGTTCATCCATGTCGTAGTATGTATCAGAATTCCATCACTTTTTACTCAAATTATTTTTGTAAGCAGATCTGCTGTAATTTAAAATACTAAGCTAATGAAGAGAATGTGCCTCATACTTCAGGATGCCTGTGCTTTAGCTTTAAGGCCCTGGGACAGCTTCTTAGAGAGAGGCACGCCCCCTCCCCCTAGCCTGCAGCGGAAGGCGTGGCCATCTCCTGCCTCCCATCCTCCGTGGTAAAGTCAGAAGACGTTTCTTCTGAAAAGTTGCTGATGTAGATTTTCCTGACAGCAGTGAAGAAGACTTGCCGAGGGAGTTTTAGGTGGGGCTTCCTTTGTGGTAAAACACTGGAAGAGGAGACATTTCGCTCTTCCTAATATTTCTAAACCAGCAGTGATCCTTTGGTGGAGGCAAAAAGCGAAATTGCTTTTTGCCCAAGGAGCTCATAGAGTCCGTGTGTAAGTACCAGCAGACTTTATTTTAATACTTAATTCCAGAATCACACTATCTACCTTTTTATCTCATTGGTTTTCCGAATAATGGCACTCCGATATGTTGTTTATAAACAATAACTATCTTGGCAAAGTCCATATAACTGGGACGGAGTCCATTCTTTATTCACAAAAAAGTTATAAAGTGAATTCCATTGACTTCTGATGTGTCTTTATATAGTTTTCCTAAATAAATACCAAAGAAATTATCAGCATTCTCTTGACTTCTTAGATTAAAACCTTGGAACAGACCAAAGCCATCGAGGACCTAAATAAATCCAGAGACAAACTGGAGAAGATGAAGGAGAAAGCCGAGAAGAAGCTAATGTCTGTCAAGTCAGAACTGGATACTACAGAGCATGAGGCTAAGGAGGATAAAGAGAGGGCCAGGAACATCATAGAACTGGTGACCAGCGAGACAAAGACACTGAAGAAGTCTCTGGAAGAAGCAGAGAAGAGAGAAAAGCAGGTGGGTATAAATCTGGTGATGAAATCTTCTTATTTAGGAAAGATAGGATGATTCAAAAGCTTGATCATTATTCACGTTTCCTCATACACAATTTACAAAGCTTTCAATATCATTTCAACATCTCTGTTTGCCATCCAGCGTCTTTTGGGCATAGAACCATTGTGATTTACTTTGCCAAGAAAAGTAATTCACATTTTCATGGCATGGACTGTAGGAAAGAAAAAGACATTCTATTCAAAGCAGCGGAAAGCTTCTGCACAGCCAGTTTCTGGTTGTGGAGAGCTTTTTTTGGTTGTTTTTTGTTTTATTTTTTATTTTTATTCTTTTTATTACGTTTACCAGTTGCCTCTGAAGTTTGTATCATCCCGCATCTAATGGTTACCAGGGCTTCAGCCTCAGAGGTCAGGATAAACCTTACCTCCAGCAGAGATCAGTTTCAGGAAACAGTCCCAAATCTCCAACAGTGGCACTGAGACTTGATGACCATCCAATCCCAGATGTAAACCATAAAATAGTACTCATTCACTCGCTGGTTGCAAGGAAGGGAGTTTTATCTAGCGAGCACATCAGGAGGTCAGGCATAAAGAAGCATGTGCTGGGCAGCCCGACCCGAGTTGCTTTTAGCTTTTGTCTCGCTCCTTGAAGCTCAGAAGGGCATAGAGTGGACTCTGATCCTGGGATATTTTTGCTCTGGCTCATGTGTCAGGCAGAGTTGAGGAAGACCAAACCACGAATGAATGTTTTCAGAAGGACCACGCTCTGTAGTCAAGAGCTCCAGCCGTATTTGAACAGACGGAAAAGTTTGAGGAAAACTTTTTCATTAGGGAGACGAGGCTGGAGAGCATGCTATGTTTTCCAAATTGGACTCTGCATAGAAAGAAGGTTGGGAAGCAAATGAGCACATGGTGGGGATATCTGGAAGGCAGTTCTCCTGGGTGTGACATCTGCCTTCAAGTTGGGCCACACCTTTTTTAAGATGGAAGGTACCTCTAGTGAGGTGTTGCGCAGACATCCACGATTGATCTACTTTTGCTTTAGCCCAGAATCACCAACCAGCCCAGGAGAATTCAAAGGGGTGTGAGGCACATGCCAACCACTGTCTCTGGTCCTCACCTCCTCTCCTCTCACCCCCACTTTTCCTTTTGTGATTGTAGCCTCAGAGAGTCCGGTGTTATGGATTGTAAGGTGGTGGTCTGTGTGATGTCATTTGAGCGTCATTTACGAGTCCTCCTCTTTTCGTCAGCTCATACTTTCTCGCCATTTGTTCTTCCTTTAGCTTAAGAGGTTCATTGTCCAGTTAACATTCCAGTGCATAAGCACTTATCACCCATGGGCACAGTCACACCAGCATCTGTAAAGCACTTGCAAGTATGCAGGGCACGTGCACAGCCATCATTTCTTTTGACCTGGATTTCAGAACAGCCCTGGGAAGTAGGTATATGGCCATTCCCACCTCGGAAGGGAGAAGATGAAACCCTAGTGAGGTCAGAGTCTCATTCCCAGTTGCTTAACTGGGGTTATTGACTTGGTAGCCGACACCACATTGATTGGCTCATCAGAAAAATGGTTCTGGAGTCACCGAAGGTTGGTGCCTGAAAGGACGTTAGAGGTAACTTAGTGGGCTAGCCTTATTATTTCATGAGTGAGAGAGGTAAGGCTAAAGAGAGTGACTTACGTATCTCATTCGCACTCAGGTTTTCCAGTTTTTTTGCTATTGTTGCTTTTGGCTTCGCAGCGGCTGATGCATTTGTTCTCTCAGTTAATGTGTTTCCGTTTGATATTCCAGCTGGTGGACTTCAGGGAGGTGGTTTCCCAGATGCTGGGCTTAAACCTGTCTAGCCTTGCTCTTCCTGACTATGAGATCATCAAATGTCTTGAAAGGCTGATTCAGTCACATCGACATCACTTCGTCACCTGTGCTTGCCTCAAAGATGTGACTGCCAGGCAAGACAGGCACCCGCAAGGCCACCTGAAACTTCTTCATTGAATGCCATATCTCTTGAGCGGTGTGGAGCTGAGAGATGGCACACAAATTCCTCAAACTTTTGAAATTTGATCAGTGTGTGAATGTAATATATTTGGTGACAGAGCAAGAATCCATCATTGGCAACAAAGAATCTCAAAAGGTGCCAGCCGTAGATAAATGTTCAGCAGTAAAAACACCTATGGTTTCATTTGCTAACACTTTGGGACCCAGAAGAATTCCACTAGGCTGCATACCTAGAACGAAGAATGGGGAATGGAGGTTAACGTTGATGGGGTATCTGCTATGAGTCAGGGCCTTTGCTCTCCAAGTTAATTCTCATAATAACCACATCGGGAAGCGTTAGTGTTTTCATTTTACAAACCACGAGGGTGTTCCCCACCCAGGAGTGCAGTTGGTTTGTGACAGAACCAGGAGCTACTCCGTCATTCTCCAGTTTCTCTGAATCCCTGTGATTTTGGTGAAAATTGCCTGCATAAAGGAAGGAAAACATGGATACGGTCAAGAATTGAAGTCCAAAAGTAACTGAGATTTATGAGTATAACCTATGTGATTTCTTTAAAAAGCAGCACGCCTGATTATTTGTATAAAACATGCATGGTCTGAGGTCCTGCAGCAGTGGTCCCCAACCTTTTTGGCACCAGGGACCGGTCTGAGGTGGAGCCCAGGCAGTCATGTTAGCACTGGGGAGCGGCTTTGGCTTCGAATCCAGAGGAAGCTTCTCTTGCTCACCTGCCTCTCACCTCCTGCTGTGCGGCCGGTTCCTAACAAGGCCATGTGGCCTGGGGGTTGGGGACCCCAGCTGTAAAGAACTTACCTGTTTTAAATATTGCTGCCAGATCACATTCAATTGTAATTTTTAATGTTTGAACAGGGCTGACCTTAGTACTTTAAAAATGATACCTTTAACATGAAACCTCTAAGACGAAGAAATCCTACACAGTTTTATTCACCAATATTTCAAATGCGTTCACAGCAAGAGTATCTTTTCAGGATCAGGATTTTATTATCAATTTTTCTCACTTTCTGCCTTTTAAATTCCTATTTCACAAATTTTTTTTTCAGGAAATTATATTTTTCGCTTCACTGACAAAAGCGTGTTACTCTTTTGGGCGATTATCTTATTTCTGTCATGTGAAAAAATTTTTTTCCTTGATGTTTCCTTGAAAAAAGCGGTGGTGTCTAATTCAAGGAGAGGGAAAGCTAGATTAAAATCAAACATTAAGAGAAAATGAAAACTGCAGGAGAAAGGAAATGAGCGTGACTCTAACAGGTTGGAGGGCAGACCACACCAAGGGCAACGGCTGGGAATGGGCCATCTCCGCCGGGCTGTCTCTTCCCTGCGCCAGGGGAGTACGAAGCAGTGTTTTGCAACCGTGTAAGCACGCTGCCCAGCCCTGACTGAGGACCAGAGCTGGGCCTGCAACAGGCAGCAGAGGCAGCCTCGGATTTTCCCGGCGGAGGGAGGCCTGCAGCCTCCGAGTCCCTCCCCTCCTGGGCTCCTCATGCAGTGGCTGCTGCTCCGGACCCGCCCTCTGCCAGGGTGGAAGAGGCGACATCACCTTTGAGCCTCGGGAGGATGAAGTTGCTGAGAGGCTGTGCTTCACTCAGGCCAGGGAAGCAGGCATGTGGGACGCCTCGGGGCGGGGGAGAGGGGGGTGTCGTTTTTATACATTCTGCTTTTATTTTCCAAATACTGTCTTTAATAAAGTTGATTTCTTTTCTCTGTAAATTTATGTTCTGCCCTGTTCAAAGGTACATTTCACTGCATCACTTTGAAAACAAACGTTATTTTTCCATTTTTGAGTTACCAATTACATTTCTAGATTCGTATAAGATGCTAAAAGTGTGGTCCATGGTGGTGGTTAGTACTGTAGTTTTTCTTTATTATACAAAACCACAGTCTGTTTTTCCAAATATATGTTTATATAATATTCCCAAGATATGACTCAAGCATATATCTTTAATACATATAGAATTATTAAAAATGTTCGACTATAATCCTTAGTAATTTCTGATAGAAAGAGTTTATGAGTTAAGAAAGAAACTCTATCCATATAAATAACCCATATGCACTTTAACTATTTGTCATTTGGACAAATTGCAAATCCCTTTAATAAAGCCATTTCCTTCCTTGTTAAAACGCCAGTTGGTCGTCGTCTTTCCTTCTGTGGCGTTCATTCCAGAATTGGCAGGCCAGCTTCACATTTTCGTTAGATTTTGTTCTTCCATAATATCCATGTATATTTTATGTTGTCCAATAAAATGAGTTAGGTCGATGCGATTTTTCTAAATAGAGTTTTAAAATATTCAGCACTAACTCTTCTACCGAATACACTTGAGTAGTGATGGCTACTGAGGTTATTATTCTGGTCATTGTCCAAGACATTTAAATATACTCATGAAGTGTCTCAGTTAGGGGGAAAAATTTAAACCTGATTTGTCTGATTTCCGATTTTACCTTAGATGGAGTGATTCAAGGTTAAGGGGTGGTGGGTTGAATAGCTGTTAAAGAATGTCTATCTAACTAATGTTGTAATAATACTTAGAGCTTAGAAATGGAGTCTGATTTTCACTGGGGAAGCATTTCATGGTTGCATACCCTTTGACCAGGAAGGCTCTGTCCACTGCATGCCATAAAATCAGCTACGTTGCGTTCCAGATTCATGGCCTTTGATCTCATTTGAGCCCTCCGTGCTAACTGGTGATCCTTTGCTGTTTCCTGGCGAGGCCCGACTGCCATTTTCCAAAATGACTATTGCAAATATTCTTCTCTGCCCTGAGGCTCTTCCCGCGTCTCTTTCCTCTTCACTGTCAGCAGATAATCTCATCTCCTATTTCACCCAGAAAATAGAAGCCATTACAGGAAATACCTTCAATATCAGATCCTAATACAGCCTGATATGTGTCCACACCCAACCTTGTCTTTTTCCCTCTTCCTCTCTCGGGTTATTTCTTCTCCTTGGCCACGTGCATCCTCAACTTAGTTCCAATAGTTATTTTCTGCTCTCTCAGATGTTTTCAACCTCACCTTTGTTAGTGGCTTATTATTTCTATTAGTATTTCTATTAGCATCTTGACTCCAAAACAACTTCTACTTAGAGCCTTATTTCTCTCTCTCTCTTCCTCTTCACAGCTGAACCACCTGAAAGTGGGGTTTATACTGCCGTGTTTCTGGCCTTACCTCCCATTCATTTCATCATTCTTTGCAATCTGGTTTCCTTCTCCACTCACTGAGTTCTCACATTTTTGCTAGCAAACCCCTGTTAATTTTAAAGTACTTATATTACTTGATCTTTCTTTTATATATTCCTTTATCGGATCGTAACGTGATACAATTGACCATTTGTATGAAACCTTCTCTTCCATTAGGTAGAATGATGTGACAGTCAATCGGTTTTATTCCCCGCCCCCCTGCTTCTCTGGATACTTGAGTTAGATTATTTTAAGACTGTAGAAAGCAAAAGTAAAATCAGAGACGAATGAAAAAATAAGGGTGCGTAGGCATCTCGACCTCACAGAGTAGTCCTGTCGCCTGAAAACGAGAAGGTAGTTGATAGTACAAGAACTGGAGTGTGGCTCCAGGGACGGTGTGGCCCTCACAGCTGGGTCCCCTTCCCTGTCCCACCAATGCAGCTTTGCTTTGATGCCCTGATGACTCAGATGCTCTCTGCCTCTGCTTCTCTTGCCTCAGCCATCATCATCTCTCCATTCTTCTTCTTACCTTTGCCTTCTACTTCTTATTCTGGGTTGCTTCTTGCCTGTGTTTTCTAATACCTCCTGGCTTTTCTAAATGTCTTTCCATTTCCGCTCTCACCATTGACTGCTCTTACTGTTTCTCTGTTTCTCCTCCAGAGGGAGAACCTGCTTAGTTGGATCCGTCACCCTTCAGGGTGGGGTGCCCCTGTTTGGACAGCACTTTTATGCCATGTACGCCACTGACAAGCCTATGGATTGGTTTCCCTTAGTCTGGTCCGGTCTACTGGGGTCACAGGAGTGAGGTTCATATCTGTCTCTTGCATGTAAGTGTTGCATGGGGTGGGCTCTCTTTTAGGGCTCCTTCTCTCACACTTTATACTCTCCAGTGCCTTAGCCTCGTGACCTCAGGCAAGTTACTTATCTCCCTTTGTTCCCTCATCTGCGAAAGAGAGGTTGAATCGTGTCCCCCCAAAAGATGTTCAAGTCATAACTCCTAATATCTGTGATGGTGACCTCATTTGGAACTAGGCTCTTTGCTGATGATCCAGTTAAGATAAGGTCACTAGGGTGGGCCCCAGCTAATAGGACCGGTGTCCTTATAAAAAGAGGAAATTTGGATACAGAGACAGACACACAAGGAGAACACCACATGAAGATGAAGGCAGGGATTGGGGCGATGCAGCTATAAGCCAAGAGAGGCCAAAGATTGACAGTACAACCAGGAGCCAGGAGAGAGGTGTGTGGCAGATTCTTCTTCACAGAAGGAACTGAACTTGATGACACCTCGATCTCAGACTTCTGGCCTCCAGAACTTGAGATAACGAATTTCCGTTGTTTAAGCCACTCAGTTTGTGGAACTTGGTTCACGTGGCCCTCGGAAACTACACACTGTCTTATAAGGTTGCTGTAAGAATGAAATCACGTAAAGCACGTAGAAAATATCCTGGCATATAGAGGATGCTCAGTGCATGTTAGCTAATGTCCTCGTTGTGAATGTCACTAACTGGTTCCGCCTGTTCTCCTGGCTTTAATTATCATCTAGGTGATAATGCTAGCAACTTTTATCTCTTTAGAGCAGAACCCTGCCCTGATCCTCACACCCATGTGGAGGGGACACATGCAGGAACTGAGCAAAATAGACCTGGGTTTGAATACAGGCTCCGTATTGACTTGGGCTAGTTGATGATCCTCTCTAAATCCTATGTACTTCAGTATTATAATAGGAATAACATGAGTATATTCCCCATAGAGTCCTTGTAAGGATTCAATACATTGACATATATAAGATGCGTGACTTAGAACATGGATGTTACAGTGCTCAGTGAATGTTGTTATATTCTATAGGTTTCTAAACTGCAACATGAGTAATACTGAAGTGATCATTTCTGCCCACACCATCTTTTCCCCTCTTCCCATTTGTACCCCAATGAGCTACTTCTCTCCTGGGCTCTCTGCCTTAGTGAATGGCCTGGCGCCAGCTCAGATGTCCAAGTCAGGATGTTGGGAGGGAACCGTGACTCCTCCCTTTCTCCTCTGACATTTGATAAATCACAGAGCCCCGTCCATTCCTCCAACTGCCTTCTCCTTCGTCCACCCACGTCTCTCCTGCATTTAACACCGCAGTGGGTAGTTTTCGCCCATGATCTCTTACTCAGTCTTTCCTTGGGTGTTCCTGGCACTAAGGATTATTCCCTCCCTTGTCCATTGTAGGCAGAGCGATATCAAAACAAAACAAAACAAAACAAATATGGTCCAATGACGCGCTGCTTTATGCCCTCCGTTGTTCTCACTGCTCGCTGGATGAAGGCAGCTCAGCCAGCTTGGCACACAGGGCTCCCTGCCTGCCCTTACTCTCTGTGAATGCTGTACTTCACACAAAACAACTTTTGCAGTTTCTCCAGTGCTTTCTCATCTCCAGGGCTTTGTAATTGCGGACATTTTGCACTATCTTTTCTCCCTTCTCTTGACTAGTTCCTGCTTATTCTTAGGGACTCTTTTTAGATGTCACCCCCACCTTGATATCCTAGGCTGAGTCAGGTAACCCCCCTATGGGTTTCCATGGTGTCTTGAGCATAACTCTACCAGCATTTATTTTTAACAATCTGTTATGGTAATATCCCCTTTCATGGGCAGAGAAACATTGAAACGTGGAGAAATGATGGTTACAGCTGCCTATGCCAGAATTGAAATCTAGGCTAATCTTACTTCAGAGTCCACATTATTCATTTTCAGCCATGCTGCCTCCTGCAAGTTTGTTCATTGTATGTCCAGTGCGTGGCCCGTGGTTGAACATTTGTTGAATGTGTCTGATTGAATTAACTAACAGGCTGGAATTTGAATATCTAGATGGGTTGGATTTCCCTCTATTTATATATCAAAACTTCCAATTGTATGTATGTTTGAATGGGTTCTTAATCCGTAATGAGTTGCATGAGTGGGCAATTGGCTAAAAATGATAATAGCTTAAAGATGTATTATAATCTCACCACAGTGTTTTCATGTGTGTACATCACTTATTGTGATCTATACAGTAGGGCAGACAATGTTTTTTTCCTAGGAAATAGAGAGAAGGAACAAGGGAGGGAGGGAGAGGAAGAGAGAGAGAGAGAGAGAGAGAGAGAGAGAGAGAGAGAGAGAGAGAGAGAGAGAGAGAGAGAACCGAGGATAGTGCTCAGGTTTCCTGAGTTTTCTTTTTCCAAAGCTGCTTCTTCCATAGCTTTTTTTGGGGAAACACGTAGTTAATTCTCAACCTGGTATAAAATAGGGAAGAGGATAGCATAAAAAATGTTATTATTCAAAGCAATAATGGTTGATAAATAAAAGTGGAGAGATTGTAGGTTATACTCACTGTTGACCCGGAAATAAAAGATAGAGGGCAAAGCCAATATTCATGCTCTTTGGCTCCTGACTCACAAAGTTCTATTTGAAAATCATGTTTAGCTGGATGTATTGCTAAGTGGGAAATGGATTTTTTTGTTACTTTGATACTGAGAACATACCTTTCCTGTTTTCCTGTGTGGATGGGATTGAATGTCTTTGCAAGTCATTAAGACACCATACGACGTGATTTCTAAACAGATGCTGTGGTTCACTACCCAGGTCCCCGCTTAGGACTAAGCACTCATTATTTAGCTACCTAGCAGTTGACTCCTGACAAGCCATATCTGAGTTCCTTGCAAGAACTCACCCTTGGCTGGAAAGAACTACCTTATCCTGGGTCAAAGACCCTTTCCAAGGGCAGCTTGTGTCCAGCAACTGGTCAGTGTGAGGATACAAAGACTTGACCTTCTCTCCTCAACTCAGGACCACTCTGAAGGGCTATCTCAGGTTCAGAAGTGTCCTCTCCCCAAATAAGATCAGCTAAGGCCTCCATTGCAACCACATTACAGTGCAACTGCTCCCCTTTACCAGACCTGTTTTTTTTTTTTTTAACTTTCTTATAGATTTTGTTCTAAGTATGCAATTCAACAGACACTCTGCATCAAAATTCCCATTTCAGGATATTTCCAGGAAGCCTGACCTAAGACAGATTAATTCATTTTCCTCATGAAGGTAGCAAACCATTTTGGAATTTTCCATCATGTGGTTTTATCAATCAATCAATCAATCAATCAGTCAACAAGTATTTATTGATCACTTGGTAGTATAGGACTCAGAAAAAACAAAACAATAGAATAAAACCAAAAATATCAACGATTTATAAGTTACTTGGTTTTCTGCTTCTTTTCAGAATTCTCTATAGTGATTCATGGGTAGGTCCCAGTATAATGTTGAGTGCCTAAAATATATTTCATTTATTTTTCCATTTCCTGTCAGTTTCAACAATGTAGAAAACAGAATAGATGCTACTCCAAATAACCAAGAAGGGATTTATTAAAGGGGAGTAAGTGGCTCACAGAATCATTTGAGGGCTGAGCATTTGAGGTTGAACTATCCAAAGGCAATTTCCAAAGGCACACCACAGAACTCAACCACCAACAGAGCTGCTGCTACTTCTGCAGTCGGATCCAGTAGATCCAGAACCCCATCAAGACTACCAAGATCTGGAAGCCACCACCTTCAGGGGGCCTCCCCTCCTGCTGCTAACTTCACAACCTCACAGTACTTGCTGCCCTCTGGGGCTAGGAAATGGGAACCTTGCGCTTTGCCTCTGAAGACTTGTGGACCTTGTGACCATATTGCTGGGTCCTCTGCTAACGATGCCCCAGAAAACCAAAAGTGCCTACCTCGTGCTTGCCAACAGAAGTAGAGGTAGAAGCAGATCTGCTTCCACATCTACCTGGGCATCTGACTGGTCAAACGCAAACTACCCTGGACTCTTTTCTCAAGGGATTTTGGGAAACATGGTATTTAGTTTCCAAATGTCAGAGGCACAGAAAGTCATACCAGGATAATGTTTTTCAAACTTTCAGACATACTGGACTATAAAGTTTATTTGACTCACACATCCATACAGTCACATTCATGTCTACCAGGAATAAAAGATTTACAAGGCAATGCGATGCACCCTGATGGCTTCTATTCTAGTCTCTGCTGTGCAGTTCTGTGCTTCTCTAGGCTACTCCGCTCCATTAAGAAATGGTGGTCTTGACCCACTAAGCTGATTTTATGACTGACTAATGGATGGCAATTGGCAATTTGAAAAAATACTGCTCTTCAAGAAGGAAGAAATGGATGTTGAGTGCCAATCCACAATATCCACTACACTATACTGTTCCCTCCCCTACCCCTGAATTAACAAAACAAGGTTTAAGGCTGCTCGCAGAAGGGGCTTAGTAATACAATATCATGTATCCAGTGGGCTGAGGATCAGGTGAGTGGGTTTTAGTCTTTGTAGCAGCAGCTTCTCCTTTTGTACCTGAGAGCGTGCTAACGATCCGATTGACACTTACCTGGGTAAATTGAGATAAAGGGTGCTTGGTATTTGTAGTTTTTAGTAGTGGCTGGATTAAGCTCCCAGGCAGTCTTGATGGAAAATGCACTTGTAGATCAACTGTTATACTCTTAAAAAAGAGTGCTAGTTGGCTTTACTTAGGTTCCTGGTAATGCACGGAGGTGTAAAACCTAATGATTCATCCTAAGAGCATGACAGTAAGTATAGAATGTGAACTGTATAATTAGTTCACCTGCCCCATGTCTGGAAGGTGATTGTTAATTTCACCCTTAAGGTTTGTAAAAACTTTAATCCCTTAATGTAGAGCTTTTAATAAAAGCTTATTTTTGCCAATGATCAAGGCTTTTAATAAGATTTTTTTTTTTCTAATGTGGTGTACATTTGAAGGTAATTGGTTTTGAGAAAGAAAAGCCTATTGAGAGGATAGGACAAATAAACATTTAACAGATGCTTATTCTGTGCCAAAGGGTGTACCAACCGTTTTCATCTACAATAACTCACATAATCCTCACAACAATTCTTACAGGAGGAATTATGATTCTCATTTTTATGGATGAAGGGGGAAAAGGTTAGGTGATTAAAATGGGCTCACCCAAGGGCTTTAAACTAACAAGCGGAAGTCTGTGGACTTTGCTTTCAGTTCTGGCAGACTCACAGCTTCTCCTGCTGTACCAGAAAGTCTCCACTGCTTTCATGATGTGTTCAAGGTGAGTATAAGTGAAAAGAGACATTCTGATGGGTACTTAAGCTGCCCTTTCAATCGAAAGGTTTCCTAAGCCACACCTTGCTCTTTATAGGACCTTGTTACCGACAAGCGACAGAGGATTGTGAAGATTATTTGGCGGGCGTCGTTTTAGTTTCATATTTTTCATGATTTCCTTTTTGCTTGTCGGAGTGTTTAAAGAACGGGAAGAATTCGTAAGTAACAGAAACTACTCCCTGGGCACCTCCATTTTGTAAACTTAACGTAACAGCCCATCATGTGTACGGGGCTCGAGTTGTGTAGGGTTGTAGCAATGTGAGGAAGGCTGAGCTTCTAAAACACATGCAAAACCTCTACAAAGCATTTGTGCCTCTTTAAACGTTTGACTCTTAACTCAATATTTGTTTTCGAATTTATCCTCTTTTAGCAAAAACACATAAAATTAAGTAAAATACTAAGATAAAAAGAGCACACTTCAATTCAATGTGATTCTTCACCCATGCGACTTGATTTTATTACCCTCAGTATGCAGGTCGAGCTGACGTATAAACCGACAGGATATATAATATATGACTTTGGGGGTCACGGTTCACATACTTTTGAAAATCACGTTGTGTCTCTCCACCCCTCGGCCAAATCAAGTAGCTGATTTAAAACCTTCCTTTGATTATTTCTTACGAGTAAGCTAATATCTAGCCAACGCGGTTCTGCCGACAGTCCTTGGGCCCTTCAGGATGATGAAGTACTGGAATGCTTCTCTGATATGTGATCAGTTGCAAGGGAAGGGCAGCTTCCAGAGAAGTCCCCCAAACACTCAATCTTCATAATAATTGTTACCATTTATTTACGTACCAGAGACGGCAGCTGAGCTCTTTGTAAGCTTCATCTAATTTAATCTTTTCCTAAACTGTCTGAGGCAGACGCTATTCTTAGCCTCATTTGAGAGCTGGACAGTCTGAGGGAGGTGAGGTGACTGGTGTCAGATCACACTGCTGGGTGGTCTCACCAGCATCATTGCTTGTACGCTCTTATGCCTCTTGCACCGAGGAACTCACTGCCAGGCCCTGCAGGTGGGTTCCTGGTCAGGTTGTGCCCTGTCCTCAATGAGTGTGAGAACGATCTCTGTACACGTGTATTAGCCAGGGCATCATAAGTCTCGATAAATCGGACAGGGATGAAGGCAGGCTACTCAGTAGAGATCTTTCTCTATGTTGACCGGAGCCCACTCTGACTCACTGATTTGGGAATTAAGATGATCCACTGCAACTTAATGTTAAAGGTTGATCTTTAAAGACGTGCCACTGTCACTGCAGTGGGGACCTCTATACCATTTGTTTAGAAGGCTGATAACATGGAGATTAAGAATGTAGACTTTGGAGCTGTACTCACCGGACTCTCATCTGAACCCAGCTCTTACTGTTTGCTTCCACCTCTGGGCATGGGAATTTGTAATGGTACCTGTCTTGTAGAGTTGGTATGTTTAGTCAAATGCCTGGCACCTCATTAGTTATTATTAATATTGGGCCCTTCACATGCCTAATCATCATGTTTTCATATTTAATGCCTTTGTTCCTAGACTAAATTACTGCAGTCAAATACTGTCCTCCTTCCCCAATCCCATATCCCTAGACTGTTATATGGTCTCCAGTGAACGACACGTTTTGGTATTGATACTCTTGTACAATCCTTCTCCACTTCCCAACAACTCTGGGCTTGGGCATGTGACTTGCTTTGGACAATGGGACATCAGCAGGTGTGATGTAAACAGAGGTTTGGTAAGTACTTGCACATTGGGGGTTGCCCTCTTGGAACCCAGATGCCACGTGGAAAGACTAGACCCAGCCAGTCTCGGAAAGGGATCCTAAGAGTGCACAGAGAAAAAGGCCCTGCCATTCCAGAGTTCTGGTTGAACTGAGCCCTGAGCTACATTTCCGGCTGAGTGTAACCACTGGGGGAATCAAATAATGAACAGAACTGCCCAGGTAACCCATAGAATCATAAGAAATAACAAATGAGTGTTGTTTTAAGTCACCGAGTTTTTTTTGGTGGTTTGCTATGCAACGGTAGGTGATTGAAATACCTTCTGCAATGTCTGCATAACACTGTGAAACCTAACCTTTTACCAAACCAGGTTTGTAAACAAATCTGATAATTTTATATGAAGGAGAGAATATAATAAAAATTCTTTGGGAGCTACAAAAATGTAGTTATAAAAGTTATCAGAGGATAGTAATCTAATAAAGGCTGAGAAATGGGGAACATCTGTACTAAAAATACAGCACTAATATAATCCCAATAGCAAATGGACAGCTATGAGGAAAGAACAGAGTTCTCAGAGTTCAAAGTAGCACATCTGCTCCATGAGCCCATGTCCTGTTACCAAGAGGTCCCTCAGAAGGCACCCAGGGGGTTGCCAGGACTCCTGCCTGATGGGAAAGCCATCACCATGGCCTTTGGCTGTGGAAATAATAATAATAATAATAAAAAAAATCCCCACAGGCACTCTGACTGCCTTGCCACAATAATTGCAACTCACATTCCTATTTGCCAGCAAAACCAGTGTTTACAACAGAAAAATAAGACAATTTATATTTTCAGACACAAATGTTTTATTTGGAAAATGTCAGTTCCAGTTGCACCCTAATGGTGTTTTTCCAAAACATGTGGTTAGCAAGAGGAGTAGAATAAGGACTTGGGTTATTTTAAGAGAGCTTTAGAAGTTGACTAATGGTACTTCAAGGGATACGAGCCCGTTTGCACTGTGGCTGCTGACTGGAAGGGACTTGCTCTTGCTACCTGGTCTGACTTGAACACACGCACCAAACACTACTGCATCTCAATGCCTCTGCTTCCCTTCCTTGTACTGCTTTGAATTCGGGGCATTAGATGAACTTAACCGAGTGGTTTGGACATTAGAGAGGATTTGAATTCTCGGGAGGAAAAATACATTTAATCCATGACCAGGATGGAATAAATAAAACAAAATCAGTTTTGAATGAACAGTTTTAAAAAAATAGACTATTTTTCAGAGCAGGTTTTGGTTCACAGCAAAACCGATGGAAAGTATGGGGATTTCCCACGTACTTTCTCCTCCCCCCACACTCACGGCCTCCCCTGACTATTGAAGGCTTGCACCAGAGTGGTGCACTTGTTAAAACTGATGAACCTGCATTAACACACCATAATCACTCAAGGCCCATAGTTTATATTAGGGGTCACTCTTGATGTTGTACATTTTATGGTTTCACCAACTATATAATGACATATGTCCATCATTATATATCATACGGAGTAGTTTCACTGCCCTTAAAAATCCCCTGTGCTTTGCCCATACCTCCCTCTTCTTAACCTCTGAAAACCATTGATCTTTTTCTTTATTTTTATTGTTTCCATGGTTTTTCCTTTTCCCAGAAAGTCATACTGTTGGAATTATATAGTATATAGTTTTTCCAGATAAGCTTCTTTAATATCCACTTATGTTTGTCTTTTGATGGCTTGATAACTCATTTCCTTTTAGCTCTGAATAACATTCCATTGTCTGGATGGACCACAGTTTGTTTATTCATTTACCTACTTGCAGAACATCTTGTTTGCCTTCAAGTTTGGGTAGTTATGAATAACACTGCTAAAGACTTCTGTGTGTAAGGTTTTGTCTGGACATGTTTTTAACTTCTTTAGGTAAGTACTAAGGAGCACACTTGCTAGATCATAGGGTAAGTGTATATTTAGCTTTGTAAGAAACTGCCGAACTGTCTTCCACAGGGGCTGTACCATTTTACATTTTTACTAGCAATATCTGAGAGTTCGTGTTGCTCCAAATCCTTGTCAGCATTTGGTGGTATCAGTGTCCTGGATTTTGACCTTTCTAATAGGTGTGTAGTGGCATCTTGTTGTTTTAATTTACAATTCTCCAATGACATATGATGTGGGGCATTTTTCACATGTTTATTTGACATCTGTATATTTTCTCTGGTGAAGTTTCTCTTCAGATCTTTTGCCCATTCTTTAATTGGGTTGTTTGTCTTCTTATTGTTGACTTACGAGTTTTTTGTATTTTGGATAGCGATCTTTTATTAGATATCTCTTCTTCAAATATTTTTCTCCCAGAACAGTTTTTTTTTTTAAGGTAAGAATCTTTGTAGTTTTAAATTAATCTTAGAATCATGTAAACAAAATACAAAAAAAATTTAAGAACAAATAGAAATATATTAGTTATCATGATCGAATTTTTGGCAAAGCATTGGCAAGTTGTTGCTTCTACAACAAATGTGACGTTTTTATGTGAAGGAGAGAATATAATAAAAATTCTTTGGGAACTGCAAAAATGTAGTTATAAAAATTATCAGAGAATAGTAATCTAATAAAAGCTGAGAAATAGAGAAACTGTAGATAAGAGAGGAACTTGCCAGTGTATTTCTACTGTTCTCACTGTATTATGGTTAATTGTGTGTCTGTCTCCTCTACTAGACTGTAAGTTCAAGAGACAAAATATCTTTGTGATATTTGAAGGTTTGTTGCATTTGAGATGAGACATAGCAGATTTTTAGTAAATATTTTTTGAATAAATAAATCTATGAATGAATGTATCCTAATTTAAACATATTCTAAAGTTTCTCTATTGGATTGGTCAGAAATGATCTTAAATGTTATTTAGTGACCAGCTTGGAGCATTAATGCGTTTGGAGACCTTGTTACATAGCGATTAAGAGCTTGGGCCTTGAAATCAGAGGTATAGCTCTGACTTCTGATTCACGACGTTCAAACTGTGTGATTTTGGGCAAAGTTTCTTTCTTATTCTTAACAGGAAAATGAGACCCTAAGTCATGCCTTTCTCATAGGGGTTTTTGTGAGAATTAAATAAGAAAGGTGGGAAATGCTTGGCAGATGGTAGGAGCTTAATGGATGTTTGTCACTATTATGTTAAGTAAACTAACATGATGCATGAATAATAATAAAATTGTGTTTGTGCAGACAGCAAGCCCCTGGATTCCAGAGGCAAAATTTAAATCAGACTACTGTGCTAGGAGGCAGGAGCGAGCCTTGGCTTGGCACAGGATGCACTGGGCTGATGTACCTTTTTCGATGGTATTCATCGTCTCTATTGTGGTCGGTCTTAGGCCAAGGACACTTGCACCTAAGGCAGAGTCTGACTATAAGGCAGGGCAGGAGTGGGTAAAGGGACAGGATCGCGGGCCCACTTCACTCCCAGATAGCCAGCTCGCAGTGACTCACTGGTCCTTATTACTCTATGCACCTGCCCCTGCAGAACTCTGAGACCCCAAGTCCTGGGATTCAGATTAATTCATAATAAGTAGTGATCTCTTAGTTTGGCATAAAACTCCAAAGCAAACATTGTTGCTGGCATGATTACTAAATCCTGCTCCATTTACTCCATGGGATAATATGGAAGGGAGAGCTAAGGGTGACAAGAAGTTAACTGTTAGAATTGATGTTTTTACGGACGAAGCCAAAACATGTGCTCTTATTGCTATTAAGAGCTGAAGTGCAGCTCGTGTAGTACTAAAAGGCTTCACTGGGGAGATATTGGGAGCAGATGAACAACTATGGGCAGATAAATAATCTCATCTTCAGTAAATGAGTCACATTAAAGGGAGGCTGTTTAAGTGGAAAAAGAACCGGCAGATGGCCTGGGTAGGGTTTTTCGGTTCCAGGCTTGGTCTTTACAGAATGCATTATCTACTTATGAGTCCCAAGGACAGAAGCATCTACCACATTGAAAGAATGACAGCTTGGTCATAAGAAGCTGACCTGTCAGCACCCTTTGTAACACATGCTCCGAAACACACAGAAGATTCTTTCGGCTGATGCTTAGTCTGGGTCACACTGACTGCAAATTACAAACAATAGTGTAATGTATATTTTGATATATTGAGATAATTATTAAATATTTGTGTGTATTTCTTCCAGTCTGTCTGGCTGTCATCTATCATCTATCTATCTATCCATCATCTATCTGTCTGTCTATGTATCATCTATATCTATCTATCTATCTATCTATCTATCTATCTATCTATCTATCTATCATCTATCTATCTATATCATCTATTGTCTATCAATCATCATCTATCATCTTGAATGAATCCTCTCTTATCTATTAGCAAGTTTACCAGAAGTAGGTGTTCTATGGATTCTTTTCTGATAACCACATGGTTTTCCTGCTGAATTAGTAGAAACAGAGCCTCCAGATAATGTGATTTTATTTTGCAATCTTGACCTTCGAAGAAGTTTCTAGATTCTACATATGTAATACATGCCATATGTGTAGAGTTTATGGAACCTCTCTGTCCAGCAGTCCATAGGGAGAAAGAAGAGAGTTGCTATCACTTGAATTTAAAAAACATTTTTTTTATATATATATATATATATATATATATATATATATATATATATATATATATTTCCCAGAAAACAATGTGTGGATAGATTTTCATTGTATGTATTTCAAGTATTTCTCTAGGATGGTTGTAGAAATGTAGAATTGCTGCATTAAACTGTGCACTCACTTTTAAGTCGCTTTCTTACATGGCTGAACCAATTTACTTTCATAAGAATATGAGAAAATCCATTTCTCCACCATCACCAGCAATTGATGTTATCAAGTTTAGAAATTTTGCTAATCTGATTGAGTGAAAAATGGTATATGGCTGTTTTATTTTCCATTTCCCTAATGCAAGAATAGTCAGGGGTAGCAATTTTTGCATGTTGTGTTAGTTCAGGTCCTCTGAGAAGCACATCTAGACTAGATGTGCAAGAGGTTTATTAGAAGAACTGCTTGTGAGGAGAAGAGGGGAGAGAACAAACGATGTATTGGGAGCTCTCGGAGTGCCATGTGGGTCTAGCCCCATGAAAGCGGAAGGGGGATGAAGGCAGGGTAGCCATACTCTCAGACCACAGTGCGGTTCTGGGAAGACCTCACCCAGGCCAGTGTGGAGCCCTCGACCCAAAGTCCCCTGTCACAGGGGTCTTGTGCTATTGCCCCTGGAAGCCACCTTGTACTTAGCAGCCCTGCCCTTCTCAGCCACTGGCTTGAAGCAGCCCATGTGAACTGTGGCCTGAGTGTGAACACGGCGGTGGATTCAACCACAGCAGCCGAGGCGACTGTCAGGTATGCTCCCATAGCAGAAGGTCTGAGTGTCACATTTTCATGGCGACCACCTATGCTTATTGACCCTTTGGATTTCCCCATCTAGGTAAAGTTTTTAGGTAAAGGGTCACATGGTAAGTATTTTAGGCCTCTCACAACTATTCAGCTCTGCCTTCGTAGCAGTAAAGCAGCCATAGCCTATGTACAAATGACTGGGTGTGGCTGTATTCCAATAAAACTTTATTTATAAAAACAGATGACAGGCCAGCATATGCTGTGGTTTCCCGACTCTTGATCTAGGAGATGCCTGTTTATATTTATGGTACCTGTTACTTGAGAGTTTTGTAGAATTTGCCTATAAAAATATTTAGACCCAGTGCTTTTCTTAAGATATAGACTGTGACTAATTTTCTAATTTATTCTGTGGTTACTGGTATATTTAAGTTTATTTACTCTTATACTAATATTGATATTTTTTGAGAAGTTCAGCCATATTATATAATATGCCTTTTCTTGCTATCAATTTTTACCTAGTCTGTCTTTACATTTCAAAGTCTCTATATTTATCATTTAGTTTATTCCACCTTTTAAAAATTGATGCTTTATTTTGGATGGCCTACATAACAATATTTAAAGCCTCTATTACAAATAAATATAAATAAATGTATAGAATTCAAGGCGATATCAATTCATTCCTCTAAATCTTGATGTTCTATGGACGAAGAAAAGCAATAGCCAGTTATGAGGACATTATATTAACCTAAAGTAGTTAGCCAAATTTGCTAATATTTTCCATTAAAAAACCTATTCATAAATGAAAACTTTTATTGAGTCAAGGCATCCTACTGCCATCTGGACTCATGTTTGTTGTTGATTTTTAGAATATTGGGGTTACTTACAGTGGCTAAGAACACAGGTTCTGGAGCTAGAAGACTTGCAACCAACTTGTGGCTCGACTTCCTAGCGTTGTGAACCAGGGCAAATCAACTAACTGCTCTGCCTCAGTTTCTTTGTGAAACGGAGTTAATAAGAGTATTTACCTCGAAATCCTGTGACAATTAAATGAGTTATTGTATGTAAGGAACTTAGAATTGTGTCTGGTGCAGGTAAGTACTACCTATTGTTTAGTGTAAGTCTTATTAGTGCCAAGTGCGTGTGTCCTTGCTTTGCTCCACACCTCTGCTAGTAAAGGTTTTACGCTGTAAGGTTTCATTCCCTTGAGTGTCTGTTAGATTCATTTTATGTAGTCCTTGATGTATTTATTGTTCCTAAGATTCTCTTGCGAAGTGCAGCAGTTGATGGATCATGACGATGTCAACACCAGAGATCACAGCGACGTCTGTTGCTTCACCCTCTGAACTTCAGCGGAGGCACCCCAAAGTGAGGGGACGAGCAGTGGTTCCCACCAGCCCACTGGCCGGGTTTGCCTCACCTCTGGGTTCCGCCCTTTCACGGCCTTCAAGATCCTGGGATGTAGGAGAACCTTCATGCTGGCGGAGGTAGTTCCACTGAGCATCAGAGGCAGGGGGCGGGGGAGTGAAGCAGATGAAAGAGCTACCCTGATGCTAGTTTTGCGGGGTTGGGGCAAGGGCACTTGGCCTGAGCACAATACTTTGGGGAAAGTGTTAACAGTTGAGAGCACAGGAAAAAAAGCAAGTCATACAGAGAGCACCTCCTAACATTATTGGGTCGATCTTACAGTTCTTTTCAAAGAAAAACTTAAGTATTATTGGCCAACAATTTTAAAATTAACTAGTTTTTTAATTTTCAAATTTATTGATTTCTGCATTTTGATTTATTCATTTTTACACTTTTTTCCAGGGAGTTTTTTTTTTTTGTTGTTGTTGTTCTTTAATTTCTTGAGCTGTTTATTTCTGGACTCTCAATTCCATTTATATTTAGTCTTTTTGGTTTTCTAATCAATACATTTATAGCTCTGAATTTTCCTCTGATTGCTGTGTTAATGCTATTCCATTATCCCCCTATCCCTGTTCGGTTTATTAGTATCCTTTTCAACATATTCCAATACTCACAACACTATCTGTATAGCTAATATTTTTTAAAAATAGCTTTATTGAGATATAATTCATGTAATGTACAAGTCATCCATTTAATGTGTACAATTAAATTTTGTTTTAGTACATTCACCACATGTATAAGCATCGTCACGCTCTAATTTTAGAATATTTTTGCCTCCCCTACCAGAAACCCCAGTCCTTCTCTTTTTCCTATGTCCCCCTCTACTGAGCCACCACTCTCGGTCTTTATAGATTTGCTTATTCCTGACATTTCATATTGATGTAATTGGCTTCTTTTAATTAGAATAACATTTTAAAAGTTATCCATGTTATAATGTATCTTAGTGCTTCATTCCTTTTTATGGCTAAATAATATTCTGTTGTATAGCTATAACATATGTTTAATCCACTTATCAGTTGGGGAACATATGGATTTTTAAAAACTCTTTGGTTCTTATAAGTAATACTGCTATAAACATTTGTATACATGTTTTTGTGTGGATGTATGTTTTCATTTCTCTGGTTTATATATATACTAGTGGAATTGCTGGATCGATGATAACTCTAATGCAAACTATTTTCCAAAGCAGCTGCATTATTTTAGATCCTTACCAATAATACATGAGGGTTCCAATTTCTCCACATCCTCTGCAACACCTGTTGCTATCTGTCTTTTTGATTAGTATAGTCATCTTAGTGGGTGTGAAGTAATATCTCATTGTAGTTTTGATTTGCTTGTCTCTAATGACATGATATTGAGCATTTTTTCAGGTGCTGATTGGTCATTCGTACATCTTCTTTGGAAATCTATTTAATCAGCTCTTTTGGCCATTTAAAAAATTGGGTTGTGTTTTTGTTATTGAGTTGTAAGAGCTCTTTATATATTTAGTTACAAGTCTCTTATGAGATCTATAGTTTATAGATATTTTCTATATTTTTTTGTTGTCTTTTATTTTCTTGATAGTGTTCTTTGAAACAAAAATTTTAATTTTATGAAGCCCAAATTATCATTATTCTTTATTTTGTTGTTTGCTTTTGATGTCATATGTAAGAAACCATTGTCTAATCCAAGGTCGTGAAGATTTACATCTCTGTTTTCTTCTAAGAGTTTTATAATTTTAGCTTTTACATTAACGTATTTGATCTGTTTTGAGTTGTTTTTTTTTGTATGTGTCCAACCTCATTCCTTTGCATGTCATTAACTAGTCATCCCCCACCGAAAAGACTCTGCTTTCCCACATTGTTGAAAAGAGTCTTCCTTTCCCCATTGAATTGTTTTGTTATCCTTGTCAAAATCACTGACCATAAATACACGTGTTTATTTCTGGACTCTCAGTTCTATCCCATTGATCTATGTCTGTCTTTGTGCTAGTCATCATTGCTTTTGATCTCATTCCTGTGTCTTGAATTAATCTTTTCTGTAAAACATCTCAAAAAATGCTTTAACTTATGGTTTGTGGCTAATGAATTTTCTATGACCTTGCAAGTGTAATAATGTGTTTGTTTGCTCTCACACTTTGGTTGGGTTTAGAAATATTTGTATTCTGACCTTTGAAATGTCTATTTTATTGCTTGTATTTAGAATTACTGATGAAAGTCTAATGTCAATAAGGTTCTGTTTTTTTTTTAGGAGATGATCTGATTTATTGTCTTTCTCTCTCTGCAAGATTGCAGGATTTTCTCTTTATATTTAGTGTACTGAAATTTTGCAGCAATGCATGGTACGGTTCAGTTGTTATTCACTTTTGTCTTTCAATCTCAGATTTTTTGTTTGTGCTGGAATATTTCTCTATTATCGCATTGACTATTTCCTTTCTTCCATTTTTTTTATTCTATCCTTTAGGCACCGCATTTAGAAAACAATCTAAAAAGCCAATAAAAATTAATCAAGTACCGTGCTAAAAATAGCAGGGTGCCCTTGATAGGCCAAGAGCTATGAGAAAGCTCATACGTACCAAACAGATGTTACAAGATGAACTTGTAGGAGGAAAACGCTGCCAAAACGTGCGTAGGGGAAGAATGTTAGCAAGGTAGCAGCAGTTAATAGAGGTACCTCTAGCCAGAGGTGGGACCGAGAAAACAAAGCAGAGGATGCCAGGCTGATGGACAGGTTCAGGAAGAAAGAGATAGGTGGCCGCTAAGCAACAAATAACAAAATCATCAACCTCTAGCAGCAAAACTGTGAGTGTACGGACTAGGCTTGGACAGGCATGAAGTCCTTGGCAGGCGGGCATATCCTAAGAATAATGGGGAGCATCACACCTCTAAACTAGTAATTACTTCATCCTGTGGCAACACATTCCACTCTCTCCACATCTCCAGGGGAAGGTTTTGATGAAAAAAAAAAAAAAACAAGCAGTGTTCACAGACAAATTAATGATCAAGTTCAAATCAAAAGATAAGTATGAAATTAAGACTAAACTTTTAGGGGAGAAATTACCAACAAGGAAGAGGGCTTCTAACTCAAAAACAAACAAACAAACAAACAAACAAACAAACAAAAAAACCAGAGGAAACAGAATTAATAGAACAAATAGAATCTGACTTTAGAATAGGTACTATTAAATATCTATAAATCCCTCAGGGAGATGTAAGTGCTACTTACATAAGACAGTAACAAATATAGAGACCTTAGAAAATGAAATACAAATGCGATGTTGGGAAACAAAAGACTTCAGCAGATGAGGTGAATAACAGAACCCAAACTCAAGTGGGGAGTAAGTTAGTGAGCTAGCAGATCAGGTCATTTTTTTTTTTTCTCCCCAATTGTAGCTCCAAGGAAATTAAGAAAACGAAAACAGGAGCTGGGTCTTACCTTTCTTTTTTTTTTCTTCTGGCTGTTAGGGATGTGGAGTGGAGACGAGGTGGGTTCGGTCCACCCTTGTGCTTGCCCTCTACCTCATTTAAAAACATGTCCTAGTGGACATACAGATTTTCCTTGAGATCGAAAGAAAATCACCACAGAATTATCCATTAATGTGAATAATGGGAACAAGGTTTCTTCTATTTCACTCTGACTACGTAAGTTCCAAAAATAACATATCAATTTAATGAAAAATGTTGACTTCCTTCTATATGCCAGGCACTGTGATAGGTTTTGAAGATACAAGGATGGACAAGACAGTCCTGGTCTTTTAGGAACTCTGGGTGGAATTCAACAAGCTTGAGAAAACAGTAAGAAGTTTCTATCACTCAATATCCTGTTACTAAATAACCAATATTTGCACAGAAATTTACAATTTAAAAAGTGCTTTTTTAAAAAACAAAGGGCATTTTGGCTAATTCTCATTACAATCTAAGAGACAGGTATTATTTTTGTTATTTTGAAAATCATTATATCATTTAGCATGAGAAAACAGTTGGAGTATGTTTTGCCAAAATGCCAACGTGTAAGTTGTTATAACTCATGTGTAGATTATTAAATAACACAAGAAAGGTGATAGAAGTGACATGATGTAGAGACACAACTCAAATTCCAGGTTCCAAATCCCGACATCTTCCCACCATGGTACTGTTCGTGTCTGTTAGCTCAGGAAGTTACTTAACCAACCCCTCCCGTCTTTGAATCTAAATATGGAGGAGGGGAGCGACGAACAGAGTAGTAGTTTCTAATGTTTGTTCAAATCTAACATATACACCTACCTTGAATTGCACCTCCATTTATAGAGCAAACGTTTTGATAATTCGCTACAGGCACTTAATTGTATCATTTAAATTGGGATGAGGCCCAGCTATTATTCTGTGGTAGAGTGTATGTGTCTGTTTCATGGCTCTATTTTATGGCAATGCTTTGTGTGCTAGAGGTATTTGCTTTTCCTACCCCGAATGGGATATTACTGAAATCACAAAGTATAAAATATGGAGAGATAATTTTTTTATGAGGCCATCTTTTCTCTAACAGAGGGGCCCTAAGAATTCAGATTTGGTCCTGGCCCGATACTGTCGCATAATCAAATGCCTGTGTTAGTTTGATAGCCGATGCTGCTCAGAACGTGTCATATAACTCAGGCCCTGCTGAGTTACATCGCAGCTTATGGCCAGTAGGTAAGATCATCTGAAATATTTTACATGTAACTGTCTTAATTTTATGAGTAGATTAGGGGACAATTTTAGTATCTATTACTTTCATGCCCATGTCAAACTTTTTTATTTTTTTTGCACACATAGCGAGAGAGATTGTTCAAGTTTTAATATCAGTGACAGTCATATCTTGACTTTTGGTATGGGAGAAAGATATTTCTGAACTAGACGGTTGTAGGTGTCATAAATCAATGCTCTAAAAAAATGCACAGACCAGGCACAGGAAATCAAAGAGGCTGGGTTAGAACTTTGGTTCTGGGCCTGGCTTGCCCCTAAGTCAGCACAGTGCCTCAGTTTCTCCTTATTACAGCAGGAAAAAGAATGCTTGCTTTATCTATTTCATGTATGTTTGTGGCAAGGATAGAATTGGTTATTGGATATACAGTAATATAAAAAGGTAAAACATTTTAAGTTCTTTTGTCTTTAAGGGAGAGGAAGGGGCACATTTCCTCCCTTTTCATTCTACCTTTTCCTGTTCTTCTTCTCCTTTTCCTTTTCTTTTTTGAGTTGTCTGATGCACGGTCAAAGGTTTAATGAACATCTGCTTTGTGCCTGACACAGTTTCAGGAGCATTACAGAAACTTATTTAAGACCCCAAATAATCCACAGACAATGATATTACCTTTTGTTTTTTAAGGAGGAAACAAGCTGGAAGAAGTCAGGTAACACCCGTCGCCAGCTGGGTCGATCTGATTCCGAAGTCTGTGGTCTTACCTGTGATCAAGTTGTTGATTTTCTTTGCTTAAATAAAGTGCCAGGGAATTGTGAGAAGAAGTTTTTGAGTTTTATTTTAAACTTATTTTATTACGGTGACATTGCTTAACAAAATCCAGTAAGTTTCAGGTGTAGTTTTTGAGTTTTGACAGAGAATTTTTCTGAAGTAAAATTAATGATTTTAAGACTGACCAAAAAAATTGATCTGGTAAACAAAACTGCTTGGTGAAAGTATATCTGGAGACCCAAGAGACACAAATGATAAGAATCTGCTATTAAATTTTGGCAGAATTGGGAAATTTTTAAATTTGAGCTTTGATTCAAAGAAATGAGACTCTGTGACCAATTATCCCTAATTTGAAGGGAGTTCACAGGAAGATGATTTCACTTAACTCTTTATTTTACAAGGGAATGACACATTATTGATTCAATTAGAGTTCTTAGTTTACTAGCTTCAGCTAATTCAAACAAAAAGGGGACATATTGGATGGCTGCGAAGTAGATCACAGAGTAACAAGGCATCAGGAGACCAGGGCAGTAAGAGCGATTTGGGGACTCGGAAACAAATAGCCTCCGACCGTCTTTCCATGAGTGTATTGATCTGATCAAGATGAAAAATCCCTGAAGATAGAGTATAATTAGACCAGCGTGGGTCATGTCCCTATGCCTTGGCTCTGAGAAGAATTTTCTCACTGAAGTTATCTGTGATGGGCCCTGTGAGTGCATTTGCCTTAGAAATATGAAAACCCTTTGATTTAGAATTTCATGAAGTCTTGTCTGTGCACAGTGGGCATATTTACTCTTTTGTTCTCCACAAGGAAATCAGAAAGGAGGAATGTTGCAAGCAGGCTTCTCCTCTCCTACACAAAAATGTCTGTTACAATGTATACTTAAAAAAAAAACCTTATTTTTTTAAAAAAAGTTTAGACTCACAAGAAGTTACAAAAACAATACAGAGAGTTCCTGGTAACCTTACCTGGCTTCCTCCAATGACAACATCTCATATAACCATAGAACATTATTAAAATAAAGAAATCGACATTGGTAAAATACTATTAACTGAAATACAGACCTGGCTTTGCCAGTTGTTTACTTACTTTTTACAATATCCATTTGTACATTCACCTGTGCGTGTGCGCTGTGTGTGTGCGTGCCACGGATGGTGGCCGCCATCTAATGTGGCCTAGGGATGATAAAGTAGACAGTGAGTTTTTGGAGGGCTGCCTTTGCAGCTGGGACACTCAGTGTCTTGAACTGTGGCTGGGAGTTCTGGGGCAGGTCTCCTCAGAGACAGTGAGCATCTCTCTGGGAGAGGAGGCACTGAAGAAATGAGAAGGTGCCGGGCTGTGTCCTCAGGACTGTCCCCTCCTGATGCCCTTCTGTGGGGGCTGAGGATGGAGGAGCACTGACATTGGGGTGTTGGTGGAGCGGGAAGTGATTCACTGTGGTTTTCTGGTACCCAAGACTCTTCGCCTTCACACACACACACACACACACACACACACACACACACACACACACACGAAATATGTGACATCAGGATGTTCAAATACCTTGGTCAAGTAACTATAACAAATACCAAAGAATACAAAATGTGAAACTTTATTCATACTTATCCAGGCTTAAAATTCTAGATCACATTAAGGGAGCCGACGAAGATGTAGAAGGCCAAGGGATGTGAGATTATGCTCAATTCTTGACTTGTCAGGGGAAGATATATACATAAAATAAAAAAAGAATTAAAGGGAAACAAAAGTAGAATCAAATTGGAAGAGTAAAATAAGATGGTAGAAATGTGTACAAATATATTGCCAATTATAGTAACTACAAATAGATTAAGTTTGCCATTTCAGAGGGACTATCAAATGAGATTATAAAAATCCAAACACATTCTTTTCATATGACACACCTAAAGCATAAAGACAGAAAATACAAGGATGGAGTAAATGAAGAAGTATTAGCCGAAGGAAAGCTGGTGTAGCTCTATTAATATCAGATAAAACTAACTTTTAGACAAAAAATTATTAGTAATAAAGACAATACATAAAGTTAACATTTCAACTCAGGAAGATTATATAGCAAATTCTTAACATGTATAGATCTAATAAAGCCGTCTCAAAATGCATGAAGCAAAAATTAAGAGAACTGCAGAGTCAGTCATAAACATTTGAAAGGAAGAAATAAATCCATCATTTTCAAATGATATACTTATGTACATAGAAATCCTAAAGAGTCTTCAGAAAAATTATGAAAAATCATAGGAGAGTTCAACAAGATGGCTGGTTATAAAATAATAAACAAAAGTCAGTGTCATTTTGATTCACTAGCAAAAATAGCTGGAAAAAAGATACTTTATAATGACATTAGTGATGATTAAGAACCTGGGAAAAGCATAAAATGTGAAAAGACTTCTTAGAGGAAAAAGCGTAAAACTTTCTAAGAGATATTAAAGAAGGTATAAATAAAGAGTTCTATCATATTTATCCGTAAGAAGACATTACTTTGAGGATGTCAGTTTTCCTCGAACTGCTATATAGTTTCAATGAAAGTCCAATAGAAATCCCAACATTTTTCACAACATTCGATAAATTGATTATTAAACTTAGTAGAAAAGTAAAGAGACAAGAGTAATTAGAACACTTCTAAAGAAGAAAAGTAAAGAGAATGTCTTATCCCATGAGATGTTAGGACTTATTCTGAACCTATCATAATTAAGGCAGTGTGATCTTGACATAGAAATTAACAAATTGGCCAGTAGAATAGGTTTGAGAGTCTATATATTGAAGTTCATTCTATAACAGAGGAAGCATACTAGATTATTAGGATGAGGAGAGATTCTTCTGCAAATGGAACTGGATAAAAATGGGTATCTACATGGACAAAGATAAAATTGAAATTTGGATTCCTACTTCATACCACATACAAAATTCAATTCCAGGTGTCTCAAAGGCTTAAACATCAAAAGCCAAACTTTAAAACTTTTTGCAGGAAATTCGATGAATACATATTGGACTTGTTCAGGGTAGCATAGCTATACAGATCTCTCATTTAAAAAATAGATTTTAAGAGCTCTTTATGTATTAAGAATATTAATCTATTGTCCATTATAATTAGTATTTTGCAGGATTTCTTTTTTAAAATATAGTTTTCTAGCTCTAAGGTGCATAATGCAAGGTTGTTACTTGCCATATCACCTTTTCACAAGCTTATGGCGTATCTACCTAGAACACCCATAGTAGTTAGAATTTTCCTTCACCATGAATAGCATATTTGCCATCTTTTGGGAAAATTACTGGTGGTTTTTGATACAGTTGTTCTGTGCTTTCTTTTATTAAAAAAAATTTTTATCTGAAAGCAGAAATGACTCTTCCAGGTAGGCTATCAATACCTAAATAAATTGTGTTAGCTTTGTCCAAAAAAAAAAAAAAAATTGGTTAGTAGATTTTATTTTGGTAAATTCTAAGATTTTGATTAGTCAGATAAATGAATATATAGCATTAAATATCTTCAGAATCTGATATTAATCCATTTGATTAGAAATTATGTTCTCTAGCTCTCAAAGACAGTAAGTGGAGGCTGACGTCTAGCCGCATTCCACTTCCCAAGATTCCTGGGAAGGGGTTGCTTCCAATGGGAGGAAGAAGTCTTTTTTCCTAATTAGCATAAAGGTTCCCAAACCACTTACTTTGGTCCCATAGGCATGGCTTGCATTTTTGTGCTTAAGACTACTCGGTGTCTTAAAATATATATATATTTTTAAATACAAACAATTTTTTAGAATCGTTCTGGGCACAGCCTGTATAGTATGGGCACTATCCAATTAGAAGCGATGCCGGCCAGTGGCACATGAGCAGAGTCCTAGGCATCTTCCCCAAGACCCATCCGCCACCCTGCCATGTGCTAACCCGGTAGTAGTTGGGTGGAGCGAAATGGGAGGCCGCAGTCCTGGGGGAAGGGCCAAGGCAGCTCTGGTGGCAAGAAAGAGAACTCCAGAGACTCAGTTTGTTGGCTGCTTAACAACTGGTGTAGAGTTATTCCAATATTTTAACAATCCCTCTGGCCTTACTGGTACATACGTGGTGATTATTAGTTCTGCCTGCCTATCAAGGAACTTAAAGTTTCACTGTAGCTGTCAGTACATAGTTTATAAGCAACGACACAGCTTTACTTCTCATTCTGGCAAATAAGAATCACGGTTAAAACTTAACGAGAACTGATTATTTTATTTCATCCTCTCACCAACCGTTGGGATGAGCACCATTTCAAAGAAGGAGGAAACAGAGGCTAAATAACTTGCCCTCAGTCAACAGTCGGGAAGTGAAAGAACAGGTTTTAAACCCAGGTCTGCCCGGGTTTCCGGCCAAGCTAAAGCTCTGCGCCGTGGTCCCCGGGACGCCTGCTGCCTATTTTCCTCCTGATCCCTCACTTATGCATCAGCAAATCCGTGCCTGGGTCATGACATGAAGAGCAGAGAAGCCCACAGGTGAGTGGCAGCAGGCGGAGGAGAGGGACCATGAGGAAGTGCTAGGGGACCCTGCATCCTCTTCCATGAAGGACGCCCCCGTCACGGGGTACCGGAAGTAGAGAGAAACGAGTAACCACTCCATCGCTTTTCAGTGTCTATTCAAAATTAGTTGCAAAGAACACTTTTCAAATTCTTTAGCACACATTTGGGAAATGAAGTGTTTTGCTTATAAGGAAAATATGTGGAACATTCCCATGTTTCTATGAAAAATTCTTGTTAAACTTTTGTGCAGCTAGTAAATTTAGTCATTGTTTCTTCTACGGAATGAAAAGCATGCCTACAGGGTGACTCGGGGGACCCGGTTTTAGGAATGCTTTGGCTCCAGATTCGCTGTCACGTTGCCTATGTCTCTTAAACTACCCAAGTGCCAGGATTGGCATCTATTAAACAGAGGGGTTGGGCTAGTCCTCCAGTAAGGTGTGATTTGGCTGCATGCTCTTGTGTACATTTCTCACCTATTTGAGCCTCAGTTTCTTTTTGGTGATTATTCAATTATTTACAACAAAAGAAGAGTGTTTTATATAGTGCCTGAGACACATGGTATTGAAATTATGTCTCCACTATGATAAGAAGTTGGGTTAGAAATTGATTTGTTAATTAATTAATGAAAGGCCTGTAGATCTTCGCACGGGTTGGGTACTTCACAATCCCATTCGTATTTATTGACTTCTAAAGATCTGTTCCGCCGTGACTAAGGGAGATTTTTGGACAATAGTCTGTGTCAGCACTTTGCTTACTACATTTAGTAAGAATGCGACTAGCGTGGACTCAGACTTAGTTCCCTCAAAAGGGTCTGTGCCTTTGTTTTCATTTTCTCCCTCCACATTAATTGCTCATAATAATTAAAGCAATAATGCAGTTTTTTTGGGTTTTAATCACTGACATGAGAATTAGCTGTGTTCTTCTTTGTTCAATTCCATTCATTTTCCGTTCGCGCTCTCCGCTCTCACCATCTCCCCAGAAAGATGCGAGGTGTTAACTGTGGCCCTCGAAAGTACAGTCTCATATTCAAGAAGATGATAATCTCGTTGGAGCAAAAGGCTTACATGTGTGTGGAACAATTAGGGAAAGACACAAGAACAATACATAATGGAAGGTTTGATGGTATGTGCTTTATGGCTATGATCTAAAGCAAAGCACCAATTGTTCCAGATAGTGGAGAAATGAGACTATGAGAGACTAGGCAACCTAAAAGTGAAATGAATGAACTCAAAAGAGAACGTGGAGCCTGTAGGTTTCCACGGAAGCTTTATTGTTTGATGTAGGCTTCTCCTACTGGTGGGCACTTTGGCTTTCTCTGCCTCAGACCCTGTTCTCCACAGATGTCCTTTCTAGAGAGGGAGGATCTTGGATGCATTTCAGCAGCTTCCACACTGCCCTCTGGTTTCCTCTGTTGCCACCACAGTTACATCACACTCATGCTAAGCGAGTAAATGTAGCCATAATTTGAAGCAAAAAAAAAAAAAAAAAAAAAAAAAGGATTGAAATGGTGACTTAGAAGTGAGGAAATATAGATCCCATGGAGAAAACCATATTTAGATTGTAGGGCGTGCTGAAAACTCACATTATCGCCAGATGGAAGGGAACACTGCTCTTCCAGATTACTGGGGGAAGGTCAGCCTTCTGCAAGAGCAAATAAACAAGGTCATCATTACCATGTTTTCAATTAATTTAGAGAACTTAGGCAACACTAATATTGATACAGTTTCTGAATAATCTGCTATTAAATCCAGTAGCATGTTGAAAAACTATTACTAAAGAAATAACTATTAAAAACATTTCAGGTTATAAGGATGAAACTTTAGATAACACGAGAAGATGATTTTTCTTTAGGCGGAAAAATACTAGGCACAGATTTATCTTTGATGGCGTGACCTGCCAAAATCCCTGCTCTCCATCCCATCTGATAAAGGTCAACGATTGAATACCCAAACAAGTTTATACACACAGCACCTGCCTGACAAAAAGAGGAAAATCGTTTTCCTCGACCCGAACTGCATCGCTTTCTCAAAGTCTGAAAAAACAATAAGCTGAATTTTCCTATCCTGTGTGTAAAGTTTTATTTTCTCTTTTTCATACTGGAGACCAATCCATATTGTTACTAAAGAATCAGTTAAGAGAAATGTGATACGTCTTTTTTTTTTTTTTTGGTGCCTCCGACCTTCTTTTAAACATCTCTAACAAAACTGCCCCACTTCTAAATTGAGAAGGGAATAGGAGAGGAAGACTGAATTGTTTTAAAAATGGTCTTAGGAAAAAAAAAGAGATATCACTTATAATAATTTTATCATGATGATGAATTTGAGTTTACAAAGTAATAAGTTTTTTTCAAATTACTGCCTTCGGCTGTAAAATAGGTAGAAAACATGCCAAATCTAACGTCCCTAAATTTGCAGTCCTCAAAATATTCTTTTGGTAGCATTACTATTAAGAACAGAAATAGCAGCGATAAAGATCAGGTAAGTTTTGCGAACACCCCAGATTCCACTGGCGGAGGGGAGGTAGTTTAGAATGATTGGAAGCAGTGATCTCCCCTGCTCGCAGCTGCGTCCAGCACAGCCACTTTTATGCTCTCATTTTCCTGGCTGGGAGCCCCCTCCATTAAACGAGAAAATGAGGTGGGGTGGGTCAAAGAAATAGCAGGGTAACAGGGAGTTGGACTTGAACCCAACCATCATCCAGTCTGCTGGTTTTTTTAAGTGGTTTGGTTTTTAGAAGTGTCTGTCATGATATATAAATCATTGTTAATTCCGCCATTAATCTGGCTTTACAGAGATTTTGTTTTAAAGAGATGATGCAGTCAGAGAATCGCGAGCTCTGAACTTGGAAGCACGGGACTGCAGAGCTGGGTGGCAGGACCTGAGCGAACTGAGCCCCTGGGGTTGGGGCGTCAGGTTTGACGGCTGTTTGTATGACCAACTCTCTTGTTCGCATGGCAATTTGCTCATGACTACCCTCTCCCCTTCCTTCTTCCCTCTCAGGCCACCCTGAAACCTTGATTTTGGCAAATAGTGAACTAGTGCTACCTTCATTTTGTCGATGCCCTAACTGAAGGTGAGAGGGGCTGGGAAGAGGGTGACAGCCAGCTGGTCCCGGTGAGAGAGGCGACTAGCCCACTGTCATCCCAAGTAGACCAACACTGTTCTTCCCACCATTCCATGCAGGCTTCTTGCTCTTCTTCTTTCTAAAAATATATCTTTCCTCCCTTTTCCCATGCCAAGACTTAAAAGGTTTCAGATACTTCACAAATAAATAATTTCTACATCAGCTCCGACTACTAACATAAAATGTTTTATCACATTTTCCAAGAGCAGACTGGCATATTAAGAAATGATTTCATTCTTATTCATATTCTCTTTTAAGGATATAAAGACATTATCTCAAATTATTACCCCAAAGAGACAGAGACAAGGATTTTGTACCTTTCTAGTTCTCAAATCATTTTAGTTATTTTATTTCAATTCCCTTAAATCTCTTGGACAGTTATTTCTTTCTATATTTTCTTATATCACTTAAAAATTACACTTTACTTTGTCCGGCTCTAAAGAATTGCATTGAAAAACTAAGAGATCATTGAAAAAAAGAATTCCATTAACGCAGCTGTAGTGATCAGAAGAAATTGGCTAATTTCAGTGTCTTTCTTTGGGCTCTTCATAGAAAATTGTTGAAACGTGTCTGCCATAAGTAACCGGCATTCTGAAATTGATTTAAAACTGTAATGGGGAAGAAAAACTACATTGAAAAAAATTAAATCTTAGATTTGGAGATATTAAAAAAAAAGTCCCATGGGCAAAGCATCCCGAATATTGGCCATCTTCTTGTTCAGCCATTAGAAGTGAGGAATACGAGTTACACAGGGAGAGAGGCACATGCTTCCTTTGGCCACGATCATACTTTAAAGAGCATTTTCTGGTTAATAATCTCGACTCTCTAGGTTCACGCTCTCCTGTGGAGTCATCATCAGGTTCCCAGGGGATGAGTCTAATGAGCACCCGCAGCTCCTGGGGCACTTGCCTCGGCCACCCGACCCCCACTGACCTCCTCAGGCTGACTGCAGTCTTCTCCTTGATTGAACTCTATGACCTCTGAGTTTCTTGAGAGTGTTGGAGCTTCCGGCCTTCACGCACTGTGAAGCAGGCCTTCCTTCACTTGGCTGATTCCTCCCCACCTCATGGAGGTCTCCGCCTGCCCCGGGAAATGCACTGTTGGCAGTGAGTGTTTGTGGAATGATCGAATGCACATACCGGAGGAAGAAGGCTCTGTCATTACTCTCAGTGTACCTCGCCTCAGCGAAGTTTCTTTCACGCTTTGTGTCCAGGTAGTTAAGTGCTCATGAGAATAGATGGAGGCTGTAGGTGAGCTGGGTGGGAGGGACTAGAAGAGACAGGAATGGAGAAAGGGAGGAAGGGAAGAGGAGGAAAAATGGAAGAATAGCTGTATTATCTTAGGAATTCAGAGTTAGAAGAGAATTATAGAGTAGAAAACAGATCTAGAGTCGAAAACAGTGAGAAAGTCAAAATTTTATAGAATTGATGTCTGACTAAGATCTCACTAGTTAGCTCAAACTTTCCTCCTTCCTTTTTGCTGACTCATTTCTACTCATCATTTACTCACAAACTCTTTACTTCAATTGGGAGGCTTTTGTTCCCATACATATCAATAGTTTGCATATCAGACCACGTACCGACATTTTATTAAAATTACTTTTTGTTAACTTTCTTTTCTACTAGACAGTCAACTTCATAAAGTCTTTCTTTCTTTCTTTCTTTCTTTCTTTCTTTCTTTCTTTCTTTCTTTCTTTCTTTCTTTCTTTCTTTCTCTCTCTCTCTCTCTCTCTCTCTCTCTCTCTCTCTCTCTCTCTCTCTCTCTCTTTCATCATGGAGGCCCCCTCCCAGCACAATGATGGCTTCCCACCATCAATAATTAAATATTTGTTGAAAACCTAGTGCTTTGGGCAAGTTACTTCAGGTTTCTGAATGGCAGGGTCCTCCTCTGTGCTGTGATGGGGTTGGTCAAGTTGGACATGAGGTCCCCAGCCTCGTATGTCTTTTGTGATTTTGTACTTACATGGCTTCCTGTCTAATGCCAGAAAGTTTCACCTAAGAAGACAGGAATGTTGTCTGTAAAGACCCCAGCAATATTGTAATTCAAACTGTGCCTGCCTAGGAGAGTGTTTATAGAGGACTTTGGACGGGGCCTAGGCAGGATGTTAGGGAGAGAGCAACAGCCATTTCTATAGAAAGAAAGAGTTGCCCATACGTCTATCATGGACATGAAAATATGATAAATTGATGACCTATGGCAAGTTCACTATAACTTTCAGAGACAAGCTTGATCCTTCAGAGTGATAAAGAAGAATGATTCGGAAAGGAGAGAATAATAATTGTCTCTCTCTATATTGTATGTATATATTCATTTGGTCAGCAAATATTATTAAATGTGTTCTTGGAAAAAATGCTAAGAGATAAAAGGATAAATCAGACCTCAAGGATCAGGAAATCTGATTGGAGAAGAAAGGCATATACCTAATGAAAACACAAAGAAGATATTAATTAGGATAAGACAAGCAGTCCACTTCCTGTCAGTCTTCCCTCAATATTCTTTCCTGCTGCATCATTAGAGAAGTGGTATTTGAACTTGGCCTTTAAGTATGGTAAGGTTTGGGCATTTGGAGATGAGAGGTGGCATCTCAGGTAGAAAGAGGAGCAAGGAGACCTAGCGCTGATGGGAATAGGGAGCTCTCAGTTCGGCTACAGCAGGCTACATGAAGCTGCCCCATGGCTGATTTGTTTGGGAAGGCAGGTTGTGGCCATGGCAAAGGCATTTCAACTTTGTTCTGTAGGAACCACAGCAGATATCTGGCAGGGTTTTGCCTACAGCTGGGCTTCAGAGAGATTCACAGCAGTGCTGGGGAAGCTGTTTGGGAGCTGAGAAGCCCGGGCCAAACAGGACTAGAGAGGAAACTCTTGCACTGAGGTTGAGGTGGGCGTGCTGACTCCTGGAAGTCGGAACCATCAGGGGGAGGCAAGAGAGGCAGAGGGAGTCCCACCACAGAGAAGGTATTCAGCAGATCAAATCTACAGGGAAGTAGAGGAAGATAGAGGAAGAAAGGACAAGGACACCCTTGAGAAAATTGCTCGAAGAACCTGAGGGGCCCAAAGTCTGATTCCAAAGCGAGAAGGAGCACTTGGCCCCAAGTCCAGACTAAGAATGAAGCCTCTGGCACTAGAATGTTCGAGGTGGAATCTTGGAGTTGTACTTGCCAGCTGGGTGACCTCGAGCGAGTTAATTAACTGCATTTGCCTCTGTTTCTTCATCTGTAAAATGGAGAAAATGATACTAACCACCTGATGGAGTCGTTGTGAGGATGAAATGAGTTAATAAACATGAAGTTCTCAGGACAGAGCCTTGCATGTAATAAGCAGTATACGTGTTTGCTATCATTAGGATGCTTTTTAAGTTTAGTGAAAACAGATATAAATGGGACTGATTGGAGTGAGAAGCAGAATCCAGGGAACTTTATTTCTTTTTAATGAACAGGAAATCTTTAAGCATGTTTAAAATTGAGGGGAAGAACACACAGGAGAGAGAAGGAATGAAAGATATAGAAGAAGGTTTGTTGGAGGTAAATTTAGACCCGGGCCAGAGGGTATGAAAATAAATGCTTAGGGGAAACTTAATCTCGGAGGGAGGAATAATAACATCACTTTGCAATGGGAATAAAATCTAGGCTCTGTATCTGGGTCTTCGAAGCCGCCTAAGAACTGGTTCCTATCTGCCTCTCTAGCTATTATTCCTCCCATTCTTCCTACTGCCTTTTTACACTTCGTGCATTTTCTCACTCTACCAAGACTGAGCTCACCTGGGCCTTCGCTCTGGCTTTTCCATCTTCCCACGGTGCCCTTCCCTCAGATCCTTACGTGGCTGGCTCCTTTGCATCTTCCAGCTCCCACTTTAAATTCCGAAGGCCCTTCCCCAACCATCCGATCTAACGCAGCCAACCAGCGCCTATCCCATTACCCATTTTGCCATCTCTACGTTGCTTGATGTTTTGTTTATTTACTGATTGGCTCATTGGATGCCTTTCATCACTAGCATATCAGCTTCGCTGGGGCAGGGACCTCTCCGGTTTGCTCATCAGTTTCCTTCACTCCTGACTCACGGTAGGAGCCCCATGCAATGTTTATTGAATGAATGAATGTGTCTATCTCTAACCTGTGAGAAAAATGGGAGGCAAGTCTGGATGAAGAAGATATGTTTTGAAGTGGAGAGAGAGTAGTTGAGGAAATTGAGCCTTATTAACCTTTCTTTCCTTCCTTCCTTCCTTCCTGCCTTTCTTTCTTTCTTTCTTTCTTTCTTTCTTTCTTTCTTTTCTTTCTTTTCCCTGTAAATCATGAAGTAAAATATGTGGAAGCTGAGGCGGGTGATATTGGGGCTCTGGGCTCAGAATAGACCTGAGAGGACGGAATAAAGGAATAAAGAGGAAGTATGCCCCAGGGAACGGGGAAGAAGGTTCTTGGAGAGGAGGCCCGGGAATCCCACAAGGTGCGTAAGCAGGAGCTAGAAGTTCTTGCTCTTGGTGGTAGCTGTTCTCTTTTTTGCTTTTTGTTCCCTTTTATCTCTTTCATAATTTTCTTGGCCTACTGGAAATAATGATGGTTAACACTTTCGAACATCTACCATGTGCTTGGCATAGTGGTCAGTCTCTGTGTATATTTACTGCTCATTTTATCGACATGGTAATCCCTGAAGTGGGTGCCACTAATAGTCCCATTTTACAGCTGAGAAAAGGGAGGCTTAGTGGGCGACATAACTAGCCAGTAGCAGTGCCAGCATCCAATCCCAGGCCTGACTCCAGCACTTAACTGTCCTAACCACTCTGCTTCACCAACTCTCCGTGCTTTCCAAAACCGGTCGGGGCAGGTTTTCCAGGCTGCTTCTCACCGGGGCCTGGCTTCAAGTCTCACTGTAGCTCTGTACACACAAAGTAAAGGTGCGAATGGAGAAGGGGTGTTTGCAGGCTCCAGTCCTGCCCGACCCCAACTCCGCGCCTCTGGCCTGGGAGGAGGGGGAAACTGACCAGGGCATTTAAGGAATAAGATTTTCTCATAATGAGTGTTTCCTTTATGTCAAATAAGACTCAGCTGCGATCCCATTAGGTCATCTTAAGACAGTTTTCTAAAACCTTTCCTGCTCTCTATGGTAACTGATCTACTCAGCATTCCCACAATTCTTGAGTCAATTTTAGTGAATTATATTTTTCCCCAAAAAAATTGCCAGTAGGTTTTTTTAATATTGTTTGCATGTGTAATTCTCTTAAAAACTATTCTTTCCCTCATTCTTAGTTTTGGATACTTTAATTTTTTTCACCTTTTTCTAGAAGGTTTACAAGAAAGTTTATTTATTTTATTAGTTGTTTCAAAGAAACAGGTTTCACATTTACTTATTCTTTCTATTTTTTATTGTTTTTCTGTAGCTTCGGGTTCTACTTTTTCTTAATATTTTTTGAATTTATTTTGCTCATTTCTGATTTATTAAAATGAGTATTAAAATACACATAATGTATAATTATATCATACATCATTATATATTATATATAATTATGCATATTTATAATTATAAAACTATATTGATATTATTATAATATGATATAATTGCAATTATACTGATAAAATTATATGATATATAATTACGCAGATATAATCACAACTATAATTATATAGATATGTTATACAGATATCTATATGTATGCATAAATATTATATAGATATGTAGACATCATAATTATATAATGTATGCAATTATGTATATATGATACACATAAAAACTTCAAGTCAGTTTCTTTCATGACCCATAAATTTTAGTCTGCAGCATTTTCCTGTTAGCCTTTGAGATAGTTTGAATATCGCCTTCGATTTCTTTAATTTTAAAGGTTAGTTAAGTATATATATCCTAATTTTCAAGTAAAGATTTTTATCTTTTTGTTTAGATTTTATTTGGGTATTATCTGATTATTTGTCCTGTAAACATACTCTTTTTTTTTTAAAAAAAAAATTTTGAACATATTCTTTGTGCCCAAGTTCATAATCGAATTTTGTAAATGGTTGGGGATAAAGTAAAAGAAACTCTCTGGTTGAAAGGTGTCAGCATCCCTATAACACTATCAAATGCAGATCATTGAATATAGTATTGATTCACTTCTAAAAGAGATGCATTGACATCTTCCCCTATAATTGCCTTCTCATCGATCAAGTTCTTGTACTTCTAAATAGCTTTCGCTTTATATATTTAGCTTCCATGTTGTTTGAGACCTCTGGTTTATTGACTGTTATACCTCCTTTTAAAAGTATACCTTTTATTTTACGTAATATCTCTATCTTCTTTGGTCAGTTTTTCCACGACTAATTAAAACGCCGTGGTATTAACGCTACTCTTTTTCAAAGTAGGTTAGGTAACTCTGCTCCCATCATACAGTACTGGGCCTCTGGGTTTACCATTTGAAGACTGTAATTACCTCAATCTTGAGTCAATCAAGATAATCTATAAAAAAAAAACTCCATGTCACTTTTTGCCACTTACAAAAACTATCCCCAATGTGCTTAATTTGAATGTTAATTATAACCAAATGATTTTTCTCCATTATAAAAGATAATGCGTTATTTTTTATTGGGCTTAAGTTGCCGTTCTTTCTACCTAAGAACACCAGACTCACCAGTCCCACTATAAGCTTTCTAGACATCGGTGCAAGTACACGGACAGGAGAATATTAGTAAGACTCATTATCTTTCCACTGAGAAGTACTATGCTTTCTAAAGAAGGGAACATGTGTTTTTAGACCTCCGTCTCCTGAGCCTGGCATTGAAGTACTTTGGTGATTTATAAAAAAACAAATTTTTTCCCACTTTTTGGTCCATTTTTGACCATTAACATGGAGTGCGAAGGTAGGAATCACTATCGCTAAGCCGTGAGAGGAGAGAAGATGGCGCATCTGGTATTGAGTAGCCGTGCATATGGCAAGTGAATGCTGTAAATTTCAGGCTGTATAAAATGGCAAATATTTATAGAACACTAAATGAATGTATGATTTAAAAAGTGCTGTTAATTACATGTGCATTCACTGATCTATTCGACAAATACTTGTTGAAGGTCTACTGTGTACCTGGTTCCAGCCAGTTGCTGGAGGCCCGGAGGTGAACATCAGACACCTTTTTACGTTCTTGCTATGTCTTTAGGTGCAAATGGCTAGATGTCTAACTCAGTGACTTCAGATGCTGGAATTTAAAGTTTCTGAGCTGCAAAACCAAAAGTCTTTCCTCCTCCTCCTTCTTCTTCCCACCCCATTCATTTCTATTATAGGAAATTTGAAATAGAAGGAAAGAAAAAAAAAATCAATGTTACATAAATAGATATTTTTTGAAATAACTCTACATTTATACAGTGTGTCCTAGTGATTTAAAAAAACAAACAAACATTGCTTTAAGCTAGACTTTTCAGAATGCTCACCACAGTACTCCTGTTCTGTAGTTGCCTTAAAAAAATTAAACGCTTCCCCCTCGGCCATTAGAGATTAAGAATTGTTTGGAACCCGTATATTAAGTCAGTCTACAGAGAAACAAAATTAGTAAAGTTCGATTTGTTGCCAGAAATTGGTAAAGCTACGTTGGCTTTTAAGGTCGCGTTTGTCAGATTGCCGAGCGCAGGTGGTGTGGGTTCGGCGGGGCAGTGCAGAAGGCAAGGTCGTCTCGGCCCCTGGGATCCCAGGGCGCAGGCGAAGGTGGCCATGAGTTAGGAAGTGGAGTCAAGGTTTTGCATCTGTACGTAAGAGGAGAGGAGGAAAGCAAGGGAGAAAGACCACAACAGTCAGAATGCGGGGTAAGCAGGGATTGAAGGAGGACTATGTAAGTCAGGAGCTGAGTGGAGAAGGTCAAGGGAGCAGGAGAAACAGGAAGGCGGGTGTGGATGGACAGATGGCCTCGCCAACATTTCTTTGGGTGACTTCCCGCCACAGTGGCCAGGTCCTTACTTGGTCCTGCTCGGTCTTCCAAGGGCCGTGGCTCTCAATGGGCTGAGATACGGAAGGCTCCAGCCATGCAGCTCTCTTCAGCTGAGGTCGTAATTAAAGTTCTTGTTTTATTAGCCAATATTGAAACGAGTTGAGAAGACTTGGGACGATTTGCTAGTGATCAGGGTGTGGTGGTGTAGTTTTGCCTGGGATTTTCCTTCTGTTGACTCTGAAGAACTGAAGCCCTCGGCATCCTTCTGCCCAGCTTCTGGAAGATTTTTCACCACCTTCTGAGAAGTACAGTTTGGTACCCCTGTTGGCTTAATGGTCTACTCCCCTTGAAACATTGTGCCCTCCCTGTGTGGTCTCATCATAATTGTCTTCAAATGGTGCTAATTAACAGGGCCAATGCATGGGCACCAGTCCCCCTTCTGACCTGGCAGCTCTCACTGGCTGCATTTAGCCCCCCTGGTGGGAAGGCATTTGGAGGTCCCTTATCCGTACCCTCTCCCCACCTCCATCCACTCAACCCCTCACCAGAGACAGCACTATCCAATAAAGAATACCACCATGTCTTAGCAGATGGCTGCTTATCTCAAGACACATGTATTCACTGAAATCCTAGCAGCAGCTACTAAGCCTTTTGGATAATCCCTTAGAAGTAAGTACAACAGAGTTTGAACCATGGAAGGCAGTTTGGAAATAAATGGAAGCAGAGTATGGAGAAAGAAAGACAAAGGGAGAATCCGCGAAAAAGTTCTTAGAAAAAAAGGAAAATTTGAGTTAGGCTGCCGAACATAAAACTATAGCCACTGATTTTCCTGAGGAAATGGATGACAATTGTTTGGTTTGTGAGGACAGCAACAATTAGAGATCTGTGCCTTCTCTTAGCTATGTATGCCTCAGGCAGCTTCACTGCCAGTTTGTTGATCAGAGTAATTAGTTTAACCTCTTCCTGCCTTTCTTTCCCATTCTGTAAAATGGTGATTAAAGTGTTTGCTGATAGGGTTTTAAACCTTTTTAAGGGTGAGTCAGAACAGAGACTATTCCTGGCAGTCCAAAGGTTCTCTGGGTGAAGAGCGTTGATAAATGAGTACAAACACACAGAGCATTTTATTAATGAAGATCAGAGTGTCCAGTTTGTCTTTCTAAACATACACCCAGGAGTGCTGACACGTTTGCATTGTTTTGTTGCATTGTTTGTAAACCCTCTGAGTAATCACCCAGTATTTGGTCTCTATTGTTTGAAATACTCTTTTAAAAGCCGAATATAGGAACTCAGTCCCTGCTGGTCTTGTTCTTTTCCACTTGGCAAAGGTTGGCTGATTTTATTTTTCTTTCGGCCTGTGTTTCTTAGTGGCTTGAAATGAGCATAGCTTTTTTTGTTTACTTCTTAACCCACATTGTCAATAATAGAATCGCTCTGGGAACTGGATGCACAGTGTAATTTCTGTAGCAGAGTTTGCAAAGGGAGGAGGGCTTGGTATAAATTTAGAATATTGTATTGTTTTAGCTTTATTTTCTTAGACGTTGGAACTGATTCTTGGGAGTTGTTCTTTTTCATTGATGAAAATTCACACATTCTCTGAAGCTGTGTGATTAAACATGGCAATCCTGTAAAAAATTAATGAAAAAGATGAAAGTAAATGTAATGAAAAAAAACAACAACAGGAAGTAAAGCTATAGAAATGGTAATGTGGGGAACTGGCTCTATCATGGGCTGATGTGATTATATGTCTGTGAGGTACATGAATGGGGTCGAATGGGACAGATTTTATAAATGGTGAAGAAAAATGAATCCAACCCAGGGGTTCTCAGCTTATTGCACATTCATTAAAAAAAAAAAAATGATGCTTGTGTCTCTTTTCACAGTCAGAACACATGAGGGTGTGGTTTAGGCATAGATATTTGAAAAATCCTCCTTAGTTGATAGCCATGTTAGAGAACTACTGATAACCAACAGAAAAACACTTCTTAGAAGTGGCTCTGGGCAAAGGGTCTTAGTCTAGAACCAGACATTGGTCTGGTCCCAACACACATTTGTGGATTTTATCTAGCTTTCAATAGGCCTCTGCTTTTTGGCATTGCTCCCATGCTATCTGGCTTTTTCTGACTTTCAAAAACAAACAAACAAGCAGACAAACAAGCTTTTCTTCAGTTGTACTAGAACATTTAGGATACTATAAAAATTCTGGATAAAGCGGTATGCAATTATTTAAATTGCAGTGAAAATGTATATTTTGTCAAAGGTCATGATCCGCCTGTGGAAAGATTAGTGTTTAAATGTGGATGGCATGTCTATTTCGTATCTCAAAAGCAATGCCGTCAGCCTTGGAGCCCGCTATCTTTTCCCATGCAAATCAAAGGATGCCTCCCGTCCCAAACGCTTCCTTCCTTTGACATGGCCTAAAAGTCCCTTATGAAAAAAAAAAAAAAGAAATTCACATTATCTTGAAAAGGTAATTTACATACATAGAGACCTGCTAATTTCGTCTAAATCTTTTAGACTCTTACATACAAAGAAACGAGCTCAGAGAGAACCGGGACTCAGAAAACTAAATGTGTTCGGGATACAGAGGGAGGTAAGAGCCAGGAGCATAGAAGGCGAACCCAGGTGAAGCCAGATAGGAGGGAGATTCTAAGAGCCTTGGGAAGAGGGTGCGCAGGGACCTTGGGGTGCTGAATGGAAGGGAAGCGACGCCAGCGTCCCGTGTTGCCGATCTGGAGTCGCAGTCTTCAAAGTTTTAAATGCCATCTGGATACTGATGGTCCCCAAATTTACATTCCCATTTAAGCCTTTTTGGAGAAGGATGTGATACAAGGGCCCCGTATCGTGAGCCTCACGGTGTGCCCTGCCTCAGCTCTTTTTACCCCACGGCTTGTAACCGCACACAAATTTAATTTCTTTAATATAGTTTGTTTTTTCCCCTCCAATTCAAGCTGGTTTTGCCCTAATGATAGCACTGTGACTCACTTACCTTTTTTTTCTGGCCCTTATCTCTGTACCTGGCTCCTGTAATCGTTAAGCCTTAAGACATAAGATTAATTGAGCCTCAGGTCTATAATCGTGAGGACAAATAGATTTCGGATTTAAAGATAACATCTTGGTTTTAGCTCTGTTTCAGCCCCACGAGGCAGAACTACGATCCCCACCAGCCAAGGAACAAGGTCACAGGATCAGATTAGATGACGCCGTGGCCAATTCCAGAACTGGACACAATGATCACTTACCTCATCTCCTTTTAATTGTCCAATCAATAGCACTCATGACACCAGCTCCCTTTGTTTTCATGATGACTGATTTTTTTTTTTTCCTTATATAATCTGTACTTCCGAGATACTCAGGGACCCAGGCCTTTGAGTGGCAGCTTGCCTGCATCCCAGGGACTTGTAACTCTCTAATAGAACACTTATTCTAAATAGCCCAACTCCCGTGTTGGTCTATGGGCTGGACGGCACAGGCAGCACAAGCTTCCTGACTCATTTGTCCTCTGGTTTCAGTTTCTCTTGACATCCTGTCTGATCGTCCTACTTAGAAGTTTAACCCTTGCCCTTGTAATCCTCGTCCTCGTCCCCTATTTCACCTTCACCTTAGCACTGTCATCGTTTGACTTTCTCTCTGTTTTTATTGGTTATTGCTCGCCCCCTCCCCTCCCTCGACTAGAATATTAACTCCACGAGGTCAGGGATTTTTGTCTCTTTTGTTTAGTCCTATGTGCCTAACACCTAGAATAATACCTGGCACACTGTAAGTACTCAATATGTCATTGTTGGATGGAAAAAAGGACCTGGTGTCTAAGATAACCTCTAAAATCCCGTCCAAGTGACAGGGTTAGCCTTGCTCCTCAGTGACTAGGTCTTGGCTTTATGCCCTAGTCTCCCAGAGGTTGAATTTCCCACGTCAGGGAGAACCAAAGGCTCCATGGTCTATTGTGCAACCTCCTCACCTGTCCTGCACACCTGGGGCTCTGCCAACTCCCTGGGACAGTGGCTGGCCACTTCCTTGTCTCAGTCAGCCAGTTGGGATCTTTGCACTCTTTCCTCACAGCGCTCACGTTCCATCTGCCCCTCCTCTCTGGACCCGTCTTCTGGCCGAGACCTCACACGGGCTCGCATTCTTATTTTTCCCTTAAGCAAGCACCCTTGGCCCCGGCCAGCTGCTCATCTGCTGGAAGTTTGGTACATTGGTTAACTCCAGTCCTACTCAAGCATCTCTTTGAACAATTCTTCACTGTACTCCAGGCCGGCTCTGCACAGCAGACCGCATAAATAACAATTCTTTCTGAGGCTGCACTCGAGTGTTTGGAGGTGGAGAAAATGCTTCAGGGTGATTGGAATGCTGTTGTTTGGAAATGAGTGATGAGATTCTGTGGCCAATCTTCCCACAGCGCTGATGGGCTCTGACGGGAGAGGGGGCATCCAGAGACCGGGGAGGCTCCTGTGCCCACCATTTCTCTTCTGGCTTCTCCTAACTCCAAGCCCAGAGTCCAGGGCTCTGTTTATCTTGTGATACAGAAGCTTCTGGAAGCAAGACCAAGAGTGGAAACTGGAGGTTGTTCCTGGACTATTTCACAACACTTTTCTCCAGGAAAAAAAAAAAAAAAAAGCCTTGTTCTCTTCATCCCTAGTGTTATGTAACCTAACATTTTCCTTGCTGGTTGAAATAAATATCCTCTCCTTGCCTAAATAAATAGGACACAGACTCCCCGGGACAGGCTGCTGCTTCTGCTCGAGTGCCTCCGAGGGATCCGGCTGCTTGTGTGGGTTTCGGGGTGGCCCACAGCTCAGCTCGCGTCCTTTGGGAATGTGGTTTCTGCCTCAACACCCTTTGAATGTCCCAACAAGTAGCCAGCAGATCTGTGTGTGGCACTGACAGCGACCCCGGAAGGCAGGGCCCCTGAGACCTGGAAGTCGAATGTCACTCCTTCCACATTTCTCTTAAGTGCAGAAACACCACAAAACACACTGAAAAATTGAAAGGCTAAAAAATCCGGAGTGACAACTGCTGACAGGCATATCATCTGTCTGCTCTGCCCTTAGAGGATAACCGTTTGCCTGATAACTTATATTAGACCCTTTATCTCCTGGTATAGTTTTTTTTTTTCCCCCATGTGGAGCATTTGGTTTTTCATGCCCAGATGACTCTTTGCATAGCCTGTCATTTCATTTGTCTTCATTCCCCTTCCTTTGTTTTCCTGTTTGAGAAAAATTAGTAGCGCCCTTGAATTGTCCAGCAGAGGCCAACCCTATTCCATGCTCTCAGATGGATGTTTCCATCTTTTATTTCCCCAGAGATTAAGCTTTAGTGGTGTAGAGGCAAGGAAGGGATTGGATCTTGCTGGGGTGAGATCCGCACATTGCTTATTCTGAACTCCAGAGGCTGCTCCATATCCCACTTGGTAATTGTTGAATAGACCTAAACTTTTGAAAATCAAGATCTTTTTTTTGGAGTTTTACAAGTAAAATGTTCAAAAATGAGAAATGACTCTTCCAATTTATTATAGAAGGAAGGTGCAAGTTGCAAAAGTTTACTAATTTGGTAAAAAGTACTAATTTTGAAAAAGAAAAGTAATCATGTAGGCAATGTTAAAAATTGTTAAAATGTTAAAAATACAAAAGAAATGCAATAGTATATGTGCTAGCATATTAAATGTTACCTTTATGATGATAATCCCATCCCTTAGTATTCTATAATCTTGGTTAGTCTTCTTAAAGATTTGGCTAAAATTTCTAGAGACTGTTCTCAGAAAAATGTACCTGTGTTTATGTACCCAAAGGATTGGATATGATTTCAGAGGATTCTAAATCCCCTGGAACCATCCATGTGGGTCTCTGCTTTGGAATAAGCAAGGCAGTCAAGGCTAGAAAGATTTTATGAAAGAGAAATATAGATATACAGTAATCAACCAAAATTTAGTTGTGAGAAAAATGATGGTAAACACATTCATTGCCTAAGTGATGGCACAAAATTATAGTCATATGACTATCCATTTTAAGCACATTTTACACTTATGGTAACCTAGTGACCCAAATGCTTGCTTTTTACTCACTATTATCCTCTTATTTTATTTACTGTGTAATTTAAATATGCTATGTCCTGTCTCTGATGTAATTATCTACTTATGTTTTATTTTTTGCTTCTTGCCTCTGTTTCAAGGGCCTTGAAGGTACTTGGGCTTAGGGAAAAATAGTTTCCAGTATAGATTTTGAGACTGCAGAAGAAGCTTTCCCAGCCCAGACAGGGATGTACTTGAGGGCTGAGGTTATTCCATGCCCCTTAGATGGCCAAGCTCTCCTGTTTCTGTTGCTTGGACAGCAACATGGAGGTAGGTCTCCTGGGCCATGAGGGATGATAGAGGGATGTGGGCTGGAGATGGACAGGACTTTCTGTCCCTCCTATTCAAGTTGAGATTCATTTGGATGAAAAACATGTCCGTGTCCAGGCATTGTGCGGGTTGCTGGCATGGGTCTAGACGGAGTGAAACACATTCCCAGGTAACCAGCAATCAGTTGGTGGCAGGCGGCGTGGGAGAAACACATGCGACTCAGCACCGGACTGAATTTGCCATTTACCTCGGAGTAGTCTCACGTGTTTGGTAAAAGCGTGTTTCAGTTCCGATGCATCGGTTATCAGATTGTCATACGATTCATCTGTTGGAGTGCCTATCTTGTTTCCTAGACACAATATCCTCAAGGTCACATCTAGTCATTTTTGCCTGGCGCAGAGGAGATGGTTCACAAGTACTTGTTGCTGGAGGGGAGAGGTGGGTGCCAACGGGACAATGTGGGCCAGGAAAGGCTTTCATAGAGGTGTTCTTTGTGATGAACCTTGAGGAAGTGTCAGGATCTTAACTGACTGAGCTGGGGAAGAGGCTGAGATCTAAATGTGGGATACTGGGAACAGGGAAAGGGGCAGCTTGATCAGAACTTGAGGCTGGAGCGATGGGCTGGGATCAGATTAGCTGGGAGATGGTGAGTGGTTCGTACTTAATTTGCTCTTGTAGAAACATGATGACAGTGATTAGTCAGGAATGTAACCTGGCGAAGGTATTTTTGATGGATTAGAAATAGAAGCTAGAGACAATCGGACAGGTCAGGACACTATGGCAACAGCCCAGCCGAGAGCTGAGGAAGGCTTCAATAGTGATATGGAGAAGGAAGCAGAAGGGATCGAGGAGGCTGGAGACAGACTCTGAGGTCCTTGTAATCTATATTTCCCTAGAATATACCAACCCCGGAAAAAAAATAGGATGGAAATAACAATAACAAAATCATATTTTCTCGCCTTGCTCTCCATCAACAGTTTTTCAACCTGCAGCCCTTTCAAATGTTTCCTTCCAGTGGTTCCAGGTGAACAAGCAGGTGGTGCAGAACTTGCCACAGGTGCTGAGCATCACTGCAGGGGCCGCTGAAGCCACCAGCGTCAGCCAAGGCTGCTGCCGCCGGTGCCAATCAGAGGCACCAACATGAGCAGGCCAAGGTGGCCACGTCATCGAGTGGGAAATACTTCTTACTCTTAATTATTATCTGGTTTAGGAATCAAGGCTTCCCTTTGTTTTTAATGTCTTAGAGAGATTTTTTTCCCTCTGCCTTTTATAGCAGACTCTCCTCTTGTCATGATGCAAGTGTTTGTGTGTACAAGATGGGCAGGTGACAGACGTAGGATAAATTCTGTGGTGCATTTAAAAACCCTTTTGCTCTGGCATTGGCTCCTTGGCCTTGGATGAGATTCGTAAAATTCTCTTTTCCCCTTAGTCACCCATGAGAATAAACTACTAGAAGGGCCGCCCCTCTTTGAATTCTCGTTGAGCCCTAGCCTGCCCCTCACGAGAAGTGTGTGCATTTGTGTATCTGGTCATTGAGACTGATGGGGTAGGAGTGGCAGTGAGCGACTGGGGTTTGGGGCAGGCAGAGGGGCAAGGTCGTGGAGGAGTAAGAAGGGTTAGAGAGCTATTTTCCTTGCTCAGCAGAGTGAATAGCTTTTCCATTTTAAATCACTGCATTCTTCAAGTGTTATTTCCTTTGTCACCTCTATAAATATGAAAGCTCATTCATTTTCCTAACACTTTTTTTTCATTAATTATTTCCTCTCATGGGGTGTTCATGACTTGATAGATATCTTTTTCTATATAAAGAAGAAGCATGCCATTTACGAAGGCAGATTTTAAAGGCCTTTCTGTAGACGAAGTGGAGATTTAATTGAATTTATTGATCTTTTTGCAAAAGTATTTTCTGCCTGTCCTTGTTATATGAAAGAAGATAGTCTTTTTTCTCTTTCCAGTTCCTACTTTTCTTTTTTTTGGGAGACTAATTTTTTTCCCTTGTAAGCTTCAACTAGAGAGCCTCTGTGTTGAGTCAATGGCAGTAGGCTCATCAGATATTGGTCATATTAAGACCATTTTAAAATACCCTGGACTTGCACACGGAAAACAGGACTGCTGGATTTTGTGCTTTTTTTTCTATGGAAGCTAACACCTGAGATCGGGGATGGGTATATTAGTTATACTCTTTGGATGGCAAGGAACAGAGACTCTCTTAAATTCTTGCTAATATGTAAGGGTCATGGTAGAATTTGTGTGACATCCACAACCCTGCCAGCCTACAACGCAGCTGTAGCAGACCCTGACATATGCTCATGGGCCCCATATTTGTTCATTTTGACTCAGTGGGTCTCTCCGTCCCTGAGTAACTTCACTGGCTAAGGCAGGGCTTTTGCTTTCTATGGCTTCCACTCTACCTCAAGACTTCCTTCCTGCCCCTGTGTCCCATTAGCTCCGTCTAGGTTTCCGAATGCATACCTCCAAGAACCTGAATGTGATTGGTCAGGTTCATCTTTTCACATCAGGTCGTTCCGTGGTCACTCTTGGTCAAATGTTTGTCTCTGGCCCAATTAGCTATGATCCGAGGTGAGGGCTAAGGGTGACAGGGATGTGATTTGGTTGTCTAGGCAACAGGAGCCCAGGGCAGGGCAATTTCCCTAAGAAAGATGAGCGAACAGATGTTCAGGTGCCAACTGATACCTCCAGACAAGCAGAGTTTCAATTTCGATCGTTGGTCTTGAGGAAAACCAGAAGCGTAGAGCTGCTTCTGTAGTGTGATGGAATCGGATAGTGTTTAAAGCAGTACCCAATTTCCATTTCCCATCTTTGCCGATAAAACAAATGAATAGTTTGTGCCATTAACTATGTAATCGAGTCTGGAACTCTCACATCATCCAGGGCATCAGACAAACACATATACTCCAAATCAAAAAACTTGATTTTTATTTTAACCTGAATCACTGGGATCATTGCAGGATTTTGCCTGAATGACTCAGACAGATTGCACCAATTTCTGCTTTCCTTTGCTTGTGGAGACCAGGCTGTTAGTGGTCACTTCTGGAATGAGAAGACGTATTAAAGGAAGGTTGGAGCCTAGAATGGTTTCTAGAATAGTATTGCCCTGCTTTACTTAAACTGGTCTTCTTATTTGTTTTTCATTATCTAGTTTATCTAATACTGGTAAATGCAAATTAATTAGGAACTTTTTCCTCAAAGGAGATTTTGTTTTCTGTAAGACAGCACAGAAGATTTTTAAAAAGTGTTAGTCCGAGCAAAGCAGACACTTTAATTTTTAGTGATTTCATTAGAATGACAAAGACTTTTTTGTATCAGTTTGCAGAAACTATTCTTACCCATTCACTACTTTCTCTTGTCATGAAGACATATATAAAACACATGCATTCCCATAGTACGTTCTTGGGCAATGGTTCTGGTTTTGCAGTGTGGCATTAAAATCTTGGGTCCTTGGGTTGATCACCTGAGTCCTGCGGACTCCAACTATGAGATGCTGGTATAGGTAGTTAATCTTGGTATCTCATGGTTTCTTCATTTGTAAGATGGATTTACGATAGTGCTTACCTCCCTGGGTTGTTGTGAAGCTTCTTAGAACAATTTCTGACTTCTAGTATGTACCTAGAAGACGTTAGCTATTATTTTTATTTTTACTCATTCCCACTTGAGGAAGTACCTATTGGAATGTAAATGAAGGTCAATAATAGTCTTTTAAGGATAATTAATCTAATTTATATTTAATGTAAATTTTATATTGTATAGTTATATTTTCTAATAAAAAAATCTATAACCTTTCGTCCAGAATCTACTGAATGTCCTATTTTGAGAACTCTTGCTCTAAGTAATTTTCTTCTCTGTATTGATGTATACAACTGATTTTAACAGGTAGTTAAATGCTTTTTAAAAAGCATAGTTCATCCATTCTGTCTCACCAAGAAATTAAAGGATTTAGTTAATTTATCAAAAATACTTTGCTTTCAAAACATTTAAATCATTTAAAACATTTTATTGAAGAATTTACCTTTACCAGTAACCATAATAAAAATAATAAAAAGCTAATAAACCCTCATAATGTGTTAGTATATGTGCTTATTCTTTTAGTAAGTGAATCTTGTTGAAATTTCATGTTTCTTAAAATATCAAATACTTTACATATTAGCTAAAATGTGTTCTCTATGTATTCTGTGAAAATTATCTCAAATTTGCGTATCAAATTATTTTATGGGTAATTCAAAAGTATAGAGAAAACTGAAGACAGTTAAGACCATTTATTTCAAAATGTTTTAAAGCACTGATTATGAAATTTTTGATTTTTTTCTTTTCTAAGCCTATTTTGAGGTTCACCTCTTACCTCCCTACAGGCGTAGACCTGCACTTGAATATTGTAGGGTCCCAGGAAACTCCCCCTTCCACCTTCTCCTCTGCCATTCTCACTTCTAGAAAATCAGCCTTTCTTATGATTTGTAGAGAAAAAAAAAATCTAATACATTAAAAAAAAAATCCTTTAAAACACAAACTGCATAAACCACAGCAGACTTTATGAGGTATTAAAATTTCAGTATTATTTTAAGAAATTTCAATGTTACTTTTTAGCCTCTTTTCTACTTCTGAATGTTTATCTCTAGGTAAACAAACCAAAACAAAACACTACAAACTCTTAAATGGCTGCAGAAGATGCCAGACAGTTTATGGAAAGATCACATCACAGAAGGAAGGGCTTAAGAGTCAGAGGGGAGCTAAGCCATTGCAGGTTACTGAAGTCAAGAACCTAATTAATCAGTGACAAGAAACTCAGAGTGGGTTGTTGAGTCAATGGCTGAAGGAGAAAGTTATGAAAAGCTCACAGAAGATGTGTCCTCACTATTGCTCTTAGCTGTGACTAATTTTGGGTTAACAAAATTGATGTGCTGAATGAATGGTTTATTTATTTTTTCCTACTCTACAGGCCTGTCTAGACTTCGAGCTTTATTAGTAGTGCAGAGAAAATCAGCTGGATTACAGAAAAGAATTTCAGGCAGATTAAACAGATTACTTACCCCTTCTTAAACATCTGGTTTGATGGAAGTGTGAAGAACGTTAGAATCGGGCCTGGTGTGGAGAAAGAAAGGCCACCCCCTCCTCTATTTTGTACAGGAGATTTTCCACTCCTAGTCAAATGGTGGTGCTAGTTCTTTAGTTTTGAGTTACTGCATTTCCTAATTTCATGGTCATAACAGCCTCCTGTCTACTACTGCCTCAGAGCCGATTTTACCAAAACTGAAAATGCAGGCTCCATGCTCAGAAGCTCCTTAACGGGCTCGAAAGGTTAATGTTCCTTTCTCTTGCCCATTCTATAGCGTAAGAAGACAGTCTTTGAATGATATTCTTCTCTTCAAGTAGGTACTCCTGTTTCTTCTCTTTCAATTTATTTATTTTCTTTTTCTTTTTTTTTTTTTTTTTGCTCTATGTGCTACTATTTACAAACATGAGGTAACTTTACAGCTTCCCTTTCATGTTAAAAGATGTTCCTTTTTCTCTTAATGCTCTAGGGATATTTTGCAGAGTTGCTGGCAAGTATTACTATGACATTAAAATGTTGAATCTAAACTTGGTACAGTGGAAATTCACTTTTGGAATAATGTTCAGCTAGCTGATTGAGAGAGCAACACAACCACCCTTAACTCAGCCCTAACAGGCTGTCTGCCCACCCGGATACTGTGTATTTATTGGATCCAGCTCTAGCTATGAGGAACTGTATTGTTGAAATGTGTTGGAATTTTAAAAGTTTTTAATTGGACTGAGGGCGGGCTAGCCGGAACACACTACCTGTTTTCTTAATCTTTGGTGTCGTAATTTATGTGAGTTTGAACTAAGCAATCTGAATAAGCCATTATTTGTTTCCCGAAAGCAGTCAAGTTTTTCTGAAAAGCTACGCAATCTAGCAAGAGAAAAGTGAGGCACGCTGTCTTTCAACTGCCCTGTGATTTTAGGCACGTTGTTCTGAGTCCTACCGCCTCAGTTTGCTCTTCTGTGAAAAAAAGCTATGGGTCACTTTTTGCAAGCAGGATGGTGTGTACGGTAATGCCTCCCGCACATATAGCGGTGTACTCATTGAGTAATGATGTGGCAGTCACTACAGACAGGGCAGGATACTTTCATTTTGGTTAGAGGAATGCCACACGCTTCAGGAAATGTGAGTTAAGTTGAAAGTTGCATGCTTTGTCAAGACGGTAATCATTCTGTGTTTCGTCAGACATGTCCGTAAAGCCACTGTGATTTCTCTTTTTTAACTTAATAGAAGGGTTGGGCTTTATCAAGACTTGAGGTCACGGCACTGATTCCTGTTTGAAGGTGCTAGATTTCTGTTGGCATTATGGGCCAACTTGCAGAGCAACTCCAAGCACAAGGTTGCTGAAAAAATCATCTGGTTTTGAAAGCATGTATGTATATATGTCTATATTCATATAAACATATATGTGGATACATATTCCTAAAATATACATATATATGTATAGATACATACACATATCAAATGTACATGGCGTATATTAATGTTGAGTGTGAACTTAGGAATAAGTAGAAGTATTTAAATTTTTTTTCTTAAAATCTAGAGAGCCAAAAGAAATGAAATTGGATGGGAACTTCTGAGATCTTGGGTTCAGAGGCAATTTCTACTCTATGAAATTCCTTCCTATTTCTCAAATGCAAACGTTTGCTCTTACAAAGACTGCCTGCTAGGCCCTGGTATGCATGGACATAATGCTCTACAAATTAGACACAGTACTGTAGTGGTTGTTCGATTTTCAAAGAAATTATGAACAAAAAAATGGAAATATCAGATGTGATATGTAGAAAAAATGCAAAAATTTATATACAAATGTAAGGGTCATATTTACCAGTAGGATGTTTTCTAGACCCTTGGAGATATTTTTTATTTTTATTTTTTATTGCTTGTGACAATCAGGGAAAGGGATAAAAATCATGTGTCTTAAACTTACAGCAAGACAAAGTTGAACAATTATCTTTCATTTCATCTAACTCTGTATCTTTCATTTGGTTTAAGATTTAGAGCTAGGTATCCTTCCTCCCAACACTCACTAAACCTCTGTACAATAGAAATATTCACACTGGGTGCCTGCTAAATACTTTTATATTATCTGTGGGTTCTCTGCGTATTTGTCTGTATTCATTTAGCCCAGTTGGTGAGAACAACTTCTGGGTTTCAGTGGTTGGGCTTCAGTTTGCTTTGAACAGAGAACACCTTTGCCTCACGATTACTGCCTGGCTACTAAGAAAACAGGCAAGAATGACAGTGACCTGGCTCTGAGAAGACTGTCCACATTGTTTGTATAGTGCTCGTGGCACATAGTTCATCCACGACGGTCGAGATGTGGTCCTGCCCATCATCTTTATCAGGGCTTGCAATATCTATTCACCCTTGGAAGTATTTTACTAGAAAGCTTACACTTCTCAGCTCTTCCATAGCAGTATGTTTTTTCATGAGGACTCAGACATTAGGTAGTTTAATTCTAATCCACAGGAGATGGCCGAGGCCAAGCCATAGCTCCCACCACTTCCTACCTGGGCGATTTCACCTCTGGCCTCAAATTCCTTATCTGCAAAGTAGAGATATTGTGAATAGCTGCTGGATATAACTGTATGTGAAAAAAAAGAGAGATTAAATCATTCATTAAACTACTTGCAATCTTCAAGTGTTAGAAACTCAATATGACAAAGTCATTTTTATTCCAAGCCTAGCACAGTGCCTGATAATAAATGCAACCAGAACTATGGTCAGCACCATAGCTGTGAGGGGTTTGTGTCCATCTGATCATAACGGGGATCTTGACCTGAAAGAAAAAGGCAATAAATCCACCCATCTGAGCATGCCACCTGTTGACATGCTGCTGCTTCTGTAATGAGCGTAAAGCGTTGGAGAAAAAGCATAGACACCCCAACATCATTCCTTCCATTATTCATTTCCTTGGTGACTCTAAGGATAGTGACATTTCTTTGCGATGAGAAGAGTAGCAAAGAGAATGGCAGATTCTTGCTGTGACAAGGATGTCAAAAACATGTTAAAATGTTTCACATTTGTTTTGACATTAAAAGAAACATTTTGCTCGGTTGTTGGGCAAGCTATGAATTTATTCAGATGTGGAATTGTATGCTAACTTTTAATTCAACTTGAAGCCAGAGACCTGGGATAGTCCCTTCCTTACTGTCTCGGCAACAAATATTTAGTGTCCACGAGGTGGTAATAATAGCAATTATATTAGCACCTAACGTTTAGGGAGTTCTTTGTGCAATGCTTTTTATAGGCATTATCACATTGAATCCTTATAATAATCTCCAGTGGTAAACAACAATGATTCCAATTTACAAATGAGGAAACTAAGGCTTTGCAAAGTTAAAGAATATGTTCAATGTTAGACCACTTTGTAAGTGACAGTCCTAAGACTCGAAGATAAGCTTAGCTATATTCAAAGCTCATGCCATCAGCTGTTACATGATAGAATATTAATTTCTAAAGTTTTGATCAATATGATCCTTGCCTTGGAGAAGCAAGCTGAGCATCTAGGGCTGAGAAGAGTGTATATTATATACCTTTTTTAAGTCTCAGTATCTTCGTCTACAAAAGGGGAATAAGGACCAAGAGTAGCCCTGGTGTAGTGCTATGAAATGGGTATGAGAGGCGGGTTGATTTACATCCCCACGGACTGAGAGCATGTACCATGGAGGAAGTGTGGGTAAAGAGTCCAGGCAAGTGGCAAAGCTTGAATGTGAGTATGGCAGGCAGGATGGGCGGTAGGTAGACTCACAGAGCCTGCCTGTCACCTCTCTGAGTAACCCTCTCCCTGGGTCTCCCTGCAGTCTTCGGGAGGTTCTCTGACTTCTTGGAGAAGACAAGTTGACTAGGAGCTGCCCCAGCCTTTCTGTTATGAAAACACACAAAGATTCTTTTTGGTTGCCCATCTGGAGCTTCATTTTCCTACTCCCAGTCTTCAGGTGCTTAATCTGGCTTCACTCCCCTGTTTATAGCTGTCACCAACTCTCAGTTCTTCGGGGTTTCCTGCTAAGAATGGATACAAATGAGGCAAAGTCTTCCAGCTTTCCCTTCCTGTAACCTGAAGACAATGCCCAGGTTTTTTGTGGGCACTGCCAGTCACAAGGGGCAAGAGGCAGGCTACAATAAAAAAACAATCCTGGGGAAGTTGAAGTTGTAAGACTTGCTTAGTCATGTACTCTGAGTTCCTGTTCTAGGTTCCTGCTTTGCTGGAGTAGTAGATTGCTACTGGATTATGTGCACCTGCCCCATCTCTTCTAACCATTCTCTTATCCAATGGCCAGTGGCTGAGCTCACTAAACACACCTCTTCCCCTAGTTTGGTTCAGAAGGTGCCCTCGGAGCCCTTTGCAAATGGATAATCTGCATATCTGAGACCCTCCCCCAACTGCTGTTGATAGAAATGGCCTCATTGGAGTATTTCCTTTCTTAATTTTGATAAAGGCACTAGGAAATCCACAAGCCATTTTGAGTTCGTCTCACAGAAAACATTCATCTTTCATCCTCTCACTTTTACTTACTATAGCCAATCATTCGTTAGGATTAATTTTCTTAAAACCAATTACAGAAAGATATTTAATACGGATGATCACATCATAGATAATAATTCATTCTAACATATTTCAGTTTAAAACCATATGATAAATACAGATATATATATATATTTTTACATAGAATTTTGAAAATATTACTGCATTTTTACTAACTAGTGTTTAGAGATTAGAGTTACTCAGAATCCAATATAGTTCAACTCGATGCATATTTTAAATTCTTTTCCTGATTTTATTTAAGGAATGAGTAATATTTACAAGGGCCCCGCTGTGGTTTATTAAGTCTGTCCCAGAGTCTCCGCTCCCAGCCAGACTGAAAGTGTAGAGATGAGTTCTTGCAGGTGTGCACTCCAGGGCCTTGGGAGGTGCGGAGCACACCGGGGGGTTTAGACATAATCGTGGTGGTGGATAGAGCCTGATATATTCCTTGATCTCAAGACACTCACTGTCAGTTATGGTCAGTGTGGGCTGTGTGATTGTTGCATAACAACTATAATATGTACCGCAGGGCATAGTATCACCTAGGGTAGAATGTGAAGAGTGCTTTGGGAGCATGAGCACCATGGCGTGGAAGCGCCCTGAGGGGAGACGGTTTCTGGTTGAGGGGGTGTGGGGGAGGGGTTGCGGGTAGAGGGACATTAGCAGAGATGGAGGAGATGGTTTGGGATGGTCGCCCGTTAGAAGTGACATTTAAGATGATCTTCAAGATGGGTAGTGTTTACACAGGAACACATAAGGAAAGGGAAGACCATAAGCAAGGGCATGGTGAAAAAGGTTTGGGGGAGTGGGTAGCCAGCCTGACGGGGGCACGCATGCGTGCGAAGAGTCACGGGGAGGTGGTATCAGATAATTCAGGAATGGAGTTAAATGTCATATTTTTTAGACTGGCTAGTGTAGGCATTAAATATTTTTTTTTAAGTGTGGTTGGAATGAAATAAAAACTTATCCTTAGGAAAGTACTGTGTAGATTGAAGTTTTCATTTGAAGAGTGAGCACACCAATTTGGAGGTGATTGGAATAGTTCAAGAGAGTTAAAATACAACTTAATAAATCATTTAGGACTTGCTTTTTGAAATCATGATCATTTCATGGTTGTAAAGAAGATTTTGTTCCAAAAATGATTAGTGGAGAAAGAAATAGTTTGGAAATTAAAGGACAATACTCTGTCACTGATGTGCTAAGTAAACTTAACAAATATCTTTTAAACTCAGTGCTCTGTTTCCCATCTGTAAAGTGGGCATTATAACTAGCTAACTTCCATCAAAGAGTCTGCTAGTGATACAATGAAGACTGAGTGATATGAAAAGTAAAACACCTCATATATGTGTAAAATGTTATTTACTTGAAATGTTTTTCTAGTAAAATTATTTGATTTGGATAAGACAAAGTCAGAAGAAAATTTCCTATAGCTATTAGATGAGATTAAAATTATTATAATGTGTTTATATTTATTAATAGGTGCTTTATATTGGATACTGAACAAATCTTTAAAAATTATTTTATTGTAGTAAGAACACTTAACATGAATTCTATCCTCTTAAATTCTAAGTATATAATATATTGTTGTTGACCGTATGTACAATATTGGACAGTAGATCTCTAAAGCTTATTCATCTTAGCACCAACTTCATGAGTATTGAATAATAACTTCCATTTCCCCTCCTCCCCAGGCCCTGGAAACTACCATGCCAGTCTTTGATTTTATGAATTTGACTATTTTAGATATCTCTTTCAAGTAGAACCGTGCAGAACTTGTGTTTCTATGACTGGCTTATTTCACTTAACATAATATCCTCCAGGTCCATCCATGTTGTTGCATATTACAGCATTCACTTCTTTTTAAGGCTGAATACTATTTCATTGTGTGCATATACCACACTTATCCACTCATCTGTTGATGGACGTTTAGGTTGTTTCCACATTAAACAATTTTGAATAGTGCTGCAATGAACATGGGAGGGCTAATATCTCTTCCAGGTCTGGACTTCGGTTCTTTTGGGTGTGTGACCAGAAGTGGGATTGCTGGGTCATCTGGCAGTTCTATTTTAAATTTTTTGAAGAACCTTTACCCTCCCTTGCATAATAGCAGCATCATTTTACATTCTCATAAGAGTGTGCGAGGGTTCCAGTTTCCTTGCATCCTTACCAACACTTGCTGTGTTTTGTGTTTTTGATAGTAGCCATCCAGACAGGTGTGAGCAATATCTCGCTGTGGTCTTGATTAATCATAATGAGCATTTATTCATATATCTGTTGGCCCTTTGTATGTCTTCTTTGGAGAAATGTCGATCCAAGTCCTTAGGCTATTTTTTAATTAGATTATTAGTTTTTCTGTTATTGCATTAGATGAGTTCCTTATGTATTTTGGAGACTAACCCCTTATCAGATATGTGGCGTGCAAATATTTTCTCCCATTCTGTAGGTTGTCTTTTCACTCTGTTGTTTCTTGTGCTATGCAGACTATTTTTAGTTTGATGTCGTTCCACTTGCTTATTTTGTTTTTGTTGCTTGTGCTTTTGCTGTAATATCCATGAAATCATTGCCAAGCCCATGACGTCATGAGGCTTTTCTTCTATGTTTTCTTCTAGGAGTCTTATAGTTTCAGGCCTTACATTGAATTCTTTAATACATTTTTAGTTTATTTTGTGTGCTGTGTAAGATAGTGTCTAAAGTCATTTTTTTTTTTACATGTGGATATCCAATTTTCCCAACATCATTTGTTGAAGAGACCATACTTTACCCACTGCATTTTCTTGACACCCTTGTTGATTAGTTGACTATACATGTGTGGATTTATTTAGAACTCTAAGTCCTATTGGTCTGCATATCTGTTTTTATGTAATATCATACTGTTTTGATTACTGTAGTTTTGTAATATATTTGAAATCAGGATGTTTTATTCCTCCGGCTTTGTTCAAATTGTTGAAGCTCCATTTCCCTCACTCATGGAATGAAGACATTGGACTAGGGAGCTGTATGGTCCCTGGGGCCATACCACTATATGATTCTACAGATCTTGCTTTCAGCAATCTCCATTTAGAACAGTGAGTTGAGATACTGATATCAATACAATGAAACCCATAGGTATATATGCTAGGAATAAAAGACAGACATGTCATCATTTTATCGATTTTATGACTCCAGTTGGGGGAGGGGGAGACTGATATCTCTTGCAGTGGCCTAAAGTGCTTTATACTATGGGAACGGGGGTACTGAATTCAGCGATTTAAGGATAGAGGGAAGAAGTCACATCACGCTTTCTCTTTTCCTCTTTTTTCTTCTCCTCTAAGGGGAAATAAAAGGCAAAGATACCAATAAAAAAAAAAAGAAAGAAAAGGCAAAGACTTATTGGGATTGAGGTTTGGGGGTAAAGCCCAACACACTAAGTAATCTAATTTCAGTTACAATAGATCTCAAATGATGATACTATAGTCCTGAGACTGTTTCATGATGGACAATGCCTGGCCTTTGCATTTTAAGAGAGAAGTAAGTACAGGGAGAGGGTTGACATAGTATTCAGCATGAAGAACATTGCTCATGCTGGTTTGTTGGTCTATTTCTCTAGATCGTTTAGGCTTCACAAACCAAAAAACTTCAAATCTAGTTTGTGAAGAAAAGGATTCATAGGAGAATGTTTTCTAGGAAAGGAAAAAGCAGAAAGCAAAGGTCTCTTGCTTACCATGGCATACAAGTTGCATAAGCAATATTAATGTAGCTGAGTAATAATATTTCAGAGCAGTTCACAAATTATTCATGTTCAGACTATGTAGGCCCCTTGCTTCACTTCCTTCTCACCAGCTGGATTCTATCCATTTTACTCCTCCCTCGTCACTTGGAATACAAGCGAAATTTAAATATGCCAATTTTCTGCTTGTTAGCAGCCATGGCGATACGTTCGGCAGGGAAAGGGGTTCATACTGTTCAACAGAAGGAGGTTTTTGGATTGTCCGAGGCTTTAATTTGTTGATGGGATTCCTAGAATCCACTACCGCTGATATTTGAGAATTGAGTACATTAGACAAGTTCGTAGGTTTACAAAAGCATAGTTAACAAGGGCTGCGCTTGATTTTCTTATCCAGCTCTTTAGTTCTAAATTTATTGCCAATTTTATTTATCAGACTTATTCTCAGAGGAGTGGTATTTGCTATGGCCACAAGGAAACATCTGTGAGCTTAAACCTTAGAGGCAGAAAGCCAGTTAGAACATTTGGCATATGAAGCTAAGTTGCAGAAGAAAAAAATTAATCAAGGCAGTCCTTAAAATTATTAGGAAGGCAACTAAAAAAATGTCTTATCAGAGACAAACTGAAGTCCTGAGTTCATGTTAATGAAGAAATGTCAGAATCTACAATGAATCAACTAGGAGTGTCATATGGCAAGTTTGGATGCTGATGTCAATCTCTGCTGCTAGGATTTATGGTAGGTTATATAATAGAACCCGAGTTCTAAAGGATCAAAGAAAAATGCTGGCTCCTTCTTCGTCCATTCTTTTAGGTCAAGCCTATCCAGCAAGAAGCCAAGTGGAGAGTTGAGAAATTATCTGAAGCGGGTAGTAGAGACAGCCAAAACCAGATAATACAGAACCAGAAAGTCACTATGGAGGGAAAATGTGGACTGAAAATAGAAGGGATGAGGGGAAAATGCCAAACAATTTGGTCGGTGTCCAGTCTAACTTCACTGGATAACAGCCAATTCCTTACTTTGTGTAATTACTCGGAATGAGCCTAAAAGACTGGGGTTGGAACAAAAAAGAGGATGAGTTCACTACCAAGGTTGTTGCCTGTTTGTGCAAAATTTCTCTGTATCTGGATCACTGTGACGTGTTGAATTCTGAGTATTTCCGGGAATTGGATTTTGCTATTTTAGATTGCTGAGCTGAGATGATTGAGGAAGCCCATATCATCTGTAGACTCACATGGAGAACAATTTTCTTTCATAGATTAATTGAATGTCATAGTTAATTAGCCTTTTTAACCCCACAGCGTACACTTATAAATTTTCCATTGAAAATGGTGATTCTTTCCTACCTTTATCGTTTTGTCGTGTGGCAATTTCTATATCATCTTGATTTTAGTAGAATATAATCGATGAAGTATATGAGCCCCGTAGAATAGGATTAGCATTACTTTTAGTTAAAAAAGCAACCAAAATCTCAGATCAATGTGGTATTTTTTTTCTTCTATTTGATATGGAAATCATAAACTACTTTCTTGGAGCAGATTCTTCCTAGACCTAAAATACAGTTATGAGTCCATGGGCCCCTGTAAATCTGATATGTGTACCTGCTGGTCCTCAAGACTCCTTAATTCTATTTATTGTTTTTTTAATTGAAAATTAAAAATTAATTGTAATTAAAAAAATAGTCATGGTAGTGTTTCAGATGGAAAAAACAAAGTTAAGTTAAACAAGTATTTTTTCACTCTATCATGTCTTGTATATTTGAAGCCATTAGATAGTATTTTGCAAACAAACAAACAAACAAATAACCCAGGACCTTTTTAAATATCTCAGGCTGATGTTTTTTAAACATAGTGAAAATTGCCCGTGAAATATTCTTGAAGCACTCCAAGGGAGTCTATTGGAAATGTATTATAATCAAGTAAAAATTTAAGAATAATTTTACATCCAAGTAAGTATTAAGAAAGTTGTTTTACAAGTAATAGGATAAAGGTGTGTGTTAAATGGCATTTGTTAAATCCCTTACTTGCTCTGTGAACTGACTGCTTTTCCCAGTGTATAGCCATGTCTGAATCTCTGTGGTAAACCCGTACCACACAGCCATGGCAACTCGGATGCTGAACATGTGTTTGGAGATATTGAGGTTCAGGGCTTTTTTCTCTAATAGCAAAGCCAGTCTTCAGAAATGGAAGTCATCCTAGGGTCCCGAGTCGATATAGTGGACGGTGGCCTCTGCATTCTGCATAAATGCTTGCTACTGGGCCAGTGGTAATTAGCGGACGCCCTACTTAGCTTTGTAAAATAATATGATCGGGGGATTTGAGCTGAACAGACAAGTGAAACATTGAGTTTTCAGTGCCTAGTGCTCAGTGAGACTGCTTTTATCCTTCTCCACCTTGTTTTATGTAAGTGAGGAATCAAATCAGCTTTAATTAAGGAAGTTGTTAGACACTACCTATACCACCTTTTGCTCTCTCTTAAAAACAAAAATGAAGAGGAAAGCTAGGAAGACTTAAGCATAAAACTTCTCCACATTGCCTGGGACTGTTGTACCAAATCTTAGCCTAGCTCTTTTTGAGAAAGGATGTAGATATTAATCTGAAGTTTGAATCACCACCGAGGTATGTGTGAACATACTAGTTTCCTCTTTCTCCTGACTGCTGCTTCCACAAATACTTAAGACCTAATTTGGCCATTTGGTTTGGAGAATAATTTTTCATTTAATTTCTGTGATTATTAAGCCTGTATAGCCAGGGACTTCGCAATATGCCTAGTATCTGGTGACCGCTCCATGTGTGCTTCTCGAATTGAAGTGAAGGATATAATCTGTGAGCTATGACCACGTAAAACAATCCCCTCCATAAACCGTATGTAGTTCGAGTTTCTTTACGTGTCATCAGGGAGGTTGGTGAATCTACCTACAATACTTAATTGCACATTCTACATACAAAAAACCTAAACTATTTTTTTCTCATTTATCTTTTTAAAAATTCTATTTGTTTACATTAGTCTCAAGTATACAGTACATGGGTCAGACATCTAGATAGTTCATAAAACAGGCCCCTCAATCGCATCCTCCCTCCCCTGGTCCTCCACCTAGCCATCATATTAATGCTGACTGCATTCCCTATGTCGTGCTCCCCATCCCCGTGACCAACTGTCAACTACTATTTTGTACTTCTTGAACCAAACTGTCTTTTAAAAGCTCTTTTACCTCATGCTTTCCCCTCTCAGTGCTTTACTATAGCTGCTAGCAAGTGAAAATATTTTCTGATTTGAATTTCTAAACCACCTTCTTTTCTTGCTAATGTGTGGTGCTGACAAGCAGCAAAATTTGAGTGCGCGTTTAATTTAAACCTAAAATAGGAGAACATCTTCAGAATATAGACTTGTATATTCAGTTACCTACCTAAAAATAGAGACACAATTCTTACATTTTCAATCAGTGAGAAACATTTCTATTGAATTTAATTATTCAAAGTGACAGTGGAAGTTTAACGAGGAGAAAAAAGCCTCTTAGGTGGACAAGTAGCCATTTTATTTGTATTTGTGATCATCATGTAGTCACATCATATTTTATTTAAAATTTAAAAGAGAAAATAACTTACCGACCTTCAAGTCTATTTCTTATTTCCTCCATAGAACACTTCTAAACTAGTTAGCAAACCTCTTGAGAAGCCATGGATATGTTGCAAATAAAGTACAAGTTGTCATCCTTACCTAGAAGCCAACTTGAGAGGCTGTGTATTTATTTAGCAGTTTGCAAATCCAGTACAAGGTATGTAATATAAATGATTAAAAGCCCCTCTGATTTGTAAATACCATGCTACCCTTCAAAATGTTCAAAAGCACAGGACATCAGAGTCAACCGAGTAAAACCATAAGGTTTGTATTTATGTGACCCGCCCAAATTGCAAGGGATGCGGGCTGTGGCATGGGACACACATGGTCTGTCTGCCTGTCAGCCAGAGATGCAGTGGCCTAAGCCTGGTGTCACTAGGGACCAGATTGGCATATACTGCTCAGTGTGGTAACTTGCTCATTGCAGAGCTGGCCTGTTTAGTGAAGCATTTCAGGAAAATTTCTGCTGGCCCTTGTCCACCTGCTGTATAGGAAATGGACTTTACTTAGTGTCTAATCAAAGTGTTAAATAATCTTACCAGTGCCCGGCTTTGCCACTGTCCTCAAAAGTGCAGCGAGGTTGGTCCAGGGAGTCTTCTCAGGGTGGAGCTGTGCAACTGGTCTTGGGAACTCAGAACCCGCAGTCTTTGCCTGGGCACACTGGCGGCAGGCTGTTTAGGGGCGCCCAAAGGAACTCCTCCGGCGCAGGAAGTTTAAACAGCTATCACTCTAACCCTTGTGTTCAGAGTCTGAGTGGCTGTGGGTGAGCCCTCATGTAAATCACAGAACTGCGAACAGGGTGAACTGACGTAGCTTCTTCCTTTCAAGAAGACGGTGCCTATAGTTATTTGCCAGCTCAATGAAGACAGCTAGCTAGTTTGGAGAGCAAGGAGAAAGGCAATAGCAAAAAGAGGAAGGAAGGAAGATGTTTTTTTACTGAATGAATGAGTCCTTTACCCAACTGAGGCTGAAGAAAGTAAAATAAATAGAAACCACTAGTTTTTCAATATGCTAACTCCTTTCTTGCTTTTTGTGTTTCTATGCACTTGTCAGTCTTTGAGTGGTCTTATATCTGAAGCTGATTATTCCAAAAGGATGTGCAATTGCTGGGACTTTGAAAGAGGTCTAAAACAAAGCCATAGTGATTCTAGATGCCATTGAACTTGTTGTGTATCTATCTGAATAACTATGTCACTTAGGTATAATGCCGGTCATATTCCCCTATTTTTATTGCTTTTTCATTTACTAATAACATATAGCATCAGTGTTATTCAACTCATAGAGGTATTTGACTCTATTGTATTGTATGTTGGTCTTACATAAAAAGAATCTAAAGACTAAAGAATAAAATACATAAAATACTTGTTAGTAGGTTACTGTAATGCCCATATATGGGATTGTTCTCCAACTTTCTTTTCTTCCTTCCTTCTTTCCTTCCTCCTTCCCTTCCCTCCTTTCTTTCCTTCCTCTCTCTCTCTCTCCGCCTTTTCTTTCTGATCCAACTCTCAAATTATAAAAATCAATTATTTAAAGTTCTGTTTCTCTTATGATCTATTTTGCTTGTCCCTGGAGTCAGTTCTGTCAAGTAATACAATGACAGTAATGTGATCTCTACACTTATTGACCACATTTTCTGCTGGCCATGGTGCTTTGCACCTGAGAATAACTTCTATAGTCACCACGACAACTCCAAGCATGGCTATTGTTATATCCACTTTTTAGAGAAGCAAATTAAGGCCTAGGGAAATCAAATAATTTGCTAAAGACTATTCAGTCTTTAGCAAATTATAAGAAGATTTCAACTTAGAACAGTTACCCAAGATTTTAGCTACTCTCAATATGGGTTTGCAGGTTATGTTTGCAGGTAAAGGGCTTAGATGCTGAAGGAAATATGGAAACAATATAAAAAGGAAAAGTCTTCTTCTTTGAGAAGCTTATAATCCATGGAAGGTGGAGCACGAATAGCCGCTTTAAAATATTTGTTTCCCCACTTCATGGAACAAATTGTTATGAATTTCTTTTTACTGTCTAGAACTCATCCACTCAAGATATTAACTCTGAGGCTCAGATTTTATAGTGTGTGGACAGTGCCTTTTCTATTTTTCATCATCGTATGAGTACATTTACCTACTTGTAAATGACAACTAATAGAGTTGACTAATTATATCTGGATCAGTTTTGCTTAGCAAAAAGACAGCAGGCCAGGATTGACTGACCAGTATCTTCATTTATTAAGTTTAATTCCCATTCTGACTTCTCTCCCACTAGTGAAAACGTGTCATCAGATCTGATCCCAAGACAGAGATATGAAGGGGTCCTTTAACCAGTAAACCATAGTCATACCATCAGGTTTGCTTTGGTAATTATGTTTGACATAGATTAATGACAAACATTATTTTGGGGTCCCTGGGCACATATAAGCTAAAGATGGCAAAAGATGACTCAGAGGTATAAAGACTGGCAGAGAGAAGGATGATCCACAAAATTGGTAAATCACACATGGAAAACCAAGAACTGAATACAATATAACAATGCATTCATTTCCACTAATAAATAAGCTCCCATTATGTTCTCTTCACTCTCTATTTGGGTCAAATTACTTCTTTGGTGTATTTCCATTCTTACTGGTACTTATTTGCTGTGATTTCTCCCAGTTTTGACTCTATCTTGTGGCTTTAATCTTGTCTCTAAGTAAATTGCAACCCAGTAAATATATTCCAGTATTGTTTATTATAATTCTTGCCTTTATGCCAGGTACCAAGAGAAGGGACTTCTTTTATTAATTTATCTATCTGGATATGTGCCAACAGCAGCCCTAATACACACTTTGATTATAGTTGGTTAAGTCCAAAAGATTCGGTTTCGTTCAATCAATTCATTTTGCCCTGTCTCCATAACAGTGCCACATTGCTAATTATAGTAGTTTTCTATTCATATTGTTGACCTGACACATAGTAGCAAATAAGATGAACCAGAATTTTCTGTCTAGTCTGAAGGTATATCTATCAACAACAATATATTCTTATAAAAAGTAAAAATTTTAGTCATCTGCAAGTTTGGGTTCCATGATGTCCAAAGGAGCTGGGCACCAGAAGCTAGAAACAGCCGCGGACACTCACGCACAAATCTGTGTCTAATGTTTCTTCCTATTACAACATTCAGCCATTGTTTTGGCATCTATTTAAATGATAATATGTTATTGACTGACAAAGTATAAATAACATTTTGTTACTAGTTGAATATTGGAAAAATTTTCAAAATAGTTTTATGATCTTTACTTGGTTCAAGCATGCTGAACACATTTCTTCTAATTGTTTTGGCAATGAGGGAGATTGGCTAGAGTGTTTTTTAAAAAATCCACCCATGTTTCCGTTAATCTTTCTTCAGTCCCACTGGGCCATGGGAACAAGACGTAGTGGGAATCTAGGTCGCATCAACGAGGAAGCAAAAGTCCTTCCAAGGGTTGAGTGGAGATGGAGGTGGGAGGAAGAAACATGCCTCTGACAGTTGATATTGGTCTCGTTGGCCAGTTGGGTCGTCTCGGAGAAGATTTTCTGGAATAGGAACAAAGCTCACTGGTCATCCTTGCGGTGCCCTGAGACTTCATCAGCTCCCTTCGCTGCAGGCTCATTTGCCTTCCACACCAGTGTCTTCGCCTTGCACTTCAGCCGATGTTCTTTCTACCCAGGAGGAGAACCAAGAGAGAGGATGGAGAAAGTGTTTCTGATTTTGAGGCCTCAGACCAAAACTATAAAAATCTGCTCTGACTGGACATCTGCATAAATGAATAATTTGAACGTTGTTCAGTAGCGGTAATATAAGAAAACCCGGCTCTGCTGGTTTTCACAGGAAGGCTTTCCGTGCAGCCTCTCTGAGAACTGCCTGGATTTGTCCTCACAACTTGAGGACTTAAAGGGTTCCAGGGTTTGTATGATACTTGAGGGACAGTTTGTGAATCTAGGCTGTTCTGAGCTTCAGTTTTTATCTGGATGATGCAGACACAGGTTGATGTGGCTGAGTGCCTTGGCACTGCTTTCTAAAGCTGAAGGAGCATTGGAGGAAGGTTATGCTTTGTAACATTGAATTGTCCAGAAGTGGCCACTTTTCACTATTCCATTCCATTCCATTCCATTCCATTCCATTCCATTCCATTCCATTCCATTCCATTCCATTCCATTCCATTATTAGTTTTAAGTATACAGTGCACTGGTTGGACATTTATATGGTTTATGAAACGAGCCCCCTGATTGCTCTTTTCTCCTCTGGCTCTCTACCCAACCCTTACATTGATGCGTGGCTTAAGGAATGCAGTCAGTATTCTTCACTTTTAAATCAATTCTTTACCTTATGCTTTCATTTAAAAATAGTTCTGTTTTACATAGAATGCATGCTAATTTTAACATATTTTGAAGAGAAAAGAATAAAGATGTAAATAGAAATCACCTACATGTTCACCAGCCATAGATATCGATAATAATATTTTATTTTAGCCTTTTGCTTAGTATGTATGTATGTGTGTGTATATGTATATGCATTTATTTATATATATTTATGTATTAAATAAAATAAAAAATCCCCACAATATATGTTAACAAAAACTCAAAACACAGCACAATTTTCATATACACATGCTTACACGAATTATGTAGTTTGCAAATGAAAATTGTATCTTGGATTTTTGTTAACATTATATATATGTTATATATGTATATATGTATAATAACATATATGCATAATATCACACATATGTATATGTACACGCACATACATACAAGTATTTATTTTGCAAGCTGAAATTATGTGGTATATGATAGAATTTATTTAACACTAGAATTTATTTATGTAGGTATTTTAACAAGCATTGTTGTTCACATCTCTGTTTATTTCCTTATAAATAATTCCTAAAAGTGGAAATATGGTGTCAAGGGGGAAAAGCCACCTTTAAAGTTCTTGAGAGTGGTTATTAACAGATTTCCCTAATTTCCTTTGAAAACATTGTTATTTTGTAGGAACTCTCTTTAAAGTTTCCCAGCAAAAATTGTACACAATCTTATCTAGAAATCAGCTCATTATTTCATTTGGCTAAGTCAACTCTGGTCCTTGTCCATTAACTTGTTCTATTATTGATTATTTCATTAATATAATGGACAGAATTTTATTTTCTCTATATTTTTTTCATTGTGCCATGTTCTATTATGGGATAGCCCTTTTTATCTTTCTTCTTCCCTTCTTTCCGTTTTTCTTTTTATTTTGCCTGTGCCTTTTCAGAGAAACCAATGAATGTAGCTTGATGTGTTTCTTTGCTCCTATCTCCAGGCTCGCACACCCCTGTACAAACACATACACTGAAATACAGGGAATGGACCCTAATTATCTTAAAATATGGGATCAGACTTTATGTACAGTATGTAAATGCGTGTGTGTGTTATTCCATATCTTGGTTTTCTCACTTTGAAATATATCTTGGAGATTCTGAGAAAGATAGATCTATCTTATTTTTTTCAACACTTGTACAAGGTATAAATTTGCTAAAATTTATTTGTTTTTGGCTAAGCATTCTGTCCTGAGAAGTTTTCAACACATAAAAAAGTGCTGTCACTACAAATATTTGTAGACACATATTCTTAGCTATTGGTGGTTTTATTTTTATGGTTTACTTTTAGAAGTAGAGTTACTGATTCAAAGAGTACACATATTTTTAAATTTTAATGAATTTTCCCACTTTAATTTCTAAAAATAGTAAATCACATTACCCCTAGTGATATTTGAGAATATCATTTCCAATGCCCTTCTAATTCTCCAATGTGTAATTTTTGCTAGTCTATTGAGTAGGCATTATTAATTTAGTTTTAATTTTCTTGACTTTTAATGAGGTTGAGTATCTGTTCATATTATTATCATTCCTTTAGATTTCCTTATCTGTCAATTACCTGTCCCATTTCCCTACATGTAGTTGCTTTTTTCTTATTAATTTGTAAAAGTTCTTTGCATGTTATAGATTTTTTTTGTCATATTAGTTGTTCTGTCTTTCCCATTGATAATTTATTCTTTGATTTTGTTTTTCTAATTTTCTGCCACAAAATTTAAAGAATAGTCTTATGATATTACATCTCCATCTCTTCCTTTATAGAATCTGGGTTTCCTGTCTTACTTTAAAATGTCTTCCCATCTGGGTGGCTCCATAGCATAGTGGTTAGCATGTCATGCACCAGGTGGAGCCATGACCATATCCCCGGTTTGCCACGCCCCGTGAGTTCTCCCTGAGTTCCTTGCGTGAGGGAGTGGGAGGAGACGCCCTGCCTCAGAGATCCACTTCTTAAGGGGAAATGGCAACATCCACAGGTCAGGGGTGGAAGGGAGAAGGGGGTAAAAGGGGGGGGGTGGGAAATTAAAGAGGGGGAAAAAAGGTCTTCTCATTTATTTTATGAACTTTTTTTATAACTTAATTTCTAATTTCTGTTTTTTCTATTTGTAATATTTTAGGGTTTTTCCCCCCACTGGAAATTTATTTTTCTATAAAGGTAGAGTGCCTAACTATATTTTCTTTTAGATGATAGCCAATTATTTAAGCATCACATGTTCAATAAACTGTCTTTTGTCTAGTAAATTCAATTTCCACGTATACTAGTATCTAGTGTTTTATTCTTTCCACTAGTCCACTGATTATTTATCTATTTTCAGGCTTGAACATGTTTCTTTGAGTATAATAGCTGTGTAGGGTATTTTAATGTCCGGGAAGTCGATGCTGTCCACTAATCATTATTCTTCTAAATTTTGGTCTAGACTTCTATGTGAATTTAAAGGAATTTTATTTAAAAATAATTGAACAAATAAGAACAAAGCATGTTAGGTTTACAGTTGTAATGAACTCAAAATGTATGTTCTAATTTTTAGCAGTTTGACAGTTTTGTGGTCTTTACATTTGTCAAGATGTTGGTATTAGTTTTTTCCATAGCATTCTTTTTCATATCGTTCTCATATCTTTCTTGTTACATCTCCTTTTAAAATAAAGTAATCCAGTAGGATGAATAAAACTAGAAAAAAATATCTGAAACCATTAACATAGTGACCCTGGTGGTAGGATTATGAATGAATTATTTTTACTTCTTTCATTTTTCCATATTTTTCAACTTTTCCATATTGATCATGTATTATTTTTATAATGGGAAAAAAGTTAATAAAATTTGTTTTTTAAATGAAATGGGAAAAATAGTGGAATGAGAAATTATATATGCAATAGTTTCACATGAAATTCTACTGTTCTCTTTATAGATCAGACAGGGATTCTCAAGGACATAAGATGGTGGGACATAGGGAAAGGCTATTTGTTAGTGTTTTATGTGCAGTTTCAGAAAGAATTTTCTTTATTAGTCACCATTTTAACCATAGCACCTAGCTAGTATCTAGAAGCACTCTGAACACTTAATGAATGTCATAAAACATAACCAAATGAAATACTTTTTATTTGGAAAACAAACCAAAGAGCTGTTGTTTTCATAATAAGATGTGAGACCATGAAATCTAACAGAAATATCTTGTTGGTTGGTGAGAGTACACAAAAGATGCACCTTCTTTTCTATGAATCAATAATAAGAAGCTGTACCGAGGAAGCCAATTCTCTCCGGAGGGTTTCATCTGGAGAGGAGAATGAGATCCATCTATTTACACAAAGGACGAGGAACATAGTATTGAATTACAGTTGAGTCACATCTTGTCATCTTTGCATTTCTGCACCTAGCACAGAGACAGCATTTAGGAAGAAAAGGAGTATTGGAAGTTGAAAAAAAATATTGGCTTATTTTTGGTGACTTAAAGAATTGAGTATTATTAGGCTTCTCACTTTAAAAACATGCATGAGAATTCTGCATTTCCACCTATTACTAAGATATTATACTAGTGAGAAAAATTACACAAGGATCGGGAGAGGAAAATCACATCCGTCTTTGCCGGTGGGCTGATGTGGAGGTGACGGAGTGGCTTTATTATCTAAAGGACTGAAAAATAGGTTATGGTGCCCCAAGGGAGTCCTTGTTACTTGCTAACAATTAATGTGTCTGTTTAAATCATGCAGTTCTATTGGACCTTAAAAATACATTTCGGTCAGTTTCAATTGCAGCAGGAGAAAAGAATTGCTGAGGAGAGAAGAATGCTGCTCACTGCTTCGTTGGAAGGTTTTAGCCTCATTCCATCTCTTTCCAGATGAGTCCACTTTGCAGTTCTTCCCCTCCTCTTTCTCATCGTACCATTTTACCCCATCTTTTTCTTATCTTAGCTCTTCTTTCCTTCCCTCACCTTTGCAGGTCAGAGAAACAGCCCGAATGAGGAAGAGGTTGGGAAGGAAGTAAAGAACCCCGATCCTGCTAATTCTTCTTTCTCTGTCACCTCCCTTTCATCAAGCTCTGCCTTCTTCCGCAATCCTAGATCCAATCCAGTTTATGTCAATCACTCATTCATATGTTCAAAAACATGGAGCTCCTGCTACGATGTTTTGAACATATGATGAGTGATTGATATAAACGGAGAGGTGGGGTTCTGGGTGCTCATCTGCAGCAGAGAATGACATAGATGAGGACTTTGCTTTTATGGCACTTACATCTTATGGGGGAGGGGGACAGAAGCTTATCAAGCAGTTATAGATGCAGAAGGTGGTGGGTGCTCTGATAAACACGAGAAGAGGTGGATGGGCTGTTGGTGTGGAGGGCAGGTAAAACAGGACAGATAAGCTAAGCTTCCTTGAGAAGGGAGCATTTGAGCAGAGACATGAACGAGGTGAGGACGTGAGACATTGGATCTCCAGGGAAGAAATTTCCAGATAGAAGGGAGAAACAGTGCCATCTTGAGAAGTACTCCTCGTAGGAGGAGGACAGTGTGCTTGGAGCCCAATATGGGAGAGAAAGTCAGGGGGTCAAGGCGGCTGGGGTCGGGCAAACTGCTTTTCAGTTGGGAGAGTTCAAAGGGTAATTAATGCTTTGGATAAATTTAAAGAAAACTTTCTCAAATTTGTTTTCATACTATAAGACTCACTTTCCTGTGAAAACTCAGTTGGCAAGTGGACTGCTATATGGTTAACCTTCCCCCAGAACTTTAGGTAAATTTTGATTTTTAAACTTCTCTTCCTTTTTTATTCACCAATAGAAGAGTTATAAGGGAGCCACAGAAAATTAAAGCAGAGTTCTCCCAGAGGTACTGAGATAGAAATACATACAACTTAACTACCAAGTACATTCATGTGTTTCTCTTTAATGTGTCAGGTACTTGCTTTAGGATTTGTGATTGCTTAGAAACGTGACTCTACTAGTTACATGACTCAACTAGTAGCTTTCAGAGAGAACGTAAGGCCAAATCCTAGCTGTTTGCAAACACAAAGAAGTGGATGTAGGTGCATTGATGTTCATCAGGAGGACAAAGGTCAGGTTGGAGGTGAGCATGGAAGAAAGAGGTGACAAGAAATATGTTTGGGTAATAAAGTAGGATTTGGCACGACTGAGAATTGCAAGTGGTTAATCATGGCTGGAGTGCAGGGGTCTGTAGAGAACCTGGTAGGAAACAGCTCACTCAGGGGCTTGCCATGACCTGACAGGCGACCACAACCAAAATAACAAAAAGCAGATATGAGTCTAGAAGGAGCACTCTGGCTGGATAGAATTTCGAAGCGTGATGGAGTGGATAATTGATGGAGCAAGATTCCTGGGGAGAAATAGAAGATTGAGCCATTTAAGTACATCTGCTGATACTTTTAAAAAATAAAATTTTAGGTAGCAGAATCAGGACAGACCCACCAACTCTTTGGGAAGGACGGGACTAAAATGTTTGGCAAGGAAGATGCTAAAGGCTTTCACTCACTCAACATCTCTGCACTGAGTGTCTGCTCGGCCTTAGGCGGCATGCCTGATGCTGTGAGAATAAGTCACTGTGCAAGGTGCTTGCAAGACAAAGTTGCTGGCTTCTTCACAGAGCGTCTGCTTAACAGACTCATCAGTTTAGAGCTGCAAGTATAGGTTTTTGGTATATCCACGTTAACAGGAACTCGCTTTTGTTCAAAAGCCATTTATTTATCCAATCAATATTTGCTGCATAAACATACATGGCATTGTAGTAGATTCTCAGGGAGCAAGCTGGACGTGCCAAGGATGTTTCATTTTATTTGAAGTAATTGCAGACGTGTAAACCAGTCAAGTCATGCAAGGCAAAGTATGGCTTACTCTTCCAAAGATAGTGACACATTAATTCTTAAGAGATTAACCTGCCCTGGAGGCATTGGGAGAGTCTTGTTCAGGAGGTAGATTATAATCAGGACCTGGGAAAACAGGTGAGTATGACTGAGGCAGAGAGAGAGATATCTGAGTGGGTGGTAATAGCCCCTGAGCGAGGGATGGGTGGCTTTGGGGTGAGCACAGTATGTTAGGGGACTGGGGCCGGGGAGGAGAGGGGCTTGAGCTGGAGCAGCTACACATGCTCTGATTGTGGATACTGGGGCAGACCTGCCTGCTGTGATGTGTTGGCTTCTCTCTGTAGGAGGCAGACAGCTGTTAGAGCTCCTCATACAGAGCAGTGACACATTGAAAGCCAGGATTCTCACTGACAAGTCCTCGCGTATAGAGTGGGTTAGATGGGGGAAGAGCCTGGGAGGGGAAAGAGGCAGGGGGCAATGCGGAGAAAAAGGCAGATAGGAGTGAAGATTAGAAGAAGAGGGAAAAGCCGACCAAAGCTCCGTCTGCGTGTGGAAAAGCTGGAGCCTTTGGTAGAAAAGAGAAAGTGAGAAAATGCAAACCAACACAGCTGAGAGTGAAGAGCCTTCAGATGAAGTGGTCCTTTGGGCCCAAATAAGCCCCAGAGTGGATCCTCTGCCAATAAGTAATTCCGGCGCTAATGTGCCCAAGTGTTTACAAATGCTGATATGTTTCTGGACTTGAGCAACTTTGGAGTCTTCTTATGTCGAAATGAAAATCTAGACTTCTTTAAAACTATTGTCTTTGAATAAAACCATCATGGTCAATCATAAGTAGCATTCATCTTCACATAAAGCCACTGAGCCAAAATCTTGTTTAATTCATTATCTGAGCAAACTGTCACTTTATAGTGTGAGGTCAAGGACGTTTGGGAGGCAGAAGATGAGCACTTTTTAGCTAACTATGTTACATAGCATTCATTATAAATCTTTATCTCTGAAAAGTTTATGTAAATATGGCTGCAGGTAACATTCATGTAGAAACAATACATGCAAAATGTTCAAGTTTAGATGCTTTCAGGCTCTCAGTGATGAAGAACTGCGCAGTTCCTTTAGAAGATAATTTGTTGTATCTTTCCAGTGTTGCACACTTTTTACAAACACTATGAATTAGGAAGGAGATAGGGGTTGGGTAGGCACTGGGCATATGAAACTGTTTAGAGAGAAGCCCTTTAGATTACATATAAAATATAACCAGGTGCTTCTGGTTAGACTTAGAAACATTACCAAATGATGCCAAAGGAATGAAAAAAGGCATAAAATCCATGAGAACAAAGATGACGGGAGAGGAGACAACAGCAAACTGGAGTGATACATGAAATGCTAGAATATGGAAAACTGGTAGATGGCTGGTAACCAATTTAGCAGGTCAGTTCAGGCGAAACCTAAGCCTGAGGGGTAGGGGCAGCCATTAAGAAGCAAGTCCATCAACATACGGAACCCCAGGAAGGCTTGTGGTTTGCAGGCAAAAGGTTCCTCCCAAGGCCAGAGTTGAGATAAGGCTGAAAATAGGAGAATGGGTTGAAAGGAGCCATCAGCCACAGATACCCTCCTGAATCTGAGTTCTCTGCAGTAGGGAGAGGTAATGTACAGCCTTCATTTCACCTATTCCACCTCAATATTCACAGCCTGGTTTCTACCATCCAGGCAGGAGTTTGGAGACGTCGTCTCTGAGGAAACTAACCAGTCCAAGAGAAAGGATCCTCAGACACCGACATTTAAGAGTCCCCCAATGAAATAACTCGGTCCCCATGTAATTAGAGATGCTTACACAGAAATATGATTGATAATCAAGGATACCAGATGACATTAATAACATGGCGGAGCTCCCCCACCCCCACGTTCCAGTTCTGTTGAAGGAACCACACAGCTTCCTCCTGTATACGGGATGAAGAATATCTCGAATCTCTCTTGAGCTATTATTTGCAAAAGGAATGATTGCATGTGTTTGTGGCTAAGCTAGCCCCGCCCTTCAGACAGAGCCTTGCGAGGCAGAGAAAATCTGCTTGATGTTAGCAGCGTCCATCCTAGTCTCTGTCCCTGCTCTTTCTCATTTTCAGATTTAAATACAGAATTATTACAGGCGGTAACCCCTGGAACAAATTTATAGATCTATTTTCAGAATCCATAGTCTAAGACTCTCTGACAATGTAGGAAATGTGCTTTAGTTTGGTCATTTTAAGAGCTAAGTTTTTAGATTTTAAGTATTTCATCCTGTAGTGTCAGCAAATGAAAATTAGAAAACACGTTTGCTGTCATTCTACAGCATTTGCCTCAAAGCTCACGTTCAGAGTAAAGGGTTTAGAAACATAAGATCTTTCACTTTGTGTGTGAGCCTATGGAGGCTGTTCTGCAGTAAATCTAATAGATTTATTACGATTCTCCCACCTCTGGCCTCTGATTAAGAACCTGCAGACTCTTCGTGACAACTCATTAAATCCATATACATATATTTATATATATAAACATATATTTATGCATATATAAAATATATATTTATGTATATAAAATACATATAAATATATAAAATACATTTATATATACATAAACATATATATTTTATATAGTTTTAGGATAATTGGTCCATTCTTGGTACTTTTTGTTGATTGACACTTTAGCTTTTGTATTTGCTGCACCACTGTTTATGTGTTTTGAGGTCACATGGGGTTGGCATATTTAATTGTGTTCCTCTGGTATTTTAAAACACAAAAAACACAGACTTTATTTTAAAAAATGTTGTCTTTTTGTTTGCTTTTCCAGGAAAACTTACAGCTATGTTCTTTGATTTGAAACTATATTTTGTGGGTAAAGTCTTTAATTCTTAGTTTTCTGGGTAAATTCTTGGGAATTAGTAAGGCTCCCAAGATGATTGTTTGTCATACTGTTCCAATTAATAGGGAAAAAGCCATATAAATCTTAGATTTCTAAGATCTTGGGCTATTGCCTTTACTTGTATTGGAACCAACGTGTTGTCTAATTCTCATCCAGTAACTGTGGCAACATATTGCATATAAAACAAATCACATTTCTACATGTGTATTGAGTATTCGCTATGTGCAGGACATTACACAAAGGCGAGGCAAAGAAATATAAAGTCTGTCTTCTTGGAATGTGCGTTCTAGCTGGGGAGATGAGTTGTGGAAAGTTAAATGACAAATATCTACATAATGAATGATAGAAGAGTTTGCAAACATTGTAAAGAGTAATTATATGTACAAATTATTATAGAATTCAAGGCAAGAGAAATGAACTTAAATGGAAGTCTACAAGGCATAACTTATAAGAAGGTAGGGCTGGATTGAAGAAGTAGATTTGGGCAGGGGGAGAAGAAAGGGAAGAGTTAAAAATAAAGAGGTGGAAAACCCCAGGGCATATCTGATGGACAGAGAGCAAGGAAATCAGGTGTATGGGGGAAGGGACATCCTAATCCAAAACCCCTGGCCAATCAGGGTGCTTGGACTGTAAGGAGCTGATTGAAACCAGTTCTGGCTCACTTAGGCTGAACAGGAATTTGTACTACTGGGTCTTCCAATCCATAAACATGATAGATACTTTTGTTTTTTTAAACCTTATTTAAGTTGTCTCTACTTTTTTAGTTTGAATAATTTTCTGTGTGGAAGATTTGCACATCTTTTCTTAAACATGTTTCTAGATAGTCGATATTTTTAAGTTATTGTTAAAGATATTTTTTTAAATGTCAATTTCTATCTGTTGATACCACAGAGAATTTTTGTGTATTGTTCTTGTATCCAGCAAACTTGCTAATTTGACATTTTAATGAACATAATTTTGTCTATAGATTCTTTTAAATTCTTCAAATATCTAATCATGTCATGCATGAATAATTCCATTTTAATTTCTCCTTCCTGTATAACTTTATTCTCTTTTTTTCCCTGGACTTATTGTTCTGACTTGGACCCTCTAACACAATGCAAATAGACGGCGATGATGGGCATTCTTTTTTCATTTCTGACCTCAGAACAGCTCTTAACATTTCACCATTTGAAATGATGTTTGCTCTACAGTTTTTTTCATAGATACTTTTTGAAAAATCAGTTTAAAGTAGTTAATCCTAACTAGTTGGCTAACGGTTATTTTTAAATTGTAAATTAATATAAAATTTAATCAATCGACTTGTTATATTATTATATTTTACTATTAACTAATACAAATTTTGTCAAATGTTTTTTCTGATTCTATTGAGATGATCATGAATATTATTCCTTATTCTATTAACACGACGAATATGATGAATTGTATTAGTTGATTTTCAAATGAATTTTTTATATCTGAACTACATCCGCCTGAAGCTTTTGTCAAAGGACTAGTTGATGAATCAGACTTAGAAAAAAAGTGAGACCTAGGACAGGAGAAGAAAGAGCCCTGCTCTGAACTGTACCGTTCCTTCTTGGTTTCTGCCTCTCCCCCAGTCCAGTTTCTGGGTTCCTCTTTCTTTTATGCACACCAGTCTGTGAATTTCTGACCCCAGATAAGGGTTCCTACCTTGCTCTGTTCTTTATCCAAGGGCCGGGGCCAGTCGTTCTGATCCCCAGCTCTGTCACTGGAGCTTCTCTTCTTGTTGCCTTAGAGCCCTGATGCTGACCATTTGCTGCCTCTATCCTGCATCCTGCTTGCTTGCCCTTCCCCCAGCTCAGACTCGGCTTGCCTATCACTCTTAAAGGGAATTCCCTGCCTCACTCTGCTGGCCTGGTCTGGCTCATTCCTGGGTCCTGCCCTCTCACCATCTTTTTCCAGGCTGGTCCAGCCTCCCACGGTTTCACATAACCTTGGGTTTCTAATTACCTTCCTAAGCCCCTTCCTTCCCTCATCGGGGAGACAGAACAAGATGTCTGCATTACCACTCTCATTATGCAGTTGCAAGGATAAGATAGAAGTGAAATCTACGGTTATGTCTTAATAGACTATAGCAGACAAATGCTCTTTGCAAACTAATCAGAAAAAGAAATTGCTAGTCATAATGAAATGGGACTACTGTGAAACAGAAGACAAGAAACGGACTGGGAATGTGGAATTATGAGCAATGAGAGAAGAGCCCAGAATTGCCCTCTCCTCACCACACATTAGATCACTCTTATTAACTGTCTGCCGTTTACTCTGAAAGTCTTTTCATAATTTTTTTTTAAAGATAAAATCTGAAAATGCAAGTTTCTTAAAGTTACACTTGGTGACTATTTATAATAGAGTTTTAGAAATCGATATATCTTTTCCTCTTCTGGGATAACATTTTGATTTCAATTATAAAACTGCCACTATTAATAGCCAGCTCAAGTTCATAGGGTATTAGTCTCGTCAGGTGGTTAATTTACAGTTTTAAAAAGTATGAGTCATTAAACTATAAGAAAAAAGTCACCGATACCTCATTGTCACATACTGTACGTGATCTCTTTTGTCAGGTAAAAAGTGACTTCCTAATCTTGCAATATAATTCCAAAGAATGAGGAACTTACTTGTATTTGTTAGTTGATGTTATTCCGAGAAAGAAAGCATGGTTATTTCTCTGATAAAAATCAAAGCACTTTTTATTTTCAGGTAAATATAGTAAATATAGGTAAATATAGTTCCTTTGATTTTTTTTTGTGTGTGTATGAGTATATGGGGGTGTATATAACTCATGTGTCTAAATTAGTGGTGTTAATTCACTTTGGTTATCTTTTCAATTGACCTATTATTGGATTTTAAAATATTTTTTTCTGAGATATAATGCCATACCAATAAAATTAACTTCAGAGATGAAAAACACCTTTGGGTTCTCATAAAGGTTAGTAGGGGACATATTTTGGGGCAGAGGGTCTTTTTTTACTGGTCCTTAGATCCAGTTTTGCAGACAGTGGCTATTCTAACCATGACCCAAGATAGATGATAAAAGCCATGGCATTGAGACTGAAAGGGACGGTTACGGTTACCTTTGGAAAAGAGAAAAACTACAGGGTTTTGACCTTGTTGGTCTAACCTCTCCAGCTGCATCTCCCAGGGCTGTCCGGCCACGCAGTCTGTGCTCCAGTCTCTCTCCTCTCTCCTGTGATCACCACCTCTGTTTCTCTTGTTCTTTTATCCTGGTGTTCTCATCTCCACCTGGGTCTGTGAAAAGCCCAGGTAACAATAACAGATGCCATTCATTTACGGAGCATGTACTATGGAGCACGTACTACGGAGCACGCACTGCTATAAGTAGTTTCCACGTACTGCTTCTTTTATTCTTCACAACAACCCAATGAGATGGTTCTATGCATACCCCCATTTTATAGTTGTGGAAACTGAGGTACTAAGGGGCTAAACAACTCATCCAAGACCACGTGGTTATCAAGTAGTGGAACTAAGATTTGGACCTAGGCAGTGCAACTCAAGAACCCACGTTGTCGGCCACCACACTATTCTGTATTTTGAACCCAGATCGAATACATGGCACCGTCATATAGTATAATAATCAGCAATATGTCTATCTCCTCTGCTTAATGGTTTGCTGTTTATGATGGGAAATGCATGCCATTTCCGGCACCTGAGGTCACACACAGCAAGTGCCTTACCATTAAGTGTTAATTATTGTCATCATCATCATCATCATTATCATCTACCATGTTAGGCACACTTCAGCTTTAATTCTCAGAATGATCTTATGAGATTCATGTTATTCCCATTTTATAATTGAAAATTACTTGCATTTAGGAAGTGGTAGAATGGGAATTTGAGATCCCTCTATTAGGTCCCAGAACCCTTTCCCTTAACAACTATATCCTCAATTTATTAAGAAAAAAGGAATTGAGTAGGTGAGAAAAAACCAATGACATGACAAGTTTTGCTTCTCTATGTGTTAGGATTTCTTCCTCATTCTAAATTCTAGAATGCCCGGATTACGTGTAGCTGATCCCCCGAAGGCCACGTTATTCATCCTGGTTTTCTTGGAGTCACTGTCTGTCTTCCACTGATGCCTCCACTCTACATAATTATTTTCTTCCACACATTCTATTGGTTCCATATTATTTGGGATAATTGCATTATCCTTCCTATTTTAAAACTATGAGATGGTTCACAGAGTTTTCAACTTAATATGAAACTCTTGAATCACTTTGTTTTGCTCGTAAAGCCTCACCTCAGCTCATACCGGTGCAGAAATGGAAATTTGAATTGGTTGTCAGACTTAGAAGTAACTTTGGATCATAGGGGTACTTTAAGAAAGGCGAACTGATATTTAAACAACGAAGCATTTTCCTGGGCTGCCTTGCACAGCCTGTTGGCCATGTAAGAGGCCTGCCTGCTTGGGAAAGGATGAGGGGAGTTATCATCCACAAGGGAGATACAGAAAAGGAAGTAGGCTTAATCTGAAGTCAAGTTCCATTTCTTTCATTTGCCAAGACCAGAGTGGCAGCTCTGACCCTCAGGATCACTTAAGGTCATTTTCCCTGAGTTGTCTTTGGAGACCATGCCAATGGCCTCAAATGCCAAGTTGTGACAACTTCAGCTGCTATACATCACAAAGTTAATTTATAAATTCAAAAGAATTGCCCGCTTCCAGCTGACAGACTCCCACCTGCAGCCTGCTGCTCCCCTGGCATCTGACCCAGTTCATGGCTCCTGCCTTGCTTGGGGAGGTAGCCTCACAATCTCGATGAGAAGGTTAAGGGCTTCTTGCTGCACTTTTTGGCAGTTTGCTTTTTTTTTGGTATAGAGACAAATCCAAGCTCCAAAAGACAAAAGGAAGTATAAACTGAAATGAAGTCTAGATCCTAATGGGCCATTGGATAATTTTTAAAAAATTGACTACAACAAAACATTTATAAAGCAGACTGTGAGCAGACAAATGATATCCTTTGGCCATTCAGTAGACAAGAATCTTATCTTTAAAGATGGTGTTATTTTGGAGGTAGATGATAACTAATAGAACCGATCAAATATCTAAAGGCTCTTTTTTTTTTTTTTCATAGTTCTGGACTAGGCTTCTTAGCATAATGCTTTGTTGTGATCCTCATGGTCTGTAATTCTTTTTGCCAACCCTATTTCATTAGTCCCCTGTCGTCCTGCAGATTTTTGATGCTTTGGAATCCTAGCAACAGATTTCTCATTTAAGTAGGATCATCCTGATCACCAGTCTCCCACAGGTTAATAAAAGTTTTGTGCTGCTTCTTGTCACTCCCAGAATATCTCTAGAGCATTTTTGTTGAGCCCGCTCTTCTACCAATTTAATACAAAAATATACTTTGCTTATGAATCTGTGATCATGTGTTCAAATATAATGGCCCTCTCCTAGGAGATAACATTGCAGAAATTTCGCCTCAACGGGGAGATGGTTTTTATCAGTTTGTTTGTTTGATTTTGCATAAGGACGTGAATAATAGAAAGGACCTTTAATATTTTTTAATCTGGATGGCCAACTTAATAGTAGTCCATTCCATTACAAGAATTTTCTGCTTAATTGTTTTTTCGTCCATTGTCCCACAAATCTTATACATTTGCTGTTTTATTCTTAGCAACATATCATAAAGTAAAAGTGGAAATGTATAATAGATCATAAACTTGAGTTTTTGCAAGAGTTTCCCCCTAATTCTAAAAGTAACCACAATAATATTGAATACTTGTTGTGTCCAGGTAGCACTGAGCTTCTATTAACCCATGGAACTCATACTAACTTTCTGCAGCAGCTAACTACTATTATCCCCACTTTACAGGTGAGGAAAGTGAAGTCCAGTAACTGAGGCACAGGGAGGTTGTATAACTCGCACAAAGTCTTGTTGCAGCAAGTAGTAGTGTAAGCGTTTGAATCCCAGAAGACTGGTTTCTGAGCCCATTCTCCTAACGATGGGACTGTACTTTGTACAGAGAACTTGAAGAATGTGGGGGGAAAGTAAGAGAAAAACCTGCTCATTTCCCACTATTCAAAGATACCTGTGAAAAGGAAACAATTAAAACTTAGCTATACATATACGTAAGACACCATTGTGTCGTATACATTTAACTTACACAATGTTATATGTCAGCGACATCTTAATAAAGCTGGGGGAAAACACTCTGTTACAGGTACTTTCTGACTTTTTATGTGTGTATAAGCTTAAAAAATAAAAACGGTAGTTTTTTTTTTTTCCCATACTATTTTGTAGGCCTTCCCACTCCCTTTTGCCCCTTCCCATGTCAAACAAAAGTCATTCTTTTTCAACGTGATTTTGAGGCTTCATCATACAGAAATACATAATTAAATTTCTTATTACAAGACATCTATGTTATTTCCAAATCTGCAATAAATGTCATTGCACATTATTTTTAAACACTTGTTTGGTTATTTACAGGATAAATTTCTAGAATCATTTCTAAGTAATTTTGGCTGAAGCCAAGGATATGTCCATTTTAAGCCCCTTTATTTATCTTGCCAATTGTCCTCTAGAAAGATCATCTCAAACTATATTAATGCTAACAGTGAACAAGAGTGCCTATTTGTCTGGACACTGGATGCCTCTGGGTTATTATTCTTCCTGTTCTTTTTTATTTAATAGACCAAAAAAAAAAGAGAAAGTTTCCTTTCAATGTGCATTTTTTGATTTGCAAAAGGTACAACAATTAGGAAAAAAAAAAATTTATTCCTTGAATGAGTATGCATGGTTCAAAATGTTAAAGAAACAAAACATTTGAAAAGCGCATGCACCTTCAACACCTGCTTCCCAGTAAGTCTCTCCAAGAGGCGACCACTGTTCCCATTCTCTTGAGTAGCCTTCCCAAAATAATCGCACATGTACAAGCAGAGATGCATACAAGCAGACACATGCACGGGTGTATGAGTGTGTGTGCTTATTTTTTTCCCAAATAAACAGAAACACACTACATATATTGTTTTGCCGCTTGCTGTTTTCACTTAACAAAATATCTTGGAGATTATTCCATATCAATAAACCAAGAACTATCATATTATTTTTCATGTTTATGTACTATTACATTATGAGGAAATGGTTGCAAGTATTGATATTTGTTTTTTGGCTATAGGCATTTCTTTGTATGTAACTGCCTGTCAGTGCTTCTTGAGACTTTTTCAATTTTGGGTTTAATTTTTTTTTCATTGTCGATGATCTGTAAAACTTTGTTGCATAATAAGATTACCAGGGCATTTGTATTAAACGATGCAAATTTTATTTCACATTTCATTGTTGGCCTTTTAATTTTGTTTTATGGTGGTGGGTTTTTGACTTATTTTGTTTTGGTTTTGGTTTTGGTTTGGATGTGGATATAAAGAAGCCCTTTTATGTCATCAAATGTGTCAATCATTTTGGTTTGGTTTGTGAATGATTTTTCTGGATGATCAAAGGCTACCGTTGTCTCTTTTCTTACTTGGATTCTTTTGACATAGAATCTTGAGGTTTGGACTAGAAAGATCTTAGAGTTCATGGAGAAAAATTTCCTGTCAATACAGCAGCTCCTATAGCAACCCTGAAAGATACAGGTCTTTCTTCATTTGAATGATTCAGCATCTGGAAGCTCACCACCTAACAAGACCCATTCCATTGGCCAACTCTGATTTTTATAAAGCCCTTTACTGAATAATGGTTTAACATACTTCCTTGTATCTTCTGTCCAGTTTTGACTTCTTAATAAACACAAAACAGATCCTTTTTCTCTTTCACATATATTCAATTTTTAAAAAATATTTTATTCTTCTTTTAATTCTCCTTTAACAACCCATATTTTAGAGATATTATTTAAAATTTATAAAACAATGTTGCAAAGGAAAAACCCCAAATTGTATGGAAATACTCCCATCTTTGGCTATTGTGTATTTTTTTTTTTTGCCATTTTAACCATTTTTAAAGGTATAGTTCACTAGTTTTAAGTATATTCACATTGTTGTACAACACATTTCCAGAACTTTCTTTAACCTCACAAAACTAAAAATCTATACCCATTAAACAACAACTCACCCTTTCCTCAACTGCCCAGCCCATGGCAACCACCACTGTACTTCCTGTTTATATAAATTTGACTACTTTAGATACTTTATGTAAGTGGAATTATGTCATTTGGTGACTGGCTTATTTCACTTAGCACAATGCCTTCAAGGTTCATCTTTGTTGTAACACGGTACAGGATTTCCTTTTTAAAGGCTACATAACATTCCATTGCACATAAATGGCGCATTTTGTTTATCCATTCACCTGCTGAGGAATTTTGGATTGCTTCCAGCTTTGGCTATTGTGAATAGTGCTGCTATGAACATGGATGTACAAATATTTCTTTGAGACTCTGTTTTTAATTTTTTTCTGGCTATATACCCAAGAGTGAGATTACTAGATCATAATGGTAATTCTATTTTTTGAAGAAATGTTTTCCATAGTAGTTGCACTATTTTACAAGTCCACTAAGAGTGAATAAGGGCTCAAATTTCTCCATAACGTCATCAACAATTGATATTTTCTGTTTTATTTTTTTTTGATAGTAGCCATCATAATGTATGTGAGAATCAATTCTTTTAAATATAACACTTTTGCCAGAATTTTTTAAAAGTATTTTTTGTTGTGGTGATCATAGTCTCTTTGAAGAATTTATTATTTTAAAGAAATAGTTTCCAAGTAATATTCCTGCCATTTCACGAATTCCATAAAAGCAACATTATAAGTTAGAATGAGTCCATGAGAAATTATACTTAGGGGCCCATTTTCTCTTATGAGTTAATTTCATTTTATAAATACTTTATTTATAAGATAATTTCTGATGGGAATAAGCTGAAAATCAGTGTCTGTAGTCAAATGGGCTGAATTTTACATTGGAGTTGATCAAGATGAAATAGCTGATCAACTTTATATTGACTTGGAAGTTGTTAACGGCTAAATGTCCGTTAAAAAATGTATTGAGACAATGTTAAAACCTTGTTTACTACTTCTGTTAGCATGGAATATTAATACTGTTGCAGCAATCAGCAGGTATTTCCTAGTGTCTGAAGGTAGGACATTTGTCACCATTTTTCAAATCATAGAATATGGGCTATTGGTAGAGATTTCTCTACCCTGAGCTCCTTCTAATGTTTCAAACTTTATCTTATTCATAAGATGAGTCTTCACTGAATAGAATTGCTTTGTCTTGACCACTAAGTGATTCAGAGTCAATCTTGATAATTGTTAGATTTAAGTTTTAAAATAAGGATAACTTTTAAAATAAGGATAATAATACTAGAACCTACCTCATAGAGTTGTTGTAGGGGCTAAATGAGCTAAGGCATGAATGAAAAAAATTTAGCAAAGTCCCTGACATATAATCGTTACATAAATGTAGTTAGTGGCTGTTGATATTATTGTATTTTGTTGTCATATTGTTGAGGCCAATCAGATTTTATTTATTATTCCAGATACGCAAGATAAAGGTATAAAACTGTGGTGTGGCTTTCTTTCTAGGGGACTTTTATTAGCACCAGGTATCGTCTGTTTACTTTCTGTGTAGATGTTTTTTTTTTCTTTCTCCGTATGAACATGAAGGGATTCGATGACCAGTTTTGATTGCATATTATCAAAGGGAAAAATAGCTGTTGTCAACAGAGTCAAGATTATAAAAGTCTTCAGAGTGCAGTGTGTAATCTACCTTCGGGATGTGTTTTTCTCTCAGGTAGTCTCCTTTACTGTCAAATGACAAGACATCCTTACAGGCTATAACCCCAAACCCTTTGTTCCCATTTCGAAAGTACAGCTATGCCATAGATTATTAGTTTGCTTTATTTCACTTTGTTGTTCATGCTCTGAGTTGATTTTAAACTTCTCTCTTAATTTGTAGGTATCATACGTCACCGACTTTCTGGCAAAAGTCTTTTCCTTCTTACATTTAAGTTTCATCTCTTAGCAATTTACTTGCAATCATCTACTGCATGGTCTTTATTTGCTGTCTCTTCTGCCCCTTTCTCCTTTCCCTTCATCCCTCCCTCCATCCCTTTTGGTCCCTTAGCCATCCACAAACATTTATTGAGAAGCTACAATGTGAAAACTGCTGCACTATTTAAATTCTGGACCTGGACACTGTCTTTGCTTATTATGTCACTGAATATTTAATAGGTCAATTGAGATTTATAGCTATATTATCACTAGTATTCCCCTGTATATGTTAAAATGTTCTCTCAAAATCTTTCCATTTTCTTCCACTTATGAACGGCCTGTGTATTTGAGTTGTGTATCCCAGGCCCTAAATGCACTGACCTACCTCATAGCTGACAAAATGGGCTCTCGCCTCTGAAAGCTGTCACCTTGAACTTCGCTTCTCTCTTGAACTTCTCTCTGATTCTTCAGGAACATGCTTCATATTTCTTTGGAGTGTCCTTAATTATTTTTTGATCTATATTTTCTCTTTCTAAACATTTATAAACTAGGCAAAAATATTACCAGAACTTGTTCTGACATGCGCATATGTATGTCTGTGTTAATAGTCCTTTTAATCTGATGCCCAATCATTCAGAATTTGGTTCACTCTGAAAATTTCTCTTTAGTTATTTGTTGAGCCTTTCTACCTCTATACCTTACACCGTAGGCTTTTAAATAAAAAGAAATTGGGACTGATGTTCTCTTCCTCATGTGGGTGAAAGTATCTGAAAGACCACCAATGCTTAAGCAGCAGCATCTCCTACGTTCTACTTGCTGTAACCACCTGTGATTTTCCTGGTGGTGACCGTCAGCAGATATGGGGCTGCCGCTGTGGCTCTGTCTGTCTCCTGGACAGCCAGGCTACTTATAGGGAGGAAATTGCTTCATTTCTGATTGGGGCACGAGAGGTGTGTCTGTCGCTCACTGCTGTTCCTTAGCAATCCACAACAATATCAATTTTCTGTCCTCTGTGCCCGGTGGTAATCTTTCCAGTATCATAATCGTCTCTTCCTCCTCTTTCCTTTCTCTTCCTACTTTTCCCCGTCTTCTATTTTCTTCCTCTCCTGGCTCCTTTATCAAGGCTTACTGTAAATATTTCTCATTATAAAATTATCATATTTAAAAAATAAAGTTCGTAGAGTCCTACTCTGTGCTCCTATCCTTACCTCTCTGTTATAGCACTTGCCATCTCATATCCTAGCTCTCTCTTTCTACACTGCTAACCTGTGAGCTCACACAGAAGTGCAGAGTATTATTAATATTATTTCCCTTAAGCTCAGCAGAGTATTCATGCTGAGCAAATACAACAGAGTGGTTGTGGGCACTAACTTAGGAACGAGCCGGCCGGTGTTCGTATTTGTCCAGTTCTTAACTGTGTAACCTTGGGCAAGTTGCTTAACTTCTCTGTGCCTCAGTTTTTTTTTGTTTGCAACTTGTAGATGATAATAATGATGCTTAGGACAGTTCCTGCCATATACCAAGTGTTACTTAAATATTTGCTATTATGTGTTAAATTAAGTTTAATAGCATCATTATAATCGAGTTCACTTTTTATTTAGTGAAAGTGTGTAGTTTGTACATTGATGATCATTACAGCTAGAATATGGCTGGAGATACAGGAGGCATTTAATCAATATCTTTGAGTAAATGGATAAATAAATGTGCTAGGTGTTATAAATGCAAAGAAATATAAGTTCTTAGTCCTTTCTCTCAGACCTCACAGATTGTTAGGAATACAAAAAGGAGGCAAGATGATAATTAAATGGTGCATAAATGCATCATTCACCTGTCTGTGGACATTTGGGTTGCTTCTACCTCTTGGCAGCTGTGCATAGTGGTGCTATAAACTGGGTGTGCAAATATCAAATATATACCAAGAAGTAGGATTGCTGGATCATATGATAGTTCTGTCATTTATTCCTATTTAAATTCAAAAAAAATTTTTTTGAGGAACTGCCATATCATTTTCCATAGCTGTTACACCATTTTAACTGTCCCACCAACAGTGCTTAAGGAAAATCATTAATTTTTCAATTGATCTTCCTTAATAAGGACATAAGCTAGGTTTTTGTCTCTAGTGATACCTATAAACTTCTGGTATTTTTATACCTTTAAAAGGTATGTTCTGGATAGGATATTAAACCACACTTTTTTATCTTCGTACATTCATAAGAATTGAATACACCAAGATGAATATCAAAGAAAATGGCTTTCTATTTCTTTAGGTCGAACTTTTGTAACCAGGTGCGTGGATGATTAAAATGGAGATGATTTATTTCCCTCCGGATTCTCTGAACTCACTGTTAACATCTTTCAAAATTCACCAAATAATCAAGTAGTTTTTAGCCAATGATTCTCATGTCCTGATTTAGGATTTTCATTGTTTTCTGAAGATTTCTAGCTCTACGTTTCGCTTTTAGATATATCCTGTTAGGAGAAGCATGCACAAATAACTATGTGAATTCCACATAGTTATTCAAACAGTGAACATGCTGAAGTTAATCAAACTTGTAGACCTTAAAATATAAGCAGATCAATCACTGTTTTACTGTTGGGCTATTAGCTAGTTCCATAGCACTCCAGGAAAACATTATTCAACTTAGGGGAAAGTATATCAACTCAATGAAAAAGAAACAATGAGTTCGCTACCACCCCCCACTCCAATTTTTTTGAGATGTAGACACAATATTTAATTAATTTCAATGTTTTTGTCTTTTTAAATTTGTGAGATTTATGTCATTTTAAACATATCCCATGAAGAGGACAATTGTTTTAAACTGTTCTTGTAACAACTATAATAGGTTTCTGTCATTTTCCTAAATGGGTTATGAATGTTTTTGTGTTTTATAACAAATCCTGTGTATTTTGACATAAAATTTAAAACTTTTAATACCTCAAGTTTTCTTTCTCATTGTAATACATAGAAGAGAAACTTTATTAAAGCTCTCTAGCTATCAGATAACATGACTGCAATTACTTTGATAGGGTAGTTGAAACTGAGGTGCTATATACAATATAAATGAATTTGGTTGAGGAAAACTAAGGCGATGAAAGGTACGAATTAGGGTGACTATATGAATTTGATTTTAAGTTTTTCTTTGAATAAAAATATTAGAGAAAAAACATAATATGTTGCAGCTCTTTTATATATCAAACTGGGATTTAGATAAGGTTGGGGAGGGGGTGGAGAATAGGTCAAGAGCAAGAATTCCAGAGTCAGAGTGTTTGGTGCCAGACGGGTCTCTGTCACTTACTAGCTGTGTGACACTGGGCAAGCTACTTAGAGCCTCTGATCCTTATCTGTAAACTGTAGTTGATAACAGGTTGTTGTGGCATTTAAATGAATTAATATACGTAACTTGCTAGAATAATGCCTTGTATGGAAGAAGTGTTATATCAGATTTCGTTATGGATTTTTTTTTTTAAGCACCAGCCATGAATTCTTAGATCGTTCTACATTCCTTGTATTATTCCAGGCATCAGTGCTGTCATCTGCAAAACAAAAACAAAAACAAAAACAAAAACAAAAACAAAAACAGATTTTCTTTTTTACTGAATAGTTTTAAGATGTAGACTAACCAAAGCTCTAAAAATCTCCTTTTCTTTTAGTCAATTAGTAGTATATAAATTGAAAGAATGATGGATGGAACATTTTGTACTCCCAAAGCTCTTAGATTGTGAATGCACAGGGAACACCAGGGGATTCAGTGAGTGAATCACAAACATAGTCTAGGTGACTGTAAGAGTCTTTAATGAATGAATCGTTGAAGATACAGATGGGCTGTGGGATGCAAGCCCCTAGTAAGGTTTTTCTTTTACTACAGAAATACTTCTGAGAGGTAAATACCCAAACCGCTATTATAAACTTTAATTTCAAAGTAATTGCTGTTTTTCTTTTCTGTGTTTTATCGTGTATATTATCTCATATGCTGGTCACAGCCACCATTTCTATATAAATAACAAGTGAAATACTGTATGTGACAGTACTTTCAAAATTATTTTTTTTTACAGCTTTACTGAGATATAATTCACATAACAAAATTCACCCATTTAAATGTGGTTCAAGGATTTTTAGTACATTCACAGAGTTATGCAACCATTACTACAATCTAATTTTGGAATAGTCTCAACTTTTTTATGTCTCTGTAGAGTCTCATCCTGGACATTTTATATAAGTGGAACAATACAATATCTGGTCTTCTATGTCTGGCTTCTTTCACTTAACAATGTTTTCGAGGGCCACCCAAGTTGTAACATGTATTAATATTTCATTGTTTATATTCCCAAACAATATTCTATTGTACAAGTACGGCATATTTTGTTTTTCTATTAATCAGTTGATAAACAATTGGGTTTCCACTTTTTGGTTATTATAAATAGTACTGCTATGAATGTTCATATATAAGTTTTTGTGTGGACATATATTTTTGGTATATGCCTTGGGTATATACCTAGGAATGCAATTGATAAGTCATGTGGTAACTCTATGTTTAGCATTTTGAGGAACTGTGAAATGATTGCACAATTTTATATTCCCACCAACAGTGTATGAAGGTTTTAATTTTTCAAGGCTTTGCCAACACTTGCTATATATTTTTTTAATTTTAGCCATCACAATTGGTATGAAGTGATACAGCTATATTTTTAGTTGAAAAAAGTAGCATATAGAATAAAAGTAGAATTTTAACAGTATAGAAAACACCATCCAGGCCCAGACTGTCTCGCAGAATTATAATTTTTTATATAGTCCTCCAAAATTGTTTGCACACATACTATATATCATTAGATATATAATTAAAAACCACATCTTAGAGTATATAATTTTGTATTTTTTTTCTTTAAGATAATAGCGATATATCTTAGAGCAATTTCTATAGAAGGACATGTTGCTCTACCTCTTTCTTCTTATTCTCAGCATATTATTCCTTTGTGAGGACATATCATAATTCATATCAACAGTTTTTCTATTGAAAGGCATTTTGGTTGTTTCCAGTAGTGTTGGATGGCAAGTCATGCTCCCATGAACATCCTGGTGTGATTATCTTTGAGTACGTTTGCAGGGCTGTCAGAGAAAGGAAATGGAAACCATGATGCTTTATGCTTCCACCAGTAGGGGCTGAAAGTGCCTTTTAGCCCGTGATCTCTCCAACGTAATACTGTGTGTTACCAGACCTTTCCATTTTGTCCAGTGTGATAGGTGAAAAATTGTTTTGTGAAAGTGAATTTGACATAAAAAATAAATCAAGTGTATTTGTTATGAAGCTTGAAATTCAATTTTACAAATGTATCGAAATCTAGTTCATATGGTTGAAGATTTCAAATTTCTGAAATAAATCCATGCATAGAGATAGTTTCTAAATTTGCCTCGATAATTAGTATAACCTTATGCTAGATGAAAAATTTATTGGTCCCTTTGTTTGTTCACCTAACAGTTATCCTGTAGTTACTATATTCCAGGCAAAACTTTAAGTGCTATAGAAAGAAAGGATAACTAAGAAACCATACAAGTTATATATGGTGAGTAAGGGAGATACTACAAACTAATAGGTATAATTAATGTAATAATTATTAATTATTATATTATTAATTAATATATTAATTAGAATTATATTATAAATATAATTATGATATAATTATATTTATGATATAAGTATATTTATGATATAATTACAATAATAATTATATTATAATTATTTTATAATTATATTATAATAATTCTATTATATTAATAGAATATAATACTATAGTTATTGGTATATTCCTAGGTATATACCCAAGGCATATACCAATCATTAATAATAAAATTTATGTCCAAACTAATGGACATGAAATAGAGGCATGCACAACAAGGTGTATATATTTTTAGGCCATAGGCTAAGCGACTGGAAAAAAGGCCCCTAAATACTTGGGAAATTGCTTTTGGAAAGAGAGAAAAAAACACTTGAGGACAAGGGGAAGAGTGGACATGGAGAGTAAGCCATTTCTTTTTAAGCAAGAAACATGGAGGTTGTACACTTTATTTCTCAAAATCCATTGCCAAGCCGTTTCTAGTTATAAGGCAACCTGGAAAAATACTTTGGCTGGTGACCATGTGCATCCATATTTCTACGGTGAGTGGGGAGCAAGGGTTTAGGCTCCAAACACTGGGAGGAAATAGGGGGGCAGCTAGCTGTGCCAATGTAGTTTTTAACACCACATGGGAAAAGGAACAGCTAAACAGTTCTCTGTCAACACAGAGCTAACAGTCTCATTGAGAAACAAGTCACGGAGATCCCAGGTGATTAATGAACAAGATCATTCTGTGTAAAATCTTAAGGCGAGGTAAAAAATATAATTCACATGATTATATAATGACTGCTATGGAGTAAGATGTATGCAAAATGGTAATTGTCTGGCACGGATGCTTAAATATAAAAGGAACGAGAGAAGGGGAGATGAATATGAATTGCCGTCATCAAGACCCTTAAGATACGTGTGATATTGTGTTGTGTAAACTAACACCTACTTTTGGGGAAGTGGAAAAAATCATGTCCGATTTTTTTAATGTAGAGTCATGGGTTTTATATAGTCAAAACTGTCCATGAAAAACACAGCCGTAGTTCTTTATATCTACATTTATTCAGAATTAAAATTTTCTTTATGTGTATTTCTGAGTATATTTTTTCTTATGGCAAAAGTTTTTCAGAAAGCAAAAGTTACCCATGTAGGTATTTAATAGTTGTAAGCAGGAGCAGTTTGGAGTTTGGTGGGGAGTGGGTGGCTAATAGTTCGTAGAGTATATTTAGTGGGACGCTGGGCGAGGAGGCGACCTGCTCTCTCTCTTTTTTTTCTCCTCACTTCCTTCCCAAATTTGGGTCAATGTTCTCTAATAACACTGATGAACAGGAAGCCTTCGGTCTTCTAGGTGGGACTGCCCTACTTATAGGTGTTCCGTAGCTTTCCTTTAGAACCAGCTGAAGAATAGCTCTGATGAAGAACATTTCCCAGGTTTCCAATGAAAAAACTTTAAGTGACCAGGTACAACTTTACCCAGCTTTCCAAAGTGGTTTTCCTTTAGAGTGAGAAATGATCTTCCGCCTTCTTTTAAGTACGAGTCTCTTCTTTTGGAATGCTAAGCCTAAAACAAGACTCTTTCAGATAGGTTTTTTATTTTGGTATCAAATGTGCAATTTCTGAAGATTTGGGATTTTTGAAGTCATTGCCTAGCAGGTCAGCTTTGTTCTGGAAATCAGCTCTGATTTTATGACTGTGATTAAAAACAAACAAACAAAACACACACACACACACACACAAACAAACACATTCCCTCAACTCGAAAGCAAAGGTCAGAGTTCAGAGTGTTTATCCTGCCTCTATAAACTTTGTGTCAGGAGCCCAAGATTTATTTAAGGAGAAACCTGGAAAAGTAACCCATGTGGAGAAAAAAATTGCTTTTATATGAAATGCAGTAAAAACAGGCAATCTTGAGAAACTGAAGTCTCAGTAGTGTACATGGTCTCAGGACCAGACTTCGATACTTAAAACAGCATTTGATAAACAGTTTAAATCTTTAAGGAGGCAGGATGATCTGCTAGGTGTCAGCATTAGTGGATTCCATCTTTGGCTGCCCCGGCTTTATCACATGATCCTGGACAAGTCTGCTGAAAAAGGGTAATATTAACTTTTTTAGGAAAGAATCTCCGCTGGGATTTCCTGTGGGTCATGGTCAACGGGCTCCCAGCTATGATGTAGGAGGGAGCAGATGCTGATTTGTACAATACGTAAATATATTTGGTCCCTAATCATTCAGCCAGGAAAGTCATTCCTTGAGAGATACAGTTTAATTATTTTAAAGTCACTACTACTGGATGTTTTTCTGTTCACTTTTTCTCAAGTATTCCTTTCCGATAACCCACCTTGCCCTTGTAGCATATGTCTAATGCAGACAATAAGACACAAAAAGTCTTCGACTATGAATGGAAACAGAAATGCACATAGGACGTTTTCATCAAGACTTGAATATTTTATGAACTTATCATTGGACAGTATTGGTAGAATGTTCTGAAACTGTAAATTTAGGAAAAATATGAAAAGAGTTAATATTCAAACAATATTCAAACCAGGAAACTTACCTGGTAAGTTTTACTTAACCATAAAATGTGGTCCAATTTAAACAGAGTATTTTTAGTTTTCTCAGGACAAACATCCTACATAAACACAAATGATGATATGAGACATAGATATAAATTAGTTCACAGTATTTTCCCAAACTACAGTCTACCAGCCAGTCGGTATGGCAGAATGGAAAGAATGTGCTAATAGCAATTCATTTTGTACCCTCTCTACATGGTACAGGCTTAAAACAACATATTATAGTAGCAAGATAATGCCCTGTAATAATATTTTAACGAAAATGCTTACTATGCTGTAGGAGGTCCGCCTTTTCTTACAGTGACCTCGTAGCAGGCTCTTTAAGATTTCTGTCTCTATGTATTTAAGAAAAGGAGTTGGCCCAGGATTTTGGTAAGCAAATTTTGCAGATGTGTGCATTGGTAGAGGAGAGGTGAATGTTTTGCGTGCCCTGTGTGTTGATGACACAGTACCACAAAAACAGCCTTTAGCAGCTACCATATTTGCTAAAGTAGCCACATCCAATTAGCTATAAGTGTCATGCACCTGCAAGTTACTAGGAATTCAACGTCTTTTGAAGCTAAACTTTAATGTAATTTTTTTTTAAGTAACAAAAACCTTACACTTTGAGAGAATAAAGAAAAATTAGCAATAGCAAAGTGGAAGTACTCTAAAATGTATTGTTAATATAGATTTAGAATACAGAGGGAAATGTGCAGTCAGTGACATTTAAAAACCTGTATTATATTAAAATATTGTTTTCTCCCAGCTTATTTCCAAAATGTGAACTGCATATTAATACTGCAGTTGTTTCTTTAGAAATTTATAGTATCGCCACAGGTTCCCTATGTATGTTTCCATAATTTTTTCACAGAAATTTTTTTGCCAGGATAATAAAAATAACAGTTCTGAATTGCAAAGACACAGAAAAAAATAGTTTAACTCCTTTTTAATGTGCCAAATTCACTGTAATGGGAAAGACTATAGTATACTATTAAAATGTTATTTTTTAACCCATTGTACTTAAAGTATTTTCAGCATATTTTTTCCCCTTGAACATTTGATACCCTTTTCCTGAAAATGTTTGTTTACATAGAGAACGTATGTCTGAGTGTCCTAGGCACTATAATGTTTCTTCTTTGTGATTTACTGCTTTTTCTCTTTTAAAGGGTATTGTAGGGTAAAGACATCTGTTGAGTTAAGCATTTGTAATTGTAACTAGAGGGTGTACCTTTCCTTTATTCTCAGTTATAATTTTTTAAAAGTGCCAATAACACCAAAATAATCAAATCTAATGGAGAACATATAGTAAGTTTGATTGCCTGATCATACTCCGAGATCCGGCATAATTAATAAGAACAATATTAAACTTGCAACTTTTTAACCAACTCATTAACTATTTGACGTCTTCAATTGTTGATGTGGTTTATTTTTTATTTTTTAACTTCTCAATAATGTTTATTATTATTGTTTTTAACATTTTATTTTTCTCCCTCTCTCTTACCCCCTCCCTTCTGGTAACCACTAGTCCATTGTCCATGTCCATGAGTCTCTGTTTGTTTGTCCTGTTCATTTGTTGCTTTTAGGTTTATATCCCACATATATAAGTGATATCATGTGATTTTCAATCTTTTCTGTATGGCTTATTTTGCTTAGTATGATTATTTCAAGGTCCATCCATGTTACAAATGACAGTATTTCATCTCTTCTTCTGGCTGAGTAATATTCCATTGTATATATGTATCACAGCTTCTTTAGCCAGTCATCTATCATAGGACATTTCGGTTGCTTCTATTTCCTAGCCACTGTGAATAACGCTGCTATGAACATCGGTGTGCAAATATCTTTTTGGATATAAGTTTTCAAGTCTTTGGTAGATAAGTTCTTAGTGTTTTGAGGAAGCTCCATACTGTTTTCCATAGTGGCTGTACCAATTTGCCATCCCACCAGCAGTGTATGAGGGTTCCTATTTCTCTACATCCTCTCCTACATTTGTTATTACTTGTCCTGTTGATTATAGCCATTCTAACAGGTGTGAGATGGTATCTCATTGTGGTTTAGATTTGCATTTCCCTAATAGCTAGTGATGTTGAGCATCTTTTCATATATTTGTTGGCCATTTGTGTGACCTCTAGGGAGAAGTGTCTGTTTAAGTTCTCTGCCCATTCTTTGATTGGATCATTTGTTTTTTGTTGTTGTTGTTGTCATTATTGAGTCAGATAAGTTGTATATTTTGTATATTTTGGATATTAGGCCCTTATCGGAGGTGTTGCTGGCAAATATATTTTCCCATTCTGGTTGTCTCTTTATCTTGTTGATGGGTTCTTTTGTTGATCAGAAGCTTTTTAGTTTGAAGTAATCCCATTCATTTATTTTTGTTTTTACTTACCTTGCCTTCGAGGTCAAATTCATAAAATTCTCTTTAAGTCCAAGGTCCTTGAGTTTAGTTCCTCTGTTTTCATCTATGTATTTTATTGTTCCAGGTCTTATATTCAGGTCCTTAATCCATTCTGAGTTAATTTTGATGTGTGGTGATAGACAACAGTCTAGTTTCATTATTTTGCAGGTGGCCTTCCAGTTTTCCCAGCACCATTTATTGAAGAGGTTTCCTTTCTCCACTGTATGTTTTCGCTTTTTTGTCGAAAATTATTTGCCCATATAAATATGAGTTTGCTTCTGGACTCTCAATTCTGTTCCACTGGTCTGTGTGTCTATTTTTGTGCCAATACCATGCCGTTTTGATTACCGTCGCTTTGTAGGATAATTTAAAGTTGGGCAGAGTTGTGCCTCCAGCATCATTCTTTTTTTCTCAGGATGGCTTTGGCAATTTGGGTTTTTTTTTTTGGTGCTTCCATACAAATCTAATGATTTTTTGTTCCATTTCTTTAAAAAATGCTGAAGGGATTTTGATAGGGATTGGATTAAATCTGTGTAATGCTTTAGGTAATATGGACATTTTAACTATGTTGATTCTTCTAATCTAAGAACATGGAATATCTTTCCATTTCTCTGTTTCTTTGATTTCCTTTAAAGGTCTTGTAGTTTTCATTATTTAGGTCCCTCACATGTTTCATTAAATTTATTCTTAGGTATTTTATTCTTTTTGTTGCAATTGAAAAAGGAATTATTTTTTCCACTTTTTTTCTGACACTTCATTATTAGAGTATAGGAACACTATGGATTTTTGAACATTGATTTTGTATCCAGAAACTTTACTGTATTTGCTTATTGTTTCTAGTAGTGTTCTTGTGGAATCTTTAGGGTTTCTATGTAGAAAATCATGTCATCTGCAAACAGTGACAGTTTGACTTCTTGGTTTCCTATTTGAATGTCTTTTATATCTTTCTCTTGACTGATTGCACTCACTAGGACCTCTGGTGTTATATTGAATAACAGTGGCAATAGTGGGCAGCCTTGCCTTGTTCCTGATTTTAGAGAGAAGGTTTTTAGTTTTTCACCATTAAGTATAATAATGTTAGCTGAGGGCTCGTCATATATGGCCTTTATTATATTAAGATATTTTCCTTCTATACCGATTTTGTTAAGCGTTTTGATCATAAATAGGTGCTGCATCTATTGATATGATCGTATGATTCTTATTTTTTAATTTGTTTATGTGATGTATCACATTAATCAATGTGATACATATATTGAACCATCTCTGTGCCTCTGGGATGAAGCTCACTTGATCATGGTATATAATCTTTTTAATATGTTGCTATATTTGGTTTGCTAGTATCTTATTTAGGATTTATGCATCTGTGTTCATGAGAGATATTGATCTGTAGTTTTCTCTTTTTCGTGTTATCTTTATCAGGTTTTGGTAATATTGGCCTCATAAAATGAATTGAGCAGTATTGCTTCCTCTTCAATTTTTTGGAAGAGTTTGAGGAGAATAGGTATTAAATCTTCTTTGAATGTTTGGTAGAATTCACTGGTGAAGCCATCTGGTCCTGGACTTTTACTTTTTGGTAGGTTTTTGATGATTGTTTCAATTTCCATACTATTGGTCTATTTAGAATTCCCAGTTTTTGATTCTGTCTAGGAAGGTTGTATTTTTCTAAGTACTGGTCCATTTCTTGTGGATTATTAAAATTGCTGTTATAGACTTTTTATAGTATTCTTGTATGATCCTTTGTATTTCTGTAGTTTCCGTCATAATTTCCCCTCATTAATCCTTGATTTTGTTTATTTGTGTCCTTTCTCTTTTTTTCTTTAGTGAGTCTAGCCAGGGTTTTGTCAATTATATTAACTTTCTCAAAGAACTAGCTGTTAGTTGCATTTTTTTTTGTTTGTTTTCAATTTCATTTATTTCTGCTCTAATTTTGATTATTTCTTTCCTTCTGCTGGCTTTAGGCTTCATTTGTTCTTCCTTTTCTAGTTTAATTTTTATTTTTTAAGATGAAGTGTTAGGTTGTTTATTTGGGCTCATTCTTGTTTTCTCAGGCCTGTAATGATACAGACTTTCCTCTTCTGAGTGCTTTTGCTGTGTCCCAAAAGTTTTGATATGTTGTACTATCATTATCACTCATTTCTATGTATTTCTTGATCTCTTTTTTCATCTCTGACTCAGTTATTCTTCAGTAGTATGTTGTTTAATCTCCATGTATTTGTGGTTCTTTTTGCTTTCTTTTTACAGTTGATCTCTAGTTTCAAAGCATTATGTTCAGAGAATATGGTTGGTATGATTTCAACCCTCTTATATTTGTTGAGGCTATCTCTGTGTCTCAGTATGTGGTCAATCTTTGAGAATGTTCCATGGGCAGTAGAGAAGAACGTATAAGCAGCTGTTTTGGGTTGAAAGCCTCTGTAAATGTCAATTATGTCCAGTTGGTCTAATATGTCATTTAAGGATGTTATTTCCTTATTGATTTTCTTTTTGGATGATCTGTTCATATCTGACAGTGGGGTATTTAAGTTCCCTACTATGATAGTGTTTTGGTTTATTTCTCCCTTTAGTTCTGTTAGTAATTTCTTTACATATTTTTGGGCTCCCTGATTGGGAACATAGATATTAATAAGTATTATCTCTTCTTGGTGCATGATTCCCTTTATCATTAAGAAGTGTCCCTCAGTATCTTTCTTTATATTTTTTATTTCGAAGTCTATTTTGTCTGATATTAGTACTACTACTCCCACTTTTCTCTAAATGCCATTTGCTTGAAACATCATTTTCCACCCTTTCACTTTGAGTCTATATTTGTCTTTGGAGCTAAGATGTGTCTCCTGGAGGCAGCATGTAATTGGGTTTTCTTTTCTGATCCAATTTACAACTCTGTGCCTTTTTATTGGTGAGTTCAGTCTATTTACATGTAGGGTGATTATTGAAATATGAGGTCTTCTTATAGCCATTTTATCTTTTGCTTTCTGGTAGCTTGTTGTTTCCATTGCTTTCTTGTCCTTATGCTTCTGTTTTCTTTATTTTGATTGGCTTTTGTGTGTTTTCCCTCTGGTCCTTCTTGTTTTATGTTATATACTTCAGTTCTGAATCTTTGGCATGTGGTTACCATTATAAATATGTACAGGATAGTTTTATACACACACACACACACACACACACACATACAGTTGTCCATTTTCTTCTGAGTGTGCTTTATCTCCATTCTCCTTTGCAAACTTAGATCTTTGAATCCTCCCCTTTTTAGTCATTGTTGTCTCATTTTGTCTTTATGTATGCTGAACATTCATTACTATCTTGCTATAGTATATCTCTTCTTACTTTTAGCTTACAATTCCCTGTTCCTAGTAAGGGTTGGACCCCTTTGCTTCTATTTGCCTGATAGTCACTTTACTCCTAATCATTATTATTATTATTATTATTTTGTCATTTTGTTTTAGGTGAGCTGACTCCTTTTAGTATTTCCTGTAGTGCAGGCCTTATAGTGGAGAATTACCTCAATTTTTGTATGTCTGGAAAGGTCTTTATTTCTTTTTCATATCAAAAGGAGAGCTTAGCTGGATACGTTATTCTTGGCTAGTAGTTCCTTTCATTTAATAATTTGAACATTTGATTTCACTCCTTTCTGTCTTATAAGGTTTATGCTGAGAAATACAACAATAATCTAATGGGTTTTCCCTTATAAGTTACCATTTTCTTTTCCCTGGCTGCCTGGAGAATTCTGTCTTTGTCGCTGATTTTTGTTAATTTTAATACAATGTGTCTTGTTGAAGTCCTTTATGGGTTGAGATAATTGGGTGTTCTATTGACTTCTCGAATTCTAAGCTCCAGTTCATTCCTTAAATTTGGGAAATTCTCATCCACTATTTGTCTGAAAATACTTTCTAATCCCTGCTCCTTTTCCTCCCCTTCGAGAATTCCCATTATTCTCATGTATCCTCTCCTGATGGTATCACCTAGTTCTTATATTTCTCTTTAATTATTTTTTAGTCTTAGGTTTCTCCTTCTTTCTGACTTATTTCTAGATTTCTGTCTCTGATATCATTGATCCTTTCCTCCATTTGGTTGATTCTATTTCCGAAGCTTGTTATTTCATTTTTCAACTCTTGCGGTGTATTCTTTATCTCCAGAAGACCTATTCGGTTCTTTTTGAGGGTTTCAATCTCCTTGCTAAAAAACTCATTCTGCTCATCTAGTTTATTTTCTCAATTCCTGAAATTTTTGATATGATTTGTTTCAGATCCTATTATTTTCAGAAGTACCATCCTGAATTCTCTGTCATTTAAGTCACATATTTCTATATCTGTAAGCTTATTTTCTGGAGATTTTTCTTTTTCTTTCTTTCCGAGATGCCTTGTCACCTTTGCTGTTCATGGTATTTAATGGACTATTTCTCCGCCGGGGCATTAATGGAAGTGTGTTCTGCTTTCATTTTCCAGAAAGAAGATTTATTATGTAATGGTCCCTAGCCTGTTGCAATGAAGGTGTTTTTTCTTTTGATTTCCAGTTGGTGACGTCTAAGCCTCTTGGATCCCTGCTTTATATAAAGTCTTAATAATGTCTCCCCCCACCCCCGCCTTATAGATGTTTAATCCCATTCACTAGTCTCAGTCTTAGTTCCTGTCAGTGTTAGCAACAGTTTCGGTAGTGTATGGTCAGATTCCCCTGGGGCACTGAAGTGATGGGTCTCAGAAGGGCCCCTCTGGATTAGGGGATGGGAGCTGTGGCTCAGCCTTGGTTTTGCAACCATGGCTGGTAAAAATCAACTGTTGTTTCTGCTGTTCTCACTTTTCTGCCGTCCCCATTTCTCTGCCTTCTGCCCTGATGACTGGGCCCTGCCACTGGCCTCGTGGTGCTCACAGCTCTTCCAGGCAGGGGTGTTCAGGGAACTCGCTGCTCCTTCTCTCTTCCTCCTCCTCCTGCAGGGAGCTCCAGTGTCTGTGAGAGGCAGCTTCTTTATTTCTCCCAGTCCACTGCCCGACACCTGGGGTTCTGACCTGTGGTAGCTCTTATGAGCAGATCTCATGCTCAGACATGCTGGTGTGCAGTTTGGGTGTTTTTTGTTGAATTTTAGATGTTCAACTTATTGTTGTTTCAAGGGGAGACATGTGGGAATGCCTTGCACTCTGTCATGTTTAATCCAATCTCTACTGATATGCTTTAAAGTTAGGATTATGATATCATGACAAGAAGATTCCACAAACTGTCACTATGTTTGTTTCTGCTGCTAACTGTTGAGAGAGAATTAGGCAATTTCTATATATACAAACCAATTTGGAAAAATTATGCAAATAAGAAGTTATTCGCAAAATTGGTTATTTGACTGAATTTTCATGGGTTGATCCCAACCTGTATCATCGGTTGAGATGCATAGACACTTTCATAGGGTTTGTTTATTAATCATATGCAATTATTTAGGTAAAAGTTTGGCAAGACTTTATCAACATGGAATTTCTAAATCCTGTAGTTTCTGGTTTAACCTATTTTTGTGAAAAATACTGGAAGCATGTGGTCAAATAAGCCCTCCATCCAGCTTCTCTCCTTTTCTCTTCCCTATTTTTGTCCTTGCGTGCCTTTCTTTTGCTGGTCGGTACTTAGAATCCATCATGTTCTGTCAGTGACATTAAGTCTGTTGCTGTGGGTGTAAGTAGATCAAACTGATCATTTAGTCATTCTGATTATGTGGGTTCATGTCTTGGCAGAGTGAGGAACTGGAGAGAAGTCAGAGAATGCAAGGGGATGAGAAAAGGGAGAGATTTGAGATACTCACACAGAGAAAATGTTCAAACTTTGCAGGAAGGAGAGAAAAAATGGAAAACAAAAACTCGAATCAAGATAGTTGACAAAAGTATACATTTTTACATTCTAGGTGTGATTTGAAAAAAGGGACAAAAGTTTATTTTTAATTAAGAAAGAATATCACCTGCAAGTTCTTAAGTCTAGAAAGCAAAAATTATCTGTAGCTCACATGAAATGAAACCTGCTATTGTTAGCTGAAAAGTGTTACTATTAAGTTTGACTGTCATTGGAAAGAAAACTCTCTCTCTTTCTAGAATAGTATTTCTAAAACAAAGGACTACTGAAAATAATAATGTTTTCTCCCCCTGAAAGCTAATTACTTAGCCAAAAACTTGATTGGTTTCTTTTGCTCAGGCTAGTGTCCATATTACAGCAACAGACAATCTTCACTGACTTTACTTGGGATAATTGGTAAACAAAATAGAAGTTGTCAGTCCTTTTTTATTTGACCTGTCCACCACATTTGACCCAATTGATCACTCCCTTCACCTTGAGACTTCCCTTCACTCCCAACTACTCTGCTCTCTTGCTTTTCCTTATTCTTCAATGTCTGCTCTTTCTTGGTCTTTTTGGCTGGTTGACTCCCTATTTCCATAATCTCTTTAAGGTGGAGCTTCCAGGATCCTATCCTTGGACTTCTTTTCTCCTTTGTCTCAGTCACACTTGGCATCATGCTTCAAATACCATCTATCACTCTTTCTCCCTTTGAACTCTAGACCTGTCCACCCAACTGCCTGCTTGACGTCTCCACCTGGATGTCCAAGAGGTTTCTCAAACTTTGCATGTCTTGAAACAAATTTCTAAACTCCCCACTGAGCCTACTCATCTCACAATATGTCCCATCCTGATTCATGGGACATCCGTCCTTCCTTCCAATTCTCATGCCAAATACCACGGAGTAATTCTTAGCACCTCTCTTCCATACTGCCAACCCAAACACCAGAGTATCCACTTGGCTTTAGGATGAAAATATATCTGGAATCTAAGCACTGTCACCTGCACTACCCTTGTCCCAGCTATCAGCTGGAGTGTCGTATCAGCATTGTAACTATTTTCTGGCTTCTGCTTTTCCTGCTCATAAGTGGTCAGCTCTATCCCTTAAAATGAAAGTCACGTAAAGTCATTACTCTGTTCAAAACCTCCCAATAAACTCCATTTTCATGCAGTAAAAAACACATCTGTCCCCCACCCCCATTCTTACCTCTTTAACTTATTGCTAATTTTTACTCATTCTGCTCCAAGCACACTAGCATCCTACTGTTCCTTGAAGGAACTGGACATGCTGCTATCCAGGACTTTTGCGTTTGCTCTTTGAACTTTGAAACTCCGAGCATGGCTTGCCTCTTCATTGACTTGAGGTCGCTATTCAAATTTCAGCTGGGGCCCGGCCTTCCCTGGCCATCTGATTTAAAATTGCAATTCTCTCCATCATCTCCCTTCCTCTCTGCATTTTCTCTACTCCATTTCTTACTTTATTTTCTCTCTGTATCACCTTCTAACCTACTGCGTACTTTCCTTATTTATTTTTCTGTTTCTGCACACTAGACTATAAGTTCTGTGAAGGCAGGATTCTTCGTTTTGTTCATTGCTGTATCCTCAACTTACAACAGTGTCAGGCACATGGTAGACATTCAATTAATTTTTTAAAATTGAATTGAGAATAGTAAATTACGATTGGCCAAAAGAAATGAGATGATCTCACAGCATATCATTCCTTGATTGGATGAGAAGAGAAAGGTGCGTAGTGGGCAAGGAGTTGCTGAGAGCCATACCTGGCATTAAGGTGGAATTTACATCAAGATGCTCTAACCTCTCCACTTGTGGGTCCCCGTTATCCCATCCTGAGCCAAATCGAAACTCTCAAGTGTACTTTTTACTAGTATTGAGGCTATTTTGGCATTCCATTAAAAACCATTTAAAATACAAAAACAAGGCTGTATTACTTTAACTCTGACCTTAGAAGACTCTCGGTTTTATAACTGTTTAGAGAAAATGTGGAAAGGCTGAATATGTTTGCTGGCCTCAATCTTTTTATTACTCATCTCTATAAAGAGGCTTTTAGGGACATATTAAAAGTTTCCATCTCTCTTGTCTCTTGCCTTCCTTCTCATCATCCTTCATTGCACCCCAAATGGTTGAAAGCAGGACCCTGAGAGTCTGGAGGAAATGTGTTACTGTTAGAGCGGATGGGAAAGGGGTAGAACCTTGGATTCCGTCCTCGGAACTGCTACTCAGATTATTGCTAACAGACTGAGCTCATGAGCATTCACTATTACTAAGAACTCATTAAGCTCTTTCTTTCCCCCAGGTAGAAGTTCTCACTTGGATGCTTTACTTGTTTGTGCCTTCTACCCTGTGTTTCTTCATGTCTAACTAGAGCTAAGATTAAAACTTTGATTCTGAGAACAGGTGCCACAACCAAGGAGGCAGAAAAAGAGATACAGTGGAGCACCGTGTGTTAAACTGAGAAAGCAGGCAGTTTTTTTAGACAAACTGAAAGCCAGTAATGACATCATCCATTTCCTGTAATAAAGCGATGAATGGCCTGACCTTGAGGAACCTATTAAAGTATGCTTCCAAACACGGAGGCCATTTCTAGGGTAGTATTTACCTCTATTTGTATTCTGAAACAAGGTAGTTTATAAACTATAAGGTAGCTTATAAAACCTTAGGAATACAAAGCTTTGCAAAACTTCCAAAACTGCTCAGAGTTTCAAAGTTCAATGTGAATGCCCTGTAAATTCCTTGTGGGTTCATGTCTTGGCTATTTAGCATTCTTTAGAGACACCTGCATGGTAGGAATTTAACAGGGATTTTTGTGCAATTTTGTTAGGTATAATTTTTTTTTTTAAGTAGATGTAGCAAAGCAGATGCAAAGGAGCACAGTATTTATTATTTTATAGATGCCACAGAGGGCCTTCTTTTTATCAATAGAACATAAAATACACTTATCTCATCAGTTCTTTTTCACACATTTATTAGTGATTTTCGACTGATTTGTTCTTCATAAACTGTTCTACAATACTTCAACAGAAGCAACAATGATGATACATTTAGAATCATAAAACGGCAGCATGTTTGCACTACAGGGGACTTTAGAGAACACCCAGTCTAATTTTATTGTACGGATGAGATAAAGTGAAGGTGAACAGTTAACTCACCCAAGGTCTTACTGGTAAAGTTGAGTCTGCTAATCTCTCAGTTATTCTCATCATTAAATCACAAAGAAGCTACTTCTCAAAATGAAGACATACCATGAATTTCCTTCTCAAATTAGCCTTTCTATATTTTTCGATCCTATAGAAAAATAAAAATTATTATAAGCTTTGGAGTAACCCAAAAAACAAATAAACAAACAAACAAACAAAAAAACAAACTCATCAAGATTTACTATATGGTTTAGAGAACTCAAAATAAAATCAGATTATTCCTGTGATTTCCATTACATGAGACAAGATTCTGCTAATATATCTAAAAACTGTGTTTTAAATTAGATTCCATTTACTGTATGTATTTAAATATCCAAGGAATTTAAGCTATGTTACTATTTCCTTTGCATTCCTGACCCTGCCACACGATGCCATGCCACAGGGCTTTGCCCTGCAGAACACCACCTGGTGGCTGATACCTAGACAGTGAAAATCTTGGGGCCCATTTTTATTCTTAATGAAAATGGCACAACGTTGTGATTCTACTTCGTAAATGTTTCTGATAATGTAAATCACGTGACATACCCTAGTAGGAACAGCCTTTGCTCAGGGGTCATTCTTTTCATCAGAATGATAAGACAAACAAAAACTCATAGACACAGACGGCAGGTGAGTGGTAACCAGAAAGAAGGGGAGGAGCGGGGAGGTAGATAGGGGTAAAGGAAATTTAACTCTGGCTGGTGAACACACAGTGTAATATACATATGAAGTATTATTGAATTGTACACTTGAAACCTATATACTTTTCTCAACCAATGTCACTCTAATAAATTTAATAATAATAAAAAGGAATGTTGGGCCCTTCTGGGGACCTTCTTTATTAGAACTGGGAAAGATTGGTGGGAATCAGAAAGATATAAAGGCAGTAAAAGTTTAATCAAATGTGTCTGAATCTTTGCCATAAATTAAACTGTGTACAGTTTATTAAGTGCTTTGACTGAAATATGCATGCATCTGTGAGAACAAGCTGTGAGCGGGGATCACCAACCGTGTGGAATCCAGGGGAGACCGGCACAGCCTTTGATTCGCGACAACCCATATCCCTATCCCAGGGGGCTTGTTTCTTTGGGCCTATCTTTGGTTCTCAGCTCTTTCTTCCAGAGTTAATTCATTTTACCCTCACGCCAGTCCAAAGGTCCATGTTCCACACTGAATGAACTCAGAGGTGAAATTTCTTCTCTCTCTTTGATTTCCACAAAAGGCCACCCAAAGAAGACCCTGTAGTTACTGGCAGATTTTACAGAAGAAGAAAGAGTTTCTAGCACAACAAACAAAAACCTGGAAATAGAATATTAAATATCTCTCTTCTTAAAAATCTGATGCCTAACTCAGACCTCATGTTGCTGTTTTCGGTTCTTCTGTCTTCTCCTTATGTCCGCCTGGAGAGCAACCCCAACGTCTGTAGTACTGGTTTCGTCATTGTTGTCTCATGCAGAATATTTAGACTTCTCCTTTGTTTTATTCTCTACTTCCTTGTCTTACCTGAGTCTAAAACAAAAGACAAAAACAAAAACAAAAATAACTCCAAAACAACCTGCCACTGAGTTATTTTTCTAAGTGAAGAAAATGTTCCTCTGGCAAGGCGCGTGTGCGCGCGCGCGCGCGCACACACACACACACACACACACACACACACACACTTAATTGCAGTTAATATACAGCCCCAATAACTTTCTGGTCCTGGTGTTAATTCTAGTCCTTCCTTAAGGATTGGTGAATGTGTTAGCCCCAGGTGGTCAACAGAAAATTTCCAGCTATATTTTAAATCTGGGACTCTTCTTTTAATTTTTCATCTTCTACATAGTCAATCAATCTTCTTTTGGATTTTATCCACCTCAGAAAAGATTTTCCTTTTGTATGGGCTACTCTTTTAATCATGGGGAAAATTCAATTTATGTGTAATTGTTAAGGATCTGATTTCAATATGTAGATTTTGTTGTACAGTTCTAGCTATTTCTTTTTATAACTTATGTCCAGTTCCATGTAATTATGGGGGTGCAACTCTTTTAAGCACTTTCTGTTTACCCAGCAACATCTGCCTCTGAGCTGCTCAGCAGCAAGCAATAGGAATTTTGGCTTTTCTGTCTTTAGAGTGAAAGGAATAAATTCCAGGTTGAATAGTTCTTCAGAAATCCTTCAGCTATTACTAAAATATTATGTCTGGTTATGTTCTGTTTTTGCCCTAATCACTGTGGTCTGTTTTCAGCAACTAGGATTCTGCTATTGAATTTTTTTCTCGCCCACTGTATGGAGGGTATCCCAGTAGGATAGGTCACTACTAAAATGAGTGGGTGGCTAGAAATACACCCAAATTGTTTTTATTATCTGAATATCAAACTAAATCACCAACAAAAAGTCACCTGTTCTTTGCTTTTACAGCATTTAATCAGAAATGCTAAGGCATATGTATTTTTTGTCGTTGCAGAATATTCCAGCTTCGAGGAGAGTGGGGTCTATTCATGGCAGGAAAACAATGAAATAATTTTTCTGTGTATGAGAAGGTGGCCAGAATATTGAGATTGGTTTAGAGTGGCAACAACTGAAGTGCAATGTAGTTAATATTGTATCGATTATATTTCTCTAAAAGTAAACAAAGGATTTTGATTTGAGGACAGATATTACTAAGGATGATGAATTAAAATACATCTTGTTTTCTTACTTTAGAAAAAGGTCCATAATCCAAGGGTGTTTATAAGTCACATGCTTTCCATGAAGAAATATAGGTTGGAAAAAAATTTTTTTAATAAAAATTATTTGGATCTCTGTTAACAGAAAAATCTTAGAGTAGCAATGTTGACATGCCAATAGGTATGTGAATATATTAATGAATCTATTGTGGTAAATGTAGAATTCCCAAATAGGTTTCTTCTTACTTCTCTAGCTTGCTCCCCCAATGCCCTCTTGCAAGAACCTCCCCTAGATCCCTTTCAGGTTAGTCACTACCTACTAGAATCTTTTTCCTGTTTTGCATACTCCATGACAGTAAATCTGCACATACCTATCTAATAGACCATGTGAGAACTAAATGAAAGCTCTTTAAGGAACTGTCGGCTCTGTGAAAAATGCTAGACAAATTAGTAGACATGCTTATTGTGACAAGATGTTCAGACAATATCATTAGACCCATTAAACTTCAATTTATAACCTCTTAAAAGATACAAAAACCTTTTTATAATTGAGTTCCTGACAATATATTCCATTGAAAAATGTTATTTGTAAATTTATTTTCATATCTATTTTATTACATATCTCATAGATTTATGGTTAAGGGTGTAACTTTCTAGAAGTTATGAACACATCATACTCTACTCACATGCTGTTCCATTTCTGAGGAACAGTGGCTGGGCCAATGGTATTCAAACATTTTTTAATATCTGACCCTATGTCATTTTTCCTACGGCTAATTATTTAACACTTAGGTGGGCAAAAATATAAAGAATTAGTTAGCAATATGTTGGAATTCCTTTTAATTTTCTTTTTTATCTTTATATATAGTTTATATATTTTTGGTGTATAGTAAATAATCAAAAAAAGATAATAACCATTTCATGGAGTACTGTAAAGTAGCAAAAGCCATCATATTGGAAATCAAAACCAAGCATATACATTAGACCCTTTCACTCATATTCCTAAACCCTTTGCATAGGAAATTAAACTTCAACGACTCCTCTTTTTCAGATAGAATAAGATTCATGAGTTCTGTGGAATATTTCCATTGCATTCCTTACTGGGGAGATAGATGTTCAAATCTGTCGTCTTCTGCTTGTCTACCCTTCGGCCCTATAACCTGGAGCAATTTCTTTGCCTTGATTTTCTCATCTGTAAAATGGGATAGTAAAAAAACATTCCTTTAGAGTTGTTGCAGTGATTACATGAATTAGTCAATGCGAAATAGTACACCCTTAGTAGTAAGCCCTTACTAAATGTTAGCTTTTATTATCAATACAAAATAGTACACCTAGAGCAGAAAGCCCTCAATAAATGTTAGCTATTATTATTAGTATTTTATTTCCAGCTCTCCCACTGATGAGTCATGTGACCTTGAACAAATTATTTAAATCTGAATTTCAGTTATCTCTAAATGAAATAATTGAACCTGATCAGTGGTTTTCAAACTTCAGTGAGTGCCAGAATCATCTGGATGGGATGTTAAAACACTGCTATCTGGGCCCCACTCTTAGAGTTTCTGATTCAATAGCTCTAAAGTGGGATCCGATAATATGCATTTCTAACTAACTGCCAGGTGAAGCCGATGCTGCTGATCGGAAGACCATACTTTGAGAATCTTCAGTTTACTCTGAACAAAGTGGTGGTGATTTCAATTAGCATATAGAAGAAATCATCAAACTTAAATGAAGAAGAAAATCTACTCTTTCATGCCTGGGTTTACCCCCTGAGAAATAAGTATTTCTTCACTAAGAGGTATGCCTGTTTTTGGAGCATCCTGTGGGGCACATGTGCAGCGTATAGCAAAACAGCACAGTGCGTGCTGAAATGTTGCTTTGGACTTTGCAGGTGACTTTTACAAATTAGTGTTTTTGATTTATTTGATTATTGCAAGAGTAGTGGGGACATCTCTCTTTGCTTCCAGGTGTTGCTCTATCACCTTTAAGGGGCGAAAAATCTCCCTAAATTTATAAAATGTAGAATTTACAAATTCTATAATGTTGGACATATTCCCTCACTTCTCATGCCAGTTTTCTCTGTATGATGCGAACGATTATGAAATCCACTTTGTAGGGTTTTGAGAATTATACGGGTAAATTTATTTTACATAATTAGCACCCAGAAATGACCATTAATAATCTAGTGTTTTAAAATATATTTTTAATGTAAACACTTTGAATATATTTCACTGTTATTTAAGTACAAATATATGTAAATTTTACTTGAAATAAAATAGGTTTAAATATGTAACATAAATATAAATTAATAAATAAACATATATAAACATATATAAATTAATGTTAAAATGTTTAATGTATATTTGTTTTTTCTGTATTTCTAAAAGCAACTTATTTCCTTATGTGTTATTTAAAATGTATAAAACATATTGATGTAATTGCTTTATGACCTCGGTACCTTCTGGAAGAGTAAAACTGTGTTCAATATTCTTTTTCGTAGAACCCACTACTCTAAGAACCACTAGTCACTGTTCCATATGTAAAAACTTCTAGGTACACTTCTTCCATTATTTCTACACATTCTGTCCACCTTACTGCATTCTTCAGTGGCATGAACAGACTCCCTTTCTTCCCATGATGGAAAGAAATATATATATTGAGCCATTCCCACACCCGAAGGCAAAAATTACTATCCAATGTGGAAAATATAAGTGAGAGTTTTTGTTGTTGTTGTTGTTGTTGTTATTGCTGCTGCTGTTGCTTTTTGGTGTGTGTATGTGGTTTTGTTTTGGTGTGTATCTCTACTCCACGGGGTTGGGTGAGAATGGGGATAGTGTTGGCCAGGCATCAGTGACAGGAAGGTGTTACCTTCTGTGTTGGAGGGGCTAAGAACAGGGAAAGACTTTCCGAGGTTGAGAAATGCAGAGACATTGAGGCTTGCAGACAGTGTGTTGTTAGTTACCACAGAAGAGAGTGTATTTCCTGGAGGAAGGCCAGTGAGATTTCCCAGAGCTCAGGTGCCTTTCTGAGGCACAGCAAGCTTCATTCATTCACACATTCATTCTCATCACTAACTTGTGATGAGAATACAAAAATGAATGGCATGGATTCTGACTTCCAGGAGCTCACAGCTGATGGGAGGCTTGGGGAATGGATAGAGAATTAAAATACAATGTTAAGTATGACTTATTTCGATCTGGAGGAGAGTGTGAAAGATTTGGGAGTGGGGAAGGGGATGGAAAATGATGCCTGAAAGAATACTAAGTCAGGCCAGTTAAGGAGGTGAAAGGAGGAAGGTGGTCCTGTGGGTAAAGGGAAGGCGGCTAGTATTTTCAAGGAAACACAGGCAGTGGAGTATTGGAGCACAGACTGTGACAGTCACCTCTCTTACTTTGCTGTCAACAGGTCAGATTTGGCAAGTTGAGTGACCACCATCCTCATTTCCTGAAAGGTGGGACTTTCAATACTAAATTTGGGACAGTCCCAGGTAAACTGGGAAGGCTAAATATCCCGCCTTTGTGTGGGTATCTGCCATTTGAGATATGGGCCTTTTTCCTCTCTCTTTTTCTTTCTTTTTCTTTTCTTTCCTTTCCTTTCTTTCTTTTCTTTTCTTTTCTTTTCTTTTCTTTTCTTTTCTTTTCTTTTCTTTTCTTTCTCTTCTCTCTCTCTCCTCTCTCTCTCTCTCTCTCTCTCTCTCTCTCTCCCACCCCTCCCTCCTTCCCTCCCTCTCCTTTCTCTCTCTCTCTCTCTGTTTTGTTTTTTGTTTTGTTTTTTGTTTTTTTTGTTTGTTTTTGTTTTCTTTTTCTTTTCCTTTTTCTTTTTGTCTGAGTAGCAGGAGAATATGTTAAAGTTGGGATACAGAAGATGAGGAATGGGGAGGTATGATTTTTTTTATCTGGGACTAAGACATCCACAATGCAGGATGTATCCATGCTACGGAGGACTGCTCCTGCAGCTAAGACAAAGGGAGGGACCACAGAGAACAGTCTGGACACTGCACTGTGAGGATGGACAGTGGGAGACGGCAAGAGGCAGAGTTCTTGAAATATATAGCATGGAGATATAATGGTAGAAACTAATGGAAAAAATGGAGCCAGAGACAAACTTATTGGAATTGCTTTAAAAATGGATTGTTTCTGTCACTAGGTCATTAACCATAATAGAGATGACATGTAGCTGTATTCATCAAGATTAAAATTTTTATTATCTTTGGTTATTTATCAGTAACAGTGATGATCATGGAAGATGAAATTAGATAATTTCCTCTAAAAATTGTGTTAAATTAACTAATACAAGTATCAGCGTCGGCTGCACGCTTTTTATTCTCCGTGAGGTCAGATAGGACCTAAAAACACCTTAAAATAGAGCATTTCATATAATTCTGTAGATGTGCAACATATTTACTCCTCTTTTTTTTTTTTTGGCCTTTAATTCAATTAAAATAGTGCTGTACAATGAAAAATATATTGTGAGTGACATATATCATTTAAAATTTTCTAATAACCACATCGAAAAGTAAAAAACCCAATGGAATTAATCTTAATGCATTTTATTTAACACAATATACACCAAATGTCATAATTTAAAAACATTAATATAAAAATTATTAATCAGATGTATCGGATCCTTTTTGATTTGTACTAAGTTGTGGAAATTCTGTGTGTATTTTTCACTTACAGCATATAATGAATTCAGATGCCAAATTTTCATCAGAAATATTTGATCTTTATGTAGATATCTTAAAATCTACGGTTGAAAAAGTAGAGTCATATTCTTAAGTTGTTATACTTAGTTTTCCAATGACAAGATCGAGTACCCGCTTTAATATTTAAATCAATTAATTAAAATTAAATGAAATTAAAACAAAAAAACCATTTTTCAGTCACACTTGCCATATTTCAAGTGCTTAATAGCCACATATGGCTAGTGACTGCCTTATTGAACAACACAGAAGAAGAATATCTTTAGTGTACGAATTTAAAAGTGGGCACAGTTGATTACTGTCCTTTGTCATTCATGTTTACAATTTTTTTATTAGCTGACTATGCAACTTTAAACCCCAGCAGACTCCATCTTTTTTTCATAGGCATTAGATCTATAAGTTTCCTGTAGATGGCAGCACTTTCTTCCTGAAACTGTGAAGGGGAGGAGCTGCTGGGACTTGTTACTCAGATTCTGACATTTTTCATAGAAAGAGTCAATTCTTTGGAAAATTCTTTGGTAGCACAGGTTAGAATTTTTCGGCTCTATTGTAATTCTGCATAGATGGCTATTGATGATGAAAACACTCTCTTAGCCTCTTATCTAGAAAATTGCATGTTCTTGGAGTAAAAGAAGCCCTAAGGGGAGAGAAGAAAGAGATGCAAAGGACTTTAATCAAAGTGCTCTCATTTGCTCAGATCCACACTTTGGAATGGTGATTCCCAGTGCCAGGTAATGAAACTTCAAAGTAGCTGGGAGGTAGTTCTTGTTTTATGTACTATGGACCTGTCAATCTTTTCCTTTTCTTTTCTTTTTCTTTTTCTTTTTTTAAATCTTTCACTCTATTTCTTTTTTAAATCTTTCACTCTAATTGAATTTTTTAGAATACAGACAGAATTTTGCATCATTTTTATATATGATGTCCACATTCAGTATTGAAAAAGCTTAACAATAAAATGTGAGCTAACATTACATAGACTTATAGAAATGTCACACTTTTAAACTTTGAAACACCTCTCCCTTTACCTCCGCATTGCATTCGTACTAAAGGAACATGATAGAGGGATGTAGTATCAAGAAGAATTGGAGAGATTCATGTTGGGTTTCCTAAGGACCAAGTCAGTCTTTGTAGAGCTCATGAGAATCTCTTGGTACGAAACCCCAGCAATTTGTGATATGTTTTCTTGGTTCTCTCCAATTGACATTTTAACATCATAGATTCTCTTTTCTGTAAATATCACTCGGTTTGTTTCCCAAGTAGAATATCAAGGCTCTGTTTAAATTCTAATCATGATATTGCATATTTTTTATTTTATAGCCAGAATATTTGTACTAACCAGTAGAATAAGCCCAATTATGAGTTTGTCTCAAAATTTTATAATTTTCTTAAAGTATTCTTTAATTTTTATCTTAAACTCTAACATATTTTGTGAAGTGGTGGAGCAGAGGGGAAAGTTTGGGGAGAAAAAGAGCTAATTTTGTCTAGTGACAGGTACATGTCATAAATTGTCCTAAGTACTTTTGCATGCGTTTGCTTACATTACCTCCTTTAATCTGACCAGCAATTTTTTATACATAAAAAAACCTAGACTACCATACCTGGTATCATATCTGGTTCAGAAAACACACTGAAATAGCTATATTTATTACCTTTCTAAACAGAGACTACATTTAAGGACTTTTTCTATATCTTGACATTTGAGAAATTAAAATATGGTATCATTTATATAATATCTTGCTCCATATATTTTTGGTTCTCTCTCTACTGTTCAGATGATTTTTCCATATTTTTTTTTAAACTGGCTTTCATCTTCTTTTAAAAATGTTGCAATTGCTCAGAATTTAGTACTTGGATCTCTGTTTTTTCCCTTATTCAATTATCACATCTAATCCCCATGGCTTCAATAGTCTTCCCATGCGTATTAATTTCCAAATTTATGATTTCATTTCCACTATTAGTCAGAGTAGGATAATTGGTGAACAAATAACATTATAAATCTCTGTGACTTATTTATCTCACACACACAAATTCTAATGCAAGCATTCTCCACCTCTTTCCTGGGTTGCTCCTCACCACGTTGTGACTAAGTGATCAGCTCTCTTCATCTTAACCTCTTTTATGTCTTGGACCTCTTTAGCAGTCTAGTGACACTTAGAGACCTCCTCTAAGAATAATGTTTCTATTTGTTTGTTTTGTTTGTTCATTTGTTGCTTTTTGTTTTATATCCTGCATATGAGTGAAATTGCACAGTTTTGTCTTTTTCCATCTGACTTACTTCACTTAGCACGATACCCTCCAGATCCATCCATGTTGTTACAAAAGGCAATATTTTATCTTTTTTATGGTTGTGTAATATTCCATTGTATATATGTACCACATCTTCTTTATCCAAGCATCTGTTGAAGGACACTTAGATTGTGAATAATGCTGCAATGAATGTAGGGGTATATATATCTTTATGAATAAGTATTTTTAATTTAAAAAATTATATAATACTAAAAAAAGAATAATGTTTCTAAGTGTAAAAAAGAAAAGAAAAATGTAGTGACAGACCTAATAACAAATTCAAAGTTAATATCAAATTAGTGATAGGTAAATATATTTCAAGATATCTGCATCGAGTATAAAGTGATACAAAATATCTGTGGTTTCCATTGGTGACGAAGCCACACTTTGCTAACACTAGTGTAATTGTTGCCCACATTCATAAACGGAGGAAATGTTAAGTTAAAAGTTGTGAAAATGAAGGTAGATTTTTTCCCATCCAAATTTATAGGACTCTCTGATATAGACCTAAGGTTCTAGTGGCTCTACAATTACCAAAGCCTTCTTGGAACCCTTACTAGGTCTTACACATGCAAGCAGACTGACAAGCAGAAGCCTTGTAAAGTACTAGGTGACATTTGGGCATGTGGAAGGAAAAAAAGAGGTTCTATGGAAAGTAACGTCACCAGTGATCCGATCATAAATTCTCAACTGGGCAAGTCATGCTAGGTAGTCATGCCCCAAGCATATAACTTTTTTAGTAAAAGGTTTATCTTTGCCTTAAGCAAGCTCTGACTATTGTTTCTGTGTATCTAGGTTATCACATCTTTGAAATAAGTAACCACCTTCAAGAAAGCACATAAGCTTGTTAACCATCCTGTAATCCAATACCACCTTGCCTTTTTCCACCTCTATGTAAACTTCCTTACATTCCCTCCTTAATTTCAAATGAATAAAAGAAGTTGTGAAACTTTATTCTCTGGAACATTTGAGAAGTTTCTCCATGGCATATTTTATCAGTTCGGCTCAAATAAAATCTTATAAAGATTATCCACAGGTTTGGACGTTTCTTATGTTGACAGGGGCCAAACCAGGAAGGGGATTATACCACTTACAATTATAGTTTATGGGCTAGAACTAGTTGTATGCTCCCTTTGAGAAAGAAGGCTAGGAACCGTGTTCCAGCTCTGTGTCCAGGAATAAGGTAAGGTAGGAGATCATGGAGCAATGATTGTTTTAGGCAGGAGTTTCAATGGATGCTAAAACTAGTAAGGAAAAATATGATGATGAGAAACAGGATGTTTTTAGTCTTTTAGAGTCCCCACACAAGACATTTATTAATTACAAAGAGGAAATGTACCTTTATGGAGAGGAAGAAATCTAGCAAACACACCTTACCCAAGTGATCAAAGGTGACATCACCAGTAATGGGATAAGTTTAAATTGTGCTTTCCAGCATGGCGCACAAAGAAGGAACAACATCATTTCTGTGGTGTTCCTGCCAAAAAGTTATAATCTGAATTTAGTCAAAACATCAGAAAAACCCAAATCAAGGAAATTCTAGAAGAATAGCTGGCTAGAACTCTTCGAAATTGCCAAGATCGTGAAGTATTCCAAATTAAAGGAGGCTAAAGAAACGTGACAACTCAATGCAAGTGTGATCACGGGTATTAGTAAGACAATGGCAAAATCTAAATAGAGTCTATGGGTTAGATAACAGTATTGTATCTATGTGAATTTACTGATTTTGATAAGAGTGCTGTGCTGTGGTCAAGTAAAATAAATGACTTTTTTTTTTGAAATATATATTAATGTTGGTAATTTACTCTGGAATGTTTCAGGAAAAAGGAATAGAAAATTAGGTTGATAGCATGGTAGTAGATAGGTGATAGAATGATAAAGTGGGATAAGTGTTAATATGGGGAATCTAGGTGAAACATGTATGGGGGTATTTTGTAGTACTTTTACAACATTTTCTTCAAGTCTAAAATTATTTCAAAATAAAAAAGTTGTTAATCCCGACTCTTATAAAACCAAAGAGGATGGTTCAAACTTTTGTATGCTTTGTACTTTCCTCTTTGTCCAAGAATCTTCCATAGTGACAAGCTAGGCTGGTCACTGGTATGCTAATAAACATTAAAGTGAAAGTGTAGGCATTTCTGGGCCATGCAAAAGGAACACAGTTCTCCATATTTTGATCTATTTCCTGATAAGAGTAATTTGATATGCTTTAATGTATGAATACTCCCTAATAATTTGCAAGCCAATCCTGCTGATTCTGGAACATGTTATCTTGATATCACCTTATATATTTAGGTAGATTTAAATGTCAAAACTGTCAATGATTTTTTCAAGAGTTCATGAGGAAATCTGGACTTGGAATTCTTCTTCTGCAAGGAATCTCTTCAAGCATGACCCCTTGAACCATAGAAGAAGAGATCTGATCAAATTTATTCATTAACTGAAGCTTGTAATACTGAAAGACAAAGGAAATATCCACTTTCATGTCTTCTTACACCATAATAGTCTTCTTACACCCTCTGGAATTGATGATTTACTGTTAAACTTATTCTGATCCTCAGTATCGCTGGCATTGACTTTGACTGCATACATTCACACACACACATCTATGAGATCATGGCAATGAGGAAGTTAATATGGAGTAATGATTTCTATAATTTTTAATTATCATTTTGTCATATTTAAGTAACCTATTGATAGCATTCTAATAGCCATATTTTGGGAGACAATCCACTTTTAACTGAGGTCCATAGGTGTAGACTAGTTGAAACCAGTTTGACTATCATTTGCTGCAGATGTCAAGTACTGTAGACTGTTAGAACACACACACACACACACACACGTACACACCCCAGGACCAAAGAACCCTGATATATTTGTCAAGACCCCACAGCAAATAAAATCCACATGAAGCTACCCTGACCTTCTTAAGGTTAGATCTTTATCTGTTTAAAACATATACTAAAATAAATGACAGTGAAAAATTAGGACATAATGCTGAAGACTAGGTTTTAGTGTGCCTGTTATTTCTAATGGAATTATAAAGGTGTATGTTTCTACTGATGACAAATTACTGATCTATCTACCTCTACTGTGTTCCCTTTGCTGAGAACCAATAATGTTTCGAAGCTAAAATGTAATTAGTCGATTACTAGCAATGTTAAGAAGGTTCCAGAAAATTGTTTGACTCCTGAATTGTTTAAAATCCTTTCAGGATAGTAGACATCATGTAAATAAAAGAAATGTAACTATAAACAGCACTAAAGAAAAAACTTTAAACACATGCCAAATTTCACCATCTTAATTAATATCATTTATTTAAGTATTTATTTTGGTGTGGATTCCACTCCAGTCCACTCATATGGATTTATGTTTTATAGCTTTAAATAGAAAATATATGGTTTGATTTATGCCCTTTTTTGACTTATTACTGTAGTATAAATCCTTTTCAATATTTTTATACAGTGTTAATAATTACTAGTGATATATACATAAGTCTATTAATAAATTTGTGTCATAATTTATTCAACTAGTTCATTATTGATAGAATTGGAAAAAATTCCCTCTGATTTAAAAGATAATAATCGCCCATCCCAAAAATACCTACATACTTTTCCCTTATACTGAACTATTTTTTTCAATAATAAATTGCCAGGAGTAAGAATGTTCCATCTAAGAATATGCACAGAGAGACAGATTAGATGGATAGATAGATAAATAGGTAGATAAATAAATAGAAGAGATATGTGTGTATGGGTGTGTGTGTGTGTGTGTGTGTGTGTGTGTGTACTCTTACCACATATTATTTCCAAATGTCTTTACCAGTTTACAGTGACGTATACATACCATTTATATTATTTTAACCATCAGCTTAGCAGATTTGGGTACTAGACCCAATTTTTGCCAAAAGTAATTATGGAAGCCAATAAAGGGTTTTGCAGAGTCCCAGGATCCGGCCCTGGTTCTTAGAGAGTCCATGACCTTAGTCAAATTGTTTAACCTCTGTGAGTTAAGTTTCCTTCAGTAAAATGTGATAAACGACGCACAGCTAATCTAAGTTAACTTTTCTGATCGCTGGTATTTTTATCCCTTTGCTTTTTTTTCTCTCTGAAAATATTCTCTCAGTTATGAAACTATTAAATAACTATCTTCCAGCGTGTGGGGGTGAGATTCAAATGTCACTGGTGAGTGGTGTCTGTAAGTGCCTGCGAGTGGCTGGCTGCAGGGGACCGGGTGAACACAGTTTGGTTAGCTGTTTTCGTCTTCAAGTGCATTTTTACCCGCGGTCGAAAACCCGCGTCAGATTTCACCCTTGGTTTCCTGACAGTAACCACCTTGGGGTCATTCTCCTCTGAGTGTCTCTAGACTGAGCAGAATATCTCATGTCAGAGAGATGCTTGAATTTCTTTTTCATGTTGATCTTAAGGATAATATTAAAAAGGTTTCAATTCTGTTTTATGTGAACTCTAATTTAAAACTTAAAAAAAAAATCAAATGTGGTTAATGGTATCCACCTCATGGAGTTTTTTTGTGAATATCAAATGAAATGGTTTATAAAACATCTAAAAAGGAACTGGTTGAAAAAATAGTTGCTAAATAAGAAAAAAATGAATAAATGTTCCTTTTTTCATTATCTACCTTCCCTACTGCTCTGGTTGGGATAGTCTGCTCAGGATAAATAAACAGTAAGATCAAGTTTATTTTTATTTTTTATTTTTAGGTGAGGCAACCCTTAGTTGACCTCACAGATTGCAAGGACCTTGCCAGTTTATAATCCCTTATTTTTTATTTTTTATTTTTACACTTATAGCACCTGGTCTTCCTAGGTGGTCTCCCTTCCAAGTACTAACCAGGCCTGACCCTGCTTAGCTTTCGAGATCAGATGGGATCGGGCTTGTTCAGGGTAGCATGGCCATAGACAGATCAAGATTATCTTTAAATGGGAACTCCTTCCCTCAGGAACATTAAAGGCTGAGTAGTATTTTGAACATTTCTCCTAAGGTCTGTATCAGCTCTTTTCTCAGTAAGGATGCGTGTTAGCGGAAAATTCAAACTGGTTTAGGTCATTGGAAAACTTATCTCACATTACAGAGTTTCTAGATGTGGGATGCAATCCACAGCTGGTTGGTGCACTAGTTTAACAAGGTTCTTGAAGCCTCGGGTTCTTTTCTAAATTTTTGCTTTGTCGTTTTCTATGTATTTGCTTTACCCTAAGGCTGGGTCACCACACTGTCAAAAAGTTGCGGCTAGCAGCCTCTGCAACATGTATTCTCATTTACATCAATAAGGAGAGAGAGAAAAACTCTTCCTAAAAGCATAGATTGAAGTGGTGTCGTCACTCCTGGACTAATAAATTGGTTTGGGTTAATCAAAGTCTGAAGCTGGGGAGGATGGTGGTGGTGGTGGGGTACATGATTTAAATTAAGATTTCATTCAACTGAAGGAAACAAATTTTGGTTTGGCACCAGCAGTGCCCACTGCAAGGATAACACAGAGTTTGGACACATTGGTCACTGCTTGCCACGTTACGTGGAGTTTATCAACTTAAAAATATTGTCCAGAAAACTTAAAGCTATCTTTGATGGCCATCGTCTTTTAATAGCCTTTGATTTGAGAGCTAGAAATAATTTGTGGTTCAAACTATTATCGTGATTTAGAATTATTAATAATCCTTTAGATTTTGTATTATAATGTTACTATAAAATGCACATATTCTGCAAATATTTATTGAGCTGTTATTATGTGCCATGCGAGGTGTTAACTGTTAGTGATGTAATAGGCAACAAGTCAGGGTCTTTGATATTGCAAAGATTATAATCTAGTAGACCAATAAATCCCTGTTTTCAGTGGTTTCAGATGGGATTGTATTAAATTCTTCTTAAGTTTACACCTGGGCATTTTGGTAAAACTGTCATGCAAATAGCACATTCCATCTCATTAGAGGAAATGGAAGACAAGTCTATGTCTTTGGTACTGATGGCATAATGTATTTTGTCTTGAATAGAAGGTTTTCTAAGAAGTGGTTGAATTCTAGTTCATTGAACTCTATCAGAAAGGACAACTCACCATAAATTACCTAGACTTGAAATTTTGGTTTGGGGTGGATTTTTCCCCAACATTTAAGTAGATAATTCTAAACAACTTGAGCTAACAGGTGAATTTATTTATACTAATAATAGCCCTATTAGTACATAGTTCTTAACATACACTGTTGCAAAGATATCATCTTTATCCCTCCTATGGAAATTGAAATGGTTAGTAATGAATGACAGGGAGCGCTTAGAATCGATAATCGACAGGCATGGTGATTGACTGAATGGACAGCGAATTTCTAGTTATAAAGTATTGAATGTGGGGCATACAGTGATATAGAGAACACTGAAGGGAATAAAGGTTGGCAAAGGCAGAGGGTAGATTATGTGTCAGTCCGAGACACATCAAGTTTGCGTTTTGTCTTAGTTCAGGATGCTATAACCAAATGCTACAGACCGAGTGGCTTAAACAACAGTCATTAATTTCTCATGATTCTGGAGACTGGGAAATCTAAGATCAAAGTTCTGGCAGGTTTGGTTCTTGGCGAGGCCCTCTGCCTGTCTTGCAGATGGCCGCCATCATTCTTTGTCTTGAACTCTTCTTTGTGTTCTTCTTCTTATAAGGACACTGATCCCTTCATGAGGGCACTGCTCTTGCGACCTCATCTAACCCTAATTATCTCCCCAAAGCCCCCACCTCCAAATACCATCACACTGAGGAGTAGGACTTCAACTTGTAATTTTTTAAGAAACAACACTCAGTCCATAGCAAGGTTCCTGTCAAATGTTCACGTGAAGATGTCAAATGGGAAATCAGGTGTTTATGTCTATATTCTCATCAATCAGTAAGCCTCGGGGAAAATGAGATTTTAAGACTTCTTTGGACATCAGGAAAGGAAGATCTTAATAAGCTATGATGGCAAGATGGTCTATGAAATTGTTTTAAATTAAAGCGCTGAAGATAGATGGGAGGACTCAGGTTATATTAGCCTGAGTGTAGTAGAAGAATGTGGGGACAGGGGAAATAATAGGTGAGTTAAGAAGGAAATTCTTTGCTTTAACAACCAGCTGAGATGGTTTGTGAATCAATACTACATGGCGACACTCTAGTAGATCCAGAACAAGTTACTTCAGCATTATGCGCCCTTGATTTTTTATTTTTAGATAAGGTAATATTACACAATACTTGTCACAGTTTTCTAAGAGCTGAACTGAGAACGTTTGCGCAATTAGAATGGAAAAACTCTTTATTTCGCTTGGAAAAGATTTCATTATGAATGTTTATTAAATTAGGGTAAAATAGTCAAGAAATATTTATTATGCAGTGGTAAAATTATAATAATCACTAACAATGCCAGGTATAATTTTGACTGTTCTATAGCAACATTCCAGTTATGAAATTTAATTGATATATAACAATAACTAATATATAATTTAACTGTAATATTTAATTTAATGTATCTGTAATTAAATATAATTGATAAATATAACTGGAAAAAGCTAAAATTAAATTCTCTGTAGAAGAATCCTAAAACTGATCACTTTTTTTTGAGACGTGATGCTGATATGTGATTAGGTGTACATGTACAAAGCAAAGAAGAATTAAGCCGATATAAAGACTTACACGAAGTACTTTTGGTATAATTAATTGGTTATGTATGTAATTTTGCTATTATAAATCTGATTAGTCTTTCTCTTTTAAACAAAGATTCTGTCAGAATGGAAAGCAAAAGAAGGTTGGAGAGATGAAGACTTTCTCTAGACATCACTGTACCTCAAATTAGTTCTGGAGGCGATTAGTTTGTCTATTTCAGTTGTTTGTGAGCAGAAAAGGAAGAAAGTATAAGTGTTCAGGAGGAGAGGGGGGAAAAGACTGAAAGGCAAAAAGAAAAAAAAAAACAGTAGAAATACAAAGGAAACTCCTAAGACACTAAGATACCCCGGATATATACGACGGCAGCATGGATTATACTGGAGTTTTCTATGGAAGTATTGTAAATCACTGAGAAATAATGTGTAACTTATTTGCTTAAAATTTTCAGTTAATGTGCTTCAGCATCATTTTGCAGATAACGATCCTCACTCTCCACCTTATTACGGAGGCAGAGCAGTTTCTCTTTGTCCTATTCTCCATCTGTGATATACTTTTTATTGCTCAAGAGCTATAGAATTGTGTCCATGCCTATTGTTGTCTGCTTGATGGGAATTCATGTAATTGAAAGCGTTTATCCTCTCTTAGTAGAAAAATTGGGCACTTGGAAGAAATGAAATCCCCCACCTTTGCCTGTGGCATAGGAAATACTGTTCACTCAGCTTTGTTCTAAAGTTTCTACTTCTTCCCATATAACCTGTTGGAAATTTAGTCCTGCACGAAAAAAGAAAGCTGGAATTTCTTGTGACAGGCTAGATGTCCATGTTCACATAGTTACGCCTTTGGTGGCTATCTTGCAACTGATCAAAAAATAAAATTGTGTTCTTTCAAAAGAAACTTGGAATGACATGAAGAGTTTCTAATATATTGCAGAGTGAAAAAAGCAAGTTATAGTACAAATGTCAAATAAACCCTATTTTCTGAATAAACAATTGTGCGAGTAACATTTAAGTAGATATGTTTAGATAGACTTAATTAAGAACAATAACTACCTCCGGGGAGTGAGACTAGAAAAAGTGAGCAGAAACTTCCACTTTTTTACATTTTACCTTTTACTTTATACTCTTCTGTACATGTTCAAATTTTTAAAAAATGAGCAAATGTTATTTTTTAGCTAAAACAAAAACAACTGACAAAAAACTACTGGGAGTGAGAAATTACTTGGAATGGGATATGTTTAAATAATTAATTTGTCAATACACTGCTTGACTATTATTTTCTCTTGCTAAATCAAAACTCCCCTGCTTTTCTCAGGAGGTTACTTTGAAAAGGAAGGGTAAAATTTCTAATGAAACACACAGCTCAGCCGTCCCATCTCCAGCCTAAATCTCTCATTTTGCTTTTGTTAATAACAAATATTCCATGTAGATTTTTAAGGTAAATCAAGGAATGTGAGTGTTGAGCAAGGCAGTACATACAGCCATAGTCAGTGGGAAACCATACTTTTGTAACAGCTGATTTATTAAATTGGAGCAGGAAGGAAGATTAGGAACAACAGGAAGTGAGGTACCAGTAGGGGTCTTAACTACTGGGCACTGTGACATGTACTCAAATGTCCCAGAAGAGTGGCCTTTCGAATTTATGCACCAATCTGAAGCTTTATGAACTTCCTTGATTCTACCATTAAATAGTGAAGAAATAAATAATTGCCGTTAACTTTTGTAATAACTTTTGCATTATATTACAGAAGGTGTGTTGTATTTTATGTGACCACAGATATGCACCCTCTCCTCTCCCCGCCCCCCAAAGAAAGACCCAGACTTGCATCATTTTTTGGTTTTAAGTCAGATTCTCTGATTGGTGAAGCTAAAAAAGACAAAAGGACTAAGAGAGATGATTGTTACATGGTGACCACCAAACTAGTGAGCAATTCAAAACTGAGTCCTGTTGACTGAAATATCCAGATTTGCAAACCCATGAACAAAAACATTATATCCTCATCAGATGGACAGACTCAATAACATATGGTAAATGCTAAAGGACCGCTTGACAGGAAGGTTATAAAGATAAAAGCTCTGAGTGGTTGTAAATTGGACAAATTGTAAAGCATTAGTCATACTCTCTCTTTCATCAACTCACTTAAAATATCATCATCTTCATTTGACTATACCTCAAATCTACTGCTTCTTAGATTATTGAACATCCTTTTCCTTCAGGTTCTTAACATTTCTCTTAGATTGAATTGTCCCCACAAAAAGATATGTCGAAGTGCTAACCCTCAGTACCTAAGAATGTGACCTTATTTAGAGATAGGATCTTTACAAAGATAATGAAGTAAAAATACGGTCATTAGGATGGGCCCTAATCAAACATGACTGATGTCTCTATAAAAAGGGGAAATTGGGACACAGACATGCAGAGAATGCCAATGTGAAGATGAAGGCTAAGATTCAAGTGATGCTTCTACAAACCTAGAACACCAGGGATTGCCAGCAAGCCACTGGAAGAAATAGGAGAGAAAACGTGGAACAGATTTCTTCTCACAGTTTTCGAAATGAACCGACTCTGCTAATACCTTCATCTTAGACTTCTGGCCTCCAGAAATGTGGGACAATAAACCTCTGATGTTTAACCTGCCCGATTTTAGGTACTTTGTTATGGAAGTCTTAGCAAACATACTCTCTCATCTGTGATAATGCTAAGTCTCTACAACAATTCCGACTCATTTTTCTAGAGGACTGAAAAACCTGTCGATGAAGAATATTCTCTTTGCTAGAATGGACATTTGCAAGCAGCTGCTCTGAGGTGACTGGAGGCCTTTACTCTGGTCCTAGTTGAAAGGAAGTCTACAGGTGGCGTCAGGTAGCCTCCTTGGCAGGCTCCCAGTGACCGGGGGAAGCTAAGGCTGTTTCCTTGCTGTATGGGTCTTTGCTCAAGTAGGAACTGTGATATCTTCTCTTTCACTGATTTATGGGGGAGATCTTGCTTGTTGTAGAGTCAAGAACAGAATTTTCAGTGTCTAATTATCTTACAGACAAACAAACAAACAAACAAACAAAAACATAAACCTCTCATTTCCTCTGTTGGCAAGTGATTGTGCTGTAGAAGTCCTAGTTGGAAAATCGATCCCTGGGTCAAGTTCAAAGACTGAGCTGCTATTTTGGGATTTTTATCAGTAATGTTATGGCATCAGATGACTTTCAACTAAATAAACATACCTAATATTTTTGGTAAAAAGAAAAGTTTCTAAGACGAGGGCGAGAAACAGATTAGGACACAGTGCTTCACATGAAGCGGGTGTTTAATAGGTATTTGTAAAGTTGGAATAAGTTAGATTAAGCGGGGTTATCATCAAGAACATTGCCATTAGGGAGTGGAGAGGCTTCTGAAAGAATTTGGTCACTGTTGGTTCACATTGCGATGACTCTGGATTGCCACCATTTTGCTTGCTGGTAAAATTTACTAGCAGTCAGAGATCCAGAGTGTCACTCCCTGGCTTTAGTTGTTCTACTCTCGAAAGCTTCCTTCGTTCGCTCTGGTGCGACTTTGGGAAGTAAGGCCTCTAACAGAAAACAGTGAAGTTGGGGTGTGTGGGAACAAATGATTGTTCTGAGATCATAACTTTGACATCTCGTTTGAAGTTAAGTTGTGTTGTTTGAACTTTTCTGCCTCCGAGCAAGGAATCATATACAAAGAGTGAGTAACGGTTTCTAGATTCCTGGGTACCGATTAGCTGATTAGAATGAGCAGAAAAAGAAAAAAAAAAAATGTAGGACTAAATGAAGTCCCTGTTAACCATCAAATAATACAGTTATTTCAAATTGCTTTCCTCTTGGCTTGTCACTGACTTCACTGTAGTGTCCTTTTATTGACTTATCCCTCATCTCACCTTAAGGGAAATGATAGAATAATAGGGAAGGGGTGGACCTTGAGTCAATGTCCAGTCTAATGTATCCCTTTGACTTTAAGAAGGTCAAACTTCAAAATGTTATCTGCATGACTACTCTCCAGGCAGCCAATTCTGTCACTGGGCAAGGACTGAAGTATCAGGAGAGGTAACAGGAAGGACAAAGATAAATGTTAAAAGGAAAACGATCTGTCCTATGGAATGCACAGACCCTAAACAACAGAATTGCTCATTGATGGAGACAAATACTAGCAGGTTCACATGGTCCTGGAGGTTACAGCTTAGAGCAGAGGGCAGAGAGAAACAAAATCTCCTGCAGGAGATGGATGTTCCAGGCTTGCTCATGCTAGGTCTCAGATAGGCACCAGGACTGGCAGGCCAAGAGAAGTCGGGCCTGGGGATCTGGTCTAATCAGAAGATGTACTGACTTTTTATGATTCAGGCAGCAAAAGTTGTGGTCAGATGGTCAGGAACTATAAGAATGACTGTGTATGTTCTTTACATCTCGGAAGGGAGGCCAAGGAAAGAGGATAAAGGATGGACAGGCCATTTTAGTTGCAAGTAGAAAGGTTCAGGACTTTGGCGGCAGTAAAGAACAGGTAGGCCAAGTTCAAGAAAAGAAGCCGGGCCAGAGCAAATTTGGCAGCAGGAATCAAAATCATTAGTTTGGATGCCTGGAGGACATAGGGGAGGAGTGGAGAATAGCTTGGGGGAGGTGGGGAGTGCTCTGGCTGAAAGAGGCTGTCACAAGCAGTCAGAAACCACAGCCGTGAAATATCAGGGAAAGGAGGCCCAGGAATTCAGTTGAGGGTGGAAGGGATTTGTCGAGGGGTAATACCAATGGTTCTTGCAGCAATTTTATGATGAATGACACAAAGCAAAGGCTAGTTGTTCTCTGTCCTTCTGTGAATAGTCGAGAAGGATGCTGAAGCAAACCACAGAGCCGTGAGTGCTAGTGGCTCTTACCTGCAGGAGAGTCGGCAATGGGTTTTCACTGACGCAGACGTAGGGGGAAAGATTTGTTCTAAAGACAGGCCACCTACTGGCTTGTTGGGAGAAGGAATTTTTTAGAAAGAAGAATCTGGAGAAATAAGAAGTTGGGTTGACGGGATAGATTAGCAGGTAGGTATTCAGGTTTTATGTGAGAGGCTAGAAAGGTCCAAAAAGGCTTTTTCGAAGCTGAGAATGGCATCTGCGAAAGGTTAACCCCGGCTCGTGTGGAAGCTAGCTTGGAGTAGGAGAAACTGGAGAAGGGCATGTTTGCTGCTGAGGCTGGAGTTTCTTTTTCCTTTTACCAGTCTCAAATATGGGCATTGGATAGGATGGCAGCTGTGGGAAGTGGGAAGAAGAGGTGAAACTAGCAATTAAGGATTTCACTGGAGACGCATGCTGGATGTTGGCGGTGTAAAGGGCAAGGGTTGTGGTCAATGTAAGGACAGGCGTGGGAGGACCAGGTGTCAACGTAAGGACAGGCAAGGGAGGACCAGGAATCAAGAGCTAACCAGAGGTCCGAATGGCTCACTCAGGGGAACCGGCGTCAGCGAGCGCTGAAAATGTGCCATCGAGCGTTCAAAGCCGGGAAATCCACATCTTGACAGTCAACTACCCGAGACAGAATTTGTCCCTGGTCTAGTTTTAAAAAGCAGTTTCCTCGGTCTTAAAAAAAAAATCACTAACAGTAATTCTTGAATCCTCCCCCCCCCCACCCCGGTTAAGCCCATTTCTTTGTGTTTCATGCAGGGCGCAGAGTGTGGAACAGCAAACACAGCCCTATGCACCTGTGATATGCTAAGAGAAGCCTGTCTTTTTTTTTTTTTCTTTTTGAGCTGTGGCAATTCTCATTGCTTCCTTTTCCTCATTTGTTCCATGATTTAATCCAGTCATTCTCAGCTAGCAGCATATTAGACTTGTTCAGGGGAGTGAGTCACACACACACACACACACAAATACCTATGGACAACTCCCCCAAGGTTCTGATTTTATGGGTATGGGGTGGGGTCTGGACAGACACATTATTTAAAAGGTCCTCTCATATTCCTAAAGTATAGCCAGGATTGAAAGCCGCTGGACTTTCAAGTTGTCTCTGTATTTCTGAAAAGCTGAAGCCCAGACTTGGGCAGAATTTGGATGAAGTTTAGGCTTATGTTTGATGTCATTTATTGTTAATCGCCAGCCCACTCAACATGTCCCCCAGGACAGCACTTGATATCAAAATCAAGAGTCAAAACTGCTGACCTGTGGTCTACTTCTGACCCTTCATCGTCCTGAAAGTAATTTTGCTTCTTTGTCCGTATAATCACAGTGTAGTAGATATTTCCAGCTGAACAATGTCTCACTTTTTTTTACATGATTTTGAATCAAAATGTAATAGTGATTAAATAGAAGTGATTCTCAAATATTCAAATGTTGGTCATTGTTGTAGGATGCAAATACTAATAAAACTACTTTTTTTTTTTTTTTTTTTTTTGCCTTTAAAACAACTCTCCCCCTCCCCCAAACATCTTTGGGAGTCGAATTTTATATGTGGAAGAATCCTTGAAGGTTATTTTAATAGAGCCCTTTAATTTTATAGATGGAAAAACAGAGTCTAAGAGATGAAATACTCTATCTAAGGACACACAGTTAGTTAAGGACAGAGACTAAGACCCCGAATGTGCCCATTCCCGCTCCAGAATGTTCTTTCTCCTACATCCTGCCTCTCCACTCTTTCTATTCCCTTCTTTATGATTTTATCTGTTTTCAACACATTTGCTAACTGCTACACACCCGAATTGCCAGACAGGTCAGAACGACTTTAACTTTTTATTTAATAGAGCAGAATAAAATATCTTTCTAATAAACAGTGACCAATATTTGTTTAAAAAGCAAATGATATATTTTCAGGTTAGGATATAGTTTCCAAATTAGGTTGTTAATGTAAAGCAGAGAGCTCTTAAGAATAGCCGTTATAACTGATTTTATTGTTTCTCTGCTGTAGAGGTAAGAAATACTGGAAAAATAATAACTAAAATTCTAAAAGACGAGATCCATATGGATAAAGTTCTTTGATAACTGTAAAATGCTGTAAAATGTATATGAAAAGTCATGTAAATCATGGAATTATAAAGAATTGGGGACTTGGATTATTAGGTTCATCTTTGTTTTAAAGATGAGGACTTCAAAGTTTACTTGACTAAGGGTCAACCTACAACCTGTGGGAATGGGAACTTAAATCTTCATTCTTTAAGTTTGAGATAGTAAAAAAATAAAATAGGGAAATTTATCAGTTGTTTTTGTTTGATTTATGAATATAATTCATTTAGAAATATGAATATAAAAAATATTAAATATAAAGAAGCAAGCATATGTATTTTAATAATCTGTTTTCTTCACTTTATATATGATAATGAGTATTTTTGAACAAATTATTTTTAAGAACAGTGTTACAATTGAATTTATTTACGAATAATGCTTTCTTTATCTATTTCTTCATTAACAGATGCTTGTTTTTTTAAGTTTACTTCCAAGTTTTTAGTAAGTGATACTTCCATAAAAACCTGTTGTCTTAGTGTGTATCTTAGATTAATTCCTTAAGATCAATAATTTGAAAAGTGTAAATATGTGCGAGACTCTTGATAAGGACTTCTATCATTCCCTCCAGCAATGCGTGCACCAATTTAAAAGCATGTGCGGTCACCCACCCATTTCACCCCTCTCTCGTATTCTCTCTGCCTTCTAGAAATCCAGCTACCCTGATTATTTAAACACAGGAAGTGTATGTGTAAATGGACAATTAAGTCCTGACCAAATTTGGAAAAACGTTCAGGGTAAGGCAAAGTCAATCGAAATATTAATTACATCTCCACCGCCCTCCCCCATCTGCTCCTTTTCACGTTTCTACCAATCCTCCCCATCAACTCACAGAAATTTAAGATTGATGCTTGAGATTTCTGAGCTAGTGATTTTGTTTACGTGAGTTTTATTACAGCACGAACTTACCTCACTGCTCTAGCACCACGACCCTCGTAAGTTACTCAGCATCTGCCTACATGTCACCCTGCATCCCTGAAGGCCACCGCAGTGACTTGCACAGCAACTTGCTCTGGGTCGAGGGGACAATGGACAGCTCACATCCCATCCTAATTTGCTCCGCAGACCCAAACACCTGTGCATGGGGCTGCATGGGCCTGCCAATTCCCACGAGGACAGCGGCAGCCCCTGAGCCACCTCTCTCTTTCCTGGAAAGATGCCAGCTATTTTTCTGGCTGGAGAAGGATGGGCAATTTGTTTTCAGGAGCCAGGCTCATAAGTGACACTGGTCCGTGCAGAGCAAGACGGCAAGAGGAATCCCTTCTGGGGCTGCAGGAGCCTCATAAGCCCTGAGTCTAAACAATGACCAAAACGTGTTCATTACAGAGTGGTCTAACAGGAAATGGAGTTAGCGATTCTTTATGAGTCTATTAAAGAATAATTGCATATTTCACTTTTCATACAAGGTATATGTTTTTATGCGCGTTTAAATACACATTTTATTTTAGAATAGTTTTAGACCTGCAGAAAAATTGTGAAGATAGTAATAGGTAGAGCTTTCCTGGATATTCCACACCCAGTTTCCTCTGCGGAGAAGATCTTCCATTAGTATGGTCTATTTAGTACAATTAAGGAGCCAACCCTGATATATTATTAGTAACTGAAGTTCATACTTCATAACAATTTCCTTAGTTTTACCTAATGTATTTTTTCTCTTCCAGTATCCAGAATGCCATATTACAGTTTGTTCTTATGTCTTGACTGTGACAGTTTATCAGACTTTCTTTGTTGTTGATAACTTTGACAAGTTTCAGGAGTACTGGTTAGGTATTTTGTAGACCGTACCTCAGTTGCAATTTGTCTGATGTTTTTATAATGCTTAGAATGGGATGATGGTTTTTTTGGGGAGGAAGATCACAGAGTCATTCTCATTATGTCTTATCAAGGGTATATACTATCAAGGTCATTTACGACACTCGATTGTGACCTTGACCATGTGGTTGAGGTAGTGTTTGTTAAGTTCCTTCACTATAATGTTACTCTCTAACATGTTTTTCTTACTGTATTCTTTGGAAGGAAGTCACTACATACAGCCCACTCTCAGGGAGTTGGGAGTGATGTTCTCCTTCCTTGAGGGTGGAGTAGGCACATAAGTTATTTGAAATTCTGCATAGGAGGTTTGTGTATTTTCCTCCATTTGTTTATTTATTCAATCATTTCTTCATATCAATATAGATTCATAGATATTGATTTTATACTTTGGGTTATAATATAATTCTACTTTAGTTTGTTGCTTGATTTGTTCCCGCCTCTAGAGAAGATACATTTTTAAATATAAAAGCACTCTAACAAAGAACTAAGTCAACTTCAGTAACAGGAGACAATGCTTTTCTATTTTCCTTGATGGGTCTTATTTATGACTTCTTCTATCAAACAAAATTCTTCTTGCTTGCAATCTAAAAATTAAATTATCTTCTAATGTGCTAAGTTCAGAGAAAAAGTGACAGATATTTACGACTGAGTTAGGCAGTGTGTGACTCAGTGTTATAAGAAATACTTTTCCCAGTCCTCTCCAAATTTCTCTGGTGGCCCAAGGCTCCAGGATAAAGATAAAACCCTCAACACGGTTACTCTTACTACATGATGTAGTCACTGGACTCCATTTGCTAGAGCTTTTCAAGTTCCCTTAACATACTGTCCTTTCACTGAAAAGCTTTTATATATACAATTAACCCTTGAATAGCACAGGTTTGAATTGTGAAGATCCACTTATACACAGATCTTTTTCAATTGACAACTTGAAAAAAACTCTCAAATGAACCACATAGCCTAAAACAGATGACTGATATAAACTTATGGTGTTGATAAATACAGTACCGTTCTGTAAATTTATTTTATCTTCCTTATGATTTACTTAATAATGTTTTCTTTTCTCTAGCATATTTTGTTGTAAGAATAAAGCATTTAACGCATACAACATATGAAATATATATTAATCAACTGTTTATGTTATCGATAAGACTTCTGGCCGACAGTAGACTATTGGCAGTTAAGTTTGGAGAAGGGGTCAAGAGTTATAGATGGATTTTCGATTGTGGTTGAGGGTTGATTCCCCTAACCATTATGTTGCTCAAGGGTCAATTATAGTAGTCTCTCTTTTTAGAAAGTTCCTTCATCTCAAGCCTGTGACTTTCATTCATATCTCCAGTCGTGGTAGCTGGCAAAGCTGAAACTTGTATGGCAGACTGGCAGGCAGGAAACTCAGGCAGGAGTTAATGGTGCAGGCTTCACTTTTCTGGGAAGGCCCGGTGTTTGCTCTTAAGGCCTTCAACTGATTAGATGAGGCCCACCCATATGATAGAGGACAACTTTTTAAAACATTTCTTCATTTTATTTTTTATCTGTACCAAATATTCATATGTACAGATAGTTCAATGAAATTTGTTACAAGTGCAGCCACACTCCTCCTCTCCTGTGGAGGATAGTTAAAGTCAACTGATTGTAGATGTTAACTGTACCTGTAGAATACCTTCATGGCTACGCCTAGATTAGGGTTTGGTTAAATGAGAGGATACTATAGCCTGACCAAGTTGACATGTAAAACTGACTAGTACAGCGACTGAGAAGTGTTGAATGTGGGAAAACACCCACTGGCAGTTCAGCAGGAGGCTGGAATGGGGCGGGGAAGTGGGGGTGCACTTTCGCTGGCGTGATCAGGGGAAGATGGCATTTGAGCTGACGTATGGAAAGAGAAGAAAGAAGGGAAAGTGCCAGTTACACCTCAAATCTGCGTTTGTACAAATTTCCAGATGATACTGATTGCTCTGGGGACCGGACTGTGGAAACCACGCATGAAGGGTGTACCTCTCTTATTACGCAGTTAATCCTGGGAGGGCGCCTTCACATCCCGGTGTGATTATTCTCCTCCAAACGCCTACGTTACATGCATCGAGAGGCTGAGGTTTTTGTTGAGAAGGTAAAAACCTCAAGAAGGAAGCTTCGAAAGATGCTCGGGCAAAGCGAAGGGCTGCTGCAGATGAAGGCTACACTTTCTTGGAGGTGATGCTAAACACAAACGCCACCCATTTTTAAGGAGTTAATGAGATCGTGATTCTCGGTTTTCATTGTGGGAAGCCACCTAACCCATTAGGGCCTCGGTTGCCAGTCTATACAGAGAAGATACCATCACAGACCAGCAATTCTGAAATGTGCTGTGGCGGCATGCCTCTGTCATGAGATTTGTTGCGGGGTATGATTCAAGTACTTTGTTATCAAGTGATATAGGTGTGCTTTGTGAAAAGATCGAGTTATTCTTATGTTAATATCCTTTTCACTCTCAAATTTCCTTAGATGAGAGAGAAGTCCTGGTGTAGTAGGCACTGCAGAGAACTTGGGGTTGGACAAGGGAATGAATGTTCAAGCTTCCGTGAGCCTCACTCTTCATGGGAGTGGGCGGTGGGGAAAGACTGTGACCTGTCAAACTAGAGGACCTATCAGGTCCTCTCCACCCCTAGCATGCTATGGTTACCTGGCTTGTCCTCACAGCATGCTCACAGTACTCCTGACTTTGACCTAATTTTGACATTAAAGTCACAGTCACAACAAGGCTGCTCTAGATCGCAGCTGCCAGAGAAGTGGCTGGTAACAGTCTGCTTCCCGAGAGAATTTTTCTGATTCTAGTGGTGTCGGGACCAATTTCAAAAGTCAGCTGTTCTTTGCCAACCCTGCGTGCCTCTCTCATTTACCCTCCAGCAAGAGACTGCCTTTCCTGCCCTTGACCTAGTCCCAGGTGAGCTGCAGGCAGGAGCTGTGCTGGAAAGGGGCCATCCCGGGAGCTGGAGACCTGGGGGAGCCTGCTGTTCTTACAACTGAATATACCCTTGCTTCATTTCATCCTTGCCGGACTTGATTTAGAGAGTAGTTAATGAGAGAACATGCCTCTTTTCTTCCAATTTCGTTTTTAAATACCAACAACAAACCACCATTTACGTACTCAAATGTCGTGGAAGGAGATATTTGACTTTATACAGAGGTATAAACTGAGCCTCTTAGAGTGCCTTTTGTTGACTTGTTTAAAAAAATCTGTAATTTGACATATGAAGAATTATTAAGGCATTTTATTCTGTTAGGCATCAGTCGTGTCCTTGAAAAGAAGTAGCAGATATGTTGACTTTCCTGGCTCAGCAAATTTCTCTCCAATTAGTCTTAACTATTACTTATGGGATCCATTTGTTCTATTTAGTAAAGGCAGTAGGGGGAAGGGTACAAGAGAGGCTTGAATTCCTTGAAGGAATATAAATATGACCATTACACTGATAAGCAGGTCTCATGGAGTATATAAAGAGAGTATTCACTGTGCCTTTAAATTTGTTTTATAGGGCCAGTGGTTTATCTGGATAAAATGTAAAGAAAATCTCAAGACTTTCTGGTCACTTCCAAGTAATAAAAGACTGCTAGTCACTAACCGATATAACCAGTCTGATGAAACTATCGAATGATATGAGTTTTGTTTAATGTCACATCTCCTTGCCTTTCCCAGTCCAGACTTCAAACAAGCTTGTTGCCTGTAATGGGTTAGAGGAAAGTTAGCCTCTTTTTCCTTCAGTCAAATTTATTATTCTTTACGCACTTTGCCAGCTGAATTTCTGATCCCTGAGGCTTGAAATGGATGGGTCGGGAGGCGAGGAACGAGGCAGGAAATACTGCGGTAAGCTCGTCATGCTTTCTGGGTCTGGCAGGTGTCAGGAGCTGCTTCTCTCTTTCAGCAGCTCTTTCCTGGGCTCCTTTGACACACTCTCTGTACTTTCTGAGGCTCTTTCACTGGTGAGTCCCTTCATGCAGGTGAGATCGCACCCTCTGCCTGGCTATGCATGGTCCCACCTCAGCCTCAGGGATCAGCAATGCACTTGCTATGCAGGTTGCCTGTCTCCTTCCGGCAGTCCTCTTGGGCTGCATCCAAATTGAACCTACACTGGTTCTCTCTTGCATGTGGCCCACATCAACTTCATCCTTTGCCGGCACAAACTTTGGGAGCATAGTCCAATCCCAACACAGCCATCTTTTCTTGCTGGCCATCATAGGAGAGGGCCAGGTTCTCCTTAAGATTCCCAGGCGGATCAGACACAGGAGGCCCCAGTGTCTGCCAGTTCTCAGCAGACATTCGTCAAGTCTTCTGGCAGTTGTGTTGAGGCCGCTCTCTCTCCTTGGGCTGGGGGTGGTGTGGGCACGTCCTTGCTCTTCCACCTGAGGTGGAACGGGATGCACAGCAAATGCCTTTCTCCCAGGATCCTCTCATTTCTCAACTTCTGGTTCTTTTATATCCTTGATGTATGAGAGAGAAGAGTGAAATCTCCACTGTGACTTTTTTTTTCCTCCAAAGATTGCATTGGTGGCCTTAGATTCACTTGGGAGTGTGACCTAATCTAATATTTAGGGATCTCAGCCTGACAGTGGGACCAAATGATTCTATTTTCACATTCTGTGTATGCGTGTGTGTGAGTACGTATACACATGTGCTTTTAAAAAATCTATTGACCATCAAATCACTTAACTCGGTTAACAAAATGACTGAAATGACGAGGCCGATCTTTCTATCACCAAAAGTCTCCATCGTGTCAGCCTGAGTTGATTCCTGAACGTAGTGTCTACCTTCAAGGAGTTTGGCAAATTGGTTTTATAATGGAAATTTCTGGATATGAATAAAAGGCTGTATAAAGTTGGATATCATGAGATTTCCCAAGAATACTAATATAAGCAGCAAATGCTCTTAGCGATGATGAGGAGTTTGTGGTGATGGAGTAGAACCGTTACGTCCGGTCATGAATGGAGAGAGCAGGTCCAAGTAAGCTGGACCCCTGTGTGGTCATGGCGGGACCTTGAATTTACTTGTTCGTACCTTTGACTTTGTGACTCTGCAGTTACTGGGCCACATGTTCCTGCGGGTCATTAACAGGAAAGGTCCCTGCTGTGGATGGAGCTGAGACTTGAGGCTCTCAGAGGAGACTCAGTGTAATCGGCACCAAGAGCCTGTCTTGAACTGTTAGGGTAGGGCTAGGACACTGGAGTCAGGTGGATTTCAGGTCATCTGCTGATCAGAACACATCCTCTTGCCCTGTACTTCTTGAGGAATGGCTATTGTTCTGTGTTTCTGATAGTAATGAACGCCTGGTAAATACTACATGACTCAAAACAATAGGTAATACGTAGAAAAGCTTTTTATCTACACGAAGCTAGGCAAGTTGGAGTAATTTCATTCATTCATTTAATCCGCAATTCATTCATTCTTTCTTTCCCAGGATATTTACTAAGCACCAAATATATGCCAGGCAGCATGTTAGGGGCCCACAATGACTTCAAAAGCTAGTTAAGAAATATAAACACTAAACAACATGTGTAATTCAAAGTGATAAGTCCTATAATAGCAAGTTGCCTACTCACTGTCCATGGAGAATTAAATCTAGTTGAGTTGTTAATTTTTATCTATGTTTTTGTCATATAAAAATACATTTAAAAAAATATTAGGGTAATAGAATGTTATCTTAATTTTCTCTTAATGGGATTTCTAAAAATTTGGAATAGAGTATACTTAACTCTGTAACGAATTCTTAATATAAAATTTCCTTTGATGTCTATGCTATGGACCAGGAAACTTATAAATGCATAACAATATTTTTCTTCTAATATAAAAACAACTATTTGGCTTCTTTGTAAAAATGAAAAATTAGGCATAAATATAAAACCTCTTCTTTCCACTAAGAATATGGTGAAGGTCACAATTACTGTTTTCCTGTTTATTGGAACCCACAATCTCCAAATCCGGTGGTTATATTTACTGATAGGATGTAGATGAAAAAACTAAAAGATATGGTCAAGGAAAATTGGGTGATCTGTGGCTTCAACTTTACCAATAATTTTGTACATAACGGAATTTCAAATTAGACCGTAGACACGTTTTCCTTGAGTCCCGAACATTTTTACTGTGTGTCAAAGCATCTTAATTCCTGATCTTTGACAGTCTGGTTCAAAATGTTTCTTTAGGTCTTTATGAAAACTGCAATCCTTTTCCTGACATGACAGTCACAATTTTGTCAATTATCTACCACTTATTTATAAAAGTTTAAAATCCAATGATGGATGTTTACTCGTGCTATACAATGCCTCGGTGGAGGCGACGGAGGGTGGTTGGCAATGGAGCTGAAAACATTGTGAAACAGTAAAAACTGGCATTTCAACAATTCATTCCAAATACACACTGGAGTCATAAGTGAGTTCCTGTTTTTCGAGTTCGCGTAGCTGGCTCCCAGTGTTAATGTTCTAGTCCACGCCGAAGGTGCCACTATCCATGCTTATTCTGTATCCCCAGAGAAACGGTCCTGATTTGTACCGAATTTCAACGATGTTGTGTTAAGCAAGCTGTTATTTTGGAATGGAAGGAAGCGAGCCTTCAACAACAGCTCTTTATTTCATCTGAAACCTTCAGGCCCCGTCCCTCTGCCCTTTATCACACTTTCTGTTACCTTTAATGTACTATGAGCTTGTGCTTCTGGAAACTGGCAGGAAGAATGCGCATTTCTTACATCATTGCAGTTAATCTTTGCAACAGCCCTCTGAGGTAGGAATTGTTCCAACTTTATAAATCTCGAAGACTTTAATTTGGCCCAAATCACCCAACCTCTCGTTGGTAGAGCTAGTATTCAAACTAAAATGTGAAAAGATGCTCAGCCTTGATCACAGTAAGGGAGTCTGAATTAGAAGTACATGGAGATACTATTTTGAGAAACATCAATGAGTTCAAAGATATAGCATATCTGTGAGGATGTGGGAGTTCGAATTGTACAGCCACTGTGCGGGGCATTTTAACAACCTCTGCTATAACCTTGCACTTGTTTACTCTTGTGAAAATTGACTTATGTACAAGGTTACTAATTGTTGCATTATTGATAATTGTAAAAGATTGCGAAGAAGCTTAATTGCCATTAATGGGGAACTGGTGAAATAAATTATGGTTCTTCCACACAGTGGAATACTATGCAGTCATAACAAATGAGGAAGATATTTGTGTAGCAAAGTAGAAAGATATCCAAGATACAGTCAGTGTTAATAAAAAAAAAAAAAAAAACATGGCACCAAACAGGGTACATGTTACTATTTTTAAAAAGCATGCGGCAGAGAGAGAAGAGGGAGTCCTATATTCATGGAATATCTTTGGAAGAAAACTTAAAAACTGGTAACATCTATTGCCCCAAGAGAGGTAAAATTAGTGGGAGTCAGGGAGAGGTGGGAGATGATTTTCTCAATATGGCTTTGGAAATGTCTTTTGAAGTTTAAAACACAAACTGTATTATATACTTAAAAATAAATGAGATAAAAATTTTAAATGGGATGAAATTTGTAAAGCACATGGTAGATGTTCAATTAACAGTCAACAAGATTCGCCTTAGGCCTTTGGTGAGGTTTAGAGCTATTCATTAAAAAAAAAAAAACAACCTGTAGAAAGAGGCTGTTTTGGGATGGTCTGGTTGTCAAACTAATCTGAAAGAAGTCTCCAAAACTGATGATTATCCTCACACTGCACTATCTCAGAGGGAACAGAAGTAATCCTCCCCACCAATACAGCTTGAACCCTGGATAACCCACCACAATCGAGGCCTGAGAAGGTCGTGTTGAAGAAGTCTCAGCGATGGGTTATTGAAAAGAAAGGCCGAGGGAGTTGTAAGAGAGAACAAATTACCTGCATAGACATTTTTTTTTTCTGCTGTGAGTTTTGATTAGAATTCTGAGTCTCCACAGGATGACCCATATTGATTACGGCTGACCGGCAAAGACCTCAGAGAAGACAGGCTTCACAGCAGATAAGGAAGAGGTAGAGAGTATTACAGACAAGAAATTGTGAGAGACAGGGTGAAGGAAAGAGAAAAAGGTTACAAATGTGTATAGTTTAGTCATTCATTAGCATTTGGCGTAAAAGTTTGTGGAATCATTTTTTTCTTTGTGCTTATGGGACAAAAATCTAAGGGCAAATGTTACCAAAAGTAGTGTCTTTATTTGAGAATCGACCAAAAGTTTGCCAATAAATTCTTTTGCTTTGAGTGTTTATAATGTTGTCCTTAATAATTTTTCTTCTCCTAGGAAGCTATGGTTTTCAAGAAAGCTAGAACTTTTTGATCATAAAGTGGTTTCCTCGATGAGTATGATAGCAAATTGGAAAGGTGGTTTAATGTTCTTCAAATTAAATTTTCTTGGAAGTTGAAATATATCAAATAAAGTAAAGCAATTAATTTTATTTAGTTAAAGGAAGTCTATTTTCAAATTTGTACAATTAACAAATACAGCAAGGATTTAAAGTTTTTCTTTAGCTAGAAAGTTCAATTCAAATGCTATGGGTATAAGAGTCAGACCTTAATGAATTCTCTTCCAAAGAGTAATGAAGGAAAGGTGGAAAACTCATTTTTCATGTTTTATAAGGCAAGTCAATTCTCTGAATACAAGTCATTTCAATGTTTTTAACTTATGTTTTCACACCCTTTTCCTCCTTTCTTTTTTAGTGATTTGAGAGTATGGAAGTGTCTTGTGTTTACCAAAGGTTTAGGAATTTTTAGGACTCTAAGAATAGCCCCTTGAACTACCAAGATTATATTTTAATTTAATTATACAGATCATGGTTCACACTAAAAGAAGATAGAATGCAGTATTCACCTGGAGAGATGAGGGGTGGGGTAGAGGAATGATGTACCTTGTGTGTGGAGACCCAGATTTTAGTCCAGTTCTACTAGACTAGACCTTTAGCAAGTATGGAGTTTGGCAAGTCTCCTGTGCCTTTCTCGGCTTCAGTTTCTTTAGAAATACAATGAAAAGATTGAACTTGACAACCCGTAAAAGGGCCATCAATTCTAATAGCTCGTTATGAGATAAGAAATCTCAGTTGTTCTGGAAAGTAAGAATCTACTTCCAAATTTTCTCTAAGTTCTGGTTCTGAATTCCAGCCAGTATAGTCACTCTTTTTTCACATTACATTATTGAGGAAGTTAGTTAACAATGTAAATGTAAACTCTAGGATGAGTTTAAGCATTTATTATTCAAATCGTATTTACTGGAGGCCAACTATGCATCAAGCATTGCACTAAGCAATGGACTTGTGACTTGGAAAAACATAGTCCCTGTATACCCTTTTTCAATCTATAGGTCAGTGAGAGGATACAGAGAAATACACAGGAAATTCCAACAGTGTGATGAGAGCTAAAACAGGATTTTTAGGAAGCTATAGACGTTTATAGGAGAGGCACCCGACAGAAAACCAAGAAACTCTTCCTGGTGGCTGTCATGTCACGAGAAAGACTTGAAGGACGGGTAGGAGTTAGTCAGATAGAAAAGGATGAGTGAATCAGATAGAGTGAATCACATAGGTAAATATTTAGACTCAAGATTTCAGAGTGTTTGAGGAACTTCAAAGTAATTCGGTATGTCAGGAGTGCGGTACCTGTGGGAGAGTGAGTGAGAATAATAATTCAAATTCTTCACTCCTGAGATAGGTTACTCTTCCTGCAATGTGGGGAATAAATCTTGGAAGGAAAAGGCTAGCAGGACATGTTGGGAGAGCAGACGGTGGCCTGAGAATAATGAGGAGGAGGAGAAAAGAGAGTAGACTAAAATGAGATAAAGAAAACAGAAATAATAATAAAAAAAAAAAAGATTTGTGATAGATCAAATATAGGGAGTGAGAAGGAGGGTCAAGGCTGGAGGCTGGAAGTTTTTGGCTTTCACAATTACATGAATGGCAATGTCATTTGCTGAGATAGGACACAGAGGCAGGGGTAGGTCTGGGGCAAGATAAGTTAATTTTGAACAAGTTGGGCTTTCAATTGCTAAGACATAGTAGGTGCTCACTAAATATTTATCGACTGAATGAACATGTAAGCAAAAATGTCTAATGGATTTCTGGAAATGTGGATTCCCCCTAGCCAGCAAAGAGATCTTGGTTGGAGACTTTTATTTTTAAGTCTCAATGTACAGATGAAATTTAGACCCCTGGGAATGGTTGAGATTATTTTGAAAAAGATGTTTAGAGGAGACAAGAAGGCCTAGGAGCTGAACCCAGAGGAATATCAACACCTGAGGCAAACCGAGGCAGAGATGCTTTCAGAAGAGGCTGAGAGGAGCCATAGGACTGAACACTAAACCCCCAGCAGTAAGCCCTTTGAGGGAAGAGGTATTTGGTTTGTTTATTTTTGGGTGCCTGTTACAGACTGAATTGTTTCTCCCCCAAATTTATATGTTGATGCCATGACCGCTAATGTGACTGTATCTGGAGACAGGGTCTTTAGAAGGTAATTAAGGTTAAATGAGGTCGTAAGGGTGAGCCCTAATCTAATCAGATTGTGGCTTTGTAAGAAAAAAGAGAGCTCTCTCCACCATGTGAGGACACGGAGAAGGCAGCCGTCTGAAAGCCGGAAAGCGAGTCCTCAGGTGAACTCGACCATGCGGGCACCCTGAACTTTGGACTTCCAGCCTCCAGACATCTGAGAAAATAAATTTCTGTCGTTTAAGCCACCCAGTCTACGGTATTTTGTTATGGCAGCCTGAGCTAACTAAGACAGGACCCAAACTCTTACAAATAGCCCTGGTAAACAGTAGGTAGTCAATATTTTTTGAGTGAATTGAATAAAGGAGTCATTCCTTGGCATACTCATAAATATATCACTTCCTCGAGGCAGTAGTTGCAATCGTAATGATTGTAATTGAGGAGGTTGGGAGAAGGGAAGAGCACTGACTAGCAGGGGGGTCCCAGGTGCTCAGGGAGCGTGGGAGGGAACCGGTTATCAGGATGAGTGTGGTAAGGAAATAGGAAGAGAGGCCCGAAAACACTCACGATGTACAAGTCTCTCTCTCTCTCTTGACCATCTGACCAGGGTTGGTTCTGAAATTAGGCAAGGTTCTTGGTTGATTACTAGGGGTGTGTGCGTGCGTGCATGCGTGCGTGTGTGTGTGTGAAGGCCCTCCTGAACATTAGATAGACCTATTTCGAATCAAAGTGAATTTAGACACAATCTGTATGTTGCTCTCCTCAGAACGATAATACCCGAAGCTGGCAATGAGATTCCTCAAGTAAACAATAGATAATGGGAGGAAGAGGGACACAGTGTAATAATAATTTGAATAATTGGAATTCTTTTATCACTCACAGCATTTATAGTGAAAATGCTTCTGAATTTGTCTTCTGCCACATGCAGTCTAGGTAAGTTATACAAAAAAGATTCTAAAATATTTTGAAAAATGTTTTCCAAGAAAACGTAAGATGAAAGTTACTAAATCCTATTAAGCTGGTAAATTAAATCCGAATCACTTTTTGTTTCACAACGAAGAGTAGCCATCTGCTTGACAACCAAAAATTCAAACTATCTCCACCAAGTCCTGGAGAGGAAGCCAGGAAATGGTATGGAGGTCCCAGGTTTTGTGAAAATAGGGATCATGAGTTTGAGTCTTGGCTTATAAAGCATTCACGAATTTTTTTTTTTTTTTGGAGTGGTAGTGAGAAGAAAAGGCTGTTAAAAAATCTGGTTTCACTTGTTTCTCATTAACTTGTATCTTTGCAGGCTTATGCAACACTTGATCATATAAAACCTACTGTAATTAAAAGGGTCTGTGACTGGAGTGTCTGTGTAATTCTACGGCCTTACGGGAGCCGACCGCAGGGAGAAGGGTCTGGCTGAGAGAAGGGTAGCTCCGTCCCTTGATGCCCGGCAGAGCTGTGAGCCCAGCACCTGGCCGGCTGTGCCATCGGTTGGAGATGTGGTCTGTGTGCTCCAGTTTGTAAGACGTCATGGTCTCTACTCTGGGCTAGGAGGCAAAATATACCCAAGGTGATAGAAATGAGAACATGTTCGCCATAGAGGTGGGGGTTGATTAGAATGGACATGAGGGAACTTTTTTCAAGTGATGGGAATACTCTGCGATTTCACTGGGATGGTTGTTGCATGAGCATATCAATCTAGCCAAACTCATCAAACTGTGTATATAAAATATGCACATTTCATTTCATATGAATTTTACCTCATGAAACAAAAATCAAAGGTCAGTTGAAAAAAGGTCTTCGTGCTAATCAAAAGTCCTTAAAACAAATAGGCTGAACTATTTTTAAAATGAACAGAAACTTTAAAGGAAATTCTTCATGTTTCTTACACTTTAGAGGAAAATGAATGGTGTCAAACAAATGAGCAAGGACAGGTTCCCCAAACAGAGCATTTATAATAAAAATAAAGATCAGTTTGGACATAGCTAGACCTTCATGTCTCAGTGTGAAGGAACCATTTCTAGTAGTGTTCCACATTTATTTTCTTTCATGCTTCTGTTGGAGAAATAATGTTTTCGTAAATGTGAAAAGCTTTTATGGAGCTACAGAAGAAACTATGTTTGGTCATGGCATTATCTGGTTACGAACTAAAAATTCAGAGCTCTCTTGTGAGTCATGTTGCTAAGAAGTGCAGGCTTAGTCCTTGAGATTGTGTGAATCTGAATTTTAACTTCATGGCCTCAGTCACTACGAGGATGCAAAGATAATCTTTTAGCATAAACAACTTTGGAAATGGTAGAATATTACCAAGTTAGCTTTTGGAGATGATTATCCAGAGAGAGGTAATGTTATTTTATCCTTATAAGTAGCTGGATTAATAAATTACCAGATCTTCGATGACCTAATATGACCAGGCACAGTGTTAGAATCCCCAAATAATTCTATGCACACCCTTCAGGAGCTCTGAGCAGGATGAGGGGATGATAAATAATAACTCAAATTCAGGGAAGAATGTGATAAATGCATGAGAAATTCCACTGGCGTTCAGAGGAGAGGAAATTCCTTTTGAATAAGGGAGGGATTATAGATGTGGGTGGCATTTGGACTGGACCTTAAAAAATGGTATGCTTTCCCCTGAGAAGCCAGCAAAGTGGGGGACATGGGCAGAGAGAATGTCACCAGAAAAGCTTTGAGTGCTTGGTGTCTCAAATTTTCACTTGGTTGAGGCATAAGCAACGCATGGAGCAGATACACTGGACAGGACATGGCTGTGGGGAGAGGAAGGCTTGAGCTCCCGGGGAAGTATGATCTGGGTGAAGGGTCGTGAGAAGATGGATCCTGAAGGAGAAACACCCAAGGAAATAAAAGGCAGCAGGATCTAGGAAGAAACAAGGGAAGGGAAGAGGCAGAGGTCCCTAGGAGGCTCCACGACAGGGAAGGTAATGAGCCCCTGAAGGAGAGCAGTGGCAGAGGGTGGGGGAAGGGAGAGATGGCAAGGCTGGACTGCTCCCAGTGGACCCTGAGGGGAAGGCGGCCCTCCAAGGAGGCTCAGACACTGAAATCTGGGCGATGGGAGGGACTGTGGTCTTCTTCGCAGGCAGGGTTTGTTGAGGGGACACCATGTTTGGGGGTGGGGGTGGAGAATGATGAATCACGTTTTGAATAAGCCAGCAACGCCCAGTGGGTCTGGGAGATACAGTCAGCGGTGGAGCTAGAGAAGTAGGCTTGACCTTTCTTCACCTGTGAGTACCATCGAGTGACGCGGGAGTGGGCGTGTCCAGCATGACGGTGTAGAGTTGGGAGAGGAGAGAGCTGGGAGCCGGACTCGGAAATTGGTGCCAGAAGCACGAGGAGAAAATTGGCCAGGTACAGCATCCTTTCCCACCCGCCGTCACCAAGCCTGGGGGACAAATCTTACGAAGAAGAGGAAGGAGACTGATGGAGAGAAAATGTTCAAGAAATCTGCATTTATTGGATTAACTTTGATTATTAGTCTCAAAATACTCAAAAGTCTATAAAGAGATATCCAGGCTTCTTATCCTTTTAATGTTCAAGGAGAATATTTGGGGATTCTTTCTTTCTTCTTTTTCTTCTCTGTCCTCCCCCTTTCCTTTCCTTCCTTTCCTTCTTCCTTCCCCTTCCTTCCTCCTCTCTTTCTTTCCCTCTCCTCCCTTCCTTGCACATTATTATTTTGGACTGGTCTAGTGCATGGGTGGCTGTTACTGACCTAAAGGAAAAGTTAGGATTTCCACTGTCACCTACAAAGAGTAATTGTCTTTTTTTCCACCCCAATATTTGTCATTATTGCTGATTGTGGAGGGAGATCTTTTGTGCTCCACTATTGTAATGAATATTTTAGGTCTTTCATAGCATAAAATATATGTTTGCAATATGACATCATTAACATTTTTGTAACTTTTTAAATTTAACTTTTTACTTTTCTTTGTACTGGTCTCCAGAGCCACTCATAAATCTCTCAGTAACTGCATAGGGTCCTGGGGCCAGAGACCGGCCACTCCTGGCATTGTGATTAGTCATTTAATACCCAAGGCAATGACTAATGTCTGGCAACAAAGCCTCTGCCTGGAGTCATGTGTCCTGGGACCCTGGGTGAGGGCACACCGGGAATGCCTTGCTTTTGAGTGTCAGTACCAAAGTCAAGAGAAAAGTTGAGGACCAGGTAGATGCAGGTGGGCACCACTGGGAAACAAGGGGCCCCCTCCCCATGATCAATGGCAGTACAATCAGAAAGCTTAAAATCAGTTTAAGACAAAGGTAGCCACTTTTGTCTTATCTTCATACCCCAGCTTTTAATAATACATACATATTTCATATGTTTACAGTAAACAGTCAACTGAGCTATTTGTGGAAAGGTTTGTGGGTTTGGTTAACGAGGTGGAGGAGTATTACATTTCAGCTGGAAACACATCCCTAGAATGCCAAAACATTTATTCCAAAGTCTGGTTTCCTGGTGCAATCGGAGGCATGGCAATAGTGTGTCTGTTCAGAAATGAGGGGCTGGGGCCAGCAAGGCGTTTGGTCCAAGTGTATCCCAAAGGCCTTTATTGTTAAATTATATTCTTCAGGAAAAACCGCCTATGTCACATTTTTAAAACCTGATATCCATACACTTTTGATTGGCATTCTATTTTAGCCATAAGCCTATGATTTGAAAGCAAGCCTGTTTTCTCTCTCGCTTAGGATGGCAGCAGGAAGCACGGGTCACTTTCTGGGTTCCAAGGATAAGGAGCAAAGGGGGCTGGAGCTTTGCTTTCCCCTAAGAATGCTGAGTCTGGCTGTGCTACCCTGTTCTCCAGGAGCAGACAGCAAGCTTTTCTCCTCACTCCCCACTGCCATTCATCCAGCTCTGTGCAGCAGCCCAGCTGCTGTGTCTGCCGGGAGGGGCTGCCAAGTGCCCTGCCTACTGGCTGCTTCCCGAATCCCTGCCATTCCACACACAAACACATCCACACATGCTCAGCCTCGCTCACACACGGAGCCACGCGCACATGCAAGCACATCCCTCCCTTCATTCTCACTGTTTCAGCTCTTGACTTCCACGAGCCCATGGAACCTTTCTGGAAAGATGCTCTTGATCCAGCAGGGTAGGATTGTTTTGATTTCTCTCTTTGTAGCTTTAGCATTTTGAGAAAGCAACTTACCTTTCCGGCCAGTGTCTGTATCCTAGAAAGGAGATGAAGATTTGCTGTTTTCCATACGTTTTTGTGTGTTTCTCCTTTTGCTCTCAGGACTTGTAGCATTCTTTGTGTAATTTATATGTAATTGAGCAGGTTCAGATTTTTAAGAGCTCTATGAAGTGCTTTTGCATGTGTTTAAAAAAAGACATTTGAAAATTGAAAGTGTGACTTACGGAAACGAAATCATCTGCAAAAAAATTGCTTTGGAAAGTAATGGTTGCTGGCCATAAAGAGAAATATTCGTGGTTCACCTAATGTGGTTTTAACCCTTTCTTTGCTTACAATCTATAGTTATTGATGATAAGTTCAGTTTGGGCTTCATATAAAATCAGCTACATCTGCATGTTGTCCCCAAATGGTCTATCTCATAACAATTAGGTAAAATGTTCATTTATTAGTATAAAAATATCCAAAAATGTTGCCATTAGTAACAGCAACGTTGGCATTTATTTATTTTGCCACAAACATTTTGTTAGGTGCTCTGTTGGGTGTTTGGGATAGTAATTAAAGCAAAGTATTAATGGTTGTATCAGACTGTCATATCAGAATCTATTAGGCTGAGCAAAGGAAGTTTATTAAAAAGTATAAACTATCCAAGATTATGGGTACACAACATACAATACACTGACCATATCTTTGGTACATATGCATATATATACACACATTATATATACGATGTGTGTGCTTAGCTTTGAATTCAGTTCAAAACTTTTTTCTATCTTTCATCTGGATATTTGATTCTGCATATCCTAGCCCATGTGAGCGGAGAAGGTCCAATTGTAGAATTAAAGAACAAAAATGCATCATCGCATTTTTAAAATTTGTTGGTTAGACCGACTGTGTAACATAATTGCCAAAGACGTGGTTAATAACCCGAGGTTACTTTTGTATGAAAAGGTCACGTTTCACATTCAGTTTTCTAAAGTTTTAGTTGCATAACCTGTGGAAGGCATGAACACCTTTGTGCGCCTACCCAGAGGTTTTTATGAATCCTGATACACATGAGAATTCCTTAACGGAAGCGAATACAGCGTTGCGGTCCGACCCAAACATACAAGTAGGGCTGGGAGAATCGCAGAAGATCGTGACAGGAAGAGACCACTTTGGAAGAGTTTGGCAAAAGGAGACTCAGGTCCCGCAGCATTCCCTGGAATGCAAAGCACAGCTCTTTCCATGCGAACACCTTGAATCTCCGCCCCGCCCCCCAGATGCCTCCCAGCGGTCCGTAGCTGCAGCGGCTAAACAGAGTTGTCTGTAGTTGGCTGCGTATGCGAGCGCACACCCCATTCTATTCCCATATCTCAGTTACAGAGTGGTCCTCCCCAGGGTCATTCCATGTACACACTACCTAAGCCAGCCAACGAGAAGAGTGCATCAAGCCGTGAGAGGCACAAACAGAGATAGCCCGGAGCCCGGCTCCGGCTACATAAGGCAGCGCGGTAGAAAGCTCGCCCCTGGATCCGTTTTCCGAGTTCATTTTCAACCCCGTCGTCCCTGGGCCACCTTTAGGAGTTCCCTCTGCGCCCCCGCCCCCACCCGCAGTGAAATTCAGCCTCCGTGCAGCAGCGGCCAGTAAAGTAAAGTTCAGGGAAGCTGCTCTCTGGGATCGCTCCAAAACCGGGTTGCGCCTGGAGTGATGTTTAAGCCAATGCCAGCGCAAGGTAACAGTCCTTGGCCGGCTTCCAGCACCTTCGTAAGGCACATGAGTCCTGGAGACCTGTACTTAAAGTTGGAGAGCGGGAGCCAGGGAAGTTGGTGGAGCGCGCTCGCGCGGGGCTGCACTTGCTCGAGTCCCGCCGACCGGCTCCAGGCGACGGACGCGCGGGCACCCGCGACAGGGCCCCTGCTCGAGTCTCGCGGCTGCACGTGTGCTGCGCCGCCTCTAACCGCGGGCTGTGTTCTTCTTTCAGGTGGCCGGTGGGCTGCTGAGCCATCTGCCATGCGGAAAGACGGTTTGCATTTTGCTCGAGTCCGCTGACCATGAACATGACCCCTCACACCAAAGCGTCCGGGATGGCTCTGCTGCACCAGATCCAAGGGAGTGAGCTGGAGCCGCTGACCCACCCGCAGCTCAAGATCCCCCTGGAGAGGCCCCTGGGCGAGGTGTACGTGGAGAGCAGCAAGCCCGCTGTCTACGACTACCCAGAGGGCGCCGCGTATGACTTCAACGCCGCGGCGGTCGCCTCCACGCCGGTTTACGGCCAGTCCGGCCTTGCCTACGGCCCAGGGTCCGAAGCAGCGGCGTTCGGTGCCAATGGCCTGGGGGGCTTCCCGCCGCTCAACAGTATGTCGCCGAGCTCGCTGGTGCTGCTGCACCAGCCGCCGCAGCTCTCACCCTTCCTGCACCCCCACGGCCAGCAGGTGCCCTATTACCTGGAGAACGAGCCGAACGGCTATGCGGTGCGCGAGGCTGGCCCTCCCACCTTCTACAGGTACCTGCGCCACCCGCTGCGCCCCGTCGGGGTGGCTGCGGCGCGCCCGGCGGCCGAGAGCGAGCGAGTGGGGGGGGGCGGTGGGGGGAGGGCGGCCGCAGGCTGCGGGTCTGGCACTGCGCAGCCGGGTGGCGGGAGCCGCGGGACAGGAGACCTGAGGGCCAGCGCGCAGCCCGGCCCAGGGGTTATGTGTGGATCTTGCGCTGGAGAGTCAAATTCTCTAGCTCAGTAGCTTAAAAAAATTTTTTTTTTTTTTTTATTCTTCACCCTCCGACTGTCTGCCTGAGAGGCAGATCTGAAACCTCGTGTGCTTCTTAACTAAACAAGTGTTGGCAAACCTTACAAAACAGCATTTATTTGTGTGTGTGTGTGGGGGGAAGGGGAATCAACCCAAAGCGAATAAACACAAGGCACTTTGAGTCCCTAGTAAAGGTCCCACCTCCGTATTTAAGGCTGAAGTTTGGGGTTGAGGAGCTCAGTTCTAATAATAATAATAATAATAATAATAATAATAATAATAATAACAACAACAACAACAACAACTATTATTATTATTATTATTTAACATTATTATTATTTAAAATTTTTGTTTTAATGGACTCACAAAATCTCCTTCCACCTAGAATTTCAGATTCGAAAAATGCATGGTATGGATGATGATGATGATGATGATGATGATGATGTTTTTGGGAAGCGATTCCTAGCTCACACTTTCCTCCTGCCCGGCACAGGTTCAGAGCTTTATTGAACTGCACTCCTCAGGGAGCTGATGTGTCTGAAGTTTCTGATTTCTGAGACCTGGCTGGGTCCGTGTTGGAGCAGGTTGTTGGCATATGACTTATGACAGCTGAAAATTTATAGGTGTCCTGTGAGTTTAAATCATGCCATATCGAAGCACGAGGGTTTTGAAACACCCTCCAGGCAGCTAAATATTTCTGGCCCACTAGGCAGAAAATGCCCCAGGGGTTGTATGGGGGTAGGGATGGGGTTCAATTTCTCTGCACCTTTCATTTGCTGTGGAAGAAGCGTTGACAGTTCAGGACACACTGGAACACTTTTGTGACTTAAGTGGCACATGTTCACATGTTTTGCGTCCTTATTTTTTCCCCTAGTAGAGATTCTACTTTCTTCCCTCCTCCCTCTCATTTTCCCTTGGATAGTTTCTCTCTTTTCCTCCTGATGGACTTGGGGAGGGCTTCAGCAGGTGTTTCTGGTGAATACCTGTGCCCTGGGCACACACTGGAGAGGAATGCCCTGGAGTGGATTTGGGAGGCCTCGGCGCGCCCACGTGGCGCGTAGCGGAGTTAGGCACTGCCTGACTGTTCACGGGTATCAGAGGAGCCTCCGCTCTTACCCAGACCCATCTGTATTGCAAGCTGTGGACTGTTTTTTCTATTCCATGTTTTATTTCCAGAGATTTATAGCAGAAGAAACAAGAGGAAAGTGCAGGTTGACCCCACAGGATACTGAAGGGCAGACTCTTGGGGTGGCTGAACTTGTTCGATATCCTTCAGCCGCCTCAAAGGAGGTTAGAGCATCCCACGGCCAAACAGGGCCAGGATGAGATATTACTTAACGGACAACGAACGAAACTATAAAAACTTTAAAAAGAACAAAACTTTAGAAAGCATATTTCAAATTCATTTCACTTGTTTTAAAATTCAGGGTTAAAATAAAAATAGAAAAAGAATTTTTTTTGATCCCACTTTAAAAAAATGTTAGAACAAAATATAGCGATTACGTCTAATTCAAACGCATTTTAAACTCCTTGATGTGCAGGATGGCACTGGTGCGGTGTGAATTTCATAACCTTATGATGGACCCAGAAACTATTTTTTTTCCCCATTAATTTTCAGTTCTTTTATTGCAAATTAATGCCACCGAATTTCAATGGGCACTAATGAGACTGCTCCTCAGTGGATTATTTACTGCCTTGCTAATAATTACAAAGTGAGCCTGGTCAAAGAAAAGGGGACCGCATTTTATTCAAAATCGTTCATCATCCCAGTGGCAAATAATACCACTGTAATGTGCCCGTCTTAAACTTTTTGCAGTAGACGATATTCAAGTACTTTTAGAATGATACAAAAATAACACGGAACTTTTTTAGAAAGTAAAAAATTCACTTTTCTTTTTGTGGAAATTCAATTTTATAATGATTTTTTTCCTTGTGGGTCATTTCCCATAACATGCTTCTTCTTTTGTTTGAATTCTGCCTCTTACTACCCAGGAAGGAAGTGAAGGGTCTCTGCAAATGTTTACTTAATATTATTATTAAATGTTATTTAGTATATACTGTTTTCCCTTTCAGCTTTCCTGTTTGAATAATTCTGGAGGGCAGGGGAAAGAAGAAAAGAAAAGAAAAAGAAAAAGAAAAAAATTGATTAGACTCTTTTAGAACACTTTAATTTTCTTTAGTAGTTGTTAAAAGTTTTGGGGGCCAAAAGTAGTGTTTTCAAACTGCTTTTTATGGCCCAGAGGATATGAAATCAGATCAGTGAGTCTAGAACATTTTTTAAAAGGAGTAAAATAGAAAAGAATATAATAGAAAATATCAGAGTGCGTAATATTTAGTAGGGAGGCTTTTGCTTCCTGAAAAATTGTTTTAAATTATAAATGCTCGTGTGTGCGGGCTGTGACATAAAATGTATTTCTTACTGTGCGTTGAAGTTGAAAAAGATTGAAAACTATTGACCTAAAATGTTATATTTAGTAGAAAATAAAATATTAGGTAAGTGCCTGGTCGTTTTATTTGCATAAACCAAAAAGCCATTTTGATTGTCTTAATTTTATTTCTCCCCCATAAATTAGCTGGTGTCTTTAGGTCAGTTAGATTAAGCTTTATTATTTCTGAATCTTAACTTTTCCATTTTTAAAATGATGCTGTCAAGTGGCTTGTCTTCCTGAATGCCTCACTGGGATGTTCAGAGAATTTATGTTCGGTTCACATAATTTAGCATTAAGATGCTATGGTTACTTGTATTGGCCACAATATGCAGTCATATCTACGTATGAAAAAAATGTAACACGTAAAACTTCTCTGGGCATGTAATGATATGAGAAAGATTATCACATACCCCAACCAATCGTTATTAAGAGGGAATAAATTCATAAATAAGCAAGCTATGACTTTGCAGGTTGTGTCTGACCTAAAATTTCATGATGAAGGCAACTAAAAGTTATCTTATCTTGGGTTCCTTTTTAGAGTTGAATCAACTTAGGCAGATCGAATAAACCAAAGATGAAATTTCATTATATCCACCATGATTTAAAAAATTCAAATAAATTATTTAATGCTTTATACTTATTTCAGTTTTTATTACACCAATATTTAGCCTACTTCTCCAAATTACTTGACAAACATAAAAACCCTTTGCATCAAAGTCAATGCTCTAACAATTTATATACTATTATATTGGCTGTATGTATTTTTTGAATAACTAGTTTGTCCACTGATGATAATTTAAAACTATTTGTTTTAGCTTCGAACAAGGTTCATCTCTAGGGAGAGATTCTAACGGCTAATTTTCAAGTTTCCAATATTTTTTTCCTTGTATTTCGGTGATATTTTAGCTCTCTTTCTGTTCGTACTTTTTCATTCATTTAAATTGTTACTGTTTATCTGACACTTTGCGTTGGTCTAAGAATAGTTCAAGGAGCCACATGTTGCCTGGAGGATGAGTGTATTTTAGGTTGAAAATGGAATCACATCTTCAGTCCGCATTTCATTTTCACCTACTCCATGTGGCTTGTACCTGTTTGGTAGAAAGCCCCTAAAGGATAATTGGCACTTATTCTAATCTCCTTTCTCACAGTCAGTTAATTTGGGTCCCAGGATTATTTTTGTGAATGTATTTAGGATATGACATTCATATTATGAGGATAGTCAGGTTCAGCACTTTGGTTTCTGATTGTTTCAAGGCTATAAAAGATAGACAAGATACAGTAGGTATCTGGAAAAACCATAAAAGATGTCAAACTTTCTGTTAATGATAAGACAGTAATTTTGTCAAGTCATAGTATATACGAAAGTGGCATATAAACTATGCATGCATTCAATATTTTATCATTTTATTCACACATTAATATTTATTCTGGTGCTTTTGTAAGCTAAAAAACTATAGGGAGGAATAGATTTAAGTGGTCAGGAGTTTCATTAGAAATACAGATTGATAATATGAAATTATTTTTTGGGAGAGGTCAAATTTAAATAAAATCTTTATCATCACATGCACTATTTGTTTACAGCATGTTTTATGATAAAAATATTTATCTTGTAGATACATTTTTAAAAAGTCAAAACCCTGATTATGTGAAATAGTTTTATACAAGGAAATATATGAATTTTACTTATATGTTTTCTAAAGTGCATACTCAGCACAAAAATAATACACCTAATACCACCCTATGACTTCAATATTATTTTTAATGCCACTTTAGGAGAACGCAGGCGAGGAGCAGTATGCTAAATGTATTCTCTTTTCTCCCAGGATTCGCTGAATAGATAGAGGCGAACAAGTCATTTAGTTGAATTCCAAGTCTCAGTTTGCTTATTGGAGAAAGCAAAACACAAATTGGCCACAAGTATGCAGAACCAAGATGCACGCTCCCGAGAATGATACTGTATAAAACTCCTAAATCCCCTACTTGAATACAAAGCAATCAAAGTGAAAGTGTAAGGAATTTCACAGAAAGGAGACATTCCATCAAAGTTAGCGAGTAGTTTCATTTTATATGTTAAACTCTGCCAGTGAATTGATGGATGATGTGATTTAAAAAAAAAAAAAAGTGTGTCTGAGCCGTCGCCTACTTTATCCCTAAAACATACCCTCGTACTGTCCTCCGAAGTCTGAGGACTTACGCAGGTGGGAGGTGAAGGGAAGCACCTTGATGATGTTCTCGATCTCGTGAGGGAAGAAACCACAATTGCTGGGTTCTGTACCTTGGGGAACATTAGTAGGAATTATGGGAGAAGTTTCACATTAATCAACAATGGTTTCGATGATATGTTTCGACCCTATTAAAAATATGAAATATGGGAAGACAACTATTTTTTGTCCCAACTGACACAATTTTATGTAATAAAGGAATAATTTCAAGAAGCTAGGTCAAATAAGAAAGGGTGTGACTGACACTTATCGATGAAACAGCGGTGTGACGGTGGAAGCCGTGATGGTGGTGGCGGTGGTCAGGATGATGATGACAATGATGAGGATAATGATGAGGACGACGGCGGCATTGAGGTGATGGTGTCAGTTGGGGGAGTTCCTAATTTTGGGTGCCTAGTATATAATTGGAGAAGTTTATCCTGTACAGAAATCAAATCCTTTTAATGTACTTTGCCAACTTTTGTGACGCTATAAGCTAAGTAAATAGTCAAACATTTCAATAATATTATTAATAATTTAATACTATAAATCTAACAAGTAACTATAATTGCTACACAGAAAATTTTTAAAAAATCCAAGCAAGCCTGGATTTTTTTTTTCCTCTGAACTTTTTAAAGGAATAAATTATGTCCTTACTTCGCTTACATATCATCTTCTGCTTTAATCAAATGTGTTGCCTTTAATGAGATAGTAGGCTGCTTTGTCTTGTAATTTTCTACTTTCTGGAGCTCCTATGAATTACTTTTGAGAAAACTGTAGTTCACTTAAAGTTCAATTAAAGTTAATAACTAATTAAAGTTAATAAGTTAATTAAGAAATGTGTAGGACTAGATATTTATAGAGCAGGTGTCAATAAACTCTCATAGTTTCTTCTTTTTGGAAAGTTCCCAAAATCCAGTCAACCCTACAAGGGGTGAGTGGCCTCTGCTCTTTAATGTTCAGATTATCACCTGTAGCTTGGAAGCGGCAGAGCTGTGTGGTCCAAGGGCCTCCTGCTCCCTGGTTGCATCCCAGCCTGCATCCTCCCGCTCGCCTCATTCTGCCTGTTCCTAAACAGAGGCGCGTAGGGCCCCAGCAGCCAACGTGTGTGTGTGCCAGATATGACTTCCTGGGCAGTTTTCTTGGCAGCTTGACTCACTCTTCTGACACAAAGGCTCGGGATTTCTTTTAAGACTCTGAAAGTAAAAGACAAGTCTCGTTTCGTTTCCTGCAACTAAATGATGTTAGAACTAGTAATTTTTTTTGCATTGACATACTTCCTTTTATGATTTTTAAAAAATCATTCGTTCTTATATTTTTTTTGTTTCTTTGCTTTATTTTCAATTTTTTTTCTCTTCAAACTCTTTTTGGCCTCTTTTCCCCTACTAAGCTTTCTTTTTTCTTTTCTGTTTTAGTGACTCCATCTATGTATTCCCAGATTTTTCCTTCCAACTTTTCTGGTTCAGTTTTTTATTGACCCGTTTTTTCTTTTTTCTTTTTTCTTTTCTTTTCTTTTCTTTTTTCTTTTCTTTTCTTTTCTTTTCTTTTCTTTTCTTTTCTTTTCTTTTCTTCTCTTCTCTTCTCTTCTCTTCTCTTCTCTTCTCTCTCTCTTTCTCTCTCTCTCTTTCTTTCTTTCCTTTTTATTTTTTATTTTTATTTTAAATGAAATTTGAAACAGGGCTCAACAGAGTCTCTAACTAGCATGGGGAATCCAGTGGTGTAAGAATATGCCTTAATATTTCAGAGTGGCATTAATTACAATAAAAGTTTCAAAATGATTTTTCCCCTTGTCTCTAAGGAAAAAAGCTTAAACGAAATCTGAAAGAAATTTTCCCTTAGCGGAGTGCTTAGACAGCCCCATTTATTCATTCATTTCGCTACCTTGCTCCAAATTGTGTAGCTCATCAATGGCATAGATTAAATAAAATACACTTTTTTTTTGTATTCCAGGCAGTTCATATATCAGTGTTAGCAAAGAGCAGCCAGGAAATCTTGCTGCGTGAGTGGGTGAAATCCCAGGGCTTCATGCTTCTGCATCTGCACTTGGCACAGAGACGGCAAAAGTGCCATCTTCGCCGTTGCCTCGTGGTGCGCCAGGTTCCAGGACTTCTGGATCCATGTGGACTTGCACGAGACAATTAATGCTGACCATGATGTTCCACTCTGTTAACAAAAACTCATTTTTGAAATGTTATAGCTATGTCTATGATTCATTTTACTTATATCATGAAAGTATTTTAAATTGTGTGTGTGTGTGTGTGTGTGTGTGTGTGTGTGTGTTTTGGTAAAACTTTCACAATGCAACATTGTCAGAAATTGATTTTAAGGGTCCTTAAAGGCCCCATATGCTAAACTTTGACTTCTGACTGTGGTTTTTGAAGAACTTACAAATGGTTGTATTTATTTCTGCTGGAATATTTCAAGCAATTCAGAGAGAAAGGATGTATATTCCAATTAGAGTACAAGAGGCAATTTAGCTACATTGAAAACTTATTTTTCTTTAGTTATCTGAAAGAACTTGTGGAGTCATCAGAAGCCAATCTGATTTCTCAAAGGAGAGATCCTGAGCACTGGTCTAAACAGAGACAATAACTATCGATGCTGCATTTCTCTCAGCCCTCAGCAAAGTGCCCGGCACGTAACGATCCTGAGACGCTGGTTAGTTGAATGAATGGCTGGCTGGTAGTAGTGGACACGAAGCACCAGTTATACGGATCTGCTCAGGTCTCTTGTCTATAAGAAATCCCATTTAGGAAGTGTCTTTAGATGTGATTGGAAGAATGCAGGGGGTTTGTGAATCTCCACTCTTAGAAATAAAAGGAGAAAGAAGGACTCCACAGGGCATTCCAAGTCCAGTCCATCCCCATCATTTCCGGATTCTGTATTTCTGAATTTGCCTGCTTTCTAAAATTGATTTATAACCTCCAGATCAATACTCATGACACTTTCTCGGTCATTCACAGTCATAGACAGAATGGTGAAAAATCTGAGTCATCGACATGCACATTTCCAGCTCAGGTGAACCGAGGTGACTCTCTGCCTTCTTGTTTCATCTCTCCTACTCTAAACAAGTGTCCCATTCGAGGTCTATTTAGTGGCACTTTTTTTTTCTTTTTTGCATGTTGTGCTTTTGTTGGTGACTTTGCTGTTTAAAAATGACCCCAAGGGTAGTATCGAAGTGCTGTCTAGTGTTCCTAAGCACAAGAAGGCTGTGATGGATGGTCTTATTGAGAAAATACATGTGTCGGACAGACTTCGCTCAGGCATGAGTTATAGTGCTGTTGGCCATGAATCAATGTTAATGAATCAACAATGTATGTTAAATAAAATGTCTTTAAATGGAGACATACACACACAGCAAGGTTATGTATTAATTGGCTGAAGAAAATGTTATGACCAGAGGCTCCCAGGAAGCTAACCCCGTATTTCCACCTACGGAAGATGGTTCAGTATTCACTGATTCTGTGTTTGTGGCTACTTTATAGAACATAATCATGACCACTAATGAGAATCGATTTATATAATAGAGTGACTAAGGCACAGGTTGGGGAGCCAGGCAGCTTATGTTTCTGATTGACTCCTGCCTAGTTGTGACCTCTGGCTCATGTGCCTTAGCTTATTCATCTGTAAAATGCCAATCGAAACAGGATCTTTGTCTTTCGGTTTTTGTGAGGGTTAAAGAATTTCATAGGTGTCAAAGGCTTAAAACATACCCAGGATATAGCAAGCCATTATTATTATTATTATTATTACTTCTTCAGACAGAAATGGGCAATTCCACACTGAAAAAGGTGACCGTGAGAGCTTTTTGAGTCTGGAATGTTCATAATGTCCCTAGATTTGCTTATTTTGCTTTCAAGGGACCAACTTTAATACCCTATTGTGATTAGAAGTTAAACTTTTCCTAAAGAAACCAAAAAGCTAGAATTTTTTGGAATGCTTAATATACGTTGAGTACTGTGTGAGAAAAACAAAACAGAGCAACTGTAGTAAACTCTGAAGGAAGAAATAGAAATCTATCAATAAAAGGAGTGAGGGGCATTGAGTAACTGGACTGAAGCAATCCCAGGGAGGGAGGTAGTTGAAACTGAGGGAAGCAGCTTCTGAAGAAGCTACGATGGACTGAGAGCAAGACAAGGAGGAAATTTCTGTGTGATTTGGGAAAAAGAAACGGGGGAAAAAAAGAGAGACAGAAGCTAACATTTACGGAATGCCTACAAAAAGTGGATTTTCAACCTGGGCTGCACATTAGAATCAAGGATAATTTCAGAATTATCCAGATGATTAAAAAACTATTGAGACCTGGGCCACATGTTAGTGGTTCTGATAATTGCTCAGGGGTTGAAGTGGGAATAAGCCATTTAGAAAAACAAAACAAAACTGAAAACTCCTTGGGCTCTTCTCCTGTGTAGTCCACGGATTTACAGTCTGACGGCATTTCTCTAAATGTGATCATGTTTAATCTTTCTACAAGCATAGATGTTGTTTGTAAAGATGGAGTTGTGTGGTTAGGAGAGATCCTAGCAGGTGTTCAGGGTTTTGCTCTAACCCAGAGGAAGAGTGTTCAAACCCAGGTTTGCCCAATTTCCAAGTCTTCGTTTCTTTGGGCCACTTGGGTATCGGAAGTAAAGGATAAAATGAGTGCCAAGGAGAAAGATGACAGGAACATTAATTTCTATTCCTGATCTTACCAAAATAAGATTTGAGGTAGGCAGTTACATTGGACATTGGCTTGATACAAAGAGAGCAAAGTGAAGGAATATGAGGCTGCAGACTTTGCCATAGGATACAAAGATGAAATCAGAACACACCCCAAAACATAGATATGTAAATATACGCCTACGCTGGTTAGCCTGCATAATTTAGATTTTTGTTCCATGTTTAGGTAAATCGAAAGTAATAGAAGCTCTTGAACTTCCCCCCTTCCCCAGTAAGATTCTCTTTCTTTTAGTTTTTCAGGTAGTTGCCATGCACCAAACTCTAGTATTATTAATACAACTTTAAAATCCTAAATATCAGTATGATTGATTGATTTCTGGTTGCGTGTTTGGAAAGTTCCTCGAAGCCTTTGAAGTGGAGGACCTAATTTAAGCATTCCTCATGCGCTCCTTGCTGTCATGAAGTATTTGCAGAATTCTTTCTGCACGTTGAATGTGTGCTATTTTTAATGCCTGCCCCATCCTTTTACATTTTAGAAGGATCATTTTATTGATAAGGAAAATAGGCATTCTGGTCCTCCACCACCTGTTAGGCCCAGGGCATGGTTCGGTGAGGCTTTCCCACATTGTTCAATTCTTAAGGCTGATCTTTTCCTCATGTGAGTCTGCCCAGAATAGGCAGCTAAAAGCATCTTTGAAGTCTTAGGAACACGTATAAATTGCAACTCCTTGGGCATCTCCTGCAGTTCCCATATGACTGTATATCCAGGTTTCAGGCCCCATGCAATGAGGGCCTGTCAAACCATTGGCTCAGGGCTCACCGGTTCTTGGTTCTTTGTTTTTGATGCTCGGCGATTGTAATTGAAGAAACCACAATTGCTTTTCTGTAATGAATCCAACCCTCTTCTAAGAAATCTGTTTTTGACACTAGGAAACTTCTAGGGAAATTATCTGGTGATTTGTAGAAGCATTCACAGGCCCTAGCATTTTTGTGTTGAACAAGTGTGGTTCATAGAGATGCAGTACCAGTCACTTTCCAATACATCTCTAAAACACAGATGAAAGATTTCTTCTCCAGTATCTTGCATGTCATTCTCTCCTTTCTCTACACATGGCCAGCTATCTATTATGAATGTAATAGGTTCCTTACCGGGTTTTCATTTTTTGAGTTTTTAAACTCTAGTTAATGTTACCATTTGCTGCCAGAGCATACTTCATATACCAAAGTACATATTTGATGTGGTCCTTTCTCTCCTTCTTGAAGAACCCTAAGTGGCTTCTCAGTAGTCACAGAACTCATATATGTCCCAAAGCGTGACATTCAAAGCCTTCGTAATTTGATTCCAACTGACCTACTCCCGTTACTCCATGAAGATCTTGTTCAAAACTATATTTAAATGGCACTTTCCTACTTCTATTCTTTATAGTCACCTCCATCTCTAATAGTACTGTTTCTTCTTCCTTGTCCCATCCCTATTAAGTTGATTGTACTCAGAAGTCAAAGGTTCAGCTCAAATGCCACCTCTACCAGGTGAGTTTTCTACTTGGCATTCTTTCAGTGTTCATTGTATACATATAGCTCCCTTTGTCGGTACCTCTATTTCGGAAATTACTGTAGAATGTCTTTCATTATGGTTGTAGGTAGATTAGAGTAATTTAATAGGTTTTGTCAACGAATGAATATATCCACTCGTCAGTAAGCTCTATTGAATCATGTATTGATATCTATGGTGGGTACAGAGATTGAACACTTCATCTATCAAAGTCACTATAGCCTAGTGAGAGAGATGACAAGTGTATAGACCACTGAAAAACAGTGGAATAAGAATTGTGAGAGAGAACAGACCACTAGGGGCACCTAACAGGGGAGAGGCACCTAACCAGATGGAGGCCTCCATATATTGATGCCAAAGTCCGAAAAGGAAGATTTGGCCAGGCAAAGAAGGGTGGACAAGGCCGTGAAGAGATGCTGAATCTTGTTCCCTAGTACTCCCTATAGTTCCTTGAATAGAATAAATGCTTAGCCACGTTACTGAATTAACAAAATAAGGTTAATTTGTTAAGAATCTGAGAAATAACTTGAATAATACCAACCGCTGGCATTTTTTGAGTGTAGTACACCAGGCAGCATGCTGAAAGCCTCAAATGGTGATTTAATTGAATCCTTACACCAACCATACGTACTGATATTCTCATTTTATGGATGGAGAAACTAAGAGTTAGAGATGGGAAGTGACTTACCCAAGGTCACACGGCTGGTAATGGGGATTCTAAATCTAGAAGTTGGACTCTGGAGCTCAGGTTTTATCCTACTCTACTGTGCAGAAAAGTTGACAGGATGTCTTCCATCACTGACAGATTTACTTGGCAGTTGGTGTGTTAATTCCTCGTAATATCTTTATATTTAGTTGCGACAATGATTTAATCTTAGACTATGTCCTGAGGCTACTTCTTTTAGTTTTATGGGAAATAGCTATTTTTATGATGCTTGCTAAAAGCACGTTTAAACAATTTTCCATTAAGTAGGGAGATGTTTTCTCTTCTAATATCAGAAGGAGTCATTAAATAAAATTCTACAAAGACTCCCTGATAGCAACCTTATGCATTTCTCTGCATGTGAAACCCAACAATTTTAAATCCTGGCAGAATTATAGTGTTCCTTTGGTCCACTCCTCTCTTTACACAGATAAAATCATAAAACCACAGCGTTTTAAATCTAGAAGAGACCGTAGGCATGATGTGCTCCTACCTCCGCATTTTCTAAGTGGAGCAATTGAAGTCTAGAGAGGCGAAGTGTCTTTCTTTCTCGAGGTTTCCCAGATAGTGCAGGCAGAGTCAGGACTAGAACCTATGTCTGCCTCCAGCTCGGTACTTCGCACGTCGCAGATGGAGGCATAACCAGCCTCTGTTCCCTGAGGACACAGAGGCCATGCTGTACTCATTGTTGGAGTTCTACCTCGTAGATGGGGAGCTCAGGCAAAGTGGAATGAAGGACTGACTGCAGGATGCTGATAGCTACAAAATTATAATGAAGGCTAACGTGAATGAATATGCGAGCTATGTCTGTCTAGACAAGGCATCTGTTTAACTGATATACGGTCCCTGTAAGAATTTTTTTTTTTACCTTGGTTTGCCATTTCAGTTTTAAGGATCTAGTGGAAACTTATTTCTTACACTATTTACATTTAGATGCTTTCCTCTCAGCTCTAATAACCATATCTTACTTACATTGTGACTGAAGATTTCCTTTCTTGTGTCCCTACTTTGTTTCCAGGGCTTAAAGCGAAGAAATTACTTTACCAGATTTCTCTGGAGACTTATATCTACTCCTTTCAGTTTTCTGAAGCATTTTTATCCCATAATTGCCATTGTGAAAACAGAACTTGCATTATTTCATAATAGATATTTCACCTTGGTGTTGGGAAAATTAAAAAAAAAAATTCAATCTGTACTTGATCCAGCAGCCAGGTTCTAATAGAAACTTTTTTGTCATATGGTCCCTATGTTGAAAAATGAGTGTCTTCTTCGAGGCTAATTACTAAACCCAATGTTGGTTATGTACTGTTTACTATTAAAATTTTCCCTTTGCAGTTTAATATTGTTCTAGGAAAGGGAACGTAAGTTGAATAAGAATAGCGATTAATGGGACCATATGTCATAAGTATAATTAATGTTCCTGGTAAATGTGTTAGTGAAGAACATGGCTAATGAGTTATAACTGTACTAAACCTAGATGATTTAACACCATTTACTCTGTAGAAATTTATTATAAATCATAAACATATATACAAATTATATATATATTTATACAATTTATGATTTAAAAACACCATAGTATGTTTTTCGCTTTCAATTTTTTAGTGAGTTAAAGAACTGTTGGAATTGTCAATTAAAATATGTAAAAAGGAGATATCAGTAAGCTTATAATTCACAGCACTTTAAAAAAAGCATGTAGGAATTAAATATGCTTTTTATTAACATTCTATGACTTTTATAAGTGTGAAAGGAAAGCAGTTTGAGGTGACAAAAGTTAGTCTCGACCTCCTGAGTTTGCCTTTCCCACTTTTTTTCTTTTTCGTGAAAAATTGTAGACCAAAACGTGTTTTCTTCTGGTTGTGCAAATGATATCAACACCTGCTCAGCAAAATGATTTCCACTAAGGAGCTGGGAACGAAATTATCAGAGTGATATTTTGAGAGGCTTTCACCCCGCATTTTGCATTGTGGTGACTCCTTATAGCCGGATGGTGCTAAACACAGGACTGAGACGACTAGGTAGGTCCGTGGCAACTTTTTCTAAGTCAATATTTCTCCTTGAAAGATGACTGTTGTAATCCTCTCAAAGTTTAGGCTAAAACTTTCTAATTGCATTTACATGAAAGGGAGCCACACAGCAGGTGGACAGAAAGTGAGAAAGATCAATTAAAGCCTCATGCCTCATGGTACCATGCTAGATAGAACTTCCCTGTGAGTGAGCTCTTTGTGGCTAAGCTATGTGAATCAGAAGGTACATTAGTCTCTTAAACTCTGGAGTAATTTTAGTAAATGGGTGAACATTAATTTAATGTGATATTTCTTTGGCCCAAGAGTTAACACACCTTCAAAATGGCCTAATTTTGTCCCAAACGGACTTTTGTCTCTTGATGAGAAAAACATGGTTAAGCCTGCGATGGTTAACCTTCCCCACTGTCCTGAGCTCAACTCTAATTTCTGCTGGACTCCTGTATCTTTATTGCCTTCTTTGAAAAGCACTGTATTTTTGATGGCCAAGTAGAATATAGGATGCTCAGGTAAGTTTGAATTTCAAATAAGTAGCAAAGAATGTTTCAGTATAATTATGTCCCGAGCGATATTATACTAATACATTATATAAAGCATTATATAAAAAACATTCGTTGTTTATCTGAAATTCAATTCACCAGGCATCTTGAATTTTTATTGGCTGAATTTGGCAGCCCTAGTTATGTTGCCTCAAGCTTGCTTGCTTGTTTGCTTGCTTGCTTGTTTTCTTCCTTCCTTCCTTCCTTCCTTCCTTCCTTCCTTCCTTCCTTCCTTCCTTCCTTCCTTCCTTCTCTCTCCTTCCTTCCTTCCTTCCTTCCTTCCTTCCTTCCTTCCTTCCTTCCTTCCTTCCTTCCTTCTTCCTTCCTTCCTTCCTTCTTTCCTTCCTTCCTTCCTTCCTTCACTTCCTTCCTTCCTTCCTTCCTTCCTTTCTTCCTTCCTTATTTCTTTCTTTTTCTTTTTCTTTTTTCTATGTTTCATTCTTGAAGCCTGAAGGTTATCTTTTAAGGTTATTCTTCTAGTTAGTACACAGACGCCTACCTGTCTTTTTCTACTAGGAAAGAGGGCAGTCTGATGTAGAATTTGCACACTTATTTTTGCCATCATTATTGATCACAATTAAAGATCTAGGTTTAAACACAGAATGACCTAGCTGTTCGTTCTATTACTTGAAAAGATAAGGCAATTGAAATACAAGGCAAATTATTACAATGAGGAGAAAATCAAGGAGTTGGATCTTTTTAAAAAGAGACCTCGCTCTTAGAACTAGTAATTAGGTAACTTTTGTGAGCGAGTAATATAGTGAATACTATAGAAATAACAGTTTTCATGGTTGTTTTGAGGGAATTATCTTATTTTTGCAACATTATTAGATTTCAGGAAATAGTAGTTTAGAAAAATGATCCTTTTAAATGCTCTCTAAAGTGTGAAAGATGTAGAAGAAAAACTACAACTCCTATTAGACAAAGCATTACACAGATCTACACTCTGCCTTACTCCACCTCCTCAGTTTGCAGCACGTTGAGGTGGCCCAAGTGACAGCAGGGGAACTTGAGCTTGGCCATGATGACTTAAGAGACGGCGCTGCACAAGGGGCCGTGTGGACTTGTCAGGGTGGAGTGTGTCACGGGGGATCTGCACTGTGCGGCTGCCAGGGGGATGGTAAAGAAGTCAAGATGTGGAAAAGCAGATGCCTAGGAGTCAGTGAGAAAAGGAAATGGCCAGATAGCTATGCACGAGTGATTTCTTGGGGGAAATTCTCCCCAGTCTTTTTGGCAAGACCATAGGGAATGGAGCGTGAGTGAGAATTCCCAAGTCCTTGGAAATATTTTTTTACTCAGTCCTAACCCTTTAAAGCACTTCCAGCATCAAACTCCAAGGTAGCCAGGAAGAAGAGTTTGAGCAAGACTAGAACTGTTCTCCATGGTTCTCAGTCGCTTAGGAAACACTGCCTTAGTGGGTGGCAGCGGGTGGCAGCGGAGGCCACTGGCTGGCAGCTGAGTGATTTCGCTTCAGGTGGAGGAAAGCCAGGTTTGAGCAGAGCGCTGGGGACGGGGTGGTAATGATTCAAAGACTGGTTTGGTTGATTATTTTTGGCTTCCTAGCATGCGTATACCTTGCAGAAATCTAGCAGAAGAATCAGCAAGAGTAATTCAGAGTTAAATATAAAAAGTTATAAATACCACTTGTAGGGGTAATAAAGATAGATAACGTTGATTTTCTTCTGATCAAGGTCACGTCTTGTAGGAAGTTAGAGTAAGTGAGGTAGAGGCTGGGACTCTGAGCCCTTACCCCCAGGGACTGCAGGTTGCTTCTGATTCCGCGGTGTAGACAAAACCATCAGAGGACACCGTCTAGGAACCGGAGGCCTCTCCCGGGGCTGCTGTGCAGAGGCGGAGGTGGGAAGACGCCAGCCCGTGCCGGAAGGCCCGAGACACTCACGTTTCCAAGAGGAACGGAGCAGCCGTTCACATTCGTTTGGTTTCATTTCCCAGTATTGATTGGTTCCATATGACTTTAAAAATCGTCTGAAAATTTCTCTTAAATACCATTCCTCTAATTTACAACCTTTTTAAAAAATTTTATTTTAATAGTTTCAAGTGTACAGTAAATTGGTTGGACATTTATATAGTTCACAAAAATCCCCCTAATTGCTCCTTCTGCCCCCAGCCCTCCACTTGGCCATTACATTACTGCTGACTCCATTCCCTGTGCCGTGCTCCCCATCCCTGTGACCTCTATTAACTACTAATTTGTACTTCTTTAACCCTTCACCCCATTCTCCTACCTCCCCCACCCCCACCCCTCTGGCCATCATCAGATTGTCCTCTATATTTGTGATTCAGTTTTTGATTAGTTTTTTCATTTTGTTTCTTAGATTCTGCATATAAGTGAAATTATATGGTCTTTACCTTTCTCTGTCTAACTTATTTCACTCAGCATAATAACCTCTAGGTCCATCCATGTCATTGCAAATGGTAGAATTTCATTTTTTTAATGGCTGAGTAATATTCTATTGTATATATGAACCATAACTTCTTTATCTAATCATCTGTTGATGGACATTTAGGTTGCTTCCATATCTTGGCTGTTGTAAATTGTGCTGCCATGAATATTGGCATACATAGATATTTATGAAATTATTGTTTTGGTTTTCTTTGGGTAAATACCCAGAAGTGTATTAGCTGGGTCAAAAGGTATATTCATTTTTATTTTTTGAGAAATCTCCAGATTATTTTCCATAGTGGCTTTTACAACCTTTTTCTGATTGTACAAATGAACCAATTCTCGGCAAATTTTTAGAGCAATCTATTCTGGAGAGTTTGCTGTGACCCTGAACCTTAACTCCTGACCTTCTTCTGAGTCAGGTGTATGTGGGGTGGGTGGGGGGGTCAGTAGTTTTAACTCCATAGGTGGCCACCACAGTGGTGAAGGCAACAGGGTGGGCCTTTGCTGACCTGCGTAATCCTCGGGTTCAGTCTTCAAGAGTGTCACAGCCTTTTAGAGGGTGCATATGGCTGCAGGCTCAGGTGTCCATCACATTGGTCAGGTAGTTGGTGTCGGTGACCAGCTGCTTGGTGGAGTGTGGGGTCAGCTTGGGATCGGGGAAAAGTCCCAACTACTTGAGACTCAAGCTTTAGAAAACTTTACTGACTTCCTGGGCACCACATTGGGCCATCGGTCTAAGAAGTAATTGAAATCACTGTTTGGCAGTCTGGTTTTGAGTGACCGCTCTATTGATGTTGTAAAACCTCCACCTAGGTTCACTGATGGTTGATCCAGTTTGCTCATTCATTCATTCATTCAACAAATGTTCACTCAGCAAATATTAATTGACCAGCTGCTCCACAGCAGGCACTATTCTAGGTACTGGGAACAGACCCATGAACAAATAAAACAAATTGGTAAAGTTTCCATTGTTAAGGTGACATTTAAGCAAAAGATTTGAAGTAGGGGAGGAAATGGTACCATGAGGGTATTCATTGAAAATTATTTCAGGCCAACATGACCTCAGTGAAAAGTCTCTGAGGCGGGACTCTGGAGTGTGTAAGAGAGAGAGGCCAAAGTGACAGGCGAGGCGTAAGAAGCTGGAAGGGAGTATGCAGAGGACAGTAGGGGTCAGAGTGAGGGGACCTTTGCAGGTCATTGTCAGGTCATTGTCAGGACTCTGGCTTCTACTACAACTGAGTTGGAGATCTAGTAGTGAGTTTTGAAGAGGGAAATGGCCTGATCTGACTTTTTTTATTGTGAAAGTTTTCAAACCTTTACAGAAACGGAACAGTATGATGACCCTTCATCTACTCATCGCCCAGCTTCGAGAGTGGTATTTTAGTTGTAAATATTTCTGTACGCATTTCTAAAAGACAAAGACCATTTTTAAAACACGACTCTATTATTATTATCATATTTTAAAAATTAACATTAATTCTTTAAATATCAACAATTTGAATTGATAGGTACTTCGGAGGTGGAAGTTTGTACTATCCACAAACTTGAAATATGTTTTAAAGGTTAACATTAACATCTGGCTTCAGGATTTTTAGTTTCTTTCCATAAATGTTATTCGAAGCCACCAATTGTCTACCTAGAGAAAATACTATTATTTCTATTTTCAAATGAGGAAAAGTGTCATGGAGTTACTTATATTTAAGTAACTTATTCTAAAGTCCCTCAGATAGTGGTTTAGAAAATTCTGACAAACTGTGAGTGACTTATCCAAACTTGAATTTTCTTTCACTCTATTACCTATTTTTGTCTATGAGAAATTTGAACAGGTAATTGGGCACATATCAGGACCGATTCTTTAACCTCTCAAGGTATTTTTAATTATCACAAGGGCTATCATGGGATGAGCTCTATATAACTACATCGAATTATTAAATTGAATTCAATTTAAATGAGTTCAGAAGATTTACGGGCTCTTATAGATTTGACGTTGCTCACAAGGATTCCACAGTCTAACATGAGTAGCCAGTAATTGCAGTGCAGTGTGGGGGTGAGGGAGGTGAGAAGATGCAGGTACAGGTATGGAGGCCGCAGAGTGGAGAAGCTGAGTGTGAATGCCAGAGCTTCCCGCCAGGAGATCCATACTGTGTGAAGCTCTATACGTGTATCCCTCGTATTTCTTGTGGCTTCAGATGACACGATCTGCAAATATTGTCATTGCTACACTGCAGCGTGATCTCCTGTATCTTCTTAGAAGTCAGCAAGACTTTTTCTTTGTTGCATCATCAGTGAACAAATAGGTGGCACTTCGAGCTTGCTTCCTGTAGAGTGGATAGGAACAGCAAAGAAGACTAACCCTGATGATTTAACTTTCACACCTAACAGAGCCCTTGGTACTTGCCCAGAGGCGATAACATATCTGGTGGCTGACTATGTTTAAAGAAGTCGCCTTACCATGGAGGAAGTTGTTCTGTGCAGAAGGAACACGTTAAATGATATCCAGATTGTCTCCTACTATAATTGCTCATTTGCTTTAGAAGTCTTTCCAGCCATGCATGGCACCTAGCAGAACCACAGGAGATGAATTATGTTTCCTTTGCCTTTGATATTGCAGCCATATTTTCTCCTATTTAGGTCCCCACCTCCATCATTGTTGATAGAGCTCAGTGAACTAAGGAAATGTCAAATATACAGAAATACTCTCCCCCTTTTCCTTGTCTCTCCAATTCTTGTCTTCCTTCTCTCTAGGTTTTTTTTTATTATTATTTTTCTTTCCTTCTTCAGGTTTTCTCTTGCCTCATATTAGAGAAGTGCCGTTTTTGTTTGAAAGTCATTTTTACAACGCTGATCACTGACAGCTCCCCCTGATGGCATAGATGTTTGTCATCTTTAATCAGTCGTGGCAGGGAGTGCTGAGCAAACTTAAATGTGGTGCTACCTGTTTCTTCTTCCCAACTCATTTCTATGCATTTTATTACTCTTGGGAAAGAGTTTTAAAAAACGGGCTGTGTACTCATGAGACGCATTGAAGAAATTCTAGCTGATTATAGATGTTATTGTGGGTTTTAGAAGCATAGGACAAAATCATGGTCACACATTTGTAGAGCTGTAGAAGAATTTAGAACACATAGTTGAGACTTCTCATTTTACAAAGAAACTGAGACTGAGAGAGTGTGGTGACTTACTTAAGCCATGCAGTTGTTATTGGCAGCGGTTTATCTAGAGCACAGGAGTTCTGACTCGGTCTAGAACTTTCCCACCGTAGTACCCTGCCTCTCCATTCTACCCTGAAGCTTATTACATCTGCAGCAATGTGATCCCTAATGACATACAGGTCCCCAAATAATTTCTGTAAGTAAAAATTTCCATTTGCAAATCTGGATATGTGCACGTGGAGTTTTTATATGATGATATGCTGTCCTTATCTCTTGACTAGGATCATAAATTGAATGATTTATGGTTCACGCTCAAAAACAGACCAGAGGCCAGGGTTGGAGCAGGGTTGTTTTTGGTATTTGGAGTTGAGCCCATGTGCTTTTTCCCAAAGACTCAAGTCTCCTTCGAGTTGTCCGTTTTCCTAGGACAGAGCTACCCTCGTTCTCTTCCTTCTGTTAGCCCTCTCTTTATTCCTCCTCCTCTTTCTACCCCTCCTTTTGTATCTGTCCTTTGAGTTAGGATGCTCGCTGCCTGGCTGGTAGGAAGTAGGTGCTTAAGCAATGCTGTTGATTGAGTGAATGCGTTTCTTAACACGTCTGTATATGAGCAAATTATTATTTTCCTAATATCGTGTCATATATTCTGTGGAAATTAGGTGGGAAATCAGACTTGTTTTACAGAGGTGTGGTGTCAAACCACAGCTCTCTTGACTTTCCTCTTTTGTGTCATCTATATGCTTGGTTTCGTGCATTTCATTTTGAGCTTCTTATCCTCACTGTTCATTAGCACTTGCAAAAAATTGGTGTGAGTAGAGAAAAGAGAAGTGATGAAAATCAAATCGGGTCATTTGGTTACACCTTAGTAACTGATAAAAGATCAAAAGATGTTGACTTCATGGGGTTTTTAGGGAACTGTATGCCAGGCTATTCTTGTTGCCCATTAGTGTAGAAAATCAACACTGGCTTGTATTTTGGGGTGAAGATAGTTTTCTTAAGTGCCTGGGAAAACCTCTTGACATTTTACAGAGAGCCTTAAGTTCTGAATGTCGAATGCTAATGTTCTTTGTGCATAAAGAATTTCAGAACTCTTGTATGTGAACATTAGCGATGTTATTTTCTGTTTGTGGGTTAAAATATCTTCTGTAATCATATTTTTAGGAAATTTTCAAGCTTTCATCAAGCCATTCTCCTGTGTTTGTGTCAGCTTCATTAATATTGTTTTCCTGAAAAATAACAGAATTCTTGGCCTTTGCACTAGAAATTGAATTAGTGTTTTCCTTTCAAAAAAGTATTATTGGCCTTGTAATAAATTATTGTAGGACATTTCTGATGGGATTACTATTAATGAGTTTAGGGATGAAATCTGAGGTAATGACTTTGTTCCTAGATGTGACATACTCTGCCCTTGGCTTGTGATGCCTTTGGGGGAAGTTCTCCAGGACTCTATTCTCTGTTATGGGCCTGGGCTCTGGAGACACACCTCCTGAGTCCTTACTCCACAGTTTCCTGATTGGGTGACTCTGGCAAGTTACCTAACCTTTCCGTACCTTGATTACCTCATTTTAAAAACAACTACAGTAATAATAGCACTATTAGAGTCATTTTGAGGGTTTAAAAAATTAATTACACATAAAGCACTTTAAAGAGTGCCTGCCACAATTAAGTGTGAAAATGTTCTTGCCTACTTCCTTCAGTCCCTTTTATCTAAAGAAACCAAGGATCGTACTGGGTTTTCCAGAGTTTGGTCTGAACTTTGACTGAAGCTAAAGTAGCAGCTATAACTCTTTCTCTAGATAATTTCATGATGCTGCATTGAACCGCATTTATCGCCCCTCACTTTTGGGAAGTTTTCTTTTAAATTTCTTAGGGAAGAACATTGTCTGCTTCTGTTTATTAAGTAGAAGACACAGTAAATGCAAATAAAATTGTACCCACTGAATAGATAATATGAGGCAAGAGATAAAGTTTTTAGATAAGCAGTATAAAAGAGTTATAGTCTTTCATTTCCAAAAGAGCTGAAATGACCTGTTTTTGATATTTAGAAAATAATTTTTAACTTGCCAACTCCAGTTTGAGGCAACCCTTACGCCATGCAATCTAACTATTGCATGGCGTAAGGGTTGCCTCAAACTGGCTCAGGAATCATTTAATTTGAGCTATTCTAAACATAGAATATAGAATTCTAAATATTAATTTGAGCTATTCTAAATTCAGGACTTTTTCTTTCTATACTCTACCGTTTTAGGTCAACTTGTCCATTCTTTTTAAGAACATTTATTTACTGCCATGGAAAATAAATAAGATTGCATTAAAATATAAATACAAAATTGCATAGAGAATAGAAATACCCACAGGTAAGTTCTGGTTATAGGCAAAAACCAGCTTTATGCCTCTTTAAATATTGATATTTGAAGCAGAGAGAGAAAATGTATTCAGATTGATTTGTACATGGCCATCACCATTTGACTTCTCATTATCTTGTTACAACGTTCTATTATTGCAGTAGATTCAGCCATGCCTCTTGCAAAGTTATTCTTCATTCTTTATTAATTAATTTATCCAGTAAGTATTTATTAGATACTTTCAATGTGCAAAGTACCAAATCAGGTGCTTTGGGCATGATAAAAATTACTTAGAATATAGTTCCCATACTCTTGAAAAGGTTACATCCTAGTTGAGAAAGCAAGACTTACAATATGAAACATGTAATTTTACTCATTTCACAAATGACAATTGAATACTTCCTATTTGTCAATACTGTGCTGGAAACTGGGGAAAAAAGATGACTGCAATACAATTTCTTTCCTGGAGACTCACAGTGAACATGATTCCAGAATGTTCTGTGTGTGATATTCTAGGAACACATGTTGATTTTGTTGAGAAAGTCAGTAACTGCCACTACTGACAGGGTATTTTCACTCAGGAGATTTTTGCCTTTTGGTCAAGATAGGAAACAGTGTGGGCAAAGGCCCAGGGATATACTAGCTTGATCAGGGAAAGGGGACACATAAAATTAACCGTTATAAGGAGGGATAAGCTGGAGATTGGACAGCAGCCAGGTCACGGTAGCTGATGCTAAAGAGTCTTGAATTCCTTCCCTAGGCCGAGGGGGTTCTAGTCTGAAGTCTTTTGGGAAGACCATTCACAGGAAGCCTATGAATACCCTAAGATTTTAAGGAAAATCTACATATCTATAAATTAGGTATTTTTCTAGGGTCTGCCATCCAAAGAAGATTAAGAAGGCTTATCATAGATGTTGAGGAGACATGGAGGGCTGCAAATAGGGGTTCATTTTGCATGGTAGAATCTTGTTCTTGCTGTTGTGTGGAGGACAGATTTGTGATGAGGGGTGTGCAGGCATGGGGTTGGAAGGCTGTCAAGAAGACTCGCCATATCTCTATAGTCATTCAGATGGCAAATAATTACTAAATCACTTTACTCTGTCAGACTGTGCCGAGCATGAGGTGGGAGACCATGCTAAGTAAGGCGGCCACAGTACTTGCCATAGTGGAGGTTATGGTGTATGGTGTAAGGCAGATAATTAAACACAGCACAACATGTTCATCCATCGTATCGATCATTTATTTATGCACTTGTTTATTCAACCATTATTTCTATGCTCGGCTCTCTTCAGGGTGCTGGGGAACGAAGCTTACATTTTGGTAGGTAAGACACACAATAAAATAAATTAAAATGTGGTTCGATTTTGAGTAGTGGTAAGCGCTATAAAGAAAAAGCAAACCCGGTGTAAGAAGGTGGAAAATGATAGGGAGACTACTTTAGAAAGGTCAGGAATAGGCTCTTGAGAAGGTGAGAGACCCTTCATGGAATAGAGAAGCAAGTCCTACAGAAGGTTGCTGAGATGTGGAAGTACTTGGTGTTTGTGGAGCCGCAGCAAACAGCACTTGGAACTTGGAGAGCCAGGGAGGGAGTGTGGGGAGTGGAGGTTGGAGTGACAGGCAGGGGGCTGATCATGCCGGGCCTTTAACTTTTATTCTTCATGTGGTGGGAAGCTGCTGAGGGTTTTGAATTGAGGAGTATGACTCTGACTCCAGCGTGTGTGTGTGTGTGTGTTTAACATACCACCAAGCAATTAATTCTGACACTATCTAATCTACCTGGAGACTATCTACCTGGAGATAGTGTCAGCCCCACAGGTTAAGAGTTCAGTCCTATAAGACTGTCCTTCGCTTTACATGCCAATCATAGACCCTGCGCTTCTGACAGACTAGCTATAAATCAGAGGTTCCCATGAACCTCTTCTTGGGTTCGATTAATTTGTTAAGATGACTCACAGAATTCGAAGGACTATTTGCTTACTAGGTCGCCATTTTATTATAAAAGGATATAAACTGAGAACAGCTGGATGGAGGAGATGCATGCGGAAAGGTATGGGGTAGGGGTACAGAGCTTCGATGCCCTCTCCAGGTGTGATACTCTCCCAAAATCTCCACACATTTACTCACCCAGAAGCTCTCCTAATCCCCTCCTTTTGGGTTTTGGTAGAGACTTTGTTATGTAGACATATTTGATTAAATAATTGGGCATTAGCGATTGGTTCAACCTCCAGTCCCTCTCCCCTCTGTGAAAATCAAGGGGTAGACTGAAAGCTGCAACCTTCTATTCATGGTCGCTTCCCTCGGCATTCAACCCCATCTTTTGTGTTGTCCAAAAGTTACCTCATTAACATAATAAGAGACATCTTTGTCTCTCATCACTCAAGAAAATCTGAGGGTTTTAAGAGCTCCATGCAAGAAACAGGATAAAGATCAAATATATATGTCTTATTATAAATCACAATATCACAAGGATTGGAAAGACCTCCACTACAATAGGAAGAGTTCAGTGTGCTCTAGGAAGATTAACCTAACTCATAGAAGTCAACAAAGCTCCCTGGAGAAAATTAAGTTTAAGCTTCAAACTGGGACATAAATAGGACTTATTCAGAGGTGAGGAAGGGTGTTCCATGCAGAGGGAGCAGGATGCTTGAATACCTAGGGTAGATCATAGAGCCATAGGACCATAATGGGAATGTACAACTAGAAGCAAATTTTTTAGGAAAGACACTGAGTTTAGTTTTGCACACATTAAGTTTGAAGCTTCTTTGGGTCCTTCTAAAGGAGCTACAGAGTGGGTAATTGTCATCTAGGTCTGAAGTCCAAGAGAGCGGAATGAGATGGCATTTGGGTGTGGCCACATACAAGGCTGGGAATCCAACAAAGAAAGAGTGTCAGCTGAGGCTGGCAGAGGGCCAAGGGCGGAACCCTGGGGAACACTGTCATTTCAGAGCCTGGTGGAGAAAGAAAACACTGCCAACGCAAGAGCGGTGCATAGTTGCCGGAGAAACACGAGCCAGTGTCTAGCAAGGTGCCAAGAAAAGTGGCGAAGACTTTAAGTGCTGTGGGAATTCCAAATTGAACCAGTGTGAGTTGAGATACTTAAACTAAGCCTAATGGATGATGGGAACTAAAGCTTGGTTTTATAGGATAGATGAGATGTGTGTAGATGATGGGAGGCAGTGACTATATGACGGGCGAGCAATTTCCCAGAGGTGGACTCGATAAAAGTTTGCCGAAGGAACTACAAAGAGACCAGTGCCGGTCGGAGCAAGGAATTCAAGAATTTGGGCTTAATTCTCTATGTTGATAATTTTTTTAATCTTTAGTTTCCCTGGTCTATAACTCCCTAAAATTGTAAGCAGAAATTTGAGAGTTCATTTATGTGTTTTCCAGAAAAGATAGTTTCGGAGTTTTCACTGTATTCTCAAATAGGTCTGTCACCTCCCTACCTCCCCCCACCCCAAGGTAATAATCCACAGATATAGGCAATGAGAAATTATTAAAAGACCAAAGTTGTATTTTGTGATGATTCCTTTGGCTGTGGCTGGTAGGATGCATTTGAGGAGTGATGGGAGGTAGAAGGCTAATTCTAGTAATTCAGATATGGAGTATTAATCTCTCAGGCTAGAATAATAAAAACAAGGAATGCAAAGAAGAATAGGTATAGTGTTCTGAAGAACTAATTGGCTTAATTTAAGGATGGATTAGATGTAGGAGGTACATTTAACAAGTATTTATTGAGACCTGTGGTGTGTCAATTAAAATTGGGATCAAATGAGACATGATCCTTGTCTTCATGGAATTTCTGTTTACTAGAGGGAACATATGTTTGTCAATAATTACTTAACCATAGGACTGGAAATTTTGGTAACCGCCATGAAGGGAAGGTGTGGGGAACTTTGAGTGGGGACCGGATTTTGTAAGGGAGCCCCATGAAGTTATCCCACTAGCTGTTCATTACTACACATACCTAGGGAGTGGACATCTATTGGTTCTTTTAATTTGGCTATGCAAATATTTCCTCTAGAAATCAAGGCTTTTAATATAAAAAAAAAATGCTTGGCTAATTAGGAGAATATGCTTTTAGATGGCTGATATCATGATTTATGGTTGGAAAAAGAACAGTATTTGGTTATGTTGAGCTTCAGACTTTTCCTTTGATTAATGAAAATCTCCCTGGGAAATACTTATTATTACACTCTGTTTTCGCTTGGTCCAAGAGAGCTCGCTCTCTGGACTCCATATGAATGCTGCAGACATCTCTCTTATTTATGCTGAATATATGATATAAGCAGGGCATCCATTTGGAAATATTTAGTACTCAATCGACGTAATGAAGATGGAACTTATTCTCATCGGTTGAGTTTCCAGTTTCCATAGGTACCGTGGTGTTGTGTTTTGTTATCTGATCTCTTATGCTCTGTCATCCTTTTCCCTGTTGTTACTCTGTTACTCAGCTACTTGCGTGCCTCGGAGTTTCCGTGCGTTGTCTCCGATGCAAAATATCTCTCCTCTGAAGCTTTTGCCCTAGTTCTTTTTAGAAAGTCTTTAAGGCTGTCTGTGAGGCTGAAGAACATGGAAAGTCTTAATACATAGCATGGTAAATTAGTCAACTTCTTATCTGGGTCATATGAGAAAGTGCCCAGGATGAAGAGATATAAAGGTTTGGTGACAATTCGGTGGGGATAAGAAAGGGATAAGAATTTTGCAAAGAGGGAAATGTTATAGCAATATGGCTAAAGAATTGCTTAAGCCTTCGCTTAGAATAAAATGATAAGGGCGTGACTAGCGTTTCTGCAGCCTCTTAGTAGGGAGAAAGGATGTGAAGACATTTAGAACATGAAAATGAGAGAACTTAATTTGGTCCTATAAAAATAAGGAGACATCAAAGGGCCTGCGAGGCTGGGTGAAGAAAAGAAGATTGCCCTAAACATGATTTAAGTACTTTCTACCAAAGAAATGTGAAGCGAAAGTGCTGTCTGTGACAGATGCAGTTCCACAAGGCCAGGGTGAGGGCAGCAGGAACTGTTTAGGACCCTTAAAGACTTATCCCCGGAGACTACCCGCAGGTTGGTGCCTGATCCATCCTTGCGGCTTGGTCTGAATTGAGACACGGACACCTTCTACTCTTTTCTTTTCCACTGCAGATTATGAGGCCAAGTTACTCTGCATTCTGAGGACCCAGTTCTCTGTCTGGAGGCAGCTGTGCCTTATCTTATATAGTTTGGCATAATGAATACTAAAGACAACCTGAACACATTTCAAGGTGCCACAGGGCTTTGAGCCTATGAGATGATCTCACCTGCCTTTTGGCTTGATCTGAATGATATTCTCCTTCATGGGATCTTCACGGAGCAGGGCTCGGCCTAAGTGATAATTGCCAATGTTATGCATATGAATTTCCAACTTGGATAAAAATGTTGCTTTGTGGAGAGGATAATTTCTCTCTCTTTTTTTTTTTTCTGGATGCCTTCTGGTTTTATGCCCTACGTCTACAATATATTTTTAGTATTCCAGGACCATCTCAAAGATAAAGTATGGATGAAAGACATTTTGCTTGAAAGCATACATCTCCACTAGATATGCTGAAAAAGAGCTTTTCTACTACATCTTTTACCGATACTTTAAAAAACGATATTCCTGTATTTCATCTATATTGTTGTGAAATTATCACCTTAGTGGTTCAGTCACTGATTAATTCATTTGCTATCACTATTTCTTGAGACTCTATTTTAGATGGAGCATTATGCTATATAAACTTAGGATTCCAAAGATGAATAAGGCACAAGGAACTTAGCAGATAACAACTGAGGCAAGAATGTACAATTGAAAGGGGAGGGTAGTAAGTTGCAGAAGAGAAGCAAAGAAAAACCTGCTACTGAGTTCAGAACAGGAATAAATCATTTTGAGTGTATGGGGATTAGGAGTGGCTGGTAAGGGAGGAATTTATGCAAAAGGTGACCTTAAATTTCAATAATCACCTCACAAACCTATTACGATGGCTACTATTAAAAAAAAACAGTTAGTGTTGGGAAGGATGCAGAAAAATTGGAATTCTTGAAAATGGAAAAGTAAAATAGTGCAGCTACACCTTGGAACTTTTGCCAATGCATATACTATTTATTCATTCAACAAACATGTATTGAATACCTGCTACGTACTGGGCATCGGGCTGGATATTGGGGCTACATACTTGATAAGATTTATAAGACATTAAATCTATCAATGTCGTGCTCGCTAACCAGCCCCCCACCCCCAAAGGCTCTAAGCTTCTGCTTCCACTGGCTTGAATCATGCATAAGATATTCGTAAACAAACAGTAAAACGTTTTGAGGTGGATGGGGGATGGGGGCAGATTGGCAACATGGTGATGAAATGGAAAGGCATGGGCAACAGAATATGAACTAGACGCGGAAGAGGCAAGCCGGCGCTCTCTAAGGATATTTAAAAATAAAGAACTCCTCTTTGAGGCTGCTGACCTAAGAGCTAAGTAATTTAGAGTGGAAAAAATGGCAAAATCAGAGGCACTCGACCCAAGGAGCCAGTATTTTGTGAATGTTATGGCAGGTGTAGTTTGAGAACCACTGCCACAGAATTGTGGACGATATTAATGAGTGAGAGGGAAAGAAGGGGGTTGTAAAATTTGAGCCGAAAGGAAGGACAGGGCTTATGGAGTGAAAGTCAGCGTGGTCTGGCTATTTGGGTAGGGACTGGAAACAGGAAGCTTGAGTTCCCTGAGCTAAGAGACCCTGGAAGCTCTATCTTCAATTCACTTTATCTCATCCTAGGTTTTTTTTTTTTTTTTTTTTTTAATCTCATAGGAACCTTCACTCTACTTATCCCTCTAACATCTTTCTACTTCTCTCATTCTCTTTTTCCCTAAACACCTGGAACATTCCATTCATTTAAATATACATCGAGTACACACCACACATCAGGGAAGTCCTGGGCTCTGGCCATATGCCCTCAATTCTCTTATATCACCTTTATTTGGTTGAACCTAACAAATCCTGGATTGATATAATTTCTCCTCCTATGCCTGGTTAGATGAGAGATGAAAACTTAGTCTCATCTACTACTTTGCTTACCTTTTTCTACCAGCTTTAAGGTGTGTTCGTTGAGACTATTTCTTGTACCTGTGTTTTTAATCCTGACTGCTCTGCCTTCCCCTCTGTGTACACTCAACCATTTCCTCTTTACTGGCCCATTCCTTTCAGTCTACATGAGACCTCCTCAGGTCTCTTTCATCATAAAAATCCTTACTTGTCTTTATTTTCTTTAACAACTACCCTATCTCTTTTCTTCCCATTCTTGTCCAACTTTTCAAAGGAATGGCTTTCACTCATTTTTATTTTCTTACAGTCCACCTGCTTTTCCACCTACTGAATTTTGGCTTGTACCCACATTCTCTACTGAAACTCCTTGCTAAGTATCTTCTTGGTTAAATCCAGTTTCACTTTACCAGTCCTTGTCTAATTGGACTTTTATGATCACTCTCTCCTTCTTAAGTTTTCTACTTCCTTGAAACTTTTTACTTCTCCATTTCTTTGGTTCTCTCAGAACTTTCTTACTGTTACTTCCCAATTTTCTTTCTGGGATATGCTTCCTTCATGGAGGAAGGAATTGGCGTAATCTGCATTCTTCTCTTTTCATTCTACATGCTTTTACAGAGTAGTTTTAGATGTTAAAAAGTATCCTCAATTATAATCAAGTTATAAAAACTGATATCCAGGATTACCTGGCGACAATGATATAAAAATGTGACTTATCTTTCTACACAAGTTCTATGTTGTTCATCATTTCACCTGAGTTTCAAATGCCCCAGCTGTTTTATACTTTGTTTCCTAAAGACCCTGAGTGTGGTCCAGAATTGGAATGAGCATTGGTCTCTAATGGTTCTGAGTTAATTGGGAATTCCTGAAAAAATTGAATAAGTCAATTAGAAACCAGCTAATTTCATTTTGTAATTTTCTGAATAACGTATTCTGGTGTAGGCAGTCCAGTTTTTGGACAAGTTTTCAATAAACAATTTTTCCTCAAGGTTAATATAACAGGCAAACACCTTTTGCTGTGACAGACGGTAAAAGGTAATGAAAGATTAGCTTACATTATGATTCATTATTTCAAAATGTCAGAATAAAGTGAATCTGCTGCATCTCCCAAGCCTCTTGTTCTTTAGAGGAGACTGCATGTTTTACTTTTCTAATGTTAATGGATTCACTGTTTTTTTCCCCCTCCCTTCTTTCCTCCCTCCTTACTACCTTCCTGCCCCCCAACCCTTTCTTTCTCTCTTTATTTTTTCCCAGGCCAAATTCAGATAATCGGCACCAGAGTGGCAGAGAGAGATTGGCCAGCACCGGTGAGAAGGGAAGCAGGGCCATGGAATCTGCCAAGGAGACTCGCTACTGTGCAGTGTGCAATGACTATGCCTCAGGCTACCATTATGGAGTCTGGTCCTGCGAGGGCTGTAAGGCCTTCTTCAAGAGAAGTATTCAAGGTAATAGTGTGTTGAAAACGACATATTCCATTTTTGATCCTCAGAGGGGAAGCAAGTGAGGAAGGAAAGCGTATAATCAGCTACTTGTATAAAACACTAAAACCCAGTAGGTTTTCTAGTATCTCTGGTAGAAACGTGGAGAAAAGACAGGAGCTGAGGAGAAGGAATGGACAAATGCCAGGGCAGTGGTGGCTGAGTAATTATGCTTCGTTCATTTGGTAAGAGCATCTCTACAGGAAGAGGGTTTCAATAGGTGTCTTCAGAGATGTTGTCTGTGCCCTGATAGGAGGATGGCAAGTGGATACTTATGTATTGCCAGCAACTAGGCTTACATGATATAGTGTGATATTAATTGTCTATACATAATTACCTCTCTATCTTGGCTTGGTCTAGAAGAGTATTCTGCTCTGATCTTTGCTCCAGACCAGTTCTAATTGAACTTGTTCTTCTCTTGCTCTTCTTCCACCTTTGTTGTCTGAATGAATGATATGACCTTTTGCTAAAATGAGAAGGCTTAATAACTGGTGACTTGTAATAGGGTCGAGTACCTATCTGTACTATATGAAACAGCTATTAAGTTCCACCCATAACATTTCATTCACCTGTCTGCCTTGATCCTTTTCTTGTGTATAGTTTACCAAGTATAGCTTCTTCGATATACAGCCAGTTACATTTTATTTCCACTCCAAGAGTGTTTATATTGTTGTATTAGAGGATACCCTGGGGGGAACATTGATCACTTTTACTACCTAAAATATCTTTACTAAAGATCCTTTGTCTGACAGGCACAGAGGTGTGATAGCAGTTTAGGCTAACTGAATCTCTTTTTGCCTTAACGGTGGAGCATTTTTCTCTGTTCTTCTTCCTTTGTCTTTTAAGCTTAAGCAAAGCTTAGCATATAAACACTAAAAACATTTCTGATTGAACTTTTGTATGATTTCCTCTGTGGAAATATGGACTTAAGGAACTTGAACTACATACAGTCTACTGATCAAAGAAGTGATTCTCCTGGACTTCCCACTGTAGCTGTTTACTGCTCTGATATGGGATTCGGGTGGGGGATGGGAGGGACACACAGTATTTATTTTTCCTTCCATTGCCAATGAGATGGCTTTTCATTTAAAAAAGCTGTTCTTATCTAATAGAGTAATTAATATGTGAGGTCAATTTGGTTCACTTTGTTTTGACAGTTATTACTTTCGACATTTTTTAGAAATCTATTGTGAAGCTTGGACTTGTTTGTGGGATTTTAATAAAATTAATGATATCCTCTGATAGTAAAATTTTGTTTCTATATAAACATATATAAATATGTATAAATTTATACATAAAGATATATGTTTATGTATATATATTTATGTATATAAAATATACATATGTGTGTATAGCAACATATATTGTTTAATTTTACCTTAATTAAGAAAAATGATATTTATATTTTGGTTTAGGTCAGTATAAGCTCTTAAAGATCTTTTTATAGTTGTAGTTTTACTTTTTATTTGATTTTATATAATCTAAAATACCATTATTTACCCTAAGCACTTAATCTGGTGGTGAAAAATCATTTGACTGAGGTAGGGTTAGTGGATAGGTTAGCCTACAAACTTGGACAAGTCATTTGTCTGAGACTGAGTTACCTCATTAGGAAAAATGATTTAGAGCAGCAGTCAGCAAAGTTTTCCTGTAAAAGACCAGATAATAACTGTTTTAGGCTTTGCAAGCCATTAAGTCTTTGTTATAGCTCTGCAACTCTGGCTCTGTGACCTGCAAGAAGTCATAGACAATGTGCAAATAAATGGTGTGTGACAATAAAACTTTATATACAAAAACAGTAACTGACAAGAACTGGCCTGTAGGCCATAATTTGTTGGATGGGAAGGGAATAGATGGTTTCTAAATCTAATGTTTTGATTATTCATGTTCATTGAGAACATACTCTGTATTTGTGCTAGATGTTCTGAGTGAAATCAAAATATTTGAGACAATCTAAAATCCCACAAAATTTAGAATTTACTTAGGAAATTTACTAGGGGGAAGCAAAGGTACTTGTTCTTATGATATAATTAGTAGCTCAGTATAGCTAGTGCTACTATATTACACAGATAAGGAGAATAGTAGATGAATGTAAGAGAAGACAATACCATCAGTTATATACGTAAAATTACTCAGATTGAAGCTAGAAATCACTCTCCTCCCAGTAACAATGGAAATATTCTCACAAATTATTTTTATCATATTTATTTAGCATTTAGGAATTTACTACATAACCTCACATGAAACAGTATTGTCTCTAAGAATTAAAAAATCAGAACAGGAAACAGAAAAAATATATACTTATAAAAAATCAATGAAAGAAATGTGAGTTTGTAAAAATAAATATTTTACTGCTATGTCATTAAATCAAGTTCAAATATTTTTTAAAGATTCTGCTTACTCTTTGATATGTAAAATATGTATCCTATCTCTATCATGTTTATACAAACTAAATAGTGTGATTTCATTGTACTATAAATTGTACTACATAAATTCCATAAAAATGGGACTTTTACCTGGCTTCAGAGACCTTTTTACCATGGTATGAAGTCACTTAAAAGAGATGACTATTAACTTCAAACTTCTAGAGGAAGCCTAGAAACAACACAGAGTTATTAAATTTTAGAGAGAGGGAGGGATCTTAAAAACGATAAAGTTCACTAATTCATTTATTTGTTCATTGATTGCCTCTACTAGGTAAAGCATTGTGAAAGGCCTTGGGGATATAATTATAGGAAAGACATGGTCGTTGCCCTCATAGAGCTTATACAGTAGTGAGAGAGATGGACAAATAAGCTAGCAATTCAAATTCAGTGTGACACATGTCAAGATGTGGGTGAGTTCAGGGTCTTACAGAAGTCCAGACTTCACTCAGTCCTGGTGGGAGTGGAATCGGGCTCCAAGAAAGTTTCCTGATTTGAAATTAGGTTGGGATGAGAAAACTGGGGAAAATGAAGGAGAAGAGAATAAATGTTCTGTCATAGGAATGAGCATATGAACAAAGTCAAGGAGGTAAGAGAGAAATCAGGGAGTTCTGTGAATAAAAATTAACAAAAACTCATTTACCATTAGATTAAGAAAAAGATATTCTCGTGCCATGTATTTATTCTTAGACTGCATAAAAAATAATTTATTTTCTTTTTACTTTAATGACATTTCCATGTATTTGTGCAGGTTAAAGGAAACTATCAGAACCAATTTAGTGATTTCTAGTCCAATTTTCCCATCATAGCCTTGATAACTTGCAACTAAAAAGTTTTACTGAGCTTCTTTGGCTCTTTATAAATCACACAGCTCCTCAAACCTATTTAAGGACAGTGAAGAGTCTGACACACAGGTAGAAAGTTCTGAAGATACTGTAGCTCTCCCTGTTTTTCTTGTTACTTAAGAAAAGAGGTAGAAATGAGTATCCATCAGATTACTCTGCTGCTCTAAGTGGCTTAGTTGAAGAGGTAAAGTGTTTGACTTGAAAGCATACAAATTTTTATCCACTACTTGGTGTAACAAACTTGATTACTCAAGAAATTGAGTAATGGCCTCCAGCTGAACATACTTTTTTCCTTTAAAGCAATGTCAAGGATGCTACTTAAGGCAGAGGGTGAAATTCGATATTCTATGAATTTATAAATCATCGCAGGTGAAGAAGCAGTGTTCCTTAAGATATGTTGTGGGCAGAGACTCTTGGATGAGTTATATAAGCAGATTTGGTTATAGGTTCAGCAGCCAGGTACTACCTTTGAGTATTATTCCAAGAAAAAAAGACCCCACTGAGCTCACTTATTTTCTTACATATTATTTCAAGTGGTCATGATGCACAGTGGAACCTTAAGCCTATCTATGTACCTCTATCTATGCTGTTACTTCATATTCTCTCTATAAGGCATGTGTAGAAGATGCTTAACATTAGGTCAAATGACATGGCCAAGATAGGTGATGGCTTAAAAGTTAGCTGAGTCCAAGAGAACATGGTTTCAGGGTGGAGTCTGATCATGGTTCAAGATTGTGGGAGCCTTAAATCCAACAAGGATAAGTGAAACCCTGATCCACTGAAAGCACCAGGCTGAGACAGTCCAGCACCCTGGATAGCTCCTTCAACTACTACAGAGAGTAAGCAGAGACTTATTTTCTGAATTTTAGGTCCATCTGACTGACTTTGTTTGCTTTGTAGAGCTCTTTTGTGCTTAGGGACTCACCTTCATTTACCCAAGATAGATTCGTTTTTATCTTCAGCTTCCCATTTCTAGTCACCTTCTGGCTTGACAGGTTCACCCATGAATGGAAAAGAGTTAATCCCATTAACTTTCACCAGAATCATTCAATAATTTAATTTTCCCTTTTGTTTTCTCCTTCATTTAAGCCATTGCCTTATTCCAAGCCATTCTGCACACTGCCAGTCTGTTACTATTCTTAAAGCAAATCACGAATCATGTCAATGCTTTGTACAGAATCCTTTAAAGACTTTGATGGCCCATGGAATAATCCTTAGAAACCACTCAAGGATTTCCACAGTCTTGCTTTAGCTTGTCTTTCTGGTTCTCTTAAGGTCACCATTTCTACTTCTGAAATAGACTCTCCAGACTGGACAACATGCAGTTACTCAAATATGGCCATTCCATTTCTTTGCTGGAAATTTCTTCTTATCCCAGTCCAAAGTGACTGTCATCAAACCTCTGATGTTACGGCCAAAATTTTCTCTCTCCCGTGGGCTTCTGTGTTACTTTGTTTCCATTGCCTAACATTGCAGGTATTTGTATGCACCGAAGCTTTCCCTTGCCCGCTGTGAGTGCATCAAAGGTAAGGCCCAAATCAGGGCTTTGCATTAGAGGAGTCACTCGATGAATAAACGAAGGGGTGAAAGGAGGGTTAAGATCAGTTTGCTTTAGGCAACACAAATCACTGCATTTTTTCAATCATGGGAGCGAGATGACAAACCAGTCTTTACAGATTAACCTTCCGGAGACATATGGAGAGACCGGGGCGGGAAGAGAATAGAAGCATGAAGACTAATTTGGCTGACATTGAAATACCGTAGACAAACTAAATATCTGGACTTTTTGGTATTCGTGAAATCGGTAAAAACAGAAATAGAATACAGGATACTGTAATGAAAGAATCGACATTATTTTAAGAGGTATTTCAGAAGAAGGGTATCTGGAAAAGAATGGCGTTAAAGAGGTTCGACGGAAGGAGAATGATGGTATCACCAGCACTTGAACTGGAAAAATCAAGAGAAAAGCCATTTAGAGGGGGGATAGGGTAAGTTTAATTCCAGATGTATCGAGTTTGACATGATAGATATCGAGATAGAATTATCTGGCAAATCATCCGGCAGCTACAGAAACAGAATCCGTACTCTGCAGACAGGTGGGGGGGATTTGAGTCAATTTCCTCAATTAATTTTAAAGAAACTGATTAAAAGAATGGTTTAAATACTTCCTGGAGGCTGTCTGTTATTACTAATGGAGAAATAACTCCAAAATCTTCCCCTCAACTCTCATAATAAAATATTATGAGTTCTCTGGATTTTACCAAAACCTTATAAGAAACATTCTTATTATTAAAAGTGTATGTTTAAGGCCCTCTGAAACAGGAAAATCACAAATTAGACCAATAGGGCCAAACACTAGTCTCTAGGAACTTATGATTTAAAAGAAAACATGCTGGTACTACTAGTACATTAAGTTGTACCAATAGTAAACTGCAGGAGCAAATATAAGCATCTTTCTGATTTTCAAAAAAAAAAAACACAACAAGTTTATTTTACTTTTTACAAAACTTTCATACTGTGGACCTCTATAGACATCTTTTCTGATCCAGATGTTGCCTAATCCTTCCATTCTTCCTACTTTTATTTTTTATTCTGCATCCTGTGGAAATAGGCATGTTGTGCAACAGGAATAAGACTGTCGAGACTGAAAGGCAGAAGAGTTTCACTGTGTACACATATGAGCTACCGTGCAATTTTCACAAGAAAGCATTTATAATGAAACTTTTTAACAGAAAGGTCTTACTTCTAGGTGTTGGTAAATTTGCTAGATGTTTGGCTCCTCGTTCTCATCAGAGAAAAGGAAATATACTACCCTGAAATTCAAGACCTGAAAACCTCCTTCCATGTAAGAATGCCATCCCCATTTGCCAATTTTAAGTGCTGGTTATTCTTTAATGCTACAAAACTAAATTTAGATGTGTGTGCATACATGCAGGCTTGCATTTGAAGAAGGGCTCAGAAAAACAAAATCATAGTCTTTCCACCTGTGAAATGACAGAGGGTTTTTTTTTTTTTTTTTTACCTTTGGCCAAATAATCTTTATCTTGGAGATAATTAAGACAAAATGCATCTAACAAATAAAATCAGCATAGAACCCCTATTTCTTGGCAGCTCTTATGGACACAGCTGAAGCTTTCAGAGGTCTTTAAAAACCATGGCAACAAATGCCTTTGAAGGGTAAGCAAAGGTTCCAAATGTTTTTAATCGCTAGTGTTTTTTATGCTACCACTTCAAGCATTCTTCTTCATTTTTTGTTCATCTGATTGAAATTAAATTTCCAATTTCTCTACAAAGTGGTACTGTGTCTGTCATGTCATCGACTATTTCCATTAAAGTGGTAGTGTTTGAGCCCATATACCGTGCTTAAGCTGATCAACAACTCCATTAGAAAGCCCCACTTATGAGTGGCAATAATTTCACACAAAAATTATAGATAGCCTTTAATGGACACATTTTCAAAGGACATCAACTAGTTCTCAAAATTATATGCCAACTCTGTCTTTACAAAACCTGCCAATGGTGGTCCATGGCCTAATCCTGCCTAAACGTCTCTTTCCTTTTTGGAAAGATGCTGTCAATACCTTTAAAATGCTACATCTCTTTAAAGACAATGGTCTGTTTCTCTGATATTCAGAGGAAAGTGTGTGTTGAGATGTAGGTTACTCATGTCTGAACTATACACTATACTTTACTATTTTGAAACTATGTATACAGGTTATACTATAACCTGCTTACCTGACTTTTTGACTGAAAAATAACAATGTACAAGAAAAATCTATTTTGTAAATCTACAGTCTACTTTGTAAAACTTTTTTTTTTGTTATTATGTCAATTCTCTACTCAAGTGTGAGAGAGCAGAATCAATTTTTTTAAAGAAAAGAAATACTTTACTTGAGAAAGAATATAGTGGAGCAAGTATTTCTACTATTTTCTCTACATTTACATTTTCCTTTAGCTGAAATAAAAAGAGCTTTTTATCTCTTTAGTTGCTAAGAAATTAGGGAACAAAGAAGAAACCAATTTAATTATTCAATTATAATTTCTCTCTGTAGTAGGTACAATTCTCTTTATTTTCTTTGAGAAAGAGTACATGGATTTTAAACTTTGTCCAAACAAATATCATCTTCATCTGGTTCATTTGGCAGTTTCAAAATCATGGCATAGGAAGTAGTGTGTGAATAAGTAGAGAAATTCTTAGATCATCACTCAGGGCAGAGTGGCTAGATTAAATTTATAATTATGATTATTTATTGCAATTGAAAGCTAAGTATAATGATTTAAAAGAATGGCTGGACCACTTTAGTGCAATTCAGTAAGTGATGTGCACAATATTTTCCTTAAACACTAGAGAAAATAAATTACAGTTCTTAAGATAATCAAAATTCATAATTATTTTGTTCCTTTGACACTTCAGAGTTATTAATAAGGAAATTCATTTAAAAAATATATAAAAGTGCCTTTGCCACTACTATTAAACAGTGCCATGATGGTATATTATAGTTACCATGGAGATGGTCCTTCCTTCCTTCCTTCCTTCCTTCCTTCCTTCCTTCCTTCCTTCCTTCCTTCCTTCCTTCCTTCCTTCCTTTTTCTGATCCCTAGCATACTCATCACTTGGAGTATGCTCTTCCTGCTCCTGATTCCTGCTTCTGTAGACCAGCTGCATCCTCACCCATCCTCTCTACCTCATCGTGCGCTGCCCCTTGTACTGATTGTCATTGCTATCAAGCTAATTCGCTCCATGCCCTCATCAACCCCTTGTGGATTTCCTCATACTAATGCCATTCTCTCCCCTTCTTACTATCCAATCGGACTTCTAAGGGGTGTTGCCTCTCTTTCACCAGACTCAATTCTTATTTTCCTTATTGCACTATTCTTAGCACATGTGTACACGGTTACAGACCTCCCTGTCCAAGTTCCTCATAGCCTCTTTCCCAAAGAGGGCTAACTCTTGGAGTTAGGGACTTAAAATAGCTTTTTTTTTTTTTCATGCAACAGATATTGATTGAATGGCGATGTTATTTTAGCACCCAGAGAAATGCAAATTCTGAAATCCAATTAAAGATTCAGCTTATACACACATGGAAAGGTTGTGATAATATACATGAAATCATAGAAAAGTTAAACTCTGCACTACAAGAGATACTTCCAATCGGTCTAAAGGGACGAAGGTATTTCAGAAGACAATGTTATGAGTTGAGAGGAGGGAGCAGATACAGTGCTCTGGAGTAAACTTGAAAATGTGTTTAAATTGATATCTGTCCATAGGACCAGGCAGAGAGTTCCACTTCCTTGTAAGTGCCCATGATCTATTATTAGTGCTTGCCGCTTACCTCTGCATGTTCAATACTGTATAACATTACATAGTATTTTAGAAGGGGGTGGTTTTCTTTACTATTTGTGTTAAATTTTAAAAAGCATATTCCATGTATATATCTGCAATGCTATCATTAGCAATAAGTCTACTATGTATCCAGAGATTAATGCTTTATTTGTTTCTAGGATGTGAGTAATGTACTATTTCAACTTATTTTTGAAGTTCGACATGGGGAATATGTTAATAAAAATCTAAAAATGCTCCTCTGTACTAATATGTAATGTAATAGCTGTTACAGAGGCAAGTGTATTTGATGCTTGATATGGAAAAAAATAGCTGATCCCAAGCTAAGATATATTTAGATAGGCTCAGCTTAGACTCCATAATTTTTATGATTGCCATTTTCTTGATTTCTTTCTGGTTTTAATTTTATGAGACATTTACGAAAAGATGTTTTAAAAAAATAGCTACAGACCTACCCTTCTAAGAGTTGACATAAACTTTCCCATGATGTGAACCATTAGTAGAAGATAAACTTAGATACATCCTTTAATTTTTAAAACGTGGCAATAAACTGGATCTCAGAGAAGGAAGAAAATGGTTTGGTGAGCTTTTATCAATTATAGACAGGGTGTTTGAAGGGTATCAATTCCCCTACCCTAATTCTCTCTCTATAATACTTCATCTTAAGGTTGGTACTATTGATGCGATTGGTATAAACATGTGAGACAGCAGCACTGTGTATGACATTAGAGAGCAGAAACGGGCTTCTTTCACACGGCCGCCCGTTCTGGCTGTGTTCCCTGCTGACTTATTATAAATCCAAGGGAGGAGCAGGAGGAGCGAGCTGCATGCCAGTTCACCTTTGGGGCTGAGGTAACTTCTGTCTTTTCCTGCTTTCGTTCTCATGTCATTTACTGAACCCAGTAAGGGCAGCAGAGTCACAACCCCTGATTTTGGATCCATTTTTTTTTTCCCCTAGAAATACAAAGTACTGTTAAGGGCTCTGTGTACCATTTACTGCTTATAAGATGCTTTTTAGGTAGCTGCTTTTTCTGAACACAAGACAGCAGAAAGAGTTGAGTCAAAGGTTTCTTGTAAATACTTCCTTGTGTGTGTGTGCGTGTGTGCATTCACATATACATACAGACACATAGGTACATACATAAATATACATATTCACACAAACATGTGTATATAGAGGGAAAAAAGTATGTACAAACTTTAGAAATATGTTCTCTAGCATATCAACAGTGACTATCTCTGAGTGATGGGTTTATGGCTAATTTTTTTTTCTATTGCTTATTTACATTTTGATTTTTCCACAATAAGCATCTTTTCCTTGAGTAATAAAAATATTATTTCAAAATCTATATTACAATTAACTAATTTCACACTAGTGTTTTCTTTTTTTTTTTTTTTACTTTTCAGTAGAGAAAGGTTTTTGTGTATCTAGTAAGTCTTCATACTTTATTCTCAAAACATCTTTGTTCTGTATTTGCAGGAGGACGTTTGCACTCGAATACAGCTTTTCTTTTCTTAATTATGAGCCCAAGTAAATTTGTGTCAGGAGGACATTACAGAGCTAAGGATAGTAAAATATTGTTTCTTCTGAGTGGTTGAGAAACTATAGCACAGGAGGTGAGAGGCCTTGTGTTAATGATACCACCAGGAGTCTAGGTCTTTAGGACAGCTGGCCGGACAAGCAAGGATCAAACATTTCAGTCATGTGGCCAATGATTGTTTACCCTAGCCATACATCTCAGGGAGGAGGAGCAGCCTTGTGGCAGGGATCTGCGTGTTATCAGTTGTTGATTGTAGTCACACAGTAATAGACCTGAAATGCTGTTGAAATGAGGGATTGCAATCCTGATGTCACCAGGTAGCAGCTCTTCATTTCCTTTTCATCTTTCCCAAGTCCCACAACATAAAAGTCTCCTTTATATTCCCAAAGGATGCACTCAATGAAAGTTTTAACATTTAGTCGTTTGAGAGGATAGTTATTAGTAAGAGTTTTCCTGCTTCAACTTGAATATAGCTGGAGAGCCGCTGAAATTCACGAAGCTTTGAGTTGGAATGTGGTTTTCCATTCCTCGGTGTCTTAGCCTTTTGGCTGAAGCACCGGACTGTACATTAGACCAGCATTTCCCAGAACTTTCAAGAATAAGGATCACTTTGAAAGGGGATAACATTTGAGACCAGGACAGTGGTTGGACTGGTCCTCAGAGTGCTGTCATTGAGGAAACGCATTCTGACAACTGGCTTTTACGAAGGAGCGGTGCTTCCAGACGCACTGCATCTCGTATCTGCCCTGAGGGCTGCACACGTGGACCGCATAGTATGCAGTCGATTAGTCTGGAGACAGTACTTGATCCTCACCTTGATGGTCTGCCCTTCGTCATAGCTCTCTGTGCCAATGGCACCAAAAGCAACTGATGACATGAACTCTAACAATTCATTCTGCTCCTGCTTCTTCAAATATAAGTTTCATAACTTTTATTCTGGAAATAGTTGGATAAAGGGTAGGAAAGTCATCTTGAAGAACCTGGAAAAATTGAAGGCAAAGAGTTATCTTTGAGTGGATTGTGATGGTTCCTTTTGTTTGTTTTTATAAAAAGTAAATCTATGTCTTTAAGAAGACCTCGGGATAGAAAACTTCCCAGTGAAAAGGAGCTCATGGTTTTGTCATCTAGGATAAGTCCTCTGAAGTCCCAGGGACTTGTGGCCTGGGGCAGTGGTGTAAGTTGTCTTTTCAGTGCTAACCTGCCCCAGGAAGAGCGCATCTTCTTGCCTCGGGGCAGAAACAAGAATATTTTGTTGTATTAACTCTTAGGAATGTCAAAAGAGTGTCAGTGATTTTCTTCTTTAGAGATATTAAACTTTCTCACTTGACTCTCATAAGGCAGTGGAGCCCCTTTATCCAAATCAATTTTAGTTTTCAAAGTCATTCAATTTTTAAAAATTTAGCCCTTTATTTCACCTCTTTGAGAAGGGAGTTTTTTTTTTTTTTTTTTTTTTTTTTTTTTTTTTTTTTTTTAAAGCTACTGTTACGGGCACTATTACTAGATTAGTTCCTTTGCTCTTGTGTAGTTTGCATCCATGTAGTAAAATATGTTGGAGTTAAGATGCCTCTGAATTAGACAAGGCGAGAGGTTAAGAATTTTGAATGGAACTGGGACCGATGAAGGGCCACAGATGCGCAGCTGATGGGGGGCCTGCCTGCACCACGCGGAAAGTCTTCTTTGCTGAAGGAGAGGCAATGGCTGATTCAGAAGTAGACCTGGCGGCGATTCACAATGGATCGGATTCTGAAGAAGAGGAAGAGGATGATGCTGAGATCTTGAGTCAGGATGACTGGGAGACAGTGAGGCGGATGCTTGAAAAATAAAAAGTTTAAATGGTGTGTTCGGACCCCTGAACCTTGTGATCCATTCCTGTCTGTTCTTACTATTTTATCTGTGGAGTAATATATTACTTTCAGTTGCTTCATTTTTTTTTCCATAAGGAGTTTACATTTACATTTTCGGTAGAAACGAGACCACAATCACACCTTGTCTGGGGCTGTCCTGGTCAGGACTACCCTTTTGCTTAAAATCATAGCTGGATTAGGGATTGCTGTGATTTATAGTTCATGGTATGAATTTAATTAAATATTAAATAGTCTGTTTGAAAGGAAAGGGATGGAGATTAAAGACTGACTCATTTACCAAGAAATAACAGGCCAGATTGATTGATTTCTGCAAGACTTAGTGGAGATTTATTCCTTTCTTCAAAATTGGCTTTATTTCAGTTACCAATTAAGTGGGGTGAACTTTTATAAAAAGGCCTATGAGTCAGGTTACAGTAGCATTTTTCTTAGAAAATCTTTACAGGAGTAGTCATTATGGGGCTATCTGCTCTGTACCTGCCAATATGGCAGTCAATCCAGAAGTCAGAAAAACAGGGTTCATGTTTATTAACTTTTTGCTTTCTTTCACCTATTTTTTCAACTTTAATAACTTGTGATAAAGACAGGAGAACAACTCTTCTTTATCCTCATTTTTAATCTGGATCATTTTTGGTCACAATTTATGAAATGTAGCTAACAAAAATGATTATTACATGAGAACTTGATTTACAAATTATAAATTGATACAGACAATTAGTTGTTATTATGATTATCAACTGTGTAGTCTCAGAAAAATAAAAATAATTATTTTATTCAATTTATAGGGGCAACATTGGTTAATAAAATTATATAAGTTTCAAGTGCACGATTCAATAATATATCATTTGTATATTGCATTGTGTGTTCACCACCCAAAATCTAAAATTATTTTGTGTATTAGTTAGGGCTTCTCTTTTTAAGTGACTGAAATTCAATTCAAACTAGTTTTGGCATAGGGAGGGGGGCTGGGGAATGAATTTTCGTGGAAGGACTCAGGTGTCTTGGCTAACCACAGCTGTGGCAGGGCTTCAGCCAGACCTCAGTGACCACGGACCCAGGGACTGAGAGCCTGTCAGGACCCCCTCCTGTCTCTGTTACTCTCTGTGTGCCAGCTTCATGCTTCCTGTAAACCTTCATTGTCCCTAAGGTGGGAAGCAGGGCTAGCAACAGCTGCCAAGCCTCATATTCCATGATACTCCTCAAGTTAGCAAATATTAAGAAACGACTTTGATTGGCTCAGCCTTGGTCAGAGACACACACCTGAACCCACTGGGTGTTGTCATGAGGCAGAGTCACATTACAGAGATGATCTTGGGGCTTACCCTGTGGAGGGGGCTGCTCCAGAGAAGAGAACAGCATCATGAGCCATACACCCCCATTGATGTCTACCGTACCTGATTTCTCCAGTTTTCCATTTCCTCAGTTATAAGTGGCACAGTGATTCCTACCTTGCTAGGTGGATGTAGTGATTAGAGGTCAAGCCTAAGCTATTTGGGTGCTCTGCTAAAAGTCATCATCATTATTGCCTCCAATTGGCTCCAAGATAGCTTTTTGTTCCGAAACTAAGTAGAGCAAATACCTTAACATTTCATTATTTTGCTTCTAAATTGATCTTTACTCCTTAATCCTTAAACATAGATTCTTTTTCCCCGCCTCATAACCAGCACCTGAAAATATCAAGACTATAGCGTCTTACGTATAGTAGAGACTCAAACTTCTTAAAATGAGTGAAGTGACTTCATTTTTTTTTTTTACTGCTACATTACTTTTTTTGGTAAAAATTTTAGCTAGTCTTCTTTTACTTAAAATGTACTTAATACAAAGAACAAACGTGGTGTTTAATTTGCATAGTATGGAATTAGAAGCGAACTTGTTGGATGCATAAATTATTGGAGTAGACTTTATATTGTGCTCGGATGAGTCTAAATGGCCCATTTTTCAATCTTGCTGTGCTGTGTCTTTGGTAGTGACACCAAAGAATATAATCTCCAAAGAGTGGGCTCTGCTTCCAAACTAGTCTAGCATTTTGTAGGAAATTAAAGAAAAACCCAATAACTTTATAATAACCTTTATAATTGCCACTTCAAAATTAGAATTTGGAATGGCATGAAATTATCAATCAGTAGAAAGAGAGTAGGTTTCAAAAGATAATTATACTAGATTTAACACTTTTGTTAAATAAAATATGGTTTCTCTTTCCTGTTCTCATTCGCAGGCAGATAAGATAATTCAGGTAGCTTGAATCAGGAATCAGAGTATGGAATGGCTTAATAGTTTTGGACCTACTTATGACTTTAGATGACTTTTGTCCTTTATCTTCTTAGAGAGGAGAGGTAGCCACATTTATTTTAAAGCCTGGAGTGAATTATTAGTCTAGGTCAGCTCTTGTCATAGAGACATGTTATGATTTTTCTACCTTCCTGAACAGTTAGGCTGTAATTCTTGGTTGTTTAAAAAGGTATTTGAATGTATTTTGTTAAGAGGCTTGAATAAATGACTATTTTTTTTTTTCTTACATTTTTGCTTGCTTTTTCGAGTGTTCAAATAGTTTCCAGGTCTGTCAGTTCGGCTTCTGCTGACTGAAGTGAATTTTTTGGCTAGGCTAAAGTGTTTTGGATGATTTATACTTGACTGCATAAATGTAGCCTAGCAAGTTATATGATTTGAAGAGAATTACTTAAGGGTAAAAAAGAATTACTTAACTATAAGAAAACGATAGGTTATCATAGATTGGTTTGAAGGTATTGTCATTTAAGTGATGTCTCTACAAATCTGAGCTCTGCTGGCCTGGAGATTTAATATCTAATAATAATGGTGGTTAACATTTAATGAGTCATTGCCCTGTACCAGGCTCTATGTTACAGGTTTTATATAATCATATCATTTAAGCCTTCAGGAAATTCTAGGAAGTCATCACTATAATTGCTCTCATAAAGATAGGGAAACCAAGATGTATGAGAAAAAAAACAGTAGGGAACCCAGCTAGTCGGACTACAGAGCTCATTGTGTTCTATTGCTTTCCCCAAGGGGAAGGATGCTTCTAAAAGGGAAATTGGAAGTGAGGACTGCCATCTGACCATAGCTGGCTCCTTGTCCCGCTAGGTTTATGGGCAATAAAAGGAGGTGGGCACAGAGTTGGCTAGAGTTAGTTTTGCTTGCTGAGGGGAAACGGGGCTGTCCTCATGCACTGGGCAGAGCCCAGACACTGTGTATGTCTTCTCATAGCCTATGAGGGTTCGGATAAAGGGCAATGGTGAACCCTCAGGAACGAAGGTTTGGGTCAGTGGAAAGAAAGGTGCGTGGCCTAGCGGGGGCAGGAGGAGAGACACAGAATGCACAGGGCAGCTTTGTGACAGGAGCAGGAGCGGACGGGAGCCAGACTGTTTTGGTGTCTACTGCTTGTTCTTTGCTGTAGTATCTGAAGATCGAAAAGCACAGCTCACACTTAGCCTTTTTTTCTATTCTTTATTAGAAAAATATGGTAGTTTTTTCTTTCCTAACAGGGTCTGGTGGTTAAGTTTATTGCCTAGTCTGTGGATTGAACTGTAGAGAGAAATAACCACTGGATGGGATGGTAGCAGAACCGGAAATTGATGAAGATTGCTGATGCCACACTGGTATTGGTTAGAAATGTTGTAAATACTTTTTTTCTCTATGGATTATTAAACAAACAAATAAACAAGCAAACAAAGCAAATACGCAAGGTTAAATGTTAAACAGGACAAGATGGTACATGATGAAAAGTCAAAGACTTCTTTTCTGATGCTAAAATCCACACTTCTTTTCTCAAGAGAGAAACACTATTACCAATTTCTTCCAAAAATTACACATCTATGCATACGCATATACACTCATGCATACCTATGTATATTTTGGCAACATAGGTAGCATTATACTTTACCCATTATTCTTTGCCTAGCTTTTCTCACTGAATAATATATATTGGTGATTTTTCCATATCAGTATGTATGGGTCTCCCTTTTTTTTTTAATGGTTCTGTATTAGTCCATAGTCATACTTTCTATTGCCACACAATTTTATGGTTGACCAAGCCTTTGCGTATATTGTCTCTCTGGGTCTCATAGTAGCCACTAGCAGGTATCAAAAGGCCCAAGCGACTTGCCCAGTTGACCCAGGATCGCATGGAGCCTGTGACTCAAACATGAGTCCAGTGTTCCTAGCACTGTGACATTCCCTAAATATACATGTATTCCTTCCATTGAGTGCAGTGACCACAAATAAAGGTAAATGTTCTGGAAGCAGTAAAAATAAATAAATAAATAAATAAATAAATAAATAAATAAATAAATAAATAAATTTGCCATTCCAGCGCCCCAAGGAGAGGAACTGTGGACCTCGGAAAAGTGATAAAGGAGACTAGTCAAAGTTTAGGAATAGGAGGGGCCCTGGCCATCAGCGGACCCTTCCCTTCCCTTTTACAGATGAGGGGACCTGGGCCAAGACATCAAAGGACTTGTTCAGGCCGCACAGTTAGACTATTTTCTTTCCTGAGGCTAGTTCCAGAGAGAGGAGGAGAAGGAGACTCGAGATTTTTCCAAGCTTTCATGGTCTCATCAACTAGAATGGGGTGTAGACAAGCATATCGACTGAGAAGCCCAAGCAGCTTGGAGAAACGAGAAGACTCCTTGCCAGGCACTGTGAGAGAGTGCTCCCTCAAGGCGCTGGGACCACGCAGGGCTGAGCTGGCTAACTACCCAGGCGGCATGGATTTAAGCCACTTCTGCCTCCCACTCCTTCACTTCCTGAGGATGTAATGCTCACACAGGCTGCAGGTGTTGAAGAAATTGTCCTCAGCCATGACTATAAATGCATGAGATTCTCTATGCTACTTTGGGTTAAATTTACCATGCAAAAAGTATACCTAAATACAAAACACTTCTCCTTACGCGTAGGTCTTGTTTTGTTTTTAAACAAACAACCATCTTATAAAAGTTTACTGGCAATACAATGAATGAAAACATTCATTCATTCTTGTTATTCAAGCTGGTAGTTATTTCTAAGTGGTTTATTCCCTCATTGCTGAAGTGAACTTAAATTAAAAAAAAAAAAAGTGACCAAACCCCTGTAATAAAATGTGCTGAAGGAACCCTCTGGCCATCGAATCAGAAGCTTCTGCCTTTTCTTTATTACTTTTATCAGGAGGCCTGAGCGGCACTTTTCCTAGGCAGTTAATTTTGGAGGGCTCCTGATGATGGATGAAATTCCTTATTTAGTGGTTGGATTGTCACAGGTCTGCAAGGGAACATTCAGGTGTGGCGCCTCGAGGGGCATTCGTATTTCATACCCGAGATCTTAGTAAATGCTCTTTCCTCTCCCTCCTAAAACACGCACTGACCCAGGGGTGGCACAGTGGGGCAGTGCACTTCTTAGCAGTTCCAGGAATCCAGGGCAGGAGATGGCTGTGCTCAGGGTCTCTGAGCTTTACCCTCTTGCTCTGATCGCCAGACCATTTTCCTCTTACTTATTCTTCAGCTTTGGACAAGGACAGTTTGAAACCGTTTCTACTGCTTTCAGACACCAGTATTTGGACTTTAAATGGGTGCAAGTAGGAAGAAAGCTTAGAGAACCCTCTGGAAATGGAGCAAAGGAGAGGAGTCTGGAGGTGAGCTGAATGCTCCCTGGCACTGAACTAATCACATCAATTGTCACATTGCTCCCCTTCGTTCGATGCTTACCAATTGTCCCAGAAGGAGCAGTTTCAGAAAGTTCTTTTCTGGGCTGTGGAACAACACTTGCTTACTTATTGAGCCCCGAGAGGCATTCTTGAAAGCAGTTTCTTGTCTCAGGCATTACAATGAGATGGTGGTCACTGATTGCATTATGTTTTCCTTTATTGCAGCTGTTGGTTTGATCCTGTGCCAGGTGCTTAAAACAATTGTGGTTTTGCAGCTGGTAAGCGAGGCTGGTCATGGAGAGGGGTCATGCTATTGCCTTGGTCAAAAGTTTTAGCAGCCTGGGGTCTGATGAGGGCAAATTGTTAGAGGATTTTCTCTCTACTTCATTTTTATTTAGAAACTTTCCAGGACAATTACCCTTCTTAGAGTTCTTGAAAGTTTTTTTTTTTCATTTAAAAATATACTTAGATGCAAATAACATTTTTGTTTCACTTAAAAATAAAGGCAAAATGCCAGTTGAGGGTGGTTGTTGTCACTGATATGCTACAGTTGACTAGCTGTGAAAATCTTAATTTAGGATGCATTATTTAGTCATGCCATTTTTATTTGTGTGTTATTATGTACAGATGTGGTTGTGAAATAGTTCAAACTATGACACACTAAATGTCCTCACTAGATTTTTAGGAATGTCTTTATTGAGACAGCCAAATCAATTTCATTTTGTTTGACTCATTGGCATTGGCTATAAATCAGAGAATATTCATTTTAATATCCGAGTAAAAATTTATCTCCAAACGTAATACTACGGTAGTTCTTTCACAGGATGTAAATTTCTTATTTATTTACTCAACATCTTGCTTTCTACTTTCTCTTTCTCTTTATTTCATGCTGGAATGTGCTGAGAGATTTCCAGGAAGGTTTTGCTAATATTATGTCATAATCCACTGATGAATAAATTTCCGGTGGTTCATCTCTCATACCTTGAACTATGGAAGTGTTAGGTTCTGGAAATAATTTTATTGCTTTTTCTGAAATACCCTCCTTATGATATGATATAATAGTTACATTAAAGACATATTTTTATTATAGTATGACAATATTTACGCATTCTAGTGCTGTAGAGATGGAGTTTTTCCCAATTCAGCAACCCTACCATGGTGTTTCTGGAGGAGCAAGGACTTTAAAATGAGACAGACTTGGGTTTTAATCATGGCTCTGTTATCTACTAGCTAATTAATCTCTTGGGTTCTCAATTTTTGCTTCTATAACATGGGAATTACAGTAACCTGACTCGTCAATTATAATGCTTAGATGAAATAAAAGGCTAAAGTCACCTAGCACAGTCCCAGCCCCAGGAAAATACCTCCACTCTATTTTGTAAAAATTGTGGTAAAAGAAACATAATATCATATTTACATTTTAATCACTTTTGCGTGTACAGTCAGTGGCATTAAGTATATTCACACTGTTGTGCAGCCATGGCCATTGCCCATCTCCAGATCTTTTTTATTATCTCAAATGGAAACTGTACTCATTGAACAATAGCTCCCCTTTTTTTCTTCCTCACGACCCCTGGTAGATACTATTCTACTTTCTGTCTCTATGAACTTGATTACTGTAGGTATTTCGTGTAAGTGGAATCATACAATATTTGACCTTCTGTGACTTGCTTATTTTACTTGGCATGAAGTTTTCAAGGTTCATTCATGTTAGAGCATGTGTCAGAATTTTATTGCTTTTTAAGGTAGAATAAAATTCTGTATGTACCACATTTCATCTCTACCTGTCAGTGGACATTTGGGTTTTTTCCACTTGTTGTGTTGTGAATGATGGCTGCTGTGAGTATGAGTGTACAAATATCTATTTGAGTCTCTGCTTTTAATTCTTTTGGGAATATACTCAGAAATGGATTCTATGGATCATAAGAACTCCAATTTTATTTCGACATGACCTCCAAGCTTCAGAATAGCCTGTTGGGTACTTGTTTATTGTTGTGCCACTGAAATCTCAAATACAATATGTTTAAAATTGTTCTACACTTCTTCCCACCACCTCCAAAATCAGATCCTTTTTCTGATTAATGACAAGAACAAATTTTAAGACACCCTGGGACAAACCACCAGAATCTTTGACTTCCTCCCCCTCTTCCTCCTCTAGCCTTAAGATTTTGGCAAAGCTATTTCAAGCTTCTTCACATCTTCTCTCTGCCTTGCCTACTTTATTACTCAGAGATGATTAGTACATATTTTGGTATGATTTCTTCCATTGGCTTAACTTTGAATACTTTTAGTCCTTCATTTTTTTTTAAATGAAAATCATACAGTCCCATTTTCATTAAAAAATCTTTTGAACTCTCTTTCTATACAAATTCCCAACCAATCTTCCTTTTTTTTTTTTTGCTAGTGGTGCCCCAACAGCACTCCTGTTTGGACTAGTTCTTTGATTTTGCCTTGTAACTCCCATAACACTCTTCCCTTTGATCATGGCAAATGACTGTGTGTGACACGACCAAGATAAAGCATCACTCATAAGTGAAAAGTTGGAGTAGATGGAAGTAATGCAGGAAGCCAATATTTTTCTTAGTGTTCAAAGAAAGGCAAGACTTTCTTTCCTCTGCACAGTCATGTCTAAAGAATTGAAATGTTTATTTTATCACTGTGATCCAAGCCAAAATTTATTGCCCAAACTATTTAATATTGGTTTGGCCCTACATAGTGCATATCTTGCAGATGTGTTAAAGAGAAGACAATAACATTTAACTCTATTAATACCACACTTTTTAATTTCTTGTGCATGAACTTCTTAAGAAGCATAACATTCAGTGGTCAACCAATTGTAGACAATCATACCATTATGGTCTCTGGAAAGTAGGTACAGTGTCTGATGAATCTTGCCCTCTGGGTAAACTGAACCTTCCCAGTGTCTGAAGGTCTGAGGGTGATTAGAATGGGTTGGAGTTTGACCTTTGGAATGAAGGAACCTTGCTTCAAAACCCACTTCTGCTATTTGCTGGCTGTGTGGCTTTGAGCAGGGTTTATAACTTTCATATCATTTTGTATCCGTAAAATAGAGATTGATATAATCCCTTCCTCATAATGTTGCTGGGGGGTTAAACAAAAATGATCCAGATGTAACATAATGCCTGGCACATCATGTTCAGTATCCAAAAGGGTCAGTTTTCTTTGTAGAGAGGATGTTGGTTAGATATCTTTATGCGGTTGCCCTAGTCAGAAACTGAGCACAGGTAAAGATGAATAGACTGAGGTGGGCATCCACTGGAAGCTAACACTCAGGTTGGGGTAGTCACTAGTTTATAGAACAACTCTAAATACTCATGAATGTCTTTCCAATGCTTAGGCTCAAAACTACATGTTGACATGTTTTCTGCACCTTAACACCTAAAGAAAAAAATATAACCATTTGCTGATAAAACTAAAAAGATATAGGTTTCTTATTGGCCAAATATGTGTAGGGTCTTGTGACTTCATATCACATTTAAAGGGGTATTTCACACTCTATATTTACATAGTGATACTAAGAAGTAGAAAGGAATACTGATTTTGATATGCCATTTAGCACCTTAAACATTTGTGTACAGTTCCTGGAAACTTTAAATTTTAATAAGTGCTAGTTAATTTTATGCAAATACCCAATGAGAGTCAGGCTTTATAGATGTTAACTCAATTTATGGATCCATTAAGTATAAAAGAATATGACTTTGAAAGTAAAATATTTTGTTGGAAACCTCCAGTGAGGCTTTTGGATAAAATTAGCTAAAATTGGCTTTTATTTGATTTGTAGGTGCTTAAACTTTGGAGAGTTAATTTATCTTTAATTCGAGAATTCATTTTCATTTCTATGCTTTAAAAATATGAGCAGTTAGCTAAATGCTCATATGTATTGACAAGAAATGTGAAGTGTTTATCCCTTAATGGTGCAAAACCTTTTGCTAGTTTTCATACTTGGCTTTTTGCCTAACCTCATAAAAGTCTCCCTGATTTTAATGCATTTTCCCCTTAGAGTACTCTGTCTATCTTTATTAAACTCATTTATAAAGATATCACAGAATAAGGGTTGATGTTATAGATATTGAAATGTCTTTGGTCATGAAGTCTGTGTGCTTCCTTCTGTGTTTTGCAAGCTTGTGGAGCACTTTAAAACATGTCAATTAGAAATAGGAATAGTTGGAAAGCGCAGTTCGAGTACAATTTCTGATTCCGCAAAGTTATAAAGTAGTAAAAAAAGGAAAAATATAATGACATACGTACTTATATCTGCATTACTGAAGCAAACTGATTTATGTAATTTGATCGAAGCAAATATTTTTGATATCTTTATCTTCAGCTGATAAGCCACAAGTAGCCACAAGTAGCTTTGGATGTTAGCACCGGTTACTGGATGGTTTTTATAATCTACGTGTAGGAAACCGTTTGATCAAGATGTGCCATTTCTCCTGCTAATACTTTGATGTTGTTGATTATTCGTTTATAAGAATTTTAATTTTATGTGGGAAGTAATAAAATGGACCCAATATATTCTCAGCAAAACCTCTTCTTTGATGACAATGGTGAGTGGGGAGATAAATTGAGGAAGTTATTAATTACCTTGAAGGGTCGAACTTCAGAAAAGTCAAAGAAGTTCAAAAAAAGTTAAAATACTATGAAAATAAATCATTATTAGTGAAATGAGATATAGTAAAATGCACACAGTGTTAAGGAGCTGACTCATCTCTCCCTTAACTGGTTTTGTACTTCTAGTTAACCTTAGGACCAAGTCGCGCTCTTGTGGACTTGAATTCTGAAGTCCTGGGGTGTAGCAGCCATTGCTTTGTTCAGGGTCATCATGTTAGTCATTACTTTCTTTATAAAACACCAATCTGCCCCTCCCCCCAGGAGACCTGTGCTCTACAGATGGGGGTCTTGAAAGGGGGATGAGGGACAACAGAGAGTTATAGCAATTTCATTTCGTTCCGATAACAAATACTTGTTGAGCTCCACTATGTGTCGGAGAATGTACTGGGCACAGACTAGATAGTGATAAATGAGATAGATATAATCCAGTCCTTGTTAAGACTAAGGTAACCTGGGAGTTGAGATAAGCAGTTAAAATCCTCTGTAGTGAGCACCACGACAGAACAGAAGTTAGGCATCACTAAAGAGGCAGAAAAGACTTCCCAGAGGAGCTAGTATTTCAACTGACGTACCTGAAAAATGAATAGGAGTCAGTTTGGCCAACATTAGTCAAAGTGTGTTCCCACAAGAAAGAAGGGCATGTGTGAAGTCCCAGGGGTGAGAAGGAGCATGGAATGTTTGAATAGAAAGACAAGGCTGTAACTTGTATGGGATTTAGAGGGTAGTGAGAGAGAAGGCTAGGATAGGGGGTAAGGGCTGATCAGGAACAGCTGGGTGAAATGTCTCAAGGTATTTAGATCGTATTCTTAGAACTTTGAGGACCATCAGAATATTAAAGGAAGATAGTGGCATGATGGTGTACGATTTTAGAAAAATCACTCTGGCAACCTAGTGGGGAATGATTGGCAAGGGAAGGCTGGAGGCAGGGGTGGCTTAGTGGGCTGTCGCAGTGGTCTAGGAAAGAGATGGTTTTGACAATGGTAGTGATGGTGGACCCGGGGGAAAATTGATTTCGCTTTGAAAAAGGATTTAAAGACAATTGATTTGATCAGTACGTGCCTGTCTGTGGGGTCTTTGAATGAAGGAAAGGGTAGAGTAACACCCACATTTCAGGTTTTGTGGTGTGGTAGTGAATAGGAACAAATTTGCGAGGAAAGAAGATGGGCAGTTACGTTTGGGACACATCTGTCTTGAAGCGTCTGAGCGATGGTCAAGTCCAGGTGGACATGGGCTGGTGGGTATTCAGGTCTGAGGCTCGATAAAAAGATTTGGTCTGAGGCAGCTCCCGGACTGTACTGAGGCGGAAGTGTGACAAAAGGAAGGATATACAATATTAAGTTCCTCTCAGCTGCTGCTTGTTTTATTATATTTTTTTCAACTTTATTAAAGTATAATTGACAAATGAAATTCTAAGATACTTAAAGTGTACAACGTGATGATTTGATCTTTGTATACATTGCAATAAGATCTGCCATTGAGTTAGTTAACATATCTGTCACCTCACATGTTTATTCTTGTTTTTGTGAGAACATTTAAGTTCTACTCTCTTAGCAAATTTCAATTATGCAATAGAGTCTTATTAACTATAGCCACCATGTTTTATACATTAGATCCTCAGACCTTATTCATCTTATAATTGAAAATTTGTACCCTTTTACCAACATTTTGCCATTTCCCCCACCCTCCCCCTTCCTCCAGCCCCTGATAACTACTTTTCTACTCTGTTTCTATGAGGTCCACTTTTTAAAAAAAATTTCCATCTATAAGTGATACATGCAATTAATCTTTCTCTGTCTGGATCATTTTACTTAGCATAATGCCCTCCAGTTTTATATGGCAGGATTTCTTTCTTTTTTTAAGGCTGAGTAATATTCCATTTTCTTTATCTATTCATTGACAGATACTTAGGTTGTTCCCATACCTTGGCTATTATAGGTAGTCCTGCAATGAACATGGGAGTGCATCTGTCTCTCTGAGATCCTGATTTCATTTCCTTCAGATAAATACCCAGAAGTGGGATTGCCGAACCATATGGCGGTTCTATTTTTAATCTCCTGGGGACCCTTCGTATTGTTTTCCATAGTGGCTGCATCGAACTGCATCCCCACCAGCCATGCATGAACGTTCCCTTTAATCCACGTCCTCACCAGCTTCTTTTAATTTGCTCAGTTTTTATCTTTTTTTAAAAAATATGGGTCATTGGTTATTATTTTTTTTTTGTAACTAACAAATGCAGACTTTCTCTGTGATGATGATAGTGCAGACACAGGTGCTACTGAAAGAGGAAAAACAGGAAAAAAAGGAAGAACAGAAAGTCAAGAGAAAGCGCCCCAGAGAAGCCTGGAGAAAAGCTGTAGTGAGCCCTTCCTTGGCCCCAGAAGCCGTGGCTGGCCTCCTGATTCCTGCTCACAGGCGTCTTCTCTCCGTGCTCCTCATGTTTCCTGCATGTTTCCCTCACCTTTCCTCCTCTCCACTTCCTATTATTCGAAACCTACATTGGCCCAAAGGCTTTTTATTTTTACTTTTTGGTGGGTAAGAAAATAGCGATTATTGCTCCAAAACTTCACCTTAGCTTCCACCTTTTGTGCCTCATCCGAGCTGTACAAAAGGAACTTTTGGGCCGGTCTGGTCACAGGTGTACAGAGCTCATCAGTCTCTTCAGTAGAAACACTGTATGTGTCGTTGGCCTGAGTTGTGTTGTAAAAAATGAACGTTACTTCGACACGATTTTCTCATGCATTGTTTTCACAAGACCAAATAATGAAATTTAAAAAAGAAGTTTTTTCTTGAAGAAACTTAATTGCTTTAATAACATACCTTTACCAAGTTATACTCAGGAAACACAAATGACTTTGTTGCTTTCTTTTTTTCTGATGTAAGGTGAAGATTAACAAATAGTTATTGATGGTGTTTGGTTAAGAAAAATTTGTTTTAATTGCATATGTCAGTTATGTACCTATTAATTTGTTTGTTCTTGCCAATTTAACAATTTTTAATTTTAATGTGTTTTGGGCAGGAGAAAATCCAGCTTTGTCATAAAAGTTTTGTGTTATGAACCTGATTCTGTCGTGCAGCTATTTTTCATTCTTGTTAAAGGATAAATTCACTGCACGAATGTGTATTTTATGTGTTAAACATGTTAATTCAGCAATTTCATGTGGTTCTGTAAAGATATACCTCTGCAAAGGGGTGACCAATCCAAACAACATTTACCCAGTTGGTCTCTGACCCGATTCAATTCTCCCATCTCGTGGCTTGCAAAACAACTGGCTTTTGGGAAAGAAAGTGAATCAAAGCGATTTTTGGTTTGACTGATGAATGAGTATTTTCTTCTGAAGCTTAATATAAACTCATTTTTAAGAGTTACAATAAGTCAGCATGCACTGCATAAACACCATAGGAGACCAAACACTAAAAGCTTCTTTGAGGTATTAGAAGGATATACCTTCTGCTTAGAGTTTACAGCTGCCCAGGTAAATTTTGTTTCTGGTTCTATTATTTCCTCAATTTGTCCCTTATTAATGTGGACAGTTCCAAAAATAATAACTATACCTGGATATTTGAGGCAGTATGTAGTTTCTTAAAAATTTATAAGTTATAAGTTTCTAAGTCTGCTGACCAACCAGTTGATAGGTTCCTGTTATGCAATGGAAGAATGCAGATGTTGATTTGATCTGAAGCTGGTTTATACATTGGCTTTTACAATGTATATTTAAAGATAGCCAAGTTTTACGAGACTAACACTTGTCAAGTCCCCGCCCCACCCTGTTCTAGTTGGGACTTACCCTTAAGTTAACCAAAGAACTAAGAGTGCTGTAGTTAAAACATTTCACTACATGTTGCATTTTGCTCTTAGTAAATGGGAAAAAGAAACTTAAAGAGAGAATCTGAATTAAGGGTAGAGTATATATACTCATTTCTTTTTTTTTTTTTTTGAGGATGGGAAACATATTTTAAAATATGTTTTAAATATATTGTTTTCTTAATCTAAATTCATGGACTTTTTTAAGAGATGTAAATTTAGACTTACATAAATGATTTCTTTATTAAAAAATCAGTATTTGTTTATGAAGTTTAATATTATGCACACTATAAACCAGACTTTTTCCGATGAATAAAGAAATGGAGATTCCTTCTAAATCTTAGAGCACAAACTTCATGTAGGTAATTGGATATATGTACCTGGAGCGGAGGGAAAAGGGTTGGTTTAGGAGTTGTTTGTGAGTCATCTGCATTCAATGACAGTAGAAACCATAGGTATGAGATACTTTCTCTTGTGGGAGAATATGGAGTTGTAAGAAGAGTAGAGGGCCTGACATTGAGCCCTGTGAAGCTCTGGCTTAATGTTGGGTGGAATGAATCTGGCTTAATGTTGGGAAGCCACATCCTGAGAGGTAGAAGGAACTCTGGGAGGGTTTTCATGTTACGGAAACCAAGGGAAAAGAGAAAAGCACTTTTCAAGAGGGAGGGAAGAATCAGGTGCTTCTGATAGATCCAGTGTGAAGTGGACTAAAAATATCTGTTGAATATAGCAGTAGAAGTCATTGGTGATCCCAGGGGAGCTGCTTCTGTGGGGCAACTAAGGTGGAAAACAGATTGGTGTGAGTAGAGCAGTGCAGGAGAGGCGAGGAAATGGACCTCGTGTGCAGACATCTTTGAGAGTTGCGCTGAGGAGGCTCAGGATGTAAGACGGAAGTTTGAGAGTGATATGAGGTCAAGAGAGACCTTTTTTGTGGGAGTAGACTTTCATGTGATAAAAGCCAATGAGAAAGAAAAGCATTTAGGCAAGAGAGGTTCAATAACCAAGAGAGAAAATAAAGAGGATTTATAATAAAATAACGGTCACAGCAAAAATAATATTTATTGAGTGCTCACCACATCTGGGACACTGTGGCAAGCCCTTGAGAAATATTCTTACGTTTAGTTCTTAGAATAATGTTTTGTAGTGGGTACCACTATTTTTCCTAGGTTAAACAGGAGGAAAGTGAAACCTAGAGATGTCGACTAACTTGCTCAGTGTCCTCCATCTAGTAAGTGATGGACTAACTTATGAACTTAAGGAGTGAAGTTTGCCCTGCCCCAGCTTGCCACCCTGTTGACTTGAATGTAGGTGTCTGAGCTGAATTTGAATACCTACTTAAAGACAATAATTTTAGCTAGTGGCCTGGGTCATTTTTAAAAGAAGACTGTATCTGCTGAGAGAACCTAACTTTGTGAGTGTATATAAAACATCACACCTCAAATTATAAGCTGTATGAATTGAAGATTGAAGGTGATTTGCCCAAAGAACTCCCAAAGCAATTGGCTAAGGCAGAAATTAAGTAGAGGGTTTTTGTTTTTGTTTTTTTTGTTTTTTTTTTTTTTCATTTAGAGAAGAACAGAAAAAAGATGGCAAGCTGAGGTAACAACCCGGTAAGGCCAAAGAAGCGATAAGAAAACATCCTCCAGACAGCTTCCCTGTAGATTCTGACAGGCTAAGTTTCCTGAAATAATATTAATTCTGTCCTCTTGCTTTTAATAGGACATAACGACTACATGTGTCCAGCTACCAACCAGTGCACAATTGATAAAAACAGGAGGAAGAGCTGTCAGGCCTGCCGGCTACGCAAGTGCTACGAAGTGGGCATGATGAAAGGTGGTAGGTACCTTCTCCCCAGAGTGCCCACCTGCCATGGACGTCCATGTTTACTGCCCTGCGGGGGCCATTTATGTTCTAATAAGCAGGAGAGTTCAGTGTTTTCTCTTCTAATTATTTTTTTTCTTATTCTTATTCTTCTTTGCCATGAAAGTAGTTTTACAATACATTTTATTTTTTTTTAAAAAGGAAAGTGGCTAGAACTGAAGATTCTAACATGATATTTCATGTTTTATATTTTAAATGCAACTAATTACATTTTAAATCAAAAGTGTGTGGGAGGTGGTGGTGGAAGGAAAAGAACATGGCTCGGTGAGTTATCCTGGAAACATGTTTCAGTTACTGTTTATATTGCTAATACTAGAAAACGGTTATCTGAGAATACGCTTTCCCTGAACTTGTAAATGTGGAAGCTAAATAGCTAATTTATAATCTTTCGATCTCTTAGCATCTCTTAGGGAATGGGAATTTCAATCAAAAGACAACTTTTCCTTTAGAAGCTGAGTCTAAACTAGCAATTCCTGTAATCCCAGCATCTAGCGTGGCACCGAGAGTCACGAATGAGGACTGAACACTAACGCATCACAGGGCGTTCAGGATCTGTGCCCATGTGCTTGTGCTTTGTGGCTGTGTGTGTGTGTGTGTGTGTGTGCGCGCGTGTGCATGAGTGGTTTGCTGTCCTCCATGTATCGAGTCTTCTGGTTTTCTCGCATGGTAATCCAGTGTCTGCTTGGGGAGTAGGTGCTCCATGAATGTGGTTGCCTATTTGATCTCCTCGCATTCTTGGGGGTCTTGTCTTGAAGAACACTGCTTCTAGTCTTTGATAACCTTCAAAATACAGGGATAGAACAAATAGGAAATGTGTAGTTAAAATAAAGTCATGAGTGCACTCAGTGTTTCAGGATGATACCGAGGGAAGCGACCGATGGTGCTGCCTGCCGGTCGTAACGGGGAAAAGCTTTTTGAAGGAGACAAGGCTTGGGATGAGTTAAGGAGAACAAAGTTGCAACGCAAAAATAAAAAAATGTGCACTAACAGAGGGCAAGTAACTTTTAATTCATTCGTACTTGAACAAAGAAAGAAGCAGAAGGAAAACCAAGAATGGAGGTCAGGATGAAGGCACACCTGATTGTGGAGCTTACAGTTAGAGATCCTTAGAGTCCATGGTCATAAATAAATGAGCATGGCAGATTGAGGTTTTGAGTACAGCATTTGAAATAAATTCTCTTGAACAGATGAAATGTTGAATTTACTACGCGTCGTATGAGCTGTGACTGTATGTCTTGATGTCTGAAATGGCAGCTTAATTCGAAGGGTAATGAATTCCAAGAATTTAACAGCTATGTTCAGAAAATGACACATTGAGTCATAAATGGATTAAATATTTAAGGAATTCATCTTTCTTTGTACTGTTGGAGAATCAGCCTTAATTAAACGCAAAAAGCTTCTTAAGGTAACTTGATAAGTGACAGGAATATAACAACTACATGTAAAAAATTTAATTTGAAACAGCAGAGTCTAAATTGGATATTCTTCTTTGGAGATTGTAGGTAGATTAAGCCCAGTCTCTTATATTCCCTTTGAAAAGCTGAAATAATCAATTTGTGAGTATGTCCAAAACATTTTTTTCCTTTCAGGGTACCCATACATTGACCCTACTTCATAAAAATAATTGTTTTTCCTAATTAATATTTAGATACAGTCTGGCTGCATTAATATAAATTATGCATACCCATTTTTAATCTAACAAAAATTTTAATATGCGAAGACATAATACAAGTCTTCTAATGTTTTCAAATAGAACTCTAGATCATTTAACTTCACACAGCCAGTCTGTGTGTCTACACACGTAATTGTACATGTCTATTTACAACTGTGAAATATGTATCTGATTTTGTTCACTGCTGTTTTAGTCTTCTTGGTCTGTTGTAACAAAATCTATAGACAGGGGGCTCAAACAACAGAAATCAACTTTCTCACAGTTCCGGAGGCTAAAATCTAAGATTGGGGTGCCAGAAAATTTAATTTCTGGTGAGACCTCATTTCCAGGCTTTTACCTGGTTGCCTCTGGCTGCGTCCTCACAGGACCTATTCTCTGTGCGAGCCCAGCCCTGGTGTTTTTAATTCTTCTTATAAAAACACTGTCATATTGGATTAGAGCCCAACCCTTATGGCCTCATCTAATCTTTATTACCTCTTGAAAGACCCTATGTCCAAATACAGTCACATTCCAGAGTACTGGGTTGAATTTTGGGCAGGTGACACAATTCAGTACGTAACAATATCCCATTAAGATTCCTCGGTGGTTGTTCAGTATCTGTCTACATTTAATGAAAACATGCGTCTTTCTGGCAGCTTGTGTATGTGTATATGTTTTACAGCAGTCTTTAAAGTTGTAAAACTTTAGACTGTTAGTATACCTTATTATCATTATATATAAAGTAGTTGTCATCAGGCACTATAATTTATTGTATTTTCTGCAACATGTGATACCACACATAACCTCATGACAGCTTGTATAACAACTCCCAGTATCTCATTGAATGAAAACTTAATTTACATCTGGAAGTAAATTATAACTAACTATGAAATCTGAAGTTACTTGTACAGAACAGCTGTGTTTAAATAAATCTTTACACCATTTTCCTAATGGTTTCACAAGAATCCTGTTTCTTAACTAGGCTAGACACTAATTAGAGTATCGAATCTCTACATGTGAAGTCAAATGTTTGATTCCAGATAAAAGAGAGAGAACCACATACCTGCCCCCTCCTTTAATACAAGGCTAGATAAATTTATTGAAGTGTTCTAAAATTCGAAAGAGTACATGATTTATCTACATGAAGACATTATTTTAATCTGTTTTGTTGTTTAGTGTATCCCGATAATCCCAACATCATTATTAGATTTGATTGTGAGCCAAGGTGGCTCAGTAACCTGCAGGATTTAAGATGTGCTTTAGGGCAGCGGTCCCCAATCTTTGTAGCAACAGGAACCGGCGCTCTTATGAGAATCTAATGCCTGATGATCTGAGGTGGAGCTGAGGTGGTGATGCTAGCGCTTGGGGAGCAGCTGCAAACACAGATGAAGCTTGGCTCATTCCCCCACCACTCAACTCCTGCTGTGCAGCCCAGTTCTTAACATCATAGGGGGGCCCTGCTTTAGGGGATGCATTTTCCTGTCTTAGTGCATGTGCCGGTTTTTCTGCCTGGGTGGCTTTTTCTTCTTCATTTGTCTTCTTCACCTTTAACCTTAGATGGCAGATTCAATGTCTCCTCTCCAGGCAGGCCTTCCCTGTTGCCTCGCACCGATTAGTTCCCTGTGTTCTACCTTTGTGGTACACAACTCTTCTCTGAGCTCTTGTCACTATTATTATTAAACATTCAGCATCTGTTCACAAACTCCATGATGGCAGGGGCTGTGTCTATCCTGTTTGTTGATCTAGCACAGAGCAGGTCACAAAGTAAGTGTTCAAGAAATTTTTTGCATGAGTTAATGAATGAACTCAATTTATTTAAATAGTTATTTGTGTAGAGTCTTTAGGTGTCAGCTCTTATGGAGAGAGTAAGCATCAGTAAGACCCTAATCCCTTCCATCAATGTCCTCACTAAAAAGAGAACATTTGTATATAAAATGGCAAATAAAAATCCAGAAAATAAGTTGAGATTGCATTAAAATGGAAAGATAAGAATGAAAGACTAGTGGCCAATGGAAGTTCAGAGCATTAGTCAACCACTCTTGAGTTTAGTCCAACCCAGAATATTACTCAGACCATCTGACTTCCAATGTGTATGTTGTTATCCAGGAATATGGCATTCTGGTTTGTTTTGGTGGAAAGGAGAAGACTTCAGAGGTGGAATTCCTGGTCCAAATACTGGCGGCAATTCAGACTTGCTGTTATAGTCACTTTTATGAGCTTCGCTATCCTCAGATGTAACGTAAAAATAAATAATTTCTACCTAACATGTTTGTGGTGAGCATCACAATTCATAACATGTGAGAGTACTTTGTACATTTTAAGTGCCATGCAAGTGTGAGCTATTATATCTTTTCTGTCTTAAAAATAATTTCTATTTTAGTTAAATACTCAGCACAATTGTACTAAGTATAAATGTCAAATTCCTCTTTGGGGAACAAAAACCTTACTCAGACACACCTGCTTTTTTTCTTTTTTTTCTTTTTGGTGTCGTATACTTGATACGGTTTCATGATAAGTGAGATTTATCGTTTATCATTTTATGATGCCAGAGATTCACACAAACTTGAGAAAATTCTTTCCTCAAAATAGACTCAGAAGTGCATGGCAAGGTTTTCATTTTTCGGGTGAGGAAACTGGCACACAAATTAAATGATGTGCAGGACTCATGTGCTGCCCATTCTGATTGTTTCTTTGTGACACATTAAGAAGAAATTTGAGACAGAGTAATAATCACCGACTAGTCTATTATTTTGTTGACAGTTTGCAGTTTAATTTTGAGAAATAGTCTACAACAATAAATAAACTTTAAAAAAAAAATGTTACAGTTTTGGGGAAAGGTATGTTATGTGACCAGAATAATACAGAAACCTGAAGAAGAATTAGAAAATGAAGTATTTCTTGTTTCCTAAGTTTAATGTTTATGACTTATTGTAATTTGTTTTAGTGATAAGGTGAACTGCCAATCTAGAAAATTAGGTTTCCTTTAATCCTCCATTGGCTGTCTTTTACCAAAAGTTATCAACCAATTATTAATACTAATAACAGTAGAACCGAATCAATGAATTAAAACTGCAAGTGTGAATCACTGTCTTGGGATCGTTCAGTAATTCTTGGGAGCATTATAGCTGCATGTGGATCCAAGCTTTTTCAGAAGGCAGAGTTGGAAGTTCATGTGTAGGATTTGACTTAAGGAAAATATTAAAATATTAAAAAAAAAGTTAACTGCACTTGACCAAAGAGATTCTTGTTGTTTCAAGCAGCAACCTATGTATTTATATTAAAAATAATATTTATATTAAACACTATTATTTTATTCAGATTATAGATATTTATTTAATGGAAAATTTCCACATATTATTATTTTTTCATTTGCAAATAAACATATTGAATAAAGTCCTTGAATCATATATAGAACCTTAAAGATTAGTAAACCCAATGTTTTACAGTGTTTAAAGCAAATTCTTCTTCCGCGAGCAGTAGGAGACTCCCCATCTATGAAACAGATCAAAGCCGATTTAGCACAGTCTCTCTTCACTCAGTGTGTTATTCCTGGGAAACCATCTGAGCTCCAAGGATCAGTTTGTAAACCACTGGTCCCATCTAACCCCTTCATCTTCCAGATAAGAAAGCCAAGCCTCGAAAGCTTAGATGACTTGATCAAAGTCTCAGAACTATCTAGCAGAAGAGTTGAGCCTAGAAACCTAGATTCTAGACACAGATCTCTTTCTCTTTCCACTACAGCTCTTTATGTTACCACTCACATTTAACATGAATAATAATTGATTAAAAATATGGGTGGCACATAACTAAGTGAATGCACATGAATACATGCATATACTTCAGAGAGAAGAAATCCAGAATAAAAGGAATTATTTTATTCTGTTCTTCCAGATAACAGGATGATACCAAGACTTCGGTGACCTGTTGACCTTGGGGAGCTAAGGGAATTCAGCCTAAGAGATTTCTAGCTAAGCTGTGGATAGCTTTCTATTTCTGCTTTAGAAGTGTTAGCAGAAATGGTAGTGGTAGGGGATGTGCAATCTGTCTGGTCTAACTTTGGGTAGAACTTAAAGGAAAGAGGAGGTGGGTCATGACCTTGGGGTCAGAGAAGATATGGGAAAGATACAGGAATCATAGTGATGAAATTCCAAGGAGTAAAGAAATTTAGATGTTTCTTAACTTAGCATGAATGAAAAAATGAGATGACCAATTAGTTATTCTCTTCATGATTTGGTAAAATTAAAATTGATGTCCTGATACGCAGTGCCTCAGCCACCGAATAGGGATGGAGGCAGGTCAGCATCACTGTCTGTTAGTTTAGTTGGGGAAACATAATGGCAGGTAGCCTAATGCTTCGTTATCTGCAAAAACCATGGCACCTTTGATGTCTTAACGTAGACTGAGCGACTTTCTTACAAATTTGGCCGAGTATGACGGCATGAGCTCAATTCAAAGACTGAAACCCTACTGCCCCCTGCATCAGAACTGTGTTTGTCAGGGTTGCCAGTGACCTTTGTGTTGCAGAATCCAAGTCAATTCTCAGTCCTTATCCTAACTGGTTAGCAGCATTAGGCACAGTGGATAATTCTCTTCTCCATAATGAGCTTTCTTTGTCTTAACTTCCAAGGCAATACACTCTTTTAGTTTTTTTCCTACCCCACGGGTCACCCTTTCTAAGTCTTTGTATATTTCTCCTCTTCTTTCCTGACCTCCTAATGTTGGAGCAGCCCAGAGTTTCGTCCAGGAACCTTGTCTGTGTACTCACTCCTTAGTGATATCGTCTAGTCCCATGGCTTTAAATACCATTTCTATGTTGACAACTCTCAATTTTATGCCTCTCGCCCAAACCCTCTACCAAGCTCCTGATGTGTCTTCTTCTCTTGAATGTCTAATACGCATATCAAACTCAATTTGTTCAAACCTGAATTCTTTGTATTTCCTCTCAACTATGCTTTATCCGCACTCTTTTCCATCTCAGCTAATAACGTTATCTTTTGAGTTGCTTAAGCCAAAAAAAAAACTGAGTTATCCTTGACTTCTCTTTTTCTCCCACACTTCATATTCAGGAAATATGGTAGCTCTACCTTCAAACATTTTCGGAAATCCAACCACTTCTCTTCACTTCCGCTGTTGCCACCCTGGTCTGAACCACTGTCATTTGTCTCCCCTCTTATTGCTGGAGCCATACCGGCTTTTCTGTTTGCTTCCCCATAGTCTGTTTTCCCAATGGACACATTAAAAACGGAAGTCGAATCATATCACGACTCTTCTTAAAGGCTTTCAGGCTTCCCATTTCACTCAGCCAATGCCATTATAGGGGCTGTAAGGCCCTATTTCATCTGCTTTCTCCCCACTTTTACTTTTCACCTCTTTTTTTTTATTATTATTACCCTCTCTCTTGCCCACTCTGCTCTAGCCATGTGGGCATTCTTACATGTCAGGCACACTTCTGTCTTATAGCATTTACTCTAGCTATTTCCTTTCTCTGGAATGTCATTCCGCCAGATGTTTGTTTGCCTAACTCCTTTACCTCCCTCAAAACATTTGATCCGTTATCAATTTATCGGTGAGGTTTACCCTGACAGTTCTTTCTAATGGTGCAATTTGCTTTGCTCATGCATTCCTCAATCTCTCCACACCCCTACCTTGCTCTACTTCTTTATTCTTCTATTGCATTTTCACCTTCTAATACAGCATATGGTTAATTTTTAGATTATATTTACAGTTTGATGTCTGTCTCCCTTACTAGAATGTAAGCTCCAGATGGGAGTTTACAAATAAATAAAACATGTTCGTGTATTTTGTCCGCTGATGTATTGCAAACACTTAGGTTAATGCTTGCATGTAATGGGCAGTCAATAAATAGTTGTGGCATGTATGAATTAATAGAATGAATAAAACTGAAAGTCCATTTTAAGTTTAAATTTATGAATCAATTGAGAGTCAAAGGTCCTGTTTTTCTAATTAAGAGAGAATATCTACTTGAGAGTTAAAACATGTATAGTAGTTAGCCTTCACTGCAGGACAGAACCTCGCCTCAAAATCTCAATGGCATATAATAATAAGCTTATATTACTCACATGTCAGGGAGATCAGCTAGGAGACTCATGAGATTGGCTTGGTTCACCCACATATCTGGTGGTCAGCTGGCTGTCTTGGCTACAGCAACCGGGGTGACTCGGTTTTGCTTCACATGTTTCTCATCCTCCAGCAGACTAGTCCAGGCATGTTCCCATGGTAATGGCAGAGGTGCAAAGGAGAGCAAGCCCCAGATCACAAGCCCATTTCAAGCCTTTGCCTGCATTATCTGAAGCATCCATTGGGCCAAAACAAGTCAAGAAGCTGAGTCCTTAGTGTATGTGAGAGGAGGCTTCAGTTATATAGCAAAGGTTGGAAAATTGGGGTCATTTTTTGCAATCTATCACAACCAGAAATATTAGCTTTTCAGATTTTGGACTAAAAAATCATAAAAGAGTGTCATAGAATCTTAGGCTTGGGAGAGACATATGGGTTTATTTACTCTTCTTTTCCACTCAGTGGAGGAATCCCCTACATAGCAATCTGACAGCTTGGGTTAAAGTGTTGAAATCAGATATGTATTATATTTTTATGCTTCTCATATACATGATGAATAGACACAATAAAGCAGAAAAACCTGGGAATAGATGTGAGCCAGTACTTTCAGAAAAATATGGGCTAGTTTCAGATGTGCTAGATTTCACTAAGTTACTTAGATGTGGGTTTAGTGTATGCATGTGCGTGTTGTAATTGCTTATGAATGAAGATTAAAACATAATTAAAGGTAAGGCCACTTTAATATTTTAGTAGAAGTTCACTGGATATATAAAATTAAAGAACATTGATAATTATACCTTTACTTTTATTAAAGTTATAGTTGGAATACTGATTTAATTATTTTTATAATGAAGTAATTCGATTGCTTATTTAGAAGTGACTTTGGTTCTTAAAAGATGAAAAGAAAGATCTTTATTTACCTTTCCAAGAATGGCCATGTCTCAACTTCCTCTTAGAAGAAATACTGACGGTTTTTAAGGACAGGCAAAAATTTCAGAAAGGGTCTCTCTTGTTCTTATAATTTACTTTTGCAAAATTAAATTGTTCAGAAAATGATGTAAGGATCTTTTCTGTGGATAGAATTTAAAAAGTTAAGAACTTTGGGGGCAGAAATTATATGAAATGGGGGAGAAGGGAGGTAAATATGGGGTAAAGGCATAAATAGATGGTGACAGAAGAAAATTTAACTTTGAGTGGTAGACACACAATGCAATATACATATGAGATATTACTGAATTGAACATTCACAACCTATATAATTTTCTTAACCAATGTCACCCCAATAAATTTAATTTAAAAATAAATTAATAAAGTAAAAGAGATTAATACTCTAACAAAAAAAAATTTGTGAATGCTTGGTGCTTTTAAATACTGTAAGCCTAAGACTTCATGAATTTTCATGTATTTGCTTTTGTTATAATAATTGTGATTAGGATAATGAATGGTGTTTAGAACTGAAAGAACTTAAAGGTCACCTAGTCTACCTCTTTGTTTTGCAGCCCATTGTTCTTGTCCAAGTCACACAGCTAGTTAACTGCTCAGACAAGAAGCCAAGACTCCTAACTCCTGGTTCAGTACTCTTTTCATTGTCCAGCACTGCCTCGCTGACCTAAGCGATTTAGTGTCGTGCAAGATAGAAACACATGCATGAATAAGATATTAATATCACAGACCAAAGTTATGACTTAAGAACAATTACTAAGGATGCAAAATACTACTCTGCAACAATAACATTAATCAACACGTTTGGCTTAGTTGCACAGCTGAAATACCAAAGTTAATTTACATGGAGAGTGTGGTAGATATTTTAAAAAGAATTACTTAATATTACTAAATAATTAATATAATTTAAAGGGAACATTTCTCTTGAAGGCAAAAGGTTTTCACTATTTTTAGATAACAATTTAAATATTTATTATAAAGCCTGCCTTTTTATTTTTTAATGTTTAGATTATCATTGTATCAAAAAGAGCTAACTTTGTCAGGTAGAAGGAACCTTGGCTTACTTGGTCAAGTGTATAAGTCTAGTCAAATGTATGTCTGGCTCTTCCAAAGACCCTTGGGCAGATCACTTAATTTTCTGAACTCAGTTTTCACTTCTGACTCAGCGGTCTCTACGACATCTTTCAAGTCTTAAATTTTATGTTTTATGAACTAATTTCAGATTAATAATGGAAAGGTCAGAATGTAAAATTAAAGAGAATGAAAGTGAATTTCCAGATTTGGGGAATGACCTCCACAGCTATCATAGTTGTATTTCAAGCTAAATTTGCAGAGCAACTAGTGACAGGAAAAACCTGCTGAAATGGACAAAGGTACAAATCTGTTCTCTTCATTAATTAGCATGGGGAGTGAATCTCTTCTGAGTTGGGAGTGTCACAAAAATGAGTATGATGTTAAAAGTCATATGAGCAGATGGCTATAATATTGTTATAAATTATTTAACCACATGAAAGAAAGGCTTCAAGAACAAAGTTTGTTGAAGTAGGACTTTGAGAAGATAGCTAAGCTCTTTTCTGTTATTAGAGATCTCATTGTCATATCTAAGACTCGAGTCCCAAGAGCTGGTAGAATTTTCTAGTTTCTGCCTTGTGGAACAGAGAAAAGAAGAGGCTAAAAACAGAGTGAATTTTGAGAAGTTTCTGATTAAAGCCAGTCTGGTAATGTTTGCTTGAAAATTTATGCAGTAGGTATAAACCAACACACTTGTGGGCAGATTTTTTTGGAAATCACAGAAATATATGCTGGCTCTGAGAGAACATTGATTTTTCAGTTTTTAAAAATATATTCTGAATTCTAATTTTTAATTTATTTTATGTATTATAAATGGATTAATCTAGTATGTAGCTTATCTTTGCTTTGTTTATGGTGTCATCTATCTCATTTTTAAGTTGTGGAATTTGTCATACTTTTTCTTCATCAGAACTCATTTATGCTTTCAGTTCTGTTTCATAAATCCTTCCCTACTTAAACTCATCATAAAGTTATTTATCTATATTCTATTTTAAAAGTATTAAAGCTCTTTTTCACATTTTACTATTGATTCCACTGAAAATAAAATTTTGTGTATGACATGAGGTATGAATATAATTTTATTTTTTCCATCCATGTAAAAAAATTGTTCCAGAGCTATTAATTAAATGATATACTCTTTCCTCATTGATCTGTAAAGCTACCTCTATTATACATGAGGTTCACTTATATGAGAAAATTTGATTCTGAGCTCTCTTTGCTATTTCTTTCCATTATTGGTCTATGCCTTCACTAAAAACACGGTTTCAATTTTCATAACTTTGTAATTACTTTGACTTTATAATCCTTCTTGAAAAGGAATTCGTTCTTCAAAATTGTTTTGGCTATTTATGGCTATTTTTGCTTCCAAAGGAATTTTTAAATCAACTTTTAATGGAATTGCATTGAATTTGTAAATTAATTTAGGGAGGACTGACATAGTTATGATCATCTTTCTACCCATTAACATTATAGAACTCTTCATTTATTTTAGGTCTTTTCAAATGACTTTCACTAATACTTTCAATTTTCTCCATAAGATACCACATATTTTAAAAAATTACTCACAGCTATTCCATTTGACTGATATTTTAAAGAAAAAACTTAAAAAAAAATTGTATGATCTTATTGTTCCAGATATGTCATATATTTTGAAAAAGTGTATAAATTTGGGATTATATTGCCTATTCACTAATATTTTCCCATGCTATTAAGTATCCTTTAAAATATGATTTTTAGGGTGGCTACAGTAATATTCCAGTATGGACAAACTGTAATTTATTTAGTTATTGGTATTTATATTGTGTTAACTTTCACAGTTTTAAACAAGACTATGTATGAAGAGTTTCCTTGCTAAATATTTGCACACAATGATTACTTGTTTAGGATTCACTTTGAATTACGGAGTCAAAAGGTGTGCACTTTTCCATGACTTTTGGTATATATCATCAAAATCAATCCAGCAGTGGTTAGTTCAGAAACCATGATATATAAAAGAATACCTTGCAAATATTACAAATTATGATATATAGAGATTTACATAGATTACAAATAGTATTCAACACTTTAATTTATATAGGTTTTATTGAGCCATAGAGAGGAGAGTGAATAAATGAATGAGTAAGTGATTTTTGCAGGCTAGGCGATGAGAGGTTAACGGCAGGTGGCCCTGGCTAAGGAGTTACGGATGATTTTTATTTTCTACTTTTTTTCTCTGTATTTTCTATGTTCAACCATGTATATAATTATTTGTGAATAAAATTAAAAAACCCAACTTTGCTATTCTTATTTAGGTTTAGCAAGATAACATGTCTTCTTCATTTCTTTCATTTTTAGAAAACTTTATGGCAATTCTTTTTCTTTTTACATACATCTTCCTATCTTTTAGGAGTGAGATTGACCAGCTTTATCACAAAGCATCTGTGTATACTGTTGTTATTGTATTTAGTAGTCGATAAACTTCACAACTATAATTGTTCTATTCCCCATTTGGCACTTAACTATATGTTAGATGAGCTCAGAAATATCTCTGAATGAGTTTATTCAACATTATCATCATGGCATTGTAATACCAAAATCAAATGACAGGTTTCTTGGGAATTAATATTTTTCTTGGTCATGTTTGTATTTTTGGATCATGGGAGGAAGCCCCCATTGCAAATGACAAGAATACGCCAAAGCCACTAACTGCGTACTCTTTCCCTTCATGGCTTAAAACTGAAGCGTGAATGATTAGTGTGATTCCTCAGGAGGTACTTTATGAAGCTGAAGAGAAATAAGTTAACTTTTCCAACCCTTATTGGAATGCTTTCAATCCCTCTTGAAGGTAAGTGGGAGTGAATAAGGAACAAAGAGATTTTCACAAACAATGAAAGCTTTCCAAACAATTGAGAAAAACATTTTCTAAAACAATAATTTATGCCCCATTCTTTTATTTGAACGTGTTTTCTTAAGGCAGTGACTGGCAAAGAGTTTGACGATTTTATGTTTGAAGTAACTCTTCTCAGCAAGACACCCCACTACCAACGGGTTTCTTTTTGTGCTAGCTCATTCTGATTGCTTTACCCACATCCAATAGGAGTATATGCTGTCCCCCCCAAATCACAAAGTTGAAATATTTTTATTTGGGGAGCTTCTGCAATCAAAGTAATTCACCCTATCTTCAGAGAATAAAATGGAAAAAGGCAGCCTAATCTCTGTGACCTTAAACTTCCACTGAAACTTAAAGACGGGTTAGCTCAGCTAGTGAGCGCTGGGTGCTGATTAACACCAAGGTCATAGATTCTATCCTATTACAGGGCAGTGAGACTCAAAGGAAATACCCCCGTTGCATTGGCACAGACTCCCCAGGACATCTGCTAGCCATTCCTCATGAGGCAAGGAGTGCGGATTTTTAAATGAATCATATCTTTACTTAGGGAGTCTCTAACGTGAAGCTGGTTGCGGACCAAGGAAGAGGGCCAGCTGCAGTCAGGAGAGAGGCCCTAGAATACTCGGCCGGAACACAGTGAAGTGTGAGGAAATTTAAATGGGCTACAGGAAGTATTCAGTGGATGTGGCAAAGAAGACTGGATTTAGCCACCAGGAAGGTTTTTAGATGGAGTCACTGCCTAAGCCAGTGTCAGGACATCTGTCTGTAAGGGACAGGACACCTACCAGCAGGCAGGGACTTTGGGGAGGGGTTCCATTTCTAGAAGGCATTTGAGCAAGCGCTATAAATGGTTCCCAGCTACCACTGGGTTTAGGGCTGAGACCCACTCTGAAAAGCTTGGGCAGATGCATGACCTCCAGATCTTGATTAAGTGAGCCACCAGGGAGAGGTATAGGTGAAGAGTAGGTGAAGAGTAGGTGACATTTGGTAAACTACACAGCTATCTTTCCAAGGTATGAGTGTGGATATAGAATGTGTGCTGTGTTGTGTCTGGGAGCATGATTTAATTATGAGCTGCACCAGATGGACAAGTAAGAATGCTGACATAACATTTTTCTTGGCATTGGCTACATTGAGACCAAGGAGGGACTGTTCTGTAGGTGGAGGCCACAAACAAATCCAGCTGTAAGACACTATGAATGTGGAGATAGAGGACAAAAGAGGGGGTGTTATGATTAATTAAAATTATAGGAAAAAGGAGGTGCAAATGATGTTCAATTGGCAGGAATGTTCTCTTCATCTCTGTTCCAGAAGGATATACTACAGATCCAGTGTAGCACTGTTTCATAGAATTTCTGCGAAGAGGGAAATGTTTTGGTCAGTCCATTTTGGTAGTTACTAGCCATATGTGGCAATTGAGCACTTGTAATGTTGCTAGTATGACTGAGGAGCTTTTAAATTCAACTTAAATTATTAAATTAAAATTAAAATAGCAGTATGTGCCTTCTGGCTACTGGGTTGGACACAGCAGAATTAGATGCTAGAGTAAGTGGTAGCAGCAAATCCTATACTGAGAGTAATGAATTAATAGGTCTTTCCCCATGACCTTGGCCACACTCCAACCCCAAATAGATAGCATTCATTTTTTGATTCGTAAAATGTAAACTTTTTTGGCCTGGAGTGATGAAAGTTCATCTTCTTGTTGAGATTGAGACCAGAGAGAACACTGAATTCAACTTCCAGATCTGTCCTGTGCTGCAGTTTGTCCATCTGTACATTAGTGATTAAAATCTTATTGGTATTTATCACAAGCAGCCGTTAGTAAATGGGTCAATTTCTAAATATTCCTGTCAAATTGTATAGTAGCTGTTTTCCGAGAAGTTTGAAAAGCAGGCAACACAATCTATTCAGGAACAAAAATAATATAATTTCTTATTTTTTTTTTAGTTTCATTAAAAATTGTATTTCAGGTTGTATGTGTTATAGTCACAGAATATGTTACTATACTAAATATACATCTATTGAAGGCACTTGCTTAAATATTTTTTCCCAATAGAGATGGACAATCAAAAACATATAGGGTTTTTTGGTCAATGGTACATCTCATAGAAAATGCTATCCTTGGGACTAAGCAATGTGATTAAGTTTATCCTAACCTCAGATATTTTGATAACCTAGTAGCAGAGAAAGTATAGTTATTGAAGGCTTTCCTTTGCGCTATTTTCAATGACTGTATCAGCCGGTTCACTTACGTTTCATAATTCCATTTTATGCTTGGTAAATTTTCCCGTTTCTTCCCATATCCATATCTTTTCTAAGTTTCATTTTCCTGTATTTTCATAGCTCACTCTAACAATCTCTAAAAACCAATCAATTTTGCTTTGGAACCTGCTCCGACTCTGGAAGGGCCGCTTTCCTTGCTCACAGCTGCCCCCTCCACGAGCGACGTAAAATGAACACAGGGTTAGAAACTCCAGTCCTGGGAGCATCTTCTTTCCTTAGGCTCATGTATCGTTCTGATTTCGAGAGAGCAACACTGCTTCTGTTACCTCTTCCCAGATCAATGAGGTTAGACCCTCTGAGGGAGCGTCCCAGAATTCTTTCCAAATTCTCCGGATGATTCTAACGTGTATCCATAGTTGAGCCCCACCGAGATGCTATCTCTCGCTCAGCAGCAAGCACTGTTACACACCATCAGGTATAACATCAGTCATTGCGCGTTAGCCTACTGCGTGGCCCAATAAGTAGCCACTAGCCACATGCGGCCATTTAAAATTAAATGAATGAAAATGAAATAATATTAAGAATACAACCCCTCAGTTCACTAGCCATGTTCGAGGGTTCAGTAGCCACAAGCGGCTAGTAGTTACCATATCGTCTAGTCCAGATAGGGAACATTTTCATCACCAGAGAATTCCGTTGAGCTATGCTAACAATCAGGAAACACCAAATTGGGGAAGTGAACGAAGAAGGGAAGGTACAAGACAACGAAAATCCCAGAGCATTCTGTGTGGTTGGTAGACACTGTATCTTATATTACATTTGGGATTTAGTTTATGAATCCCTTAATTTTTAAATTTGGTCGAAATGACTTTTGGTTAACTTAAGTGAAAGACTGATTTGGTATCACATGATTTGCTCAGCCTACCTTTGTTTAATATATCTCCCTGTTAGAGTGTATTAGCGTCTCACTCAGTTGCTAACTAGCTTTCTGTTGTATGTGGCATTTAAAAACAATTTAGTTATAGAGGTTATGTTTTCTGAAATCTGTCTTGTTTTAGGGAAGAGGTGGACAGCTGGTGAAAATAGTCTCAAGGTTTGTAAACCTACCGAAGAAAAATGTGGTGTCACTCATTGACTGGCACCATGACATTTGTGAAACCCAGTGAGGGACAGATCTCTTGTTCTCATCATACATCAGTGTAAATATCTCAATAGGCCACTACTTCAGAGTCTTATAAAAACAGGAACATTGGGAGTGGGAGAATCTTGACCTTGATATCTTTTCACTTATTAAAAAGCTAAGAGTAGCCATTTTGCTAGCTGTGTCTTTACTGATTTTTGCTAAGAATCATTTTCTCAAATAATTTGAAATCTCATCTGTTACCTGATGCCTCTACTTACACCGTGGGGCAGATTTTCACCTCTACCTAGTATTTCATTTCATATGCTCTCCTGCTATTTTGGACATTTTTATTAAGTCCCACCCCCACATGTAAACAGACTACATCAGTCCATTAATGGAACTCATTATGCTCATTTATCTTTGCCAAGAACTATTGAAAATGATCACAAATGACTATGTAATTATAATTAAGATTTCATAGATGCACACACTTTATTTTTAACAAGCTCATTCTGTTAAGTGTCACCCTATTTCAAATAATGACATTTGCAGTTACAAAGAATTATGAAAATGACAGTTTAATATCTTTGGCAGATAAGCTAGTTATTGTATTTAATAATTTTAATTATTAGTTCATATTATGCAGATAGTAACTCCAGGAAGTTTATTCTATAAGAATACATAAGAAGATTATATATTCTATAATCTTATTCTGATAAGACCTGGTAACCAAAGTGGTCTCATTTCCCATTTTAGTCCATATATCTTCAGTTTTAATTTTGTTCTCCCAAAGAAGACTGAGTTTTTCCCAGTGTGATATTTCAGTTTTTGTAAAATTGTAATATTTGAAGAAGAATAACGTATATTAGATCTTCTTTTCACTTACTGAGCTAAAAATGATATGCATCACCAAACTACCAGAAAATTCTTTTAGCAATCAGGTTGTTAGTTTAAAAATGAGTCCTTTTAAAAAGTTGTGACAATCTTGTAATTTCCAAAGTGGCATCTTTAGAAACCCCTCACCACCCCCATTATTTTTCTTGTTTCCATTAAGGATATTTCACCGATCTTACATTTTTCTTTCCTTTACTGCATGTAGTCTTTATGTGCTTTCTTCCTGAAAAATAAAATTTTTAGTTTCAGGAGCTCTGTGTTCTATTCCTTCACTTTAAAATCATGGAAAAATAACTGTCATTTCCTTATCTCTGTCTCCAATTCTCTCATCATTTTCAGTGGGCCAATTTTCTTTTTCTTCTGTCTACTCTGAGGAACTTTTTACTCTGCTCCATTTCCTGCAATTTAGGGTTTACAATTTCTTTGCGATTCTCAGGTTATCCTTTGTATTTGTGTCTACTTTTTCATTAAAAAAAGACTTCAGTCTTATTTCCATTTCATCATCTGTATACTGCCATATTTAAAACGCATCTGCTTATTAATTGAAACTAACTGTCCGTCCTGCTTAATCACATGGAATGTGTAACTTCTGAATGAGTTAAAAATCATCATGTACTGTGAAAGAATTTTCTAGCATGTTCACATTAGTGCATTAAGTGCAGTGAAGCTGAAGTGAAATAGCTTATAATGAATATAACATCAAGAAATAATAATGAAAATCTACATATCCTGTGTACTAGGTCAACAAGCCCATAAGACAAATCACCATTTTATCAGAAATTTGACAAATCATACTAGTATTGGGAGTGTGTTAGCAAGGATGATAACATAGACATTGGAACTGGCAGTCTTGAGTTCTAATTTGTGTCAATCCCCATTTGTGTGCCTTTGGGCTAAACCACTGTTACCTTCCTGAGTTTTTCATTTATAAAATGAAGCTTAATATCTCACGTGTTTCAATGAAGTGATATGCAGATCACCCTCCACAGAACATACGACAATAGACCTCCATAATGATAATTTTCTTCCTTCCAAAAAAATGAACAGGTCTGGTTTGGATTCAGGATAGGCATAACCTGAATAACTTTAGCCTAAATATAACCATTTCAGTAAAAGAACACTTTTCCTTTTTTTTTTTTTTTTGTCATTATTGTTAAATGTACCCCTGGCTAAACGTGCTTTACTTCATCTACCAACTAAACCCTAGGTATCCCTAAAGAATGTATTAGATTGACTATCCACTCTGATCAAATTACAACCAAATATTCTTGTTAACTTTTAAAATATTTCTAATTTAGTTACAAAGCAAGTCCGTCACCTCACTTGAAATGATTTCTTCTACCTTTTCCCCAGTCAGACTATTCAGGCAGCTTTGCATTAGTAGTGATTGACACAAGCCTTTTCTGAAAGGCTTGAGACCTTAGACACTGAGATATCTCTATGAAAGAACCTAAAAAAGTCCATGTGTTCGACTCTAATAGCTTCTTTCTTAATTGAATCCTGCCTGTTTAAACAGGATGTATTCAGATTGTTGGAGACCTATAATCACAATAAAACATACTTTATTTACCATCATCATTTTCAAAAGTAAATTAATCAGTTGTTAAGTTTAAAAAAAAAAATTCGATGTAGTCGATTATGTGTGTGGCACTAGCCATTGTGTAAAGAGGTCAAAGTCCTCCTGTGTTTTCTCCAGAAGGGAAAGTGTGCTTCTGGGGAAGCCCCTCCATTACCAAGAAAGCTTGGAATCTGCTTATTAATTTTTTACCTATAGCTCCCTTTTCAACATATACTAATTACCTCTAATTTCATGAGTTATGAATAAAGTCTAAGGTTGTTGTTGTTGTTGTTTTTTTTTTCCTGAAATTATAGCAGTGGGAGCATTATTTTTTCATTTGAGCTTTATCCTTTATCATAACTTCTGACTTTGACTAAACATGAGCAAAATGAATGGCTTTTAAAAGATAGATACAAGGCTAAGAAGCCACTTAATTATCTTTACAAAATATTACAAAGTATTAAGACTGCAAAGAATCAGATGTTGAAATGGGCCCTATTCTGTAAGTTCGGCTTATGACTGGACTGTTAAGCATGCCTTATGAGTTACCTATCTTGAGCTGTTTTTCCCTTGTTTGTTTGTTTACACATGTATCTTATCTCGGTTTAGGAGTGTTCTGGTCAGCTTATTTTGGAATTTCTTCTGCTACTCTATTTTAGACGTCACTGACATCAGCTTTTGTATTTTGACTGCAAACTTTCTCTTTCTCTCTCTTGTCCCCTCTCCAGCAGTAATATCTAGGGTTTTATAGGAAATCAGTAGTTATGTCAGGTTGCTAAGTATCTTCCCACAGAAAGACATGCATTATGGAGCAACATATATTTAGTATTTGACATTTGATAAACTAGCTTGCTTAAGATATTTTGCAATACAACTTCAGCCCTGGCAGTTGTAAGCAGAGCATCCAGTGGTATTGGGTGAAGTAAACAGATATGGACACGCCACTTGCATCGAGATGTATTAATTTTTCTGATCATTGGATAAGAACTTGTGAGAGTGAATAATGGAATTCAAATCAGATGGGGCGAGATATTTGATGTTCCGGAATAAATCACAGTATAATAAATCAGCTACTTTGTTTGGCTTGAATGAGGAGATGCTAATGCTAAAATAAAGTCAGAGAAAAGGAAAATGGAAATTCTATAGAGGAGAGGCTGGCCCTGGGGTGATGCTAGTGCCCTCAGTGGAATGTTGTCTTCTTCTAAAGGCACTGGTTCAATTCAGTATATAAAACATTCACCGATCATTCGTGAGGAAAGCTAATTTATTTACAAGGCACAGACCTGAGCCTAGTAGGAAATAAAGAGAACTAGGTACATCCTTTAGCGTTAAGAAACTTTTGAATCTCGGCATATTTGAGAGAGAGAGGAATTTTCTGGATTGGGGCAATAGGTAACTCCTTTGGCATAAGTATGGTGAAATAAAATTGCTCCTGTTAGATCGGTGATAAGAGTGGTTCCTTTTGCTGAGCTCTCTATTAAATAAGGGTGGTAGAACTTTGTGATCTTTAGGGTTTTTGATAATTCTCAATTTCATCATTCTCTGGCATTAGTACTTGTTCAGATGGATATTTTAAGAAAGGAAGGAGCCCCAGTGATTTTGTGTTAGCCACCAGGATAAGGCACAAATTCATCATGTAATATTGTATTCATTGAGGATTCTAGGGGATATCAGAGATCTCTAATATATTTAAAGTGACGGAGTTCACAAACGAGAGTTTATGAAAAGGAATAACCCCTTTTAAGCTTCAAGAAATATGACAGGCACCCACTTGAGGATCTGTTAAAGTGCCTGCCAGGGTGAACTTGTCTGTGATCCAGTTGTAGAATTGTTGTGTGATGACTGTCCCCCTGGCAGGCACTTCTTGTCCGAGAGAGTGTAACTGGGTATTGGTGACTCAAGCGAGGCTCAGAGGACTCATCCATATCCACATTAAAGACAATGGGGACTTTATTGGTACCCAACTCTTCACAGATTAGCGTAAGACAAAGAAGAGACCCATGGGGAGGTAGGCAGCCAAACTGTTTCTATGACAAGTTGCAGAAGGAAAACCGTGGATCTGAGTTGTGGAACTGTTAAGGAACAGGAGAAAAGAGAGAGATCTTCACAGGCTGAACCTTGGTGTCTTATTTATTCTTCTTGGCTACAGAATGCCTGCCAGCAGGAGACTCATCACTAAGATATTACAGGGAAATGAAGCCAGGCAAGAAAAATAAGTACTGCTTTTCTCTTCACCCTGTAAATTCTGTTATTAATAAATCAGATTCTTATAGAACGGCCTGCCACAGCTGTCTCTAGAAGCAAGGTTTTATTAGCAGATTTTTTTTAAATTAAAATACACAGTAGTTTTAAGAGTGGACATTATATACTTTTAAGTCAAATATATGTCACTGAGAACATATGTGTTTTTGACTTACCCCTAACTTGGTTTGGACCTCAATTCTCGGTTTTGTTGCTGGGATAAGGCAGTGTGATTTGACATGTAATTGATTTCTCACTCTTGGTACTCCCCACCTAGACCTTGGGAAAGTTCCAAAACAGTGCATTCTTACATGAGGACTACCTCTTCGGTCACTTCAGCTTCCATGAGGGACGTTTTTAAAACAGTACAGCAACAGGTCAGAACAGAAACAATGCAATCCTTTTTAAAATTAAATTTGAGGGGTCGAGGGGAGGTAGATGGGGAGAAGAAGGTCAAATATGTGGTGACAGAAAAATATCTATGGGAGGTGAACACACAGTGTAAACATATATATGCCTTACTGTTAAAGTGTACAGCTGAAACTTACTGGATTTTGTTAACCAATGTCGCCATAAAAAAAATATATAAATTAAATTTGAGACAAATATCAGCTAAGTAAACTATGATTTTCCAATATGATTTGGTTAAGAGGGAGATTAATACTCTCTGTGAACTCGCTTTGTGGAATTAATTTTAAAAACAATAACATATATGGGTCTTGTTTTCCTGATCATAAACATAAATATATGCTAATTGCAGGGAAGAATCATTGTATTATTCCACAGCTTGTGTTTTTCAAGTGCTTCTTGGTTGGACAGCTCCAGCACAACAGGGCAGAGATGTAACAGGTGTGGCCAGGCAGGGATGACAGCCTGTTAATTAAGTTTTCTTCAGTTGTAGTGTGGCAGCTGCTCCCTTCCATCACTGCTGAGTTCCTATTGTCACAGTAAGAGGAACCTAGCTCTGGGGCTTGGGACGAAGAACAGCCCAGACTGGGCTTGGATGACATGATTAGCCGTGGTGACGGGCCATGGTTATTCCTGATGCAAGAAGAGCAATGGAAGGAGATGCTGTAGTTTGGGAGGAAGGAGAAAGGAAGTGCCCTTTACCCATCCAGGAGGAATCAAGCTCATCTGTGCCCAAGTCGGCTTATTACGGACAATTAATTCCAATGGTTAATCACCCCAAAGGACCCTAGTGTTTCTCCACCCTATGAAATACTCCGTAATTTCCTTATTCAACTTTTCCCTCCTGCCTTGAGCCCCTGGCAACCTTTGATTTGCTTAACATCTCTAGTTTTATCTTTACTTGAATGTCATATAATTTTGAATCAAATAGTATGTAACTTTTTTAGACTGGCTACTTAAATATTTTTTACAAATAATGTGTGAAATCACCATACTTATGCCAAATACCAAAATACTGTGTATTTTAATTATCAATTTAATTTATTTTATAGACATAGAAACATTCAAGTTATTTGTTTCTCTTTGTGTAAGTTTTGTTAGTTTATGCCTTTCAAATAATTGGTCCATTCTACCTAAATTATTGGATTTGTGGAAATAGGCTTTTTTATGATATTTCTTTATTACCCTCTTAATGTTCATAAAACCAGGGATAGTGGCTCCTCTTTCATTTATGATATCGGTAATTTATATCTTCTGTTTTTCCTTAATTATCCTGGCTAGAAGTTTATCAATTTTATTGATCTTTTCAAAGAACCAGTTTGAGTTTCATTGTTTTTCTTTATTGTGTTCCTGTTTCTATTTTATTAATTTCACCTGTAATTTTTATTATTTCTCTTCTGCTTGCTTTAGGGTTAATTCGATCTATTTTTCCTCTACTTTTCTGAAGTGGAAGCTTAGGTTATTGACACGTTTTTCTAATATATACATTTAATGCTATACATTTTTCTCCAGAAATTTTGATAACTTTTATTTTTATTTTTATTTAGTTCAAATATTTTAAAATTTCTATTGAGACTTCTTCTTTGACTCATCTGTTTTTTAAAGGTATATTGTTTATCTCCAAATATTTTCAGTTATCTTTCTGTTACTCATTTCTAGTTTATTTCCATTCTGGTCTGAGAGAATATATTATTTCTACATTTAAGATTTATTGAGGGTGTTTTTATGGGCCAGAATATGATTTTTCTTGGTGACTATTTCACTAGAGCTTAAGAATAATGTGTATTCATCTATCGTTTCATATTCTATAAATATCAATTAGATCAAGTTGATCGATAGTGTTGTTGAGGTCAGCTCTATCCGTATTGATTTTCTGCCTACTTGAACTATCAGTTGTGGACAGGAGATAAAAGAGTTGCAATTAATAGATTCGTTTGTTTCACCTTTCGGTTCTAACCATTTTGCCTCTAAATATTTAGAAACGTTTTTTTAAAAACTGGATTAAAAATATATAAAGCAATTGTTTATAAGCCTCGGATACCAGGCAGTATGGGGCAATATTTCTTGAGAAGGGGAAAATAAATGAGGTGAGTCCTATAATCATTCCAACCTCCTGCCTAGAGGGAAGTTCCAGGCCATAGCTAAGGGGGGGAGAACTCGGGTGTAATTAAAAATAGAAGGTAGCACATAATAGTTGTTTCATGAATGGCCCAGGAAAGGAAAGCTGTAAGAACAGAGAAGGTAGAGCTGCTAGACTAGGGTGGGTACCAAGACTGACTATGTATAATGTGAGATTTTACTTGGGTTTTGGAGGCCGATATAAGAGAGATAGAAAGAGCACAGGCGGGGGATGTTAGAAAGTACTATAAAAAATGGCACAGGTCTAACCTTCTTTTATGAAAAATAAAGGTTTGTGGACATCTCTAAAGACAGGTTTGAAAAGTACTTTGGGATTATTTGTGGAAATTCATGAGTCTTAATGTAGTGTTCGATTTTATTCAGTAGGTCAGTGGCTTTTAAAATTTAAAATAAAACCAGTAAACCCTTTAAGAAATAAGTAATTTCCCTAATCCAAATACAAAACACGCACATATAACAACATAGCTTTAGACAAATGTGGGGAATGGGGTGGCCAGAACCCCCAACCCCACTACCTCGGATGCCCCTAAGGACTGCCAAGAGCATAAACAACTCCTGTGCTGTAGACTCAGAAAGGCTTTGAGGGATTTAGGCAGAAAATAACAGGATAAAAGGGGTAAGGAATGGAGAGCAATCAACCTATAGTTAATTGTATTGGAAAGGAGGTTGGAAGTAGGCAAGGAGACAGATTAGGAGATGCTGCTTTGATTGAGGCAAGAAGGGGTAGAGGCGTGACCTAGGATGGTGGCACTAAAATAGATAGGAAGAGATTAAAGAAGGAGATATGTGAAGAAATCCTAGTTTGTGGGAGTTTGTTGGGTGTGAAAGGGAGGAGGCAAAGAGCATTAAGTAAAATGAACTAGATAATTCATAATCCCTTGATCTGATACACTTAGAAACTATGATAATAATAATATATAATGACATAATTCACCTAGTTCAAATCTCTGTGATGCCCTTGGTGTGACCTTGGACTTGATGGTTGTTCTAAACTTTTTTTCTCTATTAAATGGGGGACTATCACGGTTCCTACCTATAGGATTCATTGCTGGTGTTAGAAGGGAGAGTCTTAGGACTGATGCATAGAAATTTTCCTGAAGCAAGTTTTATTAGTTCTTATCTTTATTTAATTCTAAACTAATCAGCACTTCTGTTTTCTTCAACATGTTGAATTAAGAAACTTTTAGTGTATTTCTTTGCTTGGCTTTTTAATACCTCATGAATAATGTGGAATTATTGAGAAACAAAAGAAAGGTGATTATGCAAATGTTTGGAATATTTAATGATACATTAAAGTAGTCTTCGGAAACTGGAAAAATTACTGAAGTTATACTAGCTTTTTGTAGAGATGTAGAATATTAAGAAGAAAAAAATCATTTTAGAAAAAAATTTTAAAAGTAGAATATTAGAAACAAAGAATTCAAGAAAATGTATTAATTAATGAATATTCAGATAGTATATCAATTTTCCCCGAGGTACAATGACTAAGCCAAAGAATTTAAAGGATGAGAAAGAGACTGATTAAACAAACTCCAAAGTAATTAGAAATTGTCTTTCAAAACGCTTAGTTCGACACATTAAGACAGATTTTTTGTTTTAGGGCCAGGATGTGCTTGTTTTAAGCAGTTGATGTAGCTTCAGCCTCTCTCTCCTCGCCAGGACTCAGCCCTTGTACTGTTTTGCAGCACGCCTGCCAGATCCCAGGCAGCGTGGGAAGGGAGTCCTCACCTAGAGAGTGCCTTGGGCACTGTCTCTCTCCCTTTCATTCTCATCCCATTTGCCTGCGTTTATTAGTTTAGTACTCCCTGGATTAGAATCATTTAAACTCACATTGAGTGCTACCGCGTGGAGGTTCTATACAGAGCCTCTCCAAGTCCTTGCAACAGTGTGACAAGGGTATTAGAGGAGGCTTATTAACCCAGAGAGATAACATTAAAAATGGTGGCATTTCACATTTTTGTTGGGTTTGCTGGATAAGAGATAGTTTGTTTTCTCAATCTCTTATATGAAACCAGTGGGCAATCCTTGAATTATTGTAAACTTAAGATTTTAAAAAAAAGTTCTATAAAGAAATTTGCATGAACGTAAGTATTGTCTAATCTCAAGTGATACAAATTGAGAGCTTATAATATGTGTACTCCAGTATTTCTACTGTATGACATCTGTATTGTGCTGCAGAATTTTGCTTAACTATTCTGGAAAATGACTTTCTTTTTTTTAATTGAATGACAGTCCATCTTGTTTATGTGGCATTATAAGCCAAAATGATATTCGCTACAAATAAATGTCTTGATTATCAAGAAGTTGCCTGTTTAATATTTGCAAGGTCTAAGTCAATTGTTTTATCCCCTCTGCTTTGTGAACTGGTAGTTAGATATTTTGTTTTTTTTTTTTTTCATTGCTAGTTAAAACAAGTTAGACAAAAGGAAGTGAGCTTAAGTAAAGTACATGACAATCTATGTTGCTGCTTTACAAATAATTCCGAAAAATATCTTCGGAGGGAGCAGAGAATGAGTTTTAAATTTTATCTTTGGATTTTAACTGTGCTCGCCACGCCTATGTCCCATCCTTTTATATAATTAAGAACTGGCTGTATGTTCCATAGCAACACAGCCTATAGTTATTGGTTCTGATAAATAATTCTCATTTAACCTAGGTTAAAATAGAAGTAGAAGTTGGGTCATTTTTCACTTTTTCTACTTTATTCTAGTTTGATTTTTTGAGCTACTATAAAGTATTTGTGCAATATGATCACTGGTAATGACACCGGTATGTCACTGGTAATATGACAGTTACCACTTACAAGTAGAAAAGGATGCCTACTCGAGGGTCTTGGGTCAGTTCCTAAGGTGATGATGTGTAGCTTAGCAGCTCTGAAGACCTAACAAGCACCTCTGGGGTCCAGAGGCTGCCAGAAACATTTCGGATAAGTCATTCCTTTTTAGTGTCTTCCATTAAGAAGTCTACTTGAATGATAAGGATGTTTACTAAATGCTTTAAAAAAAATTTTTTTTTAGTTTATTATTTAAAGAATGTTCATAGCAGAAGCAGTGTTCAATGCTAAGCTATATTTCAAGAATAATTATTATAATTCTGTTCTTTTTATAGCATCTTTTATACACACACAAACATACACACACAGACACTCACAGATACATGCACATGTGTGCGCGCGCACGCATACACACATACACACACACCAGGTTGTACTGGCTCACAAAAGCTTGCTCAATTTTCAAGATTTTTGTAAGCTGCTTACTGTTAGACAAGTAGCTTAAAATTTGCCATGGTAGAAGTGTTTACACCATGGAAATTGGTGACTGCTACAAATCAAAGCCTTTTAAAAAAATAAATGTCTTGTTCAGCTGGTTGTCAAACACTTACCAGCGCACTTGTGCCCCAAAGTATTTCTTTAAATAGAATAAAGGGTTATTAGCATTGAAGATAGTTTTAGTAAACAAGCGTATGTGAGAAAAAGAATAAACTTTTTTTTTCTCTGTTGTCAGGGATACGGAAAGACCGAAGAGGAGGGAGAATATTGAAACCCAAGCGCCAAAGAGATGATGGGGAGAACAGGAATGAAGCGGGGTCCTCTGGAGACATGAGAGCTGCCAGCATGTGGTCAAACCCTCTCTTGATTAAGCACCCTAAGAAGAGCAGCCCTGCCTTATCCCTGACAGCAGATCAGATGGTCAGTGCCTTGTTGGAGGCTGAGCCCCCCCTACTCTATTCTGAGTATGATTCAACCAGACCCTTCAGTGAGGCTTCGATGATGGGCTTGCTAACCAACCTCGCAGACAGGGAGCTGGTTCACATGATCAACTGGGCAAAGAGGGTACCAGGTAAGAGCGCTAAGCTCAACTTTTATTTTTAAGAGTCAGTAACTAGTCATGAACTGGTTGTGAAGTCATAGGAAAAACAGTGGGAAACCGTGGCTTGTTGTCTAATTGGTTTCGAAGTTACATCAGAATTTGTTAATTTTCAGTTTGGTACACTGTAATCTCCCGGAAATTAAGAAATAATGTTTTAAAATCTTAATCTAGAAGATTAAAGTCTTTAACCTGATGTTATTAACCATCTTATTCAGCCAAAAATCTGAGATAAATACCGCATAATAAATGCAGTTAATATATGTTCACGGTGTTCAAAATTTTTAAAATTAAATGATCCTCGATCTATATATTTTTAATATTGAGGAATTTGTTTAAAATGTCTTAATAATTAATGAACAATTTTACATTAAAGAGCTTTTAAAATCTTTGTGAACTAAAGAGATGATAGTAGTTTTCTTTACCGAATACCAATTATTTCCTAAACTATCTAGTCTTGAAATTTCAGGGGAAAGGTAATACAATAGAAAAATTAATTAGATTTTCATTCTAATCCTAAAGGGAGCTTGTAGGAAGATACAGTGGCAAGAGTGACACTTGGTCCTTCAGTTGAGTCTCTCAGAACTGGTGTTCTTGTAAGATGACAGTTCTTATTGTTCAGAGAGAAGAACTCTTATTATGGAATCAAGACTAGAACATGACCTTCATAACCATTCAGGAGCTAATGTAGATGATTCAAGGCAAGAGGAAGTTAAGTCTTTTTCTTGGGTTTATAGATCAAATGAATAATGGATTTAGACAGATTGTCTAATTTGGTTTCTTTTAGTAGATAAAATCAATCATTACCTCTGATGGATGGGATGGTTTTTATGAAACCAAATGAATGTAGAGTGTTGTACTTCCAGTTCAGAGTTCACTGATCTGTTATAGGCCAAGTGAACATATCTCTGGCCTTAGAGAGTGTTTTATATGTTTGTGTACATTAACATGTAAATATGTGGTCTTTTGAGTAAGGAGCCAGTAATGTTGTGATCCAGACTTGGTAAAGGGCATCAATGTAGGTGGTAGAGACTGGGTTATATGGAAGCGTGGGGATTAGCAAGCATATTTAGGTTGACAAATAAATGTCCTAATGACAAATAAAAACTAATGACAAATAAAAACTGCCAGCCATCTTTTGAATGAAGAGTTTTATTGAGCACCTACCTCCCTGTCTTAGTATTCTCGTGTGAAGTAGATCCATGATAAGCGAATACTGGAATCTACATATAATGTGGTTATAGATTTAATTTTTATATTTGTTATTGCCACTTTTATTACTTTGAGAGAAGAGAAAAATTAAAAAATAATAATAATGGACATATCCCTGGGAACCAACTTTTGATTGCTGTTAAGTTTTATTGTGCTATAGGCATATTTTTTCCCTGAAATATGTGAAGTCTTAGTAATATTAGTTTCAGAGCATTGCTGGACTCAAGTATATATTTTTCACACTTATCAGTTAATTCCCATCATGATATTTTTATTATAAAAATTTGAAGGGCATTTGGAACAACTGGAATTAAATTCAAATCTATTATCAGTGGATGAAGAATTCATGGCAATAATCTTCTGAATCTAAGAATAAAATAGAGAAATAAGGGAAGGAAAATTTATGTTCATGCTTAGCCATCCCATCGTTAAACCTAGAACTAAACGTTTTTATAATAATGTAATATGTAGCAAAATTATAGAGTGCTATAATTTGATTGTGTTAGTTTTAAAAAAATTGAATAATTTCAAAATCCTTGGGCCAAACTATATCTTGTTTTTCGATGGTTTAAAAAATTATAAAAGCTAAAAAGAAATTGTGTATGTGTGTGTGTGTACTATTAGAATAGAGTGCAAATCAAAAACCTATTTGTCTGACCAAGCAGAATAAAAATAGTAATTGATTTTAAAAAGATGAAAAATGAGGGCAGGAAAAAAATCTTCTGCAAAAACTTTGAAAATGATCGTCAAGCTCTTCAGAAAAATTGAAAAAGTCACATTTTGAAAAGTTTTTATATATCCAGATACCATCTGCCATTTAAAAAATAGCCCACATTGAAAATCAAATATAGACATTTATGTGGTAATAGTTTGAGAATAATAATAGTAATTTTAAAGAGAAGGAATATAAAGCATTATTAATAAAAAGAGTAGCAAGAAAATCAATTCCAGAAGAATCTGAAATTGCTAAATGATACAAAACCAACATGGGACATCTGGATAATCCTCAGAATGGCTATCAATATAACAGAAATTATGAATTTATTTTTTTTTAATCGAGGTATAATTGACAAAATTGTAAGATATTTAAAGTGTACATCATGGTGATTCAATATAAATAAACACTGTAAAAGGATTCCCCCATCTAGTTCATTAACACATTTATCACCTCACATGTTTCTTTTTGTGCGTGTATGAGAACAGTTAAGTTCTACCCTCTTAGCTAATTTCAATTATACAATACAGTATTATCAACTACGGTCACCACGTCTTGCATTAGATCCTCATCTCGTTTTCATCTCGTAACTGAAAGTTTGTATTCTTTTACCACCCTCTCTCTATTGGCCCATCCCTGAATCCTTGGCAACACCTTTTCTCCTCTTTGCTTCTGTGAGTTGGACTTTTAAAAAAATTTCACATGTAAGTGATACCATGCAATATGTATCTTTCTTTGCTTGTCTTATTTCACTTTGCATAATGCCTTCGAATCCCTTCCATGTTGTTGCAAATGGCAAGACATCTTTCTCAGGGCTGAATAATATTCCATTGTATGTATATATACCACATTTTCCTTATTCATTCATTCATTAATAAACACTAAGGTTGCTTTCATATTTTGGCTATTGTGAGTAATGAAATGACCATGAGAGTACAGATATCTCTTCAATATCCTGTTTTCATTTCCTTTACATGCATATCCAGAAGTGGGATTTCTGGACCATATGGTAGTTCTAGTTTTAACATCTGAGGAATCTCTATACTGTTTTCTAGAGGGGATGTATCAGTTAACATTCCTACAACCACTGTACTTTTCTCTACATCCTCACCAATACTATTTCTGGTCTTTTTATTAATAGCCATTCTAACAGGCGTAAAGTGATATCTCACTGTTTTTAATCTGTATTAATCTGCATGATTAGCGATGTTGCGCCCTTTTTCATGTACCTGTTGACTATTTGTGTATCTTTTTCAGAAAAATATCTATTCAGTGTCTTTGACAATTTTTTAATCAGATTTTTTTTTGCTATTGAGCTATATGAGGTCTTTATATTTTTATATTAAACCCTTATCAAATATGTGATTTGAAAACATTTCCTCCCATTCTGTAGGTTGCCTTTACATTTTGTTGATAGTTTCATTTGCTGCACAGAAGCTTTTTTAGTGTGATGTAGTCCCACTTGTTTATTTTTGCTTTTGTTGCTTTCACTATTGGTGTCAAATGCAAACAATTATTGTCAAGACCAATGTCAAGGAGCTTAACTGCTATGTTTTCTTCTAGGCGTTTTATGGTTTGGGGTCTTATATTTAAGTCCTTAATCCATTTCGAGCTGATTTTAGTGTATGATGAAAGATAAGGATCCAGTTTTATCCTTTTGCTTGTGGTTGTCTACTTTCCCCAACACTGTTTATCAAAGAGACTATCCTCTCCTTTTTGCATATTCTTGGCTCCTTTGTCATAAGTTAATTACGTGGATTTATTTCTGGGTTCTCTATTCTGTTCTATTGACCTATATGTCTGCTTTTATTTCAATACCATATGGTTTTAATTACTTTAAGTTTGTAATATAGTTTGAAATCAGGAAGTCTGATGCATCCAGCTTTATGCTTGTTGAGATTTCTTTGGCTATCTGGTGTCTTTTGTGGTTCCATACAAATTTTTGGTATCAGGGTAATGCTAGCATCATAAAATGAGCTCGAGTGTTTATTACTCTTCTGTGTTCTGGAAGAGTTTGAGGATTCATATTAATTTTTCTTTGAGTGTTTAGTAGAATTTGCCAGTGAAGCCATCTGATCTTGGACTTTTCTGGAAGGTTTCTGATTACTGATTTAATCTTTTTACTAGTAATTAGTCTGTTCAGATTTTTTATTGCTTATTAATTTGGTCTTAGTTTGTATGTTTCTAGAAATTTTTTCATATCTTCTAGGTTGTACAGTTCTTTGGCTTATCATTGTTCATAGTAGTTCCTTATGATTTATTTTTTTTTTGTATTTTTGTGGCATCAGTAGTAATACTTCCTTATAAAAAAATAAATTTATAGTTTTATTTATTTCTGTTCTCAACCTTTTTTCATTTATTTCCACTCTGTTCTTTGTTATTTTCTTTGTTATTAGTTTCATAGTTCTTTAGAGCATAAAGTTAGGTTGTTTATTTGAGCTCTTTTTTTATTGATGTAGGTGTTTATATCACTATAAATTTCCCTCTTGTAATTTTTTTATGCTGCATCTCATAAATTTTGAGATGATGTTTTTTCCATTTTCATTTGTCTCAAGATATTTTTTTTACTTCTCTTTTGATTCTTTTTGACCCATTGTTTGTTCAGAAACATGTTTAATCCCCACATATTTGTAAAATTTTCAGCTCTTATAATCAATTTCTAGTTTCATACCCTTTTGGTAGGAAAAGATGCTTGATATGATCTTAATATTCTTAGAATTTTAAACTTATTTTGTGATCTAACATATAATGGACAATGTTCTCTGTGTGATTAAGATGATTATACATTCTGCTACTGTTGGATGGAATGTTCTGTTAATTATAAATGTCTATTAAGTTCATCTGATCAAAGGTGTAGTTTGTGTCCAATGTTTCCTTATTGATTTTCTGCCTGGATGATCTACCCATTGTTGGAAATGCAGTACTAAAGTCCCTGATATTGTATTGCTCTCCGTTTTTCCTTTTAGATCTGTTAATATTTGTTTTATATATTTATGTGTTCCTATGTTGAGTGCATATTTACAATTGTTATAATCCCTTGATGAATTGACCCATTCATCATTATAAAATAACCTTTTTTTGTCTCTTGTTGCAGTCTTTGACTTAAAATCTGTTTTGTCTGATATAAGTGTAAATACTCCATTTTTTTTTTTTTTTTTTTTTGCAGGGGGAGGTTTCCATTTTGCATCGAATATCTTTTTTATCCCTCTACTTTCAGTCTACATCTGTCCTTAACACCGAAGTTAATCTTTTGTAGTGAGCATATAGTTGGGTTTTATATTCTTATCAATTCAGCCACCCTTTATTTTTTGATTGGAGAATTTAGTCCATTTTCATTTAAAGTAATTATTGATGGGCTTGAACTTATTATTGCCATTTTTATTAATTGTTTTATGATTTTTTGTAATTCCTTTGTTCTTTTCTCCCTCTTTTGCTTTCTTTGTGACTTGATGATTTTCTGTAGTGGTATGCTTTGATTTCTTTCCCTTTATCTTCGTATATCAATCATAGGCTTTTGCTTGGTGATTACCATAGGCTTACATACAACATGTTTAAAGCAGTCTATCTTAAGCTGATAGTAACTTAATTTTGAACACATATCAGTCTCTCCCACCCCTGCATTTTGTGTATTTAGCGTCACAATTTGCATCGTTTTATATTCAGTATTAATCAAGAAGTTATTATAGTTAGCGTTATTTTTAATACTTTTGTCTTTTAACGTTTACTGATTTCCCTACCACCATTACAACACTAGAGTATTTTGAATTCGATTATATATTTGACTTCACCAGTGAGTTTTATATTTCTCTGTTTTTCTGTTACCAATTAGCCTCCTTTCATTTTAGCTTTTCTCTTTAACATTTTTTCATAAGGCTGGTCTAGTGGCGATAAATTCCTTCAACTTTTGTTTGTTTGGAAAACTCTTTATTTCTCATTCAATTCTGAAGAACACCTTTGCCAGGTAGAGTACTGTTGGTTGGCAGACTTCTTTTTCAGCACTTTGAATATATTATCTCACTCCCTTCTGGCCTACATTTTCTGATGAAAAATTTTATGATAATCTTCTGTATACAAGTTTCTCTTGATGCATTTAAGATGCTTTCATTGACTTTAACTTTTTAATTACAATTAAATCAGTATGGTCTCTTCAGGTTTATTTTATTTTGAACTATTTGAGCCCCCTGGATCTGCATGTCTGTTTTTTTTCCCTTAGGTCAAGGAAGTTTTCACCCATTTCTCTTTGAATAAGCTTTTTGGCTCTTTCTTTCTCTCTTCTTCTGAGACACTTTAATATGAATATTTGTCTGTTTGATGGCATCCCACAAGTCTCTTAAGCTATCTTCATTCTTCTTCATTTATTATTTTTCATTTTTTATTTTTGCTCCTCTTATTTGGATGAACTCCACTACCCTGTCTTCAAGTTCACTGATTATTTTTTGTACTTGACATAGCTTGATATTGAATATCTCTATTGAATTTTTCAGTTGAATTATTGTAATCTTTAGCTCTATGATTTCTGTTTGGCACATTCTTAATTGCTCTTTGTTGAAATTCTCACTTTGTTCATACATTGTTCTCTTGACCTCAGCAAACATTGTTATGAATACTTTTGAGCTCTTTATCACATAAAAAACTTGTCTCTGTTTTGTTAAGGTCTGTTTTTGAAGTTTTATTTTATTCTTTTGTTTGAAACATATTAATTTGTTTCTTAATGTTCTTTGGCTCTCTGTGTTGATTTCTGCACATTAGATCAAACAGCTACCTCTTGTAGTCTTGAAGTAGTGGTCTCATTTAAAAAAATAAACCTGATCATTCAGCTTGGGCCTAGCTCTTAGTTGTCTCTTAAACTTTTGCCATTGTTCAAGCTGCCTTCTTTGTTTTTAGTGGGTCCCAGAAGTTGAGGGTGTGCAAAGACCTGTCAGTGTCCCAAAAGTGAGGATCTCAGTCAGCACCTAAATGCCAGCTGATTGGAAGCCACACTGTCAGGTAGCATCTTTTAAAGAATGTAAACAGATCTCTTTCAGGGAAGGACTGGGAGATAAGTATTTTTGTCTGTTCTCTCTGCCCTGAGCCCTGAGAAGATAGCTGGTTAAGAACTGTTTCACTGTTTACTACAGTCTTGTGGGACTGGCAAATGCAAGCCCCCACTGACCACCAGGGTTGACAATCAATGGGGGCATCATCTGAGAGGCAGCTGCAGAAGCCTGGGTGCCAGCTGTGTCTACCAGTTCCTTCTACGGAGATATTGGTGCTTTGGAGTGGGGTACAAGGAGAATGCAGAGATGGTGTCTGCTGGCTTCCCCAGATGGTGCTAAATTAGAAGCCTGACCCTCAGGTAGCAGCTTTTAAAGTATGTGAATAGATCTCTTTCAGAAAGAGACTGGGAGATGGACATTTCTGTCTGTTCCCTCTGTGCCGAGCCCTGGGAGGATAGCTGCAGTGAGTCCTTGCAAACCTCAACAGACAGTTTCTTCATTTTTTATAGTCTTGTGGGTATCGTGACTATAAGCCCCATTGGCTTTTGGAGGTAGGTGTTGTAGGGGCCTGTTCTTCAGGCACGAGTCTTAAAAGTTGGAGTACTAGATATTGAGTCCAAAACCTTCACTTTTTAGGGAGAAGCTGAGAATCGTGAGTTTTTACCTGATTGTATGTCACTGTGCCAGAGGTAGAATTTATGGCAAGAGTGTATCTCAGTATTTCCTACATATTTTGGCATAGCTATTTTCTCATTTTCCCAATGTGTAGGAATTGCTTAGCTAGTTTTTTTTTTTTAATTTTTAAAAAGGGAATTTCTCTGTGAGTAACTGTCGATTTGGTATGCATGTGGGAGGATGTGAATTCATGTTTCCTATGTCTCCATCTGGGACTGGAACCCCCAGTTGACTTAATTTTGCATGATAAGTTTTAATAAAAATAATCAGCAAATTGGACTACCTTAATAGTTTTTAAAGTATTTTTTAAAAACTAACAGAATGTCACAATTTTCAAATGTTGGCAATTATAAGTTGAATTTTCCTTTCTCTCGATGGGTCATTTTTTTTGATTTGCTGTATCTCTACTCAGAATCAAGAAATGGAGAGCATTATGATAAAATATATCATGCAAGTGTGATAGTCAAGTTCTAATTGTAAAGTATTTATATTTGAGCTAGCTAAAGATCATATCAAGGCATTAACTTTTCCATTTTAAAATTTAAAAACAACAGCAAATATGATAAAAATTACCTACCCATCTCTGACAAGAGATGCTTTTTTAAAATGTATGTTACCTAGTTGCTTTTTGATATATAACTATAGAGAAGGATTTTCTCTTTATTGCTTGCTCTGAAATTTGTTTTTATTTAAAAAGTACTTTACATAATATATCTATAAATGAAGATTTAGTTTTAAAAGAGTTATCTTATTAAATATTAATTTACTTTTAAACTATACATGGTGAAACTCATCAATAAATACAATACCCTTTAGCTGAAGGTTAAAAAAGGAAGAATATATGATTGCAAAAGCTGTTATATTTAAAATTTTTGCATCACCTTAATTTCATCATCGACTGATTCTTAGCTTCATTGTTAGCAAAGTACATTTGAGTTTTTGTTCCAGAAGTTTGAATTGTGTCATAAAACTGTTACGTTGATTTATTAAAAATCTTTTCTAAAATTCACTATAATTTTAATATACCTCGAGATCAATTTCACACTTCAAGTTTATGTTCTAGTTCTATATATTTAAATGAATATTTGGATAAGTATTTATCCCTGGGCTCTTTATTGCCTTTTAAAAAATGATAATTAGAAAAAAAATGACAGTTGACTTCAATGTTATCAGAAGCATGCTACTTTAACCATTTTCTCATTCTTTTTGTGGCGAACTAGATGATACTCCTTCTTCCTCTTTCCTTCTAATCCTTCTTGGCTCAAGCCTGGAAGAGTCCCCTTTCTTCTGAGCACTGACTCTTCACCATTTTACTTGGGGTTTCCTCCTTGTTCACTTTTGGCTCCAGAAGGAGAGGATTCGCTTTTTCTGGATATGCCTCCTACTAGGCCCAAATGGGTTCCTCAGAAGCTTTTTATGTTTTCTTTGAGGACACATGGTTGTCTTAGCCATTCTAGAGCTCAAGGCTTCTTCTAGCCCCGTGTCTTCAAGAAATCCAGTAATCAGCTTCCTGACTGTAATACTCATGCTCATCATTCAAATTAACAATGAACTGAGCTAGGAAATGCTTGTTGAATGAATGAATGAATGGATGAAAGGTGCCTTTGAAATGCCTGATTTTAAGAAATCTCTGAACCCTGTTAGAACTCAATTTTTCCACAAAGTAGAAGTGATCTTCATGGCTGTAATGTTGCTTCTTTTAGTTACCTCTCTTCAGAATCTATTTGATGTTCTGATATCTCTCTAGCAGTTGCCCTAGTGAGGCTCATTTCCAACCTTTCTTTTGTAAGAGGCAGAGCAGTATCCAAAGGCACATACAGAGCCTTTAATAGGCTTCAGCCGGCTTATAGGAAGTTAGGTGCACTTAGGGAATATAATTTAAAACTGACAATGGGTAGGAATAGGGGGCATGAAGAGGGCACAATACCTCAATATGGAAATTGGGAGCATCTTCAAGGAACACATTCTATTCTGGGAAATTCCTGCAGATTTCAGGGATTTGGCAGGCCTACCCAGTACTCTGATCCCCAACCTGTAATCAGACCAGCAAACTCTACTCTCAGACTATTGCGGTGTTCCAATTTGTTTCAGCAATGGCAGGGCGATAAAAGAAAATGTGACCTGGAAGTATGGGTGGCATCCAGGAGAGATGACAGATGCAAATGTATAAGGATCAGATTTGCAGTTTAGATTTTGCAGCCATGCTATAATAAGAGCCTTGGGGCTGGGTTAGAATCACCCTATCATCAATGGTGGCAGCCTCGCTGGTCTGGCAATGCAGAGCTCTGTGGAATGCTCCATTTCCAAGTCAGCCCTGCCTGGTTTCTCACTGCTCCTGTGGAAGCTCTGGTTGAAACCCAAGGAAAGTAGCTACTTGCTTGATTTTTCTTTCATATGAAACTTGGAAGTCCCATAGATGCTTATTGGTGTGTATGCTATTAAGCCTTTAAAATCCTTTTCTCATCTTGAGAACATTCGAGGAAAATGCCCCATCTGGGCTTCTTTGCCCTCTCCTCCTCAGGGTTCTGTCTCAGTGAGTCTAGGTTGGAGCCCCAGAATCTGCACGTTTATCCTGAGTATTGTAGACAATGTCCGATGCTGGGTGTCCTCAGTTTACCCCTTGGGGTGTGTTGGCCTGTGGGTTTGCTAATTTCTGGGAGAATTTGACATGGAGAATGTCATTTTTTGAAACCGTGTGTATGCTCAATAGATATATTACTATTGAACTGTGTTGAAGTGGGATGAATTATGTACCTCCAGTACATAAAAGGTATGTTGAAATCTTAACCCCCAGTACCTCGGAATGTGATCTTATCTGGACACAGGGTCTTTCTAGAGGTAATCAAGTTCAAATGGGATCATTAGGGTGGGCCCTAATCCTTATACAAAGGGGAAATTTGGACACAAAGATAGACACACACCAAGGGAAGATGATGTGAAGATGTATAGGGAGAAGATGATCATGTGATTGGAGTGCTGCATCTCTAAGTCAAGGAATGCCTAGAAGAGGCCAGGAAGGAGCCTCCTGTAGAGTCTTCAGAGAGAGATGACCCTACCGACACCTTGACTTCAGACTTATAACCTCCAGAACTATGAGAGAATACACTTCTGCTGTTTTAAGGTACTCAGTTTTTTTTTTTTTTTTGTACTTTGTATGACAGCTCTAGGAAACTAATACAAACTGTATTAAAAATAAAAGCGTGTGCATTTTTGAGGCAAAAGAAACAAGGAGCTTTTGATTTAAAGAAAGTTTGGCTCACCTAGTGAAGGCTTGGCTAATCATTTACTCCTGGATATTCTCTCCTTTGCCTGCCCAAGTGGTTCACTGAACTTCTGGCTTTGAAGTTGATTTGGCACTTCAATAGTTTCACACATCTACCTGGCAAATACCTTGTAAAAAAAACTTAACCCACAGAAAAGTGTTTTCATCTGGTGTTTCAATAGTTTCCCTTTTTACATTTGTGTCTTTGATCCATTTGAATTCATCCTGGTGTACAGTATGAGGTGTGGTTTAGTTTGTTTTTATACAGATGGCTACACAGTTGTTTCAATTCTTTTCTTTAAACAGCATCTTAAAGAAGTATTTTTAAGACTTCTTTTATCGTCAGCCTTCCAAGTTTACTACTTATTAAGAGCTTTAAAGTAGAGCAATAGACATGGCCTATTGATTTGGATATTTGGTTATTTTTCCCAATTCTGAAATAAAAAATACAAAGAGAAGATTAGTGATTTATTCACAAGTTATACATTTTGCCTAATCTGTATTAATGTATATATAATATGATTAGTCTGAACCATGTGTACAGTTTATGACATTTCATTCATCTTGGAGATAAGAAGCAAAAGTTCATGAGATTTGTTACACTTAGAAAAGACTACTGGTGATAAGAGGTAATCAGGTGAATTACCATTCAATATTAATAGGACAGAAAAATCATTCCCAGGAGAGGAAAAGGGTACATCAGGCTTTTTTTTTTTTTTGTCTTTTCCCATTGGTTGTGGGTGTCCACCAAACACTTTGATACTTGGCCATGAATACTTTTCTGCTTTTAACTAACTTGAATAGCTAGTCCACTTGGAACTTCAGCTGTTCACTTTTAGGTTCATTATTTCCAGGTGTCTTTCTATAAGTCTCAATGCCTAAGTATTCAGTTTCTCTTCTTTGAAGGACACCAATCATATTGGATGTAGGGCCTACTTTGTCCTGTATGACCTTATCTTACATGATTACATCTGTAAATATCCTATTTTCAAATAAGATCACATTCACAGGTTCTGGTGGATATGAATTTTAAGGATGACAACTATTCAATGAAAAACTTGGCAGCAAACTTTATCATCTAATTTAGTAATGGCTTTCGCGATGAATGACAGTGTCCCTTGAAACCTAAGATGCAGAATTATACTATGCCACAGGGCACCTTACCCTCGGTTAGCCTTTTTCTGACAGACCCTTGGGAAGGACCTTTGTAGGAAAGCTGTTCACCGACTGGTTCTTCCTCCCATCTTATTTCACTTCTCCTTTCCAACAGGATCTCCTTGCCCCACCCTTTCCCTCACCATCCTCCCCTTCACACAGTGCGTTCATTTCATTTTTCTTTTGCTTGAATCCTTACCTCTTCCTCTCTCCATTTCAACTCTATGTTCCTCCCCCCCCCGCCCCCACCCAAAGGGACACCTTAACTTCTTCCTTTCTGAAATTTCAAACTACTTACCCGCTATAATCTTGAGTTGAGTTTATCCTCACAGGATAACTAGTCCTTGGTCCAGAGTGTCTTGTCAGATGTGTACTGCTGAACTAAATCAATTAGGCTCTGAAACACGGTAATAGCTCTCAAGCTATATTCTTATTTTACTAATGGTAGATATGTTGCGGGATGAGTTATTTATACTATAGTTGGATTTCTTCCTTTAATTTAGGATTTAGGCCACTCAACCATGTCATCACTCCTCGATTTCTCCTTTTAAATAGAAAGACTAATAGTTTTTGTTGGCTGGGTATCTATTTTTGTCAAGGGTGAAATATTTCTATAATCTGAGTTTGATTTAGCTCACAAGCTTATTTTTTAAAAGTTGTATGTGTGCAAAATATATTAAATAAATTATACTTAATTGCAGTAAGGGTCTCTTTTATTTAAATAAAATCTACTACAATTATTCATGTGAAATGAGCTTTTTTTTTTTTTTTGACCAAACAAATGCTCTCCTTTCTATTGAAATCTAAATCTTCACAAATTGAGATTTCTTAGCATTAGACCTTTAGGCTGGCTGTAGTTAGCTACCCTCTGTCAATGACCCTGAAAACACATGGCTTTTCCAAAGTACATGTGGCTGACTTTCTGGGGTGACCGCACTTGATCTTTGTGTCTAGATCCCTGAAATCCATTTTCCTCTAATGGAGATATATTTAGACCCACTGTGTGCTTAGTGTCTGTGTGCTATAAGCATGAACATGGCCAGGCTAAAGTTTCAACTTCCTGTTATCCAGCGGAGGGTTTACCTTTGTGATATAAGGCATTGTTTTCTTTAGGGGGTTGAAGATCAGAGAACTGCACAAAGGAGAGAAAAATCAGTATTGGCCCTAATAAGATCTAAGTAAATCGAGCCAAAAAAAAAAGAAAACCTTGAAAACATTCTCAGTAGTGAGCAGATTTAAAATAATTCCCCTATTTCCTGTACAACTCTCTATGTAACCAATGATTTCTAAAGAAAGCTCAGTAAATAGATTGGAAATTTGTTTTATACAGCCACTATGTTATTACTTTCTTTCACAGGAACCAGATCTAATCAATAGGTCTACACTGTAATCTTTATATTAGACTACAGTCTAAACTCTTTATTTTTGTACCATTATTATTTCTCCCCCCTCACCCTACTCCCTAGCTCTCAAACACTCACATTAATAATTTTTCTTGCTAGGGTGGAAATAAATCCACTGCCTCCAGCAAGTGGTTAAAGCAGACTGGAAAATATTAGTATCAGAGTTGATATAACATAGATATGTTTTCCTTTTCTCTAAATCAAATGCTTTATTTCCCAGAGAAGGCAGTATGACTGTTCTCTTAAAATGATTCATAGCTAAAAAGGTAATAGTCTTTAGATAAATAGATGCCTACTCTACACCCCTGCAGTTGCACAGAGGATGGAGAATTAGAAGAGTCAGTGAGTAGTAATGTCCTTTCATTGCTCATGGTATTTTAACACTAACAGTAAGGTGCACACAACCTTAGGGTTATTTGTGTTTAATTTTTAAACTCGCCCGAGTCACTGCAAGCTGCTTAGTTTCAGTTCTTCAAAAGGGTAAGTGACAGAATTAACTATCCTGGTGGGAACCTCCAGTTCCAAGGAATCTTAGGTTCTTCATTGTTGCCTTGGTTACTAAACTCTTCTGCACGGTTTGCTCAACTTTGGGTACTTCCTTAACCACTTTCCCCCTGGTTAGCAAATTGCATATGTGTCAAATCTAAGTTCTGTTTAAAAAGTATTGAGTCAAATTTACCATGATATTGTTTAAAAACCACATGGACTTGTCTTTCTGGTCTAGGATTTATCAGTCGTATATGGCAGAACCCCTAACATAATAACATGAAAACTTAGAAGTGTGGTCGCTAAATAAAGATGAAATTTAATAAAATGGCGGCAGTGCCCTTCTCTAGAGGGAGTTAAAGTTTCTTTGTAGTATAGCATGTGTTTATTACGTGACCAATTCATAAATGTGAAATCTAATGAAATGATGGGCAGTTTTATTCTCTGGAGGGTGTTAAAAGTGTCTCTTCACAGAATAGCATGTCACATAATAATAACATTCGGTCCTTTTTACCTGGTCGAGCAAGATGTTTGCCTAAATTTGCTTAGGGCATCCGAAATGCATATTTGAAAACTAGCAGATAAATGCTCTGAATTTACAAACTCATTTAAGGCCTTGAGCGGTGGAAGGATATTTTCCAAAGCATGCATTCGACTTGTACCTGGCTGTGTTTTTCCTCTTGTGTTCATACGGCAGGAATGGGATATAATAAGATTTGGTTTTTCTGTATTGCTGTGCACGATTCAGAGATATAAACTGAAAAATGTGTTGCTTTTTCTTGAGGAGATCTTGAAATTCCCCAAACTATGACCCAGAACAATGCTGCCTTTATATTGGACCTGTGGGTGGAAGGCTCTACTGAGACTCGTTATGAGAGGTTTTAAATTTTAAAAAGTTTACGAGAATATAGATGTATAATCAAATAGCATCCAATGAATGTGTATCAAAACACGTGACTCCCAATCTCATGAAATCAGGTCAGAGAAATCTTAAGTATCTTTAGTTTTCTTGCCTAACAGATAGCAGACCACCCTGACAGAATCTTTAGTGTAAAAGTGATTGTCAAAACTAGAAAATGATTGTCGTTAGCCTAGTTGACCAGTTTCTGATTTTTCCTGACTATTTTTAATAAATAGAACTTTAAGAATATATCCTAGAAGCCACATTTTTAAAAAAGGGCTATATTCTGGAGATGGATAGCGATGATGATTGCACGGCATGTGAATGTATTTAGTGCTACTAAACTGTATGCTTAAATACGGTTAAAATGATAATTTTAGGTTACGTATATTTATTTTACCACAATAAAAAAGGAGGTATAAGACTTTGTGTAAGATATATGAAAAGCAAAGAGGTATGGCATGGCAAAACAAACAAACAAACAAACAGACTAATAAATAAAAAAGATATTAAAGTCAGAGGCCATTTCTCTTATCTAAAATTTTAAATTAGATTTTTAGCTAGGAGTAGAAACATATTGCAAGAAGATAAATTGATAAACCAATGAAGTGGGTGGAATAATAAAATAGAAACAGGTTATACCTAGGGTCCTATAGTATTTTATAATAAAAGTACAAGCAGCTTCATTCATTTAACAGCTATTTAATGAGTTCTATTTTTATGCTAGGTCCTATATGTGGTAATGTACTACAGGAAAAAAGCGACAAAATTCCTGCCTTCAAGGAAATTCCATCCACTATGCTAATTATCACATCAGGAATGTGAGTGCGATTATGTTTCGCCCACTAAACATGTGAAGTAGATGTGGAGCTGAGTTTAGTAGTTTATGTTACAAATTGTAGCTAACTATGTGTCAGACTCTTGTTAGCATTTTACCTGATTAACTCAGTGAGTGCTTTTTATTGTCCCCATTTTGTGGATAAGGAAACAGAGGCACAGAGAGGTTAATAATAGAGTAGTTTAATATTAGGGAGACACTCTCAGTTCTAGAATGCTTCCCTGTGTGAAACTCTTCAAATAGGCTAAAAAAGTGCTTGCTCATTTTTAAAGAGTTATACTATTTTATCATTATTTGACAAAAAAGAAAACTTTTTCCTCCTACTCTCCTGCATGTGGCATAGACAATATCAAGAGGGTCTGTATATTACAATGACTAAGAGCATCACCTCTGTCTTTTGACGACTTTGACCTATAGTAAGCATAAGTAATATTGGCTGTTATTTTTTGGTTTATATTTTGGCTTATACATTGTTGGTTTGAAGTTGTTGATATAATTAATTTTGAGCCTAACTTTAAGGGCGTTATGTAACTATACCATAAAATCAGAGATAACCTGGCATTTTAAAAAGCTAGTCTAGCAAGTGATTTTTTAACTACATCTTAAACATTCAGCATATATTTTTACTGTGTTATGTTATTTGCCTTTATGCTTTTAGGCCTTTTTTCCCCAAATAATCTTGTTGCCCTAATCAAAATGAATTGAGATTTGATTGTTGTGCTTTTGCTTTTGTTTTTACAAGTTGTTACAATTAAGAAAAAAATATTCCTGAATTCTATCAGCTCCTGCTAAATTTTCTGAGTTAATATGAACTGGACCTTTTGGCTACATTTAAATGCTTTAAGCTATTCTAATCCTACAAGTGTAAACTATTTATATTTGCAAGTATTTTAATGAAATAGGAAAAAATTTAGAGGTAAAAAGTAGTTATCTCTTGTAGAAGGAATCCTATTTCAAATATAACTGTTTTAGGATTAGAATGAGCCATATGTAACAGCAAACCCCAAAAGAGTTGTGGCTTAAACAAGGCAAAGCTTATTTTTCTCTCACAAAAAATAAATTTGGATTTCTTTACCAGAAGTACAGCAGCTCTACAGTCAAAACAACCCAAACTCCTTTTGACTTTCTGTTCTCTAGTTTAGCCTACGGCTTCCAATTCTCAAGGTCAACTCCTGGTCCTACGTGGCTACTGAAGCTTCAGCAGTCTCAGCTACATTACAGACCACAGGAAAATGGAAGGGGGGAAGTCAATAGGGACACACTTTTCTGAAGCGACTTCCTTTAAGGAGCCTTACCGAGCACTTCCTCTTATATCTCCTTGGTCAGAACTTAGACTCTGGCCGCAAGGGACACTGGGAAATATAGTCTTTAATCCATGCACATTGTACTTTGAATGAAATCTGAGTTCTATTAATAATAATGGCTTGAATAGATATTTGGCGGGCAAATAACAGCCTCCGCTATAATAGTAAGCTTCAAATTATAATTTGAGAATTAGATATCCTTTTTAATGAATATTTTGACTTTCTGAATGTTAACATATATCATAGATAAATCATCATGTAAAACAACAAATCAGAACCCCCGAAACAAAATTCCCATAAAAGCCATATTAAAAAACAAAGCTACCATTAATTGAGTGTTCATTATCAAGCATTATATGAAATATCTTTACAATATCCCTATGAATTAAGTACTATCATTATGACCATTTCATGAATAAAGAAACAAAGGCATCAAAATGATAAGTAGCTTTCCCAAGTGTGCATGAGTCAAGATGTGACAGAGCTCTGGCAATCTAGTTTCTAACCGTGTGCCCACCAGGCCGTTGTGTGAAGCTGCCTCATTTTTTAATTCAGAAAACATTTCAGGATGTTATAGTTCATCATCATGAGCATCGATGATCATTTTCTGGTCTGAAAAAATATTCTGGCCATTCAAACTATTTGACCGTTAGGGTTTGGTACACATGTGATGGTACTGTGCACATATTTTTACAAGTATATGCTGTAGCTCGAGTTACACACACTCACACTTACCTCTGAGGACCATCCTTATAGTGAAGGAGGATTTTCTCTATGTGAAGGAACGTGGTCCAAGCACAAGTGGTGAAAAATGTTGTATACTTGTCTTCAGAAAGCACCACTACCCTGAGTCCCAGAACCCAGCATCAGTGCCAGTTGAGAGCCAACAGCTTCCGTGACCTGAAATTTTTACATCACTTCTGCTTTTGCCCCTATGTGGGATTCAGAGATGATGAATTTGGAGTTCTACTGCTTTCATTGGAAGAAACGAATTTCCTGCAAGTGTTTGTGTGCCTCTGCGTGTGTTTTGAGAATTCCTTACACCTGTAAGGGGCGCTCCATTAGCGAGAAGAGTGAGTAGGGTTTGTGGGGCCAGAGCTGGCATCTCTCAGGGGCTCCAGAATCGCTGCCCTAAGTATGTAAATGTGAACAGCCTGCAATGTGTGAACTGGCCATCTCGGAATATTCAGCAGGAAATGCCCCTTCTTCAACCCTCACCTTCTTGGGTGTAGAGTTGGCCCGTTTCTTCCATCTTTGTTTGAATCGTTCCATTAATCAACCTCAGTGAAAGATCATTTTGTCATCTGTGAAAGCATAAACTCGTAATTGTTAGGAATCACTGATGCGGCACAGTCTTTTTCCTACCCATGAACGAACTTAAATGCTGATTTTTCTCATGAGTTTTTCTTTTTGTAAAAAATGTTTCTTAGGCTAAGTAATGACAACCTCTTTCCTTACTGCTCCCCTCCACACTGATCTTATCTTTTCTCAGAAGTTTCAGCCATGGCAGTGCTGTGCTGCGGGTGGCTCCTATCTGGTGATCAGCTTTTGAGGGACCTGCAGCCCTTAGAGGTTGCAACCTGGGCTGGGGGTGTTCCTGGAACATGGGTGGTGGGTCTGAGATCCATGAACCCAAGAGGCTTGACACATTATCACAATGTCTCTCTACTTTTTTTTATTGTTGTCCCCCACGTAGAAAAATTTAATTTAATTAGTGAGAACAATTAAATACTAAGGAATACTAAGGAATAAGATTTCATCAGATAGCTTGAGCTTTGGAAGACGACCAATCATGGTACTATATAACATTTTTTGATCCTCTAGAACTAAGTTTTGCCCCTAAGAGATGATAATTGTCCCTGATTAGAATACATGCATAAATATAAGTGGTCCACTACTCTGCATGATCACAAAACATTGAATACTATGCCTTACACATCTATATGCTATGTTTTCAAATGTTTGTAAATCCACAGAGCTAGTAGATTATAAGTTCTATGAGGGCAGGTGTTTTCATCTGTTTTGTTTACTGTTATATATCCAGTGTCCAGAACAGTATCTGGAACATAGTAGGTGCTTATTAAATATTTGTCAAATGTCACATGATTAATAAAATACAAATTAAGTCTACTCATTACTGATCCCGGTATTTTTTGTTTATATATGTCTTCTCAATCAACACTCACTAAAGGACATTAACTTATGTGCTAGTTTAGGTGAGGGGGTGGGGTAGGTGCTCATTTTACTGAAGCTCAGATGGAGACTCCGCACTTAAAAGAGTGTGGAGAAATACTATCTTAATGAGCCCACAGAACGGTTGGAAATGGCAGCTACTGATCCATTGATTTTTGTTTTGTTAGCAATGTGCCCAGCACTGTGCCGAGTGCTGGGGAATCATGAATTCCCTCCTTCCTGGTGCTTACATTCTTGTGGAGGAGTCAAAAACAAACAAACACGATGAAGAAGTTAATTATCTATATTTGGAAGATCATAGGCACTGTGGGCCAAGGAAAACAGAGCTGGAGACCGGGAGCAGGAGTGCTGGTGTGGGCTTTGAGGGGTCGGGTAAGAGTAAGCCTCATGGGAAGAGCGTTTGAGCAGCACTTAAGAGGGAGGAGGTGAGAGAGTTATCCATTCAGAGAGAACGGCTTTCTAGGTAAAAGGCCTAGCAAGTACAGTCTTAAAGCAAGAGAAGTTCTGGAATATTCTAGGAGACTAAAGCAGGAGACAGGAGTGAGTCAAGAGTAGACGTGGTCAGACAGGTGAGAGGAGGGGCGGTCATGCGAGTCACTGTGACAATTAAGACTTTGGCTTTTATTCTGAGGGGAATGGGGAGACCCCAGGAACGTAGGTGAGAGATAGAGAATGGTGACGATCTGACAAGGATGGTGATGGCGTGGCAGTGCTCACGTCTTGAATAAATCTTAAGGCGGAGCTGACAGGACTTTCCAAATGGGCTGGGTGTAGAGTGAGAGAGAGAACAGCATCAAAGAAGACTCCAAGGATTTGGCCTGAAAAATCAGAAGATGGAGTTGTCAACAATTAATACAGGAAAATCTGCAGATAGAAGTTTTTTTGTTTTTGTTTTTGTTTTTTTTTGAGAGGCAAATCAGTTCATGTTTGTCCATGTTGAGTTTGAGACGTCTCTAGAAAATCCAACTGGAGATGTCTTGATTTGGAAGTGGGTCTGGATTTGGTACAATGTCACGAGTCCACAGTATAAAGATGATAAATAAAGTCCCCAAGAGAATGAATGAAGTCCCCAAGGGAGTGAGTGAGGTCATCAAGAGAAAAGGAGAAACCAGTGTTTTTATAATCATTTTCCTTTATCTTATGTATCTACTCAGTTGTTAGATTGTTACTTTTTCTTAACCTCTAGAAGTTTTCAAACATCTGTTAAAAAGTGGAGAGAACAACATAATTCCTTCCAAGACACATGTGTCTATATGGGTGACCATTTCAAAGAAAACTTACTTTTCTTTCATCAGAAAATGACACTTGAAGGTCTTGATGGGGATTTGGCAGACAGGAAGTGAAGAATAAAGATGCGAAGCCTGGCATGATGGGGAGGATGAAGGCCTGTTAGATTAACCTATTATACAGGCTTCCCATCAATTCCTCTGACTTCGCAGCCTGTGTGGTACTTTGTCCTTCTGAGCCATTCTGGGATTCTGAGGGGTCATTACCTTGATTTTCACTGATGTTATTTTCTGCCCTCTACCTACTGTGTTATCCTTAAAAAAAAAAAAAAAATGAAACTATTTTAGAAGCTGAATTTTAGACTCTTCCCCAAAACAGAAGAGAAACATACTTTTAGATATTCTTTTCCCTCTGATTAAAACTCTTTCCACCTTTCCATGGGAAAGGCCTCTTTCTGGGAGAGGCTGCCCACCTACGGCTTTCTGCTGTAAGAGTTCCTATGAGCGGCCCCACAGCAGAAGACCTGGCCATAGGGCTTCTAAATCCTTTTGGTTTCTGTCACCAAGTTTAAAAACCGCTACAACTTCATAGCATAATATTATGAGCCCAAATGACCTCTACCTGGTAATGGTTTTCATGGGCAGAGTAAATTGTTAAGTTTTAATTGCTTGCTTTCATACATGAAGCTTTACAATAAAGTGAAGAGACTTCCATTTTTTAAAAAGCAAATGTCAAAACTATGCTTTCCAATGAAAGTTATCTTTTATCTCCACTTGAATGACTCAACACCTGAGTTAATAATGCCACATTTTTCAAAATATTATAGAAAATATTCTAAAATTCCTTAGACCCAACTTGTAAGCATCACACATCATGTTTCTACTTTTATGGCCCTCAAAATGATATGAGACCTCATTAACCAGATTTTAATTTGTACAACAATTGACTATGATAACATACTTCTTTCACTTTTTGCTCTGCTGTGTATAAAAAAGTAATTTTCATAACCACTTCAAGGTTAAGCTATAATTTTTACCAGATGACTTAGTAGCCAATAACCTAAGTGAGTTTAAGCAAATAGGATCTGTGGAGAATTCTGATACTCATTGTAGTCAACACAGAAAATACTTTCATCTTGAGCATTTTTTAGACACCTCATTATAATTGAGGACTATTTAGAGTAACTCATTGTGGTTATTTGGTCAGGGTTTTTTTTTTTTTTAGGCATTTTTAGCTGATTTATCACTAATTCCACTTCTGCTACCCTTCTCTCCAGTCCAACCAATTTATATAATACTGGCTATAAACTTTTATGATAATTACTTTTATTCAAGACAAATTTTGAAATCGACATATTGTCATTTTCTTTTCAGGCAGGCCCTTGAGTTTCGATTTTCAGAAATCAAAGTTGTGGCGCTTGATAGTCCCTCTAGATAGTCTTATGGTGATTTCTTGATCGTACTCATTAGCAGAAGGGGAAGGTATTGTTTACCTTGGTGCAGACAGGATCCTCAAATTATTTATGGCTCATATGGAAAGTAATATGAAATGATTTAGACATATTTTTTTTCAACCCCTAACACATTGAACCACTGCTTGCTAATTCAGGCTAGGCGTTTGAGACGGTGGGGCTAGAAGTGTGTAAATAATCTGCAAAGATGGTAGTTACTTTACAGTTATGATTTAGTTTTATTTTTCCTATAGCAAACAGAGTAGCTCATTATAAAGGCTCTTGATATTGTGCAATCAGTACTTGCCATTTAGAGAAAAATGTTGCTTTGGCAAGCCCCGTGGTAAAGTTAACCTAATAATTAAATCATGCACTGTTGTAGGACCACTCCTCAGTAGGTAAACATTGTTGAACAGTTTTATGAATCTCGAAATATTTTCTAGACATGTTCGCATACACGCATAATTTATTTTCATGCAATTGAGATCATATATCATCTGATTTACAACTTGCTGTTTTTTCACATAATATATTGGTTTTCCAAGCCATGACATATGTCTCTAAGTAGTTTTCAAAACTGCTATAGTTTTTAAACATTTTTATTCCTTTATATACGTGTGTAAACTGATTACTTTCATTTTTATTCCACATTTTTTGCTATATTATTGCTCTACAATTGTCAAGATTTATAATTACTATTCTATAGTTGTAAAATGTATTCATACCTTACATAAAATTTGATTATACAACTAACATTTACAACAATATTGTTTGAAACATTAGTTACTATAATTACACATGAAACAAAGAAGAATTTGCTAAGCATAAAGGTCTTTTATTTTGGATTAATCTTTCTTGGGTTCTTTTTCTTTTGATTGGAGTGAATCTTTGCATAAATTTTCAGAATGAGTATGAGGGTTATAAACTTTCTGATCTGTTATGTCCAAAGATTTTGTCATCATATTTGCTAATAGTTTGACTAAGTATCAAATTCTAGGTTTGAATTCTTTTACTCTCAGAACTTTGAAGATACTGCCCAACGAGGTTTTAGAATTAATTGCCGCTAATGAGAAATTCTGATATCAGTCTGAGTCTTATTTTGACTTGGCTTTTTCATCTAGGAAACCATTATTTACCCTCTGAATGATGGAACTTCATTGTCATGTCTCTTAGTGTGAGTTTTTTTGTTTGTTTGTTTAATCCTGTAGATCTTCAACAGGCCTTTCAATTAAAGTCTCATCTTTCTTCATTTTGGCAAAATTTTCTTCTGTTATGTTTTGATTTTCTTTTTCTCATTTATTGTCTCTATTCTCTTCTTGAAATTTTTTTGATAGATATTGGATTCCCTATGTCTATCTTCCACATCTTTAAGATTATCTCATATTTTGTATCTTTGTTTTCTTTTTATAGTACATTTAGAATACTCTTTGAGATTAGGACACCACCCACCAGCTCTTCAGTCATGTCAGCTTTATTATTATATCTATTTAATTTTTAATTTTCAATTTTGGTAAGTACATTTTAAATTTCTAAGAATTTGTTATTTGTACATTTTTTTTCTGAAACCCTACTTTTACATTCCACAATACTTAGAAGAAACTCACTCAACCACAGCTGTTTAGGCATACACTCTGAGTGCAGAATGTGATGGGCAAACATTTTGTTACTGTACTTTTCAAATCACCTTGATTTCCAAAATCATCACATCCCTTAGCATCCCCTACTCTCTTCACCCTTATTCTCACCACTACCCCCAAGTTACAACTTAATTTTGCTGTCGCTCTTAGTAACGAGACCAGCAAAACTCTCTTTCATATTGCCATCACTCAAATCTTCATTGTCAGTCTTGCTTTGTATTCCTTTATTCAGTGTGGTAAGAAAAATAAAGGGGAAGAATCTGATTCTCCTATATTTCTTTTTCATTACAATCTTCTTCTGTTTTATAGAGGTAGAAGATGAAGAAGGAAAATGTTCAAGTCCTCTCTATTTTATCTTTTATGGCTCATCGATTCTGTTGGGTCATCTTTTGTCCTCTCTCTTTTGCTCTTGGTTTTCCTCAAACACATGGTGGTCCATTGTGGTCTGTTTGTAGTGTTCACATTTATAATGTTAGAGCCACGTTTGGAACAGGTATCTGATCAGTGATTTAACTGTGGTTATTGGAATCTGTTTCCTTGCCATGCTTCTGCCCATACTTGGTAACCTGATCTGGTTCTGGGTCAATGGAGGGTCATTTCTTCCTCAGGCATACCTCTAGACTGATGGGTGGGAGCGGTAGGGAGATAGGTTGGCACAGTATGGAGTATGCCCTGGTCAGAGCTGCCTTTGTGATTTATTGTTTCTTCTTTCTATCTACATTTGAGATCTAGAGTTTCTTAGCCTTTCTCTGGCATCAGAACTCCTGGCAGGAACTTTCTTCCTTCGAATCACCCCATTTTTAGCAAGTGGAGCCCAGGCTTTGGGTGGAGGCTTAAAGGCCCAGGTTCATTAGGCGAGAGGGGAAAGGATGTGCTTTTCCAAGCTGTTAAGAATGCAGTTCTTTAATGAGCGACCCTGATAATCACTCCAGGGTGCTTTGTATTTGTGAATTTCTGGTTTCTAAGAAGAACCTAGTTCCTTCTGATGTGTTGAATTGTGGTTTCCTCTGTTCTGGTTTGTGTGCCAGTCTATCCCATCTGCTTCCTACCTTGGGAGAAAAAGGAGGCACATGGGTGTGCTCTGTCCCTTTTTGTAAACTAGAGCTCCTCTGATTTATTTTAAATAAGATTTTATATTTATATAGACTCATGAACTTTATTATTCTAGATAATAAGGGTCTAGGTCCAGAGGCAAGCCTTTATAAACCTATAATCAAAAATCAGCCTCTATTTTCGTATGGAAGGAAGGAGCAAAACAAAATGAAGTTTTATATTCCAAGATGCTTTGAAATGTTTTTCTAAATGAGCCATCTAGGTACACAGCAGGCATGAGCCAACTACAAGGAAATGTGCACATGCGTGCACATGTGCACACACGCACAGATATTTCTCCATGTCTCTCCTCATCTAACTAATCCAGTAGGTGCAGGCAGCTGAGTGATGAGGGGTGGCAGTAATTTCTCCATTTGCAGTGCCAGTGACTGTAGTGGGAGTATATGCAGGAGCCAGCCATGTCAATCAACAATAGGACTAACCTGTTGAGTCAGCAGGAAGTGACTTCCCCTCCCACTTGCTTCTCTTGCAGAAGACAGCCCCCCCACCCCCAAACAAGAGTGGGCAGCTTTGGCTGGCTTGCTTAAGCTGCTTCCACTGTGAGCACAAACCACCTTAAACATTTTGCTGTTTCACAATGCTAGAACTCAATGAAATTAAATTAAACTCATTGTCTCCCCACTCCCCCAATCCTGTTCTGTGCTTAGTTGTTAGTGGCATTTTCTCTTCCCACTTGGCTTTTCTTTTAAAATATTTGTTTTTCCTAATTTTAAATTAATTTATTCATCGACTCCCCTACTGGAGAGTGACGTTGCTATTGTTCAATCCCCATGGTCCTTGACTCCTGTATTAGCTCTTTGCTGGCCTTTTGCCTTCTAGTTACTTCTCCTTCCCATTATTTCTACATTTGCCTCCAGAAAGACCCTTCTAATACATGGCTCTGATGATGACTAGATTAGACACTTTTCAAAGGCTGAATCCTTACTCGATTCCTTCTCCGTCCTCTACATGCTCACCACAGCTTGGCTTGACATTCAGTAAGTAAGATTAATAAGGCCGGTGATAGATCGCTAGTAGGAAATGGAGGTTAATGGAGGCTTGCATACCTCTGTCACTACCCTCTTCCCGAACCTCATCCACCACCATCCTCCAGCACCTCTAGTTTTCCTGTCATGACATGCATGGCCAACGACACTCACATGTAAGAAGTCCTTTCATAAACATACTCAATTTTTATAAAAACAGACAAAAATCTGGAGGGAAACAAACTCTCTTCTTTCTTGTTTTCCTGAAGTTAAGCCTGGTTGGTGATGGGGCAGTTACAACCCTGGTACTTTCAGGAAGTTGGCACCTTTCTCTCCAACTCTAGAAAGCGGATTCGAGTTAATGAAAGAAATGTTATAACAGGGAGTGCCTTGGCTCTCCTCTAATTTATATTTTAAAGGGATCTATTGACAGCTTATTATTAGTAACAGATTACATGAGGAAACAATGGACTTCTGATCAGGGAAGGCTGCATTTGAAGAAACGAAGCTTCCACACTGCGCATGGCAGCTGCCTCTTGTGTTGGTTTAGCGAAGCTCTTTTGTTCTCACGCTGTAGGTCTCTCTCAGCAGTACAACCTCCTGTTCTGTTGAACTCACTCTGTTTTCCTTCTTCTGCATCTTTCCCCACACCATTCCCTACTCCTGGAGTGTCCATCTCTGCTTTTAGATCTTCCAAAGCCAGCTTAAATGCTACTTTTTCTATGACATCCCAATAATTTTTCTATCTCATCCCAATAAAAATCTTTGGTTCCATCTAGCTGTTTGTTTATGTTTTTATTATAGTGTAGCTCATTTATACCAGAAGTTGTGTGTGTGTTTGTGTGTGTGTGTGTGTGTGTGTGTGTGTGTGCCCTATTTCCTCCTGACGGTATATTTCATTCTATTTTCTACTCCATGTAGTGCCTAGCACAGTATCTTAATAGATAATCAATCAATGCTTGCTGACTAGATTCATATTAAATTGGTATCATTTATTTGCCCTGGCTAGTAGAAGCTTTAATCTGAGAGAGACCATAGATAGCTAATTTTTAAATATGGTCCATAGTCTTCATGGAAAAACATAAGATTATCTAATTTTAATCCTTAAAACAATTTTGTGAGGTAGGTATTTATTTTCATTTGACTGAGAAGGAAACAGGCTTAGAGAGAAGTTGAATAATTTGCCAAGAATACTCAGCTGGTAGAACATAGAGCTACTGTGTTCTGTCTGTGTTTGAGAGCATGCTGGTTTATTATTTCCTAGATTATAAACAAGTTAAAGAATACAAGTGGATTTTCAGACTACTCCCACTTTGATGGCTGGGTTTATCATACTGCAGGGTCAGCAAGGGTGAATGATCTTGCTCTAGGGGTTACCAGGAATTTCCCCCAGTCATTCCCCATGCTGAGGGTTTAGGGTACACAAAGCTGTTACTACACTGTCGATGTTATCATTTCCCAACCTCTTACGATGCTCCTAGCCAGCCTCACAGGTCCTCTCTTCTTCCTTTCTCCACTGTGTTAGAAGCAAGTGCTGAGAAAGTCATAGTGTAAGTTACCTTAACTTTCCAAATGCTTTTGGAAACAAAACACAATTTTATGGGAGGACCAATGCGTGCATCTTGTTGGTAGAAAGTAAAGCTTTGCATATGTTTCGGCAAATGTTTCTGAATAGGTAACAAAACTGGAAAAACAGCTCTCTGGCTCATAGACCCTTCTTGTTTCCCCGGTTCCCTTTGCCTCTTGTCAGAGATCTAGCAGGGTTGTCTGTTATTTTATTTTGTTTCAGTTTTTATCAATTTAAAGTAGAGGCTGGTGAACTTTTTCTGTAAGGACCAGATGATAAATATTGTAGGCTTTGTGAGCCCGTTCAGTCTCTGTCATACCTACTCAACTCTGCCATAGGCATGAAAGTAACTGTAAAATGGGCATGGCTGTGTTCAAATAAAACTTTATTGAAAAATTGAGGGGCTGGCCTGAGCTGTAGTTTTCCAACCTGTAGTTTTGGAAACCAAGACAAAATGCGCTATGCCTATTAGATGCTGCTGTCTTTGATTCTGTGTTTTCTCTATTTTTCATAAACTTGCTGGGCAGGAAATGACTAAATTGATGATACAACCATCTAATTTAGTGTTTGAGATAATGACTAACACTTATTGAGTGTTTGCTACGTGTCAGGCACTTTGCCAAGCACTTCACATGCTTTATATTATTTATAAAGCAAGTAGTGTTATAATTTCCATTTAAACTGAGGGGACTGAGTTGCAGAAAGCTTAAACAGCCAGCCAGAGTTCACGTGTCTCTGATATATTGATACAAATGGTCTGGTTACAGGATCCCTGAACACCAGTATTGATAATAAAGATACAGAACTGAGAGGAAAAAACATGGGACTTACAGTCAGAAATCTGGGTTCACATCCCACTTCCATTCTGTGGCAAATTAAATTAACATTGAGCCTCAGTTGTTCCACCAATAAAAGGATAATAGAAGGACTTGACCTAAGAACCTCAGAGATTGCAGTGTGGGTAAAAGGTTATATGAATGGGCTTTACAAACTGTCAACACAATATAAATATGAGTTATTAACCTGTTATTTGGATATATCTTAGTCTTTTTTTTTTTCACGTGAAATAAAAAGTTTTAAGAGAAGCAGTGGAGTTCTTGAAACTGTAAGAGGTTTCTAAGGGTGCTGACACCTAAAGCCACCTTCACTACCTTCCTCCTTGATCTTTCTCTGCCCTAGAGCTCTAACCTTTCGCTGGGTGTTTGCTGTTACCGCATGGACATCCATCTCTGCTTTAAAGGAAAGGTGTACCAGTCATTCTTTTATTCCTTTGCTCTACTGAGAAAGATTTGTTAAAGGGCTTTTCATAGATTACTTAAGCTAGGTGGACATGAGGCGAGTAGAGAAGCTAAAGGGCACATAAAGCATAGTTAGGCTTTTACAGAGTTCAAATATGTGGTCCTAATTTAACCAAGTCTCGTTAAAGATTGACTTGGCTGGCAGAGATTTGAGGCGCCCTTCCCGAAATCTCTTTCGTTCCCTCAGCATAGCCTCTGCGAAGCATTAGCAGTTCACTTGGAAGGATGGAGTAGCACACATCTCTCCATCTGAAAAGGGCACAGTCGAAGGATGGAGACAACTTCGAATGCTGCTCCTTTTCCCAGATGGGAAAGTTTTTTTTACATTATTGTGTTTCATACATTTCCTCTTTATTTTTTCCTCAGGTCTCTTAATCTCTCTTTAGACAATAAATGTCTGTATCTAAAAAGATAATAAAAGTCTATATCATTTGGTATATTAGTCAGCATTCCCTAGAGAAATGAACCAATAGGATCCCCCCCCCCCTTTCTAGTGTTAGAGAAAAGACTTTCAACATTCTGCTATTGAGTATGACATTAGCTGCAGGCTTGTCGTAAATGGTCTTTATTATATTGAGGTTTGTTCCTTCTATACCTAATTTATTGAGAGTTGTTACTATGAAAAGTTGTTGAATTTCATCAAATGTTTTTTTCTGCATCTAATCAGATGATCATATGATTTTTATCTTTCACCCTATTAATATGGTATGTCACACTTATTGATTGGTATAACCATACTTGCACCCCAGGAATAAATCCCACTTGGTCATGGTGTATGACCCTTTAGTGTGCTGTTGAACTCAGTTTGCTAGTATTTTATTTTGAAATTTTTGTATCTGTGTTCATCAGGAATATTGGCCTATAATTTTCTTGTAGTGTCCTTATCTGGCTTTGGTATTAGGGTAATGCTGGCCTTGTAAAATGAATTTGGGAGTGTTCCCTCTTCAACATTTTGAAAGAGTTTAAGAAGAATTGGTGCTAATTCATCTCTAAATGTTTGGTGGCATTCACCAGTGAATCCATCTGATTTTTTGGAAGGTGTTTGATTCTTGGTTCAATTCCTTTACTTGTAATTGGGACCGACATTGCCTGTTTTGGTTTTATAGGTATGACTTATCTGGAAAGTACAGTAAAATATTTGATGAACATAATAGTGATGTTTCACTATGTCCTGATTTGGTTAATGGAAAAATATCCTAAGAGGAATAACTCTCTTACATTTAGTTTTTATTTCCTATTCAGACAAACATAAGGTGATTTAATAACATTTATAAAGTAAAATTTAGCCATTGATAGAAATTAAATTATCTTTATAGTAGCAATTTTAACATAATATCTTAAATATTTGAACTTTCATGCAGTGCTTTCCTCTTTACCTGGTTAGTCCTTCAACAGCATAAAATTTTGACAGCTCCTTTTTAGTTTAGCACTTACAGAAACTAAAATTTTTATATTTATCTATGTATAATATTTGTGTGACTATATAAATATATAGTTAAAAATTAAATCTACCACTGAAAAGAATACGAATCTTCAGTTGAAGTTTTTAAAATCTTTAGGAATTTAAAGACTTCTTTTGCTTGTAGTATGGTAACTAGATGTCTTGAAAAACCAGCCAGACTTTGTGCTTTGTTGTGGGTGCAGGTTGATAGTGACTACAAGGCACTAGGGAAAGGAAATGAATTCTCATTGAGGAATGGAAATTCAAGCTGGGTCTCAAAGATTTCCCACTAAAAAGTTTTGAAGAATATGTGCCCACAGTCAGGAATTACCAAACGCCCACCTCTTCCAAAAATAAACCACCAAAAAGAAAGCCAGAAGGAAAGAAAAAAGAGACAATAGAACCAGACTCAGAGACTCAGATATTGGAGTTTTAGAAACATAGTACAACAGATGTATGTCAAATATGTTTAAAAAGTAAAAGGAGGATTGAAAATATTAGTAAATAGTAAGAAGCTGTAAAACACAACCAAGCAGATTTGAGCTTCTGGAAATAAAAAGTATAAAAATTACAGTGAAAAAAAAAAAAACAAATAAACCATTGGTGGGTTAAAAAAATATAATGGATATAGCAAAAGAAAGTTTAGTGAACTAAAAAATATATCCAGACAATTGATCAGGAATGAGCTTTGGGAGATAAATAGGTGGCAAAAATGAACTTCAACTCAAGAGATATTTAGAACAGAGTATGAAAGTGTAACAAATTCTAACCAGAGTTAAAGAGGAGATAGGAAAGAGAATAGAAACACACAGCATCCAAAAATATAATGGCTGAGAATTGTCCCGAAATGTTGAAAGACACCAGTCCTCAGATTCAGACAACTGGAAATTCAGCCTATAATTTTCAAGCAAAAAAAACTAAGAAGAAATCCACAGCAAAACTCGTTTTAGTGCTTGGCAGAACATTGAAGAGAAGAGCTTATCTTAAATGTAGCTGGAGGGAAAATAGATTACCTTCGTAGGAAGAGGCAATTAGATAATTGATTTCTCAATAACAACAATGAAAATGAGAAGCCGGTGGAATGCTATTTTAAATATCTTGAGAGAATATGAATTCGTAGATAGTAATATCATCTTTCAAGGATGAAAGTGAGATAATAACATTATCAAACCAAAAGTCTCCTAAAAAAAAATAATCACCAAAGGATTTTTTGGAGGATGTATTTTAGGCCTAAGAAATAAAATTCTAGAAAGAATGTCTGATATGACATTCAAGAAGAAATGGCGAGAAAAATGCTGAGAAATATATGAGTAAATAAAAAACAAGCATTGACAAATGAAACGATGATAATGTCTAATCTAAAGGTTAAATAGTTAAGTAGAACTGAGATATGGGCAATAATAGTATCTAAGTTGGGAGGGAGATGATGAGACTAGAAGGATTCTATGAGCCTTGGGTCTCTGGTGTCTCTTTTATGTCCAAATTTCTCTTCTTAGAAAGACACCAGTCTGATTGGAGTACAGGCCACTGTAATGGCCTTGTTTTAACCGAATCACCACTTTAAAGGCCTTATCTCCAAATGCAGTCATATTCTAGGTAGTGGGGGGTAAGGTCTTAAACATATGAGTTTTGGGAGATACAATTCAGCTCATAACTATTGTATACATGCAACTTTAGTAGTAAAATTCCATCTTCTGGAACAGGTGGAGACTGAAGTGAATCTGATGGGTCGACCTTGGCTACTTAAACTAAGATGATTTTAGGAGAAAATGGACATTAAATATGCCAGTTTCTTTATAATTTTATTAATGACTTGAAATGCTTAAAAAACTCAAACCATAAACACAATCTTAACTCAGTTTCTTGCTCCTTTAATGGGATAAAACTATCATTTCTATAGAAATAGAATCATAAAAAATTATATTTTAATTTACTTTCAAGAATGTATGGCAACTCAAATTAGGAAAGCAGGTGTGGAACATGCTTTAATGAATAAATAAGAATGACAATGAAAAATTAATGACATATAGTTCTTCTAAAATTCTCAAAAATAATCTGTTTTAACCAAAGTAAATATTCCTCCACTTCAGTATTATTTACGATATTGCTCTTTTTGATTAATCTATATTTCTAGATAATGGAACATAAATCTCAAATACATTTGCTTTCTAAATACCAAATTGCACATGAATTTGAGCTTTAGTGTAATTGCAACAGGCATAGTTTTTGTTTGCTGTTGGTTTTTGAATAAGAAATATTTTGTGTATTATAGAGTGAATCATATAAGGACTTCAAAAATAATCAGAAGATATTTCCCAAATTGCATAATGCTATTGCCTAGATAATTGCACATAATTCTTCTTATGACAGCTATTTTATTCAATATTTGCTTGCCTGAAGTTGAAAGACTCAAACAATGCACTTTTGGTTGTCACATTTTGGAAAGGGTTCTTAGGAAAAAAAAATTAGCTTTTTATTTGGTTGGTAAGTGATGGGTTTTCCTGGAACACATTGCTTGCTAATTTTACTAGACCAGAAAATAAATTTAAATGGTCAGCTACATTCCAATTTGTATTCTTCCTCCAAAGTCCTCCCCTTTTGCATTCTTAGATTTTGACACTCCTACACACCAGTTAAAGCACTTGTTAGAGTGTTCAAAAGAAACTGTTGCAATTAATTTCCTGTTCTCTTCTCTCTTTGATGTGTCACTATAATACTTTGAATAATTTTTAGAGTCTGGCATCTGTTCAAGGACAATTTCTTGACTTTGAGAAGGGGGAGAAGCAATGAAAGAAAAAGTAGATATTTTTTCTTAAATAGGAGACCAAAACTATTTTTATCTAAATAGTCTAAAACATTTTTCTAGATAGGTGACACAAAATAGAAAACTACTCGGCGCATTTAACTACTATTGAGATCTTTTCTCTTTGGGATAGCCGTTAAGGACAGAATTAAACCAGCAGTCTACATTTGACGTGTCTGGGTTATCTTGCCCAAAAGAAATTCAGATAGACGAGCTTTGCAAACTGGAACCATCTGAAGTTATAAAATGGCTGCAGGTGTCTTAGTAGGAGACTAATTTTATTTTCTAATGATTAGAAAGAATGAACAGACCATGAACTCTAGGGTTATACTTCATTTCTCCTGTCTTGTACAGTATGTTCTGAGCAATTTCTATTTGTAGTTGTACAGTACTTCTAGTCTTTTTTGTTCACTGTTTGCTTGCATTTTAAAATTGATTCTTTCCAAATTTGTTTTATTTTTTCTCATATTCTAAAGAAATGACTCACTTTCAGGAGTGGGTAAGAAGGGCAAGAAGTGGTAAAACAGGGGTCTGGAGTTTCTTATTCACTTCTTAATAACTAGCACCTAGCACTAAGTAATGGCACCGAGCAGGCATTTGACCAGTGTTGTTGGAGCTGAATTAGATTTATTCCTAAGTAAATGACAACAAACAAAATAGTGTTACAGAAAGTTTCGACCTAAGGTAAATATCAAAATTAAAGTTTTTATATTCTCCTTCTTCTATAGATGCTGAGTTTTTTTCCCTCTTGTAAAACAAATCCACATTAAAACATAAGACATTCCTTAGTAACAGGTCAAGGCCAATACAATGGACTTGAGAAATGTGTGTCTATTATGTCTATGGAAAAGTCTGTTGTGAAATATAAACCTGAGAATATAAGATTGTTTTAACTGTTCACGCAAAATTATTGCTTTTCTAATTAGAACAGTTTTAATAATATTAAACTTTAAACATCCAGATGCGTGCAATATATTAATTAATTAATATCCCTTACTCTCTTTGTAGACATGTCCTTTGTCCTACCTGTTTTCTCAGGAGCCTGACTGCCTGACATTAGGCTAAACTCTTCATGTTCATAATGAGCCTACTTTCCTTCAAAAAAGATTGTATGTCTTTGGTCAAATGTAAACTCCACGAATAAGTAGTTCTGCAGTTTTTCCAGGCAAATCAGATGCGTTTTCATTCTCTTATATATTGCTAAACCTGAGTTTAACATTACATAGATTCCTTTATATGTTATAAATATACTTCCATAAATAATTCCATTTCCTTCATTCACTCTCCGTTTTATTTGTTCAATAAAAATTCACTGGCTGCTTACTGTGTTCGAGTTGGTGAAGACAGAAATATGATTAAGGCAGGGTCTGTGCTCTGAGGCTCATCACAATCTAACACTTAGACATCAAGGAAAAAGAGAGAGTGAGAACTGGACCTGGGAAGCCATGAACACCTGGTTCAAATCCTACTTTACCTGTACTTCTGAGCATGTCAAATGACTTTTTAAAAGACACCTCTGTTTTCTTATTGGTAAAACAAGTTCAGCATTTGCAATGCTTATCTCAGTGAGCAGCATTTAGAAAATGTTCACTGAACACTTTCTAGAACAGCTTGCCCAATAGAAATATAATTCAGGCCACATGTGTAACTTAAAATTTTTTAGTAGTCACATTAAACAAGAGGAATTAATTTAATGATCTATTTTATTTACTTTGTTAGATCCAAAATATCAGCATTTCAACATGTAATTGATATAAAATATTATTAATTAGCTATTTTGCATTTTTTGTTTTGTATTAAGTTGTTGAAATCTGGTTTCTATTTTATGCTTATAGCATCTCAATTTGCCATTGAGGATATTTGACCTTTACTTAGATTTCATAAATTTTAGGGTTGAAAAAGTAGGTTTACATTCTGAAGTTGTTCCAAATATACTTAAAACTATTTTGATAATTGAATCGAATATCAAATTTTAAATTTAAGCTAATTAAAAATAAATAAAATTAAGAATTGTGTTCCTTAGTCACACTAACCACATTTTAAGTGCTCAACAGCCATAGGTGGCTAGTAGCTATCATATTGGATAGTGCAAGTCTAGAAAGACAGCTCAGCGTGATAAATGCCATAATAGAGGCATAAGCAGAGAGCTCTGGAGAGTTAAAAAAAGGAATCATTGAAGTAGATCTTGAAAAACCAGTAGGAATTTACCAAGTAGAGAGGAGGAGGGAGAATACTCCAATTTGATCTCTTGAAAGTATGTGAAATAGCAAGAGTAGACTCATTTAATAATTTAGCAGCAACTTATTGAACACACATTATGAGAGGTGCAAGGACTGGACATGGGGGCTTCAGCTGGGCTGACATGGTCTCTGAGCTCAAATAGTTTAGCATCTAAATATCATTTATGGGCCCACTTTCCAGAGAGGTGGATCTGTGTGTACTCCCAAGTGTGCCAAAATGCTATTGCCTCTGTAGCTCAAATTTCTAGCATGTCGCCTTCAAAGTTTCTTTGTGAATAAGCCTTTTTTGAGCTGTAAGCAAATCCACTTTGCTTATTAATTTTCAGTGACAAAAGCTGTTGTTTGTTGTTATTGTTTTGTTTATTATTGCTGGTATTTGGCAGATGGCACGGCCAACACTGAGGGCTCCCTATGACATCTGGAATGTACTAGTCTTTTCCTTGTCAGCATTTCAGCTGTCAACCAGGACTGAGCTCAATTTGGCTCTTCTACTTACATATTGGAGCAATGGTGGGCATGGTTGCTATTGTGTCACCTATCTGGGATGTTAGACCTGTACCTGAGACAAATAGAAGATGATTTACATTTAGATGACCCATTTTAGCTGCTGGTGAAAAGTCCTCCACTTGTTCCTTATTTTATCATTCTGGGTCTCTACTAAGGATCAAATGAACTCCCAACTTTGCAGAATTTTGTTCAGTTGACTCTGTATAGATTTTTCCTATTGCTTTGTTTTCACCAACTCTCCCTGAAGATTAGGAAAAAAAAGAAAAGAAAAGAAAAGAAAGAAACAAAGCGGAAAACACGAACAAGAACACCCTGGTATATCCAGAAAGATTCTCAAAACGGTTCTCTACAAGATAATTGTCTACTCTTTAAAACGTTCAGTCAAGGAGATTTTCTTTGCCATTCATAATTATACTTTTAGTATCTCATCATCTTTCTAGTTATAGGAAGCTTTTCCTAAGTCTAATCTGTATGTCTGTTTTCTCATTGGACATCTTTCATAAGGCTACTTTATGGGTTAGGGTGAAATCAGAGACTTTTCATAGAAAGCTAGCAAGACCATTCAAACTCAACTGTGACGAAAAAAACATAGTTAAGCAGGATTTAATTTTAGAACCAAACACTGGAAATAACAAATATGATAATTAATTTTGGCACTTGAAGCTAAGCTAAAATCTCTAGGTATGAATCTTTTTACACAGAATTCTTTTTACCTCTGTTATTATACTCTAGCTGTGCTTGAGTAGATAGTCTGATGCCAGCACCTGTAGTCTACCCTTGGTTGTCCAATCTTAGCGTTGGTGGGCTACTATTTGCAAGTGTTATTTCTATAATTCTGCTTCTTTATCTCAGAGCTGGGGATGCCTTTCTTCATTAAATAAGCCACTCCCTTTCTTGTATACATATGTTGTGTTTGATTCACCCTTGTCCTAAAAAGTAATCTATACTCAAGCTGAAATCCCAGACAATTTTAACAAATATTTAGAAAACTTAAATTTCTTTTCTTTACTTTTAACTGTTTTCCTACATTAGCTCACTATACTTGAATATTCTGGGACAACTGCTGAAACATCATTGACCCTGAAACCTGAATTCAAGGCCTGGTCCCCTTATGTAATTATGCACAAGTAACTTAATATTGGCCATCCTTAGTTTCTTCATCATTTAATGGAAGATGATAATTCCCACTTCGTGATGTTGGTATGAAATAGTTTATCACTGTCTTTGTAAACATCACATCGTAAAATATGAAACAAATGAGACATGTTATTTCACATAAGCACATGAGCATCTCACGGTAGCTGGATCACACCCCCATCCCTCTCTGTGCTGGTGGGAGGATTGTGATGCCGGATTTGTCATCGGGGAATTCACCTTTGAAAGTGGTCATGATCTATCTGTCAGTGGGTCTTCTGGCGGAGTGGGCAGGGCCAGGTATCGGCCTTGTCTGTGTTGGGCAGTGCAACAAATATAAACTTTTATTTGGGCATCTGCCTCTCTTTAGGCATTGCATATAATGATAATGTTGATTCTCTTGGTCAAATTTTTTTTTTTTCTTAATTTTCGAGTGAGTTATTTATGTGTGTTGTACAGTGGGCTGAGGAGGGCAAGAGCGATAGTCAAATTGCGGGTGAGAACGCGCGTTGTGTGATGGTGCCCGTATTTGCCTGCATAACGGGGCAGGACTGGGGTGGGAGGAGTGACGGGCTCGCCTTGGGCACAAAACTGAAGGAGGAGTCAAGAAATGCAAAATTCAGGACAAATAGTATTTTAATGCAATATTTAAAAAATCAAAAGTAATGCAAACATCCATAGTGAGCAAAATGTCGACATTTTAAGTCAAGACATTTTTCTCTTTTCTTCCTATGTATTAAAATACGCAACTGCTTAGTGGGGAAATAAGCTCTCATTTTCCATCTCCCCCTATATAACCATTTATGTTTATTTAAATCTTTAGGTCATCTGTGCCTCTGGGTGGACCCTAGGCACATAGAAATGGAGAAACGTTTTTATCAGTAAGGTTATCAAAGTGGATTTAATTAGATATAAAGCTTACTTTGTGGACTAACTAGTTTTTTAGAAGATCTATTTTTTAAAAACTCACACACAAAAGGATTAAAGTGCAGATGGGTATTAAATGAAAAATGTCAGGGTTTCTCCCTGTCACCTTCCCTTCAATCTCTACATCAATGGAAATCACTTTTCATGGGTTCTCCTGGTGGCCATAGCCACATTTTAAATGATTTGTCTATGTCTTTTGGTTTATCAACTTCAGGCAGAATATCTTGACTTTTTGCTGTGAAAGATAAAGAATAGAGATCGTTTGCTCTATCCCTTCTCCCTTCTCCGCCTTTCAATTTTGTTTCATGGACAGGTAGGTGTACATGTGCTGTGTGTGTGTGTGTTTATGTGTGTGTGTGCGTGTGTGTGTGTGAGAGAGAGAGAGAGAGAGAGAGAGAGAGAGAGAGAGAGATCATTTGCTTGATCTTGGGTCCCTTCCATCTGTTGGCAGGCTTTAGTTTAGGCTTTAGGAAGAAGTTTAGTTTAGGAAGAAGAGCGGCCGGGGCAGCTGCCTGGCTTATCTCTCCTACACGGTTGGGAGCCTTGGCCTTTGCCAGGCAGATCACTTACACTTTTTCATAGATCGTTTCTCGTCCTTCATCCTGGGTACAAATGAGCTTTGTTGTGAGCCGTGGCTCTAGCACTTTAGACCTCTGCTGTGCTTCTGTAACTCACACTCCATTTCATCCCACTCATCCGCCATCTCTCTTCCAGGAATTTGGCAGTCTTTCATTGGTTGATGTCATATCCTGCCAGTTGATAGCACTTTCAGAATTTGTCCCTTTTATATATTGTTGTTATTTTAAATAGGCTCTTGGATTATTAGTATTAATTACAAAAAGTAGACCATGTCTCTCTTTTACGTGTCTATCATTCTTTTACTTGGGTATCACATAAATATTTCTAATTCCTTCCCCAAATAAGACAAAGAGTAGAAATAAACAATTATCTCTTTTGCCTGTTGTTTGGGTTTAATTGTAGGACCAATGTAATTAAAAGCTTAAACTTAAGATAGTTTTAAAGAATATATTTTTATTTAACAAATCTGAGGCCCTGGATAATAAATGCACCTTTTAAAAGATTATATAGTGGTTGGTAAACACTTCCTCTATTAAGGTAATATATCTCTTCCTGATTATCCCAATAGATCTCCTAGCTGGATCTTCAGCTCCAGAAAAATTCATAAGATGAGATTCTTGAATGAGAATGCATTCCTTAATTAGGTCAAAGCAGAGGGAGTTATTCAGTCAATGTAAATTAAGTAGAAATAGTTTTATTTGATTACCATTTTATCTAGATCTTGCTCTCCTAACATCTTTAGAGATAAAGTTTAATGCCTGTCAGCAGACTCAGAATCAACACTACGTTATTTTCCTCAATTATAAATATTGTCCTGTTGATAAAAATATTTAAAAGATATGTCTTAAAAACAAAATGATCTAATTCAAGTTTAATTATGTTTTCATTAATATAGCCTATTCAGTTTTCATTACTATTGTTTTACAATGTTTTTGTCCAGAATTAATTAGAAAAAATATAATGGTAGTGCTCACAGTACAACATTTACAGTTCTCTCTATTTCTGAAAAAAATAATTAACTTTTAAAGCATTATAAACTTATTATATTTAAAACTATTGTAGGTTTAAATAGTTTGCATAGGACAGTGAACAAAATTTAGTGATAAACATAGAATTAGAGTTGGTTACTAATCTTTTCTGAGATTGAGGTAGTTCCCAAAATTCATGTAGACTAGCTAAAACTGTTGAATCCTATTACTTTCTACCTAGATTTTATTAATATATTATGAATTTATCGTCTCAGATCAAGAGGATCACATGCAATTAAGTAAAGGGATTTTTTTTGTGCATATTTCTAATATCTGTATTAGCTTCAGTATACTTTGATAATAATGTAAGACATTAATACTGATAAATTATATTGTTTCTATTGGAATTTATTTTCCACTCGTGCTTTGTATACATATGTTAAGGATGGGGGTGGATGTACATTTATTACGTTAGTATATTTGTATATGTGACATTGCATACTTTTTTCCCTCAGAGTTTTGCTTTTTTTCATGTACAGAGATATATCATCTACAATGTAGTTGTCTAGCATATTGATATGTCTACATTTTATGACTCCAATAACCACATTTTGTTTTATGATTGTCATGGTCACCCTAACTGCACAGTGAGCTCTTTGAAAGCAGAGATTGTCTTGTTCATTTTTTTAACTATGCTTAATTTTTTTTGTTATGATAAAGTATACATAGCATACAATTTGCCATTTCAACCATTATAAATGTACAATTCGGTGGCCATAAGTACAGTCACATTGTCAATCAACCATTACCACTGCCTATTTGTAGAACATTTTCATCATCCCAAACAAACTCTGTGCCCATAAACAATAACTCCCCACTTCCCCCTCCCCCCCACATAGTCCTTGGTAGCTTCTAATTTACTTTCTGTTTCTATGAATTTGGCTATTCTAAAGACTTCATATAAGTGGATTCATACGATATTTATCTTTTTGTGCCTAGCTTATTTAACTTGGCATAATGTTTTCAAGGTGCATCCATGTCGTCTTATTTGTTTTTATATCCCTATTTCTTTCACAGTGCCCAGCATGTGAAAAATAAAAAAATATATATTTTTGAATAAAAGCATAAGAGCAGGAAGAAATAACGTCATATTCTAGGGCTACTCAAGAGGCTTTCCTGGCAATAGAGACACTACGCCTTAGAGTTCAGAAGAAGGTTGGGGAGATGAAGTTGGTGGTATGGGAGGAACAAGAATGCAAAGGAGTTGACTTTCTAGAAGGGTTTGGATTTGACTCTGTAAGCCATTCTGAGCCTGAGTGTTCTTGGGGAGACTAATTTCAGTGATTTTTTGCTTGAATTACAAAATGGTGAGGAAGAAGAGGAGTTTCCCACCGCTCACATTTTTAAAAAGTGAAATTATGAAGAGGAAAGGAACTTTTTGTGAGGTAAACTCTATGATGTAAATGATATAAAACCACACTCAGTTGCCAAAGTCTCATTGACATTTAATCTGATGGGACACCAAGAAATGTTGTGTCGTAGACAGAGGCAGGAAACAAGATGTGTTGACCGAATATTCCCTTCTTTGGGTCAGACCTGACTCAGAGAACATGAACAGGACTTACCCCCTTCTTACAAGTCACAGCTCCCTAAGTTATAAAAGTCGCATCACTAATGCAATAGACCAAGGAAAGGACAAGAGAAGAGTTAGGACACACGACTTGTTCCTCAGTTCCTGGCACCAGCTCTAGCTTCTAGCTCCTTGTCGAGAGCTCTCTTCTTCAGTTCCCTGCCTTTGACCCCAACTTCCTGCCCTATGATTCCTGATACACACAGCACTTAGAAATTTACAGCTTGCATTATTACCTTGCATCTCAACTGAATCTTCAACTGTTTGGCAGGAAGTAGAGTAGTTGTTATTATCCTATTGCACAGTTAAGGAAATCAAAGTTTAGAAAGGTTGCGTGGCTTAACCAAGGCCATACAGCCACTTAGTGGAGAAGCTAGGATATGTAACATATCTTACATTAGACCACACTATCTTTAATTTGGTACTTAGTTTTTATTTCTAGATGAAGTAGTTCTAGAAATCTGTATTAGAGCTCTCTGTATTGCATTGTAAAATAATGATAGTAATAATAGTGAATAAGTTCTAGAGTGTTAACTATGACAGGCATTATTTTAAATGCTTATGTGTAGTAAGTTACTTAATCCTGCCAACAACCGTTTGAAGTAGTTACTATTATTGTCAATATTTTTACAAATGAAGAAACCGGGACACGGTGATATTAACTTAAGTTGCCCAAAGTCACAGAGGCGACCTGAACCAGTGGCAAAGTCTGAGAGGCTTCAGTCTGAATGCAGATGTTCTATGTGGTCTGGTTCACACCAAACATCTGCCTCCCTCGAAGCCTCAGTTTCCTCATCTGTAAGACAAGTGCACTGTGCTATTGAACTCTGAGATCCCGTCCAGCCTGAAGACTGGATTCTCTTGTTCCCACAAAATATGGACAATCTTAATCCTCGCCGTTGTGGCTAGACCCGTGGCATTAAAATAAGAACCTCTACTAAATTTGCTGTAAACTTTCCAAATATAATCTTTGTTTCTACTTTATATTTCCTGAGGAGCATGAGCAACCCTAGGAAAATAAGATGCTGAATAACAGCTCATTGATTAAGTTGCAAAATAGTCCTTCAGATAAAACCTTTAAAAGCAAGACATAAGGGCCCCTGATGTCCTAATAGGCCCCTCACACTGCTGACTCAGAAATGGGGGGTGACCAGCTCTCTCCTACCTGTAACTCTGGGATAGCAGGCAAGGTCAAAAGACTCACCAAAAATGAGTCTAGGAGACCATGACAAAGTAAACAAAGAGGTTTTTGTGATTTTCTCTTTATGAAATTCATTGTATTCTTACAAGTTATCAGAAAGCCTACTAAATCACTTTTAAAAAATGCTTTATAACTGGCAGGGAGGTGCTCATTCTGAGAGAGAATGTGAGAACGAGTGAGACTAGCTAAGTCTGCCTATATTTGTTTATGGTATTCTTATTTGAGAAATTATCATGGGAAAGATTAATTTCCTCAGTTTCCAAGACAGGTTTGTTATCTTGACTCCAAAATCAGTCTTTATAAATGATGTCGTTTTCCCAGAAGCAAAGAAGTAAACTTTATGCCTTTCGTGTGCCCACACTCACCTTCGATGTTTCAGAAACCCCAGTGTGGAGGCTTGTTTACTAAAGGGACAAACAGAGCAAGAACTGGGCAGGGCACACAGCAGTGAACTCATGGATCACCTCTCCATGCTCTGAAGCTGACCATCTGTGTGAAAATCAGCCCTCAATTTCACTACTAGTGTGGAGGCCCTGAAAACCAAACTCCTGAATTCATTGAGGGTTCGACTTTGTATTCTGGGAGAGCAAGTGGCTTACTGGTCTGCCTAACTGCTCACATTTTTCCCTTCTTCCATTCATCCATTTGTCCATCTGTCCATCCATTCATCCATCCAAAAATTTATTGAGCGCTTATGTGCCAGAAATTATGCCAGAGATACAAAAGAGAATTGTACATAATTCTTCTAGAGGCATGAACTTATGATTAAGAAAAATTTTATATGAGAAATGACACTTGAAATAAGATTATAACTTGAAATGTATGTCTAATATTTGATGATGGTGTTTTTACTTTCAATATTGAAGTTCTAAATACATTGTGTTCTTAATTTCTGTTTTCCATTGATATTTTTTTTGGGGGGGGGAGCGGTCGAATCCTCCAAAATGGAATCATCAGTATTATTGTTATTTATTTCATTTATTTCACATGAATGGCTAAAGTTTTACAGAAAATTGAGTCTAGGAAACTATGTCAAAGTAAGTAAAGAATCTTTTTGATTCTTTCCCTTTACGATATTCAATTCATTCTTACAGGTTATCAGAAAGCCTACTAAATCACATTTAAAAATACCTCCACAAAAAATATATTTGTTATGCTTTTATACCAGACTGATTCTATTACCCTGAAACATAATGGGCACTACTATTAATACTAAGCCAGCGCTTCCTAAATGATGACCAGCTACAGGGAACTGTTCTAAAGCTTCCTGTTTATTAGTTTATTTAATCATCATGGTAAACCCTGCGGAGAAGGTGCTTTTTAAAGCTCCCTTTCAGATGAAGAAACTAAGGCGCGGTCTTTCCTACTGTGAACCATAATATCTTTTCATCACCAGCTTCTTTTCTTAGCCCTTTTAGCATGCATGGAACAATATTTAGTATGCATGGAACATTATTTGCCCACAAAGGACAAGGACTCCTTGACTATCCGCTGTGGTTACCACGGTGGTTACCACAGAATCACATTAAAACTTCTCGTGCAGGTGTTAAGACTCTCTGCGGTTCGACTCCACTCCAGAAATCTTCCTTCTCTCAACACACACCTCTGCTTTAACCAGCGCAGCCACCCCTCTGCCACATAGATGTGTTACGCTCGTGCCCAGATGTGCACCTCTGCGTATGCGGTCTCCATGTGGCTCCCTCTGCAGAAAATGCACCTCTGCTCCATCCTGCTGTCCCCATTTATGTCAATATGTTGTCATTTATGTCTCCACCATGTCTGATGGGCTGCACCAAACCCCTCTGCTTTATACACTCATCCCCCGCCAATTTTTCTCTCCTTGAAAACTCTTTAAACGTGTGGGATGTGCCACTGGATGGGGTGCCAAGTCTTGTAGCACCTCATTTTGACACCTATACTATGAGACCATGTTATGGAGCCCTTTATATATCATTTACTTTCTCGCAATAGAATAATAAGCATGTACATAAAAGGCAAAATTAGAACTTTGAGGTCCATCTCAATATACAAAATAAATTAGAATGTTCTAATTTCATTCCTTAACATGGTGCCTTCAATATAATAGCCTTTAAATAAATATTTGAGGAATGCCTTTTGTTGGCATTTTGATTTGCCTGAGCAAATCTGTAAGTATCACGCTCAAATTAAAGTGCAGAGAAGCCGAGCTTTTAGGTCATTTCAAACAGGTAGGGAGCCATATACAACCTATTAAAGGTGAAAGAGGTTTAAGTGACAAGAAGGTTTCCAGCCCATCCAAAGGTGTTATTCTAATACTCCCTCCCAGCTGGCAAAATGGGGCTATAAGACCCTCTTACAAGAAAGCACTGTTTCTATTTCAATCCCTTCTTAGTCCTGACCAAAACAAAAACAAAATGCCAAAATAATACAAATATGCATTGTGAAGAGCATATCACTGTTTATTGTTTTGCCCAAACCTAGTTGGTAGGACTAGATTTGATCGGTTTTGGGGGGAAATCAGTACTGATGGACAGTAGTCCTCCTTATCTGCATTTTGCTTTCTATAGTTTATGTTCTGAAAATATTAAATGGATGATTCCAGAAATAAACAATCCAAAAGTTTTAAATCACGTGTCATTCTGAGTAGTGTGAAGAAACCTTACGCCATTCCGCTTTGTCGAGTCCGGATGTGAATTGTCCTTTAGTATGGCATGTCCGCACTAGACACTCCCCACCCATTAGTCACTCAGCAGCCACCTCAGCTATCAGACCCACTGCAGAAGTATCGCTGTGCTTGTGTTCAAGACACCCTTATTTCACTTAATGATGGCCCCAAAATACAAGAACGGTGATGCTGGCAATTTGGATATGTCAAAGAGAGGCTGTAAAGTGTGTCTCACAAGTGAGAACGTGAACGTTCTCAACTCCATAAAGAAAGAAAGAAAGAAAAAAATTCTACGCTGAGGGAGCTAAAATCTACAGTAAGAACAAATCTTCTATCTGGGAAACTGTTAAGAAGGAAAAAGAAATGTGTGCGAGTTTTGCTGTTGCAACTTAAACTGCAAAAGTTACAGCTCAGGTACATGTAGAGGAAAAAATGTAGCATATACCAGCTTCGCTGCTATCCGTGGTTTCAGGCATCCACTGGGGGGTCGTGGAATGTATCCCCACGGATAAGGGGGGGACTGCTGTATACCCGGCTTCCGAATTTTCTCATAATATACTTAGTTATTTTTCCATCTATTCAATTAGCATGTAATATATTAATCAACTACTAAATGAACAGATCTGTGGTAGATCATTCAAGAAAGAAAAATCGAGACATTAGATAACTGCAGGCCCAAACTATTGTGCTCAAGTTGCATGATCTTTTTTTTTTTTTTCCTGACAAACTTAGGACATTTAGAATGCTTTTTACACTCTGATCAAAACAATTTTTTTTTTCTATCTTGGCGCCAGTATTAAAAAATGAGACAGAAGACACAAAGTTTCCCAGAGGGTTAACATCATAGCTGTAGGAACTTCAAATGGACAAGTAAAACCCATTATGACCGCTAATACTGATGCATCAGGAGAAAAACACGCCGAGAAGGAATGCGCAGGACAGCTATGATTGCCGGAAGCTGATAGATCCAGGGACCTGAGTTATTTTTCAACAAACCATCGTTCCACTTTCTGCCTCTTTTTTGACATTGACTGTGCTTTTAGCAGGGCAAAAGTTACCTGAATTTTTTGTTAGAGTTCAACATTTAAATCGTGTTCACTTTTCTAAAATTCTATTGGATGGAGTAGCAGAAGAGAAAAACAGAGAAATTAAAGAAGGGAAGTGAAAGGGAATGGCAACACTTCAGAGATGCCACTGTCGGAAGGGGTTCGGAAATGAGCCACTGAAAGCCAAAGGGAGGGAAAGAGCCCTTAGAAGTTTCCCTGCAATCTTCCAGAAGGGATGAGAGAATTCCCAGCTTTTCTTATTACTTCTTCCTCTCTTTTATTTTTTAGGAACATTATTTACCTTAAGATGTATTCCTTGTAGATTTTCTGTATAATAGGACTGTTCTTTCTCTCATCTTTATTTGGGGAGGAGAGGGTATTAAATGGTTAGGAAAACTTGATGCGTCAATCTGCCATTTACGCATAGCCACAAAGATGACGAGGCCTAGCCTAGCAAATTATACCATTAGGACATTATAGATGCCAATATAGTCAGCATTAATTCGTTTCTTGTTTTCTATTCATTCTTAGCTTCTTGCAAACATTCACTCAGAATCTTTTAAAAATATCAGTCTCGTGAAAAGCACAGTTCTGGGTTCTTTGGAGAAAGCAAAGATGAGTGAGTCTACATCCTCCTCTCTAGTAAGAGTTAGAATAACCTGGTAAATCATACTTTGGATGGTAGTATCTTCTAGAACTAGGAAAACGTTAGGAAAAAAAAAAAGAATGGGAAACCTTGTCCTGTCAACCAATTCTATTTTTCTGAAAGCATGTCATTAATCACACAGTCTTGTAGGCTCCAAAGAGAAATTATATCATCGATCTACTTAACCAAGCATAATCCATTCTCATAAGATCAGAGATTCTTTGTGTATTTATGACTAAGATCTTACATTCTGGAGTTTAGGTATTCTTTACATTCTTATTCTCTCCAAAGAAGGATCCTTTTACATAGCTGCATGCTTTTTAGATGATTTGTTTTGCTATCAATTTCTAGTCTTAAAATTGGACCTGTACTGGAGTCTAAGATGCCTTGGTTGGAATCTGTAGAAGTTCTTAGAAGTGAGTTGCATGGGCAGTTCTTACCGTATCCTTTCTGACTGTCTCTCAGAGTGGTCACGTCAAAGTTACTGACCCAGTGGCTGTTCTGGGCCTCCTGGCTACTTCTCAGTTGGCCATTTATGTTCAGGTACCAGAGAAAATCTCACACACCTGGGATCTTTGGGAGAGATTTGAAAGATGAGAAGCATGTGTTTTTGAAGTTTTACCTATCTATTTTATGCATAACTTTTTGGTAACAAATTTTGCAATCTTTTAAAGGTAAATAAAATGTGTTTTTTATATTCCAAAGTCACTTTATAATTTGTTAAATTAATAATCTCTTTATATTAAGACTTACATTTACCTTCCATCTTCAAATCCTGATGAATTTTCACAGCCATTCTTTCATTAAGGAAGGATCTTAATGATTTCCCTTAATAGCTTATGAAGTGAATCATTGAAAGTGAGTTGCAAAAAGCCAACTCTTGTACATGATTTAAAATAGCCGGTGTTTCACTAGATCTGTATTACGACCTCCCTCCACCCCCAGATCTCTTAGTCTCTGTGTACGAAGCTTTCCCAATAGTTAACAATATTCTCTTCTTTAATAATTTATGGGAGCATTCCAAGAAAAGTGGGGGGAGGGGAGAAGTCCCCCCTACTGTAGTGTGGTGAGTGTAAAATTACCAGCAGTGTTCGATTATCTGGGAAGCCATAGATTTTCTATCCCTCCCCGATCAGGGATGCTTAACCAGGTGTTTGTATACATATAGAGGTCTTAAAAAGAACTGGACTTCAGTGTCATTTGTTTTATTTTGTAATTTTTAATATTTTATTTTATGCATTCAGACCTTTAGCCTGAGAAAGGGTCCATAGATTTCACCAGACTTTCAAATGGAGCAAAAATGTTTCGGAACTCTGTCAAAAATTCATTTCAACCTATAAATTTTAGATGGTGAAATTCATGATTAAAACGTGAGGAGAAAATTTGTCTTCTCATCATATTTTGCATTTTTTATTACTTAAAAGGAACCAAAGCAATGATAGCTACCATTTATCTGTTGACCTCTGATATTTTCCAGGCAATATGATGGGTTATGTACTGTTCAGTTTTCTATACTTTTTAGTTTTTATCATAACATACTGCAGAGATATTATGGTCATTCCCATTTTGCAGAGGAAATAATTGAAGAACAGAGCAATTCACTCATTCACTCAAAAATATTCATGGAGTATACATTAAGAAGAGGCACTGTGCTAGGTACCAGCGATTAAATAATTCACTCAAGGTCACATAACTATTAAGTGTCAACGCTGAACTCAACAAAGCCCATCATCTTTTCCACCACACACTGCATTTTTGTCATATCTCATTCTACCTTAAAAAAGTTAAAAATATTATTGAGATATGTGGAACTTAAGAAGGTGGCAAACAAATACTTTTCTCTTTATATAAATATGAAATATTATTAGATTTTCCTCAAAAGTGGTAATTCTGCTCGTGCTTTTCTTCATTCTAACATTGCCTGTGCAAAGCAGGGCCCAATCAATGACTTTCCAGAATCAACTCATTTTCTTCTAAGACCATCACTAGTCTTGTCATTATGAGACAGAATAAAAATACATGTCATTTCATTGATGGCTTCTCTACGTCCTTGTGCCCAAGAAAAGATCCCTACTCCTCTGCCTTGCTAACTATTCATAAACCTTGCTTTTAAAATGATACATGTGCCTTGGGTTTTTGGTTGGGGTGGGGGACAAGAGGGTTTGTTTTGTTGTGTTGTGTTGTGTTTTTTTAGCGATCCCAAGATTTTCTCATTTGTAATCTGAAATATTTAGAACAAGAGACTTTAGAATCTTGAAGATAGCTTACGTTTTCACTGCTGAAAGTAAGCCAGGTTTGTGCTGATAAGCACTGTTCCTTGGAATTCAAAGAGCCACTTTGATGCCCATCTCCAATTCTGGCTTAACTCTCCCTCCTGGGTTGGAAGCTGATTTGAGAAGCTGATCATTGACACCGAGACTTGTCAAACCTGTGATGAGGAATTTTGGCCTGTTGTTCCCTGAAAGATTTCCTAAGTGCTTTATAGGTGGTAAGAAGAGAAAGACAAAAGAATAACAACAAAAATCTCTCCCTTTGAATTATTGACAGTGGAATAGAGCTTGGAAATCAGACCAATTCAAAATTAGTGGGCGTGGATATTCTGTTTAATTTTCATTTATAAAAATAAAGAAGAAAAATACAAGTTTGTCCAAAACTCTTTTAGTTCCACTAACTCAAAATGGACAAAGTAATTTTGAGTTTCATTTTCTTCACATTTCATTCCAGGCTGACACCTCACTTGCTAGTTTTGTGAGGGGAAAAAAAAAAAAAAAACCCAACAACAACAACTGTCCCATTGGCTTTGCTCCAAGCTGGCATCCTCAGAGAGGTTCGCTGCCATTCGGTTTCTCCTCAAAGAGGAAGCTAGCATGAAATGTGCTGGGAGGCTCCAGGTGACATCCTTGTGAAGGCAGGGGCGCACTTAGCAGACCTTCACAAGCTCAGTGGGAAAGGGGAACACAAACTCGGGCTTTTGGCTGCAAAAGCCTCCCGGGGGGGCTGCGACCACTTCTCTTCTCAGCCATCCCTTTGGATTAACGAGAATGAACACAATCTTTTCCTGCTGATCTCCGAATGTGAGAAAGTAGATGTGTTGCATTGCCCTGGCCAGGAATGATCGGGACACAGTGCATTTCATGCTGCTGATGAATTCTTGCTGTTGAAAGTGTTTTCAATAAATAAGTCACATACATGGTCAGAGTCGATCTTTTTTAGAATAGTAAATAACAGATGTTTATTTTTTCCTTTCTGGCTATCTGTTTAACAACTTTGGACATAATGAGTACAAAGAAAGGAAAGCATATGCCAACCCCCTGGTATATCTTTTTAATGTTAGAAATAGTATCTTTGAGGGGAAAAGGCTTTTTTTTCCTTTTTAAATCATCAAGTGATTGTTTGAAGTGTGGGGGAAAATGGTTATTGTTTTGGTGCAATGGCATTTTTTTTTCACATTTTTGTCCCTTTTCTCTTTGCGTACGCCTTCTAACTGATAACACCCATCTGCGTGACGTCAATTCTTACCTATTTCCTGACAATACCCAAATCTATGGCTTCAGTCTGCCTCATGCTGCTCGGCTTCATACACTTATTTCGGCAATCTCCGAGGCTATTCTATATGGTTATGGTGTAGAAACATGAGACTAAACACATACAACCCAGCGCTCACTGCCTTTCCCCAAGAACCTTCCCTTTCAATGTTTGCCCATCACAGTGACCAGTCCTACTGTCCAGACATTTAATAGATCTTCGACTCTCCTTCCCCTCTTTTCATTTCATCAGTTGCTAAATTTGATTAATTCACTTTCTTTAATCGCTCATCAATGGGGTCTCTTTCTCATCATTCTGCCTTCCACCCTCTTTAAGACAAACATCTTTCGAACCCTTTACCACCAGGACCTGCTGCGTTCTCCTGCCCCTCCTCCCTCCAGTGTCTGTGCCCCTGCACATCTGGTCCAGGGACAGTTTCAGGGACATGCCATGTTCTCTCGTCCTTCTGTAGATCTGTGGAAGTCTTGCCTTCCTGCATAAAATGCCGTCCTTTGTGTTTTCATGGAGCCTTGTATAGTTCTCCAGCCTGGTGATGGGTACCATTTTCCAATCCTCTTTTAATTGGACCAGCTTCTCTCTTAACTTTGATGTCAGAAACCAAGACATACATTTTTTTTTGGTCCTTTACATAGTAGGTATTCAAAATAGTGAAGAAATTAATTTTTCTGTAATTAATTCATGCTTCTAAGTACTCCAAAGAGAACCATACTTATGAGTGTTGCTAAATATTTTTCTTTCCAAGAAAAAGATGTATTGGGTATCTAAATTTTACTTCTTACTCTTTAAAAAATGGGTCTATACATAGATTATACTGAATTTTTAAAACAAGTGACAACATACTCGAAGGGTGGGTTCCCAGTCAAAGGAAAGATACATTAATAGTTTAATCTGTGACCATATTTACGCTTACTTTTAGACGGATTGGAGAGTCTAAGAGCTAAGTTTCCCAATTTTCTACTTGCTTCTCTAGTGCATTCACTCTCAGTCTCTCTTGCTTTTCTTCCTGTTTTCACAGCATCTATTTCAATCCTACACTACGCTACTCTAACATCCTACCTTGTTGCCTCCTTATCTTTCTCAATAGCTCACCTCCTTCTTCACTGAGAAATTGGAGACCTTCTTACTGAAAATTCTTCACATGGCTGGACCTACCATTGAAGGATAATTTACTTACACCATTTCATCTCATTCATTAATTTAAACCTCCCCCCTCACCACATACACACACTAATTAGACAAATATTTATTAAGGACCTTTTCTCAGCCAGACACTGCATTAAGTAGTAAAGGTGTAACGTTATCAAGACATTAGTCCCTGTACTCAATCTGTTTACAATCTGCCAAGAGATACTAATAAGCAGAAAGGCACTTACAGATAAGAGCTACCACAGGAATAAGAACTTGATCTTGATGCTTGTGAGATCTGAAGTCATTGGAAAAGTGTCCTGAGAAGAAAAAAAGTATATGCAGTGGCCCAAGGAATAATCTTTTCTCTAGCCTCTCAGATTAAGTGCTCCCTCTTCAGATGCTTACTTGGGTTTTGACACAATACATGTCTTTATTATCATATGTTCATTTTCCTTCCTTTTCTTATGGACTGTGAGCTTTTTGAGGATGAAAACATTTTTCCATCTCCGTACCCACAGTACCCAACCTCATGCCAGGGTTATATATATTAGAGATGCTCAATAAATATTTGGTGGCTATTGAGCATGACCATGGAAAAGGTACAATGCTTGCAGTTTGTTAATCCTGTGGGTTGAGCTGCATCCCCCACAAACATATGGTGAAGTCCTGACTCCCAGTGTCCACGAATGTGGCCTTATCGGGGAATAGAGTCTTTGTAGATGTCATCATGTGAGGATGAAGTCACAACTGATTAGTGTGAGCCCTAATCTGATATGACTGGTGTCCTTATAAAAAGAGAAGAGACACAGAGACACATGGAAAACGTCACGTGGTGATGGAGGCAGAGGTTTGAATGATGTATTTCATAAGCCAAGAAATGCCAAAGACTTCCAGAAACGAAGAGAAAGCCATGGAACAGATTCCTTGTCGGGATCTTCAGAGAGAGCGTGGCTCTCTCTGTTGACACTTTGATTTCAGACTTCTGGCTTCCAAAAGTATTTGTTTTCTGTTTTTGTTTTGTTTTGTTTTGTTTTGTTTTTAAGCCACATAGTTTGTGGTACTTTGTTATAGCAACCCTAGGAAACTAATATAGTTACTTTTTAAATTTTTATTAAGAAACATGGTTATAGGTCCAGTTGTAATCTTTAAGAAGTCAAAATTATTGATGAGACCCAGGCCAGGGGCCCTGCTGAGCTAACAAGAAATGGAACAGTTCTTGCTTTAAAGGTAACGACCATTTAGAGACTCTCTCTTTTGGGCTCGCCTAGCTACCCACTTTATTTTTAGAGTGGTTATTTAATGGCCTGGCAGGATCTGCTGTGCTTATAAAAAGATCTACCATGGGTTAAAGAAAAATAGTCTCTGGCTTTCTAACCACCTATGGCCTCTCTCTATAGTCAGTGTTCACTGACTTCAGATCTGGGGTACAAGAGGAAGGGATGTGGGAAGTGGGGTGCTATGGGAAGATGGGAAGAGAGAGCACAAACATTTCTAAATAAATCTCCTATATGTGTGGGGACCCTCAGGCCCCCACTGTCCCCGGACTTGCTGCCCTGCCCCTTATAGGAATAGGACCTGTAATTCATCCTCTGGTTTCTCAGTGGAAGTGCTGTTATCTGATTTGTTATCAGCATTTCTGTTACTTCTTGGTGATCTTGCCTTGTAAAACTCACCTTTTAATGTTCCGAGTTTAAGTAAAACAATGGGAGGACAAACCTTTTTTAAAACCCCTTAATTCATTCTAGAACTAGCTGTCCCTGGGTCACTGTCAATGACAGGTGTTTCTGTAGCTTTTAAATCATGTGCGCGTGTGTGTTTGCGTGCGTGTAGAGAAACACTCGGTAAAACTATAAGACAGTCATAAAGTTTGCTTTCATTGAGGGACTTGAGCCAGGCGGAGCTAGGAGGGAAGAATCATTGTCCATTCATTTGGGGAGCTTACTCTAAAAAGGAGATTGTCTGCTTCTCTCTCAGTCTTTGTATTGATGACATTTGTAGTGTTTACTGGGAGCATACAGTTATCCGGATAACTCAGGCTGATGACAATAGTATTTCAAATGCTTCTGTAGCCTGCTTCTAGGTAGACAGGAAAAAATGTATGTTCCAAGGTACAAGTGCTTGTTGACTTTTCAAACTCAGCCAGTCCATGCTCTTTATCAGGGAACTCAGAATCGCTCTGCAGTGCTGGCCTTCCTGTTCATTTGACAAGCACTCCAAAGGACAGCCTTAAGTACTTTATAGTTTAATAATTTTTTTTCCTTCTTTAGTTTGAAATCTACTCTCAGAAACTGGAAAATAATTTCTTTTCCTTTTTTTCCTCTTTCTCATTTAAGCTGAAATTGATTTCTTCCTGAGCTTATAAGAAATAAAAATTAAGCTGTAGTTAACATGATTGTCTTTGCTGAGTAAAAATAAAAGACTAGTTTACCTTCGATCTTGCTGTATCAGAGTGAAGGAAGATTTTTGATGTGTATGAGTGCAACATTTTATAATATCAATATAGAATAATTTTAGCCAATACAAGAAGTAATAGAATTGTTTATTGGGTGGATGGGTTGGAGGTTGGGGGGCACGGTGTTTTTGTGTGTGTTTGGAAAATTGGGAAGGTAGGAGATGCTCTCAAATTCATCAGCTTCTCTAGAACTCTTCTCAAATGCTTATTGTCATGACAACCATGTCTTCATAAACCAAGGCTCTGAGTGTAATACAGATGGGGTTGGTGACAAGGTAGACTTGCCATCTGCTTTGTTTTCTCTCAGGGACATTTTTTTTTTTTTAATTCCCAGATCTGATCCTCAAATCTGAAAGTCTTGACTTATTTTTTCTTTCCAGAGTCACATATAGTTGTGAGATTCATTCTTTTCTCCTGACAAACTACTTCCTTCTCTGTTACCACATAAGTTATTGTTGTATAAAGAAAAAAGGATAATTGTGCATGTGTGAAAAAAATACACATATATGTATTTTTCATTGTGTTGTTTTAAATGATTTATTCCTTTACAAAGGAATAAATCTACTTTGCAAAGTCTGATATGAGGTGCCTTGTAATTTAATAGTATTGTCAAAAGTGAAGTCAGAAAAAGTAGGAGTAAGACAATAATTTTTCCAGGAAACAGGTAGTATTGCTACTGGTTTTGAACTCTGTCCACATCTGTGCTTCCTGATGGTTGTGCTTCATGCAATGGAATAAGCTCTGTTGTTTTTACTTTTGAACAGAAAGGAGCACGCCAATTCTTGAGGAGAAGAAAGCTGTTTCCTGGTACTAAATTTAAAGAGAAATTTGCCAAACAAACGAATGCTTACATGAGGGATGCAGCCGATACCTGCATCGGCCTCTTTACCAAAGAAAGATGCAATAGCATATTCTCATATTGACTTACTATGAAAACTGAGAATCTAATTTTTAAAAGGAAGTTTTCAGCATTTCACAAGTTCATACGTGCTGTGATCGGAATTAAGATAAATCGAGCATTTGGAAAAAAATACATAGCTAACCATTTAAAGATATATGGTAAACTAAATTGTTGAATAGAGATTAAGGGAAATGTTTCACATTTAAAGTCAAGAATAAGTCCCTTCTTTGCACTGTAATTATTTTATATATGCTACAATCTACAATTCTAAACTTTAAAATTGAGGCGATTCTTTCATATAACTCCGTTCTTGTTTCTAAACAAAAAAAATTCTGTAATTACCTCTGTAGATCAGAGGAAATTTATTTTCATTCACTCTATTTATGTCCTATACATTGACATAATAACATAATTGAATGCTGATGAATGAGTCAAATGTAACTTCAATATATTACGCACACAGCTACAGACCCAGAAGCACATATGATGACTAAACAATAAAGGTGGACTGATGTCCAGAGCAGGAAAACGCTGCTGGAAAATTTTTGAAGTAGAGTCTGAGTACACTTCTGTGGGAAAGTCTAATAATTTTTCACAGGAACATTATAAGGAATGTGGTTCCTTGAATGTAGTTCTAGGTGGGAGCTTAAAACCAAGCAATTGTTGAGCAAACTTGAAATTAATTTCATCTTTGGTTTTCCTTCTGCAGTGAGTAGCACTGGGCCTCTCATTGTACCTAAGACCTTTTTGAAAGAAAGACAATTTTCGTATTTAGTTTATACCTCATGTCTGCATTATAAGAGAGACACCTGGGAAATAGCTGAGGTCCTTCCAAGAAGCTCTCTATCGGGGTGTGTGTGTGTGTGTGTGTGTGTGTGTGTGTAATGGGGAAGAAATGCAATTAACACAAACAATACTGTTAGTTTTTATTTTGAAAGTGCTATGGAAACATCACTTTTGAATCTGTATAGGTAAAAGCAACTCTCAGAATAAGAAGTATTGAGCTCTGCTGCACTGTTCTGAAGAAATTGGTAATGATGCCATAAATGTCTTTATAGTATTATGGATAAATAAAGCAAATGTGCCTGGTCAGGCTGCACAGGCAAGATTGAAAAGTGTGTGGATTCGTACAGATATCATGACTTTCACCGCCTATAATTGTTTCAGCATGTGGTCATTTTATTAATGGGTATTTGTGATAAGCACCATTAATTTTAAAAAAGCAGTACCTTTGTTTATTTAAAAAACGTTAGACTGAATTCTTCAATCTTTACTCAAATTAATTGGCTGTTGACTACACTAAATGTGACATATGTTAAAATATCAAATTGTGACAAATGTTCAGTTCTTCCTTTGCCACTTTTTTTTTTAATTAAATTTATTGGGATGACATTGGTTAATGAAATTATATAGGTTTCAGGTGTACAATTCAATAATGCGTCATATGTATGTTGTATTGTGTGTTCACTGTCCAAAGTTAAATTTCCTTTGTCACCATATACTTGCCCCCTTTTTCCCTTACCCACCTGCCCCCTACCCCCATCCTGTCTGGCAGCCACCAAACTGTTGTCCGTATCTATGAGTTTTTGTTTGTTTGTCTTGGTTGTTTGTTGCTTTCAGTTTTATATCTCACACAGAAGTGAAATCATATGGTTCTCAACTTTTTCTGTCTGACTTATCTCATTTAACATGATAATCTCCAGATCCATCCACGTTGTTGCAATTGGCAGTATTCCATTACCAATGGATGCTAAGCAATACCTCCCAAGGCAGACACCTCACGGCGAGTCTCATTCTATCCTGAGGTAAATAAGGAGCAGCAAACACTGTGGAAGTCTGCTGAGTTCAGTAGGAAACTATTGACCATTTTTCCTGGGGGTGTATAAATACAGCTGTGTTCTGGATTTGCTAAACATCTTGAAATGCTTTGAGTGTAATAAAACCCCAAACATTCTTTTTTTTTCCCTCATTTTTTCACGTATGTATTTTCAGAGAAATACAATCCACATGCTCTTGTTCCCTCCACTTTTAAATCATGAAAATGTTGTTTTGTAAGAGCTGTTTGATGTCCAGAAAATCTTTTATCCTTTTATTAGGTTATTTTTATGTAAAAAAGAAAAAGAAAAAACAATAAACAAAAAACACAACATGACATCATGACTTAGTCCGGGCCAACACAAAGTGACCGATTTAAATTTGAAGTTCTGAATCCAAAATATTTTAAAACACATTTCTCTCAACGCTTTGCAAAAGCAGTGCTCCTTTCTATTTGGCAGAAGCTGCAGGGATAAAGTAGGGATAGGAGAACAAATATTTATTGAGCAGCAACTCTGGTACTGGGGGACATGTGCTAACTGCTTACTTTTTACAATAACCGTAAGTGGTAGGTCCGCCCATCTGCATTTTATAGATGGGAAGGGCTTTCGGAGATCTTAAGTACCTGGCCATCAGCTACAGAAGGATTTCAAGCCAGGTCTACTTGACTTTCCAGTTCACACTCCTCTCATTATTTCCATCCTCCTCATTCTCTTGATGGGGATGTGGGTGCTGTACCCTCCAGGTAATCAAGAAGTCCCACATTGGGAAGTGACTAGGAAATACCTAGTAATCACATCTGAGGATGAGGGTTATTGGAGGCTCAAGAAAGTGGAAGCTCGGTATGGGCAAGCAGATACTTAGTATGATGGTTGCTTAAGTATTATGGACAGGGGTATCGTGCCAGAAGGGAGTCTGTGTACACTCCCCTTTGTTAACAGCAGAGGGAAGCCAGAACACACACACACAGGCGTGGTGATGGTGGTGATGGAGGGCAGGCTTGGGAGGAGGTCCGTGCTCTCACTTGTGATTCACAACATTTCTAAGCAAGTAATACTCTAGTACCATTTATTTTATTTTGTAAGAGTGGTACATATTTGATGGCAGTGGTACATGATGTTATTTAAATAGATTAAACCGAAAGAATATTTCAATGTTTGTATGTTATAGGAGACATCTTAAAGTATTATCACAGATTTAATGGGATTTCCTGTAATGGAACTGCGTGCAAAAGAGACTCCAAGATTTTATTTGGAGGGAGTAAGGTCATATCCGATTATAACATGGGGTATATGATCTACAGTATGTCATATATTTTCTGGAGAAAAAGGAAAAATTACAAAGTGGAGAACAAGAAGACTGCTTAGCATTTGAACCAGATTCTAGGTTCTTCTGACATTCTATAGGTTTGGTCCCAGAAATGCCAGGTTTTATTCAGCTTGTAGCTGACATTGTTCTGCAATTTCATGTTCCTTTCCCTCTCTCTCTCTCTCTCTCTCTCTCTCTCTCTCTCTCTCTCTCTCTCTCTCTCCGTCTCTCTTTCTCTCTCTCAAACTTGTTCTACTCTTGCACTGAGTCTTTGGCATAGACAGAAAAAGAACCGAGTCATTTAAATCTATCTTCTTCCATTGAGTTAAGGCAATACAAAATGAATGCAACGGACAGTCTCATACCTGACATTTTGGAGAACACCGAGGTCATCAGATGACAAAACATGATTAATGATTTTGAAGGTCAGGAAACTAATATTTTTTTCCCAGTGGATTTACTAAGGGAACCAAACACCTGGCTTCTAGTTTTGTAGATAGTGCTCCCCAGAAAAAGTTACTTTTTTCTTCTACATGGTTTCTACTTTGCTTTACATCTCTATAGATTGCATGCCACGCCAATAAATATCATTACTATAATATTTATTTTTTTCTCATGTCTCTACCGAAGAACCACTCTGATTTATGTTTTACTCCAAAGCAGTGCAGAACTTTACATGCATTTACTTAAAGATCTCTACACACTTTTCAAAATTATTTCTAAGAGCCTTGCCACATTCAGTACAAGCGAAGGAGCTTAAAAGATTTCCTCTGCGACAAGGCAGATTGGATAAATTGTATGGCAGTCCTTAGCAAATTGGGGAAGCAGACTTAGAGTCTTATGGGGCCCAAGGGAGGTGGAAAGACATACCATGAGCTCCTCACACAGTCAAAACTTGGTTAAAAATCTTGGAGGAAAAGCAGTTACTTTCCAGTGGAAGACAGAAGCAGGAATGCCTGTCTTTGGCGATGAGGCTGGAAATGATGAGTGCTTGTGTGTCCAGGGAGGGTCTTCTTCTATAAAAGGACTCCCTCAACTTCATTAGACCTTTGCTCATACAGTGGGTAGGGAGTAGGATTTGAGGCATTTCTGTCTGTTTCTAGTATATTCTATCTCTGGGCACTCTAATATTAGACTTGTGAATGTAGAAGAGAAAAAGACTTATGTTCACGTTCTTTTAAAATTTTATTTTATAGAATGAGATTTCCTTGCATCTTATTTCATTTGATTTCAATCAACTCTTGTTACTACTTTTTAGGTATACGTTTTGTCCCACTGATGTGAATTTCACAGGCCCACAGCTCCCTCGTCACTGTCATTAAGATGAGAGTCCCCAAATGATGGGGAGTGACTCAGCTCTCACTGTGTAGCCTGTCACTGCTGCTTCTATTTATAGCCCAGAGAGGCAGCTATATCCCATCTTCATATTGGTGACACTTTCAAACGTTCAAGAAAGGCATTGTTGAATGCCTCCAAGTTATTACAGCAGATCCCGTTGAAACTGCATATTAGATCATTTTTCATGTTTATATGGAACATAAGTCAAGGGATTGAAACTTGATGTCAACAGATAGTTGGCCCAATACAATTTCGTTTGGTAGTTATCACATTGTTTTCCTCCATTGGTTATGAACTGAGATTATTAATGGACATGTATTCCATACCCAAAGGGCATTTAGCTCCTATGTGATGTGGTTAAAATAACACTGAGACCAGTATATTGGAGACACTCCATCTAATAACTTACTTCAGTAACCATCACCTTCACTGAGAAGGTGATAGTCTTTTTTTCACCTTCCCCTATCCTCTGCCCCAAGAATTTGCAGAGGGCACTGTGCAAGAAATACAATGACTCTTGTCTATGGGCAATATGCGCAGATGGGAAAGATAATTAGACTATTTCTTTTTGAGAGATCTACATCATTTCAACAGAAGGACCCAGCAATTCTGCTGGACTCAGACTGAAAGCTGTTACTAACAGATGTACTTTGGACAGATTTCATAATCGCCAGACTTATGCGGTAGGTACAATGGTTATGGTGAGCTTCTGAGGCTCCCAAAAGACCACTAAAACTGTCAGACTTAAATAGCACTCAGGTTCTGAAGTGAGAATTCAAAAGTATGATTCAGTTCAATGTTTAACGTTGCCGCCGGAAAGTGCTTCTTTGGTTTTCCAAAATCAATTGGGTATATGGCCAGCTGCCATTCTCTCGGGACACACCCTGTGTGATTATTCAAGGTTCACAGAGGCGATTGAATGGCGTGGTGTAAGTTTCATCATGGGCGACATTATCACATGATAACATTTTTCCCCACATAAAACAGTGTATGTCATGAAAGAAAAGACCTCACTTTTGAATGTTAACATTTCTGAAAGTGAGTTTAATTTATAGGATAAGCTTGCATTGCCATTATGAGAACTTCACCCAAAAGTCTGGGGTGAAATAGAGAATTCAAACGTCCCTGAGAGCTTCCCTTATAAAAGCTGTGTCCTGGACTGGTTTATCAATCACACTTCGGATACGGGGAAAGAGGAGATTTCCTGCTGCTTCTGGTAGTGTTTTCTCCAGAGTAAGCCTTGCCCATTTCTACCCAATGCACTGGAGAGGCAAATAGCTGCGAGCTGCAGAGATTCTCTGCTCCTTTTTCTCCCCAGGAGACCTGAAACCCAATCATTGTTTTTTAATTCTTTCATTTTTTTTTTAACATTTTCAATTATAGTTGACATAGAATGTTATATTAATTTCAGGCATACAATATAGTGATTAGACATTTTTATAACTTACAAAATGATCACCCTGGTAAATCTAGTACCCACCGACACCAAACATAGTTATTGCAATATTATCGACTATATTCCCTATGTTGTGTTTCACATTCTCAGGACTGTTTTTATAACTGGCAACCACTCTTTTATAATCCCTTAGTTTTTCTTACGAACAAAGCTGCCCACTTTCTCCCTAGTTGTAAGTCCTGTTTTATGTGAGAAAAACCACTCTCTCCAATGGGAAGACATGTCTTCTGTTTTGGGCCTTGGAATGCTGAGTTCTGGAGCAGAAAGTGCAATAAATTTGGACTTTAAAAGAGCAGAATTTGATAGTATCATGCTTGTGTTTCTAACGAGTACACAGTCTATACAGGTCCATGCATAATTAATGTGACTGTAGTGTAAGATAATGATCTGTTGGAAGTACATGAAAAGTTGCTCAGTATTATTAGTCATTACAGAAATGCAAATTAAAACCACGGTGTCAGTGAGATACTTCTATACATGTACCAGAATGTCTAAAATTGCAAAAACAGACCAAACCAAGTATTGGTGAGGACGCGGAGCCGCTGTGGCGCTCTCCTCTATTGCTTCTGGAAATGTCAATGGAACAAATCACTTTTGAAAACAATTTGGCGGTTTCTTAAAAAGTTAAACATACACCCACCATGTGTCCCAGCCATCACACTCTCCCATATTTACCCAAGAGACATGGAAGCATGTCTGTGCAAAGAGTTGTACGCACATTGCTCAAAGCAACTTTATTTATGATACCCTGAGACTGGAAATAACCCAAATGTCCAATAAAAGGAAAAGCGAAGTGTAATTATGTATGGATAGAGCCATACAATGGAATGCCACTTAGCAATTAAAAGAATCGACTATTCATACATGCAGCAACATGGGTAAGTCTCAAAATAATTATGCTGAGTTAAAGATGTCAGATAAAAAGACAGGAGACTCTTGGGCACTGAATTAATATGACAACAATGAGACTATAGGAAAGAGGAAGTATTTTAGCATTACTTCAAAAATAGAATTGACAAGGCTTGTTAATGAGATGATAGCTAGACAGGGCATAGACTCTGAGGGCTTTCTCTAGCTTAGGCTATATATGTTTCTCTATGTGGATCATTACGTATTTGGCAGTAAAGATTATGTGAAAGATGATGCTTAAGTATATAAGAGATGATATGATGAGCTAACTCTTTAATGCTGATTCCATGATAACTTCACAGTCCCCCAAAAGAAACATCCAGTAAGTAAACTATCAAATCTTGACTGCTCAAGGAAAATAAACTTATGTTTTGAATCAATAAAAATGAGTATAGCTAACTAGTAAAAGTATAATATTAGACAGAGAAAATGAAGAAGAGGACAAAGAAAAATGGGATCCCTAGAGCCAGTCTCAAGGATAAGAGAGAACAAAGGATCGAAGGCAGAAAGAGGGCGAGGAAAGAAATAGATTCTGACCAGAAATCTCAGGGAAAAAGAACAGGGAACTGATGTGGAAAGCAGCAAACTTTATGGACATTTTGTTAATTTAATTCCTCTGTCATTCTAGCGTATATTACTTTGTGTGGTTGGATTTATTTGCTCAGTCGATCCAAGGTCTATAATTAATTGCGGCTCATAAGAGGCAATGTCAGTTGTGGTCAAGGGTATGGCTTCCAGAGACTGTATTTCCGTCTCTGACCTTAACAACCATTTAAGCCTCTGAACATCTGTTTCCTTATCTGTAAAATGGTATCAGCTCCTACCTCTTAGAGATATTGTATTAACAAAAGATTAAAAGAATCGTGTACAGCGAGCACTTAGCATTGCTTCTAATCCATAGTAAGGGCACAATAAATTGGTCTTCTTTCTCTCCTTCTCCTCTTTGTCATTATTATTATTGTTGTTGTTGTTATTCTTAGCACCACTATGTTGCCAGTGATGATTGGAAAAAGTTTTAATCTCCCAAGAAGTCATTAGAAAAGAAGGGTATATTTTAGTGTTTATTATCAGAAGTAATCATATCACTCATTCTCTTCCAAGTGATTTATTTACATATGCTATTTCATTAGTACTTTTTATATGGTGTGAAAAAAAAGAGCATGGCTTAGTGATAAAGCAAATGAATAGGAATTCAGTGACTGTGGGCCTGCTTGCCCTCTAATTCCTGTCTGGTTTAAGCAAGTAATTTAAATTTCTTGCCCCTTAATATCCTCAACTGAAATAGAAATGAATATTCATATTAATAGTCACATAGGGCTATTAGAAATGTCTAAGTAGAGTGCATACCCATTTTAATACTATTTAAATACAGAACTTTCTAGAAAGCTAAGTGGGGTGCATAAGTTAGCTTAGTTCTGTAGAATCGACACTAAGACACAAAGAACCCCATGCCACATCGAAGTTCTTTGACATAGCCAGGTTTACAAATAGGTACTATCAAGTGCTTCTAGTACACGTTATTTCATCTAATAGAAAATAGACCCCACCAGTTCAAATATCTGATTGTATTCCTTTCACCAGTCATGGCTGCCTTTTATGTTCAGTCAGCAGGGTTCTTCTTGTCTTGTTTCAGGCTTTGTGGATTTGACCCTCCACGACCAGGTTCACCTTTTGGAATGTGCCTGGCTGGAGATCCTGATGATCGGTCTCGTCTGGCGCTCCATGGAGCACCCAGGGAAGCTCCTGTTTGCTCCCAACTTGCTCCTGGACAGGTGAGTGACCTGGCTGTGGCTTGGAGGATGAATGTCCTTCATAATCCCTGATTGATTCCCCAAACTCTCTTATCGAGTGCGCCACGAAACTTCCAAGAATTTTATCAGCTATGTTTGCTCTATAAATGGGTGAATCTGGATGATGAAGGCCAGTCAAGTTCACAGAATCTATGAATACCTTTCTGCTAGGCATCTTCCCCCAATTAGTTCTATTATTTTAAAAATATATATGTATATGAACGTGCATATCTATACCATGTCTGGTATTTTCACAGTGAAAATACCTAGAACCCGTGTATGTATATACGTATATATATATATATGAATATGTGTGTGTGTGGGTATTTATAAAACTATGAACTGTAATTTTCAAATTCTGCTTTCATCTTGTGTTGTATAAAAGAAATGATAGATAACTTTCCTTTAATTAAAAAGTTTTTTTTTTTTGAGGGGGGCAGCATGTACATACAAACCACTATAGCTTTTTCATTTTTTTCTCCGATTTTCCCATCAGTACATGAGGAAATTTGACCAGAGTTCTGAAGGCCATTTTATAAGAGTTACTTGCTCATTTTAGAAAATGAAGAAAGAAATTTAACTCTGGGCGATAAACGCACCCTGTAGTATACATGTGATGTATTGTTGAATCGTACACTTGAAACTCATATAATTTTGTTAACCAATGTCACCCCAATAAATTCATGAAAAAAAGAAAAGAAAAAGAAAAAAATACCAACAACAGCAACAACAACAAAGAAAATAGAGATTTTACTTTTCAAGCTTTCTACCTTATTTAACGTATTCTCTTTGGGTTGACTGGGAACGTGAGGCCCATTGTTCTTCTCGTTGTCAGTCATTACTTAGAGTAATAGAATTAGACACTATTCGACAGCAGCTACCACTGAGGGAGTCCCTACCTGGCATCGGGCAAATGCTTTATATACATGACCTCATTTAATTATCACAGCACTCCTAGGAAACTTATCATTCACATTTTCCAGCTTCAGAGACACTGTCCATCAAGCATCAAGCTAGCTAAGGTGGGAGCCAGGACTGGAATTCGAGACCTGTCCGGCTCTGGCATACTCATTTGGCCTCTTTTCCTGTGTTCATGTTCTTTGACTTTTTCCTGTTAATGATGCCTCCTTTGATTTGCTGCTTCTGCCTTTAGTCTCAGGTGTACCTTGTCTTTGTGGGCCACATCGCAATTGGAACGGAAAGGACCATCTTCTAACTGTTTCTTGCTAACCCGTTTTGCCTCTGCCCAGCAGTCTAAGGCTGCCACGTTACCCATGATGCATTGTTCCATGTTCCTTTGCACGAGAGTGCCACACTGTCCCCCCGTCTCCTGTCCTGCTCCGGCCTTCCCCCCACCTACCAAGCTCCCTGGAGCAGAGTTACAGCAACATTGACCTAAGCACTGGAGAAGTATACAGGTTTGGTTCCTGTTTGGTCATTATGTGTTACTCTAGCTTTTGAAAAATCATGACGATACTGTCCAAGAAGCAGATTTTGCTCTCCGTGAAATATTCCCCCATATCAGTTTCACACAATCATTGAGGATGGCCGCTAGTCTTACTTCTTAGGACTGCCCTCGCTTCATATTCTTTCAGCCTTCCAGAAGATGTCTGCACACTGCTCTGGCCCTTTTTTCATTCCCTTCCCTTCCTTTTCTTTACCTTCTCTTTTTTTCTCTTGTCTTGTCCTTTATTCCCCTTCCATATCTTTTCTCCTCTGTTTTCCTTTGCTTTCCTCTTTCCTTCTTCTCTTTTCTCCCATCTCTTCTGACTCCTCCTCCCACTTTTTCTTCTTCTTTTAAAAGGACTTTCCTGTTTACAGTGGTGCGATTCTGTGACCAAGTTATAGCCAATTTGCAGATGAAAATCTCAGACCTCGTGCATGTTTTCCTGCTACAGATCGGAATGTGTCCTCAACGTTCAGATGTTTTGGACATTCCTAACTGAACAAGTCTGCTTCATGCTTTACCACCTCATTCATACCGATCTATCTTCCTGGGCACACGCTTCCTGAGAACAGTCATTGAGTCATTGCATTTTAAATACGAACAGCTTCGTGACATTGCCTCACCCCAGTGAATTCATTTTGCCAGGGAGGTGATATTGCCTAGGATTTCATCAGCCACCTGCTCCTCTTTCTTTCCCACAGACTCTCCTCTGTGGTTAATTTTCTCCCATATCTCTCACTGATGCAGGAGTGAATGAAAGTTCTCATCTCCATCCATTCCTCCTTTCCAAAACTCCAGATTTAAAGTCCCTACTTTTTCTAGAGTAGGATTTCTCAATTTCTGCACTACTGACATTGTTGGACCATTCTTCTTGTGGGAAACTGTCCTGTACATTTTAGGGTGTTTAGCAGTATCCCTGGACCCCACTAGATGCTCATAGCACCCCTCCTCCCTAGGATACATTATCTTTCTTATCAAGTTTGTTCCTTTTCTTTTTTTCTCTTACATTAGTGACATTGACATTCACCTTGACATAGAAGCTGTAAAGTTTAAATTAACCATGGATTACACTCCTCCCTTCGCCAGATTATCAAGTTGACTATCAAGTCACTTCTGAACTGTTTCTGAAATCTATACCTCCCTCTTGTCTCCATTCCTTTGCCCGAGGACACATTCTTCTTGTTTTTTCCCCAGATGATTGCCTCTCCACTACTCCCCCTCTTGCCCGACCATTGCCCCTCTTTCCTGTAGTCAATTCCCCACAGTGCTGCTAGAGATTTTGTTCTAAGGCTCAGCTGGGGTCCTGATGCTTTCTTACTCAGCTTTCATTGGCTCTCTCCATTCTGCAGAAGGTCCCGTCTAGATTTTTTGTCTTGATAATTATGAATCCCTTTTGCAAGTGTCACAAACACAAACATCAGCAGAGCTGGTCAAATGATGTACATGAGGAAGGCCAATGGGTCCAAAAAGGGAGTTCTGGGGCTTCGGTGAGCCTGGTGAGTTCTTGTCCAGGCTAAAAGCACCGGGGCATTGAAACCAGCCTGAGAACCATGAATGTAACTTTAACCGCAAGTTTTTCTTCCACTGTTTCTGAAAAGCCCTCTACTTTTAAGATTTCCTATCGGAACCTTATCCATTCTTTTAAGGCTCATTTCAGATGTCCTTCTTCCATAAAACCTTCCTTCAAACTCTCTCCTCTTCAGGCAGAAAGTAGCCTTTCCTTTGTCTGAGTTCTCACTGTGTTTGGTTTGTACTTCTCTTCCTCTCATTCTGCCGTATGCAAGTTATAATTGTATGTGTTATCTTCCTTATAAGCTTATGCAAGTTATAATTGTATGTGTTATCTTCCTTATAAGCTTGTGGGCAGGAACCAGATCTTATTCATCTTTTTGTTACCTCCAGTGTACAGGGTCATCCATGAGTCCCATTGCATGTTGGTTCATTGCACTGACCAAGGTCACTCGAGTGGTTTATGACAGTCAGGAGAACCTACATCTTCTGATGGTCATTTCAGGTGTTCTTGTCATCAAACTCACCTCTTATTTATTACTACGCATCAATTCCTGGCTTAGTCCCTTACAGAATTTGCAGAAATTAATATCTATGCATCTTGGAAGGAGTTTTTTAAATTACTAAATGCATTTGGCTTTCGCTTGCACTTCTGCGTATACTCTACAAAACCGTTATGCAACTTTTAAATTCCAAATGGGGATAAACGAAGGATCTTTTTCCCCATAAGTGAACCCACTATGAAATTAAAATCCTCAAGATTTGAATACATTTAATACTTAGATAGATGTTAATGCTTAGAAAATTATATAAATAAATGTATATCGTGTAAATAGTATAAAATACTAAAACTAGAATATGGTTTATAATGTAAAATTTTTACACTTTTCTAATTATTAACATGTACATAAATATTATGAAATTTCAGGATCATTAAAGTACCCTCTTAGTCTTAGAGGATAACTGCTTTTGATGACATCGATATACACATAACAGTAAAGGGAATTGTGACCAGGAGCCCATTGGACGTTTTATACATCTGGAAGGTGGCTTTCGCGTGATGATTGAGAGCACTGTTTATGTCGTTGCCTCACAGGCTGGCAACCTCCTTGACACCATTTCCTCTCTGATTATCCTGCGTCATCCTGATCTCTATGTTGCTTGTCCCCATCATATTGTTCACAGGAAGCACTGTTTGTTTGTTTTTTGCAAAAAAAAAAAAAAAAAAAAAGCTAAATGTTTGAGAGCTGATAAGCAGAAGACAAGTGTTAGCTTGATCATTTTTATTTTACCTCAGGTGTACCAACATTAACTTTGTAAATTCTGCCACCTCCAGAGGCTGTTTACATTTGCATAGAAATAGAGAAATGAGAAGGCCAGAAGTCAAGCAGGCCTGTTGCCCATAGATTACCAAGGTTACTAACTGAAGACAGGGGTTTGCCTGTGATTAATTATAATGATGTCCTGTTCTCACAAACCTTTGCAAATCCTGGCATTTGTGCCTTCCAAGGCTATCGGGAGGGTAGAATTTACCCCAGGCTTTCCTTGTAATTACTCCAATGTTAGTACTGGCAAATGGGGTTTAGTGATTACAGAAACATAAAAACCTGTTGGGTTGCTATCCCACATTTGTGAGCACTGGACACATTTTCTATCTTGCATCCTTTAAAAAAAAAAAACGTTATGCCTGATTTACAACCCTGACGACAGTGCTTGAGAGCTTGATTCTGGTAGCGTGTAACTTTCCTGGTAGTCATATGCTTGAAAGCTAATTTTATCCTTGCCATGCTTAGCCTACCCACAATTTCCAGTTCTCCCCTGTATCCCGCAGCAGTGAGTTCCAAGCACTTAATGTAGTCATCGCTTCCTGTGAAAACCAAGAAATAAAGGTTATTATAAGGTATAAATAAAGAACCCAGTAATTTCTTTCAGCGCGCGTGTGTGTGTGTGAGTGTGTTTTATAAGAGGAAAGTTAAAGATAATACGAAGGCCTGTGAACGTAATCGGGAAAAGGAGAAAACTCATTTTCCATTCTAGCACCTAATCCTTTGGTGTGTTTTGGCACCAGAAAACACAAAATGTGTCCTCTGCATCAACTCTGAGTGCACGTCTTCATTTAGTCCTGCTTGAGTGCTCACGCCAGAAAAATATAAATGGAAAAAAGAAGCAGAAGTATTCAACTCACACTGTTTCTTGTGGGGTCTCTGTTTTCGCAGGAGTAAAGTTTGCAAAGACTGGAAGGCAGGTGTGGCGTTAAAGAAACAATGTAAATTGCTTGTTCAGTGAGACTATCCAAATTCCAAGGCACTGTGTTATTCTGTTTTGCAGGCACCATCGGGCTAACAAATTCTCAAAAATATTTGTGGATTTCTCAGCAAAGCCAAAGCACTCTCTTTCAACTCCTATTCACTCTCAGAGAAAAAAACTATTCATCCATTTGAAAAGCGGAGTTTAATTGGACATACGGAATATTCCCACTACCTAGCTTCTGGCCAGAGGGTTGTTGATGTAGCTCCTCCATCACTCCTGTGACAGGAGGCTTTGCCTGTAGGAAATAGTATTGGACGACAGAAAGTTCTTTTATTTGTAGACATGGAAGAGGAATAAGTTCTCTCAAAAGAAAAACAGTTTTCTGTGCTCAAAGAACATTTTGCCTCTTCTACTAAATAGCTGATTGCTTTGAGGAGATAAATTCATGTTAAATAGGGGAAAAAAGTCCATTTTCTAGAAGAAAGAGCATTCTCATTTTACATATTTATTGTAAATATTTCAGAAAAATGTGAATAAAAACATGCAAACAAAATAATATTTCCAGCAGAACTTTCGTTAGCTTTTCTTTTATAATTGACTTTTTTTTTTCCCCTGTGTAAAACTTGATGTAAATTCTAGGCAGATTTTTTTTTAACTCGGAAGAGTAAAAGCTAGAGTTCCAAAGTAAGTTGATGATTTCAGAATGTCATCCATCCAAATTTTCTTGGGCATGAAGAGGAAGACCTCCCTTTTAATTCCCTATTCAGATTTCTCCCCTTTGAAAAATGGGTTCCGTAATGACAGGGAGCAGTAGCTAGGGGAGCAGATGTGGGGGCAGGGAGTGAGCGTCCCATCGGCAAAGTCAGTCTGTGGCTGTTTAGTTACTCCAGTACCTTTGCCCTGAATTCCCTCCATAACTTTCCAGAAGTGCTTTGGTTGGCCCCATTTGCATTTTAAGAACTTTGTTCAGAATGGTTTTTTTTTTTTTTTTTGCTCTACCTTTGGGTGGAAAAAGAGAAGAAAGGAAGCCTTTATTTAACTTCTTTAAAGTACAAGTGTACAGTAATGTGCTGGATTATCTCCTATACTTTCTATATTTCAGCCATCATATGAGAATAGAGGTAGCAAAGAGTTTTACTAGTTTGTATTCTCACTCCAAATCCACTGATTCTTTCGAGTTCTGAGCACTTAATTACTTAACAGCAGATACCAATTGATTGATTCTTAAGTCTTTGGATTAGCATTCTGGCAAATCTTGGGAATATGAAACTGTAAAAAATTGAGGCCAAAAGAAGGGAGAAATTAGCCAAACTGTCATATTACCTCTATTGGAAAATGATTCCAAGTATCTATTGGACAAAAAAACAATTGCATTATACACTGTAAATGAGTCAATGATGGGATATGTGAATTACATCTCAATAAAAATATTAAACACACACACACACACATACACACACGCACGTATTGGAATTTCAAGAAAAGTCAGTTTGACCAACAAGATCATCAATCATGAAAGTGCTTATAGGGGTTCTATTGGAAAAGGTAAAAACCAAAACATTCAAATCAAGGTTTCTCCTTAAAGACAACAACAATTAGCTAGCATTATGTTCTAAAGCTTGCTAAGCCACAAGTCTTTAACTCCTCAAGAGGAATAAGCCTATAAACAGTAAGGATCCACTGAGTATAAAATCGCCCCAGAGGAAAAGGCATAATTCCAGCCAAAGAATTAATCCTGTGTGGGAGGTTAATTTGGCTTTTCTAACATTGTACATACCACTTTATTTTTGTGTTTACCATGTATTATTAACACTGAACCACTAGCTTAATAGATTTAAAATATAATCAAAATAGTATTTTTGACAATGTAATTCTAAAAGAGCTTAATGTTATTTAAGTCATACATGCTACACAGGGAAAATCAAGTTATTCACCTCTCATACCTGCTTTAATCCTAACTACCAAAAAGGATTCTCATTTGTTTTAGTGAGGGCCATTAAAGCCCAGTGCTAACAAGTTCAAGTCTGTGCTGGTTGGGATTCAGTTCATCAATTTATTCATTGAATACTACCATATCTCTAGGCTTGTGCATGATCCTGGAGATATGAAAAAGATATGTAAGAGGCAGATCTACCCTCAGACACTTTACTGTCTAGTGTTAACTAATATTAGTGTACAAATGAATGCAAGGAAAAGCAAGCCATTACAAGCAGGCCTGCACCCCACATTATTTATATCTAGTTTATCTTCCGCTATCATCCCCCTTTTTAAAAATTGAAATATAATTGACATATAACATTATATGAGTTTTAGGGGTACAACATCATGATTCAATATGTGTATATATTTTAAAATGATCACCACAATAAGTCTAGTTAACATCCATCACCAAAACAGTTACAACTTTTTTTTTTTCTTGTGGTAAGAACTTATAGTTTCTTTAAGAACTCAACGTCTTAGTTTTCAGTGTACAGGTCTTTCACCTCCATGGTTTATTTTATTCCTAGGTATTATCTTTGCATTGATGCAATTGTGAATGGGATTGTTTTCTTAATTTCTCCTTCTAATGGTTCTTTATTAGTGTGTAAAAACTCAGCTGCTTTTTATATACTAACTTTTATCCTTCAGCTTTATAGAATTTGCTTATTAGTTCTAACAGTTTTGTGCTGGAGTCTTTAAGATTTTCTGTATATAATATCATGTCATCTGCAAATAGTGACAGTTTTACTTCTTCCTTTGCATTTTATATACCTTTTATTCTTTTTCTTGCCTAATTTCCCTGGCTAGGACTTCCAATACTATGCTGAGTAAAAGCAGTGAGTGTGGGCGTCCTTGTTTGTCTTGTTCCTGATCTTAGAGAAAGACCTTTCAGCTTTTCACCATTGAATATAATGTAAGCTGTATGCTTGCTATATGTGGCCTTTATTATGTTGAGATATGTTCCCTCTACACCACTCCGTTGATAGTTTTTATTATAAATGGATGTTGAATCTTGTTAAATCTTTTTTTTTAACCTATTAAGATAACCATAAAATTTTCATCCTTTATTTTGTTAATATGGTGCATCATATTGATTGATTGTGAATGTTGAACCATCCTTGCATCCCTGGAATAAATTTTGCTTGATCATGGTGTATGATCTTTTTAATGTATTGTTAAATTCAGTTTGCTAATATTTTGTTAAGTTCTTTCGCATCTATGTTTATCAGGGATATTGGTCTGTAATTTATTTTCCTGCAGTGTCTTTGGTTTTGGTATCAGGCTAAAGCTGGTCTCATAAAATGAGTTTGGAAGTATTCTCTTCCCTTCTATTTTTTAGAAGTGTTTGTAATGGACCGATATTAATTTTTCTTTAAGCATTCGGTAAAATTCACCATTGAAGCTGTCTGGTCCTGGGCTCTTCTTTTTTGGGATGTTTTTGATTACTAATGCAATCTGCTTACTAGTCATCTGCTTGCTCAGATTTTCTTCTCTTTATGATTCAGTCTTGACAGTTTGTGTATTTCGAGGAATTCATCCATTTCTTCTAGGCTATTCAATTTGCTGGCATATGATTGTTCATAGCAGTCTCATAATCCTTTTTATTTCTGTGGTATCAGCTGTAGCTCTATCATTTTCTAATGGGTATGGATTCTTGGCGAAAATCAGTTTTATGCTTGTTTTTATAAACTGATTCCACTGTTGACCTTTTCATGCCAGCATGAGTATACTTATTATACATTGATCCTGCCTAAAAGCATTCTCTTATTGATATAACTGTAAAAATGAGATTGTTCCATATATTGGTCCTTTGGAGCTGGCAGGTGGGTAGCAGGGGGTTTTGGCAGAGGTTTATCAACCTCTGTGGTGGATAACCACGGTTTACACATCTTTGAAATATTACTTATATGAAGATGTTAGTACTGGTTGGATATTTTCCTATGTGACAGCTCTAAATTTTATGAGTGCATGGAGATCTGACTTCAAAGTAAATAAAGTTAGTAGATCTATTTCCATTTCTTATTGAAAGTTGAAATCGTCTTTATTATTAGTGGCATAGTTATAAGCCCTTATGATCTATAATTAAGTTCTAATCTCTTTTTTGGTATTATTGACTTCTCCCTATGGACTCTTAATTCAATCAATAAAGATGTTATTTCTCTTCTGATTCTTCTAGAGGCATTTTGAAGACATTAAATATTCCTATTTGTTATTTTACCTGCATTTTTATTTTATCAAATGGAACGGAGATATAAAAAGCACACTGTCAGTTTTTCTTTGGTTTTATATGACAACAGAGAATCAGTTTCTTAACCTGTTTACATATTTACCACTTGCTGTGGGCACAGACTCTAAGATCCATCGTGACTTTATTGTTGGAAAATAGGAGGTACCAAAAATGTACGATGATAAGAAAAAGTTGCTGCATATCCCTGATAAAGCAGGGGCTTCTCCTGTATCGTTTGATCAGAACACACTTAGTACCATGTCCAAGTGAGCTCGTGACTGAATCCATCTTAGCCTCTGAGGAGAGCAGAGCCTGAGTGAGCCCTTAATTCAGTGTGCATATGGGGATGTGGGGATGAAGCTTTCAAATTTGTGATCTCGAAAGGATGGCAGTGCCATCAATAGGAATTAGGAAGACAGGAAAGAGTAGGTGTTGAGGAAATCACATGTGTCTTTCCTTAAGCATGCTGGGTTTAAGATACAGTGAGCATATCCCGAAGGTCATGTCCAGCAGAAAGTTGGATCTGAGAGAGAGATGGTGATAAAAAACTGGAAGTAAAAGATATGAGTCTTCTCCATAGTTAAAAGTGTGGAACGGATGTGATAAGTAGGCATGACAGTGGAGAAGGAGGTGTCCGAAGGGCTGAGGAAAGACCTCTTAAAAGGCTGAGCTTTAGGAATTATAAGTAGAAAAAAAATCCCAGCCTGGTGTTAAATCAGAGTTGTTTGAGAAGTAGAAGCACAAAGTCTCTGATTCCAAGGAAGGGCTAGCTTTCAAAAGAAAAAGCACGATGAGTTATACCAAATATTATCGAGAGGTGGGTTGGAATAAGAAAGGGGGAATAAGGATTATATTTAATTAATTACGAGGTTATTGTTGTCCCTAACAAGAGTATTTTTAGTGAAAAGGCAGGGAAAACAGTGTAAATTTGTTAAATGAAAGCATGATGTATGAATGAGAAAATGGGTAGGGAAAATGAGAGAGAGGGCGTACAAACTAGCTTGTTGAGACATTCAGTAATGGGAAGCAGTGGGAGCTCTAGTTCTTGACAGCAGCGGTATCAAGGGGCAACTGGTATCCTATCACCATGCAGTGATGCCCAGTGAGAATTTTTTTGGTAGCATTATGAGCGCATAGATTTTTGCTTGTTCAATGTGTATCAGTCGATTGATTTGTTATCCTTTTTTGTTACTTAAGTTGTCCCATCTTTGGCCGATGAGAATTCCTTCATGTTGGCCTTTGTGTCATTTAAATATGGTGCTTCCTTGCTGAAGAGCATAGTAACATCTCTCACCCTCACATTGCAAATTTTCTGCCCCAGATTTGGAATCAGCTGTTTCTATAAGGGACCCTCGTTTATTTCAGAGAAATTGGAATTTAGAACTCAGTATTGGCACGTGGTGGGTTCACTATTTTAGAGTCGCCTTTGCTTCTTCACCTTTTAAATGGATTAAATTCGGATGTAAGCACCTTATTTTGTAGTGATATTTTCAATTCAAGCCTGGTTTCTAACAACATAAATATTATTACTCATCTGATTATCTTACGTTGTGTGAAAATATTTTTAAAATAATAATATCAGTCTTTCTACTAACAATTACACCAGTTTAATATTGTTGAAGATTTCTAAGTGGCTCTATTTGTCTTTCAATTGCATTCCACTGAGAATAGAAAATCAAAATATTGTGTTTTGCAGACACTTGAAATAACTCTTCTCTCTGATGCCACCAGCTTGATATAAAGTAAGAATCATTCATTTCAACTTGCTTTTCATTTTTATATTTTTTATTTATTTTTTTGAATATATAAAATATTTGTTTCCAAAGTCAAAAATTTTATAAGCAGGTTATTCAGAGTCTAACTTCATTACTAGCCCCTCCACTGGATGCCCCTTATAATATTATATTTTAATTAAGATTGGCTATATTTGACCCCATACACAAAAATAACATATTATATATAATCTGCATATTGTTTTGAAGATTGCTACATGTATATATTTAAAGATCTTCTTTATTCCTTTTTACGATTATTTTATAAGCCATTGGGTGGAATCCCTTATCCATGGGTTTGTAGGTTCTTTCCAACCTTATGCTATAAACAACAACAACAACAAGGCCATAATAAATAAATCATTTTGTATTTTTCTCAGTTGTCTTTGCAACATATTACTAAAGATAGGTTCAAAGGTTCCTATTTTTAGGTAAAATTGCATATGCAATTTTGCTAGACATTGAAAAATTTACTGCCGATGATACTGCAGCATCGTGCTTTTCCCCCAATCTGTTTCTTCACAGCCTCTCCAACAGAATGTGTTGCCAAACTTTTGGATTTTGTTTCCTTGATTTTTAGGAGCTCTGTATGGACCAACTTTTCTCAGTATAAATTGTCGATATCTTTTCTCGATTTCTCACTTTCATTTAAACTGTTTATGCTAAATTTTGAGTAAAAAGCTTTAGTAAAATAAGTTTTACAGTAGAAATATATTCATCTTTTATTTTATTGGGAGGGTTTTGCTCTCCCTTAGCTATAATTATACTCGCTTCTGCTTGCTTCTGATACTTTTTAATCTTACATTTTGGGTCCATTTGGAATTTATCCTGATATACAAGTATGCAAGAAAGATTGACTTTTATATTTTTCCAGATGGCTTTTCTGTTTTCCCAACACCATTTATAAAAAAGTCACTATTTTTCTCAAGTGCTTTGAGATGCACCGTTAATTATACACTGAATTTCTTTATAAACTTAAGTCTTTTTAGAAAATTTTAATTATCTGCTAAGATTTGTCTATGAGTCAACATCACATAGCTTTATTTATAGCAGCTCCAAATTGTAGCATAAGTAATGTGAGAGATATTTCTCATACATCTCTCCAATACCGCCTTTTGATATTTTAGGGTTTTATAGGTTCCTTTTTTTTTTTCTTTCCATGCAAACTTTAGAATGAACTTAACTCCATAAGAAAGGTTGTTGATAATTTTGTTGAGATCGTGTTAAATGTAAATTGGCTTAGGGAATATTAATGTCTTTATTATGTTGAATCTTCCTATCCATTTGTTCAAATCTTTTATTGTGTCTTTCAGAAGTGTTTTCAAGTATCTTTATATATATTTTGCATATATTTTAAAGATTATGTCTAGGTATTTTATATATAATTTAAATAAATATATATAGTATGTATATAGTAATTGATATTAGCATGTTATTCTTATAGACTGCAACCTTACTAAATTCTCTTCTTGTTTAGAGTAGTTTTTTATTATTTTGGGGGTTACCTAATATCTAATCATCTCATCTGAAAATAGAGATTGTTTTACCTCTTTCTATCTTTAAGCATCTAAAATGTTTTTTTTAAATAAATTTATTTATTTATTTTAATTAGTTTCAAGGATACAGTACATTGGTTAGATACTTACATAGTTTATAAAACAATCCCCCTAATTTCTTCTTCTCTCCTCTGGTTTTCCACCTAGCCAATACAGTAATGCCGACTGCATTCCCTGTGCTGTGCTCCCCATCCCTGTGACCATCTATCAACTACTAATTTGTACTTCTTTAACCCTTCACCCCATTCTCTCAGCCCCCTAACACCCCCTCCCCTTTGTCCATCACCAAATTGTCCACTATATTTGTGAGTCTGTTTTTGATTATTTTGTTCTTTTTGTTCTTTAGATTTCACATATAAGTGAAATCATATGGTATTTATCTTTCTCTATCTGACTTATTTCATTCAGCATAATAACCTCTAGGTTCATCCATGTTTTTGCAAATGGTAGGGTTTCATTTCTTTTAATGGCTGAGTAGTATTCCATTGTATATATGAACTGTAATTTCTTTATCCAATGTCTGTTGATGGGCATTTAGGTTGCTTCCATATCTTGGCTATTGTAAATTGTGCTGCCATGAATATTAGGGTGCATAGATCTTTACAAATTATTATTTTGGTTTTCTTTGGATAAATACTCAGAAATGCAATTGCTGGGTCAAAAGGTATATCCATTTCTAATTTTTTGAGAAACTTCCATACTGTTTTCCAGCATCTAAATGTTTTTAAAAAATCTAATTGCATTGAGTAATACCTCTAATATCTTATAGGTAGCAAATACTAGCAAACAGTGGGCATCATTTCGTTGTTCTTATATATTCATATTACAAGAGTTTCTATGGACTTCTATATTATTGAGTGTCTTCACTAAGAATGAAGGTAACTGTCATTTTTGCATCATAATTCATACGCAAGTTGGTTGTAAAATTTTCCCTTTGTATAGTCTTCACGTTTTGTTATCATTGTTACACATGCCTCATGAAACTAGTTTGACGTATTTTTTCTTTCCTTTTCTATGCTCTGGAAAGTTTTAGTAGCGTTGGGATTATTTGAGCTTTCAAATATTGGCAGAAATCTCTTTTGAAACCATCTGGGTCTAGTGGCTCCCTCAGAGGAGAGCTCCCTAGAATTTTTAATTCTTCTGTAATAATTGGTCTCTTTAAACTTTTTTATGTCTTCTGGAGTCAGTTTTAATATTTTAAATCTGATGAAGTTACCATTTCATCTAGATTTTCGAGTTTATTGCATTGAGTTGGACAAAGTAGTTTCTGACTATTTTTTAAAAATTTTCTCTGATTCGATGGTTACTTTCACCTTATAATTTATTTTCTGTATTTATCCTTCTTTTAGAAAACTTAGGTCAGCTGGTGGTTTCACTGTTGTGTCAATTATTTTCCCTAAAGAGCTTAAATTTTTAAAAGTTGTTCTAATTGTTTTCTATTTTCTAACCTGTTATAGTTTTAGCTTTATTAAGCCCTTCCTTGTGCTTTCAGTCAGTTAACTTTGTAGTTCTTTCTCTAGCTTTTGGGGTTGATATTTGATTCATTTATTTTTATTTCATAAAATAGGTAATTAACTCAAAGAATTTTCTCAAAGTTCTGCTTTAGTTAGGTACCATAGATTTTGATAGATCTTGCTTTAATATACTTATTTCTAAAAAGTCATCAATTTCACATTTATTTTTCCTTTTCTTCAAGAGTTGCTTAATGAAGAGTTTAAGTTGAGAGGGCATTTAAGTCTCTATTTTATACAGTCTACAATTGGATTTTACTTTTTAGCCAATCTGAGAATATTTTTTAATAGACAAATTATATCAATTTATATTTATAGATATAGCCACTATGTCTGATTCAAGTTCTATTTCTTTTTTTCACTTATTAAGTGGGCTCATTTCTTTGCTATTTTATTTATTTTACTTTTAGGTATTTTTGCATTTTTGCTCTTTGTTCGTTTAATACATATTTAGTCAATTTTTCCTTTGGAAACTGTTCATTTCCTACTATGAGAAGTAGTAAAATTTGCTAGTACCTTAACATTCCTCAACTACCTTTTAATTTTAGCCATTAGGATTATTTCAGTGTTAAACTTTGTAGTGTTAAAAGTACTTAACGCTTCTGCTACTTGATTTGTTGAATCAAATAATGTCAATTTACTAACACCTCAGTTAATCTAATAATTTCTGTGACTCTTCCTTTCTCATTATGTTTATTACTTGTATTCTTAATATATTATTAGAGCTTATAAAACTTTTTGTCACTCCTACCTCCAATTTTTAGTGTTAATGCTGTTATTAGATATGTTTAATGTCCCCCCCTCAGACCACATGCTGATGGCTCTTTAATTTTTTTTTTTAATTTAAAAATGTTTCTAATTCTTTTTCTTCCTCTTTCATGTGGAAAGTTTGGCCATATACCAAACCATGGGCTCACATTTTTTTTTTTCAAGTATTTTTAAAGGATCGCTCCACTGTTTTCTAGCATGAAATGTTGCTGTCAAGAAATTGGATGGCAGGCTGATTTCCTTCCTTTTGTTAGTGATTTGGACTTATAGTTTACTTAGAGAATACTTACAGTGTGTGTGTGTGTGTTTTTTTTAATAAACTTAAATTTCAGTAATTTTATTAAGGTATTTTTCTGTGTTGACTATTTTAGGTCAGTTTTCCTAGGTACACGGTGTGTCTTTTAAATACATAGATTGAAATTTTCTTTGACTTCTTGACTCTCTTGCTTTGTGGTTTAAAATAATTGTTTTGCTAAATTGCTTTGGTTTAATTATTCAGATGCCCATTTATACATATAAAGGATACCCTTTAGCCATACTCTATACTTAGGACTTTCTCTTAAATCCTTTTATTATTTTTCTTTACTATTTGTCTTTATATTCTTTATCCTCCTCACTGTACTGTCCCCTAGAGTCTATTTGCTGTCATGTCCTAATTTAATCTGTTTCTGGATTTTTTTCTTTATTTTCAAATTTATTTTATTGCTTTATTTTTTTTTCCTATGCCTGTTTTATTTTTTTTTCCCCCTGTTGTTTGGCCATGTCATTTCTGCATTTTCTATTTCTGAAATGTGCAACTCTTTCAAACCTTTGATCATTTTCTTCGGTATTTGTAATTCATTCTGAAATATTAGGCTACAGTTTTCATCTGCTTTGTAGATGGCAGTTCCTCGAAGAGTTAATTGTTAAAGCAGATCCAAATGAATCATAGATCTTAACCACACCAAGTTTTTACTAACAACTAGCAAAGGATAGAAGGTAAAAATGGGCATAAGCTAACACAGCATCATCCGCCACTGGAAGAGCTCTGAGCCATCTGATGGAATTTCTAAAAGACCCTTTTTCTTCACTGAAATGTGTTTTGATTTTTGGAGTGATAGACAACTGCTAACTATATATGTGGTATAAGTTTACACAAAAGAAGACATCTAGGTTTCATCCTATTCAGTTTTTATATTTCGTTTGTTATGCAGGTAAAAAGGCTGTGAGATTGACTTCCATTCTTTAACAGCTGCATTCCATAAAATAAAAAATTCAGTTTTTTTTTCTTTTAATAGACAGACTTGATAAATCCGGTTTAAAACATTCTTAGATAAGAACTTCCCTTTCCCTTGTTATCTTCCTGATATTCGATGTCATCAGAATGTTTACAATAAAGTCTAGTTAATCAATATACAAAAAACAAATCGATTACTTTATACCACCAACAAACATTCAACATAATTAAATATATATATAATTGTATGTACTTTATAATTATATACACTTTCTATGGTAGTAACAAACTATAATGTATTTGGAATAAAATGAATAAAATTATACATGCTCTAGAGCAACAATTAGAAACCTCTGTTGAAAGACATTAAGAATATAAAACATTTGAAAGAATATAAAACATGGCTAGGAAAATCCATTATTCAAAATGTGTCAATTCTCCATAAATTGACATATAGATTCCATGTATTTTCAATCAAAATCCCGAATTCATTCTAAAATTTATATGGTAGAGGTCAAAGACCAAATATGGCCAAATGCTTCTGAAGACTGAAATTAAGATGGGGAGATTGCATAGAGAGAGACCTATAATAATAGTTTATAAGTTAATAAAGTTATTATAAATAAGACGGTATGGTATTGGCATAGAAATAAGCACAGTGACTTAAGAAATAGAAAAGAGAGTTTAGAAACTACATCCAGGATCATCTGGCCTATGTAGAGAGCACATTGAGGCTGTGAGGAAAGAAAGAAACATTACATTAGTGGTGCTGAGACAACTGGTTATCTACATAAGAAAAAAAAGAAAAAGAAATCTGATCTTCATAGCATGTGAAAAAATTAATTCCAAGTAAATTAAGGACTTAATTGAGAGACAAAGCTAAAACTTTAATAAGAAAATGTAGGAAAATACATATTTTGGAATTGAGAATTAAAAATCAATCTCTCTAAAATTAAACTTTTATAAAGAAAATGAAAAGAAGGTAAGTTGCTGGAGAAATCAGCGTTTTTTTAAATCGTGCTTTATAAAGTACATATATATTATGAAAATTCTTTTGTATGAGCCAAATATGATGCTGAAAATATAGTAAGGAAAGAGAGAACGACTTAAATAGCTCACGATGGCGTTCCCTTTACGTCCATCATCAGCTAAGCCAGGAACCTGCATCACTTTAAGTTTTCTGAAATGTGAAATGGAAATAGATGTGGAGGGCCCTCACGGATGCATTTAGAGATTGTATGTTCAGGAGAGTAAAATGGAAATGTTTTAGTAGGAGTCATGGGCCCAATCCTCGAAAAAGACGTTGGCTGAGTTTTGTATAGTAAGTAATTGCAACACAATAAGACTCAAAAGCATCTCAGTAAAGTGTGGGTGGCAGAGGGACAGCCTGCTTCAAGAGCTTCATTAGCGTCCTCTGAACTGGAGCTTTCCAGGTTGTTGGGGGGAACCCTTTTAGCTTGGCTCAGAGTCAATTTTAACCATCATCGAGGCCCAAGAGTAGAGGTCAGAGTGCAGCACAAAGTCCTTGGAAATACAGTGGGTGGGGTAAGAAGGGATAAAAATGTTTTTCTAAATGCCTAGAAATGGGTTCATATTTTGTTTATCACACGTTTCCAGAACAGTATGTCGTGGTGCCAACTGCTGATGAAATGGTAGGATTAGACTTCGATCTCTAGTTTAGTATCTTAAAGAAGTTTCCGGTAAATGAGAGCAATGGCATTGGCCCAGTTAAGTGTTATTCTGTTAGACTACCGATATAATTTCTGCATGTAATGTGGCCTCAAAACTTTGAAATATTTGGGAGCAAAAGAGAGAGAGGAACAAATGAATAACAAATAAACAACAAACAAAACCAAAACATTGTTCCTTATGGTAAGCATGAAGAAAAAGACACATTTATCCATAAAGAGCACATAGATAATCTCATTTCTTTCTTGAAAATGCCAGTATGCTTGATTCTTGTTGGAGAACAGGTTCACGTGGCCTTTGAAGTCACATGGATAATGTTGAGCATCACTGTTAATGAAACTCAGTGAATTTTCCCTAATTTTTTTTTAGTTTCTAATAAGCATTCGTGAGCTAGTACCTTTCCTTTTTCTAGATTACTTTGCTTGAAAAAAAGCCTGAGTCAATACTTCATCTGTTTGCTGACAGAGTGAGGCCAAGAATACTAGTCCACTTCTAGTACAGTTCCCTTTACTGTCAGATAATGTTACCTATTGCTGCACAATGCAAGGTTAGCGCACTTTTCAGATTTTAGCATAATCAAAAGAAGCATTTAGAAATACACTTTTATATTGGCACGTAAATGCAAGAGCTACCAATAACAACTGCCAGTAACTCAGCAGATACATGACAACTCCCCCCACCACTTGGAAAAAGTTTTCAGTTCCACTTGCCTGTCTTCAAATAAATATGTTTGCTCTATGTCTATATTTTTATTTGACTAAAACTTAGAATAAGAAGCATGAAATGAAGTTAGAAAGTGGAATTGTGTGAACTCAAGGCAAAGATTGTCCATGATAAATGAAAAAACAAACAGAATAGAAGAAACAAAAGAAGAATCATAACCCTTAAAGAAAATGTATTCAATATAAAGGATTGCTTCCAACATGAGCTAAGCCTGCCATCTCTGTTGACTCTGTTCTTAGGTGCACTTTGTGAACTGACTTCCAAGGATAGCCATCATTCTCTCAATGGTTGTAGTTCCAACTTCACCTTGAAAAGCCTGGAGACTAAAAGGAAGTCAGCGTTAGGTCACTCTTACTTTCGACTCAAGCTTCTTGGCTCATTTGGCACGATGCTTTACATTTCTCGGTCTTTCTTATTGTATTTCAAAACCAGAACACTTTTTTCTAGCCTTAAAACCGGCATTTAAATAACAACCTCATTTTATTTCTTAATTAAAAAACAAAAAATGAAAAAAAAACACACACACTTAAAAATGTCTTTGTCACTCTTCCCTTAAATTTTCCTAGGACTTCTCCTAAAACTGCAATGGCCTTTCTTGGTTCGAGGGTAAAGTCCACCTTTTGGACCAAGGCCTGAAGGCCCTGTTTCTGCTACTGCCTCTTCAGCCTGGACCACTTGTGCCAGGAATCACCCAGTTCCAGAGTTCCAGGATGTTGATGTTTTTTAGTTTCTCAAACTTATCAAACATTTTCTTACTTTCAAAACCTATACACATCTGTTTCCTTGGAACACTCTTCCCCATTCTTTCCGTGGCTAATTCCCAGTTCTTTAGGTTTCAGATTAAATGTCACTTCCTCAAAGTGGTCTTCGCTGACACCCACCTTCCCTATATCTAAGGCAGTCCCCCTGTTATACTTGTAAGACCCTGTACTCTTCCTCCTTGGCGTTATTGCAATTAATAGTTTTATTTCATTTTATTTTATTGGAGTGTGTGTGTGTGTGTGTGTGTGTGTGTGTGTGTGTGCGCGCGTGTTTTGGTGCAAGTGCATATGTGTATTTAATGTCTTTCTACCTCACTTAACTATATACTGCAGGAGGGCAATGTTTTGCTTATTGTTATATCTTCGACCCTTAACTCAGGGCCTGGAACACAGTAGATTCTGACTCAATAAATATTTACTGAAAGAAAATAGAATGAATGCATAAAATTGATCTTTGAATTCTTAGTGTTTAGCACAGAGTCTGGCATCTATAATGGGCTGAAAAGAATGGTGCACAACTTAAATTGAGTTAATGAAGAAATGAAATGTAAATCATGTTCTTTACGGGGAAACCGCGATTCATTCATCAAAAGTAGAAACCCTGCACTCACGTACGAGCACAGTAACCCCTTTGTTCATTCATTTGCCTTCATTCCAGTTAACAGAATCTCCTCATCCAAGTAGAGTAGAGAAAAACTACCTGATTGCTTTGTCTGTACAACACCAAAACATCCAAAAGAAAAGCGAGTCCCTGAGGCATTCTTCCTGATAGCTTATATACTTGATGTGGGTATCTTAAAAGAACAAATCTCTTTTCAGATGGATATTTGAGGAGACACAACCAGTAGAGGACTTTCCTCCAGGGACTTACTTTAGCTCTTAAACTGTATACATGGTACAAGCAACCTCAAGTGGATTATTATCTACAGAAGTGCAGAATTCCATCTCCCTTTGGCAAACCATTCAAACCCAGAAGTGGGTTTTACACGTTCTGACAGAAGTGTCTATGATAACCAATTCTAACCTCCTTTCTTGCCACTTTAGCACCCAAAAGTATATGAAAAGAGTGCATGTTGAGGCTTCTTCTATTTATTATAAAATATCTCTTGGCTTAAAAACTCTTTTGACTATCAGCGAGAAAAGTAAATAGCAAGAGTTCCCTGGACTCTTACTCCTGGATCATAGATAGCTGAATAAAGATAACTGGACATTAGATGACCATTTGATGCTAATATCCACACATCTTTTACATAGGTCGATCTAACATTTCCTGTGTAATTTTTATGACAATCACTTGTACCAGCACGAAGAGGGTCTGAATCCCTCTGAGTGAGTAATAAGTGTACCAATTATCCATCCTCTGTCACTGAGATCGGAGGCAGGCTTACAACGACTCTTGCAAAGCTGAAGTCCACCCTTGGAGACTGCAGTAAAGGGAGGGAGGAGTGAATGAGTCCTCTTGGCTTTGTGCTGGGGCATGATTAGGGGGCATAAGCAGAGCCTTCATTCTGGAAGGGGTTGTGTACAGAGTTACACATGTGTGGATGGCCTAGTAACCTATGGCGGCCACCTCCACGTCTTGGTAATGAGTGAGTTAGTGCTTCAGCTTCTTATACTGCTGAAGGAAATGTTCACTCCTTTCTTTGATCTCAACGAGCATGGACTTCCTATATGAAAGAATCTTTTTAGCTGTTTTCTCTTGTCATTGGAAGTCCATTTACTGGCCCTGACATTGATCAGCTTCTCTTGGTGAAGTCTCTTATGTTTCAAATGACAACAAAAACAACAACGACAAAGCTAAATATTGACTTAAGCCAAGAAAAGCAGAGAGCTGAAAACTTTCTTCCTATAGCCGTGCCTTCCGACTTCTTCAGCAAGGTCTGCTTCACTCAGGATGTGCTTTCTGAGAACTTTACTTTTCTCAAATGCTGCTAAATTGCTCCATGCGTTTATTCCTCGAAGCCTCAGTGGAGATAGCACTGACTTTCAGTCTCGTAGCAACTCTTCTCAAGGTGATGGACAAAAGTCATTTTCACTTGAAGTCCAGTCCTTCTCAATGAATCATACAACATGGTTTTTATCTCACTTTTGTCAGAATGATTCTAAGAAGACGATCTTCCGATCATGAGGTCAGGGCTAATGGTTGGATCCAGTCACTGGACCCAGCTCCAAGTCTATTGGCTCAGAGATTTCTCAGTGATGCGCGGTCCACTCCAGGAAGCGTGGATGCAGCCCTCCTGGTTTGGCAGCCTCCACTCCCAAACACGCGTGAGATCCACTGTCGGCATAAGGACAGAATAACTGCCATGGAAAGGAAGAGGGAATAGTCGTGTCACTTTGTCATTAGCTCTTTTGAAATCTGAACTGCACAGAATGAAGAGGCTTCTGCTCTGAGAGGCCTGAAAGTTCTTTGATTAGTCCCTAAATCTGCCCTCTGTAAAAAAAGGCGGGGGGGGACTTCCTATTTTTCTCTGTGAACCTTGGCTTCGTCTTCTGGGAAGTTCTTTCTCTCCATTATTCTCCTTGGCCACATCCGAAGTGTGTGGTGAGAAGCTTGTCCTTTCAGTGAGCTATACAGTGGTCACAGTCCTTCCTTGCTAGTGCACATCCTGGGCTTGTCCCAGTCCTTTCCAACCTGCCATCTGAGTGAAGAACAGTCCAAGGACCTATGCACAGCAGGGCTAGTCGTCGGAAGGATCCTGGATCTCTGAGTGGGAAGGTTACTTACCGTAGACGAGGCTTACGCTGGACATTGATCTGAGGAAGAAATGACCTTTCACTGTGTTTAGCAGCCGACATGTTAGGACTGATGCCTTGAGCAATCACAGGCTTTTGTTTTGCAGTTCAGGCTTGAGATTTCTTTGGCAGTACAATTGTCTCAAAAAAGTAGCATGCTTCTATCCCGTTTGTTCTTGTCAGTTCTATCTGCTTGTAATCACCTCCGGAGTCCTGTCCTAGACACCGCTCTCAAATACGATGTTTTGATTTGCTTCTTTGTTCTGTGGCCTCTCGCTCCTGATTTATTGGTGACTATCTCGAGGCTATTTGAAACAATAGGCTTGGACGGGGATGTCACACGCTATTGGTGTCACCCTTTACCACCTGAGGTGCGCTGAACAGTGAGTTACTTTACAAACTGAGAGGTCTCACTGGACTTTTCATGCTCAGAATCCCTTCTGATTTTATCTCTTGATATTTCATGGCCGGAAGCAGTTGGCATTTCCAAACCTACAAGACTCTTTATTTATCTTTGAGATTTCTCATTCTCCTCAGTTTCTGCTTTGAGAACCCTTCGGTTCTCACCTGAACTCACCTCTTTCTTGGAATACGGTGTTGCAGGCGGTCCTAGCGTGATTCAGAGCACAGACTCTCTTTAAATACGATGAAACATGCCACTATTGATTTGAAAAAGCATCTTAATTCGTAAGCTTGTTTCTAACCATATTGTACTTTTCTTCCAGGACAGCTCAATTAGATGGGTTATGTTGATTTCCCGAGAGTTTTGTTTCCATCTGTCAATGTCCTTTAACACAAAGAGAGGCTATGGGGGTGACTTTACATTTTGCAAGGTTATTTTTAATGATATACAAGGGCAGGTTTGATCTGCACATCTGGATCACAGCTCTTTATTTCTCCCTTGGAGGAACAGAGACCTAAGGGTTCCTGAAAAACAGGCTTTCCTTTCAGGAGGAATTTCTAATTACGCCATGAACAAATGCCCTTTCAGTCTTGTTTCTTCTCCCATCGCTGAAGCGCATACAGACTGTATTTGAAGAGGGCAGGGAAGAGCAAGGTTTCCCCTCAAGGGGATTTCGAGGTGCTGTGAATGCCAGAAATAATCAGTGCAGGAGTTTGTCACTGCAGGCTGTCACATCTCACAGTGGGCTGGTCTGCTTGCTAAACTACTCCTGATCTAGGACTGAAGCTGTGCTTCCTTTAAAATAAATCGTGTTCTTCCGTACCCCATGTGTTTCTCAGCCCCAGGAGCACCTCACGGATGTAGACTCATCTTTTCTTCTTGTAGTAATGTTACTGCTAGATTCTTAGTAATCAGCCTATTTTTGAGGCTGTTGATTCACCTGTTCCCTCTGAATACAAGTTAAATGCTCCAGTTCAATTGTCTTCGTGAGATTACTATAGACTATTTCACTGGGACTTTAAAAATGAATCCCTGATTCCAAGGTGTAAAGACCTAGGTAGAGAGTAAAGGATTCCTTTGTGTCGGGCAGGCGACAAGCGTCTGTCCAGCCTCCGAAGTCCACATAGATTTGTACTTGATCCCAGGGTGAAAAATCATCTGTTCATCAGCTCACACTGCAAACCTTTTCACCTGTGACAGTGCTATCAAGGTACCCACAGGTACCACATAATCAGTCACTCGTTTCTGTGATTTACTGAAAATATCATCGGTGAATGAGCTGCGGTGTTTTAGACACAGTGAGCTTTTCCCATTGAAAGGATAGTTGAGTTCATTCTTATGGAAACATCGGCATAACATTCTTCTAGCCTTTACAGCACTATTTAGAAAATTACAGCTTCAGCAGATTGAATATTCCTCCAGGAGGCCTCAAAGTTGAGACAGCAGCAACCCCAAAGCACTACCGTTTGCATGAAAGTAAGCCCCAGGGTCTTCCTGTCATAATGTCATAATGATTTAGACTCCGCCTCCTCTAAAGGAAACACACACACACACACACACACACACACACACACACACACGGGGAGAACAGAATCCAGAGTTGGTGGGATGTGCCATCCCATCCCTGAGGGCTCAGTGGGTGGCATCCAGTACCCGCTGAAGAGCAAGCATTGCACTGTCGACAGGTAATGATTGCTGGTGAGGAATAACAGTGTATCCAGCGAGAAGAGGCTGAGAAGAACACACTCTTACTGGAAGAGTGAAGAGCAAGCTTCTCGTGAGAAAACGTAGGAGACAATTGAAAAGGGACCAGAAGCACGGAGAACTGTTAAGACTCCACTTTCTCCGTTTCTGAACCGAACTTTCGCTCGCAGCGGGTGGACGCAGGCTCCCTCCCACACTGTGCTCTCGTCCCCGTCCCCTGCCGCTGTGCAGTCTGTTAAGTAAACAGAGACTTTACACCGAGAAAGGAACATTTCTCTATTTTGGCTATGAGTTGTTATTTTTAAAGCTTTCTCCTCCAAACATTTCCCCCTATCGTTGTTTATTTTTTCATGAGAAAGAAAATGTGCTACTTAAAAAAAAAAAAAAAATTCAACTCTGAGACAAGAAAAACTCACTTCTAGTATGTAATTCTGATTAAGGCCGACTCACCCTTCTGTGTGACGCCGTCTGTTCCCTCTCTTCAGCAAGGTAGCTTTGAACGTTTCCCTCTGCCTATGTAGAGCTTTCATGCTTTCCACAGTCGAAGAAAAATAGACCATGGCATTTGTCTCCTGGATGTTTCAGGTCCATACGCCAATCTCCCATGACAGCTATAGATCTATCTATTTATTAATGTATCTATAGCTAGTAGGTAAATATGGCACTGTGTCCCACACAACATTCTAAGCCCCTTATATAAAACCTCACTTACCTTTATCTGAGAATATTATGACAATTGCTTCAATATTGACGTGAGTTAAATCTGGGGATACTGACGATACTTATGAGACATTCTTTCGACACCTTTTTTGGGGGAACGTATCTTATGTTGCACCTCTCTTCTTTCTTGTCTGCCTTGCCTCTGTTATGAATCTCTTTATTAACAAGACCCATGACTTTCTTCTCTTTACCCTAATGTCTAGTACAAAGTCTGGTGTATTATGGGTCCTCAATAAATCTTTTTGAATGAACTAAAGTGAAGCAAGAATGGGAAACAAAGAAAACTTTATTGTTGAAATTCTTTCTTCTGGCATAGGCGGTGTTGGTTGACGAGTCCTAAGTCTCCCGTTTGGAAAATAGGAAAATAATACTAACCTTAGAGAACAGTTGTAAGGAGTAAATAAATTTATCAAAAGTACCTCGCATTTTTCAAGTCAGTGTGTGAAAGATGGTTTATCCCATCAAAGTGTTAAGAAAACGGACTGGCAGCCTGGGCAAAATACTAAGCTGAATCCTTGTTCACATCTTACATCAAAGGAAACCCCAAATGATATTTGCACAACTCTGTGAATATACAAAAGCTCATCGAACTGTGTACTTTAAATGAGCAAATTATATTATGCGCAATTATATCTCAATAAAGTCATTGTAAAAAGTAAATCCCTGAAGAGCAAAGCTTTAAATATAAAACCACAGAACTATACTGAAAGGAAACATAAGATTGTTTTTTATACATTATTGGAATGAGCAAGATATGTTGTTATTCTAAAGCCATAAATGAAAAGTTTGATAAATTTGATTATGTAATAATTAAATGTTTTGCAAAGAAAAATACCAGAAGCAAAAGCAAAAGAAAAACATAATGACCCATTAGAAAAATACTGAAAGCGTGCAGGATAAAAGGCTAATTACTTTAATATATAAAAAGCTCAATATAGACTAATACCCAACAGAAAAATATGGGCAAAGGACCAGAGTTAGTCTCTCAGAGAAAGAGCTTATAACAATATATTCTTCTATCAAAAGCCCGTAGGTACAAGTTCTTTGGTAACAATAATTGAACTGTTTGTCAAAATTAAAAATATGAGTCCTCTGATAGAGTGATTCTACTTCTAAGAATTTGTTCTGTAGCTATCTATACATGTGCCTAAACACATAAATGTAAGGATAATCACTGCATGAGATATTTGTAACACCAAAATACTTGAAATCAAACTAAATGTCAATCAACAAAAATGTGCTTAAAGAAATTACAACATTCAGTTTAGTGAAAAACTATGCAGTTGTTAAAAACAGTTGATGAAGAACTCCAAGCTATAATAATTAAAAATGAAACAAAACAGTGTCTAGATAATGCGTTTAGCGTTCATGTTTTAAATTTGTATATATTTCACAAATACATGTTTGCATATGCCCACGATATTTTAACTTCTTCCTCTCCACCTCGAACATGTCATGCCCCAAATTCAGCTCGTGTACAAAAACGAAGCGTAAGTTCCTCTCACGTGCAGCGTCTCACTTAATTTCTGCAACGACTCTATGCAAAAGATATTGATACAGTTCTTTCTTTTAAAAAAATATTACATGTTATGAATTACCTGTCAGGTTATAGATGTTAAATCCTTGACGCCAAGGTTCTGTTGTACAGGGAAGAAGCCTAAATGTCTCCTAATGATGTAGGCGCCCTGTATCACCGGACCCTTTGCGTCTTTGCTATGTTAACCTACCTCCTTCTGGCACACCGCTCCGCATTCTGCCATGCCGCTCTCCCTCTCCATATTTACAGCCCCCTTTCAATGATGCTTCCACACCTACGTTTTCTTAAAGTGTCAACTCAAACGCCACCTCCTGAGTGAACCTTACCTGCCATCCTCGGCAGCGGCAGTGGTTCCAACCCAACTAGAGCCTATGGTCTTTGGAGTTTCTCTTCTACTCCAAAGGCACTTGATATAAGCCTCTTAGACTTGGTTATATTAGTTCAAGGCCGTGAGCATACTGAGAGTAGGAGCCCAGTTTTCATTCCCTTAAATGCTACAATATCTAGAGTATAGTCACAGATCAGTAAAGATTCATTAGAAAAAAAAATCATTTACCTGATTCTTACTCATTTTGGATTATCCATAGGTCGAAGAACTCTATATTTAACGTGACGGATTTGGGGACTGAACACTATATCTCTTCTAAGAATTTGAACTGAAATGTTTTATTAATGGAAAATCAGTTTTTGTCTTGCCTTTTAGAATTCTAATGAATGTTCATACTCCGTACAGAGAATGGGGTATGGTTTTTTGTTATAGATTTGGAGCCAGTAGATTTTTATAAATGTGAACTTTAGCATGTCTTCTGGAAGCTTCTCTGTCCTTTACTAGTTTTTTTTTTTTTTCTTTTCTCTGTGTTTTTATAGGAACCAGGGGAAATGTGTGGAGGGCATGGTGGAGATCTTTGACATGTTACTAGCTACGTCATCTCGGTTCCGTATGATTAATCTCCAGGGAGAGGAGTTTGTGTGCCTCAAATCCATCATTTTACTTAATTCTGGTGAGTGGATAACATGGGAGAATTTAATGCTGGGTTATGTGCAGAAAAGTTTATTTTCATTTTCAGCAGGATACAAGCTACCTACGGCAAAGGCATAGTCATAAACTAAAAGAAACAACTGACAGACATTTAATATACCCGATTGTCATTGAAGACTGTGGAGGTGGAACCGCACTGGTCAAGTGTCATGAGTGAAAAACTAAAATTAGACATTGAGTCAAATGGCCTTTTTGTTGAAATATTCGCATCCTTTCAGATATTGTCGATGTTTTTCTTAAACTGGTAGTGTATATAGACATTACATCTATTGATAGTTAGCAAGTTGACGAGGTGTCTTGTTAAGAAATTGTGACCAATTCTGATCTCTAGATCATAAGAAAAGAGGTTTATTTGAGACAGATCATGTTTTTGGTCAAAACTGATTAGCTGAAAAGTATAATTGGCTCAGAGATACAAAATCCTGGTCCTAAAACTGAGGAAGACGGAACATGGTAAACTGGTTCAGCTGAAAGAACAGTCTTCGTTTGGCCTATGGTGTCTAATTCAACTGTCCCCTCCTATTTATTTACTCGAGAGAGCTCAGCTGAGAGTGGCATCTTTTTTTTTTTTTTTTTTTTTTTGAGGTTGGCTGTTGTATAGGGTCACTTCAGGTCACCCAGATGGAAACTATGGCTCAGCCTGAATTGGCGCCCTGACTCCTCCCTGCCCCCTCTAAGCACTAAATCGCGTCTGTGGGGCCTGAAGCTCAACAACTGAGTGTCAGCTGCTCAGGAGGCGCCCCGAACTTTTTATGCCCATCCTGGCCCTAATTCATGCCTCGGACCTCATTCTCACACAGAAATTGTAGCTGTTTCGAAGACCTATGCCTGATTTAGATGTAGCTTCTTACATTATTAGGTATGGTCTCAAATCCCCAGCAGGGGAACAGCAGTTTGTGTTGGTCACATGCGTAGGGAAGAGGCGCGCTTCCTCCTCTTTTCAGACGTTTCGTCTTGTTCCTGATGAATGCCAGTCCCTTCCCACCTCCCCTAACGATTTTCCACTTCTCTTCCCCACCATTGTAACCTATATCACTTAGTGGTCATCGTAGTAATCATTCTCACTTATCAACAGATAAATGGAAATCTGTACTATTACACTAGACAAGGACTGAATTACGGAATGAAGTTACACGAAAAATAATGTAATCTACACCGAGGAAGTGATTACGACTCCATTCAAGTTTCTGCTTCTACTCACACGCATTGTGCTTTTCATTTTGATCATTTGTCCTGTACATTGAAGGGTCTGGACCCCTCAATGGCTCTTTATGGGATGAGAGTTCTGGGAGCAGTGCCACTCGGCTGCACAGTGCCAGGTCCCGAACCTGCTCCTTCTTCAGTGGAGGGCTGGCACACGCTGATGGTTTTCATGTGGGCAATCTGTTAACTTCAGGGGAAGCGCTGTCAAGTGCTGGATCTTTTTCCCTCACTTTTACCGGGAAATAATACCCAAGGCAGCAAATGAAATTAGCCGGAGTTGTATAATCAACGCAAGTCGATGCTCGGATCTTGGTAACCAAACATCGTTTCTTTAGATTTCTACAGCCCGTTTTTGAATTATTGTTTTATGACTCTTTTTTAAAAATATATATGTATATTATTTTTTAAAAAAAGGCCATACTTTCGCCATCAAAATATTAGATTCACAGACCTAGGTTTTTGTTGTTGTTGTTGTTGTTTTTAATCCTAAAAACCTTTCAGCTCTCGCAAAAAGGTCTTTTAGTAAAGACTGGCAGCAGATTCTCAAAAACAGCATTCCCCACTGCAGGATGTGGACCTCCGTCTGACTCCTCCTCGCAGTAGCTTAACTTTCCTGCTCTGTCCTTGCTCTTCCTTCTCTGTCTCAGGATCTGCTGAGAGCCTCCTTGCACTTGAAGGGTTAGGGCGCTATTTTTGAAATACGAGGCACCATATGCTGACAGAATTCAGAGTCGTCTTTTTCGTGAGATAGCGGTGTGGCAGCTTGTCTTTCTGTCAAGGATGGTGCTGCAGCCCGAGAGCAGTAACAAAACAAAACAGAAGCTGTCGCTCAGCCTGTGAAAAGCGGAATGATTTTTTTCGCTCCCAGAGCGAGCTGTGTTTGGCTGAAGCAGATCTGCTGCTCGGCACAGCTCCCCGTGTCTCATATGGGTCCCGAAAAACAGACTCAAAGGGGACAGCAGAATGGTATGGTCCTAGTCTTTTTCAGGGAGGAAAAAAAAAAGCCATCAGACCTGCGAGGGTTACCGTTATCATCGCTCATGAGACAAATTACAAAGTGGCTCTAATTCCAGGAGTCTCTGACAGAAGCTAAACTGGAAATAGTTCAGGAAACCTGAGCTGGAAGATGCTTTTCTGATCCCTGAGAAACAAGATCTCAGTGAATGGAAGAACCTTGGGTGTTATGTAGAGGCCTGTCACCAAAGTCTGAGAAGGGTGTGTTTACACTGGCCTTAACTTTGGGGCAGAGGCACAAGGGGAGTGTAAAGGTCGTCGTGAAGACCTGCTAGGAATGTATTTCTGGAAGTCTTGAGAGGGTCTCCCAAATGCTGTTTGGGAGTGGGAGATATTCGTCATGATTTCCGCCTCATTTAGAATAGTTTATTACTTTCCTTGCAAAAGGCTAGAATCATCCATAAGACAAGCTCTCTGTTTGTTTTTCCACTCCCCACCAAAGGAGAGAGGCGTTCCTGGTTAATCCAAAAATGCCTTAGCAAAAGTCAATGCCAGCTTCAAGGCATTCTGAGAACTAGCTGGACAGAGCTCAACAGCAGGGCAAACGCGAACAGAGCAGATGAGCTCACTGCAAAAGGCTGTGAGGAGCAGCAGTGGGAGAGAAGAACAGAGCTACGGGAAGGAGGTGCTGTGCCTGTTCACAGCATTCCTGCTGCCCAGCGCGACTTTGATTCTTCTTTACAAACCCAATAAAATTCTCTCTTCCAGGCTCCTCTCTGATCTCATCTCATTCAGGAAATCTTGCTACCACCCAAGTCCATAATGAGCTTTCCTTCTCTAGGCTATTTTAATTCTTAAAGCCAGTACCGTATAATCCAGCATTTGGTCAGTTGGTTGCCTGATCTCATGCATTCGTTCAATAATTTCATTCATTTGTCCAATAATCCGTCACGATTGAATTCCTACTACAAACTTTATGCCAAATGTACAAAAATGAATGATGCAGGTTTTTTTTTTTTTTTGGTTTTGTTTTTATTAAAGTTTTGAGTTTAACCTGGATTGAATCTTTATGCGTGCATGTCCCAATTTCCCTATAAACCGTTAATACTTCCTTTTTTGTCTTCCTCACAGCCTTTTGTCTGTGAACTGTCAATAACTTTTACACCATTCGGTCATTTAATAGATGCTTATTTGTTGCGTATGACCAGGAGGACCTGGAAAGTCCTCATGTTCCCAAAACACATTGTCCTTTTCAGTGTATTGTGGATCTAGATAATATCAAACTATGAAATAGAAAAAAAAAAAACTATGCCTGTTTCCTTGGGTTACCATGAGCTAAAAGGGAAATCATGTTTAAAGTGTCTAATGCCATTCTCGGAGCATAGGCCCTCCATCAGTGACAGCTGTCATCGTCATCACTCATGTCTGGCTTACGCAGAGTCGGTTCATGCCTTTTTTTTTTTCAATATAATTAAGTACTTTTAGTTTAGAGGCCTCCCTCTAGGCTTACAAATATGTGGGGACTCCAGGGCAATAAAAAAAAAAGTAGAGATCGTGACTGTTCCCCCTGAGACTTTGTCATTGTGCATTGATTTATATTGAGAGAAATTTAGAGCAAGATTTATCTCATGAATAATAATTGCCTGTCGTTTGAACCTTAATATTGGCCGACCTCAGTGAAAACTGCTGTGAGCCTTTGACAATCCCGTGTGCTCATCCACCACTTCGCTGCTTCTTCTCATCACCGTCCCCCCATACGTGACCCTCAAAACTGCCTCAGAATCCACTGCCATTTAGAACACTCCCCTTTGGGCGAGTGTTTTCCAAGACTCAGAAAAATTCACAAGTCAAAGCTTAATATGAATAAATCTACAATCTCTCATAAATCTGCAGTTTGGCCTACAAATTTAATTTTAATACCTATTTCTGCTCCTTTTCTGAACCCCTTCCTGACCACAATTCTTCATGTTCCCGAGTAATTCCAAGGAGCCTTACACACTTGGCTCCCTGGAGAGCCTGCCAGCCCCCTGACTCAGCATCTCTGTTTTCTGTTTAACAATGGATCCTCTTTCCTCTCTTGACTCACAAAGTAAGTACCTCCAATCACCCCTCCTTCACCCTGCATTCCCTTGAGCAGATCCACTCCTTGCTCCTGAAACATCTCATGTTGTAGAAATGCCATACCCTTGATTTCCTGTTCATCCCAAGCTGATTTGCAGACAGCGCTCTTTCAATGAATGGAATAATAACGAGCTCAAAAAAAAAAAAAAAAAAAACCTCAGAAGTTAAAATATTGGAGGAAAACAGGATCCCAGAAAGAACTATGGCGACAGTTCTAACATGTGTACCTGGTGTTTACTCAGAGGGAAAAGGACACGGAATGGCGAACAGAAGCATACACATTAAACATAAACATAAAAACAGCAGCTGTTGTCTGTCCTCTCGTTCTGCGATGTTTATATGGCGTATCTTGCTGACTTGCTGACTTGACGAAACGTGTAATGCTGAGGCTGATGACATCCACTTAATATGTATTCCTCAGAGGCCGCACTCTGGTCAGAGAAGCATTTATTTCATGATTAATTATAACAACCTCTCATCACAAAGACTATTTCCTCTTTCCAGAGCTGAATGAATTCTTTGCGCTTTCTTTCTGTTAGTTATTGGACGATTTCTTATAGCATTTGTATTTTAAAGTTTAGAAATAAGACGATGCTTCAAAGTCCCTATATTTAGATAAAAGAACATTGTAAAAATCCACATATTTAGATAAAAGAACATTATTAAAACATATTGACCTTGAACGTTGAGGATTATTACTTTTCAGCAGGCAGAGGTTTCTGATAGGCACAGGCCTTGGAAATCACAAATAGGCACTTTGTCAGGTGTGCCCACTGCTGTCGCAGTGAAGATTTAATTATATTAGCTCTTGAGCTCTTTATGATGCCAAGCTTCCTCTCTAGGGAGCCTCCTTATTATAATTATTTTGAGATAAATGGCATTTCATGGTTATTAAGTGGTTCATCATCTTCTACGCTGTGGTTGGCTGGATTCTGTAGGCAGTCACTTATCTCTAGGAGCTTTTCCCTGCTATCGGCTTCTGGTGTGACCAGAAACAAGCCTCATGGGATCTGTTAATTTCCTGAAAATTTGATGTGGCATGGACTTTGTCATCAGAGAGGCCTGGCATTCAAAAGAGGCACCTCTGCCATTGAGTTAGTGGGAGACAGCCTCTGATAAGCTACTTCTCAGAGCCTCGTGTAAAATGGAAATAATGATAGCAAACTCATAGAATTGTTACGACTGTTGAAAGAATGACCATATAGTATCTGGCACATGATAGATGCACACAACGGTTAGTTTCCTTTCTCCCCGTTCTCCAAATACAAACCCCTGGCTTTCATCTCCATAAAAGAATTCCTATGATCTTCTTAGCAAATAATAAATTTCTGCCTGGAAATTCTGAGATGAGACTTCACGCCTCCCATTTGGGGTTAAAAACAAACAAACAAACAAATGCATTTTCATAACAAGGATGTCCTTCTTGTGAATGTACTAGTCTCGGGCCCCAGATGGGGGTTAGGGGCATTCTGCGTTGTGTTACAGAAGTCTTTTGGAGCTTCTCAGGAACCGGGGAAATCGACCCAGTGCCTGTAGGCTGAGAAAGACCTGAGCAGTCCTAATGTGAATTCTTCAGAGGGTCAAAGGCAGCAGCTGCTGGGAAAGTAGAAATTCTTGCAACATTCTGGATCTTAGGAGCAGTTTTCCATTCCTGCTGAGAACCGCAGGGCGAGAAGTGTTTGTTTATCATTTTGTCCTCTCAAGAGCACCTACGAAGGGGAACTCATCTCCGAGGTCCTTGATTCAACAACCATGTTGGCCTGCCTTCTCTAGGGTCTAGAAATTATGTAAATAGGTATTAAGTTTGAATGATATTCAGATCCATTAAAAAAAAGGAAAAATATGCCACAGGCTCCCCTAGGCTGACTTAAAATGTTCTTTGTATAATAATACATTTACATGTATTATGATGCTGCTTGAATAAAAGGACAATCAAGTATAAACTCCATGTTTATAGCTCTTATAGAAACATAAAACCAAAACAAATTCACCAATTAAATACAAAGTCAAAAGCAACCTGATGACAGTGTTTTGGCAGAAACTGAGCTGCTGTTTGCACCATGCCCGGGGCGCACCGTTAGTGGCTGGTTTACCAGGCGCTCTCGAGATAACTTGGTTCCCCCACCACTTGCCAGGCTCCAGAACAATCGCAAAACCTTTATTTGCACAGCACGCTGTGATGTCACTGGCTTTGGCAAGAGCACATCATTTATGTATTTTGTTTACTCCTGTGCTGTATTTACTCATCTGAAATAGTTACACTAGAACTATTAAATTTGAAGGCAAGCTCAACAACAACAACAAAAATACAATCCAATTGAAAAATGGGCAGAGGACCTGAACAGACACATTTCTCCCAAGAAGACATACAAATGGCCTACGAGCATATAAAAAGGTGCTCAATTTCACTAGCTAGTAGGGAAATGCAAATCAAAAGCACAATGAGATACCACCTCACACCTGTTGGAATGGCTGTTATCAACAAGACAAATTGTGAGAAGTGTTGGAGAAGCTGTGGAGAAAAAGGAACCCTCATACACTGCTGGTAGGACTGCAAATTGGTACAGCCACTATGGAAAACAGTATGGAGGTTTCTCAAAAAAACTAAGAATAGAATTACCATATGACCCAGCAATCCTTCTTCTGGGCATTTACCCCCAAAACTTGAAAACATTTATTCACAAGGATATGTAAACCCTGACATTCACAGCAGCATTATTCACGGTGGCCAAGACATGGAAATTACAGGAGTGTCCTTCAATAGGTAATTGAATAAAACAGATGTGGTACATATATACAATGGAATATTCCTCAGCTATAAGAAGAGATAAAGTACTGCCATTTGCGACGTGGGTGGATCTTGAGATTGTCATACTAAGTGAAATAAGTCAGACAGAAAAAGTTGAGAACCATATGATTTCACTTATATGTGGACTATAAAACTGAGAGCAACAAACGAGCATGACAAATGAACAGAGACTCATGGACACAGACAGCAGACCAGTGGTTACCAGAGGGCAGGTGGAGAGAGAGCAGACAGGGAAGAAAGGAGCCACATATATGGGGACAGAAGGAAACTTAACTTTGGGTGGTGAACACACAATGCAGTATACATATGACGTATTATTGAATTATACACTTGAAACCTGTGTGATTTTATTAACCAATAGCCGCCCAATAATTTTAATAAAGAATATCATAAACAGGAAAAAAATTTGAAGGCAATCATAAGCATGGGTGGGACATGTTCATTAGGAAACTATCAAAGGTTTTACGAATATCTAGATGAGTGTGTCTCAGCACTCCACACATTTCAGTCATCTGGGGGTCTTAGAAAAAATCCCCACGTGGAGACCCGCCTCCAGAGATTCTGATGTAATATGCCAAAGCAGGGCCCGAACATTGGTATCTGTTTAAAGCTTCCACTGAGGCTCAACTCTCACCAGGATTGCAAACCACTGATTTAACTGATGCGGAACACCCTGATATTAATGCCTTAATGATATTTTTAGAATATCATTAGGATGAAAACACAAAGATGTTAAATTCTAAAAGACAATTTAAGGGCCTTTGCAAATCCGTCTTCAAATCTTAGGAGTATGCAGAATCTAGTTTGAAAACTATTGGAGAAGATGATGAAATTTCAACTAAATCAAATAGTTCTCTAGTATATCATAAAACTAAGCATTCTGTAAACTGCAAGGGAACATTTGCTCATGCTTAGAACTGTGCCTGGTGCTGGAGGCAAACACATCAGTAAGTAAGATTTGCTTCTGTCACATTCTGAGTTGGGCAGGGGCCACAGTCCGTGAACTAATTGCTTCAATATCATGAGATAAAGTCTGTGATAAAGGCAAGCACCAAGCGCTGCAGAGACGCTACAACAGGGTCCTTATATGAGGACGGCTTCAGCTGAGTCTCGAGGATGAGTAGGACTTAGCTGGAGTGAGAAGACAGGCAAGGCGGAAGGTTCTGGCTTCACCGTTAAGCTAATAGCGAGAGTCTCGTTGAGTCGCTGGACCTCTCTTAACTGGTTTCCTCACGTAGAAATGATTATGTAAACTGGATAGGTTTGTTATGACATAATGAGATAGCTTAAAAAAAGCTAATATCGTTATTTTATTACTATTATGACCTTTTTTTTTTTTTTTAAGGGAAAATACTTATATCCAACAAGGTTTTCATGTCAGGGTCTCCCTGTTCTAACCAAAACACTAGAACTACACTCAGGCCCTATACTTGAAGGGCCTTAGATGCACCCTCTGCCCTCATGACTGGTATACGGAACTATAGTCTGAAAGTGTGCTGACTTTTGAACCAAAGAAAACGATGGGAAAATGACAAATTCTTGCCAATTTCTTGAGCCCAGAAGTGAAATAAAGTATCGTTTTGCAATGGGTTTTTCCTTCCTCACTCATACTTATTGAACGAGTAAAAGCCATAATAGAATATGGATGCTTTCTGGAAACATTTAAGGGGAACATAGAGTGTCCTGTAACATTCTGAGTTCAAGCCAAACATCCCTGCACTCAGATCAAAGATTCACTCGTGGCCCCCTGACCACGTTCAATGGCTTCTTTTGGATTGAAGGAAAGATGGAAAACGAGCTCCCTGCTCGGACTGTCCCTCCCATGGTGTCGTTGACCATTGCATCAGCTCCAGCCTCCTTTGACTTTTTCCCAGAGGGCATAGGGTGACTTTCGTATCTTGAGATAAACCGAAGTCACCTCAGCTCTATTTTCTCAGGGCGTTTACTTTATATCTACCTGTTAGGTTTTATTTTTCTTCTGGCATATACAAAAGGCAGCAATACCCCACAAAACCAAGCCATATCCATGGCTTTAGAAGGGAGCTACTATGAGCTTAACCACCGTTTTTTGAGGATTTACTACTTTCCAGACATTGTGTTAAGTGCCGAAAGAGCAAAGTTGCCTCGAGTGGCCTTAATATGAAACGGGAGATGGTCGCACCTACATTGGGGTTTGCATTGCGTGGAGCGTATGGACTGCCCCCCGGGGCCTAGGGACTGCTCCGGTAGGTGTTTGGACCCAGTGGTTGGACCAATAGAGGTGATAGTTGTAGTGATTATGAAGGCAGTGCTTACCTGAGGGACTTCACGGTCTAAAGATAAAGACAGATGTAAAACGAGAACTATTCTTTTTAAAAAGAAAGTTGTGATTGCAAAATATAATAGGTTCAATTTACATCCATGAAGAATAAAATATGTATTTTTTTTAGGCAAGGCAACCCTTGGTTGATCTCACAGATTGCAAGGACCTTGTCAGCTTACGATCCTTTATTTTTATGTATTTATTTTTATTTTTTATGCCTACAGCACCTGGTGGTTTGCCATCCAAGTACTAACCAGGCCCGACCCTGCTTAGCTTCTGAGATCAGAAGGGATCGGGCTTGTTCAGGGTGGAATGGCCGTAGACTAAAATATGTATTATTAAGGAAATAACAACAACCCAAAGTTAACCAGCTATGTGGACGTTTCGATGTACCGTGTTGCACTACAGTACAAGGGATGCTAATTCCAAATTTAAACCTCCTTTCTGCTACTTCTGAGTTGTGTGCCTTTGAACATGTTGCTTAAGCCTTTTCTCCTCTATTTCTTGGTCCATAAAATAGAGAACATAATAGTGCCTACCTGTGAGTATGAGTTAACTCTTAAAATAATCAATGCCTACTTAAGACTGATACTCAATTGGTGTTAGGTACTAATTTTTTCTTTCCATACTATGTGTATATATATTCATATTTATATTTATGCCTTTTAATTAAGATCATACATATGTACTTTCTTTAAAAATAAGATTTTAAGTGGCTGCATAATTAGTCATGAGGACATAACATCATGTATATATCTTTTGCCCACTTTTGATGTTTACTTTGGATATGTTTTTAGAAGTGGATTCACTGGGTGAAAGGGTATAAATATCTTTAAGGCTCTTGATACATATTGCCTGCTCCAGAAAGCTTTCTTTATCAAATGACGCTTTCATGTAAATGTAACCTGATCATGTAACCTTATTATGCAAAGTGGAAGGCAGAGGTGGGAACATCCTGCTGGCAAGTCAGAGAGAGAAGACAGCTTCTTCCCACCCAGCTCTTGCCCTGAGCTGTGAAAGCTCCACACCCAGAAATTTCTACACAGGCCATATTATAAACATCATATTATAAACATCCCAAGCTCACCTCTTTTGAAGCAAGTTCTCATCTGAGAATTTTATTTTATTTTATTATATGATTAGGTGCTCGTTAAATTAATTTTAGATTTTATGACTGGTACGGACGGCATGCTGGTGAGCTGCTCTGATTCCAAGCCGTGAGGTGCACAAAGGGTCGGCATTTTATGTCTCATCTTCCGCCTTTGGTCTCGTTGCCACTAGTTTTTTAAAGGTGATATTTACAAAAAAAAAAAAAAAAAAAAAAAGCAAGATGAGAGGTTGAATGGCTGGGAGTGTCCCTACGTTTAAAAGCTCATCTAGGGAAAGACAATGTGGCTCCTCCAATGATTTCCTTTGCTCTGAGTTGTATGATTGACATCACTTTTCCTAGTTCATAATGAGCTAGGAGGAAGCAGCTTACCATGTGACTCAAGTACCACGTGACCCTAGCTAGCACCACGTGACCCTAGCAGCAGCTGGAATAGTAGTCAGCACCCAGCATGGCTGAACACGACTGTCAGGAGGGAACCAGCAGGAGCGATTTGCTTATTTCTTAAAATTTGCACTGACAATGGTAATGAATTAAATCCCTTTTTTCTTGGTATAACAAATAGTACTCTTTGAATGAGATCACATGTTTACATTTGGTGAAAGCCAAACACTCAGTGCCTTCCAGTAAAATCTTACTGTTGTGCTTTCTCTGCATTCCAGTTTACAAGTGCTCTGGGGATAACGTACTGCTAGTCTTCGTAGAGCCTGTCAGTCTCCTTTTATACTTAGACGTGTAGCCCAGGTTGTTGATGACATGTCAGAGGCCTTTCTAGCTAAGATAATTAGTCTCAAAAGGTTTAGTAACAAATTTGTTAGCTCTTTTTTCCTGCCAAAATGACAAGCTTTGAAAAGTTTCAGAAATGTGAACGGCCTTCAGAGCTGCTAGAAATATTATGAAAATAATAATAATTACTATCCCTACAGAAAACTCCTTGTTCTTCGGAATGTCTGTTCTCCAACAGCCTTTGCCTCTCCTCAGTCCAGGCATTGACAAAGCTCATGAAATAATGGGAGTGAGAGGGACTTTGATTTTGTATTTTTTAATAGCATTTTCCTTCATCAGATTAGGAGAGTCATACATGCCCAAAGTAGAGAACTTGGAAAATACTGGAAAACCATCAAAAAAAAAAAATGTCCCAAGGAATCATAGTTTCACCACACGAAAGTAATCACTGTTAATATTTTGGTGAAAGTTCTTAGTTAAAGAATCTTCTAGAAGATGCCCGTGCACGCCAGCGCTTTGCTCCACTCCATCTTGTGCCCTGTTTTGAAAAGCCGATTGCTGCTAATTCATTCCAGGAAAATTATTTGTTTTCTCAAATATCTTAGGAGGCGAGTCCATTGGCAGTCATTTCTAGTTTCTCAAAAACCTTGAAATTAGGAAATTCTTTGTGTAGCGTTGGAACCCTGGGCCAGGAGTGAGGTGTATTTGGGTTCTAGTTCTAGCTCTGCCACTTATTTACAGATGACAAGGTGACCTCAGGCAAGTCCAGCCAGCTGCCCTGCCTGAAACCCCTCCCAGCTTGACTGTCCCCTAGCCCGGGGTTCCTAAACTCTCTGAGCCTCTGTTTCCCAATGATTGAAATATTTAGAGTGGATCAACAGGGGTGTTTTGTGTTTTTTTTTTAACATTAAAAAATTTTAATTTAACTTAATTACTAACAGACTGTTTTCTAAGAGTACATAGGTTCCCATGTGTCTCTCCCTACCGCAAACGCGGCCTCCCCCACCATCGAAATCCTGCCCCAGAATGGTGCATTTGTTACAACTGATGAACATATACAAACTATTATCATCCTAAGTCCATAGCTTACATTACAGGTCACTCTGGCATTGTACTTTCTATGGGTTTTGACAAATGTATAATGACATGTATCCCTATGATAGTAACATATGGAGTTGTTTCACTGCCTTAAAAGTCCTCTGCGCTCAGCTCATGCATCCCTCCTTCACCTCTGACCCCTGAAAACCACCAATCTTTTCAATGTCTCCATAGTTTTGCCTTTTCCAGAATGTCATATAGTTGGAATCTTACGGCATATAGTTTTTCCAGACTAGCTTCTTTCACTTAGTAGTATGCATTTCAGATTTCTCCATGTCTTTTGATGACTTGATGGCTCATTTCTTTTTAATGCTGAAGGATATTCCCTTGTCCGTATATAGCACTGTTTATACATTCACCTGCTATAGGACATCTTGGTTGCTTCCAAGTTTTAGCAATTATGAATAATGGTGGTATAAACATTCATGTGAGGTTTTTGTATGGATGTAAATTTTCAACTCATTTGGTTAAATACCAACGAGATGATTGCTGGATCATATGGTAAGAGTATAGTTAGTTTTGTAAGAATCTGCCAAATTATCTTCTAAAGTGGCTGGACCATTTTTCACTCCTGCAAGCAGTAAATGAGAGTTCCTGTTTCTCTATGTCCTCAACAGCATTTGATGTTGTCAATGTTCCAGACTTTGCCATTCTAATAGGTATGTAATGGTATCTCATGGTGGTTCATTTTGCAATTTCTTAATGACATATGATGTGGAACGTCTGCTCTTGTGCTTATTTGCCATTTATATATTTATTCTTTGGGGAGGCATCTATTCAGGTCTTTTGCCCATTTTTTAATTGGGCTGTTCATTTTCTTATTGTTGACTTTAAAAAAGTTCTTTGTATAGTTTGCATAAGAGTTCTTTATCAGATATGTCTTTTTGCAAATATTTTTGTCCCAGACCATGGCTTATCCTCTCATTATCTTCAAATAACTTGTTTTCAAACCTTCTTTTGCTGAAGACTTGTGTTCCAGAAGGAGCTTCTGGGTCACCGGATTAAAGACATGGACTAGAGGGGGAGAGGCCAAGTGAGCAGGGCTCAGGCTTCTCCTTGCCCCCATTTCTCCTACTTTAATCAGAGAAGTTTGATATAAACTTTACACAGTTTATAGGTGAGAGTTTCACATGAGGTTCCCTTCCTTTTTTAAAGGGTTTGGATTCTCAAAATGGATTGAAAACCACTGAACTAGATGAACTTGAGGCCTCTTTTAATTCTATAATTCTGGAATTCCATATTTCCTCTTTGTGATATAATAAAACCTTTCTCTCCTTAAACAAAAATGAGACAAAACTGTCACAGTCATGTGACATTTTTTCAATACAGTTTTTATCCACCGTAGTGTTTAGTTGAAATGATAGAACTAGTATATCTAAAGAAGATTTGTGCAATCTATCTCCCTGAGATGGTAATTTTTGATGCTAATTACCTTTTTCAAAATAACCGGAGAGAATTATCCACCATTTCAATTTTATATTTAGGAAAAAGAGGGAAAGTATATCTGAGACTTTGTGGCTCTGGAGGTAAACACAAATCAGGATCAAGAAGGCGTGACCTTCATTATTAACAAGCAGTGCTGAAAATCACAGAAGATTTAAGCAGGGCTGTTCCATTCAGGGTGACATGAACATGTGTGTTTAGGCCAACTACATATTCTTAGATAGTGTGTCATTTTTTTCTAGATTTGACGTTAAACCAGATGAATGTTTAAAAATGATTTGTAAACATTTATATTTGTACTCACACTGTTTATTGATTTGGCAGGGGATGAAGGAATGACTTTCTTGTTATTTTATTCATATATTGCCTATTCCACAGAGGATTCGAAATGGCTTACTAAATTCTATGTGCTGCAAAAGGAGTAAACCGGTAATTGACAAAATCTATAAAAAAGAAAACAATGTGAGTAAAATAATAAACCCAAGAGTCAGATTAGCACACAGAAGTACATCCGTATGGTTTCTAGGAGTGGGCTACAGACTTGGCTCTAAATTTTCTTTGCTTGGCCAAAGTAAAGAGAAAAACACATTTTGTTATTATGTTCATAGGCTTTTAATAAAAATAAAATAAAATAAGGCAGTTGTTCAACATAAAAACTTTTCTTCAGGGAAATCTCCATAAAGGCAATTTCTCACAACCAGGACTTGATAAAGACTGAGTAACTGACAATTTAAAGTTTTTATCCACTGGTGAGAAATCAGAATGCAAATATTTTGGGTTGCCAGTTAGGGGAGGATCCATAGGTTTTGATGATCAGCTGGGCAGTGATTCAGGATGAAGGCCACCTATGAAAATTGTTAACTCTGTGTGGTATCTGATAGGATGAGCTCAAGCCTTTACTATTACACCAACAAATGTGAAGGTCAAGACCTGGGCTGAGGCACTGTAGGCAGCAGGATAGATGTATAACGTGAAGTTGGGAGTATTAAAATGCTATTTCATCTCTCGATGTTCTAGATCAGAAGTCTAATCTCCGATCTGCTTATTCTGGATCATTTTCCTCCCTAAGCATCTGGTCCAGATGTTCAGGTGTATTCTGCTCACTGCTGGCATGTAATAAATTATCCAAAAATTTAAGAGCTAAAAAGAAAAAAAAAGGTTTGGATTTGATTGGTCATGAACTGGGATGGGGAACAGAGGGAATGGCTTGTCTCTTCTCCACAATGTCTGAGGCCTCAGACAGGGAGACTCATCAATTAGGGGTAATTTGATAGTCGTGGGCTGGATTCATCTTGAGGTGTCTTTATGCACATGCTGGCAATTGATGCTGACTGTTGGCAGGGGCATCAGCTGGATCTGTCGACTGGGATGCTTATCTGTGGTTTTTCCACACAGCCTGGGCTTTGACATACCCTGGTACACTCTACCTCTCAGAAGGTGGCCAGGGCTCCAGAAGCAAGTGCCCCAGCTGACAAGGCAGAAGCTACATGGTCTCATATGACAGCCCCTTAGAAGACATGCAGCCTCATTTCTAGTGCTTTTTTTTTTTTTAAATGAGCAAATCACGGGTCCACTCAGACTCAAGGGAGGAGCGTAGGGTGCACACTGCATGGAGGAATGCCAAGATCATGTTATAAAGAAGCATGTTGGATGGGAGAGCTTACCGTGGTGATCTCAGAAAAATAGCATATGTCCCAAAGTATAAGAACTGCTTCTTGCTCTGTGTTGTTGCTCCATTGTCCTTAAAATGACAGGGGAGAAAAGGTGAGGTTCAGGGAATTAAATTCATCCAGGCTGTTTTTGGTCTGCCTTTTCTGGGAAAACAAATCCAGACCTCCTGAGACCAGCTCACCGGGACTAGGAGTCCCACATGAGTAATAGATGGGTTGTATACTTGCCATCAAATGTCTCTTTAGAATATCTTCTTCTTGACCTCAGAACCCAACTGATTGACAGTTTAAGGGATAGGAAAATCAAAACCCTGGCTATTTCTTAATATGTTACAGATGTGCCTAACAAAAATAAGACTCCTAAGCAAAATATGGATTCATAATGGCTTTATCTTAAAAGGTATAATAAGTCTAAGATACTACCTATTTAAATTAAAAAACACAATTTCATATGTAAAAGTGAGAGACATGGCTGCCATTTAAATTATTCTTTTTAAAAAGCACACATTTAAAATTTCTTCTCAAGTCAGTTGAATCAGTTCATCCGTTTCACGATCTGAAATCATCATTAAGAGATTTGTCGTTTGAGTCAGCTTGAATGTATTGACATAATGACTATTTCTCTTCTAGAACACCCAGTAGATTTCACTAAAAATTATACTAAATTGATAAATGTCGCTGGATCATTAGCATATGATTTCATAGTCATCTGTGCCAAGAAGACACTCATGGGTATCTAGCGATGCCAGATGAACAGAACCACCACGCTCCCATGTTGGGTTCTGGCAAAAACACATGTTTTCACTGTGATCCCTTTGGCTTTGAGACCACTTGGAAAAGTACTTGGATGAGTTTGCGATCTTACAGATACTACTGAACAGTAAACGTTGTTCAAGGATTGGGTTATGGACAGGTTCTTCATTTTCCAGGTAAATAATCAACATATCAGTAAAAGAATGGAAGTTTCCTACCTATGGACAAATAGGTATTGCTCGAAGCAATACTCTTTATGCTCAGTTCGTGAAATGAGAAGTCACTTCTTGCCTGGTACAGAGCAAGCTCTTTGAAATCCTCAGTGACATGGGAGCTGTATCTTTGAATCATAACTAACTAAACATTCCAATGTCCCGGGCTTGCCTCTTGGTCTTTCAACTTATCAGTTTCTATGAAGTGTGTTAGCATTTAGAATGAATGGTTAGCATGACAAGGGATAATGAGGTGGTTCTAGAATCTAGATTACAGTTTCTATAATAAAATGTGGAAATATTGGCATCTGAACAAGGAAATAACTTCTAAGTAGACTATACAATCTCGGGCCTTAAAAATGTGGAAAATGGCAACCAAAGGAGGCATGCAAAACATTCTTGTAGCTTTATCTCTTCTCATACAAATTTATTCATTTATTCAATCGGTAAACTATAAAATGTTTCTCATCTTGCATTAAAGTAAGACAAGTTCTATAACAAGCTCCAAAATGTATAACTGCTCAAACGCATAGAGGTTTATTTCTTGTTTACTCTGCAATGCTGGGTTCATGAACAGGTTAGTGACACAGCCTCTTCCATGTGGTCATTCAGGGTCTCAGGCTAATGCGGGCTCTGCAGAATGGGTGGCTTCCAAGGTCTTCCTAAGCAGTATCTCCATTTAAGCAGCCAGAAAGAAAGGGGAAAAAAGCATGGAAGTGAACAGATGGGGTGTGGAAAAGCATGAAGAAGACATCTTCCAAATCTTTTTGTGTCATGATAAGGTACTTTTCACAGAAAGAAGATTACAGTCCATGTTTTCAAGATTTTACATTTTAGTGGCCACAGTATAGAGAAGTCATTGTAATCATGGGATTCTTAGTTCTAGTTGCACATCAGATTCATCCTTGGGGAGATTTTGAAAACATAGGTATCAGATCTCCACCCTTAGCTGCCAGTCAATGGGTTTACAGGGAACTCCATGGGAGGTTCTGAGAGACTCCCACATTTGAGAATCATCAACCTTGGAGAAAAATATGTTAGAATTGCCAGTAAATAATACCAGACTAAGAAAACATGCAAATCCCTTTGAATATCCAGAATGAAAATAAAAATATCATAGTTTATCTATACGCATAGTTTTTTAAAGAAAAATCAATGCAATTTCATAACTGTCATACAAAGAAAAAAATAGTATTAAGCTAATTTAAAATAAAGTGATATGTGTTTAAATGCCCAAGCTTGACTACAGTAGAAAACATATAATAAAGTAATAAAATGCTTACATGCATTGATGATAAATGTTTGGGTATAAGATGATGATCAGGAGCTTTTCTGTACAGCGAATACAGTCATATGGGAAAGCCGAAGTAGAGATGGGTTTCCTGAATAAGAAAACTAAAAACTAACCAAGATTTATTTACATATGATAAGAATAGAGAAATAAATTTGATTCAGTAATAACACATCAAGGAAAAAACAGACTGTCAATGAACAATATAAAAGATAGATAGATAGATAGATAGATAGATAGATAGATAGATAGATAGATAAAGATAAATTTGTAAATGATCTGGGCTTTATTCTGTGTATTGTCAAATTAATTCTCTTTGTTATAATATAGGATGACAAAGCGCCAAGGTATACAGAAACAGTGTAGCCCCGCTTGAAGAATTTGTCCTCAGGCATGTGGCAAGCCATGGGCCTCGGCAGTCCTCACTTCCCTAGTCCGATGCCGGGCACCCGTGGCTGGGCTGGTACTTCCTTCCAGGCACGGCCAGGTGGCATGCGCACTGCGGTGTTCATGCCCTCATTCCTCCAACTTCCGGAAGACTTCACGGCTTGGAAAAGGGATGAGGAGTGGAGAGGGGGGTTCCTGTGGAATTGAGAGCAAAAAGGAAGAAGGAAGTGAGTATCCAAGCAGAATGAGAGAAGGGGAGAGAGAGAGAGAGAGAGAGAGAGAGAGAGGGCGCAGAAATCGAGTCAGTGAGAGCAAGACAGTGAGAGAGATTGACTTGAGATCTCTTCTTTTTTGGGGGTGCCCCTGTGGTCTCAGACTCTTCCTACAACTCCCAGTGTTAGCTGCAAGAATACGTAGAAGCTCAGATCTGCCAACACATCAAGACTGGATAATAACATACAGATTGTTTTTTTTCCATTTTTGGGATTTGGAGCAGCCTTGAGAGTGGCAAAAGCCTGCTTGTCACAAGAATGTTTCTGAAGCCATCCTCAGTGTCTGATCACTGGCTCCGTGTTGCTGGGAACAGTGGTGCAGCAGTCCTGGGGGCCACAGACCACCTGGGATATGAAAATTACCGACAGCCCTGTGTTGCGCTTGCCAGAACACCTGAAGCATCCTGGGAATTTCAATTTCTGTCGTTTCTCTCAAATGGCCTGTTAGATGCAATAGGCAGCAAACATGGACCAGAATTTGCCAGAAAAGCCCCCAAAGATGGTGGCTGCTGTTGCCAATTATTGGCATTTCAATAGGACTGTATTTTTATTTCTAAGTATATATATTTCTAAGCACAGCTAGGAAGCATCTGCTGACAAGGATGAGAAGATACACTGTGTTGATTCCAAAACAGGACTGGAAAAACAGGCTTGTTTGGGGAATGGCCCGCCTCTCGAGTCGGTGTTAAGAAAATTCTATCTCCATAGGCAGTATCTGCCCTTAACACATTAACACTGAGAAGGAAATAAAGCTTGGAGGCTTTATCTTCTGACACAGTACATGCACACCGTGGGTTCTCCGTGAAAGCATGCTGAAGAAAAGAATCCACGTGCACACCCAGGAAGAGGGAGATCAGCAGCCCGAGAGGAAGCTTCACACACTCGAGTCTGGGTGCCAAGGCTCTTTCCTCCATTGCAAAGAGCATGGTGCAACGCTGGCCATCGAGATGTCTGAGATTCTTGCACAGTCTCCTCTAACCCTGTGTGCATGAGCGGGGAGGCCAAGTGCTACTGAGTGTCACCTTCTCAGGCAGAAACATCAAAGCTGTTTGCTCCTTGAGCAAGGACGGGATTACTGGTGAATGAGGCCGGCATCCTGGGTGGTAACAAAAAGGAAGTTGGTAGAAAACGAATCATCCAAGTTGGATTAACTCAGCTCTGTGGCCTGGGCAGGCTCCCGGGACATCCAGCCAGATGCATGGCCTCTGGGAGATGTGAGGCTGGAATATATGTAATGACACAGAGCATGGTGAGAGACAGAGCCATGGGGACTCAGCAGGGGCCACCTCTGCCCCCAACTCACCGGTGCACACGTTTCCTGGCATCCTTTATCTCCTAGCTAACTCCAAAGCCACTGGACATTAGACATTTTTCTGATGGACACACATTTTATCCATAGCCCACATGGAACATAAGTGAAGCAATCCAGCGATTTCCTTCTTACCCCACTGCCTGTCTCCTGCTTACTCATGCTGTGCTCTGTTTGCTTTGGATTGAAGTACCTCTGGGTACCAAAAGCTACATTATTTTATTTAAACTGCATATAAGCCCCAACCTGACCATTCTGGTTTTGTTGTTGTTGTATTTGTTTCAGAGCTTAGCCATTTTCCATTCTGGGCAGTTACAACTCTGTTTACTGTGAGTTCCTCTGTGTAAATATTTTCTCCATTCCCAACCTACAGACGGCTGTGTGAGCCTTAACCGGTCCCCACATTGCCACTACAAAGTCAGGAGGTGATTAATTGGGAGCCTTAACTTGAAGGTACCAATGAGGACAAGAGGGAGAGGAGGAGAAGAAATATATTTAAGAAACATATTTATGAAGAAACGTATTAAATGTACTTGTTTATTTATAAATATGTCAAATATTTACATGTGTTTATAAGAATTATATTTATTTCTATCCAGTGGGCTGAATAGAAGTAATTCTAAAAAATATTGCTAAATACGTGTATCATCTGGAGAAAATATCACATCATCTGCTCCCTGCAAGATGGAATGATTAGGCAGAACGGAGCTTATTTCTGGAGTATTGGCCGATAGAAAATGCATCCTTGTGGCCCCAGGGCAAGACTGATCCATCCTGCCCTCCTCATGCTCTCAGTACTTCCTGCCTCTTTATCAATCTCCTTCTGGTCCTTTGGCTGAGCTCACAACTTAGTTGTACAGTCAGGCTCCTTTCAGTTGCAGGGGACAGTACCCCAACTCACACTGTCTTAAGCGAAAGGGAATTTCTGGATTCACATGTTAGGAAGGGTACTATGGTACCAAGCTCCGAGGTCAAACGTAAGAAGTAGGACCATGTGACTGGAAGCAGGATTTCCTTTCTCTCCCCGCAATAACTATCACCTCTGCTTATTGTTACTCTGGTCTGTTTTGCAGAAAGGGGCTCAAATGAGAAGATGCTACGACTTAAAAGTCCCATATTCTCATCCTCCCACCTCAGCAATACTAGAGGAAAGAATTTCGGTCTCATAACTTCCACATGCAATTCCAGAACAGGCGCTGATGGTCTAGCACAGGATCAATACTGTCCCTAGCATCTCGGTTCAGTCCTGTGTCTACCTGTGGTGCAGGATCTATTGCCAGAAGAAAGGCCACAGGGTAAAAACAGCACTCTCTATGGTCCTCTATCCCCATCGTAAACCTTTCAGCTGAGGATAAAAAGTCCTAAGGCCCTAAACCTGACCTGAAACATAACAGCAAGTTAAAGCCTACCTGAACAAATTACCTGTCAGTCACTTAGCAAATCACTTTTGCTCTCTCTGTGCATCTCGCCAAGAGGTCTCATGTTTCCTGAGCATCCCCATCGTAAAGACCAGATCGCAGTCAGCTTGCTGGGATTGATTCTCAGCTTTGCTCCATTCTAACGAGTTATCTTGGTTCATGTGCCTCTCTGCCCTTTGGTTTCTTTGTGTGACAAGGAACAATAATGCCCCTCTCACAGGGTTGTCGTCAGCATTCTTGGGATAGTTTGTGTTGGTGTCAGACCTGTCAGAGAAGGGGCGACTAGTGGAACTACACAGCCACAAGGCTTATAGTGCCACTCCTGGGAATCTTGATGACAAAACCTGGAAATTGGCTCGCACGTAGGAGTTTTGCATAGTTGTTTGGATCGAATGGGTCCCAAACTTCCCCCTTGCTGTGCAGCAGTGGAAAAGGCCCTGGGCCAGTACCATGTCCCATGCACACCCCCCGTCGCCTAGACGTCATCTTCTTTGAGTTTCTCTCTCTCACCCTCTCTCTGCATATTCAGGAGTATACACATTTCTGTCCAGCACTCTGAAGTCTCTGGAAGAGAAGGACCATATCCACCGAGTCCTGGACAAGATCATAGACACCTTGATCCATCTGATGGCCAAAGCAGGCCTGACCCTGCAGCAGCAGCACCGGCGCCTGGCCCAACTCCTCCTCATCCTGTCCCACATCAGGCACATGAGGTGAGGCACCCTCGGGTCCACCATGGGACAGACACCAAGTAACAAGCCCCCAAGCAAATGTTACAGCTGGCCTAGCAAGGGCTGATGCCTGGAGGTGGCTAGCACACTTGGGACAGTTTCTGGCATGTAATAAGAATCAATGCTTTGGGAGGATGGAGGAAGAAGGTTTTAGATCTGCCTGGGGCACATGGAAAGTGTCAGAGAAGGCTTCGTAGAGGAAGTGATATTTGCACTCAGTTCGAAACATGTGAGGTCTTAAAGGGGGAAGAGTATGCGGGGTGCAGGTCAGCGGGCAATGTGTGGTCATCCGCTTTGTTCCACCCCATCAAAGGAAGTCTGAGGTACACCCATCTTCCAAAGGCACTGGGTACATCCTGTGTCGTATGCTACCGACTTACACTTAGGAATCCGAAATGAGAGAGTCTTGGTCCAGATGCCTCATGGAGGGTCAACGTTGACTCTTCCATCCCTCTCAAGTCCCTTCTCGTCACCCCCACTGGCATCATCCTAGGCAAGCCATCATTTCCTTCAGGGTGTCACCAGCTACCTAGCACTTTCCCCAGCCTCCAGTCTTGACCTTTATAATCCATTCCCCACAGTGAAGCCAGAGTGATCATCCCACTACCAAATTCGATCATACTGTCCCCTTACTTAAACCTTGAAATGACTTCCCATTGCTTTTAGGTAGAAGTATAAGACCCTTTATTTTGCTTATATTACTTCTTATGCTCTAGCGCCTACTTAACTTTCCAGGACTTTCTCACAGTCCGATCTCTAGCCAGAAACAACTGTTCTATGAGTCATGGAGAAGTCTGCTTCAGGCGGCACATGAGCTGGGCTGCTCTGTCTCTACTGGGCTCACTCACACATCTATGAGTCAGCTGATTTAGACTGGACACAGCTGGGAGACTCTGCTTCAAGCTGCAGGCCTGCAGGTTGGCCAGGTGACTCTGTCTCATGTGTCTCTTATCCTCCTGTACCTACAGATTAGCTGGGACATATTCCTCTCATAGCGATGGCAGAGGAACAAGAAAGCAAGCCGGGTTGGGCAAGTTCGTTTTAATCTTTTAGTTAAGTTGCATCTATTAACATTCTATTGGCCAAGCAAGTTACACGATGAAGCTCAAAGTCAAGATCATAGACACGTGGCACAGGGAGTGAATATTCCTGAACAGTAAACCAGTCTATCATAGCTTAGATGTCACTCCTTGCAGGAAGCATCTCCTGACCTGTAACATCTACTTTGGACTTACGCCTGTTCTTCTCAATTGTCATTAGCCATTGTATGATCTTCCCATCGGACTGTAAGCAACGAGAGGCAGCTATCACGATCCATCTTCCATACTCTGTATACCCAATACGACCTAGCACAGGGCTTGGCACATAGTATATACTCAATAAATATTTTCTATAAGAGCTAAGGAAGGATATTAGCAGAGGAAATAAAGCCTTTCTGTGACAAATGTGAAAGAGGCCACATTTCCATTCTAAATAGACGTGTAGGGTATCTGGCCAGAGGCTTAGTGGATTTTCTTCCCATAAAAAGAACTCAACCTGTAGGGAAGAGATGAAGAAAGGGGTAGATTTTTTACTCCATTAAGGTTTCCAAAATGAGGTCAAATGAGGACACTACAAGAATAAGAGTGACCTTGGGCTCACACGGAGGCCCTAGGAGTGAAAAAGAGATTCCTTTTCGTCATGGCTATGAGGGAAGGGCCAAGTTTCTGTCAAGGGTTGGATTAATTTTGAAGGGACTTTTGAACCTTGAGACTATGGGTCACATGGCAAGAAGTTTGTTGCATTGAAGTCCCAAGTGCTACCCTTTTTGGAAACAACCTTTACATTGTTAGCTTCTTGAGAAAATAAATGTTTATCTTTTGTTCTTCATATCCCTCACAGTGCCCTACACGAAGTCTTAATGTCATATATGCTCACAGCATTGTATGAGGGAATGAATGAATGAACAAATTCCTTGAGTATTTCCCCTACCCTATGAATTTGAAGTTTGGGAGAAAGTGAGTAGTCTTTGTTCTCAGGGATTCCCCAAGAATCCTCATGTCGCAGACAAAGGGCTCACCTTGGCCAGGTAGAGTGGGTGACTGCATTTGGAGCACACATTTCCAAACTTTTCCCATCTGTTTCTTGTGATGATTGTTACAAAGAAGACAGTGGGGGCTTTCTCAAAATAACATAATCCTCTACCAAACTTCCTGGCTAGGAGAATGATCTTCTCCTTGAAGAAATGTACCGAGCTAGGAATTTCAAAGCTGTCACAGAAACCATATATTGAAGATGAGGATTTTTATTTGTTGGTGGGAATTACTGAATTTTCAAATCTATTAATTGCTTTATAGTATTAGCAACCCTAATTAGTTAATACCAAATATATTTGCTCTGAATTTATAGGCCTTGCTGGTTTTATTGAAAATGTATGGTGGAGGTCAGCAGCGAAGAGAGAACTCTAGAATTTCTGTTTGAATTGTGTGAAAACTGGAGCAAATTGCAATTCCGTTGAAAGCTTTGAGCATTCTCTCTCCTTCCCTCCCTCCTCCTCCTCCTCTCCTCTCCTCCCCTCCCCTCCCCCCGCTCTCTCTCTCTTTTTCTCTCTCTCTCCTTCTCTCTCTCTCTCTCTCTCTCTCTCTCTCACACACACACACACATACACACACACACACACACACACACACTCAATATTTGGGTGCCTCATTATGGCCCACCTAAATCACAAGCAGTCTGTTGTATGAAGCTTACCCCAGCCATATGTTCTTGCTCAAAGAATTTAACACAAGCTTTCATCTGACTGTAACTGTGATTCATGAGAGTGCACAAGCGAGACAGTGTCAGAGCCGGAGGACATTTCCACTTAAAAAAATGTAATGTAGGTTGTTGCATTGTAATAGCCTTGATGTTCTGTTTTCGTGGTGGGTCCCCAACTTGTGCTGACTTTTCCCCTACTAAAAAATGCAATTATATTCTAGGACATTCTCTTGGTCCTGCCTACTCATGGTACTTTAAAAAAAATTTTCAAGTTAGAAAACAGCTATTTTATTTATTTTTTTCCCGGTAGTATGGCGGGGACAGAGCAGAACTTGGGGTGGCGGAGGGCAGAGAGTAGTAAAAGAAATGCCATTTGCCTGTATTTCCCTGTGTGCATTTATTCCCTATTTTATGGATATTTATCACATTCTCGACATTGTCTAGGCCTACAGGATGGGCAAATCGCTGTCCCTCACGGAACATGCACTGTGTGTGTTCCTGCGTGTGTGTGGTCAAGAATAAACAAATATCCACACACACATACGTACATACATACATGCATGCATACATGCATACATACATACATACATACATACATACAAGAATTTCAGATTGTCATAAGTGAAGACAGGAAAATAAAGCCCTGCAAAAGGGGGTGGAGAAGCTGCAGGGGCTTGAGGCCGCTGTGTTGGGGTGGCAGAAAGCCTTTCAGAGGAGGTGGCATTTGCAGATCTCAGTCACGTGCGCACTCCAGGCAGAGGGAAGCGCCAGGTGCGGATATCCCGAGTCTGGGAGGAAAGAGATCTTAGTTTCCTCAAGGAATAACTGCAAAAACCAGCGTGGCTAAAAGAGGGTGTGTTTGGGGAGAGAAACTCTGAAAGGGTGGCGGAAGCCGCATCGGTTGGACCTTGTAGAGCGTGGAAATTTAGATTTTATTCTGAGTGAAATGGGAAGACACTTAAACGTTTTCAGTGAGGAAACTTCTTAAACTGTTTGCCGCGTTGAAAAAACTCCCTTCTATTTGGCTGTATAATCTCATCTGTTCTCTTTCGAGATGTAATACTGATAGAGAGGAATAGGATCTCATTTGAGTCACTGCCAGCAAGTCACCCGCTTAGCGAATCCTGACCTGGCTCTTTGAGCGGGAAGCGAGATTGGCAGCTCTCAGTCCCACCGTCGAAGAGTTTCAGCAGCCTCCGGGTGTGCGATGGTCTAAAGCGGCCCTCTCTGTGTCCTTCCGCCCGCAGCAACAAAGGCATGGAGCATCTGTACAGCATGAAGTGCAAGAACGTGGTGCCCCTCTACGACCTGCTGCTGGAGATGCTGGACGCCCACCGAATGCGCAGCGCGACCAACCGCGGGGGCACCCCGATGGCGGAGACGCACCCGAGCCACATGGCCGCCCCGGCCCCCACCTCGTCACATTCCTTGCAAACGTATTACATCAGCGGGGAGGCGGGGAGTTTCCCCGGCACAATCTGAGAGCTCCCCCGGCTCGCCCAAGCTTCCGAGAATCCCTTCAGCATTTTACCCACGTCACATACACCACGACAGCAAAATTCTGCTCCTGCGCACACGCCGGCATGCACCCACCGCCGTGGCTTCCCGACACGAGCGGCCATGCATTCGCTTGCTCAGTTCTTAGCGGCATACCTTCTTCTGGCGGCAGCCGAAGGGATTCCAGGGCTACATTCTTTGTGACAGCTCTTTCCCCCTTTGCTACACGACTAAGCTTGAGGATTCCTGTAGCTCTTTAGGACTGAACTGAGGCTCAGATGACCGCACTGGCGCTCCTCGCTGAGAGTCAGGCCCGGAGAGTGATTTCACCTCTGTGAAGCACTTTTTAATGAATCTAAGAATAAGCCACAGGAAAGGATTGAAAGTGGCTCCTTTAACTGCTGACTTGGATGGAGAAAGCTAGATCAGGGTCGATCATAGCATCCTCTTGTATTCCTATAGGAATACACCGTTTTGTTAAAGTAACACCTAGAAGCTTTGGCTCTGTTGCTTGGTGATAGCAGAATATCCATTTCCCCTATAGGAATAGAAGATGCACACAGGGAAGGACGATCCCCTACTTGTCGAGACTTTGTCAGCTTAATACCTTGCACCTTCAGATTTGCCCAATGCTCTTCCACTGGCTTTTGAGAGCACTATGTCCAGGTCATAGCTTTTGGTTAATGCTTGCCTCCCATGGACCTGTAGAAAACAGCAATTTGATCCCCGTCGAGTCACCTCTACATACACTAGTGTCCCTGTGAGGGATAAATCTTTGTGTTTTCATTTTATAAAAGAAAGCCCTCTTCTCCCAGGACATGCAGTAGTAAATCAGCTTCAGGACCTGTTCTTGTGTGGTCTCACACTTAACAGCAGAGGGCGATCTACTTGGATCTTGGCGGGATGTAACTTACACAGAAGGTGAACTAGTTAGTCCTGGGGAGGGCCCAGCCTATGACCAAAAGCAGTTTAAATGAGCCGGAACCCTGGTGACACTTTGGGCCCTGGGACACTGGGCTCAGTGGTAAATGTGCATGATTATTGTAGGTACTAGAGGACAAGGAGGAAAGCAGGCTAGACACTGGACAAAACTGTGAGGCTCAGGGTGGCCCTGCCACAGGGTGCAGCCCGGCAGGAATGCTCACTGCACCGTGGGACTCCCCTGGGATCTGGGGCGGCGCTCCTGCTCTTAGTTTTCCCACGTGGCCCTGACTGCAAACAGCAGTGGTGGATAGCCGCGCGTGCCAACAGGTGGCCGAGCTCACTCCAGAGCCAGGGAGGAGGTCAGGAGGGCGACATGCCCTCCTCACCCTCCCGAGGGCGGGGTCAGACTACACACACCTTGCTTAGAGGTCGTTCATCTAAAAATAAGGGGAGGAAAAGAGCTTCTCTCAGAACTTATTTCATTCAACTTTATAACCCAGGAGAACGGGACTAGACGTGGGCCACAGGAATCCATTGATCTATAGGCTAAAAAAAGGAAGTCTCTCTCCAGCCACAGGGCAGCCTTCTCTAGGGCCTTTGCTTCTCTCGAGCACTTATAGGTTTCCTCTTCTCAGCCAAAAAGAAAGTGGTTTCCTCCAGTGACCTCATTGTCTATAATTTGAACCCCATGGAGAGGTGATGTGTCAGTCAACAACCCAGCCAAGCTTCTAGGGCTTCTCTTGGGATGTCTATTCATGAAAGAGGATTTCCCTTATTTCTAATTGCCCAGTAAGTGATGGCCAAAGACTGGGAAACAGGGAGGGCCAAATAAATAAATAAATAAATAAATAAATAAATAAATAAAAGGGGGAGATGTTTCATACATGTGCATCTAAAATCTAAATTTGGGGGCAATTTTATGTATCTTCATTAAGAATATGTTTAGAACATAATTTTTTTTGTTGTTTTTGTTTAAGAAGCACCTTATATAGTATAATATATATATATTTTTGAAACTGCAATGCTTGTTTATCAGACAATTGAATGTAGTAATTCTGTTCTGGATTTGATTTGACTGGGTTAACCTGCAAAACAAACAAAAAATATTCCAGTTTTTTTTTTGTATGCAGTCATTGATACCTAAGGCCTGGTGATTATTCATTTAAATGAAGATCACATTTCATATCAACTTTTATATCCACAGTAGACAAAATAGCACTAATCCAGATGCCTATTGTTGGATATTGAATGATAGACAATCTTATGTAGCAGAGATTATGCCTGAAAAGGAAAATTTATTCAGGGCAGCTAATTTTGCTTTACCAAAATATTAGTAGTAATATTTTTGGACAGTAGCTACTGGGTCAGTGGGTTCTTTTTAATGTTTATACTTAGATTTTCTTTTAAAAAAATAAAAACAAACAAAAAAATGTTAGGACTCTAGATGATATAATACCAGCTAAATCCAAACAATAATACAGTGGAGAGTTTTACATTATTCATCTAATGTATTTGTGTTCTGTTAAGACACTACTATATTTGAAATGGGCAGAGAACACCAGATGGCTGGAATGTTAGCCCAGGAGTCTCAAATAATTTCAGAAATCTCTTTTTTTAATTCTTATTTGAAGTGCCACTAATGGACAGCTGACACTTTGCAGCTGATGTTACCATTGGGTGCAGGGAACATGCTGTGTTTTCTCCTCACTCTGAGACAATTCGGAGTTTGGAGGACATGATCTACCTGGGTGGGGGGCGCATAGTTTGGGTTCAGGAATTTGGAGAAGGGGAAATACCATAAGAATCTGGAAAGTGCTGCGAGGCACATGGATACTGGGATCTGGGGCATGCACCAGGGTTCCGACTTCTGCCCTATTAACCACGAATAGCTAGCTCTATCTGAGCCATTTCTAAAATGGCAGCTTGAATTCCAGGGAAGAACGAGTGACATTCACGGTACAGTCCAAGGAATAGCCAGCGGTCTGTGCTGCTTTCAGCCATTGCCAAGCACGAGGCTTGTAGTGAATCTGTGATGCTGCCACGCCACAATCAGAGAGGCTACTTCACCCAAAGAGAAGACCCTATGGAGGTTGCAAATCCCTAAGGAAGTGCAGTCTGCGATTAGATTTCCCTATTCGCCTCGCAAGGATGCTTAACCATGCCATATCCTATGCCTTTTGGGGGATGAACAAATAAGGGACTTACTGATGATTTACTTGTGGTCACATCAAGGTGTTCTTACCTTAAAGTCTTATACACGGAAATGGCCACTGATGTAGGCCATCGGTTTAGAGTGTCCCTATGTAAAACCAGATCCAAATCCCTTCCTATTCATACTCTCCAACTCTGAGATGGACTGTGGATACCGATGATCGATCACTAGGATCGTGGTCATGACTAACATTCGCGGGCAGACCTGCTTCTGGAAACCAGCTGTTACAGTAGGTTATGAGGCAACTGTGGTTCTCTTTGGAGCCAATCTTGGGAGGATGAGCCCGAGTACACTGCACACTTCCTTAGGCGAACTACCTGAAAACTTACTCTCAGCTGGAGCAGATGAATTTAACTGTGGTCCCAAACACCCATCTTTTCATTAGTGTGACTGCACTGTTTCTGACAACATTTCCTTTCCATTTGAATTAAAGTGAGTGTGGCCTCTTAAGTCATTTTCAACTGTTTTCTAAGTAACTGCTGCCTCTATTATGGCACTTCAATTTTTGCACTGTCTTTTAGATATTCAAGAAAAATTTCTATTCTTCTTCTTCTTCTTTTTTTTTTTTTTTTGCATCCAAATGTGCCTGAACTTTTAAAATGTGTAAATGCTGCCGTGTTCCAAACCCATCTTGAGTGTGTTTGCACAGAGCTGTGTACCCTGGAGACAACATACAGCCCCAGGAGCCGGTGCCTGAGACACGGACCCCTTTGCATTCACAGAGAGGTCATTGGTTATAGAGACTTGAATTAATAAGTGACATGATGCCAGTTTATGTTCTCTCACGATGTATAAACGATGCTTTTTTGTGCACTACATATTCTTCAGTGTAGAGCTCTTGTTTTATGGAGAAAGGCTCAAATGCCAATTTGTGTTTGATGGATTAATATGCCCTTTCGCTGATGCATACTATTATTGATGTAATTCTTGTTTTGTTGAGCTTTGCTTCGTTTAATGAAACACACTTGTAAACCTCTTTTGCACTTTTAAAACGAATCCAGTGGGATGCTCAAGCACCTGTAAACAATTTTCTCAACTTATTTGATGTTCAAATAAAGAATTAGACAAAAGACAACTGGTTTGTTTTTTGTAAGCTCTGCTTCTTGCTAATGCTTCACCACTGACCGCCTGAGATCAAGATGATAAAGTGTATCAGTAGAGCACAGTGAATCTTGGTAATGGGTCTGATGCCAGGCTCCCTGTCTACATCCACCCCCGGCACAGGATGAAGTATGTGGACTCTGGAGTCAGGCAGGCCTGGCCTCACTTCTTACCTCTTCCACATACAAGTTTTATGATAGAGCTTCCACGCCCTCATCAATGATGTGGTGATAGTAACACCTCATTCATAGGGTGGAGTGAGGATTTTATGAGGTGCTCATTAAAATAGTAGTTGTTTTCTAGTGCCTAACCCCAATCCCTTCCCTGCGAGGGAGAAGAAAGAAGCTTGAGAGTAATTGTGAATGAGCGAGTGAATGCAAGAAGGAGCCCTCTGAAGCTTATATAATTCCCCCACCCCAGGCAAAGCAAGAATGACTCCCCCTCCCCCACCCCCAAGGTTTCAGTTTCAGGTTTCAGGATGCTGTTCCTTTTGCAGAGCTACCTACACCTTCCCTTTCACCCATTTTCTCCGTGAGTTGACTGATGAATCGGAGGAAAAAACTAATGTGATTTATTGAGAGTCAACATAATGTGCACACAGGAGCTGTAGCAAGACTACTCGGTTCAAATCCCCATTCTGCCATTTATTGTGTGACCTTGGGCAAGGCAATTTGCCTGTGCTTCATCTTCTTTACCTTTAAAGAGAGCTAATAGTGCCACCTGCCTGGAAGGGTTGCTGTGAAGACTATGTGGGTTAATTCACGGACAGCATACTCGGACAGTGGGTGCCCTGCTTCTCCCCTGCCCGAGTCCTGCATTCACATCTTTTTTTAGGATGAGTTCACATTTTTCATGTTGTTTGAGTCATTTTGATTCCAGGAAAATTTCTTTTCTTGTTCTAGCATCCCTGGGCAAGTTCTTCGATCCTGATTTTCCTTGGTTTCCTCATGTTTAAATGGAAATAAGAACAACACTCACCTTAAAGGGCTATTGTGAGGATTGAGAAAGATACACACTTGAAGCGCCTCATATAGGATGATGCATAGAAAGCTCTCTCTAGTTATTAGCCATCAGTACTGTAATCGTCACCCTCAATGAGCATTTACATTTAATGGAATCATTTATAGGTTTAGACTTACACCTTGCATTTTGTGATTGTTTTGTACATCTTCTGTGTTTTTTTGTTTGTTTTTCTTTTCCTCCTCACTGGCCCCTCCTTTTATATATATATATATAGTAATTTTAGAATACTATTTTAATTTTTCTGTTTATCTTTTTCTCATTTCAAAATTATTTTCTTAGTGGCTGATTTTACACTATGCACCACAACTTACCATAGTCTATTTCAGACTAATAGTATGTTAAATCTGATCAAATCAAATAAAAATCTTTTCCCCAAAATAGCTCTATTCTCTCTCTCCTTCGTATTAGTATTGTCATGTATATTATATCTATATATGTTATAATCTCAACAATAAAATGTTGTATTGACTGGCTTGTGCAACTCTGTATTCTTTAAAGAAGTTAGACAACAAACGAGAAAAACATCTACTTTTAAAATGTTAATCTATGCATTTACCGCTTTCCGCATTTTTTATTTCCTCCTGTGAATTTGAGTTACTGCCTGGTATCATTTTCTCTCAGCCCAGAGGAATTCCTTTAGTTTTTCTTATAGAGCAAGTCTACTAGCAATGAATTGTCCATCATTTTTACATCAATGTATTTATTTCACCTTCATTTTAGAAGGATAACTTTTCTGGATGTAGAAATCTTGGTTGACAGTATTGTTTATTTGTTTGTTTTCAGCCCTTAACGTGTATCAGCCCACTGCCTCTGGCTTCCATTGCTTCAATCCTTTTGATGTTCACCTGTATCCTTTCCTTGTTTTTGAGATTTTCTCTTTTTCTGTTTTCATTTTTTGAACCACGTGACTATGAAGTATTTAGGTGTAGATCTTTTTGTATGTATGCTATTTGGGATTCACTGAGCTTCTTAGATGTGTGGATTGATGTTTTTCTTCAAGCTCAGGAAGGTTTCAGCCATTATTTTTCAAGTTATTTTTCTCCCCCTTTATCTCTCCCCTCTCCTCTGTCACTCTCGTTATCTACATGTTGCTATATCCGATGTTGTCTCACAAGTCTTCTAGGCTCTGTTCCTTTTTTCTTTAATCATTTTTTCCTCTCTGTTCTTCAAATTAGTCGATTACTATTCGTCTGTCTTCAGAGGAACTGACCCTTTTTCGTCTGCCATCTTGAATCTGACGTTGAACTCTTCCAGTGAATTTTTCATTTCAGTGATTGTCTATTTCAGCTCTAACATTAAAATTTAGTTCCCCACCCCATAATTTCTATCTCTCCTTGAGAATCCCTATTTGCTGATTCTTTGTCATACTAATTCTTTAAACATTTTTTTTAAACCTATCTCACCATATTTATAGGAGCTGCTTGAAACCAACATCTGGGGAGACACATAAACAGCTTCCTTTGACTTCTTTCACTCCTAAGTATCGGTCACATTTTCCTGTTTCTTCACATATCTTATAATTTTTTATTGACAATGGAATGTTTTAGACACTATACTACAGCAACTCTGGATTCAGGTCCTCCACGGTGGTTGCTGTTCGTGCTGTGTTCTGTTATTTCTTTGTTTTGTAACTCACCTGGGTTAAATATGTGAAATTTTTCTCTTCTACAGCAATTGAGCTCTGATGTTTCTTCTAGAATCTTGAATTATTCTTGTTTTGGTTTTTAAGCCTGACTTCCTAGGACCTGCACTTGTATCTGCATAGCTTTGTAGTCATCCAATGACTGGACAGAGATTATCCAACACCTGGAGCCAGCTGGGCTTCTATCCTCAGCTGATTGACAGAAGAGCACATTCGATTGCTGGTCTGTTTTTAAGTCTGACTCAGCTTTTTGCCTGGGCATTTTCTGGTCTTCACTACACATGTGCACAGCCTTAGCCAGGAATTAGCTGCCAAAACCACAGCCACAGCCTCAGGGTGGCAGAGCCTGGGCCTTCCCTGCTCATCCACCACATTGGGTGACCATGGCCACAGCAACAAAGCTGTTGGTCCTTACGCTGTGCCCTGCTCTGGTGCTGATGGAATTGTGGGAATTGGGGGACGAGGGCAGCCCCAGGCCGAGAATGCCACAGATGTTTTTCAAGCCTAAACATCTCTCATTTTGTTATATGCCTTTGGTTATTGTGCAGAGTGCCGACATGGCTGTTTTTGCCAATTTTGTTCAGCTTTATAGCTGCTTTTCGAAGTGAGGATTTACCAATCTCCTCACCTGGCCAGAGCTGGAAACCCGCCTCTCCACATGTCCTGTATGTCCCTTATCATTCTTCTTGAAATACCAAAGAACAGAGTTGTCTGCATGAGCCACGTGTTATTTCCAGTGTTCAGTGAGCTTTTGGGGAAGTGTTTAGTAATCCGCGGGACTTGTAAATCTACTCGTTGAGGTAGATTTGAAATGCCCGTTTGTGGGTAGATTCAACTCACACACAGGGTCCAGAGCACATTCTCCAATGTGATGTATTCTTAAGCCTTTGGGGACATTTAAATTTAGGATTACTGTATTTAGATTTGTTTCTCCAAGAATATAGCAAATTTGGGGGCAGCAAATTTTCATGACTTTATTATTTGGATTATGTGCATTAAAAAGCTGGCTTGAAGTTCACAATCGTGGTCACTTAGAATTGCCATATTTGCAACTACCACCAAAAGAGGAGAGCTAAGTCAAGGTGAGATGTTCCTTCAAGACAGAAACACACTTTTGAACAGAACTCCCTATAGATTATCTGGGATACCGGGTTGAAGGTACAGGTGTGGAGATGCTGAATCTTCTGCAACACGAGGCACCTCTGCAGGGACCGGATGAGCTCTAAGCCACAATGTTGAATAGATTCTCTTAGCAAGTGGCATGATCTTTGACTCTCCTTTCAACCCTGAGTCACGAAAAATGCATGCGCACACTCAGAAGGGTACCATTTACGGGTGCTTCACTATACCAAGTGCTAGCTTTATACGAACTTTCCAGGTAATCCTAGCAGCTGTGATGTGAGAGTAGATATATTGTTATCCTTACTTTACAAATAAAGACAGGATTAACCCAGTTAAGTAAGATTCCCAGGATCGGAAGTCTTGTGAATAGCAGACATTGACTCAGTCCTGCTGACTATAAATGTGATGGGTGCTTCTTAAACGAGGGTTTGAGCTCCCTGGAGATTACTTAAAGTCACAGAGTACAGATGAAATTTTACTAAAAGCCCAAAGACAGGGATAAACTTTGCATGTAAACAAGATTTCATATTTTAAGAGTAGCAAGAAAAAGTCATATAACCTTTTAAGGTAAAATGTGACTCTGCAAAGAAATATGGCACTCAGGGCAGGATGCTTCATGCTACGGCTTCAGGTTATGAAGAAACGCGTTCCTCCCTTCCCAGTGGGGGGCCCGTGGGCAGGAAAGAGTGAGACGCCCTTCCGCTATCATCCCTGGCACTCGGTGCCAGTGCTTCTGCTTTCCGAGGTCACACCAGGGATCTTTCCTGCCCCTGGCTTCTGCCAGGAGTGGCGGGTGAGCCGAGGGTGAGTTTCCTCTGTACCTTGGCATAAGTGGGATCTCTATTTCTAGCTAATGACCTCTGAGACCTTGAAGTCTGAGGCAATGGTGCTCTCGCTAGCAGCAAGGCCTGTTTCAGAGGTGACTTGGGCCAAGCACCCCCCCCCCCGCCCCGATAGCCACAAGGCCAGCTCTCATCTCACGACCCACAACACTTGGTATCTGTATAGAACTGACAAAATAGTATCTTTCATCCTAGGGAGATAAAAGTGGGCTTGGGGAACTGGAGCAAGGAAGCATTTGGGCAAACATTTCTAAAAATGATTTCTAAACTGGGTGGGAAAACCTCAGTGGCCAAGCCGGCTAGCATCGGAGGACGAGATTCCAAAGCTGTCGCCTCTGGGCAGTGAGCCGGAGGCTGTGGGACAGACAGCACTCTGAGTGACTTTGCACACGCGGCGCACCGCTAGACCTTTCTGCAGCGTTAGAACTGTCATCAGATGCCTTTTTATTGAGAAATCAATAATTGTGGGAAAGGCTAATGAAAGGTTTGGGAGTCGGTTAACATTTTTACGGGTGATTAAATCATTGATTCATTTTACTGTTTCCTTCATATTTCAGAAAGATTACATCTAAGTCCCAACTGGCTGTAAATATTCCTGAGTATTTCCACATTTACCACCAGAGAGAGCGTGTGTCAATACCCAGGGCCCCAGACCACAGGCCGGAAGGGAACAATGACGGACAGGGGAGGGAGCGGTCAGCAGGAGGGATCCTGTCACGGCCTCTGGGAGCTGCTTTGCATGTCGCCCCGGGTCCCTGGAGCACACCAGGTGTAGAAGGGTGGTGTCTGAGGCTCAGCCACAGGTGCGGGAGGTGCCTAACTAGGGGCGCTAGATGCGTCACTAAGAATGATTACAAGCTAGAGCGAATGACTTCTTCATTATCTCTGAATTTGTTATTAAATATTTAAAAACACCTCTTAACAATCCTTACAATCCAATCCATTCTTGAATGCTAAACATAAGATCATAATAATGCATAAGGAGAAGCTTCAGCGGGTTTATGAAAGACAGGAGGTTTAGATAGAGAAGCTTGTTTTAATCACTTTAGCCCAGGACCATGAGAATCTGGGTTCAGGATATAGAAGGACCAGGACCTAAAAAGGAAAAAAACCCAACAAGGCTCCTGGCTCCTTCCTATGGAAAAAGTGGCTAAACTTTGGCCCAGGTTTAATGAAACAATGGAAAACCTGTATCGAAGAGCTTGAAGCGACATGGATACTTTTTATTTATTTTCTACAATTGCACAGAGGCAGAAAGAAAAAAATAGATGCTCTTTTATATTTTATTAATAATATTGCTTTATTAATAAAACAAGAAGTTCATCTTGCGGCAAAGAGAAGAAGTGAGCCTCGGCCTTTCAAATCTCCCGTGTCCCATTTCCAGGAAACTGTGCCGACAGGTGAGTCCTCCTGGGTCCCCATCCTCTGAAATTGGAGACTCAAGCTCTCAGCAGCTCACAGGGGTGTGTTGTTCCCTGGAGTACCACCAAAGCCACTAAGGGAAGACACTGCTTGATGAAACCCCCAGGAAAATGGTGCCAGAACCTCATCAAGCCAATTAAAAAAGACTCAAAACCATGAACAAACTAGGTTTTATCATCTGCCAAACGATGTCACCACCGTGGCCCCATCCTACTCATTCCCGCTGAACTCTCAAAAGCCATGTGTACACTCTCTTTGCCAAAGGGCAGTACCCAGCCCCGAGAAAGCAGCTCTGCAGAGCGGCCAGGCCCTGGCCTTCCTGATGTCGGCACCCAAAGCTGAAGGAACAGCGAGGCCCACTGGCCTGGCAGGTGCTTCACATAGGACATGAGCTGTGCAATCTCGGAGAGGCCAAAGGATCTGCTGAACCCTCTGTGCCTAGTATGAAAGAGGACACCATTTCCATTCAGAAGACAAACATTAAAACCCCGGCCTCTCACCACCCCTAACAAAATCCAACAACAACAACGAAGAACCTCGAAGGACAAAAGAAGGAAAGAATTCTGCATAAGTGTCTTCAGGGAAGAACCCCAAAGGGAAGGCAGACTGAAGCGTGGGAGACTTGGTCGAGTGCTGAGCTGACCCAGCGGGGACGTCATTCTGAGCAGTCTTGTCGGGGGAGGGGAGTCTGAAAGGCCCAGAATCACACCTAGTGCCTCTCTCGCTAATGGTGTTTGACCTGGGCAACTGTATCTCATGGGTCAGCGAGCTTGGTCTGTAAGGTGCTGGGGAGTATCTTACTTAAAGTGGCCTGCAAGCGTTTTTCATTTGTCTTTTTTTGTTTTACAACCCTTTAAAAATATAAAATCCACTCTTAGGTCAAGGGCCTACAGAAACAGGCCATAGGCTGAAGTTTGTGACCTGTGCCAAGCATTATCCAGCCACAATTCCAGTCCTTCCCACTCAGCTAAGAAGAGGGCAAGAGTTGGGAGCTGGCATCCTGAGGGGACCCCACCTGCAAAGAGCAGTGTGGGCGGAGCCTAAAAATGCTCACACCTGGAAGATGCACCTGTGTGCCTTCTGGCTGATTCCAAAGCTAGCAGCACGGCTTTCAAAATTCTAAGAGCCTATCTCTTTCCAGAAAAGTTCCTCTCCTTTCAAGCACAGGAAGATCTGAAAAGCTCTTCCCGGCCGCCATGTCTGAAATCAATCTGAAACTAGAGAGAATGACCATGAAATGGTTAGTATAATTGTCCCTCAGGACTTGCCTTGCACCGTACAGCACACACATCGGTGTATTTACTCTCCATAGCAACCCCAGGTGGCAGGCACTGATATTCCATTTTACAGAGGAGGAAACTAAGGCACAGACGGGTTGTGTCATTGTTCAGGTTATGTGTTTCGGGAGTGGCTGACTTGTCAGTTTGCGCTCAGGTGTTTTGGCTCAGGAGTCTCTGCTATAAGTAGGACATCTCTAATAACAAGGACTTTAGAAACATCCAGATCCCTTTTTCTCTACTAGTTTCTCATTCTGATCAGCAGACTCTGCGGGAGGTTGGGGAGGGGATGGACTGAGTCCCACGTCAAAGCCACAGGGAGGAATCTCAAGAGAGGTTGTTGAGTAGGAGCAGATTTCAAGGAAAAAGCAAAACGGGGTAACTGTATGGTCCTGATTGATTACACGTCTACTAGAAGAAAATACAGACAAATATTTACATTGTCTTGGAGTAGAAAAGGCCTTTTTAATGGACTATCCAGAATCTATAAAGGAAAGAGACCTGACAGATCTAATGACATAAATTAAAATGTTCTATGTAACTAAAGGAACTCTGTAAAGTTAAAACAAATTATATACAGTTTATTTTTTTAATATACAAAGAATTCCTTGGAAATAGTATCAAAAGTAAAAAAAAAAAACAGTAAAAAAATAGAGAATAAAATAGACTTCACATAGAGGTAATATGAGTGGAACAATAGAAAATATAAATATGAATTGGTTATAAAAATGCACATTTTATAAACAGAGGGCTACTATTACCCTCAAGTGAGCATTACTTTAGAAAACTGCTAACACCTAGTCCAGCCTTCTGAACTTGTCTGCACATGAGAATCATCCAAATAACTTCAAACAAATGCTGATCTCCAGAGACCCTAATTTATTTGGTTTGGCATGAGGACTGGGTTCTACTTTTTAAAAAGTTCCCTGAAAGATTTTCATGTACAGCTTTGGTCATTAATAATTTGGGAATGATTTCCATAACTTGGACTTTACAGCTCTAGATTGAGGGAAGATCTGAGGAAAAGGATTTTTTCCTTCTCCCCTGTGGGTGGGATTGTAAATCTCTACAACTTTTCAGAAAATAATCTGGCAGAATTTGTTAAAGTTTAGAATGTACATACCTTTCTGATTGAATAATTCCACCTTTCACAATGAATCTGAGGGAAATGAACGCGGCACCCATAAAGAAGCATGCGTATGGCCAGCATGTTTCCTGTACCACTGTTTAATAACAAAACCCGGGACAAAAACAATGGTTAAAAAAAAAAAAAAGACATGAGCTTTCCAATGCAGCAAAGATGCGAACGTATATATTGATGTCTGTGAAAAAATGCCAGTCACAGAATAGTAAAAATAGATCCAGTTTTTAAAAATGTATGTGTATAATGTTTGAATACGAAAGTCAAAAGGCACAGAGATTAACATCAAATTGGGATGCAATGGAGGGAGAGATAGGAAAATTTTTCTCTAGAAAACATGAGACTCTTTCGTAATTCAAATGATTTTTTTAAACAATTAGCCTTAAAACAGACACATATAAAAAAGAGGAAGAACTGGGGTTTGTCTTAAGATGTATTAAAATTTATAACAAAGTAATAAAAATGCTATGCTCGTATGTTGATAGTCATAATACATATTTATTTTCTATATTTATATTATTTATTATTATGTGTTTTATTATATTTATTTAATATACACATATGCATTTTTACTATAATCAGTTATATTACATACTGTTATGAAGAAACAGCAATGGAAAGATAAATCGACAGCACAGGATAGAGTCCGGAATGAAAATCCAGATTTCTAGGGAAACCTATTATTCAATGAAGCTGACGTTACAAGCTGGTGGGGAGGCTGAGCTAACCGCTTACATCACTTGCCATTATGCCCTGCTAGGGAGGGTTAAAGGGTCCTGGAGGGGAAAGGAGAGTTAAAGGTTTTCCTGGGGAAATCCAGGACAGGTGGTAGCCTGGGAGCCCAGCCCTAGAGCTAAAAGTGGTACATTCCTAACGAGCCGCCAGGTGACACTGATGCTGCTGATCTGGACCACGTCTGGACCACCGCCGGCCCAGCAGACTGCCTTGGAGTGGAACACGTCCCTACGCTTTCTGGTTGACCTGTAAATTCCACAGGGAGGTAAGCCGGGTGGGGGGCGGGCAGGAGGTGAGCTGTGCTGAGTGGTTTGAGGCTGAGGGGAACTGCCTGGAATTGTCCTCAATGTTGGCGGCTTCACGCTCTGAGCCCAGTGACTGCCTCGAGAAGGTGTCTGGAGGACTCGGGCTGGGCCCGGAATGCACATCTCGGAGGCCCTGATATTCTCTTTCAGCCGAGAGATCCTGGATTTTTTTTTTTTTCTCTCGACCACCTATGGCATCAAATGCTGTCATCTGCGACATAGCTTACAAAAAGGACTTTCTTCTCTTGATATAATTGGGGTTTCCAAATTCGGTTATGTTCCTATTCCTCTACTAGGTAACAGGTTAAAAAAGTTGGCAAGGCAGATTCATTTTACTGTTTCCTTCATATTTCAGAAAGATTACAACCAAGTCCCAACTGGCTTTCTCAGCTCCCCAGATAAAATGGTCCTCATCGTTCAGCACGTGTTACAACTTTCCAATTTCCTTAGCCTTCCAAGGTGCTCCTTCCTGACCACAGAGTTCAAATGCATTCAGCTGTTTCCCGCCTTCTGCCCTAATGAAAACAGGATCCTCCCTTTGTTTGCGAAGTCTCAGCTGCCTTTCCAGAGACAGCTGCTTAGCAGAGTTTGCAGGAAATGTCCCCAATTTACCCAGTTCTTTCACTTCTTTATCTGAATGAGGGGTCTTCCCCAAATCTAGGCCCCTCCGTGGTGTTCCTAAGTGAATTCCTTGTGAGTATTTTAAAACTCGAAGGGTATAAGTTAGCGAGATGCCAGGAACTGGAAAGTGAAAGTCATTCCTTTTGTTGGACTGTCTCTGGGTTGCCTTAGGTATTACAATCAGCCACAGCGACCACAGTGTCTTAGAACACCTAAAACTGAAATGACCACTCTTGGTAAAACGCTTCCTCTCATCATCCGCATTAACGTCCTGGTGCTGTGTGTGACTAAGTTGAAAATTGCTCTGTGCTTGTAAATCACTCCGCCTGCCTCCATTTCCGCAGACTGTCAGCCAGGCTCTTCAAAAACACATCCCACGATAACGTCAACGAGGTGACAAACAAGAGAGAGGAAATTTGCTGACAGAAAATTAAGACGGAGCTAACAGACTCAATTTCCTTTTCCTCCCTTAAATTAGAAATTGCTTCTATTTGGTTCCTCTCTAGTCTCCCTATCTGCCTTCACCCCAAGTTTCAGGACATCAGTAGTAGAGGAAAATACAGATTCTTCTGTATGTCAAAGGCCCAGGGAGGAATGTTTTTAATGGGAAATTAGACAAGGAGCGATGAGGTCCTAGCTGAGACCTGACTCCTGGAGTTCAGAGCAATTCCTTCCCCAGAGTGAGGGTTCAGTAAATGCTTGTGATGTAAGCGGGTGCTGCCCTCCCTTCTGCCCAGGCACTCGGAGCCGTTCAGCATATGACCTGAGAACATTTCATTTCCACACAGGTCCCCACGGTAGGGTTGAGGGGGTGGGGAGGGTTGGGGGGAGGATGGTGATGGGGATCGCGGGCAGAGGGGAAGGGGGGCTGCCCTCAGGCCCACCTAGAGCAGCTCCTAGAGACCATGCTGTTCTAACCATAATCAGCTTTCGTAAATCAGCTTGCTCCACCTTTCTTTGCTTTAATACTTTTTATATGGCTTGTTAATAAAGTTTTGTAGCTTTAATTTCTTAATAATTGGCCCCGGGGCATACGTTGTAAATCAGTCTACTCCAACCTGCCCTTTCACAGTAAATCTCAATCCTAGGCTTGCCAAGTCTCCTCCACTCTGAGCCTTTTGAAGGTGTGTCTTCCCACTTATTACAGAAATAAGGGACCCCACTTTCTAGGGGGCAACAACTTTTTTGCTCCTCGAGTATAATTTTCCCCCAAATCTTTTACTCCTCCTTGGATTTCTTATCCATTACTTTTAGTTTCTAACCCTTTATCTCTCTATCTTAGCTTTATGGATTTGTTCTTCCTCAGCTTTTCTAACATATTCTGTTTGCCTGTGCAAATCTCGTTACCGAAACCCTTATTCATCCTATCCTTTCCGGTCAGCTGATGATCTTTTTGGCATGCCCTTCCTCACTCACCACTCTCTTGAGGCATCAGTGTCTAACTTCAGGCGGCAGCAGGGCTCCGGACAGTCCCTGCTCCAGAAACGAGAGCCTCTGGAACAGTCATCAGTGCCCTTCCAGCCCTTTAAGATTCTTTCAGATCCACCATCTCATCCACGAGGCTTTTGTTGAACATAATCTTTCTTTCTTTCTCTGTCTCTGTCTCCATCTCTCTTGCCAGGGGAGCTGCTGGTACAGGTGAGGATGCTCCTGATACGACCCTGTGTCCCCTCCCTCACTAGGCATATGAGATTGTGAGATCGTTGGGCAGAAATCCTAGTTTCATCTGTGGCTCTCCGGGTCCTTGCCAGACTGGTCATACTATCTGGGGAAAGAAATCTCATGGCTTCAATGCTTACACTCACTGAGGACTTTTTTACGTCTTCAAAAACTTAATAGAAATGTATATCATACATATTGTTGGGTGTTTTTTTTTTTTTTTTTTTTTTTAAGAAAGGCACAAATGGGATTCTATGCTATGATTTTCCTTGAGCCAAACCAATGTTTTTCTCAGTCACATTTAACATCTGATTCTTCAGTGATGGGAGCTACCTAGTAACTCAGTTCATGGCAGTGTGGAGAAGAAATGGTTCTAAAGTCTCTTTGCGCCAACATTTTCTGTGACTAATGTGTCATCACGTGATTTCCCTAACACTGGCAACACGTGTGTGTCTCTCAAAGGGCTGCATTGCTCTGGAAGCAAGACCGTGTCTTCCGGGTATTTGGAGCAGGGGCGAGAGGGAAGCGAGGGAAGAGCGAGGCCCGAGGGCGGACCCCGACCCATCTCGGATGAGGGCGCAGGCCGCCCCCTTCAACTCCCATCTCTACCACTGCTCCAGGAGCGGCCTTTCCAGGAGCACGATAATAAGAAACATGTTATTTACGGGTTTGTGTTCTTTAGAAAAGAACAGAACTGCGATCTGTTCCTTGAGTGGGATCCCGGGGGAAATGGGAGAGGAATAACCCGACGGTGTAAAGCAAAACGACTCTGATGGCAATGCCACGTGAGGCGAGTCCCCTGGAGGAAGGCTTAAATACAGCTCAACAGCAATCAGGGAAGTCTTCGGAGAGGAGGCAGCTCGGGAGCTGAGTCTTGTGAGGGAGGAGAGGAGTGGTAAGAACGAAAAGATGGAGCTAAGAAGGTACACAGTGGAGCCTTTCAACAGTTAGCAGATCTAAAATCACTTCAGACGTCTGTTTCCAGTGCAGGCTCCCAGGTCATACCCCCCAGAGATTAAATCAGAAGGTCCCCAGTGAGCCCAGGGGTTGGAAAGCCTCAGGACCCCTAGCTGAGAAGGTGCCCAGGCTGCGGCACCATGGAAACTATGGAAGGCATTTTCCAGTTACTGCGAACACCCATTTGGTTTAAATCCTCGATTTGGAGCAGGACTTGTAACTTAAAGACCTACAGGAGTCAGGCTGGCACAGGTGGTGAGAGAGGTTATTAGGTCCTGAGCGCAGATGTAAAAGCTGTCTCTTCCTCCAGTTCAAGGAACAGCAGCCACGTCACACTCTGTCAGTCAGGACCATGTGCCCAGGACACCAGAGCTTTACATTTTCAAGAGGAGCCTGAAACCTGGGTTTTACGTAAATCCTCCCCCTTCCAATTATTAAATAATGGATTAAAATGCCATGTGCGCCAAACAATTCTATGAGGGCCACTAGCTGGCAAGATGTGAGGGGCAAGATCATATCTTATCATATGCAGATGTGAACGATAGTTTAAAGTTGTGTTTCTTCTGGAAGACTATGGAAAACAATAGAAGGTTTTGGAGCAAAGATGGGAGCTGAACAAGAGATTGCTTTAAGAAAATTCATACGACTGTTGTGCACCCTTGGGATGAAGTGGAGGAGGGGTCTCAGCCAGGAGATCATAGGATGTTCTAGTCATGCAGAGGGAACGGGAAAGAAAAAAGTATGAAAGATGCTGGAAAATGAGAATCGAGGAGATATAGTTGGCTGTGGAAGGGGGAGAGAAAGAGAGAAATCATCCAGAATTCTCTAGAATTCTAAATGTGCACTACTTCTGATCGCCCTCTTTCTTTAACATATACTTATGTTTTGACTTCATTCATTCCGCAAAAGAGATAATGTAGGTTGCATTCTGATAAGTACCTGCTTAATAGAGATGACTAGAAATAGAAACGGCTTAATAGAAATGACTTAATACAGTCATTTCTTCAGCGGAGGGAAAAAAAAAGCACAGACGAAATATTTTATAGTATCTATAATAAATGCAAAGAAATCCATACAAACAAAACTTGGCTTTAGCAAACTGTACATACATAAATATCTTTTTTTTTTACTATAACATTCAACTTTTTTTTCACATAAAGCCTTCTGTGATCTTATTTATTACATCCAGTTTTTCGTTATACTTTTTTAAAAAGTGCCTTTTAGATTTACAGCTTATGCTTCTAAAGCAAAAGTTAAAACATCATGCCCAAAAGGAAAACCAGGTAAAAAGGAAGCCGTTATATAGCTCTTAAAAACTGTATGTTACACGGTTCTAAAATCTCTTCAGCGCTGGTTGGCTGGGAGATTGTTCGACACTAGCATGGCGCCCGGGAGTGTCATTTATGAATGGATGGGGCGGCACCGTGGGAACGCTGCCCAGACGGTGTGCTGCAGTCCCTGGGCGTGCGCAGGACGGGCCAGAGGCCCAGAATTCCCCCGTCCGGGGAACATCGGAGTTCCTTCATCTCTTTAGTGCTGCGGCTCAGTGTTTCAAACAATATTTCTCCCAAACGTTGTGTCTTCTGTTTGCTCTCCTCCTGTCATTGTTTATCACCCATCTCTGAAACCACAACACACACACGGGATCTGGAGAGCTAAAGCTGCCACGCCGAGGGCGCTGGCCAAGATGCAGGTCCTCTTTTCTGCTAGTTTGGGATTGCTTTTGGCCAAACCCTCCTTTACGCTGCCAGCACTGCTGCAGGTAGCATCCGCTTGGTTCAGAGGGGAGGAGGGCCATTTGTGTATCTGAGCATGGGGTGGAATGACCGGGCGAAATTGTTGGAGAGGGCACAGCTGTAGTCTTCCTCCGACATTGGTACAAGGCAGGCAAGCCCGATGAGGAGCAGCAGGAGAAGCTGGAGGGGAAGAGCCGCCCGGAACACTCTGAACAGGAAACCTCGGCTGGACTGAGTGGGCTGAGGCTCAGAAAGGGAGGAATCGGAGCCACCTTTTATGGACCTGAGAGAACAATGGACATGACTCAGATATCTCGAATGTTGGAGGATGCTGCTCTTACCCCCTCACCTTCCTGGAAGCTAGAGGCCCATGCCAAACACAACCAGACCTGGTGATTAGCTGCCAGCCCTCCACAGTGGGCCCAGGTCCTCTCCCCACCACCAAATGAAGAATTGTTTAGAAACCGTTCTGATAAAAAAAAATTAACATTTAGTCGGTCAACTAAAGGTAACCAATTGGGTCCAAATTCTACCCTTTCATTTAGTAAAATATTTTTCGCCAACAAAGATAATTGCTCTATACACATTCTGCCAGCATGAATTAAGTAGGTCAAGGATGATTAAGACGTGACCATTTGATGAAGTACGTTTTTGGTTTAAGACTACCAGGAATACCGTTAGGTCAAAATAGTTGCTGTCAGAATCATATGAAGTATCCAATCGAGTCATCCTGGATGTGCCACGATCCATGCGGCAAGGATAAGGACAGCTCCAGTCCTTTTGCACAGACCCATAAACCTTAATTGACCTTAGAGTACATCCTGGTTTCATCTTGCACTGGGTCAGCACCTGGCCCTCCCTCACGTTAGTGGGTTCCGAAGCCGTATGAAGAAGGCAGGCAGTGGGGTCAGTGTACAGAACACCGGTGTTGAATGACATGGTTTCTAGGCTGATCCTATCTTCCATTAGTGCTGTGACTTTGGGGAATGGACATAATTTTTATGAGGAGGACAGACTGCCATCTTGTAGGCTCCTTCTACTCAAAGTTCCAAGTTTTCCTATCTATGTTTATCTTCCTGTTTACTAAATTGTGCATTAGAGATTAAGCATGAATTTCAGATTTCATAAGACTACTTGTGAGATATTGAATAGAGAAGTAGGTTCTAGGTGGGGTGCTGCCGTTTTCTATTTGTGAGCATCCTTTAATGTTCTGTTTGGTTACTAGTGGAAATGATGAAGAAATGTTATTTACAAGAGGTGTTTTGTACACACACACGTGCACACACAAAAATCTCAGGAGCCAAAAGAATAGGTGTACCAATGAGACACATTTCCTCACACCTCGTACAAATTCCCTATATGTAGTATTATCACTAGGCATAAGGATGTTGAATGTGAGGTCATTAGATAAATATGAAGGTGTGAAAACTGAATTGGTTACTGTATGTTTTTCTCATAAGAAAACGCTAAGTTTTTAGCTCAACTATTCAAAACTCTCTTATTGAACCATCAAAGAAATATGGGAGACAAACAGACTGGTCCTCTGGAAACCTCAAGCATCCATGTACCACACACACTGTGTTTTTAACACAGTTTTTGAAGTGTAATGAAAAAACAAATCACTGGCCTAAATTGGGACTATGTTTCTTTTCTGAAGACTACAACTAATGGCTGTGTAACCTTCAACAACTCACTTTACCTGTAAGTGCCAACCTCTTCCTCAACCCTTTCTGATTAGACTAGATGGTCTTCCAACTTGTAAGGTTCATGTTTTATACATTTCATGTCTTCTAGTAATTAGTGTGAATAGTCCACCAACTGAGAGGTCACAAGAGTTCAATCTCCATCTAGTGGTCAAACTGATTAACTGCCCTCATGCTAAGACCAATGAATTACTCCTAATGAGCTGAATAGAAAAAGTTGTCTATTTTGTGAAATACAGCAGAACATAAAAGAAGTATGCCACATACCTATTAATGGAAGGAAGAGTAAAATAGGAACTCCTTGAGTTATCTATTTATGAATTATTGAAGTTGAGAGAAAGCCTTAAAGAGTATTTAACCTTTCTCCTAATTTTGTAGATAAGTTAACATTTGTTCTTCTAATTACTAGGTGACACACTAAGCCTAGTTAGTATCTGGGGTTCTCTCATGCAAGCCCCACACTATCTTCAGTGTGCTTGTTATCTTCCTTCTGTAAATGATGAAAACAAGGCTCAGAGAAGTGAAGCAACAAGCTCAAGGTTATACAGCTTGCAAGTGGTAGAATTAAGATTTTAACCCTGAGATTTTGACTCCCAGAATTTGGAATCTATAGAGAGGGTAAATGACTTGCCTCAAATCCCACAATTATAGGAAGAGATCTAGTGGGCACTTGGTTCCAAAGTGCCTGCCAACTATACTCTCTGGCAACGTTTGTTTGTTTGTTTGGTGACATCAATGAAGATTACCTGGGTCATATTATGTCACAGGTTTCTCACATGTAGAAGAAAAGACAATATTTGTATACTAAAAAATTTAGAAGTGAGTGGCTTCCTCACATCAAAAATAAATGCCTCTAATCTCAAGGCCTCACGATGTTACACAAATCATCAAGTACAGTACATGGACAACAGGGCATTTTGTTTTGAGACAGCTGCACAATCTTGGGCCAGTGATCTAGTCTCTCTGGTCTGGCCTTCGGGTTTCTCATTGACAAAGAGGAAGCGTGCACTAATATCTCAAAACCATTTTGGCTTTGACAGTTTATGAATTCAATGATTTGTCTTAAAGTGTCTCAAAAAAGATCAGCTAGCTGCCCAAGAATCCTGGATGGAATTTTTCTTCAAGATCTTTTTCTCTTTCCCTTACAATATGCCCTGGCAAACAACACTCGCCACCTGTCACTGGGTAACAGAAGAAACAGCTCCACATTTCCTCTCTACTCTGACTTCTTTTCTCTGGGAAACATTAAAGGATATTAGTGATGGGTAGATTTATGCATATAATTGATAATCCAATCTGACTGACAGCACTGAATAGCCCTGCTTGTCAATTATTATCTTCTTAGAGCAATTAAGCCAAAGATCAAGATTAAAATAAAGGGTACCCATTGGCTAGTCTACTTATGAGGACAACAGGAAAAGTCATCATCTTTGGAATACAGGCTCATACGTTAGAGAGTCTGTTGAAGGACATGGCACATTTAACAGCATCAGAGCATTCTTTATTAAAATTTAATTAGCACATGCCTTCTAAAATCGAAGAATGCCTACCTGAGGAGAAATAATGGGCCGAAATAGGGACAAACAGAACACGAAGTGTTCAGGGAGCTGCCACGCAGGTGACTGCTCTTGGAAACTCCCAGTTTATCTACCGAGAAAAATGCCGACCCCACGGGATAAGAAACCAGGGACACAACATGCCTGAAGTTTTAGAGCTTCTAATGCCAACAGGTTAATGATACCAGGGCACCATTATTTAGGTCAATATTTATCTATTGACCTAAAATCACCTCGGTTTCAAGTCTTGGGAAATTGGACAAGGAAAAGAACAAAGATAACTGACTAGTCACTCATCTCATGCCGATGGCTTCATTATATAAATAGATGCCAATTGAGATTTTTTTTTTTATGAAGGAAAAATTAAACGTATGAACGTATTCAAGGAATTTAATCAATAGAGATATTTCAATCAATAGAGATATGCCTAACGAAAATGTGCTTATTCTCATAAGTAAATGTTAATTTCATTACTTTTCTCACTCCCCTTACTCATTCAAATTTCTGGGTAAATAACTGCCCCAGGAGTTGTTTCATCTCTTTTCCAAAATACATATTGTTGTGGGAAAAGGGGGAAGGTAGGGGAGGGAGCAGAACATGATAATACACCACACAAAACCAAGTTTGACTGAGATGTAAGCAGCCCGAATTGTGTGCACAGAGAGTACGACTCATCTCAAAAATCTTACGAAATGAAGGAAAATAAAATGGGTTGATTCTTTGCATACATCATTCGAACACAAATGAAAAAGAAACATGCCGTTCATTTTGTTACTTTTTAGCTAGCACTGGCAGGAAAGTGACAGGAATTTATCAGGAGGGAATATCTAGATTGTCTATGACGTTGTTGCCTAGTCTTGTGTGAATGGTCTTTGTTTGCTGGATATGTGGTTCAGAAGACACATTTCCAGAATCAGTTTGGGATTTCAGTTTCCTCTCATTCCAAAATGAACATCTTGGCTGGTCCTAAGCTACCTCAGGCAGCCTGTGGTATCAAGCCCTGGAATTACTGTTTAAATCGACAGCCCTTTGCTACAGTGGAGTGGTTAATGATCTAGGATCCACCCAGGTTCAGCAGGACCTGGGTTCAAATCCAAATCTCATACTGCTAATCCCCACTGTCCATGTCTGTAAAATGGGGGATATAGCCATGGAGATGTTGTGAGGGTTAAATGCTTAGCATAAATGTCAGCAGCTTCTTATTATCTGAATTACTCAACTAAGGGTGTGCTGACTCATGCCCTGAGGGGTTGGCCGGATTTAGCTTTTTCTCCCAGGGAGCTCTTCTTGATTTAGCAATAGTGCTTTCGAAGATGTGGTACATTTTCCAACGTGTCTGCCTTGTTCTCCAGAAACACTGGGCATGCGGACCTCAAATATTATAAAAGAAACACATCGGAGCCTTATCCTACTGCTGTCCTCAGCCCTAGGCTGGCCTGTCCTAGAGGCAAGACTGCTTTAGGCTGAGGGTCTATGGGTACTTTGAATAAACAGATCCTCAGGGCGGAGTCTAGAGGAAAAGACTTGAAAAACGAATTCCATGAGAAACCGAATAGTGTTTGGCGGAGCTGCGCTGTACATGCGAAGAACTCACTGCCCTTGCCTGACCATATGTGGCTACCTCGAACGCATTTTGAAACGAGGTGGTGTTTCTCTCCACTCCCTTTCGATGTTTTGGCCAGTCAGTTCTCATTCCATCTTGGTTCTCTGTGTAGAAGGTGCCAGAGACCAAAGGTGCCTTAGGAAATTCTGCATTTCACAATTCGAAGCTCTGGAATGAAGTCATTGATTCACTCTCTCCAGACTACAGGACTGTTATTCCTTTGCCTTGCTGGAAATTAGAGTAAAATCTTCCCATTGGTCAACTTCAACTAATCTACAGTAAAGTTTTGAAGAGTTATTGATGATCGGGTTAGATAATTTTAAGTCGAAGGTAGAAAAAACGTACCAGGTGGACCATCATAAACTTTGCTTCAAAAAGCTTACTTCTTAAATATATTTAATCTCAAAAAGTATGAAGTTTTATGGATGTATGCATAGATACTTTTCAAATGGTTATAATTTTAAGGAATGTTGGGGAGCTTCTTATAATTGATTTAGGGAATCTCTAGATTCTGACATAGTCCAAGTTTTTTAATGGCAGGGTCCATATTATATTGATTTCATGGGCCTAGGTCCCAAATCGAGTAGCATCAGTTCATATATAGGCTTAGAATGTTATTTAAGAAGACCTAGAACAATGACCATGAGATCAAACTGAAACAAACATAGTAAGCAAGCAATTGATATTATTAATATCTGACTTTAACAAAAAGAATATACAAACCCTTCCCTTCAAACTAAAACCCAGTTTCTTTCAATTCAGCCTCTTTCCTCTTTCAGAAAGAACATTTTCCCATTGCAGATCACAGGGGTCAACATTCTAAATTGTGTTTCTGCCATAACCTTTCGAATTTGCTGGACCAGTGCAAGATCAAACGCAAGTTCCTCTCAAGTCTCAGTTATGTAAAGGAACACCGTGACAGCCTGGGTTGTGAGTGAAGTTAATTCTTTCCCAGAAGACTCTGCATCTCATTGTCAGGGTTGGGTGCACCCCAAACACAGGTGCCAAGGAACCAAGAAGCCCAAGAATGTTCAACCACAACCCGTCTGCCAAGGTGTTTGATGAAGTCTGCCATTCAGGCAAAGATCGTTTGGGTTCCAGGCCCTCTAAATAGAAAAGCGAACATTGTCCTGTGTGCTCAGAAAGATGTTAATAAACAGTGCTGGACAGAGCAGAGCTGAAAGGCGCCTTGTGGACGTCAGAGTGAGAATGTGGCTGTCCCAACCGCAAAGCCCTGTTAGGAGACATGTTGAAGCACATGCTGCCTTAAGAAACAATGCCTTTGACTTTGCAGAAAACACGAGTGGCTGTCTGGAAGAGTTTAGAGAGCAGATCGATGCAATATTTGGGAAGTCGAGGGTGGTCATTACTGGCATTACATAATAACATAAGAGCTTTCCCTCTTCTCGTTACCACCATTTATGCCAACCAAAGAATTGATCTCTGGTTATCCTAAAAGGAATATAGTGGGGACATTCCCCATGTCAGCTCACGGGACATTGGTAGTTTGTGGGGAGGAGATGAACCATATGAGACAATGATTTGTCTATAGTACAATTGTTTTTTCTTATAAGGGTCAAGAAAACATCAGAGCACCTGTAGAAGTCCATCTTATCTTCAAAACGCCCCTTGAGTTTTTCTTTATTCATACTTCATTACTGATATTTTGTTATGGACCAAAAAAAAAAAAAAACCCACAAAATTGTCTTCAAACCAAATCAAAGGGAAAGAAAAAAACAAAAAAACAAAAAACATACTAACGGGATGTTTAAAACCAGAAAGCACATCAAAATACATTCTCCATTACTTCAGCTGAGTGGGAATGACCAAAGGAAACTACCAGTCCCTTTTGCCCATAGCTGGAAAAGTCTAACTATTACTTAGGGGCAGTCTGTGATTGGTTCTATACTTCCTCGCCCCCTACCCTCCTGCCCGGAACTGGATTCCATTTTGGTGGTGATAAGCTTTGGGAGGGGCAGACTACTTCCACAGTGAGCTGCTTGGGATTGGTATGACAAATTGGCTCCGAGGACAGTCTGTTCATTTCTAGAGAGTCGTCTGGGGGACACGGGATCTGATTAGTGGAGGGGCGGGGAAGCACAGACAGCACACCAACGACGAAGGCAAAGCACCGCTAACTACAGCAACGAGGGGCTGTCGGAAGCCAGGCGAGCAGCGCAGAGTGGCAGTGGCGGAGGAGGCTCTGTGGATGTGCCTGGGAGGGGCGCTGGCCGCTCTCCTTCCACAGTGAAAGAGCTTGTCAGGTGTTAGGGCGGTGACTGACTGCGTGTGCTGGCTGAAGAGGAATTTCAGGGCAAGCAGAAGAGAGAAGGTGCTTATAAATTTTAAATAATACCAAATTAGGACTTGCCATGTTGAGAATCCCAAACCCACGATCTGGATAAAACATGAAAAGAAAATAAAAAGCTGGGGATGTTAGTATATTTTATTCAGATATGTGGGTTCTGGGAATGGTAAAATAATTCACTGATTGATTACCTGTCTTATTGTAAAATCTAGAAGTAAAGAGGATGATAAAAGTCTGCCATGACTCAAATAGCGACTGTGCCATCAGCGAATCCTGTGTGCGCACAGAATAGCGTTTGATCAAAAGTACCAAATGGTCTATGTACCGTTAAACAAAAGTTTGGAGGGGTCCAAATATTTTAAGCTCTGAGGTTTACTTGTATTTTGCACTTTGAAGAGTCTCTTCCAATTTATTAGGAAACGGCGGTCACTGAAATGAGTAATTTCTCAACTACCCCGAGGCAGACCCGAGATAGGCCTACCGCAATCATGGACCATTTTCATCATCCTCTTGGCGTTCTAGAGCAGTGTGGAAACCAGGAGAATAAGGTACCTGCTATGTGGACTGCTGACAGAGGGTCCAGGCTGTGAGAGACTACATTTGCCTCGTGGCTGTTTGCAATGAACAGGGGTAAAGAAAGAAGAATGTTCAGTCCAGGCAAATAAAGACAAGCTACTGATGAAAATTAAACTAAAAGTGCGGCAAAGGAAAAACAAATCAAACAAGTTGATCAGTACCCATGAATTAAGGAAACTGGCTTTTCTTTGGTAGAAGAAATAAAATAAATTGACAGCTGTGTTATTAGTCAGTGAAGACATGTAAGTTGTGGTTCAGGAGTCCACTCTCCAGTGGGTGGATTTTCCCCACTTTTTACGGTAGAAACACAAGTGACTCCATATTAGCGAAGAATCTATGTATATTTACTCACGATAGAAATAAAGTTCGATATACCATGCCACATCATATTTTTTTCATCTTCTGGAACACTGAAACAATACTGAAATTTTTGATAAATATAAATTAACAATGATAATATGAAATTGTTCTTTGTAGAGTCACGAAGACCCAAAACATTAAATACTCAAGTTAAATAAAGGCTAAAATTTGACTCAAAAAGCCAGTATTCCTTCACATTCTTAAACTAGGATCTATAGGAAACTAGTGAATGTAGTAAAAAAAAAAAAAAAAAAAACAATCCTAACAAAGGTCATAACATTCATAACATTTATCAGCATAGAACTTAAGTGTTTATCACACACACAAAAAAAATACAAATGAAATCAATACTTCTAAAAACTAAGGAAAACAGAATGATAATAAAAATGAATATAATCATTAAGCCGGACAAAAAATAACAAACAAAAAACAAGCTTCTAATTACACAGAGAAATCAAGGTAGAGTGTGGCAGGGGCCGAATTTGTCTTGTGTGCTGGTAAGATGGCCCCACCCCACAGGCCTGTGGGTGAGTCGTCTTAAGTTGTTGCCATTGGGGGTGGGGGGCAGCACAGTCATGGAAAGCCTTCAGGGCCACTCAGGAGCTTCTTGGCTTGAGAACCTCCACTCACCTTACAAATGGCCTCATGAGATGCTCATAGTTCTGTCCACCTCTGGCTGAGGCACCCCTTTAAGTGGAGCCCATTTTGTTAGGTGGACCATGGTGCTGGTGGTTTGAAGGGAGGAGCCACCGAAAGGGACAAGGGAGCACCATTCTAGAGATGGTGTCCGGAGCAAGAAAAGTAACTGGTCTCCCTGCGTCCCCACCACATGTCGATTCTTTTGAAAACAGAGCCTCTCTTTTCCGTTTCTGAGCGCAGGTGGGGAGGGCACGTGGCAGGGCTAAGGAAACAGCGCTTCAGTGTGACAGCCTCTCCTGGATGGGGGTCCCTGCTTTGTCCGGAGGAAGAGCCTGTGGACCCCGGTGGGTACGAACACCACCACTCCCCACGGTTCCCTCCCACGGGCCAACTGAAAACGACCGTGGAAAGTTACCGTTCTCTGTCTGTTTGGGCTGCTTCTTCCTGATGTAGGACTCACAGATCCTGAGGTGTCCAGTTCATCAGCAGAAGCCCAGGAAGACAAATCCTACATGGAGAAGAGATTCTTTTGGCAACTCCGTGTCCCCGAGCCGTGATGGTTCTGTAAAGTACTACGTGTTCCCCTCCCCGCCCCCGCCCCCGCCCCCTACCATCTCCCATAAAAAATCAAACCTTTCCTTAGGGAAAATAGAATCAGACAACTACAAGAAGAACGGAACCTAACTCTTCTAGTGTATTTGGATTTCTTGCTTGGAAGTTTGTCCCTTTTCAGAAAATACCCCTGTAGGTTTATTACTATGTCACTTGTAGTTTTATTGTTTCTTAGTGACGTGGATGTGAATGTGTTGAAGTGGAAAAGGTGAAGGATTCTGCCTTAGAGCTGCAGGTCAGAGAGAAGCCAACTCATCTGAGTTAGAAACAAAACGTGGTCCTCAAGGGGCCTGCCTTTGAGCAACAGAGAAATTATATTGATTCCAGCACTGCTGTTACTCGGAGTAAACTGTTCTTTTGCATTCTTATAGGAGAGCAAAGTGCTTATGTATTCATAAAGGGATTTCACAACTGAATGAAGTTTTACCAAGCATCTCTGTACCTGCAAATGCATTTCTCAAAGCCAACACTACTACCGTGATACAGTAGGTTTAAGAAAAATAATAATAATAAAATAGATGAGCAGAGGACATTTTCTATGGATTAATTGCTGCTTATGTCGGGAGAATTCAACCTTCTAGTTTCTAAATATGAAAGTCATATGTAACAGTTGGTTGTGATCTACCATAGCTTTGATACTAAAAACATGTGAATTCTTAAAGAAATAGGGTAAAATAAAATGTCACAATAGTGGTGGTAATAAGGTCACCAGTAATAATTACAGGAGGTCTTTTGGGTGTAATAGAATCAAAAATGACATCCTATTAAAAAAGTTTGAGTGGCTTTTTTGAGACAGGACTTGTAAGAGCGGCAACTGAGAGTAGACACTCTGCTCTGATAAGTATTATATTCGACGACTTTCTAAAACAGATAAAGATGATGCTTCTTTGGTATCTTGTAAGAAATGCCACACACTGATGTCTGTTCAGAGCTTACCTGCTGACTGCTTGACAGGTCTAATGACTTCTCCAGCTCCTTGATGTGATGACCGACTTCCTTCAAGAGAAGTTTGAGCCGATTTCCAATCACATGGACTTTTTCTTTGGCTTCTAAACAGTCTGTGCCTTCAGCATTCACCAACAGTTGGCAAGACATGTCTTGTAGTGAGGCTACTTTGAGTTGGGATTCCAATAGCTCACGCCTTATTTGCTATGCATATAATAAGACATGATTTACTAAGAATATGTGATCACTGGAGAAAGTGCAGGGTGACATAACTTTAACTGAGTGGGCGATTATACCTGAGGATCAGAACGCTGTGCTCGCGCAAGGAAGGCTGCATAGCCCATGGCATTTGGTAGTTAGGGGCCTGTGTTCTAATCCTGCCTCTGACAGAACACATTCTACAAGGTGCCTGAACCTTTTTGATCTCAGTTTTCTCATTTGGTAAAATGATGATACTATCTCATGCCCGGTCCACAGTATTATTGGAAGGTTCAAATTGGTGAATCTATGTGAAAGTACTTAAAATATAAAGTATTATGCAAATGAGAAGGTATTCTTTTAAACAGAAAAGTAAAACATTACCATAAATATAGCAAACTTCAAGTATGTCTAGGTATACTCTGATATCTGTTTAAGATATTTAGAAAGATATATGGATGATTTGTCGTTCACAACTTAAAAGTCTGAGGTCAAAAGTCTAGTGAAAATGCAGTCCCACAGAGATTTCCTCTGTTTCTAAGATCTTTGCGGTATTGAATTAAAAGCTACCAATTCTGTTGGTTAGGTAAGTGAGTGTTAAATGTTAAGAAACAACATTTGAAAAATACAGAAAGCTACAAAATGCAAATCCTTTTCTCCTAATGGAACTCAAATATGCTTCTTTATCTTCTGTAAAATCACTTGAGTACACTGTATGCTACACTGTCCAAAGTTCCTTGCATAAGAATCCACTCAGATATTCTGCAAGCTTCCTTTTGAATATACTGCTAGAAAGAGTTTCCTGCCCCTTGAGAACAGGTGTTTTCTTTTTGTTTGATAATGAAAATTTAACTCATCACATTTCCCTTTTTGTCTTAACTTTCCGGTGCGAAGGTTAACGTTGAATTTGGTAAACTTAATTCCTCTTCAGAAGTCTTAAAGCTCTCTATTTTAACGGTTGTAATGTCCTGTTATTATAAACCACCCGATACATTTTTGGGACCTAGATGTGACAAATACAGTTTAAATCAACAATAAGTATAATTCACCAAAGACCCATTTTAATAAAAACAAACTCATTAGGATTAAGCACATCTACAATGTCTACAATTGAGCAATGACTTTAGAACCAGATTCTAAAGCTAGTGGATACCATCTTCTATGTACATGTTTGCTTCACAAAAATTGGAAACAAGGAGTAAAAAAAAAGAAAAAAAGCAAGTTAGAGACTCTAACTCAAAAGGTAAAAAAATATTACCACCTACGTTCTTTTTTTTGTCAATGAAATGTGTTGCTGCTCAGAATGCCGTGGCTGCCAGGATTCACACGTCTTACCATGAGCTGTTTGTGATGGTCCTGAAGTATCTCTGCGTCGAGATTAGGATCGACCGGAACAATTTCATTTTTCCTTCTGTCAATGTTCTCCAGCATAAGAAGCAAACCATGACTCATTTCATGAAAATCCTAGTGCAAAAAAAATATATGGAGCATAAAATCATCTTGAATTATATATTTTTCTTTTCCTCACAGCTTAAATTTCCATTCCGTACAATTACTACCGTTGGCAAAGACAGGTTGGTTTTAAGATTTTATACACGACGTCTCTCTGAGAAAGGCATGGGTGCTGTTGTAATTATCTTAGGTCACATTCTTACCAAAAGCATCAAACTGATTACTATATGGAAAATTTAGGCATAAGGAAAATTGATTCAAAATATAAAATATTAGAGAAACTTCTAGGGCTATTGTATAATTTGGAAGGAAGCAACTCTGCTTCCTTTACTCCTTCCTGTATGTATGCAAATCATCCCATCTCTTAACGCCTAAATCCAATCCCATAACCCCTTCATTCATCCATACATCCATCCATTCATTCATTCATTCATTCATTCAATGTATAGTTCTTGCAGATCTCCTATGCAGAAGGCACTGTGCTAGGAGTGGGTGCAGAGCTGAAACTACAGCTTGGGAACCTGATTTCAAGGAGCGATTACTCTTGGAGCCCATATAAAATCTAAACTCCTGGCCAGGACCTACAAGGCCCTGCATGGCCTGGTTCCTGACCACCTTCCCAGTCCTTCTTCCCACTTTCTGCCTCTCTGATGACTTTCTGATCATATTTGCCCCCTTTTTTTTTACCCTCAAAGACAGAAAAGTTCCTGCACCTGGGACTTCCCGTTTGCTCTCTCTCCTTCACAGAATCATCCTTCTAGTATTAGTTCAAATATCCATAGCCCTTCCCTGACCACCCTCCCAAAGTGGCTTTTCTCCATTACTCTTATCCTCAGCATCTTGGATAACCATTTAATTGCATTCTTATTGTGTGTCTTCCCCAACAGAAGAAGAGGCTGTGCTGTATCTTGACTGCTTAGGGCAGTATCTGTCAGACAGTGTCTACTTATCAATTGTGGTATGAATAAATGAATAAATATTTGTAATGTTCACTCTGATGTTCAAGAAATGTCTTCTTATGTGCTTAGTAAATACCTGTTGATGAATGAATGAATGAATAAATGAATGAAATGAATGAGTCGAAGAAGGAATGTTGGAGCTGAGATAAACTTGTGGAAATAGTCTCTTATTAGCTGGATAGAAGATGGGGTCTAGAACTTGTACATGGCCACATGTACAAGTTCTCCAGTAAAATGAAAATTAGGGCACAAAGTTATTTCACTCAAATATTGATATTGAGGAGTAATTGCATCCCTCTAGTGACCTTGATAAATCAAATGCCAGACTCAGCTACACCGGAAATGTCTCACACTGTAACATGGCCTGCCCAAAGTCCCCACGAACCTGACACTGCATCAGGGCATCCTGGAGCAGCCCCCGCCAGTCCTCCAGCAATGAGCACACCCTGTCCCAGCGTGCGTTCATCTGGGACAAGCGATCCTGCAGATCCCGGCTCTCCTCACCACCGGTCTGGGTGAACTCAGAGCTGCACAGGTTGATGGAGAGGATGATAGCTTTGCGATGGTCCACGGCTTTCTGGAGCTCCTGAAAAGAGGAAGGAGGACAAACAAGGAAGACAACAGTGAAAACATTCAAAAAATAGTCTAAGACCTTTGGAAATGCTTTGCCCAAATAATAAAATCCGTTAATTAAAATTGGCCTTAACAAGACAGCTAGGTTAGACACAGTATCACTGAGAATCATGCTGCACTTAAAAGCTATGGATGAGAGGTACTCTTCACAACATAAATACGTATTAATAAGATATGGTGTAGAGTGAATGAATCAGAAGCAGAATGATATGTGCAACATAATAGTATTTATGTCATTTAAAATACATGTGCACGCACAAATCTACCTTTCTCATGAATACATATGAACAAAGAATATTCATTTAACATTTCAGAATGGTTGCCATGAGTTAGAGGAATGAGGATTAAAAAACAGTGAGGAAAAAAAGATAAATACACAAAAGTAAGAGAATTTTGCAGGAAGTAACTATGACCCTGCACAGTGAACTACGGAGTATGATTAACTCAACCCGCAGCATGGGAGTTCAACACAACAAACAAAACAACACAAAACCTGGCTCCAATAGTTCTGCACAGCAGGAAATACACTTTTTCTAGTATAAGAATCCCATTTCACTTGACCACTGGTACTCAAAGGTCTGTGCACAAGAATGAAATGGGAAGCTTGATGGAAAAGCAGTTTCCCAGGCCCTGGCCTCCAGCTGTTCTGACTCCATAGGCACAGGTAGTAGCCCACGAGCTGAGCACACTGCATGTCATAGGCCACCTTCTTGTAAAGGTAAAGTGTATGAAATGGAAATTTCATCAGCTAACCAATTTAGTTTAATTTCTCTCTCTCTCTCTCTCTCGCTCTCTCTCTCTCTTGTACACAGACACACACACACAGACACACACACACGCAAAACAGGAAACTGACTTTTTACTTTGTACATTTCCCAAAAATCTAGAACTAAATTCCAAGAACTTGAGCCCATGATTCTATATTAATAATTGAATAGCTAGGTACCATTTGAACATCCCCAGTTTAAATCAGGGTGAGTGATCCTGCAGATCACATCTACCTGGGCTATATTTTCTTATAATTTCTCACCATTTCTGTGATGTTGTCAACTTGTCTTAATTTTTCATTTTTCAATACATTCTTAATATGCTGTAATGTAGATTCGGCCACAGAGACAGTATAAGATCAGGAGATATTGTGGAGAGATACTTGGTTATTCCACGGATTTATCCCCAGAAAACAGATGGGGTTATTGGGAAGGGGTCCAGAGGAAGATAACTTTTCTTGTCACACAGGCCAACTGTCAGGGTCTCACTTCTCCACCCTGATCTTGTACATTTAGGTCTCAAACTCCGGCCAACATTTGCTTAATCGCCTTTTTAAAAAATCTAGTTTTAATGCAACACTGCCTTATATTTTCCCAAAGAGGAATTGAAGTAATGGAAGTGTTCTAGAGAGAAATGCATTTTAAAGTCCAGATAATGTAAATTGCCATCTCCCATCTGATGCTTCTTCCTGAAATTGATGGGGCTGGTGCAGAAGCTCCTCCATAAGAAGTCTGAACATCTGTGGGGAAGCTCATTTCTCTGTTTGAAAATTTAAAACACTATGAGCACCAAAGCGAGCCACCGAAACATCAGCCCAAAATCAATAGCATCGAGGGAAACCAGAGAGACACAAAAGCAGCACACTTAATCCTTAAACCTGGGGAGCCTGGCTGTAGCTTCGCGCTCAGAGGAAGAGCTCGTCTTAATGTTCTCCTAACAAAAAGACAGAAGCAAAAGAGCTATTAAAGAGAAACCGTGCTCTCCAGCCACAGTATGTTTACAAAAGTCTCTACACATTAATGCATTTGGATAGCTGGGCTAAGGAGGATTTCTAAGATCCAGAGATGGAGTAAAAGGAAGTTATCTTGTGTACCATACCCAACACAGGCAAATGTCTGGGGTGTTACCACACTTATTCCACAGTTCTGTTTCATCTCGTTCATTACTGGAAATTGCTACTGCCAATACAATAATCTGCAGAATGTCAAATGCTTTCACTAGCTCGCCACAAACTCGCACAGATAAAAGTTTTGGAGAGGATTCTTGCCCAGCTGTAGATACGGACTTGTAGGAATGTGATAATATCTCTATTTCTCTTAAAAGAGGTTAAATAGGTCCCGGATGTACCTGGATGGTTCGTGAAATTTTAACAGATTACTTTTTAAATATACCAGTTCATTCAATGGCACATGATTATTTCCATGGTGGTTAGTGCTCCAACGGGGCCCAGCTCTCTGCCCTTCTAAACCTTCTCTACAAACACTCTGACCGGGGATGGCTGAGGGAAAGGGGAGCACGTTGTGTTCCATTCTGTCGAAAATGTCTCTGCCGCTGTATCACAGTGGAACAGCTGGAGCTAGCGGCCTCGTCTGCTCAGCCGTCCCACACGTGGTGGCTTGCCGTCTGGCTGCCTGGGGAAGGGCGAGGTCTGCTACCTTGAGCTTCTTTATTTGCAGCTCGATGGACGGGATGTCAGTGCTGAGCTCCAGGCGCTGTAGCTGCTCCAGCTCCTCCTCCGTCTCCCCCAGCCAGGTCCAGATGCTGTTGAGGTCAGAGTTGAACTGCTGCCACTTCTGGAGGTTCTGTTTCATTCTCAGCTCCTTGCTCAGGGCTTGAGCCTGTATGAGCTCCCATCGGTCAATCACACCTGGCGAGACATGACATGCATAGGATAGGGAGGCACGTTTCTCCACAGCTGATGCTTAGGAAATGCTTTAAACATACACTGCTGGCTAACTTTAAATAGCAACAGAAAGACAAGTAATTCCAGCGGGCATCCCGGCTGTCAGCTGTACAGAACAACATCATGGCTATGTTTTTCCTATTTGTAATTTTAGTGATGATGGAGTAAAAAATAAATAAATAAATAAAGCTATATAGGGGTTAACACTGTAAAGAGCTTTCCGGAGTATTCAGCAGTAGCCTGCATGAGGATAACATCCCATTCCTGGTTTCTTCTGACAATAAACAGAGCTCGGAGAGCATACATGCAGGATGCCCGACTAGTGATGTTGGAGACGGTGCAGTAAAATATATGAAACAAGAAAAACACCATCGCGATGCCGATTGCCTCCCTCTGCTGCAAAGGAGAGTCACTGGAACATGGAGAAAAGTACTTAGGACAGAACGGTGGAGAGCGGCCGCAGAGGGCAACTCGGGAGCAGGAAAGCATTTTGGAAGCTTCCGTTTCATTCTGTCTTGAACTGCGCCCTTCTCACTCACCAGCTGTTTGGGTTTCTGTGCTGTTGAGGTTCACAAAGCCAGGAAAATTCTCTTCTTCCTCCTTCAGCTTGTGCTCCAGCCTCTTCACTGAGTCGATACTGCCGCTGCATTCGGCCAGCAGTTTCATCTGTTGAGACACAGAAAACAGGCCCCTGTCACAAAATTCTCACGTTCTCACAAGGGCAAGAGCTTCTGGGGAACATATCTTTGTTGTTCCTCAAAAAGGACAGTGGCTTTATCTTCTTCGTGCCACTCTGCTTAAAAAAAAAAAGGTCAGGTTCAAAACCCTACGTCTTAAATATGTGACGCCTTCACGTATACAGAAAGCGATGCCTTGAAGACATACTTTGCATATGTGGTTTTGCATGAGAAGCTCTCCAAATTTCTTTTAAGTTTATGAATCAAGACAGACTTGGACTTAAAACTCAGAACCCTCAGCTGGCCTCACAGTATATAATTTTTGGCAAGTCACTCCCTCTTTCGTAAACTGAAATGTGGGAACAATAACGTTAGCACAGATCTCGAAGAAGATTTCTTTTTTTTTGCATTAAATAATTAAAATACTTAAAAGCATAAAGGGATATTAAAGCTAGCTGTCAGGTGAAAAAATTTAAGCACTGTTCGATAGGCATAAAGGACATAAGTTCTAACATCAAAAGAGAAGCTTCTGACTCTAAGTTTCATATCATGCACAGTATTCAAAGATTAAAAGACCAACTTGTTGCAAGGTACTCCTGCTATACTGGCCAAAACGTTATCTTTCAAAGATTTTCGAATATCGCCTTGCTAGTAAGTGATTTTAACTACTTTTGATTGAGATCGAGTATAACCTCAGTGATGTCGGCACGCCATCGGAAAACTATGTTATATTTTGGAAAAAGAGGTTTCACAATAATTGAAGTCAGTATAATAGGCCCCATGGGACCGGAATTAACGCAGGATTGGGCTCCTTCTGTAACCGTGAGCTCATGGACAATGGCGTGTGTACTGGAACGGTTCTCCTCCCTGGTTTCTGGAGGCAGTAGGTGTGAGTTGTCATTAGACTTAGAAAAATTAAGTTTTCTTCTACCAGGCAGTCTTTTGGATGTGAAAAGAAGATACAAGGCGTGGAAGGGATTTTCAAATTCTCTTGCTTAAATCTGTGTAGGAGAAGAGGTAGTTCCCTGAGAAAAATTATTTGGTCAGTAACTTGAGCAGGGCAAATAAAGTCATTACGTATTTTACTAAGAACTTCAAAAATAAAAAATTAAAAGAAATGGTAATGTACACAATCTTTTGCCATCTTTTCCACAAATCCCTCTTGTTAGACTTGTTTTCTCCAGAATGAGCATACTAAAAACAGGATAAAAGCATTCCCAAAGCCATCCAGTGAATCAATAAACACAGGAAAAGAACTAAAAGAACTCTGTATAGTAACCTATTAGCTAAAATCTGCTGCTCCAAGGATAACCGTGGTCCAAAAATTATTAGCCCAATTTGGACAAACGCCTAATCACTTTTGGGAGTGAAAGGCTTTCGTTCCTTTCAGTTAAACCGATCTCACTAAGTTCTCTCTTTAGAGGCTGGTCATTACAGTAGGTTCGTGGGCCTGAGACCGGTCCAGTTTGACTCCAAGGTCACCTGCTAACAGGGCTATGTTTTACACATCCACGCCCATGAGTTCAAGGGCGGCTGGTATTTGGAGGGTTTACGAAGCCCCCATGTCCCAGACAAACCGTTCTTTGTCACACAACTGTGATTCTCAGGCACTTGTCCAGATCACGAAGGTCAGGATACTCACGTAGCCTCTGTAGCTGGAGTCGAGCTCTGGTCCTGTAGGAGTTTTGCTGCGGATGATATTCTCAGTCTGCTGCATCCGAAAGCGGCTGTCGTCCAGGGCCTTGTCCAGTTGTCGGATCTTTGACTCTAAGGAGCTGGGATCCCCTGCGGTGTCGACCATAAGAATTTTTACGAGCTTGGCAAGCTTGACATTCAAGAAGTTCAGTTATTTCAGTTAAAGCTGTATAGAAATGGCATGTGTGTGGGCGATTATGAAGCAAGTTCAGATTTAACATGCTCGTGGGTTAGACGTTGAAATGACCAGAGCAATGAATGTGTTTGACTAAGGGTCTTGGCCGACCGGACGGCGCAGCGAGTTCTGGCCGCCCGTGTGTCTGTTCCCTCTCGCAGCTGATCCCCCAAAAGCCCGTGCGCTGTGAGCTGTGGGAGGCCTTTCCGAGAACGTAAGGTCATGCCTTCTGCTCTCCAGGAACTAACGGGAGATCATTTCTCATGCTCCCTCTGCAGTCACTTATCAGGTAGAAAAAGATACACTCTCTTATTTTTCGTAGAAGATAGTGCCACCGAAGTGCCAGGTGGCTGTGTCATTCACTTAAAGCATGACTTTGGGTTAGACAAGAAAAGACGAGCTTAGGATAGCTATGTACAGAAACACCAACCTAGCAACAACTTGCTTTTGTTTAAAACCTGAAACGAAGCCAGGAGAAAGCTAAGATGTTAGCATTTCCATCTAGGCATGCTCTTACTCACAGACTACAACTCCTGGCTCATTATCCCTTCAGAGATGTAACACCTTTTAGCAAAATTATTATTATTATTATTATTATTTGTGTGTGTGTGTGTGTATGTGTGTGTATCGAAGTCTTTTGAACTGAACAAGAACGTAGATCATCAGAGTGAAGCCAGCACAGGGTGAAAGCAGAACAAATATTAGTAAGCTTTATGAATTTCCTTTTTTGAAGGAAGGTCTTCTAAATACACCTGGAAGAGGTCTCGCACTGAGAATCACTCAGGTAGTCATCATTTCATTAATGCTAATGTGCAACCTGTTCTTTTGTTTTTCTACAAAACTTAAGTGTTGAATAATAACCCTGCAATTCAATATCACACCATTCTGTTCAAACCCTACTCTCTCCACCCTCCTCCATAGAGCTGACCTTGAACTACATACAGTTGGTCTAGTGAAACGTTAAGCAAAACTGGTTTCATTTTTTTCCCTTCAATTCTTATTCCAGGAATCATTCTGTCCTTAAAGGAAAAATCTAAGTTTTAAGATACTGTGGAATATATTTTTCATTTCAAATTATTTCATGGGGTAAGACATTAAATAAAATTAAATATGTTTTTAGAGCTGAACATCTGGTCTCACTCCTTGTCCGATGTGACCACTGAGATCAGTAGGATGAGCAGCGGGCTCAAAGGCACAGGTGCGGGCTGGTGGGTTTGGATGGGGACGCCAGGACCTGAATCCCCAGCCACAGGGAGGTGAGTGACCCGTCAGAGTCATGCAGTCAATGCTGCTACAGCCAAGTAGAGCGTAGGAAGCAAACGCTGAAAACTAGCGTTTCCACCTCCTATTTTTTGCTGTTAATGGATATCACAGCTCTATACTTAATGAGACTGATCACCATTTAACAGGTTGGGAAGTTATTTCATCGCACTTGATTATTTTCTCCCCTAGTACAGTAGTAAGAGAAGAAGGTTCTGCCTTAACATGCTTATGCCACGGAGCTGTGAGAGAGATACAGATGTGCTAAGAGGGGAGGCTTGTGACAGGTGAGAAAGGGAGGCTCGCTTCGGCTTTTAGTGCCTACCAGAGGTATTTCTGATGGCACGCTCTGTGAGTTTTACATAGGCCTCAGGATTTTCAGGGATGATTACATCTGCAAAAAGAGCACAGTCTAAGTTGACAGATAAGTTCTCGAGACACTGATTCCCTTGTGGCAGAAAAACAACTTTCCTAGGGGAAAAGACGGACAGCTCCGAGCATACGGAGACGTTGCACATGCAAACCTAAGGTTTCCACAGCGAATCGCAATCGTAATAGGTGCTTGAGCTGGTTGACGGTGTTTTATGAGCCAGGTGCTGTTTTAAGCACTCATTTATACTCGTAGCAAAGCTACGGGGTGCATGGGAGGGTTATTCCCATTGTATCAATGAGAAAGCCGAAGTCCAGAAAAATTAAGTTATGTATCCAAGTTTCAACAGCTGGTCAGTGGCAAAACCGGGGTCTCAATCCAGACCGTCAGGTGCTAGGGTAGCCCTGGAGCAGGCCACTAGACATAACGTGAGCCACATGCGTGACTTTAAAGATTCTAGCAGCCACATTAAAAACAAAAAACGAGGAAAATAATTTTACTACTTCATCTTACTAAACCGATATATCCAAATCACAACATGCAATCAACATGAATATTATTAATCCTTTAGATTCTTTTCTTATGTCTTTGAGATTCATGCATTCGTGCAAGTGCATTTGATGCAGCGAATCTCAGTCTGCACAGTCTCATTCCAGGGCTTCACGGTCACCACGTGGCCAGTGGCCACACAGTCAACAGTGCTACTTTAGATGCCAAATGCCTAACTACGACGCTAGACTGTGAGGACAAAACAGAAATGAGAGAAGTCACATCTTTCACCAAGATGCCGAAGTGAGAATATTGCCTCTTCCCCGGTTCTATCAATCGTCAGTTGTGGAGGGGACTCCTGGTGATCTCCTACATCCTTTCCATTCTCTACATTTCCAATGCTGCCTCCTTAGTCCAGGCCACCATGCCATCTGTCCTGGATTATAAAACGTTTCCATCTGGACTTTTTTTTCCTCCCAAAGCACTCCCCTTCATATAGTATCAAGACAGGTGTTTTGAAAATATGCCTCTGATCATATCGCCTCCCTCCCCGGCCCTCTGCTGCGGCTGCCCATGACCTTCAGGATAAAAGCCAAACTCCTCCCACGTAAACAGGTGGTTATATGATCAGGCTGCCTTTCCGCGTCCTCTGCCCAACCCACTCCATGCTTCCCAACCTACAGCCTTGTCGTTCTGGACAAACTTCAGGTGACCGAAAATGCTGTGGCTAGCTGGGATGGGTGCCCTCTTCTTTCCTTCTCTGAATGTCGCTGCATCTACCTGACTGGGTCCCACTCACCTTTCAGGCCTCATCTCCAGAGTCCCTCCCTGAAGCTCTCTGTCAAAGCTCTAGTGGGTCATCCCTCAGCTGGCCTTCTGTACCACCACGTGCGCATGGCTATCCTAGCGCCATACAGTTCTTACCCATTGTCTCTGTCCACCTAGAGGGTAAGCTCTCTGAGAAGGAAAGGAACTGTGTATCCCCAGTACTTAGCAAAATGCTTGTCACCTAATAAGAACCTAAGTCTATGTGGGACAAATCCATGGCCACACCTAATTTTGTATTTGATAATCACACAAATATCCAGTTGTTCTCTTATGAGTGATTTCTCGTAATGGGAGAAGAAAGAAGATGATTCTGCTGAGCCCACACGTTTCCCGTACAATATCCGTTCCCTTTTATTTTCCTTCGAGCTGGCATACAGGCAGAGCTCTTTCCTACCTGATAAGCCGACAGCGCCCCTGGGGTAGAAGTCTTTGTCTTCCTGGCCCTCTTCATCCTCAGAGGGCAGAGTTCTGGACACGGCAGACTCCAGGTCACGACTGAGGTCATAGTCATGGTCCCACTCCAGGGGGATGGAGTCCACACTGGCAGGGGTGTCTCGTCCTGACCGCTCGCTCCGAAGGGGCTGGGCAAGTGAGAGGGAGGGGTTGGAGGAAGGCTGGGGGGAAAGCACACTGTCCGCAGAGGTGTCGTGCCAGTGGAGGTCCGAGAGAGCTGCAGAGTCATCCAGCTCCAGCTCCCGGTCGGAGAGGTCGTGCTCATCATCTGGGAGCTAGAAATGCAGTCAGGCCAACTCCGTTACCGCAGCGATCAGGCGACGCCCTTACCACCGCTCACTCTGCTTCCCACCGCATCTCACCGAGAAGCTCATCCTCCCTCACTGGGGGTCGTTTTAAACTCCCGTCATCAAATCAGTAAGAACCCTCTGACCACTTTTAAAAATGTCTTATAAATTGATCTACCAAAGCCTCGGTTTTATCGCTGGTAAAATGGAAATAATATTAAAACCTGCTTCAAAGAATTGATGTAAGATCAGAAAAGCTAATATAAATTAAAGCAACCGAGTACTGGAGCAGATCAGGAACAAAAGGCGATCACCAATACAACCTTAGTCAGCCCTTTTTCAACTTACATCCCGGATCCAAAATATATGTGATCATAGAAGGTTCCAAATGTTCTAATAATAACAACTCTACGATGACATTTGATTATGGCAGCAATTAGAGAAACGGAAGAGAAAGCAAATTCAACTAAACCTCATCAATTGAGCAACTATTCACCTTGCTCAGGTTTCCTCTAGAAGCTTCTTTGTCCTATAGTGGATAAGTGCCAAACACTCTTCTAAGTTCTCTCTCTCTCTCTCTGTCTGTCTCTGTCTTTCTCTCATTAAACCAGTTTCACAGCTGAGGAAACTGAGGCAGAAGACATAAAGTCACCTGCCCTAGGTTATGTAGCCAACGGGTGTCCAAGCTGAAACAGGACCCCAGGCATTCCGGCTCCGGGCTCTCACCCACGACACAGTGCTACCATCTAACCCCACAGAAGTCACGCGCTTTAGATGTCATGACAGCGGAAAGCGAGGTTACACACAGGCAGGCGAGTCAGCTTCTTATGGTACCGCTCCACACGCCCGAACACCTCCTGGCAGTAGCGCCGCAGCTCGTCCAGCTCCTCCTGGATGACCGCCGCGTCCAGAGGCTCGCTCTTCTCCATCAGCTGCTCGCCCTGGGCGATGATCTGGTCGATCTTACCGTGGTTCAACGCGATCTCCTGCTGGAAAGCCTAGGAGGCACAAGTCGCGGGCCATTTTTATTGCTCACGTTGACATAAAACAGTGACAAGATCCCTGCTTAGAAAAGCCATACGGGGGATACGAATGTACCTTAGACAACGGCAAGCCAAGAGGTCGTTGCTTCATAAAGTAAAACCGAAAGTTTTACATCGGAACAGGAGTGAGAAATGAAAGTGTCAGAGTTCCATGGCCGGAAAGGTTCCCTTGGCTAATAAAATTTACTACCACAAACAACGCGGGTAGAAAAATCATAGGGGAAAAAAAAATTTTAAGCCATCATAAAGTTGATAGCACTGGTTATCCCTGACGAAAAACCATTATAACCATTACGGGACCACTGAAACAAATTTAGCACTTTAAAGAATATATTCGATATTTTCATGCTTCTTGATTGTACATCATACCAAGCAAATGACAATGTCATTGATTCTTCTCGGATGACTCTTTTATTGTTTCAGGACTTAAGCAGGAAAGATTAATATGATTTGAAAAGTAAGGAATTCTCGAGGATCATTTAGCCTCATTCGATATGGAAAAGAGTTAAGCAACTGGGGAGAAGTTTTAATACAAGAATATAAAGTCTGGAATAGTCAAAACTTCCCAGTAAGGAAAAGCCTGTGGGGGGAGAAGGGAGGGCAGCAATGAGTCCTATGACCCTGCCAGAGTCCAAAAAGAAAAGATTCAACTGCCACTTGGTAGAAGTTTCCTGCCAAAGGTTTTAAATATTGAGTTGCCTATGAAACGACTTGAGAAAGTTGGAGTTTGGGGGGCATTATTAAGAGAGGGTTTGGGCAGAATACCAGAGTTAATTATTTTGTTTTTTTCCATCCTGAGAATCTATGATTAAGGGTAACTTCCTTGTTTCATTTAAGCAACCTAACGTTATGGGCATTATGATTATTTGTTTAAACCTATATATCTGGAGAAGAAATTTTCGTAAGCTGTATTGAAAATCATTCAAGGTGTTAAACATGCTTCTATTTAGAGAATTATCTAATGTACAGCATATTCCTCTGCTTTAAGTTTTTAATTCTCCACTATAGTCAAATTATATATTGAAACATATAAAATATTTTTAAAAGAAGCAACTAGGCATATAAGAATGTAGAATATGTGAAATGAAATACCAATATGAGAAAGTTATATTTCTCTGGAACATGGGGGTCAAATAAACTATTTGATGGTGCTAGAAACAAATTAGAAAAAAAAAAAAAAACCCAAAACCTAAAACCACCATCAAAAAAAGAAGATTCCTAACACTCTGACTATCAAGTTAATAGTTAAAAGTATATTATGTGAATGGTAGTTATCTATGGGTAGTGCTCTTTATTTCATTTTTACTATCTTTTGTATTTTTTTTTCAATCAAGGACTATTTTCATAAAAAGTATCATTCTTTTACTATGCTCTTCACAAAAGGACCTATAAATCTCTTCCTCTTCAGATTTCCCCCACATTGATCATTTGAAGAGTCACTAATTTATTACCTTGAGTTGCTTTATTTTAGCTTGAACGTCACACTCAGAAAAATGCTCAATATTAGTGAGCTGCAAATCCATCTCTGTCAGCCACACCAGAATGCTGTCCCGTGCTGTCTCAAACTCCTCACGTTGGCCGATGAAATGCTAGATGGGAAAAGAAAATAATAATTAAAAAAAGCCCACATACACATTACTGAGTTGGTACTGCCAATGCCTATGGTCTTCTAGAAAGTCACTTTCTCAGTGAGCAATGAGAACCCTGCAATCTTTTAGCATATAAATTACCCCTGGATAGCCTCTTGCCACCCCTATCTTATTACAAAACCTCTGAGATTATGTCTTAATATTGTATTCGAAAGGCCCGATCCTGTCCTCTGGGCCTCCAAGCTACAGAGGAGGCACAGTAAAGACCTTGAGTCTGCGCAAGATGGAGGTGACACGCTTTTGCAGATTGTCCCATCGCTGGTTTCCTTCGTGAACCATCTGCTTCAGGCTACAGGCAGAATCGGTGCGGTTCTCTCTGGCGAGGCGGCGGTACTGCTTGTTGATGAGTTCCAGCTGGGTCAGGCTCTCGTGCACCTGTCGCTGGAAAGCCTAGGACCACAGAGGAGCACCAGTGAGGGAGGTCAGAGAAGGGCCCTCGGTAAGGGCGCGCGGGTTTCATACCGCGGTGTCAGGGAGAATGGGAAGTCACACTGTCACGTGCAGGGAAAGGATAGTTTCTAAGGAGTATGTACTGGCCCTTGTTAAAGCGAAGTAGTATAACCAATGTAGCTTAAGGAGCAGAGCAAATAAAACTATAAAATAAAATGGTAAATACTAATAAACATATATATATGTATATGTATAAGTACACATATACATCTAGAATATATACATAGATAATATGCACTTATATATATAGAATTTACATATATACATATAAAATGCATCTTTTAAGATGATTAACATCCAGAAAAAAAAATCCCAAAAAACAAACCGATTACAAAAATATTTACATGTGCCAAAAAATGTGAGTTTGAAATGTTCAAAATTTCTGATGTCAATATTGAGAAAAGAGATCTACAATAGCACTGTCTCCTTATTTGTAAAATACGTAATTGTTTAAAATTCCAGAAACTATCTCAATTCTGGTGCCCATTAAAAATATTAAAACTACCTTTTGCAGAAGGTCCTTTAAATGCAAGCTATTATGAACTTCCAAGAGAAGCAGTTCAGTAAAACACAAGTAACCTTACATAGAAAAAAATTTGGAACATGCTTTTTTTCCCTTTTTTGTTGCTCTCATGAATTACTTTATTTTTATAAAATATCTTAGAGCTGATGCAGCACCTTACACAGTAGTGTCTATTTACTTTTGAGATTACCCAGTGCACAGTTTAGAGTTTCTGAAAGTAAAATACTCTTTCTTTCTTCTATCTGCTATTATATAGTATAGACCTAGCGTAAGAATCATTTGGCCAAAATAAAATGAAGCTTTCTTTTTTCCAAACTCATGTGTATGACTTATGACTGATTTTTATCTTGGCCTTAGACAGAAAATTGCATCATTAATTGGACTGAGCTCATCTCGATGCCAAGTTCTGCTTCCTCTGGCTCATTGCACTGTTCCAATATGGCCCCGTTCCTGCCTCTGAAATGGTTTTCCTTCTCAGGGTTGCTTTAAGAGCCTTTATCCTAGTAAATTCAATCTTCCGTTCTATAAAACTTTAAATTATTTCCCCCCAAAAGGGAAGTGGTAAGGAAAGTTCAGCTCTCGCCATTACTGGGAGTCACAGGATATGTTTTCCCACTGGGATGATGGCAGGCACTCAGGGATGGGGGGACTCCGGCACACCCAAATCTATCCCAAATATTCATGCCATGGAACGGGTAAAGGCTACCCTCCAGCAAAATTCTGGTTTTGCGATTTACATCTGTCGCATAAGAAAATTAATTACAGGATAAATGATAAAATCATTCATTATAGAAGCTAACTATGTGGCTAACTTTTGCCATAAAGCCTGAGAGTCTAAAATAGCATCAGAAAGGATCTTACATAATCTGCTTTGCAGCATAAGCCAATTACAGAAGGTTTTAACCTTTAGGAAGCTGAGTATGCTCAGATGCAATGCACGGACACTTCACCAGCATTGGTTCATACCGAGATGATCTGCTGCAGAGCTTACTGTAGCTCTTTATGAGAAGTTTTCTAAGGCAAACATACTTAGATAGAAATCATTTCTTTTTCTAGAATTTACTGATATAGTTATATATAAATCCATGTTCAGATGTCAGAATGACTCCTATTTATTTCATATAGGATTTAAACATTTTTATAGATTCACATAGCTGCCCATTTATGACTCTTAAATTTAAACCCCACAAGAACAAAAACTGAATTTCATATTTACCATCACAGGCCTCAGTAAATGCCTGGTTAACTGACGTTGCGAGGTAAAAATGAATGCAGCTGAATTTGGTTTGATTTTTAATCTTATTTTTAAACATTATGGGGAGCCTGGGGACAGAATTAGTAACCAAAAATGTTTTTTTGTAAAACACATGCATCAGAACTGTTTGCTATCAATGTGTATGACTACACAGGTCATCTGCTTATTAGTGGGAAATAATGAAACTTCAAATTAAAAAATAGTCAACAATAGGCTGTCAGGTCCTCTGTGAAAATGAGAGGCAGCTGAGAAGCTGAGGTTTGATCATACCACAGTGATAGAGCAGACTCAAGATTGCACAAACAGGCCAGGAACTGGGATCAGCTATTGAACGTTTCCTGTCTTTACGAGTATGATTATACCGCTGCTATTATTGTCTCTATGGATTTGAAAAGTCTCCGTGACTCAAGAATGGCATTGTTCTTCATTTATAATTAGAAATGGCTTATGATGAAAATGTTTTATTTCATTCTGGAGCCATCTCTACTTTATTGATGATTTAAAATATATATATACCTATGTTCCAATTAGGTAAAAATAATTCAAAAAAAATATTTGGAAGATAAATTTTTATAATGTGGAAAATCATCATATTTTAATCTTAGATGGTTCATTGTAAAGAATTGTGAAATAAAAAGAATGCCAAAATCATTTTTGGGGAATCATGATTCTTGTTTTCTAACAGAATTCCTCTTTATTACTTTACTTTGTACTGTATTTGTAACTCTTGATAATCTTAAATTAAAAAAAAAAAATCCCTCCTTTCTCTACTTCTTTGTCTACTTATGAGGTAATAATAAAAATGATCACAGTCATCACCCAATAGTTTAAACAAAAAATGTGTAGGTGAACAGTTAACTTATATCTTACATCTTACACCAACCAGCAAAATAAGGATCAAATATTTGGAATTATAAATCACCTCGAATTTCTTTAGTTCTTCCTTGGCAACTGTATAGAGTACCCCAGAAGAGCTGGGGAAGGCAGCTGTCCTTTCAGAAATCTCGAGCCAATCTTTAAAACGGGAATAGTCATCCAGAAACTTCTGCCACAATCTCCATGTCTCTTCAATTCTGAGACAGAAAATGAAAGAACAGAATCTGACTGTTTGAAACTGTTTATGCTCCAGCAGGCAGGCACCCTACCCTGTCTGATGCCTGCAACAGGATGGAGTGCCCAAGCAAGCAACTGTTTGCCAAACAATGACTATGCCCAGAGCCAAATTTGACTAGAGTGAAAAAGAAACAACTGTTTGAGCTAAAATGAAACAGCTGCGTGCGTGCGTGCGTGCGTGCGTGTGTGTGTGTGTGTGTGTGTGTGTTTAAAACACACATCCTGTAGCTCTGGATCTGGAATTAGTCAAATCGAGTTTGATAAGCACATAATACGAACTGCTCTGGACATGTAAAAGAGTCTGGAAGTGCAACACTCTGTTTCCAGTGCACACTCATGCCAAGGGTTTGCCGAAATAAAACAAGGTTTGCAGGTCCATTTTCCAACGTCAAACTTAACCCTCTTCAAAATCAGCTTATGACAGCGAGACAAATATTAACCTTTCAAGAGTTCCCCAGAGAGCACAAAAATTATGTGCCTTAAACGATTATGATAATTTTCTAACACATCAGTACTTTTTACTGCTTTGAATTTCAAAGGGCTTACATATAAGCTCTTTTGCATTTTTAATAAAGGAATGCTGCTTTTTCAATCACCAATGCTGTAACATTATACTTGTTCAGCAAAGGCATATTTTCCTGATTTATATTTAAACCGTTAAGTCAGGCATAACCTGGCTTGTTATATTTATATATTATCTTTATTCCTACTTTTTTCCCCCGACTAAATGTAGACGACAAGAAGTTTGGGAAACCAGGTTATTTTTGGACATTGCAATCACAAGGAAATAGTGAACAGTGGCTGCTCTGGGTTATTTCTTTTTTCCTTTTTGTCCTTCCTCTTTCCCAACTGCCTGAACATCCCCGCTCACTTGAGCCTTCTTTCCATGGACATGGCGCAGATATTTCTCCACCGCCGGTCCAGGTTTCGCGTAGCCTGCTGGATGGAATCGCACTCGGCGTCTGTGGCACAAGCGTCACAATCATGCAGCAGGACCTCACACAGGTTGAGGACAGAGGCAACACCTGTGCTGTGTTTCTCTATGTCTCTCTGAAGCTCCTGCAGAGAATGAGAGATGCTTTATTCAAATACTTTTATGCAGATGGGAGAAACTGTGGCAGTATTTGTTGACTGACAAATGGTTAGGCAAACACTTCATTTTCTTCAATCAACTTCATTTATGAAATTTGACAACCTTGAGAAAAGGAAGCTAGAAATATTTTGGCTCTGTGAGCAATATCAAAATATATAAAGTGAATAAACGAAATAGACTACATTAACTATAGTAAGGATTAAATTAGTGATTGCAAAGGGAGTCTTGCCTCAGACTCTACTTCACAGATATATTGCTTCCATTCCAATCTATTGATCAAGCAATCACAAGAATGCATGTGCTCTTGTTAAAAGCTTGCACTGAAGAACTGGGATTTGCAATCCAAAGATTGGCAAACTGTTTAAACAATTAATTCCACCATTGTTCAAAGGTACCTAGGTTCTCTGTTATGTATGACGATATCATCATCATTGGCAACTTCCTCGGTGAGCAATTTTAATAGAAATAGAAATAGGAAGATTTCTATTAATAGAAATAGTAAGATTATGATAAACAATGCATTGAATTTCTCCAGACTTCTACCCTGTGAAGTCTTTATTTTAACTGCAAAGAAAGTGAAAAGTGTACATTTTTCTATTGGGTTTTAACTCAATTTACTCAAAGTATTCCATTATTAAAAGTGAAGCTTTTTTCTTGCCCTGATTATCGAGGTTCTTCATATATCTTCTCTTACTTTGATATGGTTCTTGAATTGCCTAACTTTTCTCTTGTTCTAATAATTTTTCAACTTATTCAGATAACTGGGATTTATACTCTTATGTGGATATTCTTTCTCCTATTTTTCTCCTTAGCATTATTTCCCAATTCCTTTAATACAACTGTTAGCTTACTGTCGAGTAGAATCACAGTGCCTCTGATTAATTTCTGGAGATTTTATAAACTAGACACAAAAAGATAAATTCTATCAAAATATTTTCATTTCACTAAACAGTTCTTTCAAATCTCTTGTATAACCTTTTTCAGTTATGTGAAAGTTACCATGGAAACTGCTGGTCTAAAAAATATAAAATAAAATATTATAAAAATCGAACTCAATATTTGCTCTAAAATAAAGACAAACACTTCTGTGAATGAGATAACCAAGTAAATTTTAGGTCTTCAAGTGACTCTTGTATAAGGATATACATTGGAAGAAGTGGTAGTTATGTGAACATAATCCATGAATTTTAAAAAGTTATAGGATTTTGATTTAATTTTCCCAGGTACTCAAAAGTTTTTTCCACCTTTATTGAGATATAAATGATATAACACTGTGTAAGTTTAAGGTGTACCATGCGCTAATCTGGTGTATGTTTTTATTATGAAATGATTACCACAGTAGTTTAGCTAACATGTACACCTCAGTTACAATTGGGGTGTGTGTGTGTGCGCGTGTGTGCGTTGAGATCTTTGAAGATCTAAGCAACTATACGACACAGAATCGTAACTAAAGTCACCTTGCTATACATTACATCTCCAGAACTTATTCATCTTATCATTGGAAGTCTGTACCTTCTCACCGCCTTCATCAGTTCTGCCCCTAACACCCCTCTACTGCCAGCAACCTCTCATCTACTCTGCTTCTACGAGTTCATTTTTTTTTTCTCTTTTTTAAATGCCATTTGTGAGATCATATACAATTTTTATTTCTCTGGATGACATTTCACTTAACATAATGACCTCAGGGTTTATCTATGTTGTTGGAAGGGCAGCATTTCTTTCTTTTTTATAGCTGAATCCTTTTCCATTGTCTGTATCTATTATCTATCTATCTACCTACCTATCTATATCATCTATCCTCTATCACATTTTCTTTATCTTTTTAACTGTCGATGGAGACTTAGGTTGTTTCCATGTATTCACTGTTGTAAGGCTGCAGTAAACGCAAGGGTGGAAGTATCTCGTCAAGACAGTGATTTCATTTCCTGATATATACTCAGAAATGGAATTGCTGGATCATATTTTAGTTCTATGTTTGATTTTTTGAGGAACCTCCGTAATGTTTTCCACAGTGGATGTACGAATTTACATTCCCACCAATAGCACTTTTCTCTACATCCTCCCCAGTATTTATCATCTTTTGACCTTTTGATAGTAGCCATTCTAATAATAATAATAATAATAATAATAATAATAATAATACCTCATTGTGGTTTTGATGTGCATTTCCATGATGATTAGTGATTTGAGAATCTTTTAATGTATCTGTTGACAATTTGAATATCTTCTTTGGAAAAATGTCTATTCAGGTCCTTTGCCCATTTTTTAATTGATTATTATTTTTTTGCTATTGAGTTGTATGAATTCCTTATATATTTTAGATAGTAATCTCTTATAAAATATGTCATTTGCAAATATTTTCTTACATTCTGTATGTTGCCTTTTCATTTGATTGATCATATTTTTATTGTGCAGAAGCATTTAATAGCTTTTTAAAAGTTGGATTTAGTCCCACTTGTTTATTTTTATTATTGTGGTGATGGTGCTTTGGTTTCATATCTAAAATAATCACTGATAAGACCAATGTCAAGGAGCTTTTCCCCTATGTTTTCTTTTAGAAATTTTATGGATTCAGTTCTTACATTTAAGTCTTTAATCCATTTTGAGTTAATTGTTGTGAGTGGTATAAGATATGGGTCTTGTTTTATTACTTTGCCTATGAATATCCAGTTTTCCTAACATCATTTTTAAAAGAGATTATCCTTTCTCCATTGAGTAGTCTTCACTCCCTTGTCAAATATTAGTTGACTGTATATGCATAGGTTTATTTGTGGGCTCTTGATTCTGTTCCATTGGTTTACATGTCTGGCTCTACACTAGTACCATACTGTTTTGACTACCATCATTTTGCAATATAATTTATAATCAAGTTTTGTTTTTCTTTCTCAGGATTGCTTTGGCTATTTGGGGTCTTTTGTGGGTCCATATTGTTATATTTTTGTAAAGAATGCTATTGAAATCTCGATAGGGACTACATTAAATATATAGATGGCTTTAGTTCTATGCATATTTTAACAACATAATTCTTCCAAACCATGAACATGGGATTTCTTTCCATTTAAAGATATTGTGTCTTCTTCAATATCTTTTTTCAATGTCTTATAGTTTTCAATGTACAAATCTTTCACTTCCGTAGTTAAATTTATTTCTAAGTATTTTATTGTTTTTGATGCTATTGTAAATGGAAGTTTTATTTCTTTTTCAGATAATTCCTTGTTAGTATATAGGACTGCAACTGCATTTTGTACATTGAATTTGTATCCTACAACTTTATTGAATTTGTTTATTATCTAACAGTTCTTGGAGTCTGTAAAATTGTGTGTGTGTGTATCTATATATCTATATCTATCTATCTATATATATCTATCTATCATCTATCTATCTATCTATCTATCTATCTATCTATCTATCTGATCATGTCATCTGCAAACAGATAATTTCACACCTTTTTTGATTTGGAAGTGATTTAGTTCTTTTTATTGCCTGACTTTTCTGGCTAGGACTTCCAGTACTATGTTGACTAGAATTTGTCTTGTTTCTGATCTTAGAGGAATAACTTATAAATTTTCACCATTGAATATGATGTTAATTGTGGGTTTGTCATATTTGGCCTTCATTATGTTGAGGTACATTTCTTCTATAGCCACTTTGTTGAGAGTTTTTGTCATTTGAATTTTGTCGAATGCTTTTTCTGCATCTATTGAGATGATCTTATGATTTTTAAGTTTTATTCTAGTAATGCGTGATGCATCACGTTTATTAATTTAATATGTCGAACCATTGTTGCTGGACTTTTGGTTGTTGTTCTTGTTGGGAGGTTTTTGATTAACCGATCTTTCTTTTTTCTTAATGTAAGCATTCATCACCATAAACCTTCCTCTTAAAACTGCTTTTGCTGCATTCCATAAGTTTTGGTGTGTTGTCTTTCCTTTTTTGTTTGACTCGAAATATTTTTTTCATCTCCCTTTTGATTTCTTCTTTGATCTATTGGTTGTTCGTAAGTGTATTATTTAATTTCTAGGTAATAGTAAATTTCCCAGCTTTCTTCCTGTTATTGATTTCTAGTTTCATATCATTGCGGTTGAAAAAGGTATTTGAATTAATTTCTATTTTCTTGAATTTGTTGAGACTTATTTTGTGGCCTAACAGGTAATCTATCCTGGAAAACGTTCTGTGTTCTGAGGCGGAGGTGGAGTGCCCCTGCTGGACTCTGCAGTCACCTCTGTTTGGATGAAGTCACAGGGTGTGTTCCCTGCCAGGGCAGTGCCAGTGGTTGGACACCATGGCTGAGCAGAGCGGCAGGCTGGGATCTGTCATTGCTACTGGTCATGTGGGATCTCAGATTGTGCTCTCAGACCAGATACTACTGCTGGCTGGACTCTGAGCAGACGGGTCATAGGCAGACTTTGCAGTTGGACTGGCCAGCGGGCTGTACTCTGTGAGCGTGCAGGGCTGCAGGCTGTGCCCTGGATTTGGTGAGGGCCCAGTCTAGGTTTCGCCATCAAGTAGGCCACTGTCTGTACTCTCTTCTTGGGCAAGGTTGCTGGCTGGGCTCTCTGGTCAGGAGGGGCCTCTAGCTGTATCTAGCAGTGGGTAGGGCTAGAAACTGCACTCCATGGTCAAACTGGGTCACTGCGCAGGGCTTCTATTTAGGTGGAGCTGCAGGCTATGCTTGGTGATTGGGTAGGGTCTCTCGCTGGGCTCCCTGACTGGGCAAGGTTGCAGATTGTGTTCAGCAACCAGACAAGGCCCTGGGTTAGATTCTACTGTTGAGTGGTGTTATAGTTTGGGCTCCATGGCTAGATGGGGTTGTAACCTGGGCTCTGAGTTTGCCCAGAATAGCTGTTTAGGCTCCCTGGTTATGTGTGGGCCAGAGGATATGGTCAATAGCTGGCTTGACTCCCTGCCCAAGCAGGAATGATGAATGCACTCTGTGGCTGCCTGGGTTCTCTGGGCAGGTTCCTGGTGGGGTCAGATGCAAGCTATGCTCAGCTGTTGGGCAGGGCTGGGAATTTATTTCCCTTCCCAGGCAGGATGGGAGGAAGGACTCCAAAGCTAGTATGGCCCATTGTCTGTTGTCTGCAGACCCAAATCAGGCAGAACTGCCTGCTGAGCTCTGAGGCCAACAGAAACCACTGGCTGGGCTCTGCTGATGGGCAGAGAGGCTGGCTGGGTTCTCTGTTTGGGCACAGCTGCCAAGCAGGAACGCAGTCCACCCAGATCTGAGTGCTGGTTGCCATAAGCCTCACCTCTCTTTGTCTCTATCTGATCCCCAGTGGTCAGGCCTCGCAGATTCCCCCAGTGATCCCCACGAAATGAGACCCAAGAACCTCCTGGGAAATACCCCACAATGCTGGAGGAACTGGATGACCACCTTGGCTTCTCTTTTCCCAGTGGAGAAACTAGGCCCAAGGACCCCTCTTGGGGCGATGCTATTCCATCCTAGGGAAGGGCGATATGGTCAGAGGCAGTTGCTCCTCCTACCCTTCTAATTCTATCCTCTTGTTCTCTGTGGTCCACGGGGATGCTTCAGCCACACATCTGAGTTCTAGGATTTTCACAAGGATGTCTTGTCTATGCATAGTTGCTTGTTGGTCTTCTTGTGAGGGGCATATAGTTGGAAATAACCTCTGTTAACATCTTGGTGATGTCACTCCTCCAGATACTTCTGAATCTACCTTGGAGCAGACACTTGGGGGGAGCCACTGTGGGAACCAGCACCGGGGTATGAAAACCACAGCTGTAACTGATGGCTGGCTGAAAGTGCGGTGTGGGCAACCCCGAGAGTTGAAAATCCCACTTTTTTTTAAGGTGGGGGGGGGGCACAATTTTGTGAGGTTTACCTCCAGGAGCTCAACCAAGTTCCCAAAGTATACATACCGGAGAAAAATGCCTTTGTGCTTCTGCTCAAAAGTTCTTGTTAAAATTAATATATGAAACAAGGCTTGAGGCATTTTATAATTGTATATAAGTACCCTAATACAGAAAAATATTTCAGTCTCGGCTTTAACCTGCATTGTTAATGGTCTCAGATTGTTATCTATGTCTTTGCATTTATTCTTCTTCATCTATAACACAGAAAAATTTGACAAAATGTCCTCTGAAGCCATCTCAAGTCTACATACATTTCTGCCTAATTACGTCTGTAGACTGACAAGAGAAACGTAAAAATTCCACATAGGGAAACTGAAGAAAATGCATTTCTGATGAAGTTAATCTGTCTATTTAAATATTTGTCAGAATTTTTCCCCTTTGGAGAAAGATTATTATTTATACCTGTCTTTTACAATATGAATCCTCAATGTTACAATTTTTATAAAATCACAGTCAAACATTTCCTATCAAGGAAAACTGTAGCAATTATAGTATGATTAAAATAAAATTTGCTCAGTATTCCCTTTGTGCTAGGTGCTCTGTTAAATGCTTTTCTTGTTAATTTTTACAATAACACTGTGTATGTTTTTTTAAACTTTAATTTAAAAATTAATTAAAAGGCAATATGAACATATATTAATATAGTTAAAAGTCAAAAACTACTATTAAGCCTCCAATGAAGCAGTGCCCTGAAACGGCCATTTCCATCTCTTTAACTCTGTCTTCCGGTTTTCACTTCTATATTTCTAAGTAATTTCGTTATATAACTTTATGCACATTTTTCCATTTCATGGTATAGAAATATAGTTGTCAAAGCAAAGGGGTAGGGCATATTTTTATACTGCTATTTCTTGATTTTTCAATTTTAGATATTCTTTAACATTACTTTGATATTACTGCTTTGGTCACTTTTTTTTTTTCTGTCCATTTTTTTTATTCCTTTTGGCGTCTAAGGAATAACTGAATTGGAATCTGAAACTCTCGTATGAATCCCGGCGGCCAAAGAAACCTGGCTAGTGACACCGTGGGAGCTGGTACAGTGGGGTGGGAGTCACACCTGTGGTCCTGAGCCTTTCGCTTCATCTCTATTTTTAACACAGTGGCTCCGGGCTGGATGCTGTCCTGTATCCCTATGTCCTCGGTCCCTCTGGTCTGCTTGCTCCAGAGACTAATCCTCTGGTGTTCTTCTGGGGAAAATGAGGCAGAGTCGCCTGACAGGCTGGGCTCAGCGGGGAACTGCAGTTTCATCTCTCCTTATTCAGACTTTTCAAGCGCTCTTCCATTTTAAAGCCTCATGGACTTGATATCGCCACTTCCTGAGGCTCCTCTAACTCTGTGGCATGACTCGGCTTTCTCCATCATGCCTCTGCTGACATCCTCGCGAGTCATCTATCCGCTGTCTTCCAAACTTCTGTCAGACACTTGTCATCTCTCTCATCTTATCGTCTGTTCTCTTTGCCGTTGTGAGTTTTGACCCCTTTTTTTCCACTTTACCATCATTTTATTTAGGTTTAGCAGTGGATGGGGCTGTACGTGCATCTAATCAATTTGACTTATTTAGCTAGATACTGTTTTGATTGTCTCACATTTGCTAAATTGTATTGGTCATTAGATTTTAACTCTTATCTCATGTAGATGTCATTACCATGTTCCCCAGAGAATCTAGGGAACCAGGGGGCCAACCATGACCCCACAGTTCGATATCAGAATTTCAACTATCAGAGGGTCTGTCAGAGTATTTTAATCTTACAATTGAAAATATCATTCTAACAATTAAAAAAAAAATAAATGCTAATTTAAATAAATGCTAAACATAAAAAATATATTTTAGTACCTATTCTCATTGGTTTAAATAGTTTGTAAAACAAAGTAAGTATCTAAACTATTTCATAGGATTATAGAAATAGGTCTGTTTGTACTTTTTAAACATTTTTTTCTTAAGTAAAGCGACTTGGCTATAATAGCCTAAATTTAATAAAATTTTATTATAGAATTAATAGAATTTTCAAGGACAATCTAAAGCTATGGAGTAACAATACTTCTACAGAGGGTTTATGGTGTTTGGTACTGACAACTGGAGTCTGCTATGCTTAGTAAGAACAAGCAGGATGTGGGAGGTGAAAATCCCCTCTGTTTGTGTTTTTCAGGGTCACCTTCTTTTGCTTCGTTGGGTTGTGTATTACATGCCAGTGCGATGTGCTGTCTTTGCGGCACCCACGAAGGCAAGTTTACAGTGGGTGTATGGTCTGCAGGTCATGCAATTCTTCTTGCAAAACAAAATTTTAGACTCTAAAATCTCCAAGTGTGAGCCATAATCTTTCCCCAAACACTACTACTTGTGGGCGAGGGGAAGGCTCTTTTTTAAATCTATGGCAGTGGGCTAGTGACCCACAAATAAATAAACAAAACTGTCAGCACTGTTTTAGATACGTCATTGCAGCTCAGCCTAACTTACCATCTTAAGATGGCTTCCTGGTGGACCAACAATATTGAACTTGGTGGACCAATAACGGTGACCTTGGTAAACTAACAACATTGATCCTACGATGGTGTATTTCCTTAAGAGTCAACTCTGTGGTGACATAGAACCTATTTGCCCCCAACACTTGCCTAGCTAGCCCTTCCTTCCCTTCCTCACTAAACCTGCCTAAGTTCCTCCTGATTTTCCACCCCAATTTACTATCTCACATCCACCCCTCTATCCTGGCCAGGAGAATGGATATTCAAGAGCTTATTCGCTTTCTTGAATTGTTTTAAGTTTTACCTGCTGCTCGTTAAGCTTTCTCTGTATTTCCTCCGAGTCACAGGAATCGTAGACTATCGGCTTGGCTAGCTCTGATTCGATGAGAGCCAGCCACGTCCTCAGGCTGCTCATGTTCTTATCCAGCTGCTGCACAGCGACCAGAGTCTCCTTTAGCTTCTTCACCCTGTGGGCAGACAAGGGGTGACATCAGCTTCAGCGAATGGCCTCAGTCATGTCTCCCTCCTGAGCAGCAGCAAGCACCGGGTCTGAAGCCAAACTGCCAAAGCCAAGTGCATCCCAACTCAGCCACCTACTGGCTGTGTAACTTTGGGTGGTTGTACAACCTTCCTGTGTCTCCCATTCTTCATCTATAAAACGGAGGTGAAGTAAGAGTACTTGTGAGAATGAAGAGTTAAATAATGCCGGGTACGTGGGAAATAGTTAATAAATATTTGCTATGATTGTACTCAACACAGCCATTAATAATATAACTGGGACAGAAACCTCAGGGTTGAAACAAAAATTGTTATTTCTACAATTTACTAATTTATACTCCTATGAAGAATTCCTGGGAGAAAAAAAATTAACATTTCCATGATTTGTCACCAAATAGACTATAAATCCACAGTTCTGATCATTTCGGCCCCAGGGGGATGTATTTTGGCATCCTTGTGGCAGAAACTCAGTTAAAAGAAGAAAGCACACTTAAGGTGAACTATCAGTGAGTTATCACTGAACTTCGGCAATTTGAGTTTTACCAGCCAGATCACAATAAAGGTAACTGAGGACCCAGGAGATTGTAAGCAGCAGAGGGCAGTTTCAAGGCCGACCACCATCCAGTCCTCTACCTGCAGAGCATAGTTCAGTCCAGTATTCAATACATATCATGCTTTAAAAAAAACTTCTTTTCAGAAAGGAGTAAATACCCATTTGTTTAAGGTTGTCGTTTATCTAACAATCATGTGTGAAACCATATGTGCAAGAAGCTGGGCAGATGAAATAACTAAGGCTTATTTTCCTGATTAAATGTACCATTCTGTCCAGACATATGGACTTACCAACAATGAAATATAACACAGTCTGGTAAGAAATAAACTAAAGAAATGAACCCAGTCTCTGACTAAGAAACCAGGAGTGACCAATTCTGTCTGGCCGCATTCAGGTAATCATTCATTCATTCCTTCATCCATTCACCATTTGTTCATGTCTTTATTCCTTCTACACACATTTATAGTACTAGGTAGTCATGGTGGAAGACGACAAAAATACAGCGATGCCTAAAGGTTCATCCTTGCCACTGAGGAGCTTTAACGCCCATAAAAACAGGGGAAATGAAGAAATAACATTTGGGCTGCATCTTGAGAGGTGGATACAAGCCAAGCAGAATATTCTGACCTAGGAAACATGAAGAAGAGAAGCAGAGATTTTGAAGGCAAATAGCATTGCTATACTAGGGAGATGGTGGCAGAGGAGAGACGAGGGAGAGGTAAGAGATAAGAGTGAGGGGTAGACTAGGGTAGGGTTATGAAGATTCTGTAGCAATAAGACAATGGGTTTGGATGCAATTTTAAAGATAAATAGGAATATTGCCAAGATTTATTAGCAATAAATAAATAAATAAATAAATAAGATCAGTTCTGATTTTGAGTAACTGTGAAGTAAGGCTCTCGTGAGAGCCCATTCAGGAAGTAAACCAAAGAGTCAAAACAGCTTGCATCGAAGCCTACACTTGGGAGACAGAGCAGAAGTGAGAATTAGATTGATAAATTCACAAATCGGCATGACGTGAGGCAGAAGGAGTTAAAAATTTGTTTTCCAATTGGGCGACTAGATGGATGCTGCTGCCTCAGAGTATACGGGATGAGGAGCAGGTCTTTGGGATGAATGGCACGTTAAGTTCGGGGCATGATGAGTCTGAAGGATCAGGTGGACACACATGGAAATATAGTTCTTAGGTCCAGAGAAGAGGCTAGAGTCGATTGCATTGGTGAAGGTGCTGTTGGTGTAGAGTTGGCCCCCTATGAAAGGGCGTGAACTAATAAGGATGAATTTTAAAATGCCGTTTAAAGAGGAGGAATCACAGATGAAGAAAAAGTAATCAGAAAGGAAGGAAGTGAACCAGGAAAGTGTAGCTTAAAACTAAAGGCAGGAAAAGTTTCAAGAAGGAAGCTTTGGTGAGGGGATAAGATTAATGTTGTTTAAGGGTAAAACCTGCAACAAGTAGTACATAGCCGTAAAGATCTAATACACAGCATAATACAAATTGCCAATGTTATTGTACTGTAATTATGTACTGTGATAAATATCACTACAATGACGATCATATTAAAAAACATCAATGTGTTAAACAGGTTGTATACCTTAAATTTACACAATGATATATGTCAAATATATTCATTTAAAAAGGTGTTGCTTAAAGTGCAATCTGCCTCCTTTATTAGATTTGTCTGGTTTGCCCTATATAAATGCAGATTCCTAGATCCCAACCCAGTCCTACTGAATCAGACACTCTGTTCTCGTGGCCAGGGAATCTGCACTTTTAACAAGTGCTCCAGGTGAGCTTTATGCAGGCTGCTGGTCTCCATGCTCACGTGCTGAGCAGGACAGTATGGCAAGGCCTGAAAAGAGGACCCGTGACCTAACAGAGGGGGCTCTGCTGACCCTGAGTCAGTTGTTCATCAGGGGGTGTGGGAACAAAACAGACTGACTGCATTCGGGTTAAGAAGTAAACTTAACTAAGCGAATGTTGTTTGTTATTTTTAAAAATGAGGTAGTGAAGGTTGAATGAATACAGTATGGAACCTGGAGAATGATCCAGCGACCATGCAAAGTTCATTGGTTAGTTTTGTTTCATGAAGTTCCACATTTAGAATAGCTTCAGAACATTTTTAAGCAGAGAACAAAGAACCATGAAGACGACGCCAGAAACAGAAGAAAAAAGGTGGAGAGAAATTACAGGTGAACACAGACGATGGAGCGAGGACACAAGGGAGGCTGGTGAAGGTTGCAGGGCGGGGGTAGGTATAGTTTTGGAAGGTGTTTTGCACGTGAGGGCAGGGCGAGAGCAGGAGTTTGGGAGAGATGCATAGTATTTCTTAACTATCATTATTAAAAAAAAATAGCAGCAAAAATCAGTGATTGGATTCCTGACTGGGGAGGGCCTGCCATGGCCGAGTCTGCATAGATGGCTCTAACAAGAGGGCATGGGGACAATGAGCACATGATCAGTGATGTCTAGCACGGCCCTTATTCAAAATTCAGTTTTGCTTTTAGACCGTACGTCCTGCCTTTCAGTTCAGGAAACGTGTTCACCTCATTGACACTGCTCACGATAGAAATGAATGGCAGATAAGTGAAATGCTTCCATCTCTGAGATGTCGACCTGGATTAATTAAAGAGGTATCTGCTTTAAAAACGTCCAGAGCAACGTGACTTTTTAAAACTCTTGGGAACGTGGCATATTTCAAGGCAGCGATCTGCAATAGAACGCTCTCAGACCGACCCCTTGCACTCAAAGTCGTCGAGTACTTAGCTCGATTCCTTTCAGGTAACGAGGTGATTCTGGAGCTACGACTGTTACAGCGTCACTGGTGTCAAACCTCACGTGCCAACTGCTCACGCTCTTCCCACCTCCCCCCGTGCTCCTCCCCAGGTGACTCGGATGGGCTTCTCTGGTCAAGAGCCACCGCTCTGGAGAAAACGCCTTATAGCCGAGAATATTTGCAGCCTTTTTATTTATTTCTGATCGCATGAAACTGGTTATCACCACTTCTATTACAGTTTCTATAAATCGGTGTTTCTCCCTCAAGTGAAAAATCTAGTCATGACACAACCACTTTCATCTCGGTCATACGAATGCTTTCAAGAGGATTTCCAGTATGGTCAGTTCTTAATGCTAATACCTGTATTCTACTGATTATAATAAGAATAGTACTTGAATTTGAATAATGTTTCAGTTCATGAAGGCGCTCTTAGGTGCATTACCTTGTATTGTTGGGGAAAAAATATATTTAAAAATTATGCCACAAGACAGTACATAGATCAGGATGGAAAGCCTGAGTTGCAATGTTTATCGTGCGTCATAATTCCCTTCAAGATAAGGCTTCTCTAATTAGCTTTATAAATATAAATTGTGCCCTGTGCCCAGGATATTTCAAGGTATTGGCCTTGAACAATCATGTCAAGAAGTTCTACCTAAAACCCATTCACCTTTCTCTCAGATATAACAGTATCTGTTTGACTGTCCATCAGTGAATGACAGTTTTACAATGTCTCCTGAGTGCAAAGCTCAGGGGGCACATCCTACCAAAGGTCATGGCATGGACTCAGGATTGGCATGGTCCTGGCCCTCCTGCTTTAGCGCCCAGGCTGAAAGGACAGTCTACCATCAATAATCCCACTGGGGCAGGACTGAAGAATGGCTCATCCACTGAGATGTCCGTCCTGCTTTTACCTTAGCCAGAATGTCCTCTAGGGCAGCGGTCCCCAACCTTTTTAGCACCAGGGACCGGTGCTCCTATGAGCATCTGATGCCTGGGAATCTGAGGTGGAGCTGAGGCGGTGATGCTCGTGCTGGGGAGCGGCTGCAGATACAGATGAAGCTTCACTGGCTCGCCTGCCACTCATCTCCTGCTGAGTGATCCGGTTCCTAACAGGCCATGGACAGATACCGGTCCACAGCCTGGGAGTTGGGGACCCCTGCTCTAGGGAATCTCTCCCACTAACTAGCTTCCTGTCTTCAGATTTGGCAAGATCTGAATGCAGACTCTGCTTTGGGATGGGGTTTTATAGCAATTTCATTTTATTGTCAAGGTTTTATTTAAGGCCGGAGGCTGGCAGAGTACCTCGGTCCTTGCTTCCTTATTTTAACTCCATGGTATTATTTATGCACAATTTCTCTCCCCTGTGGTAAGTTCCTTCAACAGTTGGAACTGTGAATTTCCATTTTTGATTTTCCTTTTCTCATGCCATCCTAAGCTTTGCACAAACGTGGGTACTATTTAACTGCCTGATAAACATCAATAATTAGCATTCTAAGTAAAATACATTAACTGTTAGTTTTAAATTTATTTGATAATAATTAGTTGATATTAAATGCATCCTTACATTTTCCTCTAGGTATAACATTTGCAAATAGTCTATTCGTCAAGCACCTAAAATTCATTCATTTTCTTGGTTCAAAATTTACTTCCCAAAGTGATCAAAAAATCCAAGACAAAAAGGAATGTAAATAAACACAGTCCCACTGGAGATTGTCTATATTAGCCAAATAATTTGCAGGACTCGTTACCTTGTATAATACTGAACGAGTTCCAGTAGACAGAGCAGTTAGTGTGTAATATGTCACGGGCATCGTGACATGGAAATGCTTGTTCATATAGTCCATTAGGGACAAGTTCCTCTTTCAGATGAATGTATAAATCTTTGTAAAAGTCAATGGGTTGAACATTTAAGTGGTTCTCCTTTCTCATTTTTCAAAAAGTATATTTGACTGCAAATAGCAAAATACATTGTGTGTGTTATGGGGAGCAGATGTGAGCTGAGAGAAAGTGATCAGGAAGGCCCCCATACGTCTCCTCTGAGTTTATTAAACTTGATTTTTGCAGGACAAGGATCATTCTTTTTTAAGAGAAATGTTCCATAATTTTCTCATTATGTCTTTTAAAAAATCCTTGGATAAAGTGTCACAATATTTTTATTTATCTATCATTATAAAAAGTTTGAGCAACATTCGTTTTGGTAGCATCCAGGATTATAATTCAAAATAGATGTTTACAGATGTCACAAGGCTGGGTAGGTTTAGTGAGCCAGTTAAATCTTAAATCCCTACAGCTTATGGTTTTCCATCCACAGTCCAATGTGTATAATAGGCATCTGACCTCTATGGAGAAGGATTCTACTGCTGAACCAAGTTATCTAGTTCTTAATTCTTAATATTGTCACATAGATATACACATATATGCAAACATTATGTGTGTGTATATATATGTGTGTGTGTGTATACATATGCATGTATATATACATGTATATATACATACATTAGTTTGTGTATGTATATACACAAAACTAATCTAGTAGATTCAGAAACAAAAACAAAAACAAAATTTTATATTCAAAATATAATAGAAACAAAAGTACCATTAGTAAATCCTATTCATCATTCATCAGTAGAAATTTATTTGGTAGGAAAGAAATTTTTTTTAAATGAAATGAAAATTCCTGATACGATCTATTCTAACTAGAAGAAAATCATGAAATAAACCTTTGCATAATGCACTGTTACTATTTTAGACACAAACTTCACACGTTGCATATATGTTTAAAATCTTTATACTAGTCATTGGCCGAAACTTACTGACAAAAAGAAACAGAAACGATTTTCTCTTGCACACAAAACCCTCCAGGCCCTGAAAATATGAGTAGATTTTTATTTAATAAAAGAAAAGCTTTCAGCTGCAAAGCTGTGAACTGGCGAAGGCTGAATTTCTATTTCATCAGGAGCCCATCCTTTAAATAGCAGATGATGGACTAACCGGATCTTTTCAACTGGATCTTTCCTGAATCTCTTTCCTGTGTCTCCTGCTTTCTACTGTAGCTATACCCTTGGACGAGGCATACCGTCCAGAGACAACTGGAATACCAAGCCATAACCAAGTCCATTCGCCTTTTCACCCGGCTCCACGTGCCCAGTCGGGGGACAAGAAAGCAGAGCAACACATAACTCTCAGGAGTCCACAGCCAACTATCTCCTACCCCCGATCATCTCCCCTTAACATTCACAAACGCAATTACAGAGTAAAGCTCCAGCATCTATCCTATGAACCCCACGTAACGCGAAAGCTATGCGTAATGGAAGAAACTCAAGGAGACGCCTGCCTTGTGACATCGCAGTTACACTCTGGGAGATCTGAGTCCGCGCAGCCGTCCTCTGCCATCCTCGAGGCACAAAGATTTTCTGCCACCACCATGAAGCTTCCACTTGCAAAAAAGTTAAGCCTGTAGAGCAAAAAGGCTACACTCCGAGTGGGGATGAAAGTTTCCCCTTGTCTGTATGTGGAAGTACGAAAATGCTCACTCTAGACAAATGTTGCTAAGTCCCTCTGCCTGATAACATGACACTGCGCAGCGACAAGTGGTCATGTTTCTAAATAAAACCTACATTCATTAACATGTGCCAGGCTTGATCTCCTGGAATGTAGGCCACGAGTGTAAGAAGGGGAAAGGCTCAGGGTAATTTGCAAGGAGGGGGGGAGGCTCCAGGTCTAAAGAAAGAAAGCCATCAAAGTAAGGCCGGCTGCAGACACTCCATGCTCTGCAAGGACAGTCACCTTTTCCCGTGGGCTATTTGTTAACTCGGGACAGGACGTTTGAAAAAGATAGATCACTCAGATGCAAACAGACAAAACCTCCACAAGCACAGCCAATTGCAGTAGCCAAGAGGAGCAATTTCTTTTTTTCTTCAGCCTCGTATACCAGCGAACTGGTGTAAAGTAGGAGTTTTAGGGGCGGAAAAGGTATTCCGTGGGAAAGTACTTAGTCTTGATCTCTGAGTAGACTATTTGAGCATGAAAATAAAGAAAAAATATTATTCTCCCCTTACATATTCAAAGCCTTTGTCTTTTTAAAAATAATAAGAAAAAGTAACAAAAATAATGTGTTCATTTTAAGATGATTTAAAAAAAGTGTTCATTTGCTTGGTGGAATTTTAGGTAACTTTTTTTTCTTTTGTGAATTTTAAGAGTTTTCAAATTTTCTGCACTGAGTCTGTATTAATTTCATAATTTAACTTTTAAAGAAAATAATCTTTCAAATTATTAATTACTGGTAATTTAATACAATGTGACTAATGCTGGCTGCTTTAAGTCCTATTTGAAGGTATATATACACACGAATAAGTTAGAAATAAATAAATAAATAAAGAATGTTTGCCAAGTTCTTTTTAAAAGCTCTATATAATGTATTGCAACTAAAATAACAAGAAATTTGGTTTTGCTTGTGTGAGTTGATTGCTTTTAAAAGAGAAACACATTTTCTCTGTAAAAGAAGCAAACCTGTATTTTATATATAAGAAACACACTCCAGAAAAGTTAGTGACAATATTATTTTTCAACTCTTGCCACTTACACATATCCTATTGTGGCTTTTTAAAATAAAACAATCACTCCTCTGATATGTTATTTTTAACATACTGGGAATGAGAACATAAGCTTTGATTAAAGGAATATATTGGTCATGAATCATAATAGTAGGAAGATTTATTTTTTCTTGATTATGAATGACATTAAAAAAACCCTGAGAACTTTAAACTTTTTGATTGCCATTATTTCTTTAGTTTAATTCCTTTTTATTCAGTTTCCTCATGGGTTAAAGTTTGTTTTAACCCCTGCTCATTATCATTAGCATGATATATTTAATCCAGCAAACTAAATATAAGGCAAGTCAAGGCTTTAAAGATACAATTGTAGTAACAGCAAAAAATAGTAACACTATAAATGTCCACCAATAGGGAAAGTACTGGGTAAATCATGGTATATTAAAACCATGACTACTCTGTAGCTCTGCAGAAGAATGGGCTTGGCATACGTGGCGTTTTAACAGTGTCCACGGTCCTTTCCCATGTGGTTTCATGGGAGATGTGGCAGTTATTTTGTAAACGAGGCATCTTGGGCTCAGAGAGGTCATGCAGTAAGCCCTAGGTCACACAGCCAGACCCGGGAGGACTAACCTCGGGATTCTTGAAGAGCTCTGTGCCGTTTCCATGCTTGCTGCACCTCTGCATTCCTGGTCTTAGCCAGAGATCTCCGGACTGACTACAGTGAGACAATACCGGCCATAAATTCCAAGAATGAAGTCTCCATTTTCCTCTAGCGTGGGCAGAACTCTCGTTAGACTGAAACTCCGTCTGAGGGCGGCTGCCACAACTGCGCAAAGCCTTTTTTGCACTGCACATGCAGTTTACCTACCTCTAAAGCAGAGCCTCTGAACTCCCTCCGAGACGAGGGCTGATGTTTATTGAGCATTTCACGTGCTAAGTGGTTTGTGGGTACTATCTCATCTAACCCTCCTGATAACCTTTTGCACGTGTGGTAACTGAGGTAGCGAGAAGATACGTCACGTGCGGTGTAGGTGAAGCGGAAACACGTTATCACTCGGGCAGCTGAAGCCCCAAGCCTGAGCTCAGCTTTACTCTTCTCTGTACACCTGGCACTTCCCATCCTGCGCTGCAGATGGGAGAAACTCAACGAACGCTGGAGTGACCCCTCTGTCAGAAGGACTGTCAGGTTCTGGGAGGACACTGGTGCTCAAGATGGATACGCTTACGTTCTCAAAGAGAAAGGAGACCTTTAATCAACTGCCCGCACAAAGGTATCTATTATAGAGAGAGAAATGCCATGAAGGAGAAGTACAGAAAGCCTAGTGAGCAGGTAAGAAGAATCTGACCTGAGCTAGAGACAAGAAAGAAGGTGAAGAGCTAGGAGCTGGCCAGGCCAGGTGGGGGCGGGGGACAGAGGGGAAGATGCAGCAGGAAGAGGAAGGCCCTGGGGTGAGGCGTCGCGTGCATACTTGCTTCACTACCTTATTTGGTTAGAGACCATTTTCTTTTTCACCTGTACCCATGGCAGCCAGCATCAGCCAACTCCAGCTGCCCACCTGTTTTGGTAAATAAAATGCCATGGGAACCCAGCCTGGCTTTTCTGTTGATGTATTCTCTAAGGCTCCTTTTGTCATACAACAACACAAGAGCTTCAGTGCGACCGTCTGGCCCATAAAGCCTAAAACCTCTACTCTCCGGTCCTATGCAGGAAGTCTGCCAACCTCTGCCTTGTTGCAACATGCGCGGTTCATTCGTGGGAGGCATTTGATAAGTTTTCATAAACTGCATTGGTCTTTCTACTTCTATGTGATGTTTAATAGAACTATAATAAATACACAGATTAAAAGCAACCAGTCACAGAAACACCATGTATTATATAATTCCATGTACATGAACCTACCAAAGTGTGTAAATCTCTACAGACAAAAAGTAGATTAGGGGCTGCCCAGGGCTGGAGGAAAGAGAGTAGAGAGAGGAAAAGGAGTTGTTAATGGGTAATAGGGTTTTATCTGGTGGAGATAAAACTTTTAAAATGGATAGTGGTGATGAATGTAAAGCTCTATAAATATACTTAAAAAATCACTGAATTGTATACTTTGATAGAAGAGTTATAGGGTATGTAAATTATATCTCAATAAAACTGTTATTGAAAGAAAAAAACAGCCAATTAACTAAAGTGCGTGTTTGTTCTAGTGATGGGGATTTAGGTTTGATGCAGGGAGGAAGAATGCACTTATTTTAGAGAGTCTAGTTAATTTTTTTAAGTCATTACAGCAGAGCAAACAACTTAAGTCTGACTTGCCTCGACCCTGAAATAGGAAATGTTCGAAACTGCATTGTCCATTATAAGAAGCACTAAAAAACTAATGCTAAAAGACAAATTTTCTGTTATTCCTGAGCTCTAGAAAAATTGCTATATGGGTTTTTACATAGGGTTCACTGACAAAATGAAAGCCGGAATCCTTGAAGACAGTTTTATAGAAATTACAATGATGACTGTTTCTTATGTTGACTCTTAGTGAAAATCAAGGGGTCAGAAATGCTTTCAATTGTCTAAGCCAGTGCTGAACAATAGAACTTTCTGGGATGATGAAAATATTCTGAATCTGTAGTGTCCAATAAGGCAGCCAACATCCTCCTGTGGTTATTAAACATTGGCAATGTGGCCAGTGCAACTGACTAGAATTAAAATTAAATTGCAATTTAATTGTATTCCATTTCACTAAGTTTAAATAGCCTCACTTAGCTAGTGACTGCTATCCTGGACCGAGAAGGTCTAGAAAGGATGGAAAATATGGAACACTGTCTACTAAGCCCTAAAAGTAACTGAGCACATCTCGTTGCCCTAAAAAAATGACAATGATTGAGATGGCTTGAACATTCAATGCAAAACACATCTGTTTTGTACTCAGAATGGTCTAAATTAATCCACCAGTGATAGGAAGTTGACACAACTATGCATTCTATTTGTATGCAGTAATGGGATTATTATTGGTGAATCTTCCTCTGTGTGTCTCTGTGTCTGTCTGTCTCTCATCAACATATTTCTGTTATTTGGGAAGCTATTCACTGAAAATATAATCTATTCACTGAAAATTCAACTTTAGTAATGTATCTTTTGAAAAAAATAAACTAAATAACATCTAGAAAATTCTCACTTAAAATCATCCTCAGAAATAACCTCTCCATTCCCAAGAGAGCACCAAAACACAGTGAAATATCAAAAGGCATCACTAGGTTATGTTCTGTTTTAATGAGTCAGTATGATTAAAAAAAAAAAAAAAAGTTGAAAGAGGGAAGAGAGGTGAATGCGACTGAATCATAGCAATGGAATATTTCAGCTGGCAGGTCATAGTGGAATTCGGGTGCAGGAGGTGGTATCTAGTTTGTGCGCCAGTGAAGCTCTGATAAACAAGGAAAGAGACAGCAAATGTAATGCTGGAGGGTCGTTTAGGAGAGGCTTCAGGGAGACTATGAATACCGCGTGGCATTAAACTCGAAGATAAATTAATGGTCAGCGCATCGTCTAGTCCACTTTGGAAGGAGGCAATTAGAAATGGATAACATATGTACAAAAGTCTCCCACAAAAGTCTACTCCACAAAAGTAGAAACAGACGAGCATTTTTGTGGCTATAGTATGTGTACATTATAAATATTTAACTGATTCAACTTTAGTAATGTATCCTTTGGAAAAATAAACTAAAAACATCTAGAAAATTCTCCCTTGAACCACCAGATGGAGAAGTTATAAATAATCATGATTTTGAGGAGAAAACACCTAATTCATTTGATGTAATGTTGGCTAACAGGTGGGCATACACTAAACTAGCTGCTTACGATTAAATTATACCAAATTTAAAACATCTTTGACATAGTGTAGTCTCATATTCCACACCATTGAGTCACGCAAAATTAAAACAAAGAATGTTAACTGGTTTAGCTGAATTATATGGCAATGCAAGCCAATCCATGAGTCATCACCTGACCAAAAGAATTCAGGACTGTTTACCAAGAGGGTGGCTTCCCGAAGAAGGGTATTTATAGCACAAAAGGATTTAATTTCTCCTTTTGAACTATGATTTTGTTATCAGTGACTGAGAATTCCAAACAGAGCATTGGGAGCCTAAACCTGCATTGATGCCTAAAAACTTACAGCAGTTTAAATTGAGCTGTACGCTTCCATCTCTTTATAGTGCCATTGCTTAGGGCATTTAGCTCATCCTTTTACTTGATTTCTTTGCCTATCTGTATTCCCACCATGAATACAGAGATAAGGAAGCCGTAAGTCTGGCAGGTAGGAGAGCACAGGGCTCCAGACCATGGGCTGTGCAGTGAGAGGGTGCAGGCTCTGCCACGCAGCACGTGTGGCCATAGACAAACCCAAGCTTCACCTTCTGCATTTGGAAAACAAGCATAATGATAAGTGTGTTGTGAATAACACACGAGAAGATGCGTATGACGCCTGTAGGGGTTAGATAAATGTTAGCTAATCGCCGTGCTAACTGTTAAACATTTTGAAAATTTGTAAATAAACGTAAACGTTTATTCCATTTTTGTTTTATGAAAATAGCATAAATTATGTCATTTTTTTCTTAAATTAGATCTTCTTTGATAACTTCGTTATAGAAAAACATATACAACATGTTTTCAAAATTAACATATGGAATTGTCATGTCTAAATGCAATTTTTGTGGGCACACAGTATTCAAAAGGCTCTGTTTCATGTCCATCCTTATGTAGCACGGCTCAGGAAAGGAACGCAGGTAAAAAAGTATATTGGGGGTTAGCTCCAAAATGGCTGTGAATCAGAAGCATCTGTTACTTTCCAGCTCTCCAAACTACCCATTCAAATATTCATTCTTTCATTCATTGCATCCAGGTGCTGTTCTTGGTGTTTGCAATATACAGTGAACAGGACGGGCAAAGATGTCTGCTCTCACAGAACCTGCATTCCAACATGAAGTGACGTCCAGCTAACCTAAAGCATCTACTTAGTCATTCCCTCTTTTCACTTCAAATAACACTGCCTCATTCAATGACATCACACTTCCATATGCTAGTGAAGACCCTTATATATATTTTTCCTTTTTGATTTTATTCCTTTTACTCACCCTGCCCTTCTGCAATAGAACCTGAATGTAATATTCCTCTTAAAGATGAGGCAGACACTTAATAGTTCTCATTAAAAGCTAAGCACAAAATTACAATAATGAAGCAGATTATTTTTACAACTAAATAGAATGGCAACATTTAGCTTTATTCCTTGCTAATGAGAAATAAGTAGGAATGTGAAAACTTTTTTTTTTTTTTTTTTTTTTTTTTTTTTTTGCTCCTGCAGACCAAAACACCCCCAAGATAATGGTTGACAGTTTTACATTCTTCCTTTCAGGCAGCTGAATATCCATGAAGTCCCGAAATAAATAATTTTCTCTTGAGAATGAATTGTGTTTGGATATGACTTTCTTTCAGCTAACTGCAACACCATTAAGTTTATAAAATTAGAATTTTAAAGTTAACAGAAGTGACATTTATGAGAAAAGCGTGAACTAAGATGCTGGATTAAAGAATGGAGATTGATGGGATTATCTCTAGCTGAAATGTGAGATGGACTGAACACTTCAGAACTCTGCGCGCACGTGTCTATCGACCGGTCCTTGTTACCTGGCTGCCATGAGATCCAGGAGATGCTGCCACCGGTCGTTGACCTTTCCAAGCTTGTATTCGATCTCAGAGGCTTTGCTTTCATGGCTGGCCCTAGCAAGTCGTTCCCCCATTTGCTGGAGCTGGATTTTGTTCTCTTGGGCGATAGCAATTTCCTCTTGATAATCCTGTGTAATAGAGCGATCGCAGAGGTCAGAAAGCATAATCCTGATACCTTCAGCCTGACTGTACTAGAAACGTGATAATTACAGTTTTCTAGTGCTTAGGAATAGCTGGGGCATGAGGAACACCCCGTGAATATCTGTGCGTGTGTACAAGACTTAGTAGAACCTATTTCTCAGGTTTATAAACCTGTGACTGTTTATAAATTATGTTTTCTAAAGAAACTATCAGTCTACTTGATCCTAGGATTTTTTTCTTAGTTCCTCTCTAGTGATGTTACTGCTTTAAAAACACACACACACACACACACACACACACACACACACACACACACACACACAAAAGAAAACTAATATGCATAAATGATTCCCACTAAACAGGTAACTGCACCCCAAAATAGTGAATATTATTTATCAGCAGATAATCTATATCGCTATAAAGTGAAAATATTCTCTGTGTTTTTAAAGTAAAAGAAGCTTTTCCACACAAGTTTGTTTTATATTGAAAAGGTAAAACATTTGTAATAGAATGACAGGAATGTAATTATGAGCCAGGCCATCTACCTATTAACAGTATGCCTAAGCATTAAGGAAGAGTCAAAACATACGTAGCCAGGCATCTCATACCTTCTTGAGCTTCTCTATCATTTCTTCAATGAGAATGTCTCCATTTTGGGAGACTTTGCTTTCCATCTGAGTCAACCATTCGCAAAGCTCCTTGTTCTTCTCACTGAAGACTGCCCATTCATTCAACCTCTCGCTTACTTGCTGCCGCCTTAGGGAGAGCTGAAAAGTTTAAAATGAGAGGAAATGCAAAAGGATAATCAGAGTGGAACTCGTATCCTGAGGGAAACAGCCCATACACCTGCCTGGGGCAAACTGATGTAAGGGATAGTGCCTGTCGTTAGGTATCATCCCCTGAGGTGCAGCCCACGGGCACTGCTCTGTAGCATCAAGTCTTCACAAGTCTCTGCGGTTAAGACAAGTGGGAGGCACTGAGCCCTGTGCTTCCCTCCCGGAGAGCCACAAGCCTATTCACTGAGGACTCATTCTGAACGATCCAGCTACACGCTATAGTTGGTCCTGTGTAAATATAATACAGGATCATCATACGTTCACTAAAAAAAAAAAAAAAAAAAAAAAAGTTTTCTTTGAGGCAGAAAAATATACAACAGCCAAAGAATGAATTTACCTGGAGGGGAATGGATACTGAGAGGAAAGGAAAAGGCTAAGAACACACAGGTTCAAAAGTTTGGGGGACAAATTTCACCTATGCTTTGCTGTTCCAAGACAGCGTTGATGATAAGAGCACATGGCTTCCCTCTCTGCCCCGTTCCTCTCGGACTCTGCCAGCAGAGTGCACAGTAGTCTGATCCGCTAGAATACTAAGATTTTGAATTTTCTGGTGGATATGACTTTTTTCTTTTCGTTCACAGAGCATCAGAGTTAGGAGTGTGGCTGATAGTTAAAATTCTGGTTCAATGATGTCCAAGCTGAAAGCACATTTTCCTAATTGGAACCTCTCAAAGGAAACATTTTCCAAGAAAAGACTAGAATCTCCTGCCTTTGAGACTTAAGAGTAACAGGTCTTGCTGTGTGTAGCTCTTCCCTTCCGCTTTCCCCCCAGTCTTGGCCATGTGCAGGGATGATTTCCAGGGATTTTCTCAAAAACATCTGCAGGAAAGATGGCCAGTAGTTGAAAAATATTATCTATTTCCTCAAGAGGTAGGTATTATTATCCCCATTCCAGAGACAAGGAAAGAGGTTAGGCACATTTGAGGCATCTGTTTATAGTCAATACGAGATAGGACCAGCAAAGCTTGAGTCTTCAATAGAGGTCGTAATATAACATGATCAAATATCCAGAGGCAAGTGAGATTCAGAAACAGTCTTCATCACGCACCAATGATATGACCAGGACCAGGTGATTCATCTTCTCCAAGCCTTACTTTCTTCATTTGTAAACTAATCTTTCGTTGGTTCCAAAGTTCATTAAACGAATGTTTATTGTTTACAGTGAACAAGGATCTACTATGTGCCAAGCCTTGTCCTGTGTTCTGGAATACATTAAGCTCATAATAGAATGCAAACAATAATTTAAGAAAGTGACAGGTAAATACTAAAAACTTAACAAAAACAGGCCGCTGATATACTGCTACTGCTATACATGACTACAGGGCATCATTTGAGTCTTTCATTTTTTTTCCCTCTTCGACAGTCATATATTCAATATCTCCACTAAGTAGCCTGAATATATGTAGATCTAGTGTTTATCACACACCGTGGAAGTGTTGCTTTTAATTTCTTACTCAGAGCAAGAGCTCAAAGAGCAAGAGGTAGGCTGTATGTACTGCAAACGTGCCAAAAGCCTTTCAAAAGATTTACATTCATAATTGGGAGAGCATTTTCCTTTTTTTTTTTTTTTTTTTTTTTTTGTAAAACTAGTATTTAGATCATATGATAAGGGAACACCACCACCATTTTCTTTGGGTTCAGCTGAAACCCTCAAGTTATTTATCATCTTAGCACATATTTACGTTTTCTGAAGGGTGTAAACACACTGCATTGCCACCAGCTGACAAGTACCAGCTAAAACCTCCAGAGAGTGAGGCAGCTGAACAGGAAATACATCCTCGTCTACTTCAAATATTTTTACCATGACAATTTGAAAAACACTGAGCAATTACAATGATGATATATTTATATCTCAACCAGAATTACAGACACATCTACAAACCAAAACAGAAATAAAAGCAAATGTAAACTATGGCTGCACACAGGCACAGTCAACCGTTTGGGGAGTCTCTTTGAAAACGCGAGACTTTAACATGTCACCTCCCCTCTGCAATGTTTACTTACAGCACATCTTCCTCGTTCTCCTCTGAGTCTCGATTACTCCTAACTTCTCATCAGCTGCTTTGACTGGAATATGAGAAAACCCCTTGCTCTTTACAGAGGGAGACTGCCATGTTTAATTCAAGTTTGTGACTTTAAAAATGAGACCTGGGCACAGGCTCATTTCCTTTTGTGGTTTCGTACTTGAGAGAATTTCTCCGGAAACACGCACTCAAGAACTAGTAACTGATCTACATGTCTCCTTACGTTAATATCCTGGCACCTTTGGTGTGACCATGACTAAACCTTCGCTTGTTTAAATTATCTTATCAGATAGAAAGAATGTGAGATAAGCATACTTTAGCTTCATGCCTTAAGACATTCAATGTAAAAAGTTTCTAAAAACGCTATATATTCAGTCTGCTTCCTTTTTACTTGTGTCTGAGTCCACGCACAGGTATGAATCTCTTCATGGCTTATCCATGATCAACAGCGGCTTTCAAAACGTACTTCTAAATGCACTGTTGTCTCTCTATATGTCTCTATATATCTAAGTCTGGTGAGCAATTTTACAGCATATTTTTTTTTCCTTTTTTCTTTTTTCCGGCTTTATCGATATATTATTGACATAATATTGTATAAGTTTAAAGTGTTCAATGTGACGATTCTGTATACATGTATACGGAGAAACAACTATCACCAGGTTAGTTAACACACCTATCACCTTTCATAATTACATGTTTTGTGTGGTTAGAACATTTAAGATCTACTTTTGAAGCAACTTAGTACAGTCTGTGAATCAAAGTCACCGCGTGGTAAGTTAGAGCCCCAGAATTTACTCATCTTGTAACTGGAAATTGGTGCCCATTGTACCTCATGGTATTTCTACACAATACTAGTTTTCTTAAATCGAAAAGTGTTGCATAATCATAATCTTCTTAACTTTAAAATATTCAGAAACGTTGTCATCATTTTACATTTAGAGGAACATAAGTATAAAGATATAAAACAAATGTCCTAGAGGCTTGTCTAAATTATTAACTGTATATATAACCATTTAGCTTCTCTAGGCACTGTAGATAAAAAGAAATGGTCTTTGTCCTCAAGGTCTTGAAATCAAGTCACAAACATTAAAAAAAGAAGAAGAAAGGAACAATGAGCTGACCCATGATGGCCCAGGACACAAGGGGAATGGGCCTTCAAAGAAGCAGAAAAATATGGAGGTCTGAGCATCGCAAACAATGGCATCACAGGTGGTGTGGCATTTGAAAGAAGAAGATGGCTTAGAAAACGGAAGGGAAGGAATAAGTCAGTCTAGACAGGAAGAATGGCCTGAGCAAAGTCTTGGGGTAGGGCAATTCCAGGCAGGCTTGGGAAGGAAAGAGAAGTCAATACCTAAAGTGCTATCTCTCTGAAAGCTTTACCGACATCAGTTAGCCCAAGACATGGATCTAGTCCAATTCGTTTCACCTAATACATTGAAAAGCATTGAGTCAGCAAGTAGTGCTAGACGTGAACTTATTTATACCCGGCGTTCTTCTTCACCATATAGTTTCTTCTGGACTAATTTTAGTCTCAGCTCAATCGTAAACTTAATCATAGAGAAGTTTACTACAGCTCGTGAAATTCACAGTAATTACTGTGACTGACTCATTTAACAGATACACGTCACAGATTATTATGTGCCAGGCAAGGCAACTGGGAACAGCAAGGGACTTGACAGACATGGTCCCTGCTCCTTGGAGAGGATAATCTCCAGGCCATCAGTCAGAGCCTCTTCTTTGCTTGTGGGCCTTCAGCCAATGTTATTCCTTTGGCCTTGAATGTCTTTTTTCATTACGTTTCCACCAATCTTTTCCTTTCATTTCCAAATCAAAACCCAATGCAGGATCTCTTTTAAGGTATTATACATACAGAAGATAATTAATAAATGAATGAAGTGTGACTAAAAATGCCTCAAAGCATGAATTATTAAAAACAACCATGGTAAATGAACAGCAACGATAAATGTGCCATATACAAAACCAGTTCCACAGTATCTTCTAAAATTGCAAATAAAACAATGGTTTTTCACATGTGTAAAGTAAGAAAGAGACCGCTAATATCTACCTAGCAAAACCACATCCGAGAACCACAAAGCTTGATTCCTCTTTAAAATTTTGTGCCAGCCAGTGAAAGAGTGAACAAAAAAATCCAGTTTGAATTCATCTTAAATACATAATGGTAAGAAATAATTGTCTTCATCCGAAATATTTTTGTAGTAATTACAGAGTTCTTCCCCCATGTTCACTGTGAGTTATGGGACGGGTCCAAATGTGGCTCAAGACATGTGTGATTCCAAATTAGCTGCCAGGTTTCCACCTTTCTGAGCTAATGCTGAGCGTAGCATTTGTCTTACCTGGTGGCATAGCTCTTCCCACTGCCTCTGCAGAAGCTCCACGCGCTCGTTCAGGATGGAGATATCATCGGCACTGATGTAGGTACAGAGGGTGTCCCTCAGCAGTGTCAGCTGTGCCAAGTCATCTGTCCAGCTCCCCACTGCATTTTCTAATTCCTGGATTAAAAAACGAAACAATACGAAACGAAACGAAACGAAACAACACAAAACAAAACAAAACAAAGCCTTGAATATCCACTGACATCCGTCCTCAACAATTTCTGTAGTATATTCAGAATCCCTTCTTGATACAATTACTTTTCCATTCCACTCTGTTCCAACATTTAACTTGGTATCTACTTATTTCATTCCTACACACCTTGATAATTTGCCAAGTTGTTCTGATAAAATAGCATGTTGCTTACAGAATCTTCCTACCGTCTGTTTACCATTTCATTGATTACTTTCGATCATCTTTGATATTTCGTCACTTCATTGAACTTTACTTTTAAACTGAGTTCATAAACCCCTTACTCATCCTTTCTTTTTGTCTAGAGTTACTGATCATGTAAATAAATTTTTTTTAAAACCCCAAACTCCTAGATTTAACTTTCATCTTCAAACATGATGAACTGCTACATTCTACAATACAGACTTATAATGTAATAGCTGAAAAGATTGTTGCTGCTATTATTCAATTTAAAATAATGGACTGAATGCATTTTCTGCAGGAGCAGAGATTTCTTTAAGCAACTGTAAAAAATATGTCTTCTGATCTTTATGGGAATGATTTAAGAAAAAATATAAAATGATATTTAAATAAGTTGACATTAGTTTTCCCATTGTTTGAACGGGTTTTGCGATTTGTGTAACTCGTGTTTTTTCCCCAGCTCTTGATGTTTTTAGATTCCAGCTAATTTAGTATATAAATAGAATACTTCACATGGCCTTTTCCTTTCTCTTTTTGCCTTCTCACAGGAGGCAAGTTTCCAAAGGCAAAGCAATTAACGGTACTGTCTGAGGCAACTTCCCAAGCAATTGCCTCAAACGAGGTTTCAGCCTGAATTTTCCGGGTAATTGCTTTGTTTTGCTGTTAACGGTGGTTTAGGGGAAGAGTAGCAGAGAGCTGAATCAAAGTGTATCCTTTTAATCTCCAAACTTAATAGCAGGGCATGCTGGTAACTGTTGTGTATTTTGAGAGATGAGGTCCCATGGTAACAGTTTTAGTCTGAATAACCAAAACAGTCCAGGCGCATTAAATATGAAGCATTTCTGTTTATATGTGTAGACATATTAAATTATCATGCCAATGTAAAGGTTTCCCTCTTTTAATAGCAATTTCTAACCTCCAAAACCAAACATCAGATTAGGTGTAAGGATTAAAAAAATAATACCACCGCCATCGCCAGAAACCACTCTCTCGGACTCACAGACTCCCTTAGATGAATCCACGTAGTAAAAAGAAAGCCTTTGGATTCAGGTAACTTTGATATTTACTCACTTTGAAAAGTTATTAAATTTCTAGAAGCCTCAGTTTGCACATCTGCAGAAATGGAAAGAACATTTTGTCCTCATGAGCCAACTGAGGTAACACTAATATAATTACTGGCACACAGGAAGATCCTCATAAATCCCCATTCCTGCTTATCAGAAGTTTTCTTTGATAGTTTTGTTTTACATTTACAATCACAGTTTTAAAACAATTCTTTCTCATCTTTGCTTACTTCTGAATTTACACCTCAAGATATTTCACTCACCATCCATGATGTAAAGTATACTACCTTTTGTTTTTCCTAAATCTGTCTCTTTCGAATTTCAAAGAAAATTCTTAAATTGTAATACCAAAAAAATAAAATAAAATAAAATCTTATATCCACGCTTTTTATGATTTCTAAACTTCTTTAAAAATTAATCTTTCTTAAATGCTTACCTTCTTGGCCAAAGTGATGCAGAAAACTGATTAAAATCCAAATTATTTAAGTATGTGTGAAGTTTGAAGAAAATTACTCTACTGTAGTAATTTGCAAATGACTCGGAACACAAAACATGTATAATTTGGGGTTAAAAAATTTAACAGTCGTTTTGATATGATCTGCCAGTCTCTCAGCAGAAAACTCTACTTGACAGGTGTGAATGAAACAAACCCTAAAGCCACTAAATCATGTTGGTCTCAGTGAGCTGATACAGGGAGTGGTTTGCATTAGCTCCTGATTTATTTCCAAGTATGATTTGAGATGTTGATAATAATCTTTAAGTAGTAGGGCCCTTAGTAACTGAAAGATGGTGTTACTATGCAGTAACTGAGATTAGCAATTTACTATTCCTGTTTTCCTTACAGTAGAGTCTGGAGAGCAGGGTGTGTCCCTCCACGGTGGGAGCGGGGAGCGGGGCAGGGGGCGGTTCTGGGGTGGGGTGCTGGGTGGGGTGCTGGGGGAAGTGCTGAATGGGGGGGGGGGGGTGCTTTCTGCAGAATTTCCAGGCTGCCCAGCCTCACTCTTCTTTCTGTAAACTAGACTCTTCTGCTAAAATGACTCTCCAGTGCAGATGCTTTAAAAAGATTGCTCTAATTGCAATATACCAGCAACCTGCATCTACATGTAGATGGCTTTAGGAGTTCAACTGGGTTATGCTTCTGAAGGAGTGATTACAGGAGAAGCACACGGGTAGGTGGCAGTTAGAAGCTCATTCCAGGAATTTACCTTGCAACGCATCTGCTCCGCATGGAGCTCTTCGTGATGATCTGGAAGTGGCTGGGAAAGTTTCTTTTTGAAAGTTCGTAGTTTCTCCAGAGATTCGGCTATTCCATTCTCACATTTTTCCCAGTCCTAAAATGAGATGGGAAAAAAAAAATCATAAATTTTTTTTTGTAGGAAATTAGAAAAAGAAAGAAAAATACTCTTCTTGATTTCCAGAGAAAGAATTAAAGTTACACTGATGATGACGTGAAGCTATCTGTGTCCACATTCCTTTTTGTAGTAGGCGGTATCAGATGAACTGAGTTCTAAACTGACCCTTACTTATTATCTACGTGACTTTTGTTGGAGGATAAAAAGAAGCAATGGGTGTCATGGCATCAAGTACAATGTCCAGAATGTCATGGTACAAAAAATGTTATCTGAATCTAAATCTATCTGCAGAGGTGAGAACAGAATCACTGGACTTTCCTCTTTCCTAACCCTGCCCATAATTATCCCAATGCTTGCACTATCTCAAATGCACTACAAGAAATAAAGAAAAGGAAATGGAATCTCTTTCAGGATAAAAATATGTGTGAGTACAAGAAGTGAGATGAATGTAAAAATAATACAACTCTGACTCTCACTCAGTCCAGTATATCAGCACTATGCGGTACATGCATTTGCCTTGTTACAGAGGTAGAAACGCAACCACAAAAGGCATGGCAATGGCATTCGACTGGCTTTACCTTGATGAGTGCAGAAACATACGTGATCAAGGGTCAAATATGTAGTATGTAAACGCCCAAAAAGATCAATAAGCGGAAGAAGACAAACGATGTAAAAATTTTAAATATACATCTAACATGCCAAGTACCGATAAGTGCTCTGAAGAAGAAGAAGATGGAGGGATGAGGAGGTCGAGGCCGTGTGGACTACGGAGAGCTCCACATACTGCCACACGTGGTTACGTTGTGACAGGCTGCACGCCAACTAGTAATACTGGTTACTTCTGGAGAAGATAACTGGGTTTGGCTGGTGGTGCAGGGGAAATTTCATTTTTTACTCTACATACTTTAATTACTATCTAAATTTTTTTTTTTTAACCAGACACATGTATTTCTTTTGTAATTTAAAAAAAAAAAAGTAAAAGAAAAAAAATTAAAGGACTCATAATGGGGACTTAATTCTTTATCGCTCCCTATCTACAAATTAACTCATATTTGGTGTCTCAGTGCCAGTGCAAATTAAATTCAACTAAACAAATCTTAATTTTGTCTAATAATCCCCACTCCTGGCCTCCTCCCCAGCGGCCAGTTCCCATAACTTAAATTACCAAACTCTAACAACAGCTAGAGTTGCTTTTAATAATTAGGATGGTGCCAAATCATGTCGCATTTTTCTTTACATTATATCTTCCATCTTTACCAGTCTTTTCTGGTTCTTTCTATCTTCCCCTCTGGTGACTTATTTTTCACACAGCAACCCATGGGTGCTATTTGCTACAACTGTCTTCTTTAGGAAGTATTGACTAAAAGTACCTTCCTACTCAGAATGTCTTCTAGTTTCTAAGTGAACTGAGAGTTTGGCTCAAGATCCTCATTTCTCTTTTAAATTTCTTCAAGGAACGTTCTACAGGGTATAACCACATTCCCTCCTACCATTCACAAGAAAATAACAACAACAACAAAAATTGTCTATCTTGGACAGATTGGTTCATTCTTTTTATTAAAACATCTGTGTTCCCAGGCTACATTTCATTCATCGATGCAAAGCATAATGAGTAGACAGAAAGATACTATTTAAATTGAACAGCATTCTTAAGTAAATCATCATACACTCTGAAATCTATCAACCACAGTCAATAAATATTCATTGATCTAAAAGAGAAAAAGGCAGCTTCTTATTTTTCATAACAAAATTAAAAGGCAATAGTGAAGCGGGTAAATATTCAGGGCATAGAATTATAATTACTGTATTTTTGGCATATTCACTTGGAGTATTAAATTAAAAGCTAAAAATAGATAAGTATATTATAACAGTGGGGAAAAGATACAGCAAAATGAAGCTGTATAAACATTAAAATTTAGCTTTGTAAACTCCTTAGGCAAATAGGATCTTGTGTATGATTCAAAATAAAGTAAACTTTAACAAGAATAGGGATTTTCCTTTCCAAGGACGGCTTAGATTCTGAGCTCAAGTTTCTTTACTACATTAATTATATGGAAATAACTAAATGTCATGGTCTGCAAGCATCTATCAAAGTGGACAAGCAACAAACTGACAAGAAAAGCAAATGCAGTGACTCAGTCATCTTGTCTTTTTAGGTCTTGGAAATGTATCCAATAATCCATCACAACTAAATAAAAATATATGATTAACATGCTCTCTACAGAATGAGTTAACAAAGTTTTTAATCCTTTCCTTAAAGCAAACACTGAGAGAAAAGAATGAGGCTTATTGTGTTACTGATGAATCATACTGTGTGCAAATAATAGTTCTTTAATAGATATTCAGTGGAATTCTTACACACAGGTAATATATTATTAAATAAAATTTAATAGAATAAGCCCAATGGTTATGCATACTTTAAGCTTTTAAAAAAAATATTCCATTAACTTCAGTTAATGGATCAAAAAAAGATGACAGGCCAAATTTAACAGATAACCATTAAAGAGTGGATGATTACATATACACACACACACACACACACACACACACACACACACACATATATACTGTAATATTTAGTTGTGCTCACTTTTTAAAATGAGAATAATGTCAACAATGATAATTAGCATCATTTATAGAGTGCTCAATATGTGCTAGGTACTGTGCCACATGAGTTACCGTTTTTATTTCATTAAATCCTCACAATGCCGTAGGGAGATGTAACCATACCCACTCTACAGATCAGGAAACTGAGGCTTAGATAGATTGAGTCAACCAAGATATTTGGTTTACTACAGTTTTAACTTGGGTTTATCTGAGTTTAGAGACCATGGCCTTTTTCAACTGCTGATATAATTTTGTATTATAGATAGATTTGAAAGTGAGGGAGAAATGCATCTTGTGGGAGGGCTGGATAAATCTACATTTCCCTAAATTTGCTGTGTGATCAGTGCACGATCTGCATCCAACTAAAAGCTAATACATCTCCTGGAGATTTTATCTCATAGCAACACGCTTGGATAAGCTAAGATCAAATCAAGAGTATCTTCTTGGATAGGTTTTTCCCTGCTATAAAATAAGAGATATCAATCTTGAAAACCACTTTAGAGCTTTAGGTTAGAAAGTAGAATCTATCCTTTGCATTCCTGTCTGGATTTACACAGTTTTTTAAATACAGATTTTATACAGATTTATATAGCTCCTGGCTTAGCACTGGCCATAAATCAGAATTCATCACTTGGACTGTCTTATTAGACTTAAAACTGCTTTGTTGGGGGAATTTTTCCTGAAAGACAAATTGCTAAAAATCAGGAAACTTTTCCATTTTACGCAAGACAGGACAAAGTCTTAAATGTGACTCAGGGAGGGGATCAAAACACTGCAGGGTATGACTTAACGACCTTTGCGTTATTAGATTCACCGATCACAATGGGAAGAAGCAGCACAACTATCAGAAGAGTCTTTGAACTGTATCACATCTGCAGGAGGAAAGGGCTGAACTCACGGTCAACAAGAAGGACAGTTTCTTCTTCTGCTCCTCCAGCCGCGCGCTGGCCGCTTGCCATTTCTCCTGGATTTCCGTGAGTTCGGCCTGCAAGGCGGCCTCAGCTCCGCTGTCAGCAGAGACCAGGAGCTGCTTGCCGGCCTCCACCGTCAGGATGTAGCTGCCTTGCTGTCGCAGGAACACTTTCTCTTTGAACTAAGAGAAACCGTAGATTTTGACTTTCTCACTCTTTGCTCCACCATTTCCCTCCTCTTAAGCATTTTTAAACGATCCGCCATTTTCACCTACAGACCATGGTGTCTTTCATTGAACAAGCATTTACTGAGCTGGTACTTTGGGCATGAATGAAGCGATGTGTAAGCGAATGAAAATCCAACAGGTTTCTGTCCCCAGGTTAAATACAGTCATGATGCAATGCGGAAACTGCGCTATAAGACGGATGCACAGGGAACAACGCATTGCTACTTATAGCGGTTTTTTTGGTTTGTTTTTTTTACAAGTTTTAGTTAGATCTATTTATTTTTGTTTTTCAAAAAAAAAAAAATTGGGGATGCATATTTAGTACAAACTACCTAATTCAAAGAAAGACCAGGGCTCATCTCTCCAACCCACGCAGGGTGCACAGAGAGGCTTCCTCAAAGTGATAAAGACTTGAAAGACATATGAACACAACCAGATAAAGAAGGGCCTGGTGTCACATGAGGGCCAGGGGTCAGGGAGAGGACACTTTGCATGCAGAGAAACAAGAATGGGCAAATTCACTATTCAAGGTAAATACGAGGAGTTCAGGATCCCAGATGTAGTTTTCAGTGCCTGGGGTATAGGATGCACATAAGAAAGAGGTAGAAGGTCAGACAAGACCACACCTTGCACATGAATTTGGTTTTTGTAATAAAACTGAATGAGATTCACAGAATATTATGCAGGGAAACGATGTGTTTACATTAAAGCATTCAATGGTATAGTAGAAAATGCAATGGAGAAAAGGTATATACTGGACTTACTCAGACAGGTTAGAAATCTATTGTCTATCTAGGCACAAAAAAAAAAAAAAAAAAAAAAAAAAAAAAAGCATGAGCACCCAGTCTTGGGCAATGGCAGTAGGGATGGAAATGAGGAATATTAGATATGGAAAGGGGGAAAAATAGAAGAGTGTAGCTATAGAATGACTCTGGGGTTCCTGGCTGATAGCTGGTGATGACATATCCTCAGATCAGGTGCATGGGAAATGGGCTGATGGAGGAAGTTGTTCCAGAGATCACAGGCTTTGTTGAAGCCCACAGACATTAAGTCTGTGATGCACATAGATGTGCATCTAAAGGGAAGTCGAATACATGAGTCGAAAGCTCAGGAGGTAAATGCGACCAGAAGATGCCAATTTGGCCTTTCTCTGCTCGTAAGGGGTAGACGAAGCCATGTGTGTAGCTGAGCTCTCCCAGAGAAGTGAGGAGGAGAGAGGAAGCAGAAAACAGTGACATTCGAAGGAACAGGAACCCACGAGATACACTGGGAAGGACTGATGAGAGCATGAGGAAGCATCCATCTAAGAGGCTGGAGTCCCAGATTCCCAGGCTGGCGACCTACGGGTTAGGCCAGGAAGGGACCGAGAGCTCAAGAAGGACTGAGCCTTTTACCTTCTCCAGACTATTTCAGTGACATGTTTTAACTGCTCGTGAGTGAGATGCACATAACCATTCCCTTGCCGATGTCTTTCTTCCATGCTGAGTCTCAACGAACTGCTGGAAGGACCAGGCGTGTGAAGTGGAGGGAATGTCTGTGAGAGGCTGGTGCTCGCCAGACTTTCATCATTAACTGTGGGCTTTGGAATGCAATTATTTTCCCTGTTTCTGTTGACATTTGCGAACGATGTTTGTCACTCATTCCAATGTCACTCCAGAATCCTTCTGAAGAACTGAGGCTAAAGTGGACAGTGGGATTGTAGAAGAGGTTTCAAAACAGCGTGTTTCGCGCCTTACCTGTACTTCATCGAAGAGCGTCCTCGCTTGTTGCAGTGGTATTGGGACACTTCCGAGACCACTCGTGGGTAAATAGGACACTTCGACCAACCATTTACGAAGCTTTTCTGCCATCTCCCTGTAGCGTTGCCACTGGCGAATCTGGCTGTCGATGATGCCTCTCCTCTGCTGGGCCCTGCGAACCACTCCCTGCCACTGATTACTGAGAAGTGTCAATTTCAGGTTGAACTCATCTCTGGTGAAGAAATAATCACACAGGGGGGGAAAACACTGTTATCTTGGATGTAGTTACATTATCAGCCAATGTATACATACTCAATGACCGTAGCCCTGAGGACTGATCTAGGGCAGAGGTTTTCAAACATCATGCCATGACATATTATCAGGTCTTTTGTAAGGTCTATTGAAAAATTGCTAACAGTTAAACTATCGGTGTTTGCAAACGGTGCGTGTTCTCATGTTTCAGTACAGGTCGAAGGCATATCTATAAGGTCATTGTCGTTCACCTTCTCCCAGAGTGCACAGGTCAGCAGTAACAATGAGAATGGTCTCAAACCCTGAGCTCAACCATAGCGATGTACGCAGCATGTACTAGTATCTTGTGAGTGCTACTGCAGGAGAAAATGAGGAACAAAGCTTATTTACAACCTCTGTCTTCAGCTAGAATTATAAGGCAATTTGGACGAACAAAACTGGGTTATTTTAGCTAGAGTCATGAGCCACTTAAATAAAATTATGTTATTAAAGATTTTTTTTAAAAAACTGTACTCCATAAACTCTGTTATTCCCTGATAATAAATAGCTCCAATCGTTAGCAAATTATTCCACATGGTAATCTAAATTTTCCCATCTATATTTTAAACCCACTTCACTTTGTTCTTAGAAAAATGAAAATTATCTAGTCATCACTGTCTGTATAAAGGTTGTCCATACATATGCACACATTAAATTTAATTTAAGCCTTCTCAATTTCCAGCTAAATAGGCTCAGTTTTTTTTTCCAGTTCATTTTTCCTATCTCTGTGCTTTCTACCTTTAAAAAATGTTGACAGTTCTTTACAAAGTTTTCTTTAACATTCAACTTGTGGCTCTAGAACTGGTTTGCCCGGTATCAAACAGAACAAGTTTCTTTACAGCTTGTATTTTATTACTAATGTGTAACATTGCTTCGATCTATTGTATTAGTTTTGCTTTCCTTCCCTAGATATGCTATTTCTCCTGGACGAGGGTGACTTTGGATCTGAATTGGACTTACTATCCTGGGCTCCAAAATTATTGAAACCTATATCTAGGGCCACCATAAACTTTGGTTTTGAAACCAAAAGTTTTATTAGTGATTCTGGTTTTGAAAGAAAATTTCTGATATTTACACTCTAATCGCAGTAGAACCAAATGTGGCGAATTAGGTTTATGGAGACTTCCCTAAAAACTATAAGCTTCTCTCACCTCTGAAGAAAGTATAACTCCAGGACTCAAGGATGTTCTACGACACAGAAAGTACCCTGCATATTGCTTTCCCTACCAGGTGACCATCTGAGATCTCTTTGCGGAATCTTTATCTTCACTTTGAAGAACAGAGCTGTCCTGAGCTACCTGCCAGCATGAGGAACTACTCAAAACAGACACTGTTCCCACTGCTGAACTGGAACTCTGAAAAAAGTGATAACTAAAATTTGAAAACACAATAAACTGGTAATCTGGGGACTTCTTACTGTCGACGTGTTCTAATCTGAATTTTTTTTTTTTTCACTTGCAACTTTCAAAATTATCCTCAGGTCCAACCCTCATATTTTCATCTCTTTGGTGTTTTTCCCTAACTGTTAACATTTAAAATTTAATAGATGTTGGCTTGTGCATGAATTTTAAATTTTATTTCACTTAATGACTCAAACTTTTATAATATTGTTATAGAGTTGGCTAGGGAAGGATAAAGCAAAAGATAAGTTAATTACATCTGAATTTGTCTTATTTTGAAGGCTTTAAATTCTCTGTAAAGTTCACATTAAATTTGGCTTACTTAGAATAGAATAAATATGGTATCACATTTTGTTGTTCCAAGCTTAACCATGAAAATCTTTCATGTTCATCCAAAGAAATATCCACTTAAAACTGAAATTGGTTTCAAAACATTTTTTTTTAAAAACCCTCTCAATGAAAATAATTTATTTTCTATTAAAAAAAATAATACTAAATTAATTATAATCACAACTACTGGTCCTCAATTATGGGAGATATACACATATATAATAAAATAAATGAGGTTTATACTGCAAATATCACCACAGAAAGTAGATGGGATTGAGTAAATATTATTCTAGGAAATGTAAATATAGTACAGAATCATCAATTTCACACACCAGAAATCTAAAGAGGAGCTAGATATATTACCTCTTCATTTTCAATAAAGAGAGGATCTGCTAAGTAAATGAAGAGGAAGTAGGTTTTCAGGATAAGTGTAATCTGACTTAAGGTATAGCGGTTTCAAATCTGGTAGAATGATCATGGTATGGGAGAGCTGGCTGGTCCTGACTAAAATCCAGATACGTGAGTTCTAGGCTTGATTCTGTGCTACTCTGTTCCATGACCTTGGTCAAATCAGTTCACATTTCAGGACCTTGAGTTTTCATCTATAAGTAAGAAGGATGGTCTAGTGACCTCTCTGCTCCTTTTAGACATAAAATTTCTGTAACCATATAAAAATGTTAGAAGCATCTGTTTACAAACCATTGATACATCATTGATACAATTCATTCTGATCTATTTATTAGTTCCAGTCTCCTACAGACTACTAGCAAAGGTTGGCTAGGTGATTTCCAAGTACTCTATGTCCTTCATATAATATAATAGCAGTTCTTTAAAAAGATTCAATACTCTATCATTTCAGAGATTCAGACAAGCCTTTCCTGCAATTACTGAGGCTCCATTGCAGTACAATTGCCCTAGGAAGATTGGATATATGCCCTCTAATCTGCTCATTAAAAAGAAAATGACTAATTTACTGGAACCTTTCTTCATAATAATATATCAAAGATCCTACCTGTCATCAACTTGACCTTGTTCCAGAAGACGCTGGCCATCAGTAATGATCGAGTGCAAAATTTGTTGACGACTGAACATCTCTGCTTGAAACAACTATTATTTTTTTAAAAAAAGAAAAACATACTTTAGAGTTCCTAATTTTAATGATGAGTTTTCTAATAAGTTTTTAAAAATTCTGGTTGAAGCAAGATTATGGAAAATATCTCCAGCTGAATCAGGATATGTGTGATATCCTGCAGTGTAGAAATAATGTATTTTTAAACCATTAATTAAGATATATTTAAAGTTTAATTTTTGTTTACAAAAACTGGCTAAAGTAAAATTATGATCCCCTCCTTTCTTTCAAAATCACCTATGAAGTTAGTTAACATATATATTGTATTCTTATTTTTTTTGTATGCAGAATATGATCCATTTTCAGACAGAGAGTAATTTAGGACCTTTTAAAAAGTTGAAAAATGAAAAAAAAAACATTTTGGGGGAACTCAGTATTTTTTTTCATTTTAATTTAGTTAATAAAATTATCTCACTACTAAAAAATACAAGTCTTTCCAATTATTTGATTGTTGTTTAAACAGCTTTACTGAGATATGATTCATATGCCATGCAATCCATCTATTTAAATACATAATTTATTGGTTTTTACTATATTTTCAGAGTTGTACAACCAACACCACAATCAATTCTAGATCAGTTTCATTACCCCCAAAAGAACTCCGTGCTCATTAACAGTCACTTCCCATTTCCTCTCAATATGCCAGCCCTAGGTAACCACCAATCTATTTTGTCTCTATGGATTTGCCTACTCTGGACATTTCACATCGATGGAATCATGCGATGCACGATCTTTTGTGACTGGCTTCTTTCTACTTAGCATAATGTTTCCAAGGTTGATCCACGTTGCAGTATGTTTCAGTATTGCACTTCTATTTATTGCTGAATAGTATTCTAATGTATGTGTATAGCATATTTTATTTATTCACCAATTGATGGATATTTGGGTTACGTCCACTTTTTGGGAATGATGTATAATGGCACTATGAACAATATTCTTGTATGAGTTTTTGTCCACACACATATACGTGTGGACATATATTTTCAATTCTCTTGGGTATATCCCTAGGAATGGAATTACTAGGTCCTATGGTAACTCTATGTTTAACATTTCGAGGAAATGCCAAACTATTTTCCAAAAAAGTCACCATTTTACATTCTCACCATCAATGTATGAAGATTCCAATATCTCTACATCCTCATCAATACTTGTTATCTTTTTCATTGTAGCCCTAGTGAGTGTGAAATGATATCTCACTGTAATTTTGATTCACTCTTTTTATTTTATCATTGGTCAACTCTATGAAACTGAACTTAAAAACATTTTAGACATGTTTAAATTCTCTATTTTTTAAATTCAAACAAAATGATTTAAAATTAGTTTTATTCTTTTAAGTTCTACATTAGGCTTTTTCTCTACTTTTAGGTAAATCCTATTTCTCATCTGCATATATTTCAGAAACACATGGAGGAACTTGGATTATGTCAGCAAAGAGCAAAATAGAGACTAATTAATTAATTCGCTTTTGGTATCTAGTTCATTCTCAGTGTTTCTTGAGAAATAATCATAATGCAATTTGATTAAGCGGTCCACTTGTGGATATTAAGTAGCTTGATTTCCTAGTATAGAATGCATATATACTTTATAAAGAACATGCGATTTTAATTTATCAAAGACTTTTAAGATCAAAGCTTAATCTGTCCAGCAAGTAGCCTTGGCAACGTTAATGTAATCTGTAACTCAGTTTGAAAACTGAGTCTAACTTTCTACTCTCCTTCCGCACACACCCTCTTCACTTACCCTCCCCTGCCCCTCTGTAAACAGACTTTGACCACAGTTTTGGGCGCTATCCATTTCAGGGTATTGAGGCCTGCAACATGCTTATACCCAACTATGGAGCAAAGAACTGGACCACATTTTTGTAATTAAGCTATCAAAACCTCAAGCTGTTTGAGCAGACTCGGCAAAAGACGCATTTGAGCAGAGTCGGCACAAGATACGGCACTTGAAGTCCTCCACATGGCATTGTGCAGCATCTTCCAATGGGCTAAACTATTTTATTACCCCCAAATCTGCTGGCATAACTTACCTCATGTGCTCTTTGCTGCTCCAAAAGATGCTGATAATTTCCTGAAATCTCTACTGCTAACTTTTGCTCGGTTTGAATCAAGAACTCCATCCATGTTTCACATTTTTCCAAGAAAGTCTGATGTTGTAGCAAAAATGACTGCAACTTACTGACAGAACGAAGGAAAAATAGTGGTAGTTATGTTGCTGCTTATTCTTATGTCTTATATCTTTATCTTATATCTGCCTCTAAATCTAATTTGACCACAAAACTTTCAAGTTAGGTGGTAGAATTTTAAAAAAGAAAAAAAGGAAAATTGAAGGAAAAAAAGTTTAAAATGATAAGTTTAAAAAATGATAAGATTATATATGTTTCTCTAACATACTTTTAGGTAAAAGAGTTTTTCATTTTTTGATTAAAACAATATTGAGTACATGAAACATGGAAAACCACTTTACAATTTGAGTTTCTCAATTTTAGTTCAAATTTTGTATCGTTAGAAAGACCTAGCATTTATAAATGTATACAAATCATGAACTTATTGCTCCTGATACATCAGACCGGCCAAAACGTCTCTTGGTGACGCTACCTGAATCTTTCTGTCGTTTGAGAGGAGGTCAGAGACCAGTGCCGGTTCAGACTCTGCATCCTCTTGATTTCTTTATCATTCAGGGGCAGCCTGTAGCCAAGTTCATTCAGACGGTCTAAATCTGGCGCCAAGCTGCTGAATTTTAACATCTGCCCCTGAAAGCGAGATTTAAAAGCAGGGTTAGCACCATGGTCAGAGCAGCAGGCAGAGGGCTTTCAAAGTGCGCAGTGAACTTTGGATCTCAGGAAGAGGCTGGTCTTTGGTCTCCTGTGCATTTCTAGGCTGCCTGCTTGCAATCACCAGGCCTGCAGAATGAAGAGCTGCATTTCCTAACCAGCTGCCACGGCTGCTGCTGCTACTGTGGCTACAGATACTCACTATTCTTTATGGACCATTTTCTGCATTATTTACTTGGTTTATTTACTCGTAAGTAATGCTTGATAGAACTGATAAAGATTCTATCAATAAAAATTATGCTGCTATCTGAAGAGGCTTATTTCCTACTTTGGTCATCCATGCACATCTGTTCCTTTATTATTTAATGATAATAATAACAGTTATAAGAGTGATAGTTAACATTTACCGACCACTTATTATGAACCAAGCATTGTTATATGAGCTTTACAGGTAATACAGTAACTCATTTTATCCTGAAAACAATCTCATAAGGTACTGCACAACTACTCTCACTTTGCAATGAGGAAAGAGAAGTCTGGAAACCAGGTAAGCCAGGTAAGGCCACCCAGCCAGTCAGCGGGATGGCTGAGTAAATGAAAGATGCTGGGCTCTCACTGGATGGAGCGCAGTCCCGCTCAAATTTTGAAATCACCACGCTTTATCTTAAGAGCTGCAGCTTTAGGTCCTTTAACCCTACTCTAAAGTTGGCGAGACTCGACTGAGAAAGCAGTCTACGCTTTCAGATCTCTCTGCTCCCTTTCAAGCACAGGACAAAGCTGCCCGTACTGGTTTTCCCATGGGCATTCATAACTCCATCAGGAAACTGACTACAGGAAGGCGGAAACGTCAGGGCCTCTTCGGCTGTGTGTGTTTTCTCTTTGCGTGCTCTGCAAAACATCCTAAAGAAAGAATAAACCTTTCCGACTGTGGAAGCCAAAAGCATAAGTATGAGACGACAGGATTTCTGTGGGTCGACCGTGGCAGTGGACGTCACTGACATGACACGGGCCTTCTTGTCGGTGCGTGCAGAGAGGAAGGTGCTATTCCAACAGGACAGAGGACAACCGTAGTCATTCGTCGCGTGAACGTAACTAAACGGCATGATAAAACATTGAAGAGGCAGAATACGGGGCTGTGGAAGTGTGTCACCGGGGAGCCTGACCGTGGACAGAGGTGAAGGCTTTCCTAAGAGAATGACATTGAACAAAATGACCAGGAGTGTATTTCTTTTGGTTGAGAGACAGTCGATGAGAACAAGAAAAGAATTCCAGAACGGGGGAACGTCACGCACACAGACACTGGGAAGAAATGTGGTACCCAGGTGGCTGGAGGATGAGATGGACTCTGGGAAGACGAGACTCTTAGGAAGGCAGAAGCCAGGTGATGCTGGGCCTCATAACCCACACTGGTCTTTACCCTGGAGCAATGGAACCCATAGAGGGTTTTAAGCAGAGGAATGCTATAATAAAATCTGCATATCTATTGTATTATCTTATTTACCTTACTGAATACTTAAAATATTTCCCAATTAACTAAAAGCCTTTAAAATAAAAAGATCATTCTGGTATGGTATCAGATGGGTACCACACTTACAGGGTGATCACTCTGTACGTTATATAAATGTCCAATCACTATGCTGTCCACCTGGAACTAATAGAATATTGTAGGTCAACTGTAATTGAAAAAAAAATTAAAGAGAGAAAAAAGATCCTTCTGGCAGCTATGGGTCAGAGGGAGAGGGGTAGCTGCAGGGAGCTGCAGTGGTCTAGGACAAGAGTCAGGTCATTTGAGTTAGGAGTGGGTGATGATGGGGATGGGAGGTTCAAGGACTGTGAGGGAAATGATGGACAGGCTGGGCGTGGGGAGGGGATATGGGTAGGGAGATGGAGGAGTGAGTGGTATCTCAGGAAAGGTCCTGGCCGGTCACCCACCACCCGTGCACAGCTCATTGTTCTCAAGAGAGGAGGAGAGCAGAGCTGGCGAGCGTTTCCTTGGGAGCTGAAAATAACAGGTTGGCCTATGTCAGGAGTTTGGAGTTTTCCTTAAGATTTTGAGAATGAAGACAGAAGATCTGGGACTAGGATTCTAACACATGTACCTTAAGGTCTTCCATCCGTTCCTGGATGGTTGAGAAGTCGCACGAGGGGCTGGGGTCCTGAACTTGCAGCGTTTCTTCAGCTTCTACGATCCAGGCCTCCAAAGCGTCCAAACTCTTGGTAAAGGTTTCATAGTCAAGAACGCCCGTCTTTTTCATTACAAAAAAAAAAAAAAAAAAAATTGGCATTTAGAAATCTAGTGAAAGGACAAGTGAATATCGAAATCATTTTTCATGTTCTTATGTCAAATTGCCATTCTCAAGATGCCATTCCTAAAGAAACAAGGCTATGATGACTTAAATTTTTTTTTTATTTTTGTTACTATATTTTCCCCTAAAACTTAAAATGATTTCTATGTACTGTCAATTAGTTAACCAATAAAAGTCACTTTTAAACTATATTATCAAACAGAAATATACTTCTCGTATAAACAGGAATGTTAATATTAAAGCCACTCCGTGTTTATTAATTGAACACATTTTACTCAGTACCATGGAAAGAGTCATCAATTTAGGGGGAAAATTACATGGTAAAGAACAGAATCAGACTCCCACCTTCCTTTATCCCCATTGGAACTTCCAAGTTAGCTTATTTTTTAAAATTTTTTGTGCTTGAAGTTGGCATCGCCTCAATGACGAAAAACCCTTCTTTTCCTATGTTTATGCCCGGATGTTATAGAACACCCAATTTATAACACATACTGAGTACGAGTTCCGTACCTGTAGCATAGTCTGCTGTTTGCAAAGAGCCTGTTCTAGGACACATAAGTGTTGACTCAAAGAGAGTTGATCTGATTGAATGGCGGAGGCTGCTGAAGCATCCACTTGTTGCTTGAGTTGCTCTCCCAGCTCATGGAGAACAAAAAGGGAATCCTTCACTGTCCCCAGTCCTTTGAGGAGGTCCTATAGAAGATGAAAATATACCCATCACGAAACAGCGTGTTAAGTGTGCTCCTTATTATAAACAATCAGCAAAGGGCCAGACATTTAGAGACACTCCATTCTTATTTGTCAAATTATCTTCAACAGCAGAAAAAATAATTGAGAATGGAATCTAATTTTTAAAAATATGTATGCATATTCGCATTTTTAAGAATATGTTTAATATTCTGATAATAAAAAATGAGCCACATAGATTCATTTTAGGACATTGGGGAATGCAGAAAAAGCATCTACCAGTAGAGTCGAAAAGTGGAAACATTTTGACAGTTTTTTCCAGCTTCTTCACAGAATTGATATGCAATTGAAAACAGTATCATCTTTTACTTTTTTTCTACTTAATATTATAGACACAAGGATGAGCCTGTCAACAGCATCTTCTGTAGATGCAGGTGGTCACGCCGTACTGGTTACGGTCTGCTCTCTCATCTCTGTGGGGTACAGAGCCCTCTCTGTGACTCTGGTGAGCAGCGGGTAAGGGAAGGCTGTTCTTCCATTATTTTCCATGGTGTCTCTTGCTTCCACTTTTTATGGGACCCTCCTATATGCTAAAAATTATAAGCCAATGAAAATTCTCTGTTTCTGGTTTCCCTGTGCCGCTAAGAGATGACAAATGACCGATTCTTCCACCTGCTGCTGGTGCCCTGCCAGACATGGAGGAGTGAGCAGGGCCTGCTGTGCCTACACAGGGACTACTGTGACAGGAAGGAAAGCAAAGGCGGCGTTGACCTTGACAGAGATATCAGACAAACTCACAAAAACAACTTGGAGCCCTACCCTTTAAAACGAGTATATATCTCAACTCAGGAGGGCTGAAAATTGAAGATGAAAAACCCCGTTAAGGATAAACTATATAGAAGGAGAAAAAACAGTGAATTCTCTTCACTGTAAATATTAAACTTTGGCTTTAAAGGGATTATTTGTTATTAGCATGAAGGTATTAGAATAGGTTAAATTTTTATCTATGTGCTTTTTATAACTTGCTTAATTCTAACAGACTGAGTGGGAAAGTTTATAAGAAAATATCTGAAACATATTTGTTAAAAAAAAAAAAAGACAAGGACAAATAAGAAGAGCCATGTAACGGGTAAAACAGGAGAACTGTTCCCAAAAACTTAAGTAGGTTATTGGCGGATACAGTGAAAAAGGGAAATTCTAAAAAGCTATTTTAAAAAGTACACTCATAAATCAGAAGAGAAAGACTTTTTTCTACTGTTAAATTCTTAGAAGAAATTACATTGACGCTTACATAAAAGATAATGAACCTAAATGAACCAAACTTTTAACACTAGATTTTTAAAAAATACATCACAGTATTTTCCAAATGGTCATTTCTTATATTGACCATCTCTGTAAAAACAGCTTAAATCATTCACATGGATAGTATTCCATTAGGAAAAATGGAAAAGCGACCCATCTTTTAAAATGAAACAATGGAAGGATCCTTTTAAATCTGACACATGTGTTCTAAAAACCTAGCGGGCTCCTTAATACTTGAAACAATTCTTTTTGGGTACTTGTCTCACATACCAAGACATACCAAAAGCTCAGACACATCAGCGCTAACCCTGCTGAACTTGAGAAGTCGAAGGAAGGGATTCTGGGAAAACACGACTGTCCCGGAGTATACGTACATCGCAATCTTGAATCCATGTAGCGACTTCGTCATCAGCAATGTCCTTGCTAGTGGCTGCCTTTAAGAGCGCGTTGGTGCGATCCTCCTGCTGCTGAATGGTGGAAGCGCACTGCTGCGAGTACTCCTTGTATCTCTGCCAGAGCTGCAGGAGGGCCTTGCTGGCGTGCAGCTGCTCAGCGATCTCTTCCAGCAAGTTATTCCACCTGCGACGAGAGCCAGCTCTCATGCACGGACTGCCACCTTTCACCAAAGGCTGTCACTTACTATTTTATTTCTCGTGACCCTAGTTCATGTGAATTTGGAAATAATGCAAGGATTTCTCATTCCTATTGAACATTGCCCACTCGTTTCAAGGGTAGAGAAACAGGGATGAGGTTGGTCTTTGGGTATATGCCGGTTCTAATTTCCTTCTAAATATCTTTATTGCATTTACTTATCATGAAATTCATTTTGTGAAAATGAAAAGGTTAATAGAATAGAATCTATAAAGCTCAAATTCCAAATGCCAGGAAATTTTAATTGTCATTATTTATAACACAGATATAAGTAATGCAAAATGGTGTAAAATTAGCATGTTCCATACCTCATATTAACTTCCTTTAATGTATTGGTAAGAGTTTCCGTCACAGGTGGGTGACACTCTTTTAATAGTTGGTTGGTGATAGAGCCAAATTTCTGTAAGCTTTTTTCCTGTTTTTCTAGATCGTCTTGAAGATTCTGCCCAAGAAAAAAACACCGCAGATAAAATGACAGGATCTAAATTCTAATAACCAAGTTTAGGAGTCATTTTTAGTTATTTTCATAAATATGCACATACAAATACATAAACCACGACTTTGCTCCAAAGCTTTATAAGCTTTCTTTCAAGGATCGTTTCTGTATATGATTTCATTCTTACGGGTATGAGAAGGGATTCTTCATTAACAATTAAGCCTTCTTTTAGTGGCATCTGGAATGCTGCTGGCAAGGCTCCTGTAGGGTGTCCTTGTCCCCCACGTAGCAGGACACTATGGCGGTGGTATATATGCACTCTGTCACTCTGTGGTTCCCTTTGCTGCTCAAAGTCAACACTCAGGTCTCCGTCTTATAATCTAGATGTTCTACCAGAAGCTCGCAATAATTAGACTTTAAGAAATCATGGCTTTTCTGAGTACCCTCTCTCACTTCTATTGTGGGTGTTCTCCCTCACAAAGAATATTTCCTAGATGGGCTATGGGCTTGTCAGAGTCCTCTACCAAGGACCAGTGAAGGAACTTAAGAATATTTCCCTAGAAATATTGCTGAAGTGATAGACTCAGTTCTTGGCAACATTCCGCAGTCGAGTACGTTATAAAAACCCACTCCTATTTAATACCAATATCTATTGCCATTAAATCAAACTATGCAAAGAAAAGGCCCTGAATTCTTTCATATCTTTAGACAGTATTTGTAGGTGTTAAACACAGAACAGGATAAATTAGACAGTACTTTTAACCTCCTCAAAGTTATGAAATCTGTTTGCAAACTTATTATTCTCAAAACAAGGTTTAATGATTCTTAGTATCTGCAACAACTATTTGAGGTTTAAGAAAATTATATGCACACTTTATCCTTCCTTCCTTCCTGACACCACCCACCCTTACCCCTCCCACCCCCCCCCACCCCCCCACCCCCCCCCCCGCCAAAGGCGTTCCCTTCAGCAATTCTGCGAATGCAGGCAGCGACGTATAAACTTTGGCTCCCAAGCCAGGGAAGTGGACCGATGTCAGGCGGATACATGCTCGCTCTTGCTGGCGTCGCATCCTGCGGGGGCCAGCCCTCTCCACCGCATGGTCTCCACTATTTAGCCAGGGACAAAGAGCAGTGACAGGTGACAGTGCCCAGTGCACAGGGGAGTGAGGGCAGCCGCTAACCTGAGGGTAGTGACCTGAGATAGGAGGAGTGTTTGAGTCGAGCATCGGCAATGTCATTCTGGATGAATATGATGGTAACGGACACATTACAGTAAGCAGTAAGTGCTAGAAAAAGCGTTTATGTGCGCGCACTGCATAGACCACTGACACTATGCCAAATGAACACAACTTAAGAGTTTAAAAATTTACCACTTTTTTTTGCTATTTTTCTCTTTGCTTTCTTTTTAATCCCTTAGCATATGTTTGGAGAAGCAGGAGGAAAAGAGAAAAGAAAGACACAAAAGGCAGCGACAATGGATCAAGGAGGTTGATTTGGGTACAGAATCATTTTACAAAATACGCTCATGTGGACATTTGTATGACAGAATTTTTAAAGTCACTTAATTATACACCAGCTAATGCAGAATTCGGTATTCACGGGCAAGGTTAAATAAGTAACAAATAATGGTAGATAAAATAAATTTTAAATATTTAAAAAATAATTAAGTGGAAACAGTATACAGCAATAGTCCAGGATGATGTCTGCATTTGCTAATTTTTTTTTTTAATTTCTCAGATTAAAAAGTATGTTAAAAGTCACTTCCGTTTATTCCTTACCTGAAGATTGTCTACCTGAACCTGCACAGCTTCTAAGGAGCCGGTCAGCAGACGGAATCTAGAAAGAGAGTATCTGGCCTCCATGAGGTAACCGTTTATCTCATCGAAGGCCACCTTGTGGCTGTTCCATTGGTCGCGCACCGACCTCAACAGTGTCTTCAACTGCCCGACCTTTTGAAAGAGACAGACACTTCTTGAGATTGCACAGCACTTAAAATGATCTACTATATATGCTTAATTAACAAGAAAAACACTAAGAACTGGATCAGCGTTTTAGGCATTGTAAATTAACCTAAACAAAAAAGGACCCGAAAAGATGTAATAACGTTGAAATCGGTGACTTTCATATTTTGGAACACTCGGTCCAAATTAAAATGCTAAAATAGGTTACATACGCATTTATATATATGCAACCTTTATGTATGATATATGCAATATATATCAATATAATATAAAAGTGATAAAAGTCAATATAGTTGATACCACACGCATACTGAGTTTAACAGCAGAGGGAGACGAGAAACAGAATGAACCATAGCACAGCTGCAGGAGATGAAGTCAGAGAGATGGCGGGGGTGGGGTGGGGAGGGTGGGGGAGAGGGAGGGGTGGGAGGGAGGGTGGCCAGGCCCTGTGGGTCTTCAGGCCCTCACCGGGTTTTGGCCTTATTCCAAAAGAGAAAAGAAGCTGTTGGGGGTTTTGAGCAGAGGACTTGGTGCGATCTGACTTCCATTTTAACAGGACCTCTCCGGCATGGAGACTATTCAGGAGGTCAGCAAAGTAATCAAGGCAGTGGTGATGGTGCCTGAGACCTAGGAGCTAGCTGCGGGGCTGGGGGCAGAGGTTGCATTCTGGAGCCGTTCTGAAAACAGGGCTGATCAGATTGCTGATGGAGAAGATATGGGGCAGGAGGGAAAGACAGGAGTGATGAGTGACTCCACGGTTTTCTCCCCAAGCAGCCAGAAGGTTAGAGCTCTCATTAACTGGGATGGCAGGAAGTACAGGTCTGCAGGGGAGGAGTGAGAGGTGGTTTGGGCGTGGACGTCTGGGCTGTCTACTGGCTATGCAAGAGATGTCTACGAGCTGGATGTCTCTTTCTGCCTCTGTCTCTGTCTCTACCTAGAGTTTAGGAGAGAAATCCAGGTTGGGCATACAGATTTGAGAATTGCCTGTGCCTAGGTGAAATCTATGGACATAGTGATGGATGAGCGTATTAAGGGAGTAATGTTCACAATAATGTTTATCATAGAAAATATCCAGAGCTAGACTTTGAAGTGAACTTAATAGAAAGAGATGATGCATAAAGTTGTAATTATTTGCTCAGTTACTTTAGGAAAACTGACACCCATGTCATGTTGGGACATGAGGTGGCAAACATGGTCCTGGAATCAGTTCTCCACATGCAACATTACCATGTGGTCTAGATGCGCCCAGGTTTGGTTGAGCTCCTGCAGTGTGCTCTTGACAATGCCAGACGCTTCTTCTTTCTTGTTCTGAATCAGAGCAAGTCCATTCTGTTCAATTTTCTCTACCTCTTTTTCCTTTGCTTTAATCAAATCTTCCAGGTCCTAAAAGATTTAAAAAATAGTCATTTTAAATTGTTCTATTACGGAACTCTGGTGCACTGAAATTGAGCCATTATAGTCTCATCTCCTAAAAATTTTTACTAATCCAAAAAGATTATCCTTCTCAGGAGAGGGTCTCCTCAGTAAAATGTATTTCTACATTTGAATTTTAAAAATAGTTTTTTTTTTTATCCCATGAGAAATTAGCATAACTTAAAAAAGTAAAATTTGATTACCTAATAGATAAGGAAATGGTACCATATAATTTTTTTTTTCAAGAAGCTATAAAGAAGGAAATAACATCTGAAATGGTTAAGATGAATATATTCTTAAATTCATGCATCTTCATGTTGGAAAAGTTACCCAATCTTAGCCCATAGTGTGAAATGCAACGGAATGGTATTCTGGGCCAGAGTAGTCACATTTCTGCGATTTAGTCACATTTCTGCTACTATTGTGCTGGGCCACTTGGTATAAGTTAAAAATTTCCACTGTCTCAGTTTCTTCAGAATGTCTATTATCCTTTATTTTTCTCTAAAATACTCTGATTCTATGTGATTCGAAAAAATTACAGGTTTTTCTCATGAATCAAATCTTCATTTTCTTTGGGATGTGCATTTTTAACTTTCACTACGAAATGTTCAAAAAAGAAAATAAAATGAGGCAATGACCTGGAGATCATACTTAACCATACATCATAATTTTAACATATTTGAATGCCATTTGAGCATTTGGAAAGCTCAGTGAGGCAGGCTGTGATGGCTATCAGCATCTTATGGATGAATAAGCGGGAGATCGAGTGATACGATCTACTCAGTTTGCAGAGCTGGTGAGGCCGGAGGTGGGATTGGAACCAGCCTTCTGAGCCTGCTGACTCTCAGCCCGGTGCCGGAGGCGAGGCAGCTGGGTGTGAATCATGGAGAGAATGTCAGCGCCAAGTTGGGGTGATGTGAGAAGCCACATATTAAGGCAGGTTACATTCTCGTATTCAGAAGTACATCCCCAGAACTAGATGTGTGGAGGTTGAGAGAAGAAAATTCCAAAATATTTTAACTTTGGATAATGGGTCAATTCTGTAAAGGGATCCGCGCCTCCCTTTCATGATTCACAAATGGATAAGAAGATTGGGATTGGGTAGTGCTATCGCCAAGGTAAAGCGAGGAGCCCAGGCTATTCTGTATTAATTATAAATATTGTGTCTCTTCTAATTTTGTTTCTATGTGGCCCAACTTTTAAATCGCTCTTTATCTCATTTATAAAATAGGAATAATACATTTTCTTATTTCAAAGAAGATAACATTAGATAAACACATAAAATATCTTTTAAGGAGTTAAAAACTAGGCAAGTGTAAAATAGTATTATTATATTCAGTTATTTGGTAATCTGCCATGGTTCAGTGTAAATTTATTTATTTAAATCTAATTATCATGAAGCTATTTTTGCCTGGATGTATTAATTAGAAATTCATGCATTTAGTAGCCCAAAGAGATCATTTGTGCTTTTAATATTGTTCTTTCATTCCTACTTCACAATTTTGTCAATATTTTGACAGCTTAGGTAATTAATCAGAAAATGAATATGATGATTACGAGAGTTACAGGTCTTTTATGTACTATAAAAAACAGAATTAACTTTACTATTTAAGGCTATTTCTCTCTACTTCTTTAAAAGATTAAATAACCATAAATAATCCTTTCAATGTGTTTTTAATATAATTCTAAAATTCAGCCACTGATTAAATTTATCGTTATTTATCCATAGATGTTAACTTCTTTCAGTGAGCAATATTAAATTAATGATCTATTGCTTAGAAAAACATCTCTAAAATGCTCTGCACATTTATGTTGGCATAAAAGCAAAACCCAGGAAGAAAACAGGACTGAAATACATATTTTGTGCAAAATGAAGGTATGTTTTCCTTTCCTTTTGATAATAATTAAAAGATAATCAATGAAAGAAAAAGCCAAACCTAACATTTGTTGCAATACTAAGTTATTCTTAACTTGAGCTAACTCATAAATATCAAGTTTTTATGTTGGTTTAAATTAATAAATCACCTCTGAAAGAGTAGAAAAATGTTCAAGATTTTTAAAACAAAATAAAGCTTGAATTTAGTCACCAATTTAAATATGCTGGCTTGAATTTCACACTTTGGTCCAAAGGAACAATTTCTCAAAATGACAATAAATTTTTAACAAGGTTTGTGTTACTGCCAATTAGAACCTGCCAGTCAGGCTACTGTGATTTATATATGATCCCCAAAATAACTGAGTGATCTACTTTCTTTCTGTCCTCGGTTTCAAAAAAAACAACTTTCCATTTGAAATTACAAACTGGTATTGGTGTAAAGTTCTTTAAACCACACTTCAAGCTTTCCTTCCTGATGCTGACTGGTGTGACCCTTTGGGAGGCTAAAATCTGCGTCTGAAAAGAACTAGAACTCGTCCAGATAGCCATTTCTTTCTTTATGAAATAGAAGACATGTACATGAAAAGACACTAAATGGAAAATAGCAGTATAAAAGTAATTAAAGAGAAGAAAAAAGGTTTAAAAAAAAGAGGAAAGAAGTAGAGGAGGAAGGAAAAAAGAAGAGGAAAGTTATAATAATACATTATCTCAGTGTTTTAATCGTAAAATTTATCACAACAATGTAACAAGGAAGCACTAACGCTGCTAATATTAACACTTAAATTATATTTTAATTTTAGTGGAAACATTTTAACTTAGGAACTCGCCAGGAAAATAACTCATCCTTCAAAGTACAATTTTGAAATTCTGGCTTATTTCTACATTTTAGAATCAATGGCTTAAATTAGAAATACTACTGGCCCCTGGAAAATTGGAAATGCAATGATGTATGTTTTTGGTCTGCCATCTTTTTTGCACACCCATCTTTGGATGTAAAGCTTTTTTTTTTTTTTTTTATTTGAAGCATTTAAAAAAAATTGTCCAGGTATTTCTCTGTATGATGGTTTTCTTGGCCACTTTTATGAACCCTCAAAATTGTAATCCATTAGCTTGTCACCCCAGCACCAAGGCATCTGGTCTTTTATTTCCTGAACCAAAACACTTTGATTGTGAGCGTAAATATATCTCACTTTACATGTGACCCACAGAGAAAAAAAAAAAAATACGCTTGGAAAGAAGCTCATTACCAAAGGCCTTTCTTTTTGAAATCCAGAATGTAAAAAAGAGGTTGGGGAAAAGAAACATTTCTGTAGAATGACTTCCCAGTTGAGTCTGCAATTGTTTTCAGGGAACACTACAGAGAAACCTCACAGCTAATCTGTAACACATTACAAATTACTAAATTATTTTAGAGAATTTATTACAGAGTTAATGGTCATAGGTCATGTTTCTTTTGTATAAGCCTGAATACCTGAGGGACTATTAAGTGTTCCTAAGACACTTGAAAACATTTAGAGTCCGCCCAGTCTACCTGAACCCCATGATCCTTATCACTAACAGCAGAACGAGCAGTCACTGAGTGCTTCCCCACGGGACGCAGTAGGAAGTAACAGTGTCCCCTGTGAAGTACTTGCTCAGTACAGCTGAATCAGAATCCAATAAAGCCTCCAGCGCTAACTCCCATTTGTAGAAAATTAAGGGACGAGAAAAGCAAGTTATATGACATTTTCAGGAAGTATGGGTCAGTCTACAATTTCTGCACAAGTTAATAGTATTAGAAAAATATTAAAGAGATTTAAGAGATCTAACAAGTCAATGTAGCAAATGGACACTGTTGCAGCTTTTTGTGACTAAATTAACAGAAAAAAAAAAGACATTTTAAAGATAATTGAGGAAACAGTGTTATGGGTTGAGCATTAAATAATATTAAGGGATTGTTGTTAAAATTTTTGTGGTGGTAATGATATTATGGTTATATAAGAAAAGTCAGGGTTTTAGAGCTGTATATTATAGCATGCAAGAATAAAATGACATGCTACATCTTGGGTTCACTATAAAATTTTTAAGAAGAAAAGAAAAAATTTATGCAAATATGTCAAAATTTTGATATTCATTAAATCTGATGATTAGTCTATGAGGGCCAGCAGCTTCTTAGGAGTGTTTCAAAACTCTCATAATTCCAAATTCATAGGAAGTTTAGAAAAATTCTATAAACTCACATAATCAAATGGAACATCTTTTAATATTTAACTTTCAGTTCTTAAGAAATACAAATTCTTTTTGCATGTGCCATGAAATTGTGAAACAGTCCATATTAGCCACCTAGACCCATTACCTGACAATCTTTCATTGCATTCTGAACTGAAGCCTGATCTCCAATTCGATGTTGCTGTTTTAACCTCTTTTCCTGGGTTTCAAACCAAGTTTTCATACACTGTACATTATTTTCATATTCCGACCAAGATTCCAATAAGCCTTCCAACAGCTGAATCTGAACAAACATCATAAAACAAAATTTGCAATTTTATTTTAAATTCAAATCATGGGCATGTCACTATTTCCTCCAAATTGAGAACTCTTCAAATATGGTCCATCGCATACATAATTAAAAATGAAATGTTATAAAACGTGAATCGGTGACTATTTTTGGTACACAAGACAAGAACTTAAGTCGACTTGAAGCAAAGGCAAAAGAAATTAAGAGGCATTTTTAAAAAATTAAACAATGTACAATATACAAAGAGTGGAGGGTCCATAAGATGAAATAATTAACACGACAAAGAGCATTTAAAGCACTGCAACCTTCAGCGAATTTAATTTTTTTTACAGAGTGTACTTGTTCTTGGAGTTTTCATGAAATACAGACGGCAGAGCCGAGCTACTTGGCTTACCTTCTCAGCTACTAGACTCTGCAGAATTTGCCAACTTTTATTCATTGCTCCTAGTTGCTCAGCAAAATCAGTCTTATCACTGCGTTTGCTTTCCACATCCTGACTGGTGATTTGTAGCACGGACTGGTTCACAAAATCAACTGTCAACTGTTTACAGTTAATGTCTATCTTAAAACCCTAAAAAGAAAAGGAGGAAATAAGAAAACAAGGCCATGTAAATAAACGTCCTACATTTTATCAGGAGTTGGAAAGCCGTAAGAAACCTCAAAATTAATATGGTCATTTGCATGACTTAGTCCAAATGGCACAATCTATGTGTATTCATACAACTCATTATTTTCGGAAACTGAATATACATATACATGAATATACAAAATATAAATTAAATTTATGAATTTTGAATTTACACATATATATGACAGAGAATATAAAATAGGATAAGTTGTATAATCTCGCTATAAAAATATGCCTGAATTATTCTTAATACTGGACACCGTTTTTATGCTGCTAACCAGGGAGGCAGTTTTCTTATCTTGTACACCCGTCTGGTGTCACTATGTATGAAACATACTTCAAGGTCCAATTTTCATAACTTGAGTTTTGAGTTCCTTCAAATAAAATAGTCTGAAACATGAAAAGTTAAAAATTAAAAAAAAAATTTTAATTACCTTATATTTCTGAAGGTATTCATGAATTGCCTTGTAACCTACGGAGTTTTTTATGTCCTCTTCATCCTTTTGAATGACATTTTCCATGAGAGAGATCCAAGTCATGACTTCAGAAATGGCATGGCGAGAAGGTAGCTTGTCCATTTGGAGCTGCCCAAGCAAGAGATAGAACAAATCACAACTATTAAAATTCAAACGCAACTTCTGTTAACCTAAAACCCTACATCAATTCTTATTAATGTACCAAGAGAGATAACACTTCTTAATGACATTTTTGGATCTTATCCTCATTGGAAGCTTAGGATTAAACATCAGGCAAACACTGAACAATAATAGTTGTCCTATGTTCACTTGACATCCAATACTATAAACATTGTATAAACATTAGCTAATTAATCAAAACACCAGAAAGAAGAAAAAATTGTTATTTTATAGCTTGTTTTAAGAGTTTTTAAAAAAACCTTAACTACAAAACATTCAACAGATGTATTTTATTAATTATCTTGTAAAATCTCTGTGTATTATGACTCAGGAATGTTAAAAGAAAGAAAAATACCACACTACAAACTATCATTTTCTAGATTTTTGGCACTCCAATATTTATTCCTAAGAGTGTAGCCAATTCCCTCAGTCTTTAACTAAAAGATACTTAGAATTCTGAATCATTCTTAATATATCATACATTTATGCAGATGGCTTATTATAAAAATTTGGAGGAATGAAGCAATCATTTATAATATTTATGGACTTTTATGTAGTGCAGAATGATACAGAGATAAATGTGAGATGTCCCCTGTCCTCTAGAAATACAGGGCTGTTGATTAGTAGGAATAAGTCACATTAAACACATCTATTACACCTTCTATGTGGTGATGAGTGCCAAAGAGAGAGAGATATTAAATACCTGGGAGTCTGGGCCAGAGAAGTATTGAGTTCTCTTGCTTCTCTTCATTTATTGAATGGATGCCAGGTGCTCTATTATAGCTAAGATTATAGATCTTTTACACTTATTGTTATTAAATCTTCATAACTACTCAGTTTATGAGGCAGGTATAGGTACCCACATTTTACTCATGAGGAAACGAGAATTTAAACAAGGCCAGACAAGGAGCCTAATACACACACACACTCAACACGTATGCACCACGCATGTACTCGATACAGAAGCCCTCAGAAGAGATGACATTTGTAGATATGGTGTTGCTGGAACAGTTCGCTTTTAATGTCAGTACAGTGGACAAGAGAAAAGACAGCGTCCAAGAAAAAAAGCTGATTTAAATTTGTGTGCGAAAGCAGATTAATGCGCTTTTTCACTTAATATTGCTTAAATTAATGATTGTCGATTCAACCAGTGGTTCTTTCTATACCTGGTGGAGCTTCTCCTGCACAGCCGGAATATTCGTCAGCAGGTCAGTCCACTGGCTATCCACGTGTGACAGCTCAGAACGCAGGGTGGCCGTGTCCACTTTCTTCAATCGGAGAAGCTGGTTTCCAGTGCTCAGGACGGATGACTTCAGGGGAGATTTGGCTTCCACTTCCTTGGAAAACTCCTAAAAGGGGTAGCAATGTTCAAATCTGTGTCAAATAGCCAGGCTTCTTATTTAAGGAAAGAGACCCATTTGTTACAGACACAAGTTTTCTTCATATCTTGAAGGGGAGTTAGGTTAATAAGCATTTTGGAGGAAAACAAAAGCCCTGAATGAAAGCCAACAATGGAGCCATTACTTGAAAAACCACATTAAGAGGCAATGTTGGGTCCTGATATTTGGCATAATTATTCAACACTTACAGTTTACACGGACAGATTCTCTAGAGCTTGGTTTACTAAGTAGATCCATTAAAAGCTGATTTCCTTTTTATTGATGTAGGTCAGGCCTTACCTACAGGCCTGTAAATGATAAACTTAAATCAAATGCTTTAGATTCTCAGGCTTACCAGGAAAGCATTCAAATGATCACGGACCATTTCCAGTTCTTGTGGGACCGTCACAGATTGCTGAGTCCAAAATTCTAGCCTGTCTTTTGCAGACTGTAACCAGTGAATTAGAGCTGCAGATTCACTTTGATATCTGTAAGTATATTAATGAGCCTATTAAGTAAACATTCAATCCCTATTTTCTGCTAACCCATGTTATTATTCATCAGAGCTAATTTTAAAAGGAGATTGGATAGATTTGGGAGAATAATGTCTTGGGTTGAAAGTCTCAAATTCTCTTTTCTTAATATTTATGCCGAGTTTCAGCTTTCCCCTCTCTAAGCTGAAAATAAAGATACCTTTCCTCTAGTCCTTCATGTTGAGGCATTGAGGCTGTTCAGACAATGTTAGATGATTGTTACTAAAAGTTCTTAGAAATAAAGGTGGCATAGAAAAAAAGTATTTCATTATATAAAAGCAAGCCCCCATCTCTCTTGAATACTCCCCATTGTCCTTGAGAAATGTCACCTTCTCAGAATCACTTTCTCTCCTTCTAAGCTTTTACTATGACTACCATGTGCAGTCGATAGGCAAGGCAGGATGGCAGCTCAAAGGTAAGGTACCTGCCTCTCTAAGCAGTTTTAAGTACATGTTTATGTGATTATATAGGAACCCAACCAGGGGCTTTGTGTTTGCCTTTATTTTACAAACTCTGTAATAAGTTTCTAGAAGGATCACATCTTTTTCAAGTCTCACTAGCCTTATAAATACCTTGTGGCACTAATCTAAAAATTTGCAAAATAGTCACAGTATTACCTGGTCCAGTGTTTCAATATTGTTTCCAATCTGTGAAGTTCCTTAGACACTTTGTTGGTATTATTCAACCAGTGTTCTCCGAGTTGATTTAGCTGGCTTTCTAGATCTGAGCAGCTGATGGATATCAGGAGTCGTTTCCCATCATCTAACACCTGATATAATTTGGGCTGGTGTTCATTAAGGCTGGATTTCAAATGCTAAAAGGATGGAAAATGGGTCAAAAGTTTGGATGATGCAAATTTTCCTCTTTAAGAATTGTACGTTCTCTGATGCCCATGATGTTCCTATTATCCTTATTCAAACTTCAATTACGTGCACCCAAGTAACTCTGAAAACTTTGAGATGCTTCATCTACATCTAAGCATCAATTTTTATTTTTGGTAGTAACTTTAGGTACATTTTAAACTATCAGACTATAATTATTTCAAGAATAGTATGACACCAGCTTATACTACAGACAATGCTTAGTAGAGACTGAACTTTCAATGAGCTCTCATTAAAAAAGAGAAAAAACAATGTCACCATAAAAAAAATAGATTAAAAAAAGAGAGAAAATACTTTGTAATGCTCTACTATAAACAACAAACTATAATTATCTCAAGATAGTGTGACATCAGTGTAAACTATAGAAATGTTTGGTGGAGGCTGAATTTTCAAAAAGAATTCTCATAAAAAAAAAAAACATCGTCTTATGTTCTGTTATAAAACAAACATTAAGAATTTATCTGCCTTCAATGAGGTCAATAGCTTGAAATAAAAGCACTTAAGAAAATGTTTGATTGCAGGTTTGTTTAGATTTAGTTCGAACCATGGGAAAGTTTCAAAAGGGTATGCGACTACTTATACACGAAGATGCCATTCGGCTGCTGACCTGGTAGAGCGTTATCCGATCGATGAGCCTGTCCTCACTCTCCTCCACCAGACCCACACTGGGGATGTTGGCTTCCACCACCTCTAGCTGTCTGCTGAGCTCCCGGTGGTCGTCATCCAGATGGGACCATGTCTAGAAACACCACATAAGTCCGTGAGCTAAAAACCCCCGTTAGGGAACGCCACTCCTCTTTGCGTGCAAAATCTGCACTTGACAGATTCTCTTTAAAGCTGTGATGTTCGTGCGAGGGGTCTGACTTGGGAAGCCGGAGATGGCTTCAGGGCCAGTAATCAGATGGTGACCTTGAAAAGCATCATGAATGGGCTGTGGCATCTGCAGCTGCCTAGCGTCATGAGCAAGTTACGAAGCAAGCACGGGCTAGATTTTAAGCGTCTCTGAACCTCACGCTCAACGTTAAAAAGGTGGGGTGATAAAGTCGGACTCGTCCACTGTGAGGACACGTGGAGTAACTCAGACAGTGCGCCTGGCACACAGTTGGCACATGACGCGGGCAGTTGCGTTTGCTACAGCAACGGTGAACACGTGACTTCGGTGAACGGGATGGGCGTGCAGTTAACTTCAAGCAGTAAGTGAACTAAATACGTTACATTCGCAAATTTAAAAAAAGCACGGACATTTAAGAAATATGAATATATAGCATAAACGTCCTACTAAGGAGAACTCTCGAATGACATATTCCGAAATTCAGGTTTTTATCTTATTTAAAATTGGGAAATCTTGATTTCAATCATTCGAAGTCTTTTTCTGTCATTTATAGCAGTCAGTTTTTCAGCCCGACTATTGAAACCCAAACATCATCGTGCCCAGTCCGAAGTTGGGGTCCCTCCAGCTGACTCGCAGTGTGTCACAGCCTTCATGCAAATATAAATCGGAAATACAACAGGGACAAGGCAACACACCATGCTGAGTCTGAGAGAGAGAGTTCCAAGCTTCCCAGGGGCACACTGCACCAACGAACACGCCCTGCCTCACCGGCCAGTTTCACAGCAGGGAGCCTGCTGCAGGGCCAGCGCTAGGTGAGCACCGTCTCACCTCCAGGATGTACTCCAGCTCCACACCCCTCCTGTGCGCGCCTTTCAGCACGGCGGACGCCTGTGCCATCACTTCCGTGTGGAACTGGGTTTCCTGCGGGGCTGCGAAGCCGATGATCTTTCTGAAGAGTGTTTCGGTCAAAATCATATGAGATTCCAGGCCCTGAAAGTATTCCTGAAATTTTTCAGGTAGAAAGAGGTCAGCAACTCATTCATATACTACACCTTACGATAAAAACTGCTTCAAACATGAAAACTGACAGAACTCAGCGTATGTATGAGTGGAGCAGTCCCGCCCCACCGGCCTCCACCATGCCCAGGCACTCGTCTGGGTATGGGGTTAGGGCTCCCATCTCCTAACTGGCCTCTTTTGTCCCCCCACTCAAGGGCAGTAACACCTGCTCTGCGGCAGACACTCTGTCCCCAAACAGAGCTCTCCACATGGGACCAGCTGCCGGTGAAACTCCCCTGACTCACCTCTCGCTCACTCCACCACACGAACTGGCCTCCCCTGTCCACCGGACTCAGTGGCTCCCATTCCCCGTCAGTTTACACTCTGTTCTTCCCGAGATGGCCTCACGCAACACAGTCACAACTTTCCTTCCTCTCTATGGTTGGGCCTGAGCTTTACTTCTCTGAATTCCCGAAGCATGTATTTTGCTTAATACTCACTGCCAAACACAGCTGGACACATACTGATTTGGTATTCCATATTTTTTAAATTTCCCTTGCAGTCTACCTGTACGCAACAGAATTGTAGGCCTTGCACAATCCTACACACGTGTTTTGAAATGTTACTTTTTATGTGTAAACGGTCCCAGAGGAGGGAGAAAGGGCTTGTTCTATTTCCTGTTTCTGGCATCGTGGGTAAAAACGAAGGACTAGGAATTGATAATAATATTTAGTGTGTACTATGTGGTGGGCACTCTATCTACACTTTACTAGTTTACCAAATCCTTATAAGGACGCTGTGAGGTAGGTGGATTTATTTCCCATTTCACAGATGAGGACACAACAATCCAGTCTAGGTAACTTGCCCGAAGTCACTACAGAGCTCTCGCTCAGAAAACGGTCTGGTCAGTAGAAGCTAGAATCATTATTTTTAACTGACAGTTATTATATCATGGAATCTTAAAGTTGGAAGAGAACTTAGAGGTCACTTAGCCCAACATTCCCCAAAGCTGATATTTCTTTTACAAGCCCCTCACCCTCTGACAGCCTTGGATGGAGTTCTCAGGGCCAGGAGGGCTGTTCGTCCAATGGCAGCCTACTCCTTTTGGAGTTCTTCATCTATTGAGTTTTATTTCTCTGTTATTTATATTCATTGATTCTAGTTTCTCCTCTGGAATAACTCAGGATGATATTTTATTACTATGGTTAAAGATTTGAGAAAAACCAGCTGTGAACTTTAAAGCAATGTTTTCAAAGCCAAATGATAAGGCTTTAATAAATCACAAAGTTTTGGACAAAAACCTCTGGGAAAAATAGCAAGAAGTATCATTCCAAAACAAACAAACAAAAAATCCACCTTTATATTCACAAGAGAGCTACACGATGGTAGAATGTTAACCATCTATAACCCAATGAGATTTTATTAGTTTTCCTATAGGATATTCCCACAGTCTGGGAGTTTGGGGTTTTGGACGGGCAAATCTGCTTTTTCTGTAATCGTTGCTAATAATGCAAGAGTTACCTCTGTGTGTACACTTACGGGGCATTCCTGTACTAGTGTCTAACTTGAACTTGGTTATGGCACATATGGATGAAGCAACCTCAGGCCTATCAAGTGTGATTATGTAGTAAAAGGACTCGATGTCCCCAGGAGGGAACCCTTGAGGCCTACAGCCACCAGAGGAGCATGTCCTCGGGGGCCAGGAGAGCTGAGGGATGCACGTAAGAGGCAGAAGCCAATCCCAGAGCATAGCGAGGGGTGGCAGAACACCGAGGAGGCCTCGATGAACGGGCGTAAAGGACACAAAGGAAAGAGGCGGAGTTGGGAATGAAGCCGGGCTCCTTTGAGGAGGCCCGTGTTTCCTGTCGATTGCAGGTTATGCTGGGGGAAAGCCCGGCTAATGCTAGCGCGGAGCCGATAATTAAAATTCCTGATGAGGCCAATATTCTTTTTTAACTTAAAAATTGTAGCACGTGTCCTCTATAACTGTTCTGTGCTATTAAATGCCTTTCTTGACCATTTTAAAGATTAACTTATACAACAAGTAGGAATGTCTAAAGGTTGAAATTGTTAGGTTTTACTAAATGTATATAGGCACGTGAAACTATGCTTTCATTAGGACATTCTCTCTCTGTCTCCCCTCCGTCCCTCCCTCCCTCCCTCCCTTTCTCTCTCTCACCTTATGTTTGTCAAGTAGCTGTTGGATTTCCTCTTTGGAAGACACGATCATTTTCTGGTTGCCCGCCATCTTCTCTCGTCCAGTTTCTAGCAGGTCGGCCAGATCTTGCATGGCCCTTTCGTACTGACTCTTGAGAGCAAGATTCCGGTTCAGCCCGCTCCGCCGAGCACCAATGGTCATCAGCAGTTCATCGTACATGTCCTGAGGACCAGAGACAGCGTATCACCTACCAAACCTGCGACCCAGCCAAGGACGCTCCATCAGGAGTCTGACCCACAGCGAGACCCTGCGTACTGAGCACCTGCCTGTCTTTTTTAGGATCCTCCCTTCCGGAAGTTCTTTCAAAAAAGATAAGTTAAAATTTTCAACATTCCAAACGATATGCAAAAATTCTGCCTCGAAACGACACAAGAGGCAGGTCTAACAACTGTTTTCTCAGGACATCAATGGTTTGTGGCAAGATGTGGGGTTAAACTGTTGAGAAATGGTTCGTGGGGCTGAGGGAAATGTCATAGAAAATAACTTTTCTAATTTTTATTTTAACAATTCTGATTTTCATAATGTTTTCAAGATTTATATAATTTTAGAGTAATTGAATATGGTGTCTTTAACATTTCATCAGCTAAATAATAATCAGACTTTGGACAAGTCCCCAAATAAAGACCTAGAGAAACAGAGGAGAGAAACCTAGTTTAATGTGAGTTGAAAGACTTTAAGACTTGAAAAGGCAATGTTTTTGCCAAATGTGGTGAAGTAAATAAATATTTTAACTGGAAAGACATTTTAGGAGGTGATGATACACCAAACACAAAATTTATTTGTGCCATATGGACCTGATTAATGCATCACATTAAGGTTTAGCAGGCCGAAAACGTTCAATCTGGAAAAGTTCAACTTTAATGCCTATTTACAGCTCTGCCGTTTGACTCTTACACCTGACATTTAAGCACTGTTGGAAAAATGTCTAAGGAGGACAGAAGTGGGGGCAGTGGGCTCACGGCATTATGAAACGTGAAACAGTGGAACGAGACGGTTAAAACGAAAATGTTCTTTTAAATATGGGAACTATTTTATTTGCTTATCAAATGCTCCGTTTTGCTAATCTAATGTCCCAGTATCTCCCTCCCACCCTGATATCAGATTCTTGCCTAGGCGCCAGATATCGAAAAGCAAATTACCCCAAAGTCATTCTCTATTCCTGAAGGATGCCTAGAAGTCTGTTTAGATTTCAGCTACTTCTAGTTATATATATATATATATTTCTGGATTTGAAATAACATCTCTCTTCCATTCAAACACGTATGAAAGATAAACTATAGTTTATCTTGAGAAAAACCCCATTCTAAAATATATTGGCTTGACTATTTTTTCTTTAAAACAATTTGTGGGGGTACAGTACAATGCAGAATTTTTTCTAGATTGGGCTGATAATTATTACATTTCTAGAGGAGAAAATAATACGCCACAACTAAACTATGCCACAGTGCTTCGCCACCGGAAAAATAAAAAAAGTAAATGTCAGAGAAAAAGAAAATCTTAGAGGCCTGAGAATACAATTTATTATATTGAACTAAATATGGTAAAAGTTTCAGAAAATTTCCTTAGGAGTTACTTGGAAGGAAGATTGAAACTTAAATGATATCAATTTTATAGAGAAAAAAACATGAAAATACAGAAAATAATTTTTTCTTCACTTCTAGTTAGGATGTATCATGGAAGCTGAAAGCTATTGGAAAACTATACCTGGAGTTTGGAGAGTTCTTGCATGGAGGGCTGCTCGACCTGCAACTTGTCACCGCGCTTTTTTAATTCAGTGATTCCTGCATCCAGCTCCTTCAGCCCATCCTCAGCCTGTTGTATCGCCTAGGAAAAATTCATGATGTTTCATCAAAACCTCCACGCACAATTTCCCACAAAAAGTGTGACTATCACGTCTCCTTAATTTTTCCTCCTCTCTCCACATAAAACAATACATGTGACAAAACTCATTTCGGTACAACGTAAAAACCGTGGTCACCTATAATATGAAAAAGAGAAGAAGCCCCTTTCCTTCCCTGGTGAACAATGGAATCTTTATTTTCTGGAGAAGGTAAAACGGATGTTAGTTTCTGGACTGCGGGAGACCAGACACAGTTGGGGGCTTGAGTCCTTCACTGAAAATGGGGATAAAATGACTGAACACCACTGCATGCTAAACGTGGAGCCCCTATGACTTCGAGAGTTCTGCAGCCAGGCCTTTACTCTCCAGATGGGAAGAGGGAAAAAATATGTAAAGGCCAATAGAGAAGACTTAAAAAACTGACGCACGGATTCTCAAACAAATAGCCCACACAGGTCACCCTTCGATAAATCTCAAAATTGTCAAGCTCCTTCTATCCATGGAGTTGCTATTTGGCTGTTTGGTCCTCCACCCTAAATGTGAATAAGCAGCAAAGGATTTCCTCAGAAAAGCTGCCAACATGAAAAAGAGAGATCAAAATAAGAAAACAAAGAAAAGCAACCTGGAAGGAAATAGATTATACAGGGAAAAAGAACCTTCAACAATAACAACAGAATTGTTAATATAACCCAGAGAGATTACAAAAGATAATGCATCTATTAAAAAAAAAAGAGCAGGATACTACAAAAAAGGCTCATATAGAAAACCAGAAAACCAAAAGGAGCTCTGGGAAAATTAAACACAGGGGAGCGGAAATGCAAAACCAGGAGGAAAGCATGGAGTTGAAACTGACAATGGCTTCCAGAAAGTAGAGCAAAAAGACAGAGACAGAAATGTCTCTCTCTTTTTCTTTCTTTCTTCCTTCCTTCCTTTTCCTTCTTTCCCTCCTTCCTTCCTTCCTTCCTTCCTTCCTTCCTTCCTTCCTTCCTTCCTTCCTCTTTTTTTGTTATTATATATGCTTACAGCACCTGGTCTTCCTAGGTGGTCTCACCATTCAAGTACTAACCAGGCCCGACCCTGCTTAGCTTCCGAGGGCTTGTTCAGGGTGGCATGACTGTAGACCATGGACGGGTTCCAGAAATGTCTCTTGATAAAAAAAATTAGAGGACTGGGCCAGAATATCCAACACCTGCCTAAAAGGAGCTCCAGAAAAAGAGACAGATAATACGAAGGATTAAAAAGGTTAAGCAAATAATTAGAAAATTTTCCAGAAAGAGGAGAGTGGCCAAATCAAAATGCCAGTTGAGCTCCCAGCCCAGTGGATAAGATACACATGTCATTGTGACCTTTGGGAATTAGAATAATCTTAGATTCCTCAAGCCAACACTGGGATCTAGAAAATAATGCGCAAAGGCCAGAAAACCATGAGAAAAGGCTTTCGAACCAAGAATTCTACAAAGAATTCTATCGATGAACTGTGAGCACAGTATAAAAACATTTGCAGACATGCAAAATATTGAAGACTATGTCTAGCATGCATTCTTTCTTAGTAGGGATATGCACTAACAAAACAAGGAAGCAATACAGTAAAGATAAAGACTTGGGATTCAGAAAAGAGAATATCCAGCAGGAAAAGTGAAGGAAATTCTCAGAATAGGAGTAAAGAAGACAGCCTCGCACCAGGCTCATGGAGCAAGAGGTCTGCTCTAGATCAGAATGATACAACCCGAAAGGTGGATATATGCAAGGGTGTCATCCCTATGACTGATGCAATTATTACCTTTTTAACCCAAGGAGGGTAAGGATGGAATTACCACATTTTAAAGTTGCTTTCCATTTATTTAAATAAATAATCTAGTTAATTACTTTTATCTGTGGCATGGTATTTACTTTAGTTACATTAGTCAATAATTAGTAAAAATGTAACTTGCAATTGTGCATATCCCACGTTTCACATTAGAAACTCACGGCAATGCACCATGATGGCTGCTCAAATCTATTCTGGAATCAGGTGCATTATAAGTGAAAAATAAAAAATAAAAATAAAAAATATCCTTTCAAGTCAAAGATATGATATACAAAAATGGTTTTTGATGGGGGGGAAATAAGGGGTCTCTTTTATTTAGGTCTCTTGAAAGCAGATAAAATTATGGTCAAAAGAAATACACATTCACATAGAACTTTGCAAACTATTTTTAATGATCTCTCAGATAGGTAGGTAGGTAAATAGATAGATAGATAGATAGATAGATAGATAAATAGATAGATAGATAGATGAATGATAGATATAGATAAATAGATACATAGATAGATAGACCAACCAACAGACAGACATAGATATGTATATATAGGGAAACATTTGGGGTAATTCTCTATAGTCTACCCATAGAACCCTTAGAGGCCTACCAAAATTCGGTTATAAAGTTTTATTACAACACACACTTTTCATAATGACTTAGCTTGTGAAAAAGGAGATAATCTGTGTAGTAGTATCCTTCCCACTTCTCTTCTTCCTGTTTCCACTGCCACTACACTATTTCGAATTCTCGTTCCTTCTTATCAGTTCAGCTGCCTGAAGCCTCACGGTGGATGTCCTGCGTCCTGACCCTGTCGCTACCATGTCAACCATCCAGAAGCAGGATCGGGCACGGACGCTCGTTCTCACCCTCCAATATCCCCAGTGACTCTGCACAGCCTGCGGTCGCCAAGGTGAGTACAAGCATCTAAATTGTGTAAGACAATCTATGAAGATGAAACCCTACGTCTTTCTTTTATATTCCACCACATTCATTTTTAATTTTCATTTCTGTTTCTGTGTATGCTTTATAATACAGAACCCGCTTATTATTTATAAATAAGAAAATATTTATACATTTGTAGTATGCATTTATTTTTTTTTCAACTAATGAGGTATGCAATCAATAAAGTTTAGAGACCTATGATTTACAGAACAAAGTCTAATTCTCTGCCATGCCAGAGGCCCTGCAAGCTGCCTCAAGTTTCCTCATCCAGCCTTATCTTCTTGCAATCACATTCATCTATTAAGTTCAGCTAAACAGGATTACTTGCTTTTCTCCTGAAGTGCTTTGAATCGCCTAACATATATGCCTCTGTTCTCGCGGCTCTCTTCACATGGGTATCTTTCTTCTCAGTCTCTGTGTGCCCAAACTTCTAAGTCAAGTTCAAATGTCCCTTTAAAAATGTAAGTTCAAATTTCCCTTTACAAAATCCTCCCTGACCCTACCCCTACTGGAGGCAATCTACCCCTCTTCTCAATTTCCATAGTGCTTCATCTGTACTGCCACCAGGACACTTTGACTTCCTGTCATAGGTCATTGACATTCATGTCTAATCTCATTGTTAGGTGGCAACCTTCTCCAGGTCAGCATCTGTTGCTGACACCTTGTCGTATCTCATATTTCCTAGTTCCATGCAGAAGTAAGTGACAAAGTCAATGTAACCTGGCCAGGTATTCCAACCCGGCTCTTAAAAACATAATACATGACAAATAGAAATGCCACAGTAAGCCATTAATCTTTCATAAAATATTTGACATTTCATAGTAAATCAGATCTATTCTATGCATTTGCTCTTCTGGGAGAAAGACAGCTGTAAATACCTCTATTTGCTCTGCCACAGGCTGTTCAAACACATTTGCCAGTTTTTGCAGAATGATATATTTGTTGTCGGCCAGTGATGTAAACAGCACCTTCAGATCGTTCTAGGGAGGAAAGAAACAGGAAGACTTAACATGTGTAACAAGGATTCAAAATGGTTGTAAACACAACATACGTTTTTTAAAATAATATACAGGTGCAGAAATTTAAGTCCAGGAAAAAAAACAATACTGTGCCATGAGAAGATAAAAGAAATGGATAACAATTTATCAAAGCGCTAAAATTAATTTTTGAAAAATCTGTTATGCATAAATCATTTTCAACACAATACAAATGGAAAGAAAATATACAAATAAAAAGCTATACTGGTCACTCTAATCTTCTTGTTATGTCTGAAATAAACGTGCATTTTTAAACAGTACAGCAGGAATGTTCCACTAGTGAATTCTACCTAGTAAAACAACCTATAGATGTTATCCTGATTCGGGAAAAAACCAGATTTCTAAGAATAATATGATTCCTTTTCTACTCTCATCTCCTTCCCTCTCTCCCTCACTTCCTGCTTTCTCCTATTTTCAAAGAATTTGCACAAGCTTATAAAAAGCCATCCAGAAGTTTAGAAAACGACTGTTGTTCATGACAACCAAAGACATATTAATAAACAACACAAAAAGACCTAGGCTAAGCCTTTTGCTCATAAACTTTACTCACTAAATAGTCCAAATATATTTATACTGCATTAGATTTGTACAAACAGGAGATAACTATCAGAATTTTGGTACTCAATTCTAAAGAGAATAATGAACTAGAACACAATTCAAATGATACAATTTTTAATTCCCCTCCCTAAAACAGCAGCAACACAGCTCGATTTCTTATCGGTCGGGAAATGTATGTGATGGGCTGCCTGTCCAACACAGGCCAAAGCTGGACTCATCCCATCCTCTTCACGGCGGGGCCGATCACATGCGAGCGCACATCACCAAGATGCAGACACCCTGACAGCCTCATGAGAAGGATAATCACACCGAGGGAGAAAAAACATCTTTAAGGTTGTGGGGGAACATTATCACACCAAATGCAAGGCTAAAAAGCAAAACAGCGAGTGGATTATACAGTGAAATTAAAAAAAAAAAATGGCACTGAACATGATAATTAGAAAAAAAGAATATGATCCAAAGAGGCCATCAATGTCACTAACCATAACCCAAACCAATCTGTAAGCCTAGCTGCAAACTAAATAGGAAATTATAATTATAGCTCTGAAAAATAGTGGCAGAAACAGGGTTTCGCTTATGAGTCATGATGATGTTTGTATTATTCACCTATGTGCAAGGTGAGGCCACGTGGTGCATTGGAGTGGTGACGTGTATTTGTGTGCATACAAAAGGAGGTTTCCCATTCATTCGAAAAGATTAACAATAAACAAAATCTCTACTATTTACTTATATTTAGAACGACATTTCTTCAGTTAATCTGAATGAGTAGATAAATCTAAATAACATAACATGAGTTAGTAATAAAGAGTGCGCATATATTTTCTGTATATCATCTTTACATTTTTTAACAGCAAATTTTCTATCTTAATTATATTCTATTCAGGGTAATAGAAACCAGTTCATACTTCTCAAAGCCACATTAATCACTGGAAGAGACTTGTCGAGAAGACAAGAAAGCAGAGAACGTGACTGATTTAAAAATTACTAAATAAAAGACTGTAAGAGTTGCCGACAATCATATGGATGTTGATAACTTCTTAAAAATGGACTCCAAAGGCTTTAATTATTTCTTATTATTACACTTGTGATAAAGCAGGACCATTAAAGTATCTATTCATTACACACATAACAGACATCGCAAGTTTATTTCTTATAGTGACTGGAAATAGTTGTAGAGCAGAAAGAGGCAGGATTCCAGCTGTTTGTGAAACAGGTCCACAGAAAGTTTCGAGATTTAAAATCATCTGTGCTGCCCATCTCACTTAATAAGGAGTTCTTTCATTTTTTTTTTTCATTTTTAAAATAACTTAACATGCTCAACTATAAAAATGTCGAGGATATTAATTTGGGGTTAAGTGTTTGGGTAAAATCTTTAAAAATATAGAATAGTTGATTCCAAGTAGATAATATACATCTCTATAATATCTATACATTCTTCCAGGTCATCTGTTGAGTGCAGGATAGTAGCAGTCTGGCAAAAGCTAACACTCCAAGGTAAATGGAAAGTAAAGGCATATTATTCCAATAGCTATTGAGCCCTGACAGCGTGCCGGGTGCTTGGTGCAATGTAAAATTAAGTGGTTTGTGACCTGACCTTTAATTACATTAACATTGAAACTTTTCTCTCAATTTAATTAGAACACGAACATTTAAAACTATGTTTTTGTTCATGAGCTGGCCATCGGCATGTAAAAACTTGTTGGCAATAGAAAAATAGAAAGCATTATTTAAAGAGAGATCTCACGATTACATGTTCTATTCTTGGTCCTCTACAGAAAATAATTTCCAGAACATTCATGCTTAGTTCATATTTTACCCTCACCAACTCTATAACCAATCAAATTTTAATGTATCAAAGATACTAACATCGTAAAGGCGATTTGAAAAAGAGAAATATGCCTCCGAGATAAACACATTTGCACTTTCAACTTCATTCATGGCTGATAGACTAGACTGCCGCTAAAACTCAGTGCGTTATTTTATATAAGATGAATTTCAGAGTAACGAAATCGTTCCCATAAGTTATGATTTTAGACATACTGTGTCTACATGTACATGCAATCAGATCTTGCATCCAAAACAAAACGCCCAAGCAATCAACCCCGGCTTTTCCTGACTCCCAGTGAAATGCTCAGTCCTTTCTATGTGCTACACAATATAACAGGTACAAATGCAGTTATCCAGTTCAAGTCAATCCTCAGGCCACAGACTTGCAAGCACAAATGTCTGCAGCGACCGTTCACCTGATACCTTAATTCTACCCCATTTCCTTGCCCAGCCAAAAATGGTATGGCTAGTGACCTGGCCTTGCCCAGTGGTCAAAGGCATCACTATGAGCAGCCTTCTCTGTCCTTCAACACCCCCCAGATGCTCAAGTCAGAGTCCCTGGAGTTCCTCAGCTGTCCCCTTTCCACTATTCCCCATATCCAAACCAACGACAAACTATCAATGCTCTCCTATTGATTCTGCCTTCAAAATACATCTTGAATAGGTTGGTTATTCGCCAGACCCCCTTCCATCAGCCCAATGATATAAAATATAAAAACAAGCTGAGTCGAATTCTGGCTTTAGTTCTTGATGATTCAATAATAACCTCGGAGACGTAACTGAATCTTTCCATCAGTTTCAGATCTTAATCTATTATAATAAATACTACTATTAATACCAACGATAATAATAACAAAACTTACTGAGTGTTTAATACGTTTAAGGCACTGTTCAAAGTATTTTACACATTTTAACTCATTTATCCTCACAAAACACTTTGAGGCAATTACTACGAGTGTGATTTAATAGCTGCGGACGCTAAAGCTTAGAGAAGCAGCTAAGATTATGCAGCAGTTGGTGACAAAGCCAGAATTTGAACACGGGAGGGTTCGCTTCGAAACACTATTCTTAATTTTTGCTCTTCCAACTTTGCAAAATAAGTATTAGGACAGTGCTTAGCTAATAGGGATGGCATGAAGATGAAAGACAAAAATACATGCGAAAAATTTTTGTGAATAAAAAATGATATACAAATATTCGTGATGATTTTACATTGTAGTTTTAAGAACATAAACTACTGGAAGGCAGTGGTAATTTGCCCCTCTAGATAAATATCTAGAATGTTCAGTGTTTCCTGGATAATGCCACATTTATTTAGCATTTTACAGTATTTTATTTGCGACTCAAAATTTTTACATCAAATTTTTGGCCTTAATGACATGTATCTATTTTATAAAACGTCTATGTTTGTTAAAATAAAATTCAATTAAAACTTAAGTAGTCCCAAAGGGCTCTTTTTATTAGGAATGAGAGTCAACGCTAAAAGTTTCTCAGCAGCTTTTGCGTTAGTTGAAGTTCGCCATCATCGGGAAAGTTCTATAAGCACACGGTTATTCAGGCGGCGACAGAACTCCAGTCTGGCTAAAAGGCAGTAAGTCTGAGGAGCTGGACTGGAAAGTAATATAATGTATTTTAAAATGGGCAGGATGTGAGGCCATAGTCACTTTCGATGGGCCTGGATACTGAAGTGTAGGGTTCATTCTGCGCCAATAGCCCTTTCTCCACGTTTCTCTGGTCATATGTTTTAAACTCCACTATTATCAATGGGGCATTATAATTATAATGTGCCATAAATTATAATATAACGTGTCATAAATTATAATATAAATGTGTGGTTGAATTTAAAGTTCTCTTCAGCCCTTAGTTTGTTTGGCTGGTTTTCCCAACTGTCCATTTCTAGGAGCACAAAACTCTTAGTTTTCTGATCCTCAGGTTCAATTCTCTTGCTTTTCTGTAGTGTTCTTGCTCTTCATGGCACATTTGGAAAAAAAAATAGGTCTAGATCATACCTCAGTAAGACATCCTGCTTATGACTGAACATAGCTGGGGAATGGTCAAACATCTCGATAATGATTTACCTGGAAATTTAGTATCTGCTGCAGTCTTTCCTTCATCTGATGACATCGTTGATTCACTACTGAGTCTAGCAAGGATAACCTTCCCAAAAGACATCCCAAAGTGTCTTCAATAACATCACGGTTATCACCATTCTCCGGAAATGCTTGGGAAAACAAGTTCTTGTTCTTATCCATTTCTTCAGACATTTCCTTAATATCTTTGGCAAGAGTCTAAGTTTGATAAAAGAGAAGAACATGTCAATGGTTAGCACCATCCACTTGCCTACAAATCAAGTCTTTTCCTCATGGAGAGTCAAGTGCTTTGTAACATCATACACTCACAGGCACAAGCTGCCAAACTTACCTCTTGGTTGAAGAGACAAGTTTCTGTTTCTTCCGGTAAAAGTGCTGTGGCAACAAATAAACGTTCTTCGACATCATCCAACCAAGTAGAGGTGGCCGAGACCCCATCGTATAACTTCTGTTCCAAGTGAATGTTCTGTCCCTTTGTCCCTCCACCCTGAGGAAAACAAAAGGAGGGCAGGGACAGTAATTAATTCCGGCGTTTTGAGAAATCAAATATCAGGAGGAGACTCTGGGATCCAAGGAGCCATGCCGTCTCAGGGCCGTTTACTAGGGTCGGGTCTCAACGGTTCATACCCATGGTGGAACACCTTCATGGAGGTCAAGGTCTGTGAGCAAACCAGGAGCACAGCCCTACCTGGGAGGAAACTTCCTCAAAGGCCTGGTTCAATCCATCCAGCAAAGAAGTCACTGCAGATTTGTCTTGGGTCTGCCCTTCGCCTTTGTACAGTGGCACTCCAGACAGGAGCCGACTGGGCCTGCTGTAAAGCTGGAGACAAACGGGCAGCTGAGTTAGGACAGTGCGCACCACGTCCGCATGTTTGCATTTAGAACTGCTCACATCGGAGCATTTGCTGGACAATCTGGCCTTGTGAAAACCTCTTCCCTGTCTTTTCTCCCTTCCTCACACCAAAGAGCTTAAGAGGCACTCTGTGCAAATGACCAATGATTCCTGAAAGAAATGACTCATCAAGTGTCATAAAATAAAGGACGGTCAATGCTTTCCGGTTCCAACTCCACAGGGAAATGAGACACGGACATGAACCTCAACTTTAACAGTCCAGGTGTCATGTGGGAATGTCAGTGGCAGCAGGAGGTTTCCCCTGTAAGTCCCGTGGAGGACGCCAGGGTGCGAGCATGGACTGACGGAGAGAAGAAGGGGCTCTCCGAGCTTAGAGCAGGTGGCGGACGAGACGCCCGTAAGTCTGCAGTGCTGGATGAATCCCATCTTCCAGGTGAACGGACTATAGGTGGAGTCCAGGGGCTGGGCACATTGAATAACACATTTAATGAATGGAGAACAAACGTGGAATATTACCGGAAATATCCCAGATTTATCTGAGTAAGACAGTTGGAAAAGACTGCGACCCCTGATTTAGGACTGAAAATAGCCCCGCAGTCAGAGGGATCGGGGAATACCATAACACGAAGGTGAGATAGCCATCGGGCCCCGGAGGGCTACGTCTGAAGCAGAAATCCAAGAATTCAGGCTATGAGTCTGAGGAATGTTCGATCAGGGGTGTGAAGAGGGCTTAATGCAAACACAGGCAGGGGGTCCATGCAAACACATAGGGCACCACTTGTCTGGGACAACTGCCTCTGGGAGCGGAGCTTTGTACTCCCCAGGGCCAGAGCTGGGACTATTCCTGTGGACGGTGGCCAAGAAGGCCCTTCGCCAGAGAAAGAGAGTGAGGAAGCGTGGCATGCCGTAAGATTTAGCAAAATGAGGTAGAAATGAATGGCTCTGGAGGGACTTAGAGGAGGTTCCCCATTGATGAGGGGACACGTTACGACCTTTAGATCACCATCCTGGCAGTTGTATTTGCTTCACAGCACCTGCTCTGTCAGCTCCTGCCTGCCCTCCTCGGATACTCTGCACTGACTGACGCCCTTCATCCGAGGTTCAGCCTCTCCCAACCCCTCAGGTAATCTTGCCCAGAGCCATGAGAACAGCAGCTTCCAAAGTAAAGTCCTAGAATTTACTCTGATAAAATGACTGTTAGGAAATGCTCCAGGTGAGCACTGTGGGTTCAGGACCCAGGACTAAGTTTCCATCTTCAAAATCCTGCTTGGGCCGTAGCTGTGGTGAGTATCACAGGCTTGCCTGGGTTCCTGGCCCCTCTCACTAGCTCTGCAAGGCGTCGATTCGTCTGACCCTCTGGCTTATGCTCAGAGTGAACTAAGAGTAATTATCTCCCTGGGACCTTCTGTTGCTATCTTCAATTCCACTGGACTTGACTTGCTGAATGGAACCAAGTCCAGCACCACACAGCACCTGCCCATCTCAGGACCCAGAATGCAGATGGGTCACAGTGACAGTTCTAGCTGATCACTGGTTTCCTCTCCCTTTTAGGCCCCCCGAGATCCCAACATTTCTCATTAAGAAATGCTTCTGAAAGTATTAAACACTGGAAGTTGTGATGAAAAATAAGATAACCTGACAATTTAGTTCTATATTTTTGATATTTCTTTTGTCCTAGATATATAATCCTTGATTTACATCCATAATTTTTAAAGTTGTGAAAAAATGGAAGCCACTGAAAATTTAATGATAGGTTAATGAGTAATCAAAATACTAATTATCCCCAAGGAAAACAATATCCAGAAATCAAATTTTCACACATAAATTTAACATTATTAGGGGAAACAGGCTTGTCGTTAAGAAAAATGCAGGATGAATCATTTGTTTCATGTCTGGTTTTGAAATTGATAAACATGTAGATGATTGTATAGTTATATTCTCTCAGCAAAGTTGTACATCTTTTATATGAGTTAATATAGAAAAGCAAAATGTTTGATACCACTTGCTCTTGTTCCTGTTCCAGAACATTCTGTAGTAGTTTCTGCTTTGTACTAAATTCTTGATGTAGGCTTTCCCACTTCATTCTCATCTGGTCTTCAGCAGGAGATTTCTCCCCTTCCATCCCCAACTCCTGGGATAACACATCAGGTTTTTCGCTATTAGAAGAATAAATAAGTTTACAATGTGTGCAAAAAAGTGGTAAGTTCTAGGTAACTAACTGTATGTACTAGATCTGGCCTCTAAAATTGGAACCAGATTATTTCAGTCATTAATTTACATTTTAAAATATAAATTAAAGTAGAAAATGTGAGACTAACCATAAAACAAATATATTCTTAACTCATAACTGAACCATGAGCACAATACTTAAAAACATACACTGACAATAGCTCAGTATTTGAGATATAAATAATTGTAACTTTTAGAATCACAAAGTGTGTGGACTTTGACAAATAGCCCACGAAGTAATCCAAAACCAGTAAAAATGCTACTTCGTCTATTAAGAGTTTTTACCTTGAGTCAAAACAAAACAAAACAAAACAAACAAACTATGGAACAGAAATAAGAAATACGGAAGAAAGGGGTTGCACATCACCCTTAAAGGCAGGCAGCAGCGTGACAGCCGAGAAAGACTACGGCCTATGGGATGAGACAGATCTGAGTTTGAATCCCTGGCTCTAGCCCATTAGATGTATTGACTTTGAAGAATTTGCTTCATTTCTCTAAGCCTCAGTTTTCTCATCTTTATAATGAAGGTGGATCTATTTTGCAGAGTTATGAGAATTAAAGTAAGAGAAGATGCACGCTGCCTATAACCCTATCTGGCAAATAACAGCCACTCAGTAATTGGAGCGTGATGACAATGATAATGTTAATGAAAAGAATCTAGAGGACCCAAGTTCTAATAGCTCCTAATTTAGCAGGAGTTTTGAAGTCCTAACTAGAATGATGACATCTGGAAGGCACATTAGACAGTAATTATTATTTTGACAGAAACTTTGGATCAAATAGAAAAAAATTACAAGTTCATTGGCAGGATAATACTATGCATCACCGGAAGCCAATTCTTCTCAGAATAATTGAATACAATAGGTTTTTTTTTTTTTTAAGATAAGTCTGTTGATGTTAAGCCTTAAGAAATGTTATCTACAAGACTATGATACAGGAATTATACTCCTAGGATATAACTTAGAGAATCTATCTCACTTGTGCAGTTAGAGATCTATAAGAAGGTTAAGTTCAACAATGCTAGTAATAGATAAAAAAGAAATGGCAATGATATAAATAAGGAAATGGGTGAATAAATTATGTTCACAAGATGAAATACAATTAAGTAGTTACAATGAAAGAACTAGATCTATGTGTATCAATATGGAGCTAAAAAAAGTAATGTTGAGTGAAAAAATACCAAAATAAAATTGATACCTCTAGTTTGTTTATTTTATTAGTCTCTGGACTTTTCTGTGTGTTTTTAAACAATCTTTAAAAAAAAAGTCATAAAGTATTTGTGAAATTAAATACCTTTATTGCACTATCTTTTGTGATGGTGGACTATAGTTCATCACTTTTAATTCATTTATGATTGTAAAACAATTTAGAACCAGCGGATATTTACTCTCTATATTCTTATATTCAATTATTGACACATATAACATATCACCAGCAAATCAGTCTTAAATTAGACCATAGCTTTTCATTTCTCATGAAAAATATTCTTCTTTCCTTTGCTATTTATATCAATGTCCAGTTGAGTTTTCTTGGTAATCTTGGAAGGGGTCCCTCCATCAATCCTCTGACATGTCACATAGTTCCTATTCTTTATATATTACATTAGTACCTTTGAAGCAGGTCATGCCCCTCCCACTGGGGTTTTCTCATATAAACCAATTCACAATTGACAGTCTTTAAAAATCAGTTAATAAATTAAAGGCTGAATATAAGGTTTTTCCCATAGTAATGTTATTATGTTTTTTTAAAAATAAATATATAATATTTTATGTAAATATGTATAATGCATATTTTTTTCTTTTGGCTTCTGGATTTTGCTTAATTTATGGTTGTTTGTTTGCTTGGTATATTCACCCAGTGGCTTGAACTGTAATCAACTAGATTTAAAGGTGACTTTTCCAAAGAATTTCTACAAAAATTAAAGAATTTATAAGAATCTTTAAAGTGAATCTTGTATAGAATGTCGCTATCACATGGCAAATTTCTCTTTAAAATATTTTTATATTTGGAAGAGCAATTTATAGTTTTTTGCTTTTTATCTGGGTCTTTTCCAGAGCTAAGGACCAAAAAAAGAAACAAAAAAAATCATAGTAAGAAAGCTGTAGAAGAGTCATTCTACTTCTTTTTGTGACTATGCATATGATGAGGTGCCAGTGTGTGGATGGGTTCTTTGTTTAAAGAAAAAGTATCAGCCTTCGGTGAAAATGTTCAGAAAACTATGAGGGATGAATACACATCTTAGGAGATTTGGAATCAGGACAGGAAATGCAAAGTGAAGGTAAGTCATGACTCAGAATCAGCGTGGAAAGAATGGCATTTGTCATTTTGAATTTACAGACACATATTTACGGTCTTAATGGCATTTTTAAGTATGATGGACGGCAGAGACTTTTTAAACCCCATTATATTTTAGCACAATTTTTACAGATTTGGGGTTATTTTATTGGAATTTCTGACTATAGATGTGATAGTAGTATTCATTCCTATTCTTTTAAATGGATATTTATTAGTTCTATCAAATTTTTTGCTGTTTTTTGTTTTATTTTTCTTTCCTTGAATGCCTTCCTATTTCCTATGTATTCTGTCATAATTTGTCTATTGTATTTGGTTTCTCCCTATCATTTTGCCCCTGGAATTCTTAAGTACACACACACACACACACACACACACACACACTCGATTCTGTTATATGTCAGCAACATATGTTAGCATTTATTAAACAGAAAAAAATGGAAGAAAATCCCCAAATATGCCCTCTCCAAAGTTAGTTTTGATAATCTACTTTTAATTCTGGTTCTTACCCATACATACACTACCCATTCAATTTTATATCACATATGTACTTAGTATCATAGATACATTTTCTGACATTGTTATAGAAACTTTTGTTAAGATTATCAATGTATCAAATTTTTTCTTAGACTTTTTTCATACCAGTGGGCATTTCTACCTTTTCAATTATTTGGTATCATAAATAATATTCTTCCCTCAGGTTATTTCCTCTACAAAAGTGTTCAGAAGTAAGAACTAGAGCCAGCGGAGTTAGAGCGATTTGCCGTATTACATACAGTTGCCGAAGGAAACTACTAAATCGTAACCTTTAGCAATATAGGAACACAGAGGTTTCATTGAAAGTTCTTTTTTTCGGTTTTAGATGTTAAAGAAAGTTTTCCTATACATCCTCTCAGTTGACATTCACAGCTTCCACACCCTTCTGCAACAAGGTAGTCAGTCGATTGTCATTCTACTTCTACGGAGAAGCAAACTGAGGCTCAGAGCTCAGTGACTCATCCATGGGGATAACTGTAGAACTAGAATAAAACCCAGACTCAAAAGACAGGGATTCTTCCACTCTGCTGCGGCTCCTTTTCCTTCCAACCTAAACCAAAATCTTCAACTTGAAAACTCTCCAACTTCCTTAATTTTTCTTTTAACCCTTTACTTTTCTGAGTCTAAAACTCCAAACCAGGGCTCAAAGCTCAATGACTTTGCAGGTAGAAATTATAGAAATAGATCATCAAGAAAATTCAAGAGATTTAGTAGGCACACACATTTTTCAGAATTATTAGGGGGAAGATAAGCTCTTGTAAGAAAAAGGTTTTGCTGTTAGAAACATCATGGATCTAATTTTAAAATGTACTTCTTAATTGACTTTGAAGAATGAACTCATAAGTAATCTTCTCTGGACAGATATATTGAGCACACTGGAAAGAGGGCAAACGAGGTAGCCATCATAATTACTAGCTATACTCACGCTGTGCAACGAAATGTTCAAAATGCAAGTAAATTTAATATGAAGAGAACACAAAATGATTAAAATGTTACAGATGTTTAAAGTAAAATTTTGAGTGAGGTGTTTACATTTCTTCAAATGTCAGAAAAACAGAAAGGGGAAAAGAAAGTTAAGGTGTTTTGAAACATACCCAAGGCCACCAGAGGTCTCTGCAGCTGACTGCTGGGTTAGAATCTCCTCCCCACGACTGGCTACTGAACGGAGGAGGCTCTTCTGCTCTGCTAACTCCTGCTCCAGCTCCTGCTCAAGGAAAAGGACAAACGAAAACATCTTTGCTAACTTATGAGTATCGCCTATAATTATAGGTCTACGTCTACAAAATTCTTAGAGAACTCTCATAGCAAGTTTTCAAGTTTGCACAGTGCATAAAAGGTGCGGTTTAGGTAAATGCTCAAATAGCTCTCCAAAGTACTCTCTAGCTTTTTTTGGTTTGATGAAAAGATATCTGAAAAATCTTGGGGGAAAAAAAAAATCGATGAGAAATGAAAATTTTGCTGGGCGATGGTGCCCTCAAGTGGTACAAAATGGACTTTGATTTTTCAAAGTCAACATTGCCTTGTTCTAGCTGATAGATCCTGAACAGCAGAAGCTCCCATTAATTCCCTCACTTTATAAATGTGATTATCAATGGATTCGGTTTTACTTTCCCATTATTTATGATAAATGCCTTTACTCTTTGAAAAAGTAAAATATTTTAATGTGCCCTATACAAAAAGTTAAAGTATCAAGGAGAAACCATTCTTATTCATTAGAGCTCATTTATTTCACTAGGCAAAACTTTTGATCCTATTTTGTGATGGAAGCGACTTGAAAATGGGAAAAAAAATTGCATTTCTTTTTTATTAAAAAAAGCCATGTAACTCAGACATCAATTCTCAGAGTCTTTCTGAGGTTTGTATGATATAAAATAGACTCAAATGGGGACAAGTCTGCAAATAAAGTAGGTAACCTTGATAAGGCAGATTTTAACTGTTATTCTAATTTGTAAAGCTTTTCTTGAAGAATAGACTGTAAAATGACCTATCGTTCCAGTGGTCCCCAGTAAGTACCCTGAAACAGCTAGGACTTGCTTCTGTCCAGAGAAGATGAAGGGGTACCCTGTTTAAGTACAGTGGTAACTCGACCTTCTAAAACACTTCTCTCAAGGCATGTGCTAGGCAGACCTGCAGGCTAGAGAAAGGTAGGAAGTGCTTTACTTTCTGTTGCTGGAGACTGCTCTGCCGCTGGTGGGCCCACGTGCTGCGAGCTTGGGCCAGCCATTCCTGGACGCCGGGGCTCTGAGTGGCAGTCAGGCCAGCGTCATTCTCCTCCTCCTCTTGTGCTGTTCCCTGCTTTTAACGAGGCGGAAACCAAGAGTCGTATTACCCACAGGAAAACCTTAAAGCAGAGTGACAAGTACTTTACTGTGGTCTGTGTAACACCAAAGTGGTTCCATTTGGATGTAAAACCACATTTAATAATAATAATAATAATAATAATAATAATAATAATAATAATGATAATGCAAAACCCTTTGAATTCAGGGCATTTGCAGGAGGGAGACTAGTCAATAGATGATTATACTCAGACCTGTTTAAGGGGGAAACGGCCTATTTAGAGGCAAGGCTTTTTAGCTGACTGATGTGGTCACTAGATGTTATTGCAAAATTTTTTTTACAAGAATATAATAACTCTAAATCTCACTTCCTCTACTCTTACCACCAGGACCAGTCCCCACCGACATCTGCTGGCACTGCTGGCTTTGATAAAAGTCAAATAAAGAAGACAAAGTCATTCATTATTACCTCAGCAAGAATTTACTCTTCCTGCTTGATTATGCTGCTGGAATTTCAAGGGCCCTCACATACTGATATCAGCATGGAATTAGTTCTGAACGCGAGCCTTACTGTTCACGTATGTGTGTATGTCAAAGGAAAAAAAAAAATTGCACAACGTTAATATAACTCATTCACTAAATACTTATTAGGCACCCACTGTCTGTCAGTCAGTCTCTGTTCTAGGCGCTGGGGATACTTTGGCAGGAGACAGACAAGGGCCCTGCTGGGGAGATGGACAATAAACCAACAAGACAAGGCGAGATGGTGATGAGGGCGACAGAGAACAGGATGCTAGATGATGGGATAGAGAGTGGTGGTGGGGGGGGGGCATCTTCAGAGGAGACTACTGCACTGGGCAGCGAATGAGAAACCGCAGCCTGGCACAGACGTGGGGAAGGGCCCTCCAGGCCCGGGGAACCGCTGGAGCAAAGCCTGTTGGGGGCAGACGGCTGGCCTCCCACACAGAGCAACTGCAGTGGAGGGGCCGGTGTGGCTGGAGCACAGGGGTCAGAGAAGCGGGGCATCTTGTACTCTGGTGCCACAGAGGCGTCGCCCGGCCGTCTAGTTCCAGAGCTGCTGCTACTGTCCTCTGATTCTTCATCACAAAATGGGACCCAGCCGCTTCAGCTCATCTGGCTTGACTGCCCATAAGAACCCTTCAGTTCCTCTAACTTTCAGAAATTTACACTAACTATTACAGGGAAATGGATGGCGTCTGTTTAGCCTTCTGTCTTCTTCATTAGAATGTCATAATGAAATTTAAAATGTTTGAGACGATGTTGAGATAATGCCCTTGGCAGCATTGGCATTGGTGCTTGAAACTAAATGAACCGAAGGAAGCCATGAAACCTACAGGTGATATGATCCTCTCAGACTCTGGGCCACCTTAGCTCATAGGTACTTCCTTTCCCTTAAGACGATCCAGCCTCCCAGCCAGAGAATGGGTGTAGGTAAGAAACTGGGGGTGCCATTGGTCAAAATTATGCTATCTGCGCTTGGCAGGACCTTCAGAACGAGGGATCAGCGACACCGAGTTTGGGGTACTCCCCACTCCTCCAGGAATGCCTCCCTCAGAAACACAGGGATTTCCTGAAGGTGGGTGGTGTGGGGTGGATGAACCCTCTTCCAGGACAGATGGTCATAAGTTTTTATATGAAACAGATTCTCTCCCAACTCAAAATGCACCCAGATCTTCTGGCAAGGATGAAATCGCAGGTTGACAGGAACCTGAAGAGAATGACCCCAGAAGAAGTCAGTGCCCGAGACTGGAAGTTGTCCCCAGTCAGAGCCGCTCCAGCTAATGAAACGGTGGCCATGGCCTTGACCTGTTGACTCTCTTTCAGGAGATCCAGTCACTTCCCCTCTGGTCAGCTCCCCAGCAAGGGTTTGTTTGCAGAGCCCCGCCTGAGCCTGAAGACTCACATGGGAACTTCTCAGCACCGCCTCACCCTTCCTTCCGGGCAGGTTACTTCTGTCTGACTAAGAGCTCTCCTTCCAAATACTTGACACCAAATTTGTGCTTGGAAAACAGACAATTGCAGGTTGGGTCTTAAGAAGAGCTTCCCCACACTTACATGCACAAGCACATGCTCAGATTCTGAGACTTAAAATCTTAAGAAGGTGAGTCATGTTTGACTCACTGAATCCACAGCTTTAGAGAAAAAGAAATTAATGCAGCATCAAAAGTGGAAGCCTACTATGTATTTTTCTAGGTGATTAGGTTGGTTTTTAATTTAGTGAATTTTTCTCTGACGGATTTAGTCATTTTGAAACATGACACTTGGACCACAGGAAACAAAAGGATTAAGAATCCAGCTCAGATTTCATCCCCTTCTCCCTCAGGATTAGAAGTCACCAAGGGAAGAAATGAAATAATAATTACTTTCTCTGAGGTCTGATGATAGTTTTCTCCCCTGACTAGGAAGTACAGCGATTTCTTCTGACTTCCTTGGTGGAGCTATATAAGCTGTTTATTTTGGAAATACTAGAACAGTAATCACTTTTGCCAGGAACATTCTTTGAAGGATTAGTGAGGATTGAGGAACGCTAAATGTGACATAAAACATTTACTTGTAAAGCATTTCATTATTTATATAGGGCTAAGTCTCTGCTCCATGGATGGATAATAATGTGTGAAAGTAACCTAAACTTTTATGAAGAAAGATACAAGGTAATTCAAGAGATATTATTATAGGCAAGTCTGTGTCCCTTCATGTAGAGAAGAAATCTATTGGGCGAGGTGGGGGAGGGAAACTAAAGAGATTGGGTGTTCATTGATATGAATGGAAGTCCAATTAGTTAGAAAAGAATGGCCTTAATAGATATCACCATTTGATTGATAAGTAGCACTGTGAAAGGATGTACTTAAGGCCATACACAACCTAGGAAGGTATTCCAACTCTCCTGAATCATGCAAATCCCACTAATGTCTACATTCCATTTTTTTTTCCTCCAATTAACATTAATTTGCAATTAACTCCGAATTTTCTACATGAAGGGAAATGAGCCTTTTCATGGCAACACCATAAACAGGGCGACTTTTAGTAGTCCTAGTGTTGGAAACATACTCTCTTCGAAAAGTTCTCATTATTTAAAAAAAAAAAAAAACCTATCGAAATTGTATATGTTGGAAACTCATTAAAGATGAAAGATGATGAAATTCTTAAATATTTTAAAAATAAATGATATCCAGGTTCCGTGTGGTAAAACACTACCACATTTTCCCTACACCTGCAGGCAGAATCAGGGCTTCCCTCAGTCTGAGAAACTTCTGTAGCCACAGCCAGACCTGCTGGGCAGGAGCAGAGCAGCTGCTGTCAGCGTGCTCAGGCCAGTCCTGACAGGTCTCGAACCCGGCCTTCAGGCCGTCAGGAGTTCCTGGGCTCCCAAAGAATGTGATGTGCCAACTGTTAACTGTCGTTATTAATTGTTATACTCGCTGTGATTTGAGCACTTAACTGAGAGCATTACTTGCGTTGAAATCCGCGGAATTTTTTAACATTAGATACTATTATTATCCCTATTTCATGGATGAGAAAACTGATTTGTAAGAAAGGTGAGGGAAGTTCAAGGATCTCGCCCCAGGGCATGCAGTTGATAACTGGTGGGACCAAGCTGGGGGAGACTTGAGGACAGCAGTTTCAAAGTGACAGCCCAGGAACCAAGGCGGGCTTCTGGATAGACTTTGTTTGTCACACAAATTGTTTTAAATTTTTAGAATTAAATGTCATTGTTTCAAAATTAGGAGATTTTAGATAGAAATCCCAAATTCCTTTTTTCTGGAAGATCTAGCGAGGCCGCCTGCAAATTTTTGTATGAACAGTCGCTGGAGCTGGGTAGCAGCTGCTTCCCTGACAGGAGACCAGCTCGCCGAGGTCCTGACCAGGCCTGCTTCCCTCGTTCCTCATCCCTCCCCGGCCCCTGAGGCCTAGGCATCTGCCCTACCTGTGTAATCCCTACCTGCGCCTGTGTGTCAGGCTGTCCCTTCCATTCCTACCTGCCTCTAGGGTGAGAGGGTACAACTGGAGCTTTATAAATGAGAACTCTCCCAGATATTAAACCTTGAAGTCTTTTCCTTTGTTTTGCTTTCTTTGGAGATTAATTAAATGCATTCACACATTACCATTTTGGCAGGGGAGTGGGGATGCAGTAGATTGATAACGCCTTTTAATAAAACTAAGGGAGCTATTATATAATTTTACAGTTTGAAAATCATCCTAGTTTTCTTCAGCTTTCATATTTTTAGCACTTTTTGTTTGAATTTCACAAAGTCAGATTGAGTGTACATTTTAATGTCTATAAATTTAAGGTGAAAAGTTGTATTTTGTCTTTATTTGTATTTATTTTTCCAATAGTGAGTTCAAATATCTTTTCATTGGTTCATTGGCCATTTGTATTTCTTTTTTTTGAATTATCATATTTTTTATCCATATTTGTATTAGATGACCTTTTCTTATTGATTTATGAAAGATTTGTGGAAATTAAGAATATTAATTACTTGTTACGTGAATTTCAGAGTTTCTTCCCCATTTCGTCCATGTCTTTTAATTTGGTTAATATTTTTTTGGTCATACAGAACTTTTAAATTTTTTGTGTAGTACTTTTAAAGAAACTAAAACTCTGGCAAAGACTCTCTCCATCTTAAGGTTTTGTTTTGTTTTTGTTTTTTTTAATATCCACATATTCAGAACTTGTCAGGTTTAATTTTTATATTTAAATTTTTGATCCACCTGTGACACATTTTTTTCTAAAAAAGAATGAGATAGAAAATCCAGGTTATTATATGTCAAGTGGATCACCTATTACTTTATTATTATTTGCATTGTGAATCATATTTTATCCACTGTTTTAAAACACCACATCATTTATCAAATTCCCTTATATACTGTAGCCTCCTTCTGGAATATTTATTCTGTTTAATTTTTTGTTCATCCATTTATTGGCCAATACCGAAGTATTTTAATTATAATATTGTATTTTAATATATGATAAAACTCATTAGTTCCTTATAAATCTTCATTTTCAGAATTTTATGGTTATTTCATGTTTATTTTATTCCATGAAAGCCTCAGATCATTTTGTCACATTTTAAAAATATACAGGTCATATTTTAGTTGAGAAAAACTTCTGTGCTATTAGAGGAAGAATCAATATCTTTAAAATATTGTATTCTTATCTAAGAATAAAGTTTATCTCAATTTTTTCACATTTTTGGTATCAGGTTTTAAAATGTTTGCCAAAATTCCAAATATTTCATATTTTGTTGGTATTATAGATGGGAAATTATCATACATTATTTCTCTAACTTTTTTTTTTTGATTCTCTGTTTTCTCTTTTTACTAAGGCAGTCATCTTATTAAATCCTTCTAATGCTTCTAATAGCTGCTGTAGATTAGGTTTGATGTTTCAGATCATATAATCGCACGCTTAGCAAAAAAGTGAAAATATGTAGTTTAGTGTAAAAAAAAAAAAACACCATTACACTGAGAAAATAGACAGAATCACAGTGAACGTCCATTGAGTCTCCACCACGACATTTGCGCCCTGGCTCCTGCCAGCATCTGCACTCAGGTACAGGCGTCTCCCTCCCTCCTGAGACTGTAGTTCTAAGACCACGCCCTCCTCATTGATTCTACCTTCTCCCTCCGGCAGAAGAAAACTGTTTTGGCATTCTCACTTTTTTAACATCAATTTTTCCTCTGCTGAGTTCTTTCCATCTACATGGAAACGTGTCATTATTCTTCTGACCTTAAGATGAAGCGGATTTCTCCTGACCCACTTGGTGTAGCTAATGCCCTTCCTCTGCTCCCCTCTACAGCGAGACTCCTGTGTTACCACAGGGCCCCGCTCCCACGCCCCGCCTCCCCATCTCACTTTCATTTCAGAGTGCTGTCTGCCTCCGCTCCACCACCGAAACAGATGTGCACATGGCTGAACCCAGAGGTCAGGTGTCAGTCCTCATCTTTCCTCACTGACCTTCAAAGAAACAAAATCTCAGTCCTCCTCCCACCTCACTGGTTTCTCCTTTTAAATCTTTCTTTCTTTCTTCCTTCCTTCCTTCCTTCCTTCCTTCCTTCCTTCCTTCCTTCCTTCCTTCCTTCCTTCCTTCCTTTCTTTCTTTTTTGCGGGATCCTCTACATCTTCCAAACTCAACACTAGAGTGTGCCAGGGCTTGGTTCCAGGACCTCCATCGTTATCTGTCTTTACTCCCTTGGTGATCTCATCCAGTCTCCTGCTTTTAAGGGCCACTTACAGGCGGACGACTCCAGTGTACGTCTCTCCCCTGAATTCCAAGTATCATTGACATTTAGCAGACATTTCAAACTTAACTTGTCCAAAATTAAACTACTGACCTAACTACTCTTTCTCCCCCCAAATCTTTCTCAGGTACAGCTTCCATCCTCTCAATTACCCAGAACCTGAGAAGTTTTCATCACCTCTCTCTGCCTCTACACTCTGCCTTATTCCTTCTAACTGGTCCCTCAGCTTCCACCCTGACCCCCTACAGTGGTTGAAATCCGATCTTGTCATTCCTCTGTTCCCAAATACCCTAATGGCTTCCCATTTTCCCCAGAGTAAAAGCCAAAGTTCACGCGATATCTACAATGACGCCTTTGTACCCTGGTCCCCTGTTACCTGTCTGGCTTCATTTGCCACCACTCTCTGCTTGCTCACTCCACACCAGCCACACGGGCCTCCTGGAACGTGGCAGAAATGATCCCACCTGGGAGCCTTGGCACCTGCTTTCCCCTGTGCCTGGATCCCTCTCCCTTCACGTTCACGTGATTCACTCCTCAAAGGTAATCTGAGGGAGGCTTCTGTGGCCACCTTGCTTAAACTGTAAATCTGCCCCCATCTCCGCTCCTTTCCCTGACTTACGGTATTTCACCTGCAGCTCTTATCACATCTTCTACCTTAGTAGATAGATAGTAATATTTTTAAATTTCATTTATTATCTGTCACCCACAATCATAATCCTTTGAAGATAAGGTATACAGATGTAGATATAAATAGTTGGTTTTTATACTCCTTCACTCTTTCATATAGAATAGTAGCTGGCACATAGTGGATTCTCAATAAATATCTGCTAAATTTTGAATAGGATAGTAATAGTAATATTTATTTTGTAGGGACAAAAAGAACGAAATAGAAATATTGGTCAAGAACAGTATGAAAGGCATATGGGGATAAATCTGAGTAAAAACGTTTTAAAGTTCTTATATTGATCTGGAGAGAATTAAGATTTAAACTTAGAATTGATTAGATATACACGTGAAAAAGTGGAGGGTAAAAAACAACAAAGAAAAGCATTAAACCACTTAAAACATGGTTAAAAAGGAGAAAGAATAGTAGAAAGAGCAGGAAATAATAGAAAACAAAAAGTAAGATGATAAAAGTCTGAACATATCGTAATCACAACAAACTTAAATGGACTAAACCCACCCTTTAAAGGTTAGAGATTTTCTGACTACATACAACATTTAAAACCAATGAAACATAGCTGAATGTCCTTTAAAAGAAGCAAATCTGAAACTTAGGGATACAGAAAGGGTCACATCAAAGGAAAGTTAAATGATCTACCCTCAAAAGCTCTAGTAATACAAAACAAACATCACTCTAAGGGAAAGTTAAGGTCACCTCATGAGAGCAAATGGTTCAATGCACCTGGAATATACAACCCTAAAGTTGAGGGCCCTAAATAAAAAAAAAGTCTGAGTATATCTGAAGAGTAGAATGTAGGAGAAATAAAAGAAGAATATGTAAAAATGTTATAGGACATCTTAATTCATGACCTATGTTTAAATGTTTTTTTTTTTTTTTTTAAACTGTGTGTCAGCTAGATTTGGGTATTTCTTTTCTTTTCCTACATTATAATCTTCAGGTCTAAATAATTTAAATAATCCTTATAAAACCTATTTGAAAAATCTATGCCAAAGTCTGTGTAGAGCGGGCATGTTCATAGGCACGTGTCATTCCCACCTTTTCTTTGACAGGGCGCAGGCTCAGAAAAGGCATGCCAGCAGCGCACCAGCATTCGGCGGCCTCGCGGTCAGAGGCTGCAGCCCTCACCTGGATGTTGAGCTGCTTGTCGTGCAGGGCTCTCTGCAGCTCCAGGAGGCTCCCCTTGAGGGTTCTCAGCTTCGCTGCCAGCTGCTCGGCCTCGTCTTTTCTGCGAGCCTTGCCCTCCAGAAGCAGGTTGTCGTTGTGGACCGAGAGCTCCGATAAGGCCACCACCTTCTGCTCAATTTCCACCAGCATGTTCTGGGGCAACAGAAATAAGGATGACATTCACACACTCTGGCAGCCTCTGCAAAGACTGTTTCTCACAGCGAAACACAACACTTCCGCAAGTCTTCCACCAGAAGAACACGCCTTCACGGGTTTTTTCCTTAGTTTTCCTATAGCCTTGAAGAATAGCACACGGGTTTTTGAAAATTCCTTGAGCATCTTAATTTTTCTCTTATTTAAGATTAGCTATTATATAATGAAAATCAAATTGGAAAAAAACACATGAAAGCCCACTTTACATAACCAACAGATAAGGAGAACAGACCACGCCTTAGTGTTATCTCATTATTACAATTATTTTATTATATTCCTGTTAGATTGTGATGCTTATGGCTAGTAATACTAAAGGCTTCGCACGATCAAAACTTTTCTTGTTAATTTTCAAAGGATTCTTTTTCAAAACATTGCTTCCTTACGTAGACTTTTTATTTTTCTGATCGTTGCTCTTATTTCTCTTTATTTATTTACTTACTGTGTTTCTTCCGTGACGTATTTTTAACCTTACATTTCTGAAAGTCTCTCTAAGAATTTTACTTTCACTTTCTGCGACAACTCTCTAGTGCTGCAAGTTTTCTACTTAAATGGAGGCTAATCCAGAGAAGAAGCAAAATCATCTCCCTTCTTTAAGGCAAGACTTAAAACAAAAACTAAAACAAAACAAATCAAAAAACCCAACAACAAAAAAAATCTAGCAAAACAAATAACACCTGTTTTATTTTCTACAGAAATTATTCTCTTTTTATATTCCTTTCCTCTGAACATTTTCAAATGTACTTTCTAATCTATTGAGTAATTTTCAACCAAGTAATTTATTAATGAGAAAATATATTTTATTTCCCTGTACAAAACCAGAACTACTGACATGAACTTCTAAGAAGTAGATTTAATCCAAAAAACGAGAAGTAAATGGAAAAGTAAAATTTTTAATGAAATAGGATTTAAAGGATGATATCCTGAGGATTATTTTGGGGAAATTAAAATAATTTTGTGCAGGACTGACTTTTGCATTAGGCATAGCTGGCCTAGTGCTGAGGGTACATAATATTTTTGGGGGGCCCAAGAAATGTCTTAACTGTAATTTCTTTTAAAATCAGAAGGAAAACATGAATATAATAATAATGAATCTACTCTGGATCATATTAGACTTTGTATCAAAGCAATTATAAAATAAAATGTAATTTTTAGTATTTTTATAGAAGGAGGAGTCCATGAAAGCAAAGCTCTCAGGGCCCCAAAAGTCATAATGTGGCCCTGATTAAGTGTAAAAGCCATACTTATCATTATCTAACTGGCTTTGGATTGACAGAGGAAATGTGGTGTACTTGTGTAATTCTGTATGCTTCTAGTTTCTAAAAATATTGTAAAAATACTTTGTAAAAATCCTGAAATATATTATCTGAAGTATGGACTTTATGCCTAACTATAAAAATAGAGATATCTAAAACAGGGAGATGTGGGAGTAATGATAAAACATTTTGAAATGCTAGTGCATGTGGTAATTTCAAGTGTGAGAAGGAAATGCTAAAAATAGATGTCTCTTTTCAACAAGCAACTTTAGAAAAGATAATATAAAGAACAAAACAATAGCAGGTGTTTCTCGATTGTCTACCATCAAGGCAGACCATAATAGTGCCGTGAATATATGTAAGTTGCCCAAAGAATTTGAAAATCCCAACTGTAATGATCATTATTACACGAAACGTCAAATCATACAAAGAATGACCAAAATGGCATACTACATATTAAGAAAAAAAATAGTGTTCATTAATTGAATGGTTTTTGCACATTTCTTTTGATGCCAAATGGGATAAATATGAAGCCATGCTTCCTGATATTTAACCCTGAAGATTAGGTGGGGTTTTCTAGAGACTTACCAGTTAGTTAGTTGCGTGACGTCTAATACGTTCATCATCAATGAAATTTGATGATTGGCACATGGGAGTTCATTATCTGTTCTCTAGACTTACATGTGTGTTCAAAGTTTTCCATAACCAAGAGGTAAGAAAATAATATTACAATAAAAATCTTAATGCCAACACTCCTGACATTAATTCCTAGAGACCTCACATCAGAGAAAGGAAATTCTCTGCTCCCAAAGGCAACCTCCCTGTGTTTAGTCTGTCTGCCTAGAACTGACTGTTTTTCCAAGTTTTCCAAAAAAGCATATCAGAATTTGAACCAAAATGGCAACAGAGCACCTAGGACACTTTCTGGTGTATTTACCCACAGTCTGATTCTCTGATGCTAATTCTTCTCATTGGCTTTTAGCCTCTGTTTATAGACACTACAAGTGTTTTTGTATCTATAGTCTTTTTAAAAATGTCCCTTAGGAAGTTAAAGATTTTCTAAAGATTAGACATTATTGGTAAATTTTTTCAAAAGACTAGGTTCAAGATTGGATTTCATTTAAGTTTTTATAAGGTATTATTTTTCTATTCTCTAAACATGTAAAGTATATAGGTTGTGAAAAATCCTATATCTATACCACGCCTTTCTTATTACGTTTTCTGTGTGTTTTTACACTTAAAACCATGCTTTGTGATTCGACATATTCCTTCAAGACCATTTTCATACCTGGCAGTCCACCAGCTGGGCATCCATGTCCATGGGCTCCTCGGGCGTACCCAGTGCTAGGTCCAGAGTGGCCTTAGTGCTTAACAGCCAGTGGTCCAGCTCATCGACTTCAGAGCGATACCTCTGCAGGGCCTGCTCCTGTCTCTGCTCCTCCAGCTGATCATTTAACTTCTCCTAATGAGTTAAGCAGAATGTAACATAGATCACCCGAGGGTAAAATTATTAGACTTCAACACAACAGACCAGTGGTTCTCAGCTCTGGCTGCACATCAGAACAAACCGTGAAATAATACTTATGCTTGGGCTGCCTACCAGAACAGAATTTCTGGAGGCGAGTCTCAAGATTAGTATTTTTTAAATCTTATGATTTTAATGTGCACCTAGAATTGAAACGTTCTTAAGGGATAGCTGCACGACCAGGAAGATCATATGAATGGATGGAAGTCAATCAAAGATTAGAACAAAATGATGGCATGAGACAGCTGGTAAATGGCAGCAGGTACTTGACCTCATGCTGGGGAAACTGTAGGGAGCGGTGGGGACTGCGGTAAACTGAAGGACATACGGTCCACCTAAAAAGGCAGCATGATGCAGTGTAAGGCAATTCATTCCTGCAAGAAGGGGTGGCCTGGCGTTACTGGTTTCTTGTGAAGACAGAAATTCAAAGTTTTTGTTTAGATCTCTGGAATTTTTTCAATGATGGCAAATAATATACATTTTTTTAAAAAAATCCAGGCCAATCAGTTTATTTTGAAACTCTATACGGGTTTTATAATTAGGGACAATATTATAAATTAAAATTTTAATTCTTAAGGTACTCTAAATATCTTAAAATTTAGCTTATGAATAATTTACTATTTTTAAAATCAAACTTTTAAAAAAATAGCTAAAAATAGAGACTAAACAGAGCAGACGCGTTGGTTTTAGATTTCTCCCAAACAAGAAATAGACAAATATATGATTTGACTTATCGTGTAAGAGGCACAATACGAAAAGCCCACACACCCAACAACGGGACCATGGTTAATTGAATTATGCTATAACCAGTAGCTAAATAAAATGATACTAATGAGAAATGTATCAGGAACTGCTTATGTCCCAGAGAAGCTGCTAGACAAGGAAAGAGACACGCCAAAGGCCTTGATGGAGTCTCCAGTCTGACATCATATATATGTAGGGCCAAGAATGATGAGAGAAGAAAGAAAAAGGAAAATAATGTATTTTTAACACAAAAGTTATTGTTACCAAAATTGTGCTCTCGATTAAATAACATTAATGGCAAGTAACACGAGATCTGGAGTCGCCAGAATAAATTTTCATGAACCAGGTTACTCGCGCTGGCTGCCAGCAAACAAGTATTCATTGACTCGTCACAGCGCCAGTAACGCTATTCACAAAATTCCCTCGGACACAGCAGACCATTGTGCAAACCTTCCACAATTACTCCTCACAAGGCTCGTGCCCACCAAGTATTTGCTTTCCGCATTCTCAAGGTGTCATGCTGAAAAGAGGCAGAAAGGGGAGAAAAGCATTCCCGGCTCCAGGCTGACAGGGCTGTGCTCACGACACCCTCCTGAGACACGACACCGGCTTCTTTTGAGTGGGGAAACGATAAAAATGCAGGTCACGAAGGAACCCAGATGTGTCAGCACGACTGCCCGAGCCAGTGCGGACGTGAGGGGTGGCCTCAGAGCGAGCTGCTCGCTTACCTCCAAGAGCTGTTGCTTTCCGGACGCTTTCATCTTGATGGTGGACATGCGCTCTGCTAAGACGGTGAGTGTGGACTGCAGGGCCAGCTGCCCCGCAGGGTCGGACTCTGGGGACCCGGACACCAGCTCGTGGGCGAGGGAGGACTGGAGCTCACTGATTTCGTCTTGAAGCATGAGAATCTCATCCATCAGGGCCTGCGGAAAAGCCTGGAATCACACTCACGTATGTATTTCTTTGGACTGAGAAAGCCTGTCACTCGCTGAATGTCACATTAGTAAAGATACTCCACTGGAAAGCCATTTAACCGGCAAATAGGGGGCCCATTAACCTAAGTTTCACGATGAAAGTACCAGATAAAACGTCGGAAAATTTCTGACTTCGAAACCATTTGTGGCGCTGCCTTAGATAAATTTGAAAGAGTTGATTAATCTTTCTGGTTTTCATCCACAATCCGAGGAGGGTATGCTTAATTATGTCTGAGTCCACAAGTCTATGTTGAAAATAAAACTCATCACTTTCTCTCCCGACGTGACTCTCCCCCAGATTTCCCCAAGCTTGAGACAGCAGTGCGTTTTAATCCAAAACTCATACCAGACGGTGAAATCTGTCACCTGTTTATCTCTCATCACCCTCCCCTCGTTTTCCTCCTTTGCTTCTCAACCTAAAATTGAAGTCTCTCAGGGCTAACCCCCAGGCCCTCTTTTCTCTCTGCACAGACCCTCCCAGGTGACGCCGGCCAAGGCTTTAAATGATTTCTAGCGGTGAACCCTCCCAAAGGTACGTTCCTAACCCTGACACCTGGCCCTGAATTTCAGCCTCGTATGTTCGACTTACATGTTTCGCGGGTATCTCCATCTTAGTCTGTATAAAGCCTGCTTCCTCCCCTGCCTTCCCCACCTCAGGAAAAGGAACCGCCCTAGGACTCATTAGTCACACTTTCCTTCACTTGCCAAATCCCATCCAACACCAAACGCAATTGCTTTAATCTCCAAAATACATCCTGTATATCTACGTCTCTCCTCTGCCCCTTTACATTAATGGTCGACTGTTGGGCCTACCTGCTTCTCCAGTCTACTCTTCACTAAGTAATTAGAGTGAACTCTGATTATTTATTTATTTATGTTTTTAGAGTGAGCTTTTAAACAGGTAAATCATATCCTCTCGCTCCCATGCTTTAAAATACGTTGTGGTTTATTGCTTCTAAAATAAAGTCCAAACTCCTTACCAGCCCTGTACGGTCTCACCCCTGCCTGCCTCTCGGACTATATCCCTTCTCGCTGGCTACACATCCTCTGCCTTCTTGAGTTACTCCAGGACTCTCAGAAGTTTCTGGAAAATGGCACCCCATTTTCCTGATCAACAACTTTATTACAATTACGCATGGTTTCTATTTCTCATTTTTTTGTGTGTTTTATGACTTGCCCTTTAGCCGAAGGCTTGACAGGAGAAATTCTTATTTCGGATTTAATTGGTGTATTAGAAAAACAGGCCTGACAGTAGGAAGGGTAACCATGACTTCAAGTAAAGAAACATTGGCTTTGTATTTGCCAGTATTTTATGGGTTCTAATGTCGCCCTATTTCCATAATTGCCACCTCTTCCATAGGACCGTAGGCTTCACTGTAAGTGCGGTGCCTTCTCGGAGTGGGCTCTCAATAAATATTTTAAAGACAAAACAACAAAAAAATCCTTCTCTTTCCCCAATATCAAGTGTAATCACATTTAATTAATTTCTTAAATAAACTGTTATACTTGCATTATTACACACACCTAGAAAAGTGCACAGACTAAACGTACAGCCCTGTGAATCCTTACAGACTGCATGGCTGACCACGCTCTTGCCACCCAGATCACGAAACACACGGCCAGGACCCCACGAGCCCCCTGAACCCCCTCCCAGTTCCTACCGCCCTTTTTCTCATAGATGACTGTGGCATTGGCTGATAACGTCACCGATTACTTCCGCCTGTTTTTGAGGTCTCCACAAATGGAGTCCTACCTGACGCACTGTTTCATGTCCGGCTTCTCTCACCCCGTCACGATCGCGAAGGCCTCTCGTGTTGCTGCATGTAGACAGCTGAACGTTTTCATTGCTGTGGCCTATTCCAAGGTCACGTGATCTGCAGATCTTTTCTATTTAAGCCTTTCTAGTGGGTTCCTCGTAGTAATCTCATTGTAGTTTTAATTTGCATTTTCTCAATGACTAATGAGATTGAGCACTTTTTCCTATGCGCATTGGTCATCTGGATATCTTCCTTTGTGACTGCCTGCTAAACATCTTTTGCCCATTTCTGTTAGAGTCTTCCTTTTTCTTATGGATGTGTGGAGTCATTTATTTATTCTGGATCAGAGTGTCTGTGTTTCTTTTGGTTCTGTGTATTGAAAATGTCTGTTCCCATTTTGTGACATGGTGTGTCCCTTAATGGAAAAAGGCTTGTTTAATGGTGCCTTTTGATAAACGGAAGTCTTAATTTTATTGTAGACTAACGTATCAGCATTTTCCTCTATTGGAAAAGTTAGGGCTTTTAGTGTCCTATTTAAGAGATCCTTCCCTTGCATATATTCTCACATGTTATCTTCCAGAAGAATGCTATTCAAAGGATTGCCCAGGAAATGGTATTAGTCTGCAAAATGTCTGTCACCAGTTCATGATGAGATAAAGATATTGTGGGTAAATGTCAAGAAACTCTTACAGTAACTTGATATCAGCATGCTATCCAAGCAGTATTTTATTTTATTTTACTAAAATACTGGTCTGTGCTGGATTAGAAATTAAAAAAAAAAATGTTTAAAAAAGACTGTTCACCACAGATAGTTTGAGTAGCTGTTTTAAAACTTTTTTTTAACTTAACAGTTAGATCTACAATCCACCTGAACTTAAATTTTGTGTCCAATAGAGGTAGGGGTCAAAATTTTTATTGTATGGACATCCAATTGACCCTGCTTTATTAAAAATATTTTTATTCAGTGTTGTACACTTGACCTAAGTCTAGTGTCTGTGGAGGTCGAGTGGGCTTCTGGCTTCTGATTCTGCTCCATTGACCCGCTTGGCTGTCTGTGCCAATGCCCCCTCTCACGATGACCATAGTTTTATAAGTCTCACTCTCTGGTAAGATCCATCCTTCAACTTTATTCATCTACATCAAGGTTGTCTTGGCTGTTCCTGACCTTTGCCCTTTCCAATATACATCTTCTCATACATTTGCGATGTAGCTTGTCAATAGATTTAGATTTAGCTTGTCAATATCCACCAAAAAACTTCCTGAGATATTTTAATGGGATTGTAATGAATTTACAGACTGATCTTGTTTGTTATGCATTCAAAATGCTTTTTGTCCAGTACATTATTATCTATTACTTTATAATCATTTTTGGTACTTGATTGACAAAAACTGTAAAATTCAGATATTTTGGCCTGTTTAATTTGAAGTCCTCTTCAGATCTACACTAACCTCATGGTGGCTCTTTCTGCATCGACCCTCTGCACAAACAAGAAGAGCCCCTCACTGTTTCACACCGTGTTTATTGTCATTCTGTCCTCCGTGCCCTTCCTCACACGTTCATGCGTACAGTACCCCCACCCGCTCCTGCTGCCATTCCAAATTTCCAAAACCCGTGTCTTCCGAAAGACCTGCTAGAGTCTCCTTTTATCTCCTTTCCGCCACTGTAGCCCACAATCACATTGCATTTTTTTTTGTACAATGTTAGTAATTCGCTCCACCCCTAAAGCATGAAAAAGTTTGTCTTTAAAAATAAAAAATGGTCTAGCAGTCAAATATGTCTTCGCCCATAACTGTCTCAGCTGGTGGCCAGCTGCTTCCCTATCACGTCTGACTCAAAAATAAGGAAAGGAAGACAAAACGCAAGTCTTTTTGACTTGTGGTTACAAGGAGGGTGTGGGCATGACACTTACGTGGTTTAGAGAACTAGAACTACCTTGGGTTTCTCTAAAATGACTCAAGTCTGAGAAGAACATGTCGAGTTTGTGTCTGGTTCAACACCAAAGGTAAACTTGAATTTCCCTGTGACTTTCGGAACTATCTGTGTCAGCATGGTTTGCTTCTAATGTTGAGTTGTTATACATATTACACAAACATAAGCAAAAAATAGCCTCAGGGCTCTGCCTATTATCTGTCCTTGGCCTTAGCGTGGTAAAGACAACATCATGCCCACAAAACGTTAGCTGCCCATAACAAACGTCCCCACCACAGAGGGCTCGTTCAGAACAATGGCCACAAGGCAGCCTATGAACAGCATTAATGTCTTAAACTTAAATCTACTGCACATTTTAGAGAGGCTAACAAGAAAGGCATGGTGCTCCACTTAAATTCCGTAGATGTCGATAAGTGTTTAGAAGAAAAATGGAGGCATTAGTTTAGCTCTTTAAAGAAACACATATACCTCCAAGAGAGTGTTGGGAAAGAAAGCATAATGGAAGTGTTTCTATTAATTTTTTAGGAACTATAAAAAACATACTGGACTCTCTCACTCATATTCAATTGGAATTTAGAAACAGTGATGCTACAATAGTGCTCGGAATTTTTTAAGTACCATTCCAGAAGCCAAGAACCAATTTAGACATTGTGATGCCATTAGCTTTTCATGTGGGCAGCTTTTCAGAATTTGGAGAACTTAGGTGCAGACAGCAGAAGTTAGCAAAAGGAGGTCAGATGGAAAATGTTAGATTTGTGATTACATAAGAAATGCATTATTTATACTTTCCCTCTCACTAGAGCATTATATAATTGTTAAGCTCAAATAACGGTAATCATCCCTGAATTAGCTACATTTCCTCATTGCTGTAATTGTTAGCATTACCACACCCAGCTTAGTAAGGGACAAAAGGTCACGTGGCTGGCTTTAATTACAAGAAAAGTCACAGATTCGTTTTGAATTTATAATACTTAGCATCAAATTGCAAGTTTGAGTTTTCTCTATTAAATCCTTTGAATACAATAATACTTTGCTCTACGTTCAGCTCATATGTGTTTTCATACTAAATGACTGAGAGGCAGGGTGTGGTCATGAGTGGGAGCTAATTTGCATCTTTAATTAGGAATTTTAGAATGTCTGGGAAGATCCTGTTTTCCTGGAGATCCTAAATCCTCTGAGACCCAGTAAAGGGTCTTTGGGAGCTGTGGTCACCTGGGACACAAGAATGATGAGCTTTGAACAAAAGTAGAGGGGACCCCAAAGTAGAGAGAGTCATACTATGTAAGTCATACTATGACTCCAGAAACATGGGTGGCTGACAATCTGCACGACTAACACTCAAATTCGCCCTATTCCAGCCTTTGGATAACTTACACCAATTCCCTTTGGAAGCTTAAAGGGAGCTGTAATGGAAAGGGGGGACGCTCTCCTGCCCCTCCAGGGACAATGAAGCACAGGTGGGTGTGGTGGGGTCGGAGGAAAGGGACAGCAGAACAGACAGAGCCCCAAGGAGCACACTGCAGCTACCTGACAGCCCCTTGAGATGACAATGAGGTACCTGTTGACAATTAGACAATCAGAGTATCAATTAAAGAGGACCCTGTTAGTCAGAAGAAAACTGCATTGTAACAGTCCGCTGAGTCTCCGAGTGCCCTCGAGATTGGTTTCATCAGGGTAAACAAAGGTTAATTTTAACTTTATATTTTTATAGCACCCTCCCCCAAACCAGACTGACTATGGGTGATTCTGGGACAGCAGAAAACCCACAGAAGATAGGTTTCCAAAACGAGGCCTAAAATGGATGTTACGCACTTCGATTTTTACCTTAGTGTCAAAACAAAAGTGTCAAAAACCTGAAATCACTATTTCTCAATATGTTGTCTCTAGATAAAACATTCTTATTTTTGTGTCATACTGCAAGGTCTTATACTGTAAGAGAATGCAATTTTATTTTAGACTACACTTATAAACAAGCAATGTATTCCCAGGTTCTCCAGGGTATAAACAAGCAATGTATTCCCAGGTTCTCCAGGGTTCCAAAACTATATAAATGTAAAGTAGCAGAAAGATAAGGCATAGAGTTTCTCTTTTAAACTGTCCCATATTTGATAGATATACATATCACATTATGCTTTTATAGGTCTTAATTTGCATCTAAAAATACTTTTCTTCTGCCTTTTATAGGATTGTCACATGCTCCTGAGTTCGGGTTGGGCACAGGCAGCATTTCCCCATGTCATGGTGACTGAATAAATGATTGCATACCTTAACACTTCTGCACCTCAGTTATATCCGATTGCGCGTTAACAGTACACCTAATAATATTGCTAAAGCATTAACCAGATTTTAATATATGCAATTCCTTATCATGCATTTTAAATAGATGCATTTTTAACAATACTTTTCTGAGGTAGGTTAATGTAATCACATCTGCTTCTTTTGCAAAGCTATGCTTTGCCTAGTTTATATAACCTTTTAAGAAATGATTCAAGTCAGAGACAATCACAAGATGATAATTTAGAACCCCTTGTTCTCTAACTGCCTCTTTGCCCACTAAAATCCGAGACTTATTCTCTTAAGTGATAATGAGGAGGTGCTGGGCGTACACTGGCTGTTTCTTAAAACAATACCCAAAGTACCCAGAGAAGGTAGATGCCAGGAATATTTTCTTATAACAATGGTTTGTAACAAAATAAAAATAATGTGGCAACTATAAGGAAATACACATTGTGTAATAACAGTGAAAAAGCAACATTAGTGAAAGTAGCTTTTTAAAATGAGGTTAAAACTTTCTTTTTCCCCTCCCTAGGTCCCTTCCTGAAGCAGGAACAAGCCTTTTGGGATCTTGTTTACTCTGTAAGAACTGATATAGTAAAAAAAAAAAAAAAAAAGGTCAGTCTGCTGTCCTGAACACAGGCTTGGCCGGAGACCAGTAGGTCACAAGAGTGCACCTTTTTAATCATGCAGGAAACTGAAGTCATCGCTATTTTTACCTGATGTTCAGCCATCTGGCTTTCTGGACTCCTGCCAGGCTCTAGATTCTCACTGAGTTTCATCTCGATGGCTTCCATTTTTGTGGAGATGGACTGGAGGGTGTCCTGGTACTTTTGCTGGCGCTCCAAAGCTTCGTAGAGTGTGCGCTGCTTTTCACTGATCTAAAGAAGGAAAGGGATATTAGCAAATGTTTGCCAGCCCCTTATCTTCTAGATTATGACATTCCTTTCCTCACCGCTCTACCTCTGTGGCCCAACAGAGGGTATTCAACTGTGCACGGGGTGTGTAAACTCTATGCATGTATTGCATAAGGCGGCGAGTACGATAATCGTGTCTGGGCTTCAACAAGTCCGAGTTTCCAAGACTTACCACATTCTTCAACGTTTCCCAAGAACGCTGCAGATCATCCAGTTTAGCAGTTGCAGGCGGCTCCAGTCCTGGCTCATAGAACTCCTGGGATGACAACGCGCCAGGCTGAATCCTCGCAGCGTCTGTCTGCAACCTCTCAGCAGACAGGGCTTGGTAATAAGCAATATCCTGTGGGTGCAAAGCACAGTGTCGGAGTGAAGGGGGAGACAGAGTTTAGGTTAACACGCTCTGGGTGCTATTTGTCACGTGGGAAAAAGATTTAGGATTCACATCCGCCTCAGTGGCTACAACTATCACAGTAAATTCTTGTGACAAGAAGAACGTAAAGACCGTATCAAGGCATATTATAGTTGCTTTAGAATTTGTTTATGCTTTAAAAACAATGAACAAACTTACTAATATTCCAGGTTGCCAAAACTCATTCTTATACTTGGTAAAATGGAAATACACGGGATTTAAGTTGTACACATATTTAAAGATTGATTGGTATAGCAAAAAAAAAAAAAAAATCTAAATGATTTTTTCTAAACATTTCCTAAAATGCTGTTTAAAGTTTTGAATAATTTTTTAAATACTTGCTTTAAATAAAAATTAAATCTACAGAAAGTCATTTTTCAGATATAGTCAGATCTTCAATATTGGAGAGCTCATTATTCACAAAAATTAATTTAAATATTTTAATACTTAGCAAAGAAAAATATAATGGGAAGTTAAAACTACTCTAAATAACAATAAAAAGGCATCCTTTTGGTTGGAATCAATACACAAAAAGATAATCAAAGTGAATAATATAAAATCGGGCTTTTCAATTATTTTTATTTCTTGGGTTCTAAGTAATATTACATTTTATATTAAGACATATAATTCAGACATTTTCAGTTGTTTCTATGGTTATTTATCTGTATATTAGTAGAAACTGAATTGTGAGTAATGTTTGTTTTCTGGGAAGAGTCCACTACTTTTGTAGCTGTACTGTTGAAGAAAATCATGTTAATTTAAAATACCTGAGCCTTATTGATGACAATGTCTTGATACAAAGTATTGACGGCCCCAGCCACCTGAGAAGCCCAGGTAACGCGGGAAGGGGCCTGGTGTTTGGGGGGTCTGTGTGAGGGCAGAGCAGGGTCACGTAGTAGAATCAGTTCGGACAGGAGTCTGACACCTGAGAAGCCAGGACACCTGAGATCCCAGTTGACCTTCTCCTCCTAAGTAGCTATATAATTGGAGCAAGTCACTTACATCTGTACAAAACTGGGTGTTCTGAGGGTTAAATGAAGTCATATTTGAGGGGCGATGGGACTTTCTACCTATTTGTTATTGTTGATGAGGTTTCCAGGTAAGTCCCTAACATTTCTTCATGATATTAGAACATGGAGACTGGTTTCTCTGCATTCCTAACCCTGCCATCATCTTGGGTAAATCACTCTGGCATTCTCAAGTCCTTGATAAGCTCACATTCCTTCATCGCACCAGCTTCCACGCCACCTCGGTCCGCCACGCCCTCGAACGCGACAGCCTGTCCTCCTTGAATTGATTCCCTCTGAAATGGCTCCCTTTCCATGTACTATTCTAAAGTTACTTACACCCTTCTTTTACCAACACCTTCATTCCCTGTAATCTCTGCTTATCCCACACATGGAAAACCCCAACGAGGACTCAATCCAGCTTCACTGCTCAGAGTGCACGTGTGCGCATGCTCACGCAACCACGAGATACTCCCAAACTGCTCCAATTTCCCAAAGTCTGTCTATATTTAGACTCACCTTTACCTTACGCTTGCCAGTTCCCTTGCTAAGGACAACCCTCGCACCTACGTCCAGAATTCCTTCCACCTTTGCTCTTTCTAGGCCCTTGGTCCATTCGTATCCTGTCCCTTTCTATTTATTGTCTCCTCAGCATACAGGCAAATCTTTTCCATATCAAAACACATACGCACGATCTTTCTTTTATAATTTTTTTTCTTGCGGGATATCATGTATCAGAAAATCCCACAAATCATAATGCGGTCATCGTGCGTGAATACACTTGCACGCACATTCGTAATCGCTGTTTCTTCCTTTTCTACCCTTTCACATCATGATCCGGTAACTGAAAAGGGCAGTTTATACTTGAAATGTTCTCGCCCTCACTCCACTTCTAAATACCCAGCTGGGCTTCAGTCCTAATGACTCCACTGTAAAAGCGTCTCATCATCGGCGGCTCTTCTCTAGAAAATAAAATGATTTTTCAGCCTTTCTCTTGCTTGACCTCTCAGTAGCATTCGACGCCACTGGCCACTCCTTTTGGGAAACGTTTTCCCTTTAATCTCTCCTCTCCTACCAGCTCTCCAGTCATTCAATCTTTCTCATTTGTAGTTTGTTTTCTCCACTCATTCTTAAATATTGGTGTATTTATAAGCTCCTGACTCACATAGGCAGCTGCACGTGTATATCCCAGTCTCTTTTGACTCTATTTTTAAAAAAAATCTAGGAAGAGAAATAGTCTTAGGAGAAAAATGATGAAATATCATCTATCTTTCACCTAAACTATAAACTTGGGATTTCTTCTCTACTGCGTCTCTCCCCTACCACTCATTGTCCATGCAAGAATGAAGTTCTACTGACGCATACCCTTGCCACAGCGCTGGTTCAAGTTCTCATCACAGCACCAATTCCTAATGTCCAGGTTGCAAACTAGCCGTCTGCAGGCTGCCTCTGGCCTGTATACATTTAGCTGGGTTTATACAATGTTTTAAATGGTTTGACATTTGTCTTCACTGAGACAGGTAGATCTCATAAGAATCCAGATTTGTGGCTTCTCTGCAAACCAGAAAAGTAAGAAAGACTGGACTCTGTGTCCACGTGGCTGCAGAAATTCTAACGGAGGCGAAGCTGCCGCCTTCGTGTGGAGAGGTACTGTCCAGGTCATGACAGTCCCCCTGCGGTTTCTCTCATTTGCACCACAAGTCTACAGCGGGCATCAGAGTGTGCAATTCCTGTCCCTAACTAGCTGCCCTGGCTCTGAATCTGGCCATCTCCACTCCATTGTCTACTTTAATCCAGAATGAGCTGTTCTAAACCTCACTTCTGTACATAGATTCTAGTTAAATTCAATGGTCAATTATTAGCTTCTGGATAAAGTTCAAGTTCAAGTTCTTTTGCGTGGCATTCAAGGTCCTCGATGATGTGTTTCCTGCATCCCTCTCAGCTTCCTTTCTCTCCCTCCTTCTCCTCCAAATCTATGTTTCTCCAATTATACTGATACTATTTGCGGCTGCTTTGATGGGCCATCTTCCTTCCCACCACCACACCTTCCTCCACGGGGTTCCTCTGCCTGACAAACCTCACAACACCCCAGCGCACTCCTGCTCCCTAACTCGTGCTCTGCCCTTAAAGCTGACGGTACCATCCTTGACAAATGCCGAACTCCAGCCTGGGTTCCGTGTTTTCTCTATGTCCTCTCTTAACACTCAGGGTTTCCCCATCATGGGACCTGTGCCATTGTATTTTAATGACTTGCCTGCTCTCACAGACTGTGAGCTCCGTAAAGACTGGAGAAGTGCCTTTGGTCTCTGACTGTGAGCACATCGAGGAGCGTTTGGCAAATAGCGGGCAGACATCTACGTTCATAGTGAGTCACACACGTAAAAGTAAAGTCTATTATTTTACATACATTTACTATTACTATCAATATACTATTACTGTCCACAAAAAAATGTTGCTTTGAGTGTTGCAAACATTTTTAATTACTCTATTATAAATAAGGAAGGCCTTTAAAAGAGCTAGAATAAAATAAATTTGTTACCCAAAATTCTTTTTTTCTGGCTCTTTTGTGAGTGATTGTGTGTATGTGTATGGCTCAGGCCTGTTAGACAGGAATGACAAATCCTGGTTTCTTAAAGGGTTTGAAACTATATCATCTTTTGTAGATGAATAACTCAGATCTATTGGAGGACTACGTAGCCTCAATAAAATAAATCTATCAGTCCTATAAGTAACTACTAAATAAAGGCAACATTTGATATAGTGAAGAATCACCCTTAGAAATGTCTTTCATTGCTTATGTGTCCAAGTTATGGGAGTTATTATCAGTAGATTGCTAAGAAAAAAAATTTGGAAAACCACAACTACTATTTAATTAGCATTTCCCAGTTGGGAACATGGTTTTACAAGTAACATCACATTAAAAAAATTTTCACAATTTTGTGAATTAAGCAGCATTACTTCCTGTCCTGTTACCAATGAGGGGACCGAGGGACTTTCCAGGGACATCCATCCAGCTTAGAGAAGGAAGAGCTGGAAACATTCTGAGCCCAGCACTCCGCCCATTACATGATCCCTCTTTTTAAACTTTCCTTCCTAAACTCTTTCCAGGAGCCAAAGTCTCGGCCTGCTTCGCAAGGGATCAAGGAGACCAAGGCCACTTCTGGGGCTGCTTCATTATTTCTACCATCAAGCAAGCAAAATTGCTACCACATTTCAGCTGAGAGCTCCTGTCGGAGACAGAGCACACTGCCTGTGGGGGATCGGTGAGTTATATAATGAGATGTACTTACAGAAGCAGTGAGCTCATAACCGTTTTCTAACAGCTGCGACTTTGTAAAGCAGTTATATTTGGCTGCTCCTTGAAACAGCTGTGCACATTCTGTGCAGTGTTTCGAGTCTGAAAACTAGAACTTATGGGAATTCTAAATGTCCTCCTCAGTTTCAAGAGAAAATTTTGTACATCTGGTGCATCACCGGCCATGTTGCAGAATTTGCTCCTTTTCCTCTGACTTATATTACTATACGAGAATATGTGGCCATAACGATAGCGCCAATTTGTTTGAGCAATACCAAGCAGTAATATTGTGCTTTTTAACATCTTCCACCTAGTACGCTGCCCAACATAAACTAAATACTTTAAAAATTAATTGTAGTGACATATATATAAGTATGTTAGGTTAACAACATGAATTAATAGATGTTTTCCTGTGATGGAGAGGGGGCAGGCATCAAAATAAGATTTAAAAAAGCATAATCTCACTTATAAGTCTGGGATTTGACTGAGTTTGACAGAGTAATCATAATACAAACGTTTTCATATTTTATCATTTACAGGGCATTTTCACATGTACATTGAAAGATGCTTAACAAGAAGTAAGTAGCATCGAGACTTATAAAGTTAGAAAAGGGATATTCTCTCCACAGAGTTAGTTTTAAGTTCAGGGTTTACTGATTGATTTGAAAAATTTAAGAACATTAGGCATAAACTTTTCCTATACAATAGATAGCTAACTATAGCCATAGTTCTCTGATTCTAATAACATCTGTGACCACAGGGAAAAACTTTGTCAAAGAATGAGTAATACATATTTTAAAATCAGAATTTGGAGAACAGCTTCCCAATCCTCCAGAGCACCCTGAACTTCTCCTTTTCCTGTTGTTTTTTTAATTTCGGCTCACCACTTTTGTAATTATTCATGCCAAAGCCACCTTTCTCTAGATTATCAGGCCCTTGGGGGCAGGGAGTACAGCTAGATTTTCTTTTGTTGTATCTTTTGGACCCAGCACAAGATTTATTGCCAAGCAGGTGTTCAGAATGTATGTGGTAGATGGCTAACTGCCCTACAGCTCTATAGATTTTTACCAAGAACACTGTTTTATATCTAAAGGTTTCATCTGATATTTTTTCGGGGGGGGGGGGAGGGACTCTCTTTATCACAGAAATCCTACTTTGAATGCTTCTTTTAAAATAAAAATAGTATGATTGATTTGTAATATACTTCATAGAGCATTCGTTCTGTTTAATGCTTCTTCCTTGATAATACTTAGCAACCTCTTTGAACATTTATATAAGTTCACAGTAACATAATTAAAAAAACATTTGTTAGTTGTTTTGGCTAAATGAAGAAAAGTATTACTTAACATGCATTAAAAATTTTTGGATTATTGCAAAAGCATCTTTTTAGTTGTATCTAATATTTTTCATGAAAACTTTATGACATATTTAATTTGGTATAATCTATTTTAATATAACGTACACTAAAAGGAATCTCATAACAGAATATTATTCTTATTTTATAAGAAATAAAATTGAAGATTATTGAGAGATAAGAAAGTTCAAATCTACTTAGACATGTGTGTGTATGTATGTACACACATTGGCAGCCAGCCCTTTAACATGGATGATCATTAGTAAAGAGAGAAAAAGTGACATAATGAACGAAAGCTTTCCATCTTCAAAATCTGAGCTGCTAGATGTCAAAACTACGTTCATTGAATGTTAAAATAGCAATAGAATCATGTTATTGTACAATGGTGACACAAACATGTCTTTTTTCTGTTAGGATGCAGTACTTCATTAGAGATAGCTGTTAGAAACGAAAGCCATGCCTTAAAACAGGACCTTCTCCAATTGTAATTTCTGTGACCTAGTTTTTGCTCATCTCATTGCCAGGAGCCCTGGAGAGGAGTTGACGTGTAAAGCCAGTCGTGGTCTCACGTGACAACCATAGTTTGTGCAACTATCGCACCTAGTGGTACGTTCCTCAAAGTCTAAGATTCATACCCACAGTCCGATAAGAACAGAGAATGGAGTCCTGCACCCTTCCAGAGGTCATGGCGAAGGGAATGCCAAGTGGGCGGGCAGTACCTGGTTCACAGAAGCGTCTGTGTTAGCCACAGGTGAAGGAGAACGACAGGCAGGTGGAGAGGAAATCTCACTGCTGGTTCCCTCCTCCCCAGACTCCTCAGTGACAGGTGACAGCAACGTGTGACAGCGACCCGCAGTCATCTGTCACATAAAATGTAGCCCAAAGGACATGAAAATCCGTTAGCTGTGTTAACAAAAGACCCGGTCAAGCACAGGTCGAAACAGAGATAACTCTATAACAAAGTTCAGAATCGCTGAGGCCCATATTTACATATAAATTCTGTGTCATTGTTTAAAAGTTTGGTTCAAGTGACTACGATGCTAGGAACCGTTCGTGAAACAAACAGAGATGCGGGCATGCATACCATATTAAAAAGTTTTGTCGTCGATTAACTATATTTTTTATTGTCCTTTTCTTGATTGTACCTTTGTAAATAGTAAAATCACGAATTATAGAAATGAGGGAAGGGTCTAGGAAACAGAGCTTGGTGTTTCGTGGACACCTTGAATTCCAAATACTCTAGGGAGATAAGTGCACCCAAAGTAGTATATCATCCAAAGAGTCCAGGTATGGTTATACACTATCCCGGCACATTCCATACGTGTGGGAAATACGGGACACAGGAGGACATTGAATTACCAAAATAATTAATACATTTTAGACGCAAAGCGATGGGGGAAATAATGTTGCATATAGAAGTTAATAGAGCTTTCTTATTTTTCTAATAATAGCTTTTCTTCTATACTTTATTAAATAGTTATACAACCTATTAAGTTAGTGTTTTAGCTTGGAAAACACCATACATGTCGCATTATTCTCTCAGGCCCTCCCAGAAAACTAAAAAAAGTCAAAAGACTTTTTTTTTTGACGCTCAGAGCCTCTCGGTATTACTGCTTAATTATAAAGAAATGCAGAGTCGCCTTTGACATGTTAAGTAATTCAGCGGTCGCAGGCAAAAAACTTCAACTGTCATTGTTTACCTTGTTAATGATTGGTCCTGACCCGAATGTAGCAGAGAGTTAGGGAGGCTGTTCCTCAAGGCTGATCTACAAAATCTACCACTGATCTTTTTTTTTTTTTTTTAATTAACCATGGAGGGGGGACGGGGAGCTGGGAGCCAGGGACAGTCAGAGGAGAGCAGTGCGCGGTGCCTGGCACACCTGGCCTTGACCCTTACTTACCATGACCACAGAGGGGTGGGCCGAGGTCGCTGGGAGGAGCTCCCGGTCCAAGTCCTCCGTCCCCTCCGCCATCCCCTCCACCTCGGTCACCGTCAGCAGCATGGTGGCGTGCTTGGCTTTCATCGTCAGCATCTTGCACTTGGAGTTCAAAGAGGCGATCTGCTCCTGGTAGCCCTTGATTTTCTGAGCCAGCTCCTGAGGAAACATTTTCCCACCCCCGTGAGTCAGAGCAGCATCAAAAGGAAACAGCTCGCAGCGTTCATCTTCCTCCGGGGCTGGCCAATGAAATCACAGCGCTGTGCCAGACAGCAGGGCTGCGGCCGTGCAGGAGACGCAGGATGTGGACTGTGCGAGGGCGCGAGCGAGCGAGGGAGCGAGCCTGCCTGCAGCGCGCACGAGCCAGACCACGGCGCAGCGGGGCCGGAAGGGCGCAGACCGCAGCTCCCGGGCGCTGGGGCTGCGGACGCCAGGCGGCCCGCCAGGGCAGCCTGCTCCGCAGGGATGCTGCGTGTGGAATCGGGAACTTATGTAACGCTAAGAACGGGCGACTTTTTAAAAAATGCGTAGAGCATCTGAATTGGCCAGATGGTTCATGCCATGGAAATCAGGTCATGTGATGACTCAAAACTACAAAAAAATGCAATGCTCAGCTCTTATCACGCTGAATATATCAAACGGAGCAGTCAATTGTTACAGACAGGGTCATGAAGTAAACTGTCATTCCTGTGATCCTGGGAGCTTTTTTTTGTAGATAAACTGAGTATTATACATGAAAGCCTAATTTTTAAATGCAGATTACTCCCAAAATAAAATTTTGTACATTCATCAACTTTTCCCTCATGGATTCCATCATGTGTCAAATGTTTCTGGTTGTTCAGACTACGGCTTTAAACTTGTTTAGTTCAAAATTGATGGCTTTTCAATTTATCTGTTGTTGAAAAAACCGTCTTGAGAAATAGCAGCTTTAAAACTTTAAGAACTTAAGGAAAATATATTCCGGAAAGCACGAAGCTCTTAAAAATTTTAAATATTAAATTTAAATTTTAAATATTAAATTTAAATTTTAAATATTATTTTAGATTATTATTTCTAAAATAATAATCTAAAATAATTCTAAAATATTAAAATTATACTTAAAGGTGTATACATCGTTAAACAATGAAGCTGTATATTCTAAGACATTAATCCTAAAAAATACAAAAGTGTTACTTTTTTTCTATTTTGTTGTGCTCCGTCTGAAAAGTTGTCATTTAGTGTTTGCACAGAATACATTTTGTGACAAAGACATTAAATGCCATTGTCTTCGAAATGAATGTGTATATACAGATAAGTATACACATGCACACACACATGCGTGCGCACACACACACACATGCGTGCGCGCACACACACACACATGCGTGCGCACACACATACACACCCCATTCTGTTATTGTCATTTTGTTTCTCCCCTCCAACCAAAACCAATGATGTGGAAGGGGAAACAGTCCAGCAGAACTCAGCAGCTTGCCTTCTTGACTTCTAGAATAGTACAGAAATTTTTAAAGTAAAGACTTAAAAAGTAGGAATCGTCAATTATTTGCCTTTTATGGCTACTAGGTACTTAATTAAACCTTTTAAAATAGTGACTAAAAATACTCTATCTGCTTCAGTGCCAAACACACGACTACTCTATTAATAATTATTAATGGAGAGCAAAGTGGTCTGGGTGTTCTCTCCTGTGATTTATAAGTGACAGTATAACTTTCTCAAATTAAATGCAAGTATTGAAAAATCAAAGAGAAACGCTTGCCCACGCTGACAGCAAACACCTATCGCCTAAATGGGAGTTCTCAGCATTATGGTGTATAAGACTCATCTGGATTATTTGTTAAAAATGCAATTCTGCTCTCCACTTCAAAAAGGTTTATGAGAATCTGCATTATATAATTATCCCATGGGACTCCCTTGGCGAAATAACTCTAGGACATTCTTATGAAAGAATAGACCTGCCTATATCTCATTCTCAATTAAAATGGAGTACTAATGGGTTAATGGGTTCTCCATCTTCGTTTAGCATGTATTTTTTACTGGGTATTTCTGAAAATGGTTGTGAAGGATGAGCATAAAGGTGAGAATTTAGGTACAGTGGCTGCCGTGACAAAAGCTGCCCTCTGTGGACAACCTGCCCTCAGAAGAAGCTTCTGTGTCAGGTGGAGGTCTGAGTATTCTCTCCTGTGATTTAAAAGTGGCAGGATAATTTTCTCTTAAATGTAACATTTGAAAAAATCACAGAAAAAAATGAGACTTCTTTAGAAATGAATAAATTATCAGTTATTTTTACGAGTTAAAGTCATCCATAAGAAAACTACCCTCCCCTCAAGACTGAAATTCTATTAAAAGCAGACAGAAAGTACAGGAAAAAGCATTCTTCCACGTTCTTACGTTATCATAAATCAGGCTTTCCCTACTCAGCACTTTCCTTCCTGTGTTTGTTTCATATATACAATGAGCCTCCCGCAGGACTATGTCATCTCTGATATGAAAATGTCTTCTAAGTCACATGACAAAACTGACAAATGTCTCCACTGATGTTTCGAACTGGGAGGAGACTGTGACAATATGAACAGACACTGAAGAGGAAGATGGTCTACGGCTGACTGTGCTGAGTGCCTGCTCCACGACCTTGGGCAAGTCCCTTATTTTCCAGGACCGTCACCCTTCTCTTTCGTGCTATGAGGTAGCCCAAATAGTTTCTGCTACAGTGAAAAATCATGGAGCCAAAGACACTAGATTTGAATCTGGTTTCTTTCAGTTACTATTTTTGGGAGCTCAAGAAGTCATCTAAAAAAATAGTTTCTGTTTTTTATTTGTAAAAGAGAGATGATTAAAAAAAAGATCTTTACTTCATGGGGTTGATGTAAAGATAATGAAAAAGTTTTATAAATTGTTTTAAGAAATGAAAAACAAAAACTGTAGTAATGATAATTATTGCTATTCAAGAGAAGATTTAAAAATTATTTTTTGTACTGTGATAAAAAAAAAGTTGTTCCAACAAAATTCTGGATCTTACAAAATGGGATTAAAAATAGTTTCAAAACAAATTTATAACACAGTCTAATGTATGAGTTATATAAAGTTGTTTCAAATATTCACATAATATATTTTCATTTAAACCAATGGCATAAGAGAAGCAAATAATATAGATATCTACAGTGCAGGAGTAAATGTAGGTGGAATATTTACTTACATTATTTTGTAAATCTTTTGTAAATATAAGTGATGACATACCAGATGTGTCAAGAAATTTAAAAAACTGCATTTGGAGAGGGGGGTGATGAGATTTTTTCATTCTTAAAAGGCAACAATTGGATCTGTTGAGACCCTCACTATGATGTTTGCTTTGGAAAAATAGCTTGTTGCTTTTAAGACAACAAAGCTAAATAGCGCAGATAGAAGGATAAACTAAATGTCTGTCCTTGGCACAGATAAATAAGACTCCTCCCCACCCCCAGTCAGTTACCCAAATTCATGGTGCAATGACCCAACCCCTAAGGGGAAGAATAAATGTGACCTGTCTAGAAATTGATGGGTCAGGAAAGGAAAGTTACTGCTAAGTGTCGCTGGGCTCAAACACTCAAAGTCTGTGATCTCCGAGACAAGGGGTGTCCAGTCCTAAGGTCATTATACTGCCAAAAGCACAGAAAAGGAGGCACATTTGAAAATAGGCAAGATGCTAACAGGCACAACCTGGAAATCAGCAAAACAGACATGGACCATTCTCCGATTTTGGTGAAAGGAGATGAAATGACCAATGTTTGAAAGAGCAAATGATTTTTTGTATGAACTCTCCCTTCTTTTTAAAGAAGGTGATCAAAACAGCAAGACTGAGCACTGCTGCTTCTCACAGGCTTTATACACAGGCGCAGACCGTGTTTTGGTGTATTAACCGTGAGAATTCAAGGGCGGGAGACAGTCAGTGGGTGCCAGTTGAGACGTGTCATGAACAACACATAATGAGGTTTGAGAATCAAAGAGAAGACTCAGGATACCGCATCTTGGAAAAGATCACCAAAACTAGCCTTCAAAATACAAAGAGAGCCAAACACGCTACTCAAGAACTGAACATAGGACATGCCATACAGAGAGAGCTTTTCTATTTCATTTGCTAGAAACCAATTTCACATTCCAATTAAGCTAGTGTCCTGCCCTTGACGTTCACCCGAGTTCCTGTCTCACCTCGTGCCGAGAAATCTGAGCTTGCAGCTCCTGGATGTTGCTGGTGGCCACAGGCTTATCCTCGATCTCTCTGTGAGCCCCTTCTATAAGCTCCTGGAGGTGCTGCATTTCTTGCTCATATTGTTCATATTGCACCACAGCCTCCTTTGGGGGGAAAAAAACCACATGGTTATCGTCCTGTATCAATAACTGCAAGCGATTCTGTGCTACTATCTGCCAAACTATAGTGTTCGCTCCTGCTTACCTGTGTGTCTAGGGAATAAAGAAACAATGGGTAAAATACTGAGGTGACTCAACTCCTCAACTTGACTCAGATATTTCAGAGCCTTCGCTCTAAAATATTTTGCCAAGATTATTCATGGAATCAAAGTAGTTAAACAGCTAGATCCTCTCTGTTCATTTGTCCTGAAGGTGGCATGGCTAAAACGTGCTGAGAAGTTGTATTAAAAATATGATTATTTTGGATGTGGTTCCATAATGTAGCAGTTAGCACATCTGCTTTACATCCAGAAGGTCCTGAGTTCATACCCCAGTGAAGCAATGGTCCATGGTCTATGGCCATGCCATCCTGAACAAGCCCAGTGTCTGGTCTCGGAAGCTAAGCAGGGTTGGGCCTACTTAGTACTTGAATGGGAGACCACCTAGGAAGACCAGGTGCTATAGACATAAATAACAATAAATAATAAAAAAATATATGATTATTTCATTTTTCCCTCTAAGAAATACTAAATATATATAAGGTAGTTGGTAAGTAACAGAGTAATAAATTAAATGTGATTTCTATCCTCAAATATTTATTGTCTAAAAAATTATGAGAGAATGTAAGGAGCAATGATAATTGACTAAATAGGCTATTAGCATTTAATGAGAGGATATGTATGTAATTTTTTGGATAAAGATGGTGAAATATGAATTGAGAAGAGATATGAGGTAAACAGTGTCATTTCTTCCCAGTAAATGATATTTCTCTTCTTAGGTGAGAAGACTAAAAGTGGCACTTGGGTGTACTTGTTAGCAAGAAAATGCATTTCGTACACCAATATAAAAAAACTCTATATAGTAGCAGTGAAGTCATATTACAAGATTCTAGATGATTCTCAGATAAATAATATGAGGTAAAAATATCCAACTGAATATAAAATTAACCTTTACAAGTCATTCTTTATAAGAAATATATATATATTGCTACAAGATAGTTTTCAGCAATGGATATTTTTTATAGAGCTCTCCCCAAGCTTTTGTGGGTGATCCGAACGATAGCATGTCATCTCCTTATCTTATATAACCACAGCAAGCTGTCAAATGTAACACTCTGGGTGTGTTCTGATGGCTGAGCCCACACAAGGCTAAGAAAAGCAGCCCATGACTCATTCGCTACTGCTCTGCTGCCGCGGGGGACCCCGGCAGAAGGCACGTGCCTGCAGGATGTTGCACTGCTGGATGGCCGTGTGCTGCAGCCGGCTGGCCTCTTCCTGCAGCTGCAGAGCAGCGTGGCACAGTGGCAAGCCGGTGACCACGTCCTCCGGGATCCGGAGCGCGCTCTGGCGGCTCTGCACGGCCTGGACTTTGGGCTTGAGCGACTCCATCTCAGACAGCAAGCGCTGAAAGGGCAAGGTCATATTTCAAACATTTTGTATTTCAAGAGTTTTATTTCACAAGCAAGAGACACGTGTAAATTATAGCTTGTTTATAAGTTAGAAGCATTTTCCAAGGGGGTTTAAAAAAAAATAAACAAAGTGCTAAGACGATAACTGGATTTAGAAATTATTTTTCCCAACTCTCTTCTTTTTTTTAAATACAGGTTCTCCCTCATGCATTTGCCCTGAATTATGTTTGCTCACCTGTCGATGAGAGAGTTGCTCCTTGAGACTAAGACGTCCAACTTCTGGAGAAGTCAGTGTTGTCTGGGCTTGCTCTAAAGCAACTTGTAAGTTTTTTAGCTCGGTTTCAAATTTTTTCATATCCTACAGAGTAAAAGCACTGTGAATGTCAATACATAAGCACTTGGAGTGCAAAGACTAGGTGAAGAAGACATTTCAGAGGTCTATATTGTATCGCCCCTATAAAACCACCATTGTTGTTGTTGTCGTTTTAATGGTAGACTTTTCCATTTGAATTAATATTTTTTCTTACCTTGGCAGCATCTTGGAGATTCTGCAAACGAGTTTTGATCAGCTGCCTCAACTCCTCAGCCTCCCGTCCCAGTTCTGCCACTTGCTGAGACATTTTTTCTGTACGGTACACACTAGCGAGGTGCTGTAACCTGTCGGTCATTGCGTCCAGGTCACTGTGAATTTCTTCAGATTCTTCTAGCATGGTCTAGAGTGAATTATCAACATGCATGACATTGACGGGAGGGCAGAGGAGGATAGGTGATCAAGATGGTGTGCTGTAAAGACCATCAGACTGAGAAGATAGTAAGGATATGTAATTCACACATCCTGTGCACACTGTAGCTTCTGTGCATCTTACTATGTTTAAGCTTCGTACCCTTGTGCTGCTCCCCGCCTACTGCTAACCCCATCTCACAGAAAAAGAAATCAAAGTTCAGAGACTGAAAATAATTTGTCAAGGCCACATGTTATTAAGTGTTGGACCGTCACACTCAGGCCTTGCCGACAACCCCAAGCTGCTCCCTGATGAGGTCAGGACATGAGTCTTCCAGTAGTGGTGATGTTCCGACACATGGGGTAGCTTTATCAGATCCCTAGGCCTACCTCTTCTCATACGTAATTAAACTAAAGAGGTGCTTTTCAGATCTTATAGCCTAAGTCTAGGATCTAAGTGCGTACTGATCTAAGAAATGAAAATAAGATGAGAGCGTTACACACAAAAATCCCTTAATCATTTGCTTTTAAGTAAGACAAGGGGGTAGACATTACTTAGGATACCAAGAGGAATAAAACACAGCCCTCGTCGTGCAGGGTGGTATCATCTATTGGGACTAATACGAAGGGATTAATAACCGTATGATATGCAATACTTGAGCAGAGTGAAAGAGAAGGGTTAACGATGACAGAAATGAGGTGCTACCACTTGCAGGGAAGTTGGGAGGCTTCCTGGAAGAGTCGCCTCTGAGCCGAGTCAGAAGCATGTTTGTGTTTTGACAGACGGGACGGAAGAGGAAAGATATTTCATACGGAGAGAGCAGCACAAGCGAAGGCACAGAGGTGAGTGGACGCGAATGGGCGGTCTCCGGGGTGCGTGATATGAGGAGAAATGGGAGATGGGACTTAATATCCCATAACTCCGCAGAGATAACTTTAAATAAGCTATAACTGTCGTTACGTTTGGATATATTTTTAGGTAACTGAGATCATAACATGCCTACAATTTTCCATCTTTCTTTTTCACCTGACATTCCCATGTGCACATTCCCATGTGCACTGTCTTGTTGGATAAACTCAGGCAGCTCTAATCACTAAGGCAGGCACAAGGGAACTCCCGAAACGGCGGGTTCAGGTTGGGTTCTCTCCGGAGCACCTGTGTGAGGTGATCACCACTACCTGAGATCTGTCCTCCTGTGTCCCTCCTGTGCCCCTCAACCCACCCAACTGCCCATGTCAAAAAAACCTGGGCATTGTCCTCGGCCCCTCCACCCCTTCCACCCACATCCATCATCTCCGAGTCCGGAATTCTAGCTCAGCTATACCCCTCGCTTTGGTCTTCTCCCGGCCTCCAAAGAGAGGCCTCGCCGTTTTCCACGGGAATACGAAACCACCTTGTCTGTCATCTACCCTTCATCAATCAGTTTTCCATAGGCTGCTAAGTCATCTTTCCTGCAGTACAGGTCTATGCTTGTCACTTGCCTGCAGAATATCTGTCAAGGCTTCAGAGTAAATTTAGGACCGCGTCCAAGTTCTTAACAGGCTTTCGTGATCTGTCTTTGTCTTAGCTCGCTGTTCTTATCACACACCTCTTTCCAGCCCATGTGCAGACTTCCTCCACTAACCGCTCCCTCTAGTGCACCAAGCAGAGCACATCTCACTCTTACTGCTGGGATTTCGACAGGCGTTTTTGTCTGAAACACATTTCCCCACAAGTAGGCTGAGTGTCTTTCAGGGCTCAGCCCAGAAACGTTTGTTGAATAAATAAATGAGCTATTTTAGAGATAAAGTCTTCACGGTCATTTTAAAGACCACATTATAGTCCATTAGATCCAAAAACTTTACTCAGAAAAATGAGGTTTTTTTTTTTAATTCCACTATAGTTATTAATGTTGCATACAATTTTTTCTACAATTTGGATTACAGAGTAGGAACACTTCGATAATCGTACCATTGTTTTGCAGATTTTACCAAGTTCCCCACAGTGTTTGAGAGATCTCACTTCCTTAAATACGAATTTTTAAAGACTCTGGCAAACTTAATAGTTAAAATGCTCTCTTTTAAATTTGTATTCCTAGATTTCTAATGAGATCGAGTAGTTTTTTCATTGTTTATAACCAATTGTAACAGAGGTCTCGTCTGTTAATATGCAAGCATATTCTCAAGTAAAAAATTAGAATTGTTTCGGAAAAATTTCTTGAGAGAAGTGTGCAAGAGTGATTAAAGAAAGATTGGGGATACAGGAAAACCAAACTGGGAGCCTGTTAACTCATTCCAAGGAGAAAATGAGGCTTCGGTCTGGAACCCTGTCAACTGGAATGAAAAAGGGGATGGATTTAAAAGACATGAATATACGTAAGTCAGAATGAAAGAGAAAAAATCTAAAATACTTGAGGCTGTCCATGTAACTTAAATAAAAAGCATTCTGTATTTTACTGCAAGATAACGAGGCTATTAGATATCTAATCTAATTCAAGCCTAAGTTATAAAAGGATGACATAATTTCCTGGATGACATGACCATGGGAAAACTTCAGAGGAAGTGAAGTAATGCAGCCAACATGTGGCATGGCCTCCTCACTCATTCCCAGCTGGCCCCTGCCTCCTGCGGAAGGCCAAGCCACAGAGGCCAGGCAGCAGGCAGAGAGGAAGGCGCGAGAGCTCTCGTTGAGCACCCAGATGCCAGGTAATGTGTTTGATGTTCGCACATACGTTAAACCATTTGATTCTCATGATAATGCTGCGATATAAATCATTTACGTTTCTATCTTATCGATGAGAAGACTGGATTCAGAGAGGCAAAGCAGTTGGCTCTAAATCACACAGCCCTAAAGGCAGAGTTTGGTTTGCCCGTCAGTCTGAGTCTGAAGCTTACATAATCTTATTATGTGTCACTGTATCTCTTCATGGGGAGGAATTTTCCACTATATCCCTTCATATAATTGTTTCAATGAAGCTGCAAACAAAAGAACTGGTTATATTTGGTCTTGGGAAAGGCAAGTTTAGGGGAGATAGAAAATATCTACTTATTTATATAGTCTTATAAAATCTCATGGGTAGTTATTTTCTTTTAAACCACCAGATAAGTTGTACAGCTACCTTAGCGTTCTTCTTTTTAAATCTGAAAGCTACAGTAATTCTACACCATGGCCCTCTAAATTTTCTGTCTGTCTAGCCAGTTAAGTTAACCTGCTCTTAGTTACTCTTTGAAAACTATTTTTTCCCAAAGTTACCTGATGCGAAATGTACTGTTCCCGAAGTTGTCTTGCAGAATTCCACGTAATCTTTCCATGTACCAAGACCTTAGCTTTGTCAATCCACCTCAAAATTGATTCAAGCATTTCATTGTATTCTTCTAAATGTGATGCCGCCTGAAAAATCATTAACATTCAGATAACAAATGTCACATCTGCTTCTCGGGGTTGATCATTATAATACCTGATAGTTAAAGTGTCAACGGAAGAAGTGTCCAAAACTATAGAGAATTTTTTAGTTTATTTGATCTTAATTGATGACATAGGCCAGGGAGCAAGATCTCAAATGTTCTGCAGAATAACACTTTGTAGCTGCTTTTGTGCATTTGAAATTAAGGAGGGGACATAAGGAAGATTGACGAATGCAAGGCAGGGGCTAGATTACAGGACAGTTAACAAGATTATACGCTTTCTTGAGGGTGGTTATGGTTTATTTCAAAGGTGTGTTAACCTAGAACAATGGACAGGGCGGGCTTAAAACCTTTCACTGAAGAAGTTACAGGCCTGGGGTGTGACTACCCACCATGACCTGCCCAGTTAGGAATCTGTGATTCGATCACCCTGTGAGGTTACTTTCCATAAAACTCCCTTTTTTGTTTTTTATCCACAAGAGGTATCAGGAAAAACCAAGTCCTTGTTGAAAATATTTCAAGGACTTCCTGGTGGCTTTAGGATAAAGCCTAAGTTCTTAATATGCTTGAAATCTGTCTTTTTATTTAAAAAGAAATTGTCTATTTTTATTTCTTATTCATCTACCTAGATCCCATTTATGCCTCCCCACTTCCATACGCCACCCTCACTGCGTAGAAGGCGGTATGTGGAGATTATAGCTATAGCAAGCCAAGGTTCAATACTGAAATTCATTGGTTGCCAAATCCTCATTTATTCTGTCTCTGGTTACAGAAAAAATACAAACTCAGTTAGCAAAAATTAAGTCTATACTCAACAATTATGATGAATTAATGACCTGAATCCATTAAGTAAAGAATAGCTAATACGTACATTTATTTGTTTGTTTGTTTGTTTCTGTATCTTGCTTCAAGATATTTGAATTCACACAAACTGATTTGTAAAGCGTTACTAGATGAATATTTGTTTTATAAAATATTTCCCCAGTCTAAATAATATCCACCCACCTTTGTCGATGAATTTATTTGCAATAAAATAAAGGCAAGTGTAAGCTACTCTTAATTACTCTCATCCTTGTCGATATTACATTTTTATTTATTTTCGAAAGAGTAAAACGAGACTTAGAATATCTGCCTTAGAGGATTTTGATGACTGGTCTGGAAACGTACCTGACTGAGCTTGGCAAGCCGATTCTCGGCCTGTCTAATGGTCTGCTGGTGAAGTTCAGTCAGTTTTCCTATCTTCTTGGCTAGGGGCTTAGCCAGTTGGTCATTTTGTTCCGAGAATTTTTGTACTGCTTCATCTAGTTCCGTTAATTTTAAATTACAGGCATCTAATTCCTCTCCTAGCACCTAGATGATCATCAAAATGAAAGAATGTTAGATTATAGAAAATGAATTTCTGCAGATTTTCTAAGATCAGAAAGATGATGTGTTAAAGGATTTTTGTAGGAGCGACATTGTGAAGGATAATTCTACCGTGACCAGGTCATTTCTGTTTCTTCGGCTGGGAAGGTGGAGCAGGATGTTTTGTAACCCTGGTGTTTATTTCCTAACATTTCCCTTCTGCCCCACCCGAAAAGGATTAGTCACTAAGCTCATCGGCAAAGCAAGAATGCAGATTTAACTACCAAGAACATCCTTCATTTTGGAATTTATATACTTATATTCCTAAATCATTATTTAGTTCTCTCACACTCTTCACCCACATGTGCATCTATTTATTAATACAGTTTAATTGTGATGATAAATTATACCATGTAAGTAGATCTAGACCTGCTATTATATTTATAAAATTTCTTTATTACCTGCGTTTACTATCTGGTTTTAATGAAGCTTGCTAATCCAGAAAGTTTTTTTTTTTTTTTCTTATAACCCCCAAATAAACTAACCCCCTTCAAATAATGAATTCATTCAATAACACTCCTTATGTTCCCACTTCTCTTCTTTACCTTTTGGTCAGTTTTAGCTTGAATTAAATTGTCTGTCTTTGCTCTCAGCTTAGTTAGAACAGTTGTGAGGTCTTTGGCTATCTTCTGAATTTGCTGCCCGAATTCCTGGCTCATGGCTTTGCTCTGTTCAACTTCTTTTACTTTGTCCTGGATCTAAATGATCAATGAGAACAACAAAACCAACCATGGTTAAAATTGGGTAACAGATACTAAGAACCTCATTCCAGAGATGCTGCCAAGGGATTTTAGGTGGTTAATGCTGCCTTGCCTTTGAAACACTTTGTCAAAGGAGCCACATGCAGTTATAAACCCTCATGGCTTTCCATGGGGGCTTACTTGGCCCCATCCTGAAGCATTCTCTGCACTTTTATGCTGCTGTTTCAGCAAAGAAATACATGTACCATGCATGATTCGCTCATCAAATGGTTACAGAATATTAATAGACAGCAATGTAGATAGTTGAGTTTGAGTCCTATTTTCTCCATTTATTAACTTTGAGACCTTGAACGCACAGACTCCGCTAAGACTTTTTCTTCATAAAGTGGAAAATGCTTCTAGATAACTAGAGAAACTCGAATTTGTTTCCAGGCATCTTTTCGTAAATAGCTGTTAATGACCTGGTAACTCTTTCTAACGCTGCAATTACATACTTACAGTATGACAAAAAAGCGTAAAGCACATCCAATGGAAAAAAGATGAAAAAGAACAGTTGACATTCATGTTTCTAATGGCTTTGGTTTGATTTGATAAACATTTATATTTATCCTTTTGCTTATAATAAGATGCTGGAGAAAAGATGGCAAAAAAATGATTTTTTTTAAAAAAAAACAAAAGGCTGAAATAACAGCTGGAAGAAAGCCTGGCAGACTGAGTACTCAACAAGTATTTGTTGAACAAATGATATATAGCTTCTTTTTTGCTATTGTTGTTTCTTTAAGCCCCTCCCCTTTTTTTTCTTGGAAAAAGATGAGGGAAAGCAGGGAAGTTATCTTTAATTGTATGACATTACCATTCATATCTATGATTTGATTTGTCTTTTTGCCTACAAATAAGACTGCTAACTTACTATTACTGTTTTATGCTGAGCTGTGTTTTAACTGTTTCCATGAAGATATAATTGTGAAAATCAAGAACCCTCGTACAAGAGTTCTGAACCTATAAAATTATGAAAAGGCACTCTTTCTTGACCCTGGGTTTACCTGATCATGGACAGTTCCCAGGTTCAATGCCACCTCAGCTAACTGAAGGGAGAGCTCCGAAGGTAAAATAGCGTAACGACCCAGGTACTTGTTCTTCTGCTCTTCGGCCACTTTCTCAATGTTCTGTCGGTGATTTGTGGCTTCTGTCAGGAGAATCTGAAGAGAAAATCAAAATGAGAAATTTCTGGGAGCCTAAGGAAATTTTCATGGGCATAGAAATAAGATGAGGTATTGCTCATTAATATATATATGATTAAGTGTGGAATTGGAGAAATGCCTTAAGAAAAAACCAAATGTTTCTTCGGTCTCTGAATAAAAAACATGTCTGCTTTACACGAAAGAAACAAGATCCTATTAAATAAGACTAAAAGCCTTTAGATAACATATTTCTGAAAATTTTTGATTCAGTATTTCATTGACTATAAACAAATAGGTCTGATTAAAATTGGAGCAATTTTTTAAAAAATGATGGGTATAGGGAAAGAAAAGAGCTTTGTACCCGAAGTTCTTCAAGTTGAGCATCTATTTCTATTGTCGGATTCCCCAAGTATTCCTTGGTTTCCTGAACCCAAGATTTCACAGAATTGATTTGAGTCTCCACCACTTCTCGCTCCTTCAGCTCTCGCTTGACCGCCTTTCTGTTATTCTTCGCTTTCTGGTGCATGCTTCGGAAACAACAGGAGAAAGCAGAAGTGAACTTAAAATGAAAGGAACCCCCTAATACATAACATTATGTTTTCAAAAACACATTTAAAAAGTGAAGCCTCGGTATCTTTCTTGCAAGTAAACACATTTCCCCAAAACTGTCAGATAATTTTCAGTAACCCTTAAGTTTAATTCAAATATAACAGGAGAATATACATCATATGAAGTAGATGTTGTATGACTGGAAAGTTGAGAACTGACACATTCCCATGCCACTAAATTGAAATTAATTTTTCTATCTAAAGTAATCTGGATATTGATTATTTATTTCCTCTTTGGAAATATACTCAAAAAGTACAGAGTCATCAGTATTTAAAAGTAATGTGCAATTGTAATATTTGTAGCTATTAGAAACAAGTCTTTAAATAAAGAATCAAGCTTTGGAAATTTTACAATTAATAATGTTCAACCTCCAAATTGTAAGTCTTAATTTGAATTGATATAAATTTGGTTTAAAAGTTTAAATAAATGAAGTCAGCTTATTCCGAATGCATCTTAAGTGAAAGAGGTGAATATAGGATATGTAATAATATTAGTTGATGCAGGACTTAATTTATTTATTGACATTTCTTCTCTGGCCCAATAAGTAAATCAGGTTATATATCATTAAGTTTAACTTCTATCCACTAAGTTCACTACTAGTAAATGGCTGTGTGCTGAATTTTGGCATCATCCTTGCTCTGATCTCTCTGTCATCCAATTTAGCCATTCGGTTTCCAAGCTTTTATAAAAATACGTTCTACGTAGCTTCCAACTGTTCGCCTTTCAAATTTCATTTCTCATGAACAGCCACATCACCCAACAGTTCCCTGGAAGGGCCGTGCTCACTCACTTCCAAGCTTTCGTATGTGCTGTTCTGGTTTGCAAAACGCTCCTCCTACCTCACTGCCTTGCTCAAGCCAGCTCAGTCTTCAGCTTAAAGAACCCCTCTGAAGGGAAGCCTTCCTCGACTGCTCCCCTAGGTTAGCTGCCTCCGATCAGTCTTCCCATAGCACCCTTTTCATTCTTTACCTAAATGGCTTTTTTAGTTTCCCATCTCTGCTGCCTGACTGTAAACAGCAATGAAGGTACAGGCTGATTCTGCCCAGGTGATCCCTATATTTCTAAATACCGCTAGGTATGTGTTTGTCAGACAAACAGTTGAAGAGCCAAGAAAAATGAAAAGCAGGGGTGATGAGAACAGAAGACCCCATTTTAAGGTAGAAGGATGGAGCACCCCTAGACTCTAATGCCACATGCATCCCTTTGGGTCACGGCCAAGTTTAGTAACAGAGAATGAGAGCAGGTGTGTAATTACTTCAGGCATCGATCTTGCATTGCCGTGATTTCCTGTGTAACGGGTGGCTCTTCTCCAGGGTACGGCGTGGCCCCGTCTGGGAGCATGCTCAGTGCTTGTTGTCTCAGCGTGCCTAAGGATAACTGTTGCTGTTCCAGCTCCAGAATGAAAGTGTCATGATATTCCAGAAGAGTTAAGAGTTCTGCTTTAGAGGCTTTCTCTGCTGAACTTTCCGGTAATTTATCTTGCAGCTGTTCAATCATTTCAGTGGCTTTTTTAATCTGGTGGAAAAAATATACAGATTCTGAAGCACAAAAATAAATAAACTGAAAAAAAATGGGGCAATTCCAATAAATGCCACATTTGACACTAATGCAGTAAAGCACATTAAAGTTGATGGCGTAAACTCTAAATTTCAGGAAACTAAAACCTGAACAGTCTTAACATGAAAGGAAAGACCATCTCTACAATGCTGGGCTTAAAACTTTAATCTCAAAATAATATCAGGGCAATCGGAGACTGCACAACGCAGAAAAAGGTTTTTTTCTAAAAATCGTTAACTAAAAGACAAATAAAAACTCTTTCAATATTTAAGCTAACATGAATGTATCTCTGAGTTATAAAGAAAGATGAGGGTGTTGAACCTTACTTAAAAGATGGAAGAAATTAAATATAGGATTTGGGAAATGAGTTACATTCCTGCTTATTTCTGTGGCAAAGAAAAAGTATTTTGTACCTTTTCAGGCTCAAGTGAGAAAGTTTCACTGAGTCTAGCAAATGAAGAAAAATGGGCTTGTCTTCCTTTCAAAATTTAATTTCTTGGTTTTCTTATTAAAATTAGACCCCGACTTGGGACTGAATTGAACACCGCGTAGAGTATTTTCTTTTACAATTTGGTTTGGACGTCATTTAAAAAAAAAAAAGCTTTTTACTTTCATAAGGCCAGTTAAAATTTTTTTTTAAAAAAAAGAGTGAAATATTGCTTTTCAAAAAGCATCATCGTCAGCGAGGAGGAGAGAGTCATTCGAGCCCGGCAGAAACGTTACCTTGTTGTCGAAGCTCCTCCACTCATCGGCTGCGTCGTTCAGTACCTGCTCCTGGTCCTGGGCCACAGCACGGAGACGTGCCCAGCGCTGCCACGCCGTGGTCATCGACCTGCTTATGGCTGCCTTGCTGCCATCGTTTCCAGCTTTTTCCAGTTGTGAAGCTTTATCCTCCAGGGCCACAATTTTCTCGTGGAAAGAGTTAACTATTGACACTAAGGGCTGGGGGGAGGAGAAGAGGGGCCCGGGGAGAGAGTTTTACAAAAGTTCTGTGCATTTGGCTAAAACCCGAAATTACCTGCAGAAGGAAATGTTCCTACATACATTTATTTTCCTCTGGTAACTCTTGCTTTGACACTGAATTCTTAATCAAGTTAGGCTTGGATTTTTTTTAAAAAAAAAGTAAGGTGAATATTTTTTTTATTATTATTAAAAACAAAATTTATTTGCTGCTTGAGATGACATTCTCCCACTTTTTTAAAAAAGCAGCAAAAATATAAGTGAGCCAAATTTAATATTTAAGGATGTTATAGTTTACCTTATACGGTTGTGATATATGAGGGAGACTTAGCTATTATTTGAATTAATGTCATTTATCACCAGAAAGTATTTACCGAAATTCATTGTCACACTTTATCAGAAACTATTGCTCTGAATGTCTTTCTTAAACCTAGCTATGCATTTCCAACAGAAACCCTACAAAAAGTGACAGATTTAATTAAGTTAAAACTGCTATGAAACATGGTTAAATGCACACATCTCCTCTTTAAGGAACCCAGGTAGACATAAAGATTTATTGACTTGTTTCTGGAGCTGTCATATTACAAAGACCCATTACGATTACAATGTAAAGATGCCGAAGACAACAACAGAACTAACCTTGTGTTCCGACAGTTTTTCTTCTGCTTCAAGACTGGAAGAAGTCTTCAATAAAGAAAATTCAGACAATTTCTTTTCTGCCTCATTCATCAGTTCGATAACCTCTTCCCTTGCTTTCTGGTAATCCTGCCATTGAGCTGCACATCTTGAAAAAGTCCAACAAAAGACAGTGAGAGAAATCAAGCCACACATTTCTATGCAGAATGCTGATGTCAATATGTTGAATGATACTTAACAGAATAGATTTACATGCAAATTACATCATTAGCATATTCACATTTTTCACACAAAAATTTACTAGAATATAAAGATTAAGACAACTCTAATACCTCTGCAAGAGGTCTAACTGGGCGTGTGAGTCCTGGATTATCCTCTGGGATTTCTCTTGCAGGGAGGCCATTCTCTGGGCTAGATCCTCTTTTCCAGTTGGCTTGATCAGTGGGTCCAGGTTGGCTGCCAGGCCTTGGAGTTCCTCCAGATTACTCTGGAACTGATCCTCTGAACTAAAAAATTCCACGTGGCTTTTGAGACTTTCCTCTGCGCTCTCCACATCTAGGCCACTGTCTGCCAGCTGTAACATCTCGTGGGCATCCTCAAGCCAGTCGTTAGCTGCCTGAAATACCTGATAGTACCTTTGACACTTGCTGTAGATTTGAGTCAAGGTAGCCTGAAAAACAGTAGTTACAAATACAATCAGCTCTCAACTGTTTAAAGGAAATAGTTTAATTTTCCCATTCCTTTTGTAATCTTCTATCATGTGGATGTATGTGTATAAGTGAATTGAAAAGTTGGTGGAATTTTTGGGTACAATCCATTCTTATCCTTTATTTCTCCTTCTGCTGATCTTGTTATAATTTTATTAGTACAGCTAAAATAAATTAACAAGGACGTAAATGAAATAGAAATTTATAGTGGTATCTTGACTAGTTCTGAATCTGTCCTCTCTCTGAAATACACTTTAATATATATGTATATACTAAAGTATTTTATATTAAAGTATATAATATTAAATATTTTTATATATTTAAAATATATTTAAAGTATATATTTTATACTTAAAAAATATATAAAGTGCATAGTAATATGTGGCAGACCGAATATTTACCACAGTGAGATAACGCCTCCGTTGGTTAGAAGTGTAATAACATCAGTGGAAATGTAAACTGGTAAAGCCACTATGGGAAGCAGTATGGAAGTTCCTCAAGAAATCAGAAAGAACTACCATATGATCCAGCAATCCCATTTCTGGGTATCTATCCAAACAAAACAAAGTCATTCTCTTAAAGAGATATCTGCACTCCCGTGTTCTGTGCTTGCTCTCGCTTCTTTGTAATCCCCAAGTAAACTCTTGATGAATATTCTTGTCTTGCTTCTGTGGTACTATAGGGAAGCAAGGAGAAATGAAGTACTCCCCCTGAGGAAGGAGTGAAGAGATGGGCCAACTGATGAGAGACCCCAGAAAAAGACATGGCTCGGCCTCAGGCTCTGGGCTGTGTCTCCCCTTTCTCTCTCTCCATTCGGAGATTCTTCATCCAGTGCTAATTTTAGAAATGCCTGGTTTCACATTGTTTGAAAAAGGCATTGCAAATTACTCATTGCTAATTAATTAATTTTATTACTGATGTACTTACTACGGCATTAACTCTATTACTGTTCTCATTTATTATGTCTCTGAAAGGTGAGGGAGAGCTAGGGTTACTGTATTATAACTAAAGAGAGGTCCACGTGGAAATCACGTGAAATGAATACCATGCGCATAAACAGTAAAAACATCCTTTCGAGTCACTGCTGAAGACGAATCTACATAGTATCAAAAAAAGAGAAAATTTTAAGGAAGCAATTCTAACCCAAAAAGCAAAAGAAAAGGAAAGAAGGAAGGAAGGGAGGGAGGAGGGAGGGAGGGAGGGAGGGAGGGAGAGAGGAAGGAGGGAGGAGGGAATTTCTCATACATTCACAAATTAGCAGAGCAGAAGAAAGAAAAGAGCAGCCATGCCGTCCCCACCTGTCTGGTACGTAAAGCATCCTGAATGTCTCCATCCAGCTCGGAGAGTTCAGCGAGAGTATTTTGTAAGTCGGCAGAGATCAGCTCCTTGGCCTTCGTGGATTTCTCCTTCTCCTTGTTCCCCAGGGCATTCATTATCCTCAGGCTGGACTGCACCTCTTCCTGGTGAATTTGGACCTTTCTGATCTCCTCCTGGATGTCACGGAGGTTGAGGTCCAGGCTCACCGGCCCGCTGAGTTCTGCCTTCACGCTCCTCAGCCAGTCGAGGGAGCGGCTCAGCTCTGTCTGGAAGTCTCTACTCTGCACCATGCGGCTCTCACACTCCGTCACTGTCACGCCAATAGCAGAAGTCAACAGTTTTAACTCCTCTTGCCAGGACTGAATCAGGCACTTGGCTTTCTCATAGGCAGAGGGATCAAGGTGTGGAACGAGATCTTCAAGATGCACGGTCACTCGTTTTAGGAGAATTCCCGAATCCTGCAGACTTCCCACTAGGGAGTGATACGATTTGAGCTTCTCCTCTGCAGGAAGCGTCTCCTCATTCACTTTGGACTGCTCCGTCTTCACAGCCTCGAGCTGCTGCCGTAGCTGGTGGCACATCTTCTCGTGCTCCCGATAAGCACTGGTAGTGTCCTCTAAGAAACTAAGCCTTTGTTCTGTTTGCCGCTTCAGCCTGTGGTACGAGGTGACTAGGTGTAGCATCTTGTCTGGCTGCCAAGGCTGACCTGTGCTGCGAAAACTTTCTTTCTTCTGGTTCAGCTCATCCACTGCTTCCTCCAGGCCTGTCACCTCTCCCAGGAGGGCTCTGCAACCCTCCTGGAGAGACAGAGCCTCTTCCACCATCAGGTCGGTGGGGACCTGGCTCATCTTTTGGAACTGGTCTTCGAGTTCACTCAGAGACTGGGCTGTCAGCTCAATCAAGGAAGCATATTCTTTCCGAGCAAGAATTGTTTCTTGGACTTTATAGAACTTGTCTTTAGCCAAGGCAACGATGACGTTAAATTGCAGGGGCAGAGCGTTGAGCTTTTCACTGAGGTAGGAGTGATCGACTTCATTCAGCGACGGCAGTATGACCTGCCCAGTCCTCTGTAGTGTGAGTAGGAGATTTTCATATTCTGGAGATTGCTCGAGAATGTGTTGGTATTTGGCCAGCTGTGTATGAAGCTCAGTGCTCTCATTCATTAGGTTGATTTCAGGAAAGGTAACAATATCTGCTTGTTTTAGCCAGTGACAAGCTTTATCGAAATCTTCCTTGAAATGCTTCCTAGAAACTAAATTTTTCTCCAGTTCTTGCAGCCGATGGCTGCATTTCTGTAAGACAGTGTCATAGACACTCTGCAGTTCTTGGAGCTTACCCAGCACTTCACTCTTTTCCTGCTCTGTGGCTCCTTTTATTAATTCTCGGCCCTGGGCCCAAAGTCCAGTGACTTCGTTTTGGTAAGTCTTGAGGCTGGCCTGCGCACTCTTACATGTTCTCACTTGTTTGCTCACGTCATCCGGTAACAGGCAGATGTGCTCACGGAATGTGATCTTTCGCTCGTGCTGCTGAATCTGGCTGGTGGCCTGGAACACCGCCATAAGGAACTGAGTTTTCTCGAACAAGGTCTTGTTTATGTACTTCCGCCTCTGGCCCACCAAGTCACTGAGACAATTCACATGCCTCTGTGCCTCAGAGAGCGCCTTCTGGATGACCTGCCGCTCATTCAGGCCGAGGTCGGCCATCACTCTGTCAGCATCCTTGATGAGTGACTTCAGGAGCATCTGCTTGGCCTCCAGTTCACTGCAAATGGCAAGGTGATCCATGAGAAGGTTTGGCGCCATATCGGGCGGGGGGCTCTTCTTGAGGGCCTCAGCGATGGCGGGTCGCTGCTCTTCCGCCCACTCCATCAGCTCCTGGAACCTGGCCCGCACCGCGTTTAATTCTTCCAGGTTGGTGACCGACACTTGGATTTTCCTTTTGACGAGGTCCTCCAGCTGAAACCAACGTTGTTCAAGGTGACTCGTCTGTTCTTTGACCAGTTCTTTGTCATCTAAATTCAGGTGCTCTATCATTTTCTGCTTTTTTTCTTTCAGATCTTCGATCGCCTGCTTTCTCTCCTGCAATGCCAATGCTAACTTTTTCAAAGCTTCCAGGTGGACGGCTGTGCTCTCTGCATCAGATCTATAAGCATATGAAAGATGTAAAGGCGAATTAGCCAACTCGATATCTATATTTGTTCATACCATGCTACATTACACGTCGCCCTTTTCTTTAAGTGGATGTGCTAAGCTTAGAGTAGCTCAATTCATGGTTTATTGGTACAGGTGCTATAATTATTATGGAATACAAGACCCATCTATTTCTATAGTAGAAGGCCAACCAAAACAAATTGCCCGGATACTTTCTTTTCCACTCTTCGTTGGCCTTCCCAACACATCTGACATATACTTTTAGCTTCTTCCTTTGTCCCTTATAAACTGAGCAGGATCTGCATATTAACAAGATCCCTGGATGGGTCGTGTAAACCCTAACCCTGAGAAGCACTGATCTATTGCAGTCTTGAAAACGGCACTTAAATCAATAAGTAATCCATGATGCATGTGCTTTCCCATGAGAAGAAGCTCCAATAAACAGTATGGCGCCAGTTCAATCTGCAAGATGTAACCAATGGCTCTATTAGCTACTCATTTGTGTGCTTAAATATTTTTTTCATTAGAAATCTTCAAAAAGAAATGTGAAATGCAAAGAATTCTTATCTTTCTGACTATTAAAAAAAAAAAACAGAAGAAAAACTGGAATCTTATAGTCCTTTCCATTTATAAGATGATCAGTTCAAAGTACAAGAAACAGTGCTGGGAGGAAGGATAATGAGTCCTGTTTAGGACTTATTGGGTCTGAGGTGACCAAGGGTGAACCAGATGGAGGTACTTATTATAAGCCTAAAAGATGGACTTTTGCTGATATTGCTTGGATTCACCCCAAAGACAAGTAAAATGTTCAGCATTAAGAAAAAATTCTATAAACAAACCAGAAAATAGTGTACCCTCTCCAAAATAACCACTTGATTTAACTAGATCTAGAATTATGTTTTCAGTTTTAGTTGCTGCAAAGTAATAAATCTAGGTAAAAGAAAAACAGATTTCAATAATTACAGTGATCGGAAGTATAAAAATATTTCTTATGAAGACCTAGTGTGTATAGAGAGTTCTTATTTAAAAAAAAAAAAGTTAAGAGGAATTCAATCACAGAATTACAAAGGACACATATTGATTGAATTTGGTTTGTTCACTGATTTCTAGAATACCACAAACAAATACAATATGAAAGTTGGACTGAGTTACATAAAATGTATTATTTTACAGAGCCAATAAGAAACCTATGGAACATATAGATTCAAGAAAGATTTATTTCATGAATTCATAGTCTCATAACTGGTAATTAAGCAAAATTGAAAATATTCTTGTGCTATTTTTGAGGTTGCATAGAAAATTGCTTTCAAGGAGTTTCCTTTTACCCACTAATTAAATTAACAGAGCAAGGAAAGCCATGACTGTGTCTAAATGTCATTAGTTTTCTAATACTGTTTTATCAATATCAATAGTGACAGCCAATAGATGTTAAGATGTAAATAAGGCATTTTACATTTTTATAAAAATTAAGAAATTTCCAGCTTAGTATTTGGTGACTCACCGGAGAGGAGCTATTACCTGGCTAAGTTATCCCATTCCGTAGTGAATTTTTCCAAGAATGCTTCGGCGACATTCATGCAGTCATGGTAATCCCTCGTTCTCTGAAGATCTTCCTCCCTTTGCGAGCACAGGTTGTCCGACTGAAGGCACAGATCCAGCCACTGGTCATTTAAGTGGCTTATTTCCTTGTGCTCAGGAGACTCCTGCTTCTTGGTTAACTTATTCACCTTTTCTGTAATAGCGGTGACTGACGCCTGTTTGCACTGTAACTTCTTAACAAAATCCTAAAGGATAATAATAATGGAAAAATAACATAGAGAGAAGTATAGATCTAACACATCTAAATGCTTTAAATAACTAATGGATGTCTGATGAATGGGTCGCAAGAGACAAAATCTAAAATTCATCATACCTCTTTACAAATACAAATTTCCAAGTTTGTAAGAACTGAAGGGTAACCGTGGTATTTTCTTTTATTGTGCCACTTTAAAAAGTAACAATATTATAGTCACTAAGGTAAAAAGTTAATATTTTTATCTTAAAGTGCCGTTTTAGTTTCCTAAAAATTGTTAAAGTTCATGCTTTTGAGAAAAAAATATAATTTATGTCACCTCTTTTTTTATCACATTTTTCTGCATAGGTAAACAATATTCCAGTAGAAACTACAAATAGGTCCCTCTTACAGAGAAAAAAATCCTAAAGTTTGTTAATAATCTGATACACATTCCAATTAAATTAATATACTAATATTAATTTTCTGTTATATTTTAAATTTCATATAACTATATAGTCTAAAGTATCTGTTACATTTTTAATTAATTACATATTAATATATATTTTATATTTTAATTAAGTAGTGCATTTACAATCCTTTAGCGTTAGCAATATCGCGATGAAAAGGTAATAAATAATAAGGCTTCCTGTTTGTTTAGCGGAAGAGTCTCCTGGTTCTGTCATCTAAACTACAGGGACAAACTATAGACTGAAGGTCCTTTGATACAAATGGCCAGTTGGATCTCCCTCCAAAATATTTGAATATTTCCTTTTTTATCTGTTCTTTCCTGGTACCGAATAAAGATTGTTCTAATTCTATCTTACCCCTTAAAGAGCAATGCTAATGTCTGAGGACTGACTGACGCACGTGCCTCCTGGTCTTCATTATCTCGCCGGGAGACCGATTGGTTCCTACCTTTACTTGGGAAACCACGTTATGTGCGATATTGAGCTCCAGCTCCGAGTTCTGCCTCTTCATGTTCTGCAGTTGCTGATCGGCATCCTGGAGGTAGATCCAAAGCTCAGCCTTCATGTGCTTGATCTCCTCCCAGCCCTGAGTGACGTGCTGCGCTTGGGCAAGCCTCTGCTCCACCTGGAGAGAACGCGACGGCAGGAGTCAGGAGCAACAGGGAGGAACATTTAGGCTCAATGAATTGGAGATCAGTTCTTCAGCCTGTCCACATACACAGGCCGACACACATGCATGTTTGTGCACGTGTGGACACACACACATGTGCACACACACACTGTGGTAAATACAGGAAGAATTCTTCATCTGTTTCAAGAAAAGCAGATTTTCCTTTTTACATTTAGGTATTCTAAGGGCTCGAAATGTCTAGGACGTGCCATATGATTTCCGCCAATACGGTGAAGCTCTACAAAGTTTTAACAATGTATTAGGTCAAAAGCTGTCCTAATTGTTTTTCACATTGGGCATTTTAGGGAACACATCTATTTGAATTACTCGTAAATTTGGTCTTGGGGTTAACTAGAAAAGACATATTGTTCTCCATGGTACATTTGTTGCCAGGTCTAATAAAACACCAAGTTATTAATGTTTTGGATATATTTTTAGGCTGACTTTACTGGTTTTTGAAATCATGTGATTGATTCCAATAAATCATATCTGTAAAAAATATGAATTATATCATCTTTCATAAAGATTTAAAAATATTTGCTTTGATAATGAAAACATTTGCTTTGATAATTTAAAAGTGAGAAATCTGTATTACTTTGATTATTAAATATCTACATTATTATTCATTTATTTTAAATCTTCCTTATTTTTTATTTAGCTCATTTGAGCATTCTGCGGATATTTAATCAATTAAATACCAAAACCAAGCCTTACTTTTAAATTTTAAACCTAAATATGTTGTACTGAAGCGTTTAAGGCAGCAGTGGCAATCATAGTGCCCTATGCCCCCATTTGTCCACTGTGCAGAGGTACTGCTGACTCAGTACATTTTTCCACTGAGCCCAGATACAGCCTCAGAATTCTTCTGGACACCACACTCAGACACTTCCAATGGCTTAGAAGGGTCATGACAGGTCCATGCTCGTGGCCATCCTTAATATAAAGCAAAGATAAGAAATCCTTTTCATATTAAGTGTTACCTCAGTAAAAAGGTGGAAAAGCAGAAAAGAACAAAAATAAGTGGAAAAGTAGGAAAAGATAAAAAGAAAAGGGTAATTAAGAAGAAAAGAGGAAAGAGACAGTAACGATTAGCAGATCACTGAGACTACACATTTCGGTTCTAATTCAGTGGCATCAGTCCCAGTGTGCTTAATTTCCTTGACAGTTGAAATTCAAATAATTATTTATTACAATGGCTGTGGAAGTATTATAGCAAGAAATATTCAAGGAGACATTTTCTTTTACATCTAACATTCAAGGAAAAGAATATAATAATACAGACAAATCCAAGGGTTTATTATTATTATTATTATTATTATTATTATTATTAATCATTATTTTACCATTTGCTCTGTTTGTTGAATGTCTTTGGCTGTGGTTTTCACTGACGAGTTTGACAAGTCACACATGGAGCAAAGGAGATCTAAGTAGGTCCTTGCCTGTTCCTGCAAAGCTCTGAAGTGTTTGACCTGAAAACAAAATTTCAAAGAGTGAAAGAGATGTGTGCCATATTTAGACAGCAAGTTTTTGTACATTTGTAATATTTTGTTGATATTTCAAAAACAATCTTGCTATGTTCAGTACTTACAACCCTTGTTGTAAATGATATATACTAGTGACTTGTGCAAAGAATTTCAAACATTCTGGCAAGGGACCCATTTGTCCACCACTTGCTTCGCATTATAATTAAAGAAGTTTGTGTGGTCTGGAAAAGGGAAACACCCAAGAAACTTCTACAATTTTTCCTGTAATAAATAAGGTCTGAATTTGCCAAACCACCCCATTATGTCCCTATGACCCAAAGAAAGTTATCTGTCCAAAACAACTTTTGAAAATAAGAGAATAAGATATCAGATTTTTTACCTTATATTTACTTTAAAAAGAATAACGATTTAAGATTTACATAGTTGACCTGATCCCCAAATCATTGGAAGCAGCTTATAGATTGTCAGTGACAAAACAGTTGCAAAAGATTTTTTGCTAAAATCAATTTCAGGGGCAAATCCGATGGTACTTTATCCCACTCCCTCAAATTCACATATCCTGCCTTATAAAAACATATGGAATCAAGTTAGTGTGTCAATTTCTTGTGGTAGTGGGGAGCATGTTATCATCATATATTTATTGTTTACGAAGCAGGAGGTATTAGGAATACACAACGCATCCTGGGACCATGAATGAATTACAACCATAGTCTGTCAAAGCATGAGCTCAGTCTGATACTATCTGAAGTTGTCGTTTGTCAGTAGCGAAATTCTCCAGTCACATATCCAAATGAGCCACTGACTAGAGTCAAGTTCAGATCTCATTTACACAGGCATACCTCAGAGATAGTGTAGATTGGGGAAAGTGAATATTGCAATAAAACGAGTCACACAAATTTTTTCGTAAACCAAGTTATGTTTATACGATACCGTAGTCTATTAAGTGTACAATACTAGCATTATATCTAAAAAAACAATGTATGTACCTTAATTAAAAATACTTTATTGCTAAAATATGCTAATCATCCTCTCAGCCTTCAGGTAGTTATAATCTTTTTGCTGGTGGTTGCCAAAAGCCTTCAGTTTGTTAAAATAAAGCAATATCTACAAAATGCAATAAAGTAAAGCCCAATAAAATGAGGTTTGCCTGTACTTACATATCCCCAGTAGCCAGCGCAAGAGGCATATGATAGGTACCTAATATATTTTCACTGAATGTCTGAATGAATCACATAACACAACACGAACTTTTGTGAGTCTACTACCTGCTTAACGGCTTCCGCCCTGCTGAGAGGTGGATGTGGACTTGGCTTTAAATCTGGTTGGACTGCAGAAAGCCAGGCCTGGCACTGCTGCAGAGTGTCTTGTCGACTAACATGCCTCTGAAGTTCATGTTCCAAAGTCTGGTACACCTGAAACAAAACAATCAAGCTGCAACTGTGAGAACTGTCTTTTGTCTCTATAAACATGACTGGAATTAAGTGACACAAATCTACAAGTCCACTGAAATGGATTATTTCCCCCCAGGACTCCCCAACACTACACACTTATCTACAGAGTTTGCATATGTTCCAAAATATTGCAAAGCACAATTGCTGTGCCCAGTTTATATCTTCTCAACCCATACATTACAATGTTATATCTTGAGAAGGGAGAGAATGAGGCAGAGTTCATGTAACTATAGAAATGTGTTAGGATACATAAAATCATTGAATTGTCAAACATAAATCAGAGTTTTTGCAGCTTCCCCGTAATGGGATAAATACAGCACTTTTTGTTCAAGCTAAAAATTGAAAGTAAAAATAAAATTCCATTTCATGAAAAGATAATCAATATTTTTCTAACCAAAAGGTTCCTGCTTTAGGACTAGAGTCAGATTAGAGAGGAGAGAGAAGAGTCCGATGCCCTCATTTCATCTTAGAAGCTACGTTCCAGGACAATAATAATCTAAATATTTTCTAATATGTCTATTAATTAATCCTTAATCAGCCAACTAACTTCCTTTTTTTTTTTTGGGGGGTGGGAGGGTGGGGGGATGAATAAAGTATTTATTTCTATGTTTTCAATAATCTACTCAGTTCAGTATTGCCAGTGCTCATCAGGACAGAGCCACTCTCTGTGACCACACCTGCGCAGCCTGTTACACCACCAACCCCCCCACTCCCCACCCCCGCCTCCCGCTTTCCTCGGACGGGGCTGTGTTCCATAAAGACATATTGAGGAACTATTATGTATTTCTTTGAAATCAAGGGGAAATACCCCTGTGACGTTTCCTGAACGAACAATTCCATTAAAAAAAAAAAAAAGGAAAGAAAAAAAGGATGTGAGGTTAGACTGGCTCTTCTTTAATTATTGGCTCAAGAGAAGCAATAATCGAATTCTGCTTTTCCATGTCATTTATTCATTTTCATCTGATATTGAGACTATCCCTCATTTATTATTATTGCAAGCAAAACTGAAAGAGAAGTATTTTGTCCTCTTTATCATTTTTTGCAAATTTTATTTATGAGCCCTGTTCTTGGAGTTTGAAGGATCCCATTTTAGTATAAGTATACTGATTAAAGTATAACTTAAAATTAGTACTTACTCCTTTTCTCAATTTCTATATGGATACATAAAAATATTAAATTCGAGTTGAACCTAGGATACATAGATTTAAAAAGAAAATAATTGTGAAAATTACACAATAAACTTACTTCTGTATTACAGAATAAATGGCAACTTTGAAGGAAGCATTGATGGTATACAAACAAAAACTAACAAAACAAAATTTAATAAAAGATTTTATAATCAATTTACGGAATAAAGGGATTGGGTAAAACCAAATGTATGCAATTTACCGCTTCGACGCATCGATCAAATGTACGATATGTAAGCTCTGTGTCCACACAGAGACAGAAACCTATGCTCCCACTGCCTGCCTGGACATACGCCGAAACTGCCCCAAAGACCAAAGCTTCAAAAGTATTTTAAACACCTCTAGATTTCACAGCCTTTCTCCTCTATTCATCGTCGTTCCGGAACGTCGCAGTGGTACTCACCCTCTGTGCTGTGCTGCAGACCGCCGAGTAACTGTCCTTCGTGCCCTGCAGATGTGTGTGCACGTTTTGTTTAAGTTTCATTTGGAGGTGTTCTGCACACTGGCTGATCAAATTGTCACCTTTAATTTTAAGGTTGTTCAAACGGTCTTCGAAACCAGCAATTTCTTCCATCATTGCCTACAAAAATGAAACAAACAGAGTTCTCATAATTCCATCTTTAGTCTTTAAATAATGTATTTACCACACAGAGGGTTTGAGATAAATAGTTTAACTATTTAATAATTTTTTTTTTTGAAAGAGTTTTGCAGTTTGTCTTTAACACCACATGGCAAATGGCAAAACAAAAACCAAATGTATGTTTTCAGGGACGCTCTAATGGGAAGAATTCATGAGTTTAACGGATTAAGTTACATGGGGATGATGAAATAACCTTTAAAACTAGAGTGCGTTCGTGGTTGATCTCAGATACATGCTCCATGCTGTTATTATCAGAGAAAGGAAATTCATATAATTTTTTAAGTTCTATAAATTATAATTCTGGTATAATTTACATCTAAAACAATCCAATTACTATTTAATCTGATTTACTAACAAAATAATATCTGATTTATGTAATTAATAATCTAAAATCTAATTATTCATATCTAATGTAATATCTAATTTACAACTAATAATAATAATATGAATAAAAATAACATGAATTAGTAGTCCTGATAAATATGTATTATTATGATTGTTTTACAGATGGGGAGACCGAAGCAGAGGCGGGTTATAGATACATAGCTACTCAAGGTCGTATGACTAGTCAATGGCAGAGTCTGCAGCCTTTGGCCCCCACTCTGCCTGACTCCAGCTCATGCATAGCACTGTCCTCACATACGTTCTCCAGCGAGCATTCTCAAAGACCAGACAGGAGGAACCAACGCATTGATACCACGTTTTAATCTCCTCACTGCTGGATGATATTTACATATATCATCACTATACTATACATACTATATACTATGTATTACATACCACATATATATACATGCATACATATATATTTATATACACTATAATGTATCATTACATACTAATGATAAGTGACATATTCCAACACAAGGTCATCCTGGGTTGCCGCATTAGTATATCTACCTGGGGGGCTCTCAGAACCTCGGGGTCCACTGCTTTTTCCAAGAGTGCTGGCTTACAGGTTATCATATACGCCATATTGAAAAGAACCATTTTGTCTTCGAATTGGAATAAAATCACTACAACGTGAGGTTACTGAGGGGATTCCCCCAGTGCCTAATAGAATACATCCTGTAGTTATTTTCTATTCGTATTTGCTAAATAAAATTCTATGGAGAGGAGCCCTGAAGCCTGGGAGGGTAACTGGCTTTCCTGGCACACTACTAGATATTGACCCCAGCATGACTAAAATTTGGTTTTCCAAAATTGCTCCATAAAATTGTGACCATATCATAACCTGTCATCTGGTTCATATAATTACTACAAATACATATGGACAAAGATGAGAACACCTGGTGATTGTCTCCAGGCTGCTGGTCTCCATGAGGTCCCGTAATTTGCAGTTTACCAAATGCTGACAGACGTGGCCTCCTGCGATGCCCCTCACAGGTGTGTGATAGGGCCGGGATCCTTCTCACCCTTTCCAGAGGAGAAAAAGGAGGAGCCTCTGAGAAGCTACGCTTCCCCTGCTTGGAAGGGGAGAGGCTGACTAGAAGCTAGACTTTCTGATTACTATTTCTATATCCTATCTTTGGCTGCACTTTTGTAAATTAAAGATAATTTCTTTCTTGGATAAATTACTCCATAAAGACTACAATATGTTCCAAGTCGAAGGCTAGTGACTGTGGTTGAGTCGCTAAAATACTGACTTCAACTGTTCTCATTTATCGGGCGTTCTTGGCACGCAGACCTGATTTTTTAAGTACAATCACTGGAATCCAGAGATGCATGCACACGTACACAGGTGTGTGCACATGCGCACATGGACATAGCTGTGAAAGCCGTCTGCGCGCTTCGGCTCTGCAGAGAGCAGGTGTACCTTGTGGTGGGCCAGTTGCTGGGTGATTGTCTCCAGGCTGCTGGTCTCCAGGAGGTCGGGGGCCGCCAGGCGGCCAGACATCTGCAGCAGCCACTTTTCTACCTCTTGGAGCTCGCCGTTGTACTCTTCGTGGTCTTTGACTTTCGCCTCCAGACTGCAGACATGTTCCTGTGAAGCCAGGTGCCCGTTAGAGGTGACTTTCAAGCCAAAAATCGAATCAAAACTGTTTTATATTTCTAAAAATTCCTAGGGTAGGTCAAGTTACATATACCAGAGAATTACTAGGAACAGAAAAAAAAATAGAAGAAAGAGTCGTCATGCTATTTAAAATGCCCCTTTGAATAAAAGAATGGTTACTGACCCATTTCAGCCCTTTTAATCTTCTGACAGAGAAAAAGAAGTCAGGGCCCCCTTTGGGCAAATAAATACATTTTTGTTGAATTCCCAATGTCTCCTTACCTTTCCTGCACTGCAGAGGTCCTGATAGTCACTTTGAAGCTTATCTATTTTGTCCTTTAATGTGACATCCTGCACCAAGTCCAGAAGAGCTTCACCTTTCTCTCTCACTGATATTACTGAGGGCTCGTGGGACAGCACCGTTTGTTGAAGTGACTTGAATGATAAAGAAAAAAAAGCCAGCTCGCCTGTGTGTTCAAGGCGAATATGCCTGTGGCATGTGTGAGATGATCTCTTTCAAATAAACATTCGATAAGTATTTTATAAATCAGTAAATGTAAAACATGAAAGAGGATGACTTTTTGTGGCTAATATGGCTCTCAAATACAGAGTAACACATCAAATAGTTCTTCACGTGTGGAACGTATGAGAAAGCATTGTGTTTGGCTACATTTAACGTAGCTTATATTTCTGGCTTCCACCTCATCCCTTTCAGCACCATCTTTTTATTTCGAGTTCATGAAGTTAACTGCAGCCCGAGTTGCATGTGAAGTTAGGGAGGCAAATTCCAGCCACAGCACTGCTGTACTGGCTCACAGCACTCTGTAAATACATCAAGAACTCAGTGGCAAACAGAAGACTGGCTGTGATTCTTATCTGGTACCTTCAAAGACATGCTGTGAGACTTGGAAGAAAAGCCAAGGATGTAGGTAGACATTTTGCTGGAGGAAGAAAAAGCTTCCCACAGGGAAAGCTCAGAGGCAAGCCATCACACTAATTCTTGAAGTCACTTAATCATTCAGAATACAAATTATTCCACATAAAAGTTTCAATAATTGTTTCAAATATTTGAGCAGGTGAAATATCTACACCTATACCTATATCATGTTATAGCTAGCTACAGTCACATCACCATTTATTCTTTGAAAAATTAATTTCTAGGATGTTTGGCTATAGTTGGTTAATGAGAATTTATTTACTTTCAAATAGGGTATCTTGCTTTCAATTTACTGTAAGTCAGCTTATCTTGGGAAGATGCTACACAAAACAGAATATCTATTGGCGCGAGATCCTGATGCCTGGAGATTTATCTGGAAGAGCCATATACCTGGATCACACTGTGAGAATAGGTCTCCATTTATAAATACAATCTTGAATATGAGGAAAATATGATTCATGTATGGAAATATAACTTCAAGGTAGTGTATCTAGCCAAATAAATCTATATCACTCACCCTCAATAGAACAGATAAGCTATGGGTGTTTTTCAGCACCTAAGAAGGGTGATACACCCCAAGAATCATCTCCCTCCCATTGAGTCCCTAGAGGACACCCTAGTGCATTTGCCGGAGTAACAATAAATTACCTTGTATTTGGATAATTGAGCTTTTTTCTCATATAATTCCATTTTAGGTTCTTCAGGAACGTGTAGGATCTCTCGGTATTCTGCTATCCATTGAGTTAGTGCTTTATATTTATCTGAGAATTCCTTGGTTAAGTGAAGGCCTTTTTCCAGAGTCATGTGCTCTTTGCGAACGGTGCTGGTCAGTTCCTTCAACTGCTCCACGTGGCCATCGATCTCTTTTCTTAACGTCTCTGCCTCGCCGTCCTCCAAATATGTAAGAGCCTTCTCTCCTTTCTCCCGGGCCGATTTCAGCAAACTATGGCCTTTCTCCATGTCTTTCAGCAAACCCTGTCGTGAAAGAGAGTGAGTAGGAAGCAAACACTGAGTTAACCTTATTTCTTTCCCTTTAAAGAAAAAACTTTCAAGTCCCATTCCTGAGTCTACCTATTTCCTCTTAAAATATGTTTTGAAGTTTATAACCGGATTTGACCTGCCAGGAATGAGGAAACCGTTTTTTTTTTTTTTTTTCTTTACTTCAATAAAGGTTTTAAAATGTCTGATCAATGTATCATTTCCGAATCAGAGACTTGAGAGAGAACTTGATGTTTCTCTCATCCTCAGCAATGGTCCTAAAGATGAGTTAAAACTGTTAACGCACGGAGCCTCGAATTTGGGATAAACGTTTTGTCTTAATTTTTAAGTGTGAAACTGGAAGTTAGGTAAGAATTTTCCAAACAGTCATGTCTAGATCATTCAGAGGACATCCCATCACCAATAAATGAAAGTCTGCTTTCAGCCTCAGAGAGATTAGAACTTAGAAGCTGAAGGAAAATGATGAGCCAAAGACCATGCCAGGCAGAAATGAGAACATGTGCTCCCTACATCTAGCGTGAGAACGAAGCAGCTCAATGAAAGTAAGGTGAGGAGACAAGCCCGACGTGTGCGTGCCTACCTCCAATGCCTTCATCTTTTTCCCCATCACCACTATATCTACTTTGTCAATTTTGGCGGCCACATTCTTGAAGTTTTTGTGAGTAGAGCTGTACCAATCAGAATAGGAACTTAGGGATAATTCGGATTCCTCCAAACTCTGGATCTCTTCCTCCAGGAGTTTTATTTGTTCCTTTAAAAGAAAACACAATATTGAAGAGTGAATTAAAGACCTGCGTCAGTGCCTTTCTTGATAAATACGTATCTTTACTGGAAGCCAATGCAAGGAAGAACATTTTGGCTTGTGAAGCTTGCTGGTCCGAAATGAGCAGCCGGCGGCCCCCTCACCAGCACTTGGAGAAGGAGGGCCTGGTATCTGGAAGTCAGCTGTGTGGCCTGGCAGCTCATCCGGCTGCTCACGTGACGCTCGTCCAGGATCTCCTGAGCTCTCGCTCCTACTTCCTCAACCTCATCTCTGTATGTGGTGATTTCTTCGTGCCACTTCTGAAATGACATAGATATTTTGCAGGGAAAAGTTTAATCTTTGGTATTCCTGACTTGGACAAACATACGTATTTTCTTTATAGGAAATGATTTCACTGTATGTTTAAAACATATTTATTGTGAGATATAATTTTAAAAATACATATTTAACCCTCATGAAAAATTGTATTCAAATGATACAATTAAGAGCTATAGATTTTTGATTTGGGCTCTTTTCTGTATATACTATACTTCAGTTCAAAAATTTTAAAACAGAATAGCATAAATTTTTATATCTTCTGCTATATTTAGGTAAATTTTAACCCAGATGAATAATGAAAAGAAATCCTATGAGCTTAAGCATTGTTTTGATCATGCATACCTAATTTACATAAAATTAGAATAAAACTAAATATTAAGTACTATGTCGATGCATTCTATTTGAACAATTTCAAATCAGAATCATAAACTCAAATGATTGCAATACTAGCATTCATGTATCTTTACAAAGCAAGATAATAGGGTATGGAAAGAAAATAAAAAATATTCCATTAAATTATATTTTATTAAAGACCAACTTAAGATTCTATTCACAATTGCCGTTAGAATGTTCTATCCTAATTTACGTTAAATTTCTTTTGGAGCAGAAAAAGTTTTTGCAAAATCTAAACCTGGGGGAAAACGTTACTATTTTAATGAAACAAACTATGCAAGACAACTGCTACTTTGACCAAGACCAGGATTCGGCACTGGCTGTACCTTCAGCTGATGTAACTGTGTCTCCTTGGCTGCCCTGTTAGACTGACGCTCCGCCCTGAGACTCATTTTCTGCTCCAGCGTTTTCAGCCATTCATCTACTTGCTGAAACTTTTGTTCCATCAGTCTCAGTTTGTTGACTGCATTGTTGAACTGAGTGCGGGTCTCGGACAGTCTCTGCTGGTAAGCCTGCCAGTCCTGCCGGAGGGACTCTAAAGCCCGATCCTCCATCTGGGGGATGCCGGATGGGATCACTTCCTCTCTGGTGTGCAGCACTGAATTCAGCAGTGCCTGCCCTTCAGCACAGCGCACTTGCAGCTCCTGCGGGGGAAAGGTATGGCTGTCACACCTCATTCGTATTTTACACCTGCACAGGTTATCATGTCTCACCTAAGCCAACCGTGCCAGCTTGAAACAACTGTGGGACTTGAACGTCAATTATATAAGAATGATTTTATTCTGTCTTATACAGAACAACGTGTATACTTAACACTGAGTTCCCCAAACCAGGAGAAAGATTCGCAAATATTTCCCATGAAAATATTCAAAACACACACAGGGGAATATTTGTCCCAATCGTCTTAGAAACAGTTTCTGAAATTTGACTTTTCAGCTTATTAGTAAAAACAATTGTGATTAAAAGGGCTATTGTTTTTGTTTTGTTTTGTTTTGTTTAAATAACCTAGGCTTTTTATGGCTCAGGATCTGTTTAGAGAGCCTAAGGCATCTTACTTCGCCTTTGAATGGGATCAGGGCCTCACCAGCAGTTGAGAAACAACGAACCCTCTTTTTCCCAAGGAGGAACATTGCCAAATCTGTGCTCTAGGGAAGGCGATGGCCAAGAAAAGTTGCCACAGAGGGTCGCAGAGCATACAAACCTGGGAGGCTGACGTATCACACCTGCCAACCAGATACAAATACAATTTTCTCCGCCAAAACGTAAGCTGAAAAGATTTACCCTACAAATTCAGTATGAACCAAGACTTGAGCATAAACTATAATTTATTGAAAGAAAAACCCACAGCCTTAAAGATATTGGCAAAATAATATCATATACTCATATTTCATATGTTAAAAAAATCCAATGTTACTCGGTCTGATCAACTAAACGAACCAAGTCAAAACTTAGTGTTAAAGTATCAATAGTTACAATACAGTATTATATATATATAAAAAAAAGCTTTAATACCAGTTCTAACTATTTGAAATTGCAGATATCTGACTATTTCTATCAACAAAGATCAAAACCAGCAATCTTTTGTGGTTCAAAGTAATGGACACATTTTTCCCCAGCTATGATGACACTTTCAAGAATGTTGTAATGCGAACATGCTGTAAATGAAAGAGAATAATACATACGGTAAAGTATTAACCAAAAGGGCCGTGAACACAGAGATTTCATTATAAAATTCTTTAAAATTTTCGAAAGTTAACTTTGTACAATCTCATTTCTTAATTCAGGGGCTGGCAAATTTTGTCCTGTAAGGGGCTGGATAGTAAATACTTTTGGCTTTGTGGGCCGCACTGCCTCTGCTCCAGCTGCTTAACTCTGCCATCGTAGGGCTGAAGTAGCTGTAGATGGAGCATAAATGGATGTGTTCCATGAAACTTTATTTAAAATACAGGCACTGGGGCTCTGGGCTCTAGTTCACTGATCCTTGCCCTAATTTATTCATCTTCCCAGTATTTTACCCTTTTCATATTTTGTAACTGTTTTCTCTATTTAAAAATCATCACTGTATTTTATATATATATATAATACATATAATTTATTATATATACATATATATTTATGTCCCATATTTCAAGTATTCACTCTGAAGAAAAAAAATGGTTCCATATTTTAAAAGTCTATGCGTTCTATGACTGATATTAGCCCTTCAGTTTACGCAAAATAATTTGTCAGCGTGGTCCACACTGCTGGCCGATGGCCACGAACAGCGCGTGCTGCGGACGCCGGGCTCCAGGGGACCTTCCGCTGCGCTGTGAGGGCATCGCAGCTCCCAGCACCCTTAGCCGTCACCATCGCCTTACCTCCTTTTAACATGTGCGATGACTCTACATGAGGTAAGGCGAGAATTAATGCACGGCAAAATGAGTGACGGGAGTTAGGTTTGGGCCATGCTGCTATTGAATGGAGTGAAATATTTTCTTCTGACTGGAACAAGGGAAACATCTGCTGGTGACAAGTAACCGATTGGCCCGGATCCCGCACGGAAGCCCAGAGGACTCAGCATCTGCTGGCCAAGAGTGCGTGGAGTGAAGTGCCGAGAGGGGTTACTTAGCAAAAACAAAGTCAACTCTGCTCAAAAAAATTACGACAGCCAACCCTGGCAGACCAGAGTATCCTTCTATTTCAAGAAAGAATGAATGGGATCTTTAAACGAGCTAACGAACTTACGTCCCTTCTAACTTCGCATGTATTCATGTCATGAATAGACAGTCATTTAATTAACATTTTCTCCCATCTCATTTAACCCTCTCTCACAAACTACTCTGCGGAGAGAGCTGAATCGGAGAGGTTCTCTCTTGCCCGAAGTCACCCAGGGTCAGGTCCCACCGAGGATTAGAGTCCAAGCTTCCTGACCCCAGCCTCGTGCTCCTGCCTTCATACAACGCTGCCTGAGACGATAGCCAGAAATTATATACGCCGGCGATAGCCATCCTAGCTCCACTTTTTCCACCTTGTGCAAGCTGTAGGTAGCCCTTGCCCGAGCCCAAACCAATTCCAATGAAGGCCACCAGCACATCACTAGGTTTCGACGCACAGCACGCAGTTGTCTCATTGGCCTTTCCCCGTTCTCCACTGTGTGTGCTCGGCAGCCCCTTCTCAGGGCGCCTCCTGACCCCTATTACCTATCTCTCTAGGTAAGATCAGGGCCTCTCTGATGCTCCCACGAGATCCCTCGCATTCGTCTATTGTTGTCCTTTTCGCATTGCTTATAATGACAAAAGGGTCTGCATTTCTCACTATATTGCAAGTTCATTGAAGGCAGGAACATATTTTAATCATCTTTACTGGCAGCTGCTAGCCCCGCGTCTGTCCTGTATGAGGTTTTCGGTAAAGGCTGAATGAGTAAAGACACGAGTGAGTTACAGCCACTGTCCCCACCAGGTCTGTCACCTCGCCATGAAGCACGGTCTTTTGCCTGAGCACCAGCCCTGTTCTATCTCCTCCAATTCCGTCTTCTAGGACTCTGATTCAGGACCTATATACCGAGCAGTGTGAAGGTTTTGGCGGAAATCACATGGCCAAGATGGTGCCACTAGTTTGACTTTAAGTACAGGAACGCATTCGATTGATTCCTGCTTCTATGCCCTGTATCTAACTGACTCCTTTAAGAAGCAACAGGCAGGTGGGCCAGTCAACACTAAACTAGACCACTAGCCATTCCTGTCAGAGGCCACCGCAGCAGCCGAACGAATCCCACAAGTCTCAGGACTGCTGGGTCTGAATGACCTACGAAATGATCTCCACCAGCATGTACTGCTAAGGTCCCAGAACGCTCCACCAGACCTCACTAGGGCTTCATTTGATATGTACCAGCTATTTATGGGATCCAAGGTGATGTCAACTTCCTTTTGCTTAAAAGAATAATTCCATTTTCAGAATGAAAATTCCTTTAAGATGAAATATACGTTACCTGAAGATCCCGCAGGGTTGTTTCATGAGTTTGGGCATCACCTTCAAGAACTGAATATCGCTCAAGCTTCTCTTGTTCTTGCCCCAGCCACACTTCAAATGCCTTGAGGTCTCTCTGATACTCTTGGTGCAGGCGAACCAGTTTTTCACACTTTGTTACTGCTTCCTGTCATCAACATTTAAGACGATTGAGATGGGAATACATTATTATATGCAGTTCCGACGTACTGCAAGAATTTACTTTGGGAATTTTAGAAAAGCATGATTATCAAATCATTGGAATATGAATAGTTTCTGAGAAGAAGGAAGCTTTAAGATGTATGTAAAAATATAATATAACATAATATCGGGATTAAAAGGAGTTTTAAAGATCATTTTGTTGAATTAACTTCCCGATCTCTAAATTATGAAACGTAAAATCAACACGCTAAAAAAAGAATTAACTTGTCAAAAAAAATATACTTTTGCTTATAAAGAAAACCAAATTTCTTATATTGTACCTTAAGTAAAGATTTGGACTCACTGTGGATTTATTTTTCCATATACTTTGTCTAATAAAGTGAGATGTGTTTTGAAAAGTTATTTTTATTTTCTTTGTGAAGCCTAAATGAAGAATGATATTACTGTTGATGATTTCCTGCTTTAGAAAACTCTTAATATCAGACATTAAGGCATTTACGAGTCATTATGAAACTGTCCAAAATTTTTCTTAAACTAGTAAACTTCTAAGAATTTTTAATTGAGAAATATTCTCTTTGAGTAACTTTAATGTACTAACATTATTTGAAGGTTTTTGTTTGGTTTTGCCAGTGATATATGTGTGTGTGTGTGTGTGTGTGTGTGTGTGTGTGTGTGTATTATATATGCATATATATTTAAAGCATTAAATATATATAAAAATATACAATATATATACATATATATTTAAAGTAATAAAATTCATTTTGCTCTTTGCAACCTGCTATATTATTTTGGTCAATCTGCTTTCACGAATCTGTCATTTCCAAAAATAAATGAGTCTTCAAATAACCACAGCTCGAAACATTCACCCTCTTACTTCAATGAGTTCACACGGAACACGGTTGGCCATACCTTGGCCCGCTCCTTGATCGCTCTGTATCGTTCCTGTAGGTCCTGGAACTCCAGCTGGGTGACATAGTGCTCCGCCATGCCAGCCCCTTTGATTTCAATGGTCTCCAGCAAGCTACTGTGACTTAGCACTTCTTCATTTAATAACTAGGAAACATTTAAAAAAATAATGAAGGCGTTAACACATATGTCACCGTTATCAACGATACTAATGGTATTAAGATATTTTATCTATATAGTTGACAAGCAGTCTCAAATTATCTATTTGTAGATGGATAGATCCATTCACGTGTGTGTGTGTGTGTGTGTGTGTGTGTGTGTGTGTGTGTACGCGTTTGATATCTGGCCCAGTACTTTCTCTGTGATCCTGATTTTAATTGCCTTCGATATCTCAAACTTCATTTGTCCAAGGACGAGCTTCTGATCTCCACTCCATTCCCATTCTTCCCAGCCCCCACCAAACCCTTTCTCCTTCAGTCTTTTTCAAAAGTGAACACCATGACTTTCCACCCAAATGGTTAATTCAGAACAGTGAAAGTCACCCTGTAAGCTCACTAGCCTATGCTGTTACCATCTTTTCCCTAGATTATTGAAATATCCCGCTAGGCAGATGTCCTGCCACTAATTTTTTCCCTGTCCCCTTGTGCAATCTCCACACAGCGGTCTGAGTGATAAAAGGCTACAAGATTATAAACAGAATCATGTCACTCTCCGGCTTAATACACGATTGCCTTCCCAGGGCCGTCAGGATCGGAGGGAGGAGCCTCGGACAGCACACATGGCGGGCAATGCGTGGTCTGGTTCCAGAGCAGCTGGGATCGGAACTCCAGCCCCCACCTTGGCCTTCCCGAGAGCAGCTGTCTTCTCGCGCAGTTCCGCACACTGCCTTTCAGATGCATTTAGACTGGCTTCCGCGCCATCCATCCAGCTGGAGAACTGTCGGACGTCATCCTGATAACTTGTCCACTTAGAAAGAGCTCCTTCAAGTTGACTGAAAGGTATTCGAAAGGACAACAGTCTGTATTAAGATGGCTTATCAGCCCTACGCTATGGACGTGTCTGCTCTGCCCACTCCAGCTGCAGGACATGGCGGGGGGGGGGGGGGGCTGAATGGCCAGGGCTTAGCAAATCCGGGTCCCTGGCAGGCACAGGCTCAGGAAGCCAGTGACAGGTAAGTCCAGGCCAACAGGCAGAAATGTGAGACTGGGTATAAAACCTGGAATCAGTCACCAGGTCACAGGGAAAGGCTTGAGTGCAAAATTGGGGGAGATTCCCTGAGCGAGGCTTTAATGGATCCACGCGAGACTCTGGGCAGGAAAAGAATCAGTACTTAACACGGTCAACATGAGCAGGACATTCAGAGGGGAGGAAAAAAAGGATTCATAGAAGGAGGAAGAACGAAGCAAGAATAAGCACAGTAACCATCTCGCCTAAGATTGAAAATCAAAGAATCACAATGGAAAAATAAGGTAACATTTCCTGAATTGGTCTAATTATTAAAACCTGATTCTCTCTGTTCCAGATAAACTAATGCTTCCTTCTCTCAATACACAGGTTACATTTTTAAGTCTGTCGATCATCTGTGCCTAATTTTTCTGCCATGCGTTGGGTGCCTTTCTGGCAGACACTGTGCTCCTCCCATGAGTACGCCTGGACCACGCCACTTCGGCATGCTGCCAACTGGACTTTCGATTGCCAGCTCCATGCCCTCTCGGCCTGAGGGCATTCTCTGGTCCCTGGAGCTCCCTCAGCCTCAGGGCAGTGTAGGCAAAAAGCGCCAGAGATTGTTGCCCCCTAAGGACAACCCTGAAAATGCCCTCCAGACCCAGGGGAGTTTATTTACAAATTCTCCAGCTGTCCCTCTGGCTGGCTGGATGATTCCTAAACACATGCTCTCTGCTGGCTCCCAGCACCGCCCAGCAGAGTTCGCGCCAGCTGCCCACTGCCGTAAACAGTTTGATGACATGCCCTTCCTCCGGCAGCCCTCCCTACCTCCCTCCCATCCCCTACTGGTGTTTCCTGGGATTACTTCTCAAGGAAACAACATGATGAGGCATTAAGTTATCTTTTGACTTTTTATGCAGTGAAAACAATAAGCTAAATGTGTAGTTATATTAAACAAGGCATAGTATTGCAGGTCAACCTAACAGCAAGACTGTACCTGCCAGTTTCTTTTGTTCTAATGAAAAAAGAAAAGAAAAGAAAAGAAAGGGAGGAAGGGAAGAAGAGAGAGAGGGAGAAAGAGAAAGAGAAAGAGAAAGAGAGAGAGAGAGAAAGAGAGAGAGAGAGTCAGTCAGTAAGCCAGCCAGCCAGCCAGCCAAACCCCAGGAACGGTCTGTTACTGAGTGATTATATTGATCTCTTAGTAAAGGCTGCCCAGTAGTGGGCTTCCGTTTCTCCTACCTTTTACAGCGGATCCCTGCAGACAGAAGGGAAGCCCACGCATCCTTCACACTCTGCAGCTGCTGCTGAACAGCGGGGATGCCTTCTGGAGAGGTGTTCTGAAGGACAGACTCTCCTCGGGTCACTATCATTTTCATCTGGATCTCTTTTTCCTGTTTTGCTGATAAAAGAGCCTGTGAAAGCAAGTACAGGAGTCCTTTGTCTTTTGCATGTTTAACATTTCTGGCTTAAAATATTTCAGAGCTCCTGAAGATTGCAGAATGATGTACAATCGTGTCGAGCCTTGGTTCTCTCAGGCTGCTCTGGTGGGTGGAGGGCGGGAAGGTCCCCACTGCTAAGAGCCATTAACCAATCTCCAGTCACCTGCTGGTCTCTAAGTGGCCTTGGCTTTGCAGGTCTTGATTCTTTTCTGAATAATCCCTTCCTTCCAAGAAGTTTTATTTTACTGGTTTTTAATAAAAGACAAATAGACTACAGTAGAATTCACGAATCCTCAAATGTCACAGGATGGAGAACTTTATAAATGTTAAGGCCTCTAGCCAAACAAACCTAAAGTAATATACTTTATCTTATATATTGATTTATATATTTCAAGTTCTTCGTATGTTCTTATCTTTTTCTACATAAGAAGGAAGTGTGAAACCAAGTTGTAAAACGGGGGTTATCACCCGAAGGGCAAAGCTTCCTCTCTCTACCTACTCCAGACCTGGCTGGCTTCGGCAGATTCAGCTTCCACTACTCATTCCTATCGGTTTTTTGCTGCACCAAGAACGAACTAGTGGGAATCCCTCATACACTGTGCTACTTGTTTACTCTGGCTTTTGCTCATGCGGCACCTTCTCAAATCTTGGTTCAGGCATCAGACTTCCTGAGAAACTTCCTCCAGCTCTTAACTCCATCCCATCTGCACGGTTCTATTCTGTGTGTCTGTAACACCATAGGCGTAACCCTATCTGCTCTAATGGTCCTCGGGGGTTCAGCCTCCAGCCTCAGAAGAAAATCCTTGAGGACAAAGATGGTCATATTTCGTTCATTTTTGAATCCTTGGTATCAAGACAGAGGGACAGTCTCCTGAAGACATCTAGTATATGAATGAGAGATAAACGGATGCGGAATTGTTATTTCATCATACATAGAAGCTAGAACTAATATCTTGGGATAGGAGAAGAATTGACTGACACAGGCAGGCAAGTGAATTGAACGAGATGGACAATGTTCTGCCTTATAAAACGTTTCAGTGAAATATTGTCTCGGAGTAAATGTGTCAGTGATGTGTTTTGAAACTAGCCTCTTACCCAGCGATCAAGCAAATAACCACACTTGGGTTGTTATTTTAATTTTCCTAAAGCGTTTATGTGTGAACATGTTCCAAATGATCCGGGAACACTTAGGCATGCCCAGCCTACACAAACAGAGCATCTGAAAATTCCCTGGGAAGAGGTTTGACGTAACACCACCAGGTAGATGGATACTTCAGAAATTGTGAGAAAAACAAATTCTGTACGTCGGAGAGATTTCTCTGACAAGGCTCACCTCCAGCTTGAGCATCCTGCTGTCCAGCACGCTCTTGTCCGATGTTGGGTGGCAATACGAATCCAGCATGTGAATTGCGTCCGTCATCCAATCTTGCAGCTCTTTAATCCCGAGCGAGAACTGACTGTGTTCGGCAACGATTCGATCCAGCCTGGACACTTTCTCCTGGAAACAACAGACATGGTTTTCAAGGGACTTCGCAGCCAGAAGCCACTCGAATTGTAAAACTGTTTGGTGCAAATAACTTTGGGTCAGATGCTGAACAGATTTGACGCCAGTCTGCGTTAATCTATGAGATGTGTGAACTCTTTCTAAATAGTAAAATCATGAGAATAATTGGGTCAAAAAAGCAGAAAACTTACAATTTACCGCCCTTCAACTTGGTTGCTATTCTTCTTAAGACAACCATGACATTTTTTTGGAATCAGTAAAACTTCTTCCTTCCTAATGCCTGGTCTGAGAAACCAATCAAAGTAGTTTCTAGCTTTCACTGAATGTCACATTTGGCTCAACTGTACCACATGACCTACACTGTTAGTCAGAGTTCCAAAAAATAACTGTCTGAGATTTTGTAATATCTCTAAAATTTAAATTTGGGACCATAAATATGATTTTGTTTATTAATTATGCGTCATATCCAACACAGTGAATATTTATGAATGTGTTGAACAGCTCTTAAAGCATTCAAATATCTATTGATTTTTGGCATCTAAATAAATACAAAGTAATAGAAAGATGCCCTTAATTCATTTTAACTTTTAATGTGTGCCAGATTTCTAAAATCAAAGAATCGAACTCATTTATAGGAAAAATAGACTATTTCCTCCAAGATATTTACTAGTGTGACTATCTCAAGTATGTTTTGTTGAGGATCCAAATTAGCAGACCAGAAATAAGACCACACTAAAACAGGTGAAGCCAAATGAAAGAAAAGACTAAATTACAGTAGGTTCCTTACATTCTAAGATCTGAAATGCAAAAGACAAATGTACGGAACAAATGTTACAAGCCACATAAAGGTCAAATAATGCTTACTCCACAAAGTGTAAGATCGGTCTGTATTTTAGCAGCCAAATGTTCTAAATGAGGTCACAGTGAGATGCCATTTACTTTGTTCTAAGCTGTTAGAACAGAGATTTAAGGAGTTAAATGAATCATTATCAGTTTTGAGCTCTGTTCTGTGGATTAAATTGAAACTCTCAATCAAACACATCCTTGACTACTATGTAATAAATATAAAGAATTTAGACAAAATTTTGAAAATGATCCCAAACTCTCTAAAATTTAAACTGCTTTGAATTCATGTTTTTCTAAAGTAATTAAATCTGAAATTCCTTAGACCCCCAAATGAATTTTGCCTTATATTTGTACTTTGAATCTTCAAAATAAAGGCTCTGGAGAACACATCAATTCAGTATAATCAGGAATTTTTCGTGCCATCATAAAAACGGGAAGTCTCTTCAATCTTTGAAAACTCCCTTGCTCTATTCAGACAGCCACATTAAGATTACGCAGCACAAATGAAGGACTTGATCACAAGGCCAGGGATAGACTTACAGGCCAGACTCCTGACCTGGGCTGGTCAGGCAGGACACCCAGCACAAGCCTACTGAGACTCCAGACTTGTGACATCGGTACACACTCACACACAGCACATGGCAGGCGTTACCTTTGTGGAATTGCTTAGCGCTAGGTACTGAGCAGACAGCTGCGACACTCTGTGCATAAAGCTCTTGCTGGCAGCTTGTCCTTCCCACAGCTGCTGAGCTTTCTCTTTTAGCCTGTTGAGCTGAGGCTCGTAGCAGTTTATTTCCTCAAGGACAGACTGAAAAGCACAAGCAAGTTACTATTAAGAGGCTGGGGGAAAGCACATCGCAGACGAAGCTTGGGCCCAAAGAACATGGAAATCAACGCTGGTGACCAACAGGTGTACCCTGAAGGCATGATTATTTCCAAGCTACACACAGTATAGACTATACAACAAAACAAATCTACTTCAATGGAAAGCTGGAAAAAAGCATGGGATCTGTCAGAAATAGGTTGAGGGTACACTGTATCTGCATGTGGCGTCATCTAATCCCAGGGTGCTCGGCAGACGGGCTCCTGAACGCAGGTTGTACACAGGACAGGGACAGGTGGCCATGCGGGACCAGGGTCTCATCACCTGGAGCTTCTGCTGTTCTCTCCTCTTCGCTGGTAGGTCGTACAGGCGGTTGCTGTTTTCATGCACGGCCTTCTCGGCTTTACTCAGCCAGTTCTGTACGGGCTCGGCACTTACTTCAAAGTCCTTCATTTGGATCTTCAGGTTCTATGAGGTTTTGGATAGCGTTAGACACACACGCCAGTTTCAATGGCAAGTCCAAAGTCCTTCACGTGGCATTTTGTCTGGGCCCCGCTGCCCACACTCTTCTTCTTCCCTCGTTCCCAACATCTGGGACATCCCGTCCTTCACATTGGCACCTGAATACTTTTCTAAATATCCTTTAAGAGCTTTGTACAGCCCTACTTTTAAAAAATAAGCTTTTCTCTAATTATCCAGCCCACCTCAGAGTTCATACCCACTTTTGAACTTCTACCTCGTTTGTTGTTGATACCAGCCATTCTACACCTTATCATAGACTGGGCTGGACTGTGAGTTTTCATCTGATGCAGGCAAAGCTCATCTCTGCAGCTGGATTACAGGCCCCACGAGGAGAGGGCATGTGCCTGATACTTCCCGGGCCACACCATGGTCCCTCATAGGAATATAAATAAATGTTAGCAAAAACTGTCAGTTTCGCTAAATGATGATATTAGCATATGGTTTACAGGCTCATTAGTTGTTTTTTTTTTTTTTAGTGTTCTAAAATTAATCAATTAATTTATTTTATGGTGACACTGGTTAATGAAATCCATTAAGTTTCAGTTGTACACTTTACCAGTAAGGCGTATATATATTTACACTGAGTGTTCACCTCCCATAATTAGATTTCTTCCTGTCAACACATATTTGACCCCCTTTACCTCATCTACCTCCCCGCTACCCCCTCATTAGGTTTTAAACAAATAATTTTTTTTTTTTTTCTGATAAAGATATAAGAAATACCAAGTAGTTGTCTGTGTTTATTACATAAGAACATTGTAGCTACATTCATAGATACCTTGTAGGTACTAATGGCTACTTAAAATGTATTTGCATGGTGCCATTCCGCTTCAGCAAAGGTGTCTATATCCATGGGCTATGTCTAATAAACGTGTTAGATTAAAGTGAATTTGAAATCTATACTACCATGTGACCAAGTAAGGCTTTTAAATGAATCGGAGCTTTAGGCAGTGTTGACAAAGAGCAAGTCCATAAAGGTTAGTTGAAAAATCTAAGTGGCAAGGACCACAGGACCCTGTGGGGACTGGCTCAAGGTTCCACTGTATCTGATCCAGGATGTCCACAATGTGGGGACCGTCATGCCTGCCACAGTCACCTCTTAGGGAGATTGGTAGTTATGGGAATGCTTTGGAAAATTAAAAGTGCTTCACCAATGTAAGATACTAAGAATGTTCCTGGAGTTTCTACTCAAATTTAAGCTTCATAAGGGCAAGGATTCTGTTCTGTTTTAGTCTCTGCTATATCTACAGAGTCTAGAATAGTCCTTGGCAAATGGAAAGTGCTCAAAAAATATTTGCTGAATAACTAAATACATTTATAAATCGAAGGTATGTCCATCTCCTTGCACTGGAGTCTCGTGGGGACACTAACGGGCAGACTGGGGACGGGGATCAGCAATTTAATTCTACAAGGAGTTGGGACTAAGGAACAGAGCACTATGGGCTCGGTCAGAAGTATAACACAAAAAAGTTGTGTTCTTGCTCTAGGGAATGACATCACAGGGTCTGAGCAAAGGTCTGAGGAAGTCAAGTGACTCCCAACATTCCCCACGAGCTTCCTATCTACGGGCGTGGAGAGGCCTCCCATTAGACATTCATTCCTCATGCTTTTCCAATGATTTCTCCCATAACTTCAGTGACTACCAAAAGCTCCTACATTTCTAGAATGTATTTATACAGTACTGTAAATCGCGGTGCCTGGCTTTGAATTTTGTCCCCATCACTTACTAGCTGTGAGAACTTGGCAGGAATTTAAACACCTTCTGCCTTAATTTCCTCGTCCACAAAATAGAAACAAGAGAGCTCCTGCCTCAGAGAATGGTTATGAGGATTAAATGTGTTATTATGTGTTAAGTGCCTACGACACGGCCCGGCACTGGGAAATGTTCACTATCGCTGTTGTTGTAGCTCTACCATCTTACTTGAGCTTTCCACTCAATTTAACTGCTACGTTCCTGGCCATCACCTGCTGAACGTCTTGTAGGCACAGCAACTTTAGCATATATTAAATCGATTTTCGCTATCCCCTCCAAAATTACTTTCCCCACTGTATTCATGTTTCAGTTAATGGCATTGCCATTCATGCCGTCTTCCAAACTAAAAACTATGGACCCATATTTAATTTACCTTTCTTGCATGTGTTCTTCACTAAATTAGTTACCAAATTCTCTTGTGTCGTACCTTAGAGATAAAATCTGCAGTCATCATCATTTGCTTAATTCGAGCCCTCATTTCTCTCATCCGAACCATTACGAAAGCTTCCTCTGGTCCTCCAGCCACTGACTGTTCCCCATTATGCGCCACACTGTGCTCAGAGAGTTGGTATGCTTATCCAAGCTGAAAGACTTGTGGGGTCCTCGCCAAGCCTTTGCCAACCAGGATTTGGGGAGAGAATTAAGCCCTAGTCTCTTAAAGCATCCACTGAATGCAATGAATTAACCTCTCCCCATGCCTCTAGAATGGTATGGGTTGTTTTCTATCCTTGGGAAAAAATGATAAAATAAATGCTCTTTAGGGGTTCAGATAAGGAACTCGGGTTGAGTCAAGGTCAATTTGCTTAGTACACATAACACTTGACTCTTCGTCTCTAATCTCCGTTGCCAGTCTTATTGTCATTGCTCTTCCCCCCAAACCCCAAGTAGATATTAAACTTCTCATCATCCCCATTAATAGTTGGTACACGTAAATCCATGGCCCTGCACATTGAACTCCTTCTACCTGAAATGCACATCTGCTCTGGCAAATCGAAAGAATGTTTAGACTTCAAGGTTCAGTTACAATGTTCCTTCTCTGGAAACCTTCCTCAACTTCAAATAAAGATGGTTGTGTTCTTTGAGTGACCACCATATCTTAATCATACCTCCATTCTATTGCAGAAATCTCTTTATAGACTGTTTCCCTCTCTAGAAAGTGGGTTCCCTGAGAAAAGGGAGAAAAACTAACCTTCTTGTATTCCTAACATCATGCGTGTTTTACTAAATTATTATGTGTGTTTTACTAATAGGAAGGAAGGTAGGAAGAAAAGGAGGGAGGGAGGGAGGGAAGAAACACGGAGGGTAAGAAGGCAGACAACTCCTGACCTATCCATCTGCTTCTGGACATCTCTTGAACTGGATAATCTTGCTGCCAATGCTAGATGTACTTTATCCAAAAGCACATGCTTCAGAGCTCAGATCACATTGCACTGATGATCTCTTCAGGGTTAAGAGTAAATTTCTGGGCTCTGCACAATGATTATCACTCTCTACTAAGTGGAGGAGGCCCGTCATGAAAAAGCAGCCACCACCGCAAAAGGAAAACTGCCATGGTCTTGAGTTAGAAAAGAACTGAGGAAATACACGTTGTCACTTTCTAGTATTAATTTTCTATTATTGTTTTTCCATTCTGCATTAATTATGGTCATAATCAAATTATCTATTTTTCCAGGAAGTGTTATTTTAAAAGAAAAAAGAAATTCTCCATGCCTCTCAATTTTCTTTCCAGAGAGGAGTTGGTACACAAAATGGATGATTTTGCAAGAAAAAAATAATAATTGCATTGTGGCATATTCAGAGAAGGATGACCAGAGTCACTGACAAGGGTATTGGATATATTGAAAGTGGGTCTAACTTACTAACTAACTGACTGACTAACCACCACCACCACCAACAACAACAATTAACACAGACTGTGTCTACGTAGTTGGCTATATTGTACCTCTAGAGCAGATTCCTTTTGGCGGAGATTTGAATGAAAGTTTTTCCAGTCTTCTTTTGCAGTTGCAATTTTGGCCTGGATACCATTAGCTTTCTCTTTGGTCAACAGAGTACTCAGGAGTTCTCCTTTAGATAGCATCGTGTTTAGCTTATGCTGTCCATTTTCACTTTCTGATGAAAATTCCTATGAAGAAAAATGTAAGATTAGGCATAATAAAATGTTCTATGATTTAACATACACTGATTTTTCTACTTATTTCTCAATAAAATCACAGAGAAGGTATAAACAATTTTTATTGTATAAATTAGTGACTAAGACTCTTTTACTCTGTCTTATTCTGAGGTTAATAATTGTATGTACGTGATATAGCGATTATGAAAATTAAAAGACAAACTCTGTTTAGAGTGCTCAGGCACAATACTTGTCACGCAGAAATAGCTTTTATTATTTCCTTACTCCCCATTAATATATAAAATAGCACACATTTATATGAACACACTGGTTTTTCTTCATGTACACAATCAAGTAGGGATCTATTTGAAATTTAAGTTTCTTAAGCAAAACTTTAATATGCTTATAAAATGACCCAGAGTCACCTTTTGAATCCACTTAAGCTCCATTATTAGAATGAATGAGAAACACTCTCACCTGTATTTTCTGAAGACTCGTTGAAACTTCGCTGAGATTTTGAGGTATATCAAAACATTTGGCGGTAGTGGTTTTTGCATTAACCAACCACTGCTGGAAGTCCTTGAAGGATCTTCGAAATCTCTGCTGCAAAATCTGTTCTTTATTCTGACAGCTTTTGGATGCTTGCAAACAAAGACTAAAAACCATAGTTTGAAACATTTAATGGAAGGGAAAAAATGATAAAGGAGATTAAAATAATGTCTGATGGAATCAACAATTCTTAGAGTATGCACTTATCATTTAGTAAGATATTTAATGGTTAATTTATATTAATATTGAAATCACATCTTAAAACAAATCTCTAGCTTTTTATTTGTATGAAAATATTGTTAATACCAATAAGGTTCGTGCTCACCAATTATATTCCTTAATCAAGCCAGAAACTTTGCTGCTGTATGTACTCAGGTCTCTGGAAAACCGACAAAGTTCATTCAGCTGAGACTTGAGATCCTCTATCTTAGGCTCTGCTTTTTGTAGAGCATCCAGTATCTCCTGTTAGGAAATAATAAGACAGCAAAGTTGGGCAATTTCCACATCCTCATATGTACTTTACATGCAGAAATCATGTTATAATTATTAGTGACAGGAGAACCAACACTTAGATTAAGACATAAGACCTATTAGCACTTGGCTAATTTGTATCCTTTTCTAGCCATGGATGGGCACTCACTTGAGATAGCACCTAATTTGTAAGTGACTCATCTGAGGCTGGACATGTTGCCAAATAGTTAAATAATGTAAGGTAGGTTTAGAAAACGAAAAAATAGTCTGAATTGTTTAAAACAGTCTGACTAGACCTTCATTTAAAAATAATGATAAATCATTTTAAAGCAAAGCAATACTTATTTTGGTTTAATATCTGTATTATATATGTGTGTATGTATATATAATCAATTGATTTTATGTAGTATATACAATTAACTTTCACATTAAGAAATTCTTATAATCCACAGATCTGATTTAAGGAGTAATTCATTCATTTCATAGTTTTACTCATACAGTCACCAAATACTTGTTTAATGTCTGCCATGTTCCAATCATTTTGCTGGATTCTGGGGCAGCTTCCCACCAAACCACCACCATCGAATGACTTAAAGTATAAATTCTTGTATTTGAAGAGCTCACAATTTAATGGATGAAAAAGACGTGTGAATAATCACGGTTCTGTGAATCTCTAAATCAAAATAAAGTCTCGGGACTTCACAAGTACCCCTCTGAAATCAGGGTCATGGTCCACTGAGTTACACAATGGACTGTCACAAACAGCAAGTAAGGGCGTGAGTGTCCAACACACAATACCTGGCACACTCATAAGCATCTAATAAGAAAAATCAGCAGGTAAAGGACACTCAGTATTTAAATGAGACTGTGTAGATAATGGAATCACTAAGGTAAAAAACAACAACAATAATTAAAGAGGAGGGGCAAGAATGTAACTACTCAGAGACCTGTTGCTGTTACTGTTTTTATTCTCAGAGATATTTGTCAAGGCAGGGCCTAGATTGCAGGAAAACCACGCCTCTCAGCAAACCAGGTCTGGGCCACTCCTCGCCCTGGTGAATGGCTCCACTGTCCTCCCATTGTTCTAAATCAGAAAACGAAGCAACCCCTTGGCCTAACCCATTTCCCTTCTCGCTCCAGATAAGAGATAATGAGGTTTCGTCTATTCCATGTCTTAGATAGCTTTTCAAATAGTTACTTCTGCATCCTGGCTCTCATCGCCCCATTTACATCTTTGTCATTTCTTTCTAGAATGGCACAAGATCTACTTAATTTGAATCCTGTTCTCTAGTTTTTGTTCCTGCACCTTCTCATTCCTCAGTAATTCTGTATCTTGGTGCTGTTCTTCCACCTCACAGATCTGGTCGATTTGTAATCATACCTCAAGACCCAGCTATCATAAGTGAAAGCTTCGACCAAAATTTTACACTTAAAAAAAAGGAAATTCTTTAAATTCATCATAAATTAAGGTATATGATTAGACTTTTTAAATTTTTTATTATTTATTTTTATTTATTTTTTTAAAAAATCTTAATTGGTCCAAGGAATACTATTATTAGTAGTATTTTGAATTTTTTATTATGTAAATATCAAGTTATATACTTCTATTTCAGTTAAGTCCTGGAATGCATTTTTTTTTCCCTTGGAGGTTATACAGGTTAAGAAAATTGCTAAATTTCCAACACTAATAGCCCAAGGGATATTAAGAGATATGAGCTTTGTAAACACAGAAAACAAGATTTTTTATGATGCGATGTTTCATAGTTCATAGACAATGATTCTTTATAGATTTTTCAAAAAGATTTCTTGAGTATCGCCGTCTAATTGCAGAGGGGAGTGTAAATATTTGTGAAGGCTCATGATGATGATGGTTATCACCATGTGAGCAATGATGAGCCCTTCCCAATGGCAGCAAAACAGAGCCACAGGAACCCTGGCAAATCTCTTATTTCATAAAACTTTTCCTACACATTCATTGTAATGGGAGTATTATCTCCATTTAAAAAAAAAAAAAATGAAAAATTTCCCAGCTCTATTGAGATAGAATGGACATATTATGTGAGTTTAAGGTGTACAACATGTTGGTTTGGTACTTTTATATATTGCAAAATGATTATTACTGCCAAAGCATTACCTAATACCTTTATTCTGTCACATAATTATCATTTATTTTATTCCTATTTATTTTATTCCTATTTTTAGATAAAATAATATTTTTAGAAATAAGAAAAATGTGAGTATTTAGAGGTAATATAGTATTGTCATCAAAAGAATGAGTCCTGGAGTCAAATGTAAATAGATCTAAACAGGGGACTGTTGTCTTAGAATTGTTAGTACAGTTAAAATCCTCTATTTACTTTTGCATTATATAGGTGAGGCCTATGAAAAGGCTTCACCTATTGTTTTCACTAATAGTATCACTAAAAAAACAATGATATCTCAGAATAGTAATATCATTTAAATACCACCAAATCTTTTTTTAAAAAAAATTCACTCATATTAATGGTAGGGAAAGAAAAGGAAGCCAAATAGAACTAAAACATTATAACTGACTTTTTTGCTATCAGAGTGAGTAATACTGACCACATGAAATAATTAACAACGTCCATGTCCCTGTTTTACAGAACTGCTTTCTATACTTTATTCTGGTGCTTAAGCCTAAAGGACTGGAAGGGTATCAGAATAAAACAAACAACAAAACAAACAAACAAACAAAAACAAAACCAGAAATGGTATAAATAAAATAGCATGAAAAGATGATTATAAAGTTTTCTTTTGGGGTATGCTATATTTGTTTCAAATACTTGATTTAAAACAAGGCAGTGTTGGAAATACTACGCGATTTTCTTACTGGCTAGAGCTATTTTGAAATGTTTATAATATAAATAGAAACAGAGAAGTTTACTTTACTAAACTTCCTTTTAAGGACATCCATGATTCAGAGCATTATTAAACTGCAAATATCAAAAGTCTTTCCAAGATGCCATTTAACAGTAAAGAAAGAGAGAGGATTTCAAGCTTCTGCCCATTCTTCACGATCCCTTTTATGCTTTCTTTTCTCTCATTCTGAAAGAGCTGCCATTAGTTTAAAAAAAAAAAAAATGCCGGAAGCAACCCATGAGCGTGACATTGGGGATCTGTTAACGGGTTAATTCAAATCAGCCGTCAAAACTCCACACAGGAGAGCTAATCAGGGTGAAAACTATTAGTTGTGCTTTAGATTACCAAACGGTTCTTGCAAAGCTATAAATTAAATCATTTAATTGTTGGAAATAATTCACTGGCAGGCAAACAGCTATGACTCTCCGTCTATTTATTCCTCTACCCACAGGCCATTTTTTCAGACTGAATGGCTGAACACACTACAAACGCTTACACCCTAAGAATGAAAGTAGGATGTTTTCACTAACCGTAAGTGTTTTCACTAACCGTAACTGTTTTCCATGGTAAAGAATAACATCCTCTCTCCTCAGCTTTATTTTCACAATAATTCGATTTACGAGAAAAGGAAACACATCAGATTTGCAAATTTAATTAGAAAGACTTCTTTCTTCCCAAGTATGATGGAATGTTGTGTGTTTTCAGTTACCAAGGATTCTTTTCAGCAACAATGAGAACCGAACACAATTTTCGGCAGAACCACCAATAGAAAACAGCAAGCCAACTTACTCGCGCCTTCTGCCAGCACTCCACCACCTCCGCGTCTGTGTTCTTGCCTTCCAGGACACTTAACTGTTGCGCCCACGTTGTCAGAAGGACCCCGAGCTGCTCCAGGGCCTGCTCCAGTTGAGCCACTTGGCCTGTGAACTCCTGCTCCGAAAGGGCCATCTGGCTGACCAGGGTCTCCAGGCTGGCCTGCGTCTGGCACGCACTGTCTTCCCACTGCTTCCAGTCGGCACGCAGGGCCTGCATCTCCGTGTCCATGAGCTCACTCCCACTGGCAGTTGTGTTCCTTGTCACGGCGGGAGCCAGCGACTCCACTCTGCTTAGGCGGCTCGCTCCGATCTCTCTGGAATCCATCAGCTCCTGTAATGGAATGTCACCATGGTAACCGAGGAGGCTGTGAGTCACAGCAAGTTTCCAAATGTGTACAGGGGGAGACCCCGTCCGGCTAGAAAGTTGGAGCAAGCATGCCACAGGGAACCGGAATCAGTTCCATCTGCCCACCCCCAAGTTATAACAGCAGAGAGATGTCATCTCGAGCACCAAGGCTAGTGGCAAGATAAGCTGAGGAATCTGTAACATACCGAAACAGACCAAACAGGGGCCCTGAAATCAGGCGTGGCTTGAGCATGGAATTGTTCTCATAGTGACTTAAACAGCCTGTGGTGTATTGCTCCTACATATATGGGGACCTGATTTCTCCTATAATTATAGAAATCTGTGTTTCTCCTTAAATTTATGGACCAGTGGATGAGGATCAGGGCAGAACTGCGCTCTCCTCATGGTCTGGACTCCATTTTCATCTTCTTCCACAAGATGGAAGCTTCAATCACACCTTATTCTACCAGGAATCAGGCCAAATTATCACAACAAAAGCGTGCGCCCTGCTCAATTTCAAATACTTCACTTCCTTATGTAAACATTTTTATAGTTACTAAAATGAATAATTCACAACGAGGCTTAATCAAAAGTTCCAAGTGGTTACTAACCTTTAGACTGGGTTTATTTACTTTTTTTTTTTTTTTGCTTAAAAAAATCACTACAAGTTTAATAATTTAGCTATAACTTTTTGGCTTAAAGCACACACACACTCTAAAAGATAAGATAAAATTAAAACATGTTGTTAATTAAATAAAATAGTAGTAGTTTTTTTAAGTAAAATAGTAGTAGATTCTTTTACTGAAATTTCACTGAATTCATTATCCGATGTTTATATATTTATATAATGTATTGCTAAAACCAGGATTTTATTAGTAATAATACAAAATTATGACTTCACTCCTGGATTAAATAGAAAGACAAGATGATTATTAGGCATAACAAACTTCAAGAAGAAAATCAATTACAAAATAATAGATATAGAAAAAATCAGGGTATAAAGCATATTTAATAAATTAAGCATAAATTAACTAATCCATATAATTCACATTTTATTATCTTCCACAACCTATACAAGATAGCCACATTTTAGTATAGGTTATTTAAAAGTGTTTATATAGTCAAAGCACAATCCCATGAAATCTTTCACAGTTAGCATTTAATATATATATTATCCTTTCCTCGGCAGCAGAATTCTAAAAACCTTCCTTGTTCATTAGTGCATAGAGCAAGCAGCGATTTGATAAAGAAAAATGATAACTTTTTAAAAAGAGCTATATCTAACTATTAGATTTAAATACTTATAATTTGCTTTTATGAGTGGTTTCTAATTTGGAGTTCAGAGATCATTAACTGCCAGAAATCAGTTTCCCAATATACTCTCTAATGCATCATTGTAGTTATCTTTGGTTTGGACATGAGGCATTTCAATGTTTGCAATCATTAACTACGCTCATCTGATTTTGAGTAAGAGCATCATTTTAAAGTGTTTTGAAATGACTTTTACATGTATTTCCTTAACATGTATTTAAGCTCTCTAAAAATGTCACATGCCCAAACCTTCATATGGACACACACACCCTCATACGAATACAAATTTGGCTCTGAAGTTGCCCGTTCTCAGGGGTGACTCCTGGGTGTGGCAGGGAGGACAGCGAAGGCCAGAGGACATGCTTATTTACTTCTCTTCACCCACGCGACAGCCTGCATTTGGGCGGACCTAGACTTCTGAGAAGCTTTCCTTTCTCCTTCCCAAATTCCAATATCTTTATGTCAGCAACTTCTCCTACATTTCTTATGTTTTTAAAAAGTACCTTATAAAAGAATTTAAAGAAACGCATTTGGCAACCCGGGGAGCAGCCTTGTAAAGGAATTCTCTCGATCTCATATCAACGTCTGATAATGTCAATCCCTCCTGGTTGTCCCCTATTCTACTCTCCCATTCACTCCCAAATCCACATAATCAGTCTTCTCCTCATTGGACTGTGGAAATGGCTCTCTGTGTTGCCAAGTAGCCAAACTGCCAAGTCTAGGTGGCACTCTTTGATCCTCTTCTTCATGGCTGCCTCTTGCTGCTTCTAGGATGGTGGCACCCCACCTTCCTGGTCCTCCTCTTATTATTTCTCCTCTCTTTTCCCCCTCTCCCTTTCAAATCTTCTTCTGAGCTCCCTTAAGTATTGATAGTTTTGGTCCCTTGCCCATTGTTCTCTTCGCTTAATACACAGGTCTTGGTGTCAATCACTCCGCTGGCTTCAACTACAAATTATATGCTGATCATGAGGACTCCAAGTCTCCAATACAGCTTCTTGACCTGAAATTCAGACTTGAATATTCAAATGCCTCCTAGACATCATCACCTGGCAGTTTAAATTCCATCTGTTCGCAGTTGTACTTCTTACCTTTCCTCCTCTATAGCCTGTCCCCTCTGCCTGTACTTGTTTTTCTCGGATGGACATAGCTTTATTGACCCTAGGGAACATCTTGATCATCACCCTTGACTTTTCCCACATCGTCATTCCACAGTTAATTAGATCACTCATTTACCAAATCCATAGGATTTTCTCATTGAATGTATTCTATGTGTCAAGCATGCTGTTAAATGTTTGATGCACATGATCTAATTAGTCCTCAAAACTACTTTATCAGGCAGGTACTATGATTATTCTTATTTTACCCATTGAGAGGCTGAGGCTTGGGGACATCAAGTAACTTGCCCAAAGACAACCAACAGAGGCAGCCTTTCGATTCCAGAGCCTGAACTCTAGTTAGCGAGCCGTCACTACACTTAGGGTATTATTTTAACAACAGCAGTTTGTGCACCATGGTTCCCTACTACACCGTGAATTCTTTGATGGATGTACAACACTGGTCGAACAAATGGATGGATGGATAAATTAAAATATTGCTTAGAGATGTGTTAATAAAGTATTTTAAAGAATCGTAACTTAAGAAGTGATTATCTCATTTAAAACCCTCATGGTCATTGTGAGATTTAAATATGATAAGCACTTAGAAGTAAATCTTCAAAATGCAGTCATTATAGTTATCATTAACTATTGTTTTTATGATTTTAATTTCTCATATCCAAGGATCAACCTTAAATTTCTGACCACAATTACACCACTGATATGCAACAATTCTTCATCTAAAACTTAACCATGAAGGATTTCATCATTGCTTAATTTTTAGACTAAAATATATCATTTTTCACAGGGGGAGGTTATTGCAATGTTATATTCAAGCAACTAGGAATAACTAAAAGACTCTAAGATCGCCAACTCCTACTTGGGTGAATTTCTATTCTGGAAGTTGCCCTTAGGAGTGACAGTTTTAATGTTCTTTAAAGTACTGTCTTCTATTATGCTGTTGTGCTTTTAGCTAGGAAAGCAGAAGAAAACATCTAGAATGACATTTCTAAGTTCTTGTTCAAAAACTTTTAACTAAGTTACTATATAAACTTTTCTTTCACTCTGCTAGAAATGAATATCCAATTTTGTCAGCCCACCAACTTGGCATCTGTTTTGTAGTCTCTCATGCTATAGCAATAAGCACATTCGCATGCAGAAGCATACGTGAACAATGTTCCATTTTGCTCACATGAGGTGCAAGATAATAAACATGAACGAATAGAAAACAGGGCAAAAACATTTTCAATATAGAGTCTTATCCATAGAATCCTTATCACAGCTATGTCAGACTCAACAACCAATGAAACAATGAAATTATAATATCTGGTTTTTTCCCTACCTTAATTTTAGACAGCTTTTTCTGGGTGGCTGATGAATCTCCAGACATATCGGACCACCGGTGAAGTTCTTCCTTTGCTGAATGGAGCCAGTCTGTGAATTCCTGGACTGCATCTAGATACATTAGGTGGTCCTTCACAATTTCTTCCACTTTCCTCATTTTCTCCTAGTAAATAAAGAAAAAGCTGCTTTAACAGGAGTCACTATTTGAGAATATAAAATCAGATAACACAACACATATTGATCTCTTAATGATCTCAGAAGATTTCATTCTTCTTGAATTTTCTTTATGTTTAATATCTTAAAATGAAAATAACTAGACTGAAAGACTGAAAAAGCAACCATTTTTCCTATAATTTTACTTTGGTCTAGCTTTGCATAAAAAAAAAAAATCTATGCTTAATGAATGTTAACTAACATCCCTCGTAATTATCCATTCAATAATAATTATTGTAATAAGCATTCTTATTACTTGAGAAATTATTTGTGTTGGCTTTTTGTAAAGCATTCTGCTTAGCATATAAATGCATTTACTCATTTTATTCTCACAATAGCTCTATGATGTAGATACTATTGTAGGAAAGGACACTTACAGAGATCACAGAGGTGAAGTGACGTGCCCAAAGTCACACATCCGAAAAAAGGTCAAAGCCACAACTCAAATTCACGTTTTTTTTTTTGACTCTAGAGTCATAGCTCTTCATCATTACCAAATAAAAATTAAGATAAACAGTCATTATAGTATTAATAATGCAAAGAGAATTCCCAAAAGAAAAACCAAGAAGGGGGGTGGGTACCTCTCCAGTCTTTTCTTTAAAATTGTCATAAATATACAAAAGAAATTGTGGAGAAAAGTAGTAGTTCAGTTAGAGTTGAAAAATAACATAATATCATTACATGAAGGAGCCTATCTCTTTGAGAATAGAAAAATGAAATTCATGCTAAGATGAGACATGAACACACTATTTTGTACATGACTGAAATCAGGAGCTAAATAGATTTGCATTTGTTATGGCAAAGGTAAAAGAACTTTAAACACTCATATTTGAGGCTCAGCAATCTTATTAAAAAATGGGTTGACTAACATTCTACGTGGAGAAAGTCAAAAAACGAAGAATAAAAAATAATCCCAAGATTGCAGAAAGAGAAAAATTCATGGGCATCCGTAGGTGAGAAATTTTATTTATATAATATCTGTTCACTAATTGCCCATATGGTTTTGGAGCACCAATTGTGCAATAATTCAACCTATTATTTATCCGAGCCTTGATGTTTTTTCTTCAATACAAAGCACTGACCTTAGCAACTGTCATTATGTCATTAAACTGGGTTTTCAGTTCCTCTTGAGCTGTTTCCTTGAAAGACGCATCCTCGGTCTTCTGGTAGAGCTCCCTGGACTTTGCAATGAGGCCATGCAGAGCTCCGGCGTGATCCTCCCCCTCAGATACGATGGACTGAAAGTGGTCCAGAAGGGAAAACTTCTCCTTCAGACCTGGCTGCAGTTTCAATGGATGTTCTACTTTTTGATCCACTGACTCCATCCACTGCTCCAGCTGGGTTTTCCACTCTAGGTAGTCATTCCATTGGCTAATCACAGACTCTAGGTTGCTAGAATTAATGTCACATATTATAGAAATAAGTTATCTTGACATCTCTACTGAAAACCAATTTTGAGGACATTTCACCCAGGTAAGCTATCTTATTAAATGCTATCGGAAGTGATGGAAACGCTGCTTTTAAGGGCAGGGAGAAACACTACTTTTATGACCCACAGCACAGTTTCTTCAAAAGAAAGTGAATCTATGTCACAAAGATGTTGTGGTCATACATGCATCTGGAGGTTTGTCTGCCAAATGCTAATTACGCTTAAAAAAAAAAGGCAAATTTATGTGCTATAGTTTTGAAAATCAGTACTGAGGCATCAATTAAATTTTATTTAACATATACAAATTCTTAATTTTCTTGGGTTCAGTTTATCTAATTAAAATCAGATAGCAATTCTTTATTGACTGGAATTTAAAATTGAGGGTATTCTTTCTGGGTAAATAATAGCATTAGATTAATTTTCACTTAGGAATATATATGCACAAAGTTCAATGTTGAATGTATGAAAGAATGAAGATCAGTGTATTTATAACATGAGAAATATAGTCACAAATATAATAGTCAAGTAAATAGCTCTCCAGATAGTCAAATAAAAGGCTTTTGGACTGGAACTTAAAAATTTTAAAGTACTCGGCTTTACAAACCATTCTACATTCTTTTTCAGTGACCTCCTCTCAGCCTCCCTTGCATACAATCTTATGATCCTGAAGTTACTCAAATTGTTTTGTTTTTGTTTTTTTGCATCAGTAGGAAACTCGTTATCCACGCCTAAATTCATATCCTTCCCTCAAAGAATTTTCTAGGAAATCCAGATCTCTCTACATCCCCAGAAGCCACCCAGACCCCACATTCTTCTATGGTCCCACAGTGCCTCAGTAGCACAATCTGAGTCGGAGTTTTTCTGGTGTGCATCCTACCAGAGCCTCCCAGCACCCAGAAGGCAAAAGGCACTTTGTTTTGTGTCATTATTTTAGCATGACAATTTGAGCATTGCTGCTACTCAATATGCCTAGTTAGCAAACTTAATGCCTTAGTGAGAGAAGAGAATTGAATCTACTTTCGGCATTTAACGATATCTTCTAACATCTGAAAAATATTCACTTGTATTCTCATTCACTTTTATGGCTGTCCTATTGCTGAGCATTGGAAAGTTTGGTCTATTATTCAGAAAAACAACCAGAGGACCTGATTGTTCTTCTTTGCTGACCGTTATGAGTTATAACTAACATTCAAAGTCCTGCTGATTTGGAGAGTCATTACCTGTGCTCTATGTTAAAGGAAAAAAAAAAAAAAAACCAGAACAAAACAAAACCTCCCAAATTTTAATTAAAACCATGGCTCACTGTTTACATTACAATGGCTGGCGAATGCAATGTATATGTTTTGCTTTGTGATGAACTTTAATCTTTTATTCATCTATTTATTACTATCATATCAAGCACACACACTTCTTTGATGATATAACCTTCAGGACATGGCTCCTGGAATGTACTTTAATCTAATTCTGACTGAAGGTCATTTGTCCAACAAGCCAGCCAGGTTCCTTGTAGATACTCTGAGAAGAGGAAGGAAGGTGAAGAATCTTCCATCTATAAATGCAACAGCAAAATGACACCTGATACAACAGTCAGTGTACTCTCCGCTCTCTCATCGGCCTCTGGTGCCTCTCAGCAGGGGCCCTGCAGGCTTCCGGGGTGGGCGGGTCGTGGCTCGTGTGCCACTGTCCAGACACCGAAGAAGGTGAAAGGGATGCCCCTGTCGCTATGGTAATCAAAAACTCCCACACACCTCCATAATCCCAACGTGGATGATATTACTTTGGGTCAGGAAAATGATTTATACTTAAGCTGAATAGTCGCCAACAACTTAATTCTCCTTGTGTTCCCTCAAAAAGCAAAATCTTATTAAAGTTATTAAAGACCATAAATCTTTGCTTGGATGAAAAGAAAGGGGGTATTTCACTGAACCCGTGTTGTGTGCAAGATTCTATGAGAGTTGTGGGAGATATAAATGTCACACACACACGCACGCGCGCGCGTGCACACACACACACACACACACACACACACGCGCAAAGCGAGGAAGCAAACCAAACCAGCCTTGCTGTCACAGAAAACACAATCTAGGCAAAGACATATAAAATAATATGCTTGGTACATCTACTCCAGGATCCCCTCAGCATGTTCCATCATTTTACTAAGCCACTGTGTTTTATTTAGACGAATAAACACTAAAATTAGTCTCCGTACCTCTGCGCACGGAGGGCAGAGCCCATGATGTTCGCCCACACGTCAGCCAGGGTCTGCAGCTGCGTCTGGATCACCCTCTGACCCTCTTCATTGCTACTTCTCGCGGCCTGTTCCCCTTTGCCAATGGCCATGTTCAACTTCACTTCCCCTTCGCCTTTCATCAGAAGAACATCCTACGAAGGAAGAGTAAATACAGTCAGTAGACACATGAAAGCCTTCTGGGATGTGTCCCATGAGAATCAGAGTAGGGAATAACTTACTCACCTGAAAATGAAAACAGTGACAACAACAAACTCTGGACCCGCCCGCTGCGGCATAGTACTTAACTTAAATATTAGCTATCCAGGAGTCTGGGAGTCAAAGATCAACTCCAATTTAAATTCTTGGAAGACTTTGGGCCGCTAGCCTAGAAACTGTAACTTTACTAAAGTTTGGTTTCAGAGTCAAAAGAAATTATTTTGAAAATGAAGACATACTTGTAAAAAAACAAATAGTTCCCTATTTTCATCACCTGGCTAGTTCCTGGCTTTCAAGGTCACCTTCAGTGACTGGTCTGGGTAGGTGGGCCCCTCTGTGCTTTCAACATAACCCTGCTTGCTTCAATCACAGCCCCTAGGCACACGTCACACAGCAAGTGACAATTTACATACAGGTTGGTCTCTCCCACTGACCTGAACGTCTAGAAATCAAGGATTAATTTTAATCTGTATATGCCCAGCAACTTGTATAGTGCTTGGAGTAAAGTAGGTATTTTTTTCCATAACATTTACTGCATATATATGAAATAAAATTAAACATTATTTTATAACTATTAGAACAAAATATGCCTTTACAAAGGGGAAAAATGACTACTCCACATTCTTTTGGCCCACTTTCTCCATTTTACCTGAATAATCCTCATTTACAGGCTCACAGATTGATTAAGACCCAACTCAAACATTCGCGACTCTAATCAAATCAGTCTTCAGAAGTCGTGGGTGGTCTCGCTGGTGCCACATGTACCTGTATTTGTAACAGCCGTTTTTCCAAGGTGTCTTTGCTTCCCACGGTGCTCTCCGCACAGGCCAGTCTGTCTTGAGCATCCTTCACCCAGGACCACATGCTCTGCAGGGCCTCCTCCAGGGCCTCATGCTCCTGCAGGGCCAGCTGGCAGCTCCTGAGCTTCTCCTTGGTCATTCTGAGTAAGTGCTGGTAGGTCGTGAGCAGCTGGGAGCACAGGCGTCCTTCCTTCCCAACGCCGTGGCCTTCTTCACTGAGAAGCTGCCCTCTCTGGGAGAGCTTATCGAGAGATTCTCTAAAGAAAACAAAAGAAATTCATTCTGGCATTCTTAAGTGCAGGGGAGTGACAAATGATTGTTGATATTGGAGCGGTAACCAGACAAGAGCCCACAGTTGGCATGCCTTTGAAATGAGGAGCCTGGGCCACCTGCTTCTCTTAACGGTTTCTCTGAATGTGGTCGCTCTACATCCGGGAGTGTGATTCAGTCCTTGCTGCACTGGCATCCAAGCCCAGTGTATTCCTAGGGATTCACTTCAGAAAATGGCCCAGGCCTGCCTCTCCAGGCCTTCTCTAGCGTCTCTCCATTCTTATGTAATGCTCTAACCACTAACAGCTCGCTGAAATCCCCCAAAGCACTGCTGTTTTATACATACGCGGAGGGTCCTCTTGCGTGAAAGCCTCTGCTCTCCTCGGCTTCTTTTCTAGCTGCACCTTTCAGAGCTCAGTGCAGGCATCACGCCCCAGGCAGCCCCGTGATGACTGGAGAGGGCGGAGAGGACAGGCGTCTTCCAGTGGGAGCCTCCTGCCCCGTGCTGCTCTGCCGCCTCCTCCACCCTGACTGTCTCGACCCACAAGGCCTCTGCCTTCTAGAAGCCGGGGCTAGCACATCCACCTAGAGTCCCCAGCACCTAACACCAATGTTAGGCAGAGATAAAATCCCCACCCCCATCCCCCACCCCCCAAAAAAGAAATCTTTCAAAAGGCCATTTTATGAGCGCTTACAGGCGTCCTTCTTGTATTTTGGATGCCTTGCTCATCTCGGTTTGGAGTTATGTTAATTAGCTCATGAGAAAAAATGTCATCATTTGTGATTGGGTTGGCTCCATCCCGTTTTACAGGTTCTGAACTCGGATCGGCACGTCTATCAGGAAATGTCAGGGATGCCAGAAGGGAGAGTGCAGATGTCTGAACACGAACTGTTGTGAGTACTAGAAAAACGGTATGGACAGAACCTATCTCCTTCCACGTCTCGATTTTTTTTTTTTTATGAGCAGCTAGTATGTAAACAGTACCCTAAAGGGCCTCTGTGAGATATGTAACCCCAATACAATATTACTCATTCTAAAATACATTATCTGTTTGGTGAGACAAAGAAGTGGCTTAAGCCAGATTTTATTAGTTCAATAATAATTTAAGACAGATCTCACTTGTTATTATAAGAAGAATTACTTAATAGATGATAAAAATTCAATAATTCTCAAGTCTGGTGTACTTTTAAAAAATATAGAGCATCCCTCAAGATATGTGAAGTACCGGAAATACGATGATGGAAACGAAAACAAATGAACAAATGATAACAATACTGGGAGGAGCAAATAGCGAACAAGGGAGAGAAGTAGCATTAGGAGGGATCCGGAAACAAATACAGTTAAGGACTCAGCAACTGGTCCTAGAACATCAGAGAGTAACAGCTCAAGAAGAATGTGTAAAGTCATTTGAGAAGTTTAGAAGGAGAGAAGTAAATCTGGCCATGTTATACTGTAGCTAAACAAGAGTCAAGATTGTAAAAGTAAATATTAATGTCATTTTCAGAAAGTTATAGTTAGAATGATGCTATTCTGTTAATTCAGCAAATATTTTCTATTGTTCTGGCACAATACTAGACAGTAGTAATATAAAGACAACAAACACTTGATGGTCCCTGGCCCTGAGGAACTCACCGTGGTGGATTAGGATATATGGGGTCACAGAGATGGGCCCAAAGCATTCCAGGGAAATTTTATAATAATCGTCAAACTAGTACACCAATAGTTTTCAGAATGGGTTTTATTTGTGCATTTGCTTGCATGTTTGTTTTTCAAGGCAAGGAATACTCAACGTGTTTGATCAAAAAGAGGACTCAGCAGAAACTGGGGATGGGTATAATCTGAATTCAGCAATTTTTACTCAATTGATCACTGTGGGTGCTATGCCTAATCCAGTAGGCTGGGTGCTACCTCTGCTGCTTCACAGATGGGTGCATATGCTCTCTGAAAGCTTGGTTAAGGAGGTTGGGGTCAAAGCGCACTGCCCTGATGGACGGTGCTCCATCTTCCAATGGAAGAGTTCCAGGGAAGCCGCTGACAACGCCAGGGGAGGAGCGTGAATTTGGGGCGCAAAGCCCTGATGGTCAGGCCAGAGGACTTGGCCTGGGAAAGAAGTCAGAATCACTTGCTCAGCTGGGAAGCAATGAAGAGACAAATATTGCAGTGGAGAAGAAAAACCTCCAAGACAGTCAGACACAGTGACCATATCTTTTGTTTTACTAAGAATATTATGAGGATGGAGTGGGCTGAAAATAGGCCTAGAGGGCGATGTGCATAAAGAATACATGAAAATTGGAATCTTCTGCATTATTTTTTGTAAATGAAGAGTATCTTTTAATCACCTTAAATCTTTATAATAACCCATGAAGGAAAGTGTATCAGCATCATCATCACCATCACAACACTTAAAGGCTAATATCAAAAAAATACAGAAAACGCGTGGCCTAACTTGTTGAGCAAAGGGAGGAAGACGTAGGATGCAGACCAGCTCCTTCCTTCCGCCCCATGTTCTCCCTAGAACACGACACTACCATGGAAAACACTGCACATGGTTTCTATTCTAGACGTTCAAGGATAGAAACACACACAGCCACCAAAAACCAGCCAACCAACTCAGTAATAATCAAACCAAATAACTAACCAGCCGGACGAACACAGACTGGCGAGCAGGGGAAGGACCTGGGCCACTCCTGCACATACCTGGCAGCCAGCAGTTCTCCCAGAAACATCTCGACTTTATGGACTTCATTTTTCTTCTCAGGAATGTGCTGTTTGCTCTCTCCTAAGTTTTCTGTACTTAACCTTTCATCCATTTCATGGATCCATAAATTCAGTTTTCTGTGCTGATCTTCAAAGCTAATGAAAAAAAAAAAACACCTTAGAGAAATTCTTATGTGCTTATTATAATAAATAAATTCTAATATCCAAGGTCGCAATCTTTATGGGCAATTAAGAGCCCATGAAATTTCAAGTATGGAAGGATACTCAACAGTAAATCCATCCAAATTATTACTTGCTTCACTAACAAAACCAAAAATCATGGAAATTTCTCCAGATCCAAGCAAAAACAAAGAATCACCCTGTCCTGCAAAACTGAGTATGTGGAATCAGTCATATGTGGTAATTACCAGCAAGATCACATTCCCATGTTAACGTGTACTTAATTATGTGTCTTACTACAAAGACCCTGAATTAGGGCCAATGGATAAGCTAGGCTATGGAAACACTGGAAAAAAAAAAAAAAAAAAAAAAGGAGTATCGTCTCTGTGTCTTGGTATTTTATGAGATTTGAATACAGCACAAAAGCATGAGGGCTCAAAATTTTGACATATTTTCCCCACATGGTAACAAGTTTTGTTTGTTTGTTTGTTTTTTCTAATTTTATATTCATCGATGTTGACATAGGTTTTTGACTGGAATCTTAATTTACAGGTGTTTTCTATCATAACTCCAACCCACCAGAAGTAGAGAAAAGGAAAAGACTTGGATAATCTAAAACCTGGGTGTCAATGCTCTAATATCTTGATTTAGCCGAAGAAACCAAAAAAAAAGGCATGCATGCATTTATGTCATTTACAATTACTGCTGAATATAATTCCTTTCTTTTTCTATATAGAAAATAAAGCCAAATGATACTGTCAGAGTTCAAGCAATCATTTGCTACCCTAGTAGGAACCAGTACTTAAGGTCAAAGCTTATTATAATTCAAACTCATGCTTTCAAAGATTATTTGCTTATTCACATTGGCTCTTTTCTCTAAGCCTTTGAAATCATATTCTGTGTACATGAAATCCAACTGCATAGAAACAACCTACCTCCCAAGTTCTAAAGCACAGTCTTGAAGAGCCTGCTTGTCTTTAAGGCACTGTTTCAGAAATGCTTGAAACTCTTCGTTAGCCTTCGTAATTTGTTCCTGAATGCTGCTGACAATTTGTTTAGACAAATGTGCGTATAAGGTTTGTCCTTCTTGAGTCACGGCATCAAGCTTGCTCTGCCCATCAGTAACAGAGTCCAAAATATCCTATTTCAGGAAATAAAGGTAATAGAAAATATGTGCTATTATTCAGAGACCCCAGTGCATGGGATCATTAATTACAAGTATTAGCCGAGATACTATAGCGAGAGAAGAAAAACAGAGGCTGAAGGAAGAGTCTTTAATAAGAGGCATATGCAATTGCTACTCAGACTTTTCTTTGTGAAGTTACTGCATCTCAAGCCTCAAAGCGGGCGATTCCACATCTGAACTCACCCTGGATCTCGCAAAAGCTTCCTTTAGTACACCAATCTTCCCACCACGATGGATAATGAGTTATCTACATGACTATCATCACCCGCTAAGCCACAAAATCCTCATGTTCCCATTAATTTTTCAAAATCATTTTTTTTTTTACAATACTGAACATAGTGCTTTGCACACAAAAGCCACTTGCAAAACTTAGCTAAAACTCAATTTGAACCTAGCTTTCCGTTCGTCATTTCTTAATTCTAAATCACAATGACCTTCCTTTTCCTGAATTCATACATTTTTTCATAGTCAGGAAAACCTATAAAATCTCTAATGCCTATTGCTTTAATTTGAATATACCTGAGCTCCAAATTTAGACCATAAGCTGTTAAAAAAAAAAAAAAAAAAAAAACCACAAGTGATGTCTTCTTTTTAAAACTCCCCCATGATGGTAACACAGATATAATTATTTATGCTTTTACCGCTATAGAAATTAAAATTAGGTTTAGTTTTGAGTGAATGCCAAAGAATGGTCAAGAGTCTAAAAGAGAGAGGGAGGGATCTAGAAATTCTATAGCTGTAACTTACTTTTTCAATTTGCTTTTCATATTGCCTAGCCCCTTAGGACTCAAGAAATCTAGTTCTGATAAGGAGGAAGATGAGTTTCAGTGAAATAAGATTTGGGGAAAGAGATGGGGTAGGCGTGACCTGAAGGAACTTGAGTGCAGTTTGGAGAAGAAAAGGCAGTGCCAGCTTTGCTACCTGAAGCTCGTGAAGCTTTGCCTCGAGAACTTTGCTGTCGCCAGTTCTATCCGATGATGCTCTCGCTGCTGCTTTTATGCCAGAAAACCATTCTTGGAATTCCTGCATAGACTCTTTTGAAAAGAACGAAAATGAGAAGGACATCCAAAACACGGCATGAGCTTCCAGAATGCTCACCACACATTAATTCTGGCCTTCGGCCCATTGTATCCTGCCTTACAAAATACTCCAGAAAGAAAATAATAACAACGCAGACTATGACACAGCATGGTCATGACGGTTCATGGCAGAACTGAGAAATTATCTCAGGGAAAAGACGGGAAAAGAAATTTGTATTCCTAAAATGTCTGATTTCTCCTTATGTTTCTTTTTTGGAGGGGGGAGGGAGGAGAAAGATAATTAATTGCCTGGATATGTAAGCCTGCCAGGGGAGAAATGCTCTAGGGGTGTTAAAACCATTTTTATGGCAAAAGAAGAAAACTTCTCCTCTCTCGACCTAGCTGACTTAGAGTCTTCATGCCCTCACACAATAGCATCGGCACAGCCATGCGGGAAGCCTCGCCAGGGGCATACGACTGGCAATTTCCTGAATTATATGGCTGCCCCGTGTTTCATGGCCTCTCCTAATACCCAAGTTTACTGTCATTTCCTTACAGCAGTGAGAGTAATTTTCTACACAAATGAGCCGTCTGTAGAAAAAGCCGATGAAATTCAGAATCCTCGAAACGGTGGCCTCCTACTTTCTCGGGGAGAAAGAGGAAGCATTCTGCTGATGGTAAGCGCCCAAGCATAACACTTGGACTGGCCACATCTCAACCCACAAATGAATTTCAAATGATATTGTTCTGGAAAGTTTTACAAACTTTCACTGGCAGTTCCAATGAAACATTTGGTTTGACTCTCTCGTGTAAACAAACTGTGTGTGCCGCGGCCTGTAAGAGCTCACCATTAAAGTGTTTTTCCAGAGACTCCTGAAGGCCGGCCTGCGTCCTGCAGCACAGCTGGCTCACGGCCTCGTGTTTCTTGATCAGCCCAGTCATGGCGCCGCCCAGGCCCGCCAGCTCGGCGGAGTGGTACCTGCGGCACAAACTATTGAGGTTTTCTTGGGTGGAGCTGATGCTGCTCTGCTGACTTTGAAGTTCTTTTTGTATGTCCTACAAGAGGAGAGTACGCCATGAAGGATGTTCGTCACATTCAAGAAAAATAGTCCGTCTGCTCTACTATGGTCATTTTCTTGGAAATTGATGCTGTTGAAATCCACTCAGTAATGTATACATTTTTATGAGATTGTGTGTGTGTGTGTGTGTGTGTGTGTGTGTGTGTCTGTCTGTGATAGATCTGAGCTGATGGTTCAAAAACTTAGTCTAGTTCCCCTTGGGAAAAACTGCAAACTGCTGTTGAGAAGTAGCTAGTATTTGGGTGCCAGTCTAGGATTTCAAACAAACGAACTGAATAGATGCCTACGGATTCCACGAGCGTCTATTCATGGGCCTGGGTTTAGTCAGTTGCTTAGAAGCTATTAATGGAATCGCCCTCCCAAGCTCACATTCTACAAGGAGCCACCAGGGCTTTGTTTCAGGGTCACAGGCCAAACCAAGAACACTGGAGGTTGATCTAAAACATATGTCCTCAGTCTCAAGTACAGTGAGAAAACATGCTAAAGGAGAGCAGATCACACATGTGGAAAAGTCAACTCACAAGCTTTACGGAGAGTTGATCATGAATGTCATTTATGAAAATGGACAGACGAGCGACAGCCGGAGGGCTCCCCAATTGTCCTTTTTAGAATATGTCCCTTTCTAGATGAAAGCAGTCATACTGACCCATAAGAATAATTAAACGATGAAAAAGTATTTGGTATTCAAGTTTGAAAATTCAGAAACATTCAAACGGTTCTGGAGATACCACCCTTTTAATAATAATTATCATTATTAATAATAACAAGTATAGCCTACGAGCAGGCCCTACAGCAGCGCATGCTTCCTGTTTTTAGATTATTCATTTTGCATTCAGTTCTTCACCTGTTACACTTTGCTGTGTCTGGTGTTATGGGCAATTGAGAGCAGAGGTTATACTTTGATTATCATCTCCACAAAACAGGACTGACGTTCCCACTGAAGTGTGAGTTTGTTACGTACCTTGACTTTTTTCAGCCCTTCGCAAGTCTCAGTTAGAGCACAGTTCATTAAGGATTCCTCCAGTTTCGCCAGCCAGGTCGTTACGTCATTAACAAATTTCTCCACTTGGGTACTCTGAGCAGTGAAATCTTTCAGGGTTCCTTTGGCCTCTTCAGTAAGTTCTTTGGCGTGCTCCAGTCTCTGCCTTAAGTCTGCTTCTATAAACTAAAACATACAGTAAGATTTCATTAACATCTGTGAAGACCAGACACTCATTCACTAGAAATGCCATAGCTGTGCAGCTTCATTGTAAAAAACACATAAGCCTAACTGTGCACGCTCATTCGATTTCTCTAAGAAGGAAAATCAGTGGGTTCGACTTACCAAACATTTTAAGCAATGGAAAAATGGAAAGAGTAAGGCTTAGATGGAAAAATGGAAAGAGTAAGGATTACAGCTAACATGGCACATTAAAGTGGTGGTTTGAGGTTCCAAGGAACACATGAGATCGTATTTCAAAAACAGAGCTAGACTTATGCAGAGTTACTAGGGAGGTGACCAAAAAACTGTTATGCATTCCCCCTGGGAACCGCTCATGCATTTTCGAATTTTCGCCCTGATGTAGCCAGGACTTGGGACAAATCCATTATGGGATCTCATCGGGAGGCACTTCTCTTTTTCTCTCTCACTTTTAAATATTCGTGGAGGCTAGTTCTTCTTTCCTCCTAGATGATGTATTTGGAGAGGGCTTATGTTTTTTTCTGGCCCCACAGATAATAAAAAAAACATAATCATGATGAATTGCAAACAATTTTGAGTCTCTAATTAAAACATCTGGGCCGATTAAATAATCAAAACTTTAACTTACAAGTTAAGGCTTTTTTTCTCCCCCCAGCTCAGATCTGCTGCAAACAGGAAGCTCACAGTGCAGAAAGGGGCCCCGTGCCTCTTTTTAGCTTTCTTCGCTTTATTTATATTATATTCCCCCACCTTGGACAGCTCTGCCCCCTGCAGGCTTGGACAGGCTGGCAGGTGAATGAGGGAACTGACAGCTGTTTCCTAGGCCAAGGTGATGGTGCACATTGTCTCCTCTCCTGGGCCTTTGCGGGTTTTTCTGAGACTCCCCTCATTGCTGCGACCGCCCAGTGAAGTTCCCTGGATGTAAGCAGTGCATTTTTCTCTGGCTCTTCACTTTTCTCCTGCAGCCTGTGGGCATCTGTAACCTCCCACGGCCGATGTCTGTCATCCCCCAGAAAAACCTCGGCTAACCTGAGCTTTTACACACTGACGCTCTCTTGTTTCCTCTCATAATTCACTTCTGAGCCAGAGGTCACTCTCTGGCATTCACCCCAGATGACTCAGAGATGTGGGCCACTCCACTGGAAGCAATCATTTCTCCTTTGGCAAAAACACCAGCAGTTAGCAAGCCTTTCTCTCACTGTTAAGGTAGCTCTGAGAGAGTTAGATATTAGACTCCTATGTCCACCAGTTGCAGGGGACATAGGTCACATTCTCCAGATGGCACCACTAAAACCCTTCTCCCTTTTTTGAGGTAAGGCACAGGTGCTCCCAGACCTTGTCCTGGAGTGTGCCTCTGTGCGTGCGTGGGTGTGTGTGTGTGTGTGTGTGTGTGTGTGTGTGTGAGAGAGAGAGAGAGAGAGAGAGAGAGAGAGAGAGAGAGAGAGAGAGAGAGAGAGAGAGAGAGAGAGAGAGAGAGAACCTGGAGTTCAACAGTAGCTCTCTCCCAAAACCCTGCTTCTGTCTTCTGCAAAAGTTCGACTGCTGCCCATTCCTCCCCTCGCCCTGGGCGGCAGGCGTAAGCACTTCTTTCCCGTTTTATATCATTAGCGCCCCTTTTGCTCTCCCTGTTTCAGGTGACATTGCTAACTAACCTTCTGGCGCAGATATATCATCCACCGATGACACTAACGGATGGATACACCGTCTCTCCCCAGAGCAACAGTACAGCTGAGCACGCAAGGCCGACTGGTTAGGGAGACGCAGAACAGAGGACGAAGGCAAAAGGGGAAGAAGGGAAAGGCAGAGAAAGTGCACGAGGACAGCGACGAATAGGGTAAAGTAATGCGGCAGGATCTTCAGCCTGGAGCCCACGCACTAGCCGCCCACCCAGCCCCCTCACTCCGGTTGCTCTCAGGGCACCAGCACTGAAGTAGCCCAGGTTTCCTGGTGTGCCCTGGTCCGCCCTGGCCTGCTCGTGGCCCCTGTGGATTTGTGCCATCTGAAGGGCCTTGAGAGGAGATTTGCAATGGTGATCCGTTTAAACCCAAATACTCGGGAAATGAATTAGAAACATTTCAATAAGGCTATCAGATTCATAAATATATATATGGTCTCTGTTCCTGTCTAGACGTAGAACGGTTCATGAAGCAAGCTGGATGATACTGTTTCTAAAATTTAATAAGAAAAAAAAGGAACTAATCTCATTATAATAGTTGAGTTAAAAATATATTAACTACTAGCACAAAGAATTCTAAAGATGTTAATATGTTAATCATCATTTGTGATAAGGTCCACGTGTTTTCTTGAAATTACTATAATAATATAATCAGAATACATATATATATATACGTATACACTTTAATATATAAATATATAAAGAATATAAGGTTTTTTTGTGGGTTTTTTTTTTTTTTTTTTGAGATAGAGTCTAGTGTATAGTAGTTATTACAAACCTGAATGAGTGCTTACCTGAAGGTCTGGTGGTGTTTCTGGATTTTTAGTTAGTTCTTTTAGATCCTTAACTTTGGACTGAAGTTCTTCCAATTTCAATGCTTTGTTTTTAACTTCAGACTGCAAAATAAAAGACAAAGGGGAAAAGTATAACTAGTTCAAACGCTGGCAAGTTATATTTAGCATTTATAATTTCAAGACTTAACTCTGTCAAAATGCCCCAACTTTAAGCTGGGGTAAAAAACAACAACGACAACAACAAAAAAAACTTTCATTTTCTGATCGTTGCCATTCTTTCTGAATGTGGAAAAATGTCACTATTAACTTTCATTTGGGAATATAAGGAAGTTTGCAGAACTTCCTTTCCTCCTACCCTCTTTTACTGGGGAAAAAAAAGTTCTTGGAAAAAATTAAACACTAACCAAAAGTCTTGAGTCAGTGGGGATTTTCAATAGCTAACTGTCATTTACTCATTAGCATTAATATCACTGGTTACTAGGGCAACATTACACTCTTGAGAAAGCATTTCAAAGCAAACACACATCAGGAATTCCTAATTACTGCTGACCATATGTAATACATAAGACACCTTTCAAAAAAAAAATTAAAAGAATGTTAAAGCAGAAATCAAGTTAATTAAGAAATTCACATCTAATATTTTGTCTTTTTTTCACCAATGCTAACACAAAAAGAAGAAAGAATAATCAAAGAATCATTACTAAACAAATGGGACACTTAAAAACTTCATTAGTTATCTGAGGCCACAAAGGAACATTTAATAATGTAACCCTCTCAACTTAAATATTGTATCTCAGTGCTTTGTGGACACTAACAAACCTCCTGATACCTTCAAACCTGAAAGTAATTTACTTGCTCAGTAAGATGTGATGAACTAACTGTCAGGCCCACTGGCCTTTTCCGGAAGGAGACTGGGCAATTAAGGCTTCACACTTAAACACCTACACTTAATTTCCTGCTCAGTGACAGTGACACTATAAGGCAGGGGCCTGAATCCAGGCCACTGATTTTATTAGCCGGTGGGTCATGCAGACATTCAGGAACCTCAAAGCCATCTCTGTGAGTCACTGAATCTGGACATGCTGAACGTGGGGCCGATACCCACTAGCTCCCTGGTGCCAGAGGTCAGGAGTAGGAGTGTACTATATGCAAGTCCAACAACTGGCTGTCCAAAAAAAAGCCCTGGTTTGTTAGCATTCGCCACCATTTTGAGTTACAAAATGATGTCACTACACACGGAGTTGGAAGAGCCACACAGTAGCATGCCGTTCAACAGTGTTTCCATCATATGGGTATAATAAATGGCAATAACTCAAGAACTTAGATAACAGTAACATGAGAATAACAATTAGAAAGTGATATTCATTATTTTAAATTTATTTACAATTTAATTTTTAGTAATGGTTGCGTTTAACACTGCTCACGACATTCCTAAAAATGTAATTACTGGCTTTTGTGAGCAGACTCAAGCATGATATCGGCGTACACCACTGTCTGATCTGTGATGTTAACACCACCCAAGATAATAACTAAAGAAGCAGTGGTGTCCCTCCGCGATCGTACTTTTAGCCCAGATAACTTCCTCCACGTCCGTTTGCCCTTAGAAATAGAAACAACCTCTAGAATGTTCCTTGGGTCAAAGACAGTTGGATAACTTGGGCAATACGATGATTCGACAATATTATTTCAGACTATAGTCATCCATTCACGTATTTGTCATGCTCCACCTGTGCGCCAGGCACAGTGCTGAGCTCCCAAGCATACGACGATGGACAGCTTCTGCCTCCACCAAGAGCACAGTCGGTCAGTCATATGCTTTGTGAAACAGCTCATGTACCTCTTGTCACTTTATTTCCCCTCACCTTGCTTCATTTGTCATCACAGCCAAATCACTACTTGACATTTTACATGTAATATATATTATAATGTAAGTAAGTAAACACCTTCAAGGGTAGTAACAATTTACTAGTCTATTCTTAATGTCTAAAATGCTGCCTGATATAGTTTAGGTGCTTGTTAAGAATCTGATGAGTGAATGAATAAATAAATGCAAAAAATGGGAATAAAAGGAGTTTAAAATAAATTGGTGACTAGAAAGAACTTCAAAAGGCCACTTTCTGTGGAAGTTTATGACACGCCAATTTCCATTTTATTTCATTTCTGAAAAGGAAGCGAAAGAACCCAATACCTGGCCTAAGTGTTCAGCACATGGTAAATACTAGTAAACATTCTGTTTGAATGACGAAAGCATAAATACTAAATATTAATGAATTATAAATATTTTCAATTTGGTTTTTTAGTAGGAAGATGCCGTTTTCTCAGTTGAACGGCAAACAATATAGATTTTATGGGCTTTTAACTTTTCCACTAATACTTTAAGTAAAATGTCCAAACTACGAAGTAATAAAAAGGCAGAAAAAACCCTCTTATCCAAGGCCTATTCACCTTTCAAGTAAACAGCAAAAGATATTTCAGAGTTTGTTACACTCACATATGTCTTGAAACGAAGAACAAACTTTAGAAAAAGGACATAATTTTTTCATATCCTGGTCGATAATATACTACAAGCTCACATATGAAGATGAGGTCAATTTACCTCAAATTCTTTGAGGAATTCTCCCACCCTCAGGCTGTCATTCAGGTTGCTGATGCTTTCGGCCAGCTGTGGAACAGAACTGTTTGACCATCCTTCGATCTCATCTTTACTTGAAAGTACGTCAGCCCAAAGGGACAGGCTCACCCTCAGCCTGTCCATGTTCTCCTCGATTCTCTCTGATACCTGAGACAGAAAATGTGAACCATCTGGTGAACAGTCTGAGGCTCCGAGATGCTCTTTGCCCCATCAACGTACTTCAAATGTCAATGCTCCCTTAATCTGAAATTATGTTCTGACTGAAAGCAAAGTTTTACAGAAATTATTGTAAGCTAATTAGTGTATCTGAGTCAAGTAAATGGTAACTATTAGATAAACTGTTTCTATCATTGGAGTTGATTGAATTTCTGAGACTTTTGGCTTTTGTTTGTAAACTGGGAGACTAACAACAAGTCTATTAGATCTACTATAATACAACTCACTCTAAGTTTGAATTCTACAGGATAGGGGTCCATCTGGGGCATTATTATATTTATTTTTGAAAATAACACAATATGCCTTTTTTTTTGTAACACTGATATATAAAAATGGGCATGACTTGAACACATTTATGGAATAAGGAAATACATAGGAGAGTAACCAACTTATTTAGCATGCTAAACTAATATCGCTTAACATTCTTCCCATAATAAAAATGTCCTTTTAAAAGTGAAGGAATATAAGGTTTTCCAAAGTCCCCAAACTATTTGATACGGTATGTAAATATCAATGTCTAACTAAGTAATTTAGCTTATGTAAGGGATCCCACTATAGGTTAAACTTCTGAGTCTAGATATAGATAATAGGGGGTCAACAGAATCACTGGATTTTTGAGCTGGAAAACAATTTAAAATATGTATGGACTGAGATGTAAAGTTCCAAGAGATCAAGTGACTTGTTCTATGGTCACATAGTAAATGTTGGAACAAGAACTAAAACCCAGGGACATAAACTACAAGTCCAATGTTTTTCAGTGCAAAATAATAGTCTTACTACTTTACTTTAAATTACTTTATTTATGGTTTAATGTTCTATAGGATGTTTATAAATCATTCTTTTATTTTTATCCATAATTACAGTTTTGAGAAGAAAAAGAGTTATAAATTTGTTATGATTGAAGCTGTCAAGTAAAATTCTAGAAAATCTGCCAATAAGTTTTAACAAAATAAAGTAAATAATTTGTTTACTAGTTCTAAATTTTATGTGAATGCTATTTTTCTTCAGAATATCATATTTGCAGTTGGCATTAAAGATTAAAAATTGAATTTGCATTTCTGAATAATCCTTTGCCCCAAAATGTAATTCATAAATGTAAATATATAAATTGTTCACAGAATCCCAGGTGATAAACTTACATCCAGCCATTTGTCCACAGTGCTCTCCATGTCTGTTTTCACCAAAATGAAATCACTACTGTGAATTTTTTTCAGCTCAGATAACAACTGTTTTCCTTTACTAGTAAAATTATCCAATTCCTTCTGTTTATTACACATTTCATTCCTGGCAGTTTCATGCTGAGGACAAAAATGTTTCCTTAATTAATAAAATCATCAATGGTAAGTCAAGAGTTTAAAACCATTTGCCTTTAAGAAATGTAATTCGTGAATGACATTGTGCAGAAACCAGTGATGTTAATAAACTATGTAATATAATTTTCTTGAATTGCTAGAATCCTAAGATATCAGTATTCTTAAAGAAAAAAGTTAAGCTTGTCAGCATGAATTATCTACATCTAAATGTACTGACAAGATTTGTATAAAGAATGCATTATGCATTAAAAAAAAAAAAACAGGTCTACTAAAGTATTCTACTAAAATAAACACATTTTGAATTATTACCTTGGATAAAGCCCATTTAAGATCCTCTTCATCTTTTATGGCAGTTTTGGTTACAATGACATTGCTGGCATTTTCTAGAACTTTAGATACAGCTGATTTCAAGTTCTGATATTCTCTCATTAAGTCAATAAGTCCACAGCATTGACCCTGGCTATAATGATTAAAGAAAAGACACAATTTATTTTCCTATATCAAGGAAGAGAAGCGTTGACTGCAATTGGACCTGATTTATAACCACATATTAATAGATGGATGTTGGAATCAAGAGAAAATCATATTTTTACCTACTATGTTCAAAAGGGTGCTGGTCAATCTCACTTCATCTAATGTCCAAAATGTTCTCAAGAATGAAGAATGCCCACAGCCATTAAAATAAAATCTATGGCCTCAATGACATGCAAAGATAAATATATGTTCTTGAAAACTCAAGCTTATATAAGTATCACCAAATTTCTGGTTCTTTAATTGTTCCATGATTTAATTATTTCTAGTAGTGTGTGAGGGGAAGCAAAACAAAACAAAACAAAACAAATAAAAAACACTGCTCAATAATTAAATACATATGAGGTTTTTTTTTCTATTTCAATGTCACAAATTTTCATTGACTATTAATACCCTGAAAATTGTCCAAGTAAAAAGACAGTTTTTGTTCATAAAAGTAAAATGCCTTTGAACAAGTAACTCTAAGAATTTTTCCAAAGAAAGAGACATGAACTAAGATCTAGGTAAAATGATATTCTTCTTACCATTATTTATAATAGGAGAAAAAATTGAAATAACTCAAATGTTAAAAATAGGCCAATAATTGAATAAATTCTGATACACTCTTACAGTTGAATATTGTGCAACCTCTAATAAAGCATAACTTAAGAGAATGTCCAAGGCTGTTCATTGAAAAGACCATCCTTTCTCCATCAAATTGCCTTTGTCAAAAATCAATTGAGCATGTATGTGTGGGTCTATTTCTGAACACTCTATACGTTCCATTAGTCTCTACGTTTACCCTTTAGCCAACACCACACTAAAACCAAGTAGTGTGAGTTCAATTCTTTTTCAGAATTATACTGTTCTTTCTGCTTTACATATACATTCTAGAATCAGTTTGTCAATTTCTACAAAATATTCTGCCAAGATTTTGATTAGGATTCTATCTATATAAAATAGACCTCAATAAGAAAACAAACAAGCCCCCCCCCCAAAAAAAAATTGGCAATTTGAACAGGTCAATTTGAACAAGATATATAAATGTTAAATAACATATCAAAATATGCTCACTATCATTGGATGTCAGAGAAATGCAAATTAAAAACACAACAACATATCTTTACGCACCTATTATAATGTTAAACAAGCAAACAAACAATGGCTCGACATTAAGTGTTAAAAATGATGCGGAACAAATGGAACTCTGATATACAGCTAGTGTGAATGCAAAATGATACAACCACCCAGGCAATTTCTTAAAAGCACACACCATACAACCCATAACTCCACTTTTAGGTATTTACTCAAGTGAAATAAGAATTATATACATATACAAAATTGAACATAAATGTTTATAGACACTTTATTTATAATTGTCCAAACTGGAAAGAATCCACTTACATGCAATTTTGAAAAAGACAATACAAAAGAGACAGAGAACTGACCAATGGCTGACAGGGACCAGAAGTGAGGGCAGGGACTGACTATAATGAAACATGAGAACATTTTTTCAAGTGGTGCAACTGGTAGTGTGAAATTTGATAGTCATAACCGTTATATTACTGTATGAGTTTGTCAAAAGGGTGTACATTTAAAAGGGTGGATTTTACTGTGTGTAAATCATATCTCAATAACAAACAAATACAACAAAATGAAAAAAGGAAATTAGACATTAAGAGTCTTATGATTGCACTTAATAATTGTTGACAACTCCTGCTGTTAAGCATTGACTTTCACATGTAATTGTTATCTCAAGGTAACTTCCTCATTCAAGTTCTGTAGGACTAAATGTTTATTGTTACTGAAAAGACACACTACTAAGGATGGCAAAAGATATTCAGTTCTATTCAAATCATACCAACGCAAATCAACAGACAATGGCCTAATGTCACAAAATAGGTAGAAGCTAAAAACAAAAACTGAGAATTCGTTGACTTACTTTTCATGAATTAGTTTCTTGGTATCATCCCAGGTGACTTCCAAGCGGTTTATCTCCCTGTCGACTTCAGGTGCAAAGGCTACATCTTTCTGAGCAATTTGCTTAGCTTTGTCTTTCAACCAACATAGCTCATGCTCATGAGAATTCAATTCATCTTCTAACTGATTAAAGACTCTCAACCTGTGAATTAAAATGTTACTTTACTGAAAGTAGTGAAATAATATATTTTTTTCTCCATAAAGCACACATATAGATAGCTAGAAAAACTTTTAACAGAGCAACTAAATTTGTCAACTGATAAAGGTGCTTTTTAAGTTAACTTTTCATAATTCAGAGTGTACCTCAGAAAACATTTAAAGTCAGTCTCAACTATTCACCTTCAACCTCCTATTAAGTTTGTGTTCTCTTTCTATTTTGCCTTGATGGTATAAAACTTAAAATGATGGCTGATCTTGTAGGCAAAGTAGGTGGGTACTTATGTTGGTAAAAAAAAAAAAATCCTATTGTGTTATGAGGTCCAATTCATGTAAAATAATAGTTGTTTCACTTAAAATAAAAATAGTTTACTATGTGCTATAATACATACATATTTTAAAAACTTACATCACATACCTTATTGAGAAGATTACCATGAGAAAACTTTCATTTTTTCTGTCCCTAATATATTAATATTTGAGCATTTGTGAAAAGTGTCTACATAGGAGCCATTGACTCTTTTATTCTTGCATTTCGATTTAGTGCTGTAGAGTTTATAAAGTGAGTAGACAGGCATTTTCCCATTTAATTGCCAAAACGAAGTGGCTGGGAACATGCATTGTCATTACTTCCATCTTACAAGAAGAGACGTGATTTGCCCACAGTGAAGTATAAGTATGACTGGGATTTAATAAATCAATCAATTCATTGCAACATTTTTGGTAGTCTCCGTGTGACTTTGGTGAGTCCAGTGTTGTGGGTATTAACATGGACCTTCTTCTCCAGCACTTTTAGAATTTCCTGCCTGTTTGGCTCAAGCAGGCCCGAGAGGCCAGGCCATCCAGTGGCGCCAGTCCCACTGCTGACTTCCTGGGTGACCCATTGGCTCCTTTGCCACCCTGGCTCCTCATTCTGTCCTTACTCTGAAGCCTATTTTGTCCTTGCCAAATCTTACTCCTTTTTTTAAGTTTATTTTTAACCTAGTCAGATAGCTTATTGCCCACAAGGCGTGTAAAGTAACCTCAGGAGCCACTATCATCTGACTAAAGCTTTGGCTCAATGTTTGACTCTGATTGAAAGGAAGCAAATTGCAATGGACGTGGCAACATCAACCTAACTCATCAATTAGGGGCACCGTGGTAGGACTGCCTTTCAGTGATTTCTTGGCCCCCTGAGAATATGCAAGAGAAAGTCGACCCTGAGAACATGAGTGGGGAGAAAGTTTCATCAACAAGGAAAAATAAGATTGAGAGGAAAGCTACCGTATTAGGAGGAATAATTACTTTTCAATTTTACTGCAGGAAAATACCCTTGACTCCTTAGCTTCTCTGGTAAAACCCCAGAGTGTGCTAAACCCCCTTCTCCACCTTCTCCACACCTCTAAGCAAACAGGTAAAAGTAGTGGCACTCTGCCAGGTGGATTGGTTTCGCTTTAAGTGAATGAATACAAATCTCGAATGGCAGCTTGTCACCTTACCAGGCTCCAGAGGTATCATTTCCACTTCCTCTGGACCAGGAGAACTATTTCACACAATTTTCTCTTCACTAACCTCCTGTTGTTACTCCCCTCTCAACTAATGAGCTCACTCCGTTTTTTTCTGAGAGGCTCGCTGCCACCAGGGACGAATTCCCTATTTTACCACCAAAACGACAAGTCTACTTGAATGACTGTCTTTCTCCTCTTATTGTTCTTGTTACTGAAGAGGAGTCCCTTCTCCTGTCAGTTAGAAATTGCTTAAAAATAGATAATATGATCTATATACTCTATTGTAAATAAGACCACAGAGTGGCTTATACGTAGCCCTTAGGAAAATTCCTAAGAAACTCCGCAAAATTTTAGGAATTCTTAAGTGTCAAATTAGCCGTTAATCGTCACCTAAAAACATAAAAGAAAAGTTGCTAAATATAGGGTACTATTAATGTGTTGCACAAGAGTTAATTCTAGAACAAATAAAAAAATCAAAGAGACAACTGGCTTCAATACAACTTCTTGTCACCTCTGCTGAAGTGCTTGGCGAGTAGGTTCTTTTAGGCGCTCTTTGTCGGTTCTTTCTTCGATGTCCTCAATACTTTTCAGCAACTCTTCTTTCTGGTCTTGGAATGCCTTTTTCAATACTGCCAGAGCATCGGCCTCACTCTGCTTGGTTCCCAGAAGGTTCTGGATGCTCTCTAATTCTAAACAGAGATGATCAGCTATAGTTCTGCAGGAAGTCCTTTGTTCAGAACTTCCGCTTTTAAGATGGTATTGGGCTTTGGTAAGAATGCCATCCAGACCGATGGCAGTAGATTCTAATGTTTTAACATCTTGAATAGCATCACTCAGGTCTTTTTCTAGTCGATCGGTCTGTTTCTTGTTCATACTGTTGGTTGCCTCCACCGTTTGCCGCAGCCGGAGGAGAGTCCCTGACAGGGAGCTGTGGCTCTGTACGAATTCTGCCACCTGAGACAGGGCAAGCTGCCGCCTCTCCACCACCTGGCTGGCTTCCTCGAACAGCTGGAAGCAGTCCTCCGCTTTGCCCTGGAGAAGGTGAAGGTCCTCGGCTCGACCCAGGGCACCCAGCTTTGCGAGGTGACCCTGCAGGCTTTGCAGCTCCCCCTTTTTGCTCTCTATTTCTGCGGCGTGGTCCTGGAAGGGAAGAGAGCGTTATTGGCCCCTCAGATACACTATGGTTTAGGCCACAGATACGTTACAGAATCGGTGATGTCGAGATCTATTTTAAATGCAGTGGTGGTGTAGTATTTAAAGGTTATCTACAGTGAATCTTTTAGAAATATTCTTAAAATTTCCCTTGTTTTGCTCATCTATATATTTCATGTAAAACACACCTCTTTTGTAGAACTAATTCATTCCATGGAAAAGATTTTTTTTTTTTAATAGAAAGAGCTAAAAGAAATTATATATAAATAGATATAGATAGGTAACTTGGAAGATTTTTAAAGATTATATGTAATTTATGTATACATATAATCTTATATTATAGAATACATACATTTTCTATATATAAAATGCTGATTCAATCAGAGCTTAGAATTAAGTAGTGAAGGAGTGTGGACATTAGCATGTGGGTAAAGCAGATGAAACTCTGCACAAGTTCGAGCTGCTTCCTTTTTAAAGAGATGTAGATTAACTGAGTAAGACCATTATGTAGCATATTTAACTGGCACACGATAGATTTATTGTTTAAGATCTATCTGAGAATTGCTAACAATCTCGGCACGATCCCCAGGAAAGAGAAATCACCACCTGCCTTAATCTGGACCACAGAGTCTCAATATTCCGTTCTGCTGAACCACTGAACTTTACAGGGCTTCTTTGAGCGTTTACTTTACAAAATTTACTCACTCAATCTCTGCCCCTTTGAGATATGGGTAAAACCAATTAGTAAGTCCAGCATAGAGGAAGCACTCAATACAAATTAAATGTTTTATCACTAAATATTGTTATATGTTCGTGTATCTTATCTCCAACAATCCTAATACCTGATTAGCATCTGATTTTTTAAACTTTTTTTTTTGATGCCAGGATAGATACTATGCATAATTTAAAAATAAGAAAAATAAATCATAAATTTTAAATATTTTTAAGTTAAATAGTCATTGAGAAAAAAACTATATTGTTAAAGCATTGGGATTCAGTATTAGTTTTCCAAATTGGAAAAAAAAAAAAACTTGGAAGCTTAAAAATGAACATTTTCATCATTTCACCCTAGAAATCATTTGCTCCACTTGGAAGAAATGGTATCTGAAGGTGGTTGCCTATTTTATCTGAAGTGGTTTTAACTGTTTCACGTATCTGCATAACACATTGCCCGGACCCACACGCTCAATTGCAAAAACATTTACATAGGAATACAAACTTACACTGCTGGCAAATGTGTGAGCTTTTTTTTTTGAATGTTGTATCCCTTTATAATTCAAGAACTCTCTTTTATGAAAAAGTTCTTCCATCTTAAAAGAATGCACTTTACCTTGTGCCGAATGAGAGCTGCGTGGTGGTCGATGATGCTTATCTCAGAAGTAGTTTGTAATTCACTGAGAAACAGCTTAATCCAGACAGAAAAGGAAAGAAGAAGTTCATCGAATTGCTGGTGTTCAGCGGCCACAGACTGAAGAAAATTAATCCTAGGCAGAGAGAGGTATTAAAGTTAAAATGCCCCGTTGCTGAACAGAAGTAGTTGATAGGTTTTTGGAAAAAGCTTCAGCAAGGGAAAAAGTGACATGGTTGTCTGCGGACAAACCAAAACTCTTGCTGCTTTCTGCCTTTCGAACCCTATTTGTCTCACAATTTTCCTCATCTCAGTGAACATCACCACCATCTACCCAGACGTCCTCGGCATAATTCTCGCTCCCCCCTCCCCTTTCTTGTCCTCGGCTTCTGAACTATGCCTATCCTGTCACACCTTGGCACAGAATACTGTGCCCTTCTCTTCATTTCTACACTCCAGTCTAAATCTCATCTCTGGCCTCCAGCCTCCAGCCTCCAGCCTCCTAAACCGGCCTCCTTCCTGCCACCGTCGCCTCATTTTTTGAGAACAGCCAGAAATTAACTTAAGGGAATCCAAACATTCTCCACCACACTTAAACACGGGGGCAATGTCCTGTTGCGTGAAGGCAGGCAAAACGCAACCCCTTGTGAGGGATTCCACATAATCGGCTCCTCTGACCCCATGTGACACAGCACTGCTCCACACACTGCCACTGACCTCTGCTTCCCCAACATCCCGGCTCATTACTGCCTCAGAGGCTTTGCCCTTTTTGCTCCCTCTGCCCATATGATTTACCCGCAAAGCACCACGGGTTTGCTTCCTGCTCAGCATTCAGATCTTAATCAGATGTCATGTCCCTGGAGAGCCTTTGCTTGATCATGCGTCTGAAGATACGACACTCTATGGTCCCTGCCGCGTTACTCGTGTTACCGTCTTCACATTACTTAATACCGCTGAAACAGTCTTACTCATTCACTTGTTTAATTACATGTTTATCCTTCCCTCACTCAGTGAGACAGGACTTTACCCGCCTTGCTTACGACTCTGTCCCTAGCACATAGAAAGGTGCTTGGGATATGGTTGGGGATCAGCCATTGCTTGTGTAGTAAATAAATTTGATTGATTAGCAACAGGTGATCTGAAGTCAGAACCCAATAGTTATTAAGATTAATACCTCGATCGATTACTAATATTCATTACAATGGTTTGCATCCAAAGTTCAACTTTTATTTTGAATGTTTTCACACATTTGTATGATTTTAAAAGCCCTTTCCTTTCCCTCTGGGAGAGAGGCATGGGGCAGATCCTACTCTATTTTACAGAAAGGAGTTCATTTTCAAGAGCTGGTACCAATCCATCGGCCTTTCCCAAATCTATTCAAATGTCCCTTCTTTTTATTTCCGTAATATTCTGTGCTCAACACTCTCACTGACTTTCTTGTTGTCCCCATGCTGATCTATAAAACACTGAGGTCAGTTTTATGTTATTGTTATGGCTCCAGTATCTGATATGGTGCCTGGCATTCAGCAGGCACCCAATAAAGATTTGTCGACTGGTTGAATAAACAGTGGAACGAATACAAGCTTCACGAAGCAGAGAGCAGAGCTCTGTTTACTGCTACTGTGCCCGGCACATGGAAGAGTGCCCAACTCAATGCAGAAACTCAATAAATACTTGCTGAACTAATGAAGTAAAAGGATGACTGAAAAGATTAAATGACTTATTCAAGATGAGATGAGTAATCAATACCAATGTAAGGCAAAAATTTAGAAAGGTACAGAAGCCAATTGTTAATCATTTAATCAAAGAGGCTTTATTTTATTTTTGCTTCCATTTAGCATAATAGCAATGTCCTTGCTCTCTACAAAGTTCTGTATTGGAGTGAAATGAAATCTATACATAATGCCTATATGTACATATACAATGCCTGTGTGTGTGCGCGTGTGTGTGTGTATGTGTAATGCCTATATGTATCTAGATAATGTCTCTGTTAAGACCTATGTGAGGCAAAATTTTAATTATCATTACTTTCCTGTACACAAATATCTTAAACAATAAATAGTACAAACATGAGCAAGCCTACTTTCTTCAATATATTCTAACTAGTTTGACTATTTGTCCTGGTTATGAGACTAAAATTTTGAGTTGAGGTTCATCAGAAAGGGTAATTTTTGAGTGCTTTAATTTTTTAAAATGGCAAATAAAGTAGTTTTCATTCCTTCCATAATTATCCCCTGAATAGTTGGGGATAAATAAAAAGTAAACAAAAGTATTCTTTTTTAATTTATCCAATCACTACTTTTAAAAATTAACAATATTAGTTTAAAAAAAAAAAAACAACCTTTTGCTAATTATCTGTGGCAAATCCCTCCATCTCTCATCCAACTGCTCCAAATGCAGTTTCATCATTTTCACGTCATCTTTGGAGGCCAATGAGAATAACGATTCCTTCAATTGCAAGAGGTTACTGTAGATTGAGGCCTGGGATACCACTTCACTTTGCAGCGCCTGAGCAAAACAGAATATATGAGAGATCTCGTCCCACAGTGATTGACAAGGAAACCGCAGGACCACACGACACAGGTGGGTGTTGCCCAAAGGCTTTGCAATCTTGCAAAATGCAAGTCATTGGGACCAGCCTAAAGAGAGCTTTCATTACTTGACTTAGAAATGGATCCGCTTAACTTCTAAACATGAAAAATGCTACTGAAACCTGAATTAGTTTTCCAGAGTCTGAGTTATATTAAGTTAGACAAATTTAGAAGCTGTAGAATTTCTTTCAGGATGCAGAAACTGAATAAGTGAGAAGCAAAGGAAAACAATGGCTAAACAGAAACAATGCATATCTAACATTAAAAAAAGACACAATTCAAGGTAACAGGAGCATGGTCTTTCTTTCAGTTTAGAGACTGTATGAGGCCAAAGTGGGGAACCTATGTGCCCTTTATTTTATTTTCATGCAACAAAACTACTCAGTTTTTCCATTTAATTGGTTAATAAATCCCTTAGGTGCTGTGAGTGCTGCATAAATGTTGTAATTCCTACCTAATAAGAGATAAACACTCTGTGTAAATAATAACGAAATAACATGATGTTTAACTAGGATGACAGGTGTAGCATGTCACATAGTAAACGCTTGTCAAAATGTCTTCTTCCCTCTCTCTAGGGAGACCACATGTGTGATGCAAGCAAACTTGCTGAAGGTATCAGAGGAAGGAGGACACAGCCAGCCCATGGAGGACAGGAAAGACCACACAGCAGAACCGGGACTTAGGCTGAGTAGAACAAAGGACACAAGGCCAGGAGAGAGGAATGTACGAGAAATGCACAGACCACAGTTGGGAGGCAGCTTGGCCGACACAGAGGGACAGAGGCCTGCAGACCCCTCTCAGTCCCCTAACTCATATAGTGCTCGTTTTCCACACAGTATGTGAGGAATACAATTTAATATGGCCAGATAGCTTTGGGTCATTTTAAAGAAAAGGGGCTGTGATTTCCCCTCTTAGAGTATCTCACACTTTCCAGAAAGACAAACACCAGACTGCGGACTGAGGACCACCCTCTATCCTCCAGGCAAGACTGCCACGGGAGGTTTCTGAGCAGGGAATTTTGGAGAGAATAATGCGGAACATCAGTATCTAATAAACTAGAAAGGTGGGAGTACCAGGGGTATAGGGAACCCTCAAAGTGAAGGAAGAAGAAAACTTTAAGATGGGGTAATAGGTTCAGATGTTTCAGGCACTCTCTGATGGAGCGTTTAGAGAACCGATTATGAAAAGTAAAAGGATGGAGCTTCTACTTAAACTTTTTATAAAAGATGATGGGAAAAAGTTGGAGTACAAATCTGTCATACAACAGGTCTCTCTTGAGAAGGAATTTTGCCTGTTGAATATACTGGCATAAACAGTATCATTTGAAGCAATTCATTAATCCCCAGAAATTAGTAACATTGTCTGCGGTTTCAATAATACTAAAGATTTTTTTTAAGTTTAAAAAGTTGGCTTCTTCGAGGATATAATCAGTTAGTATTCATTGTCTTTCCATTACCTGCATTTGTGCTCACTCTTTTTTTTCTGTATTGCTTAAAAATAATCATTACTGTGACCTTTTTCTACATTGCATTCCTTCTCTCTCTAAAACCACCTCTTTATTACCAAAAAAATCACAAAATTACAAAAGTAGAAAGAATATACGTATGCCTAGTTTCCAAAATTATTCACCGATGGTCAACATTGTTTCACCTATATTTCTATTCACTCCTCCCTCTGCTCAACTGCCAGAGAGATAACCTGAGTTCAGATGACAGACATTAAATTGTAGGATACTCTAATGCATCATGCAAATTGAAGCATTATTTTGTTCCTCAGGTCTGGCTAGTTCTTTATGGGATCACAAAACCAGAGCAAGAAGTTAAGTTAGATAGCAGGTTTCGTTTGGGCATTTGTTCTATTATTTATTTATTTATTTATTTATTTATTTATTTATTCATTCATTCATTTATTAGGCAAGGCAACCCTCAGTTGACCTCACAGATTGCAAGGACCCCGTTATCTTACAATCCCTTAGTTTTTATTTTTTGTGCCTACAGCATCTGGTCTTCCTAGGTGGTCTCCCATCCAAGTGCTAACCAGGCCCGGCCCTGCTTAGCTTCGAAGATCAGATGGGATCGGGCTTGTTCAGGGTAGCAGGGCAATAGACTACTTTTGTTTTATAATGCAACCATAACGAAGAGCATTTATCGTCCTCACACATCCTTGAGCTTGCCTGTATTAACTGAAGCTCACTCTCCACTTTGGCTCTGTCTGCAGAAATGTCCATTTCTGGGGAACTGGCGATAGCTTCGCACCGCTCCAGCCAGGTCAGAAAGGTCGACAGTTCTTTCTCTAGCCTAAAGAAACCAGAGATAAGGAACGAATTCATATAAAAGTATCATTCCAGAAAACTACACCTCTCTGAACTTGGAGGGTCCAACACTGACCATTACAAAAAATACGATGTTGGTTATCTTACTTCTAGATGTGGAGGGAAAAAAGCCACTGCTTTCACGTTCCTGTGTGTCCTCACACACCTGTCTCTACCTGCATCACATGGAATGAGAGGCGTAAACCCTCTTCCTTCTCGGGGATTGTCAGCTTCTAAGGAAGATCAAGGTCTTCTCTGTTAGCCACGTGACTCGATGTGTTCTACACCCGGGGAAGTCATTACACTTTAGAGAACAGGTTGGCCCAGGATTTCCTGTTTAAGGGAGGTTCTTGAAACCCAAGCTCGCAGCTCGAGAAGGAAGGCTGCTCACCTCTGCCAGGTGGCCAGCAGGCTCTCCAGTACGGTCTGTCTCTCCTTGGCCTGACTCAGGGTCCCCTCATATTCCTGCTGAAGTGTCACAACGTCCTGAACGGAGCAGCCTCTGTTAGCGACCTTCTGGGCACCGGCTGAGAGAGCGGCCACGGAGCTGTTCAGTGACTCCAGAGCCTGACAAAGATCCTGACGAGAGGACAAAGGAGTGTGGTGAAGGTGCGGCATTGAGAAACGAGACCTGCATTTTTCTGTGAGACTCATGCTCGCCCCAGCTTTTCCCTCAGTCAACCACAGTGGCACGCGAAAAAAATGTCTGCCTGCAGATTTCCAGCAAGACATAGTGAAGGTGAGGAGGAAGTTACTTCACGAATGCAGAAATCAAAACTCAAAATGGAGACTGTTCCCCAGATAAAATTGTATTGCTGTATATCTGAATAATTTCTACTTTCCTGAAGTCAGATAATTTGTGAAAATTATTATTCGTTTTATGCCAAATGTATTTTTAAAAAATCCCTTAATACCTATTTTATAAGAGCTGTATGTAACATGAAATAATTTCTAAAAGAAATATATGAGAATGATGGCTGACACAGTTGCTATCAGAAATCAGTGATAACAACAACAGAGGCGCCTCAGAATGTAGCAGATACTGTTACGTACATTATATATATTAACTCACTTAATCTTCATTCCCCATCCCCATTTTACGGATCGGAAGAATCAAGACGAAGAAAAATAACTTGCTTTAGAAATGTGAATATTAAAAAAAAATATTATCCTCTCTAGCTCTCAGTTATTAACTTAGTTGTCTATTAAAAGAATTCTATTGGGGGGCAAAAAAATAATTCCATCAAATTTGATTTTCTTGCTTTTTCCTATTTTCCCTCATTTTGATGTGTGGGGGTATTTTTTATTTTAAATACATAAGTAACATAAAAATGCATTCTTACTATAAGTATTCCAACGATATGAATTCCACTCCCCTTTCCAGATGTGCATTTGTCAATTGTTTGCTTTCCAACACCGCACCCTTTCCTCTGCGTTTCTGTATATCACGCATACACATGCATATGTAGTAGAGATAACAAATATATCTTTGTTTATTAATTAACAGATGTTTCTTTTAAGTATTCCTTTGAGCCTGATTCTCTTCCTTTGCTCCTTCTCCTAAGCTCTGCCAAAAGCTTCTGCTCATTACTTTGCAAAACAGCTCACAAAGGTCACCAGTTCAGGGACCAGACTAAAAAAGCTAGTCATTGGGAATAGGTGAGTGAGGACACATTTTTTTGCACATCTGGGTGTAATGGGTTAAAATCTGAAATCTGCTATGCACATTTTTTTCTGCACATAATTTTTATAATGCTGGCAAGAAGTACCAGGCTTTATTAAAGCTACACTCTGAAAAAGTCACATGTTCCAATTAAGAGAGGAATATATTTTAAATGAATGCCTCTTTTTTTTTAAATGAATGCCTCTTTAACTTGTATTTTAAATGAAAGTTTATTTGCATACTTACATGTCTTGTGTTATATGAAGTAAATATGCTTTATCTATATCAATTAACATAAAAATCTTTTCAATTTTAACTCTCATAAAAATATTTACTGTTTTCATTTAAAGCAGGAATTATCAAACCCCTGAGTTCATAAATAAGCAGAAATGTTGAATCACACTCTTACCATATGTTCTTGAAGAGCTTTGTATGTTTCTGTAGCTGAAGAACATATTTTAATTGGATCAGCAAGTTTATCTTGAAATTCAGACACAGACTGCTGAATCTAAAACATTGGTGAAATAGAAAAATAACGGTGAGAAAAATATACATCAAGGCAAAGCAGCATGCCTATCTTTTTTGGATAACTTTGAATTCAGTTTTTAAAAATCTAAAATGAATGCATCCTATTATTTGAAAGAAATTAAAATAAATCTTAATGTCTGAACACATTTTTATATTCCTTCAAAAAGTGTACCATATAAATAATTATAATGTAGGCATCTGATAACTTGATAATAACTGACGTATTGTATCTTTCCTTTGTTCCACTATTTCTGGATTGTGTATTGCATTTCGCTATTGATGCAATGTGAAACAGGTAACTTAACGTGGATGAATCAATTCTTACCTTTCTAAGGTTCTCTTCAAACTTTTGCTGCTGAGATATATGTCCCAGGATTGTTCCTTCCAGACACTGCGCATGCTCTTGGAGCTCTTCCCAGTATCTTCTTATCTGTGTCAACTTGGCTTTCATTCGAGCAGATTCTCCGGTGGTAAGAAACTGGGCAAAAGACTGAACTTCTTCTTCCAGTCCTGTAATGCTGCTGATCTTACTTTCTATTTCTTGAATTGTGACCTAATATATAAAACAAGGAAAATGACAATGTAGGCTGAGCAAGCTTGCCTTCCTGAAATAATTGTTTGCAGAAAGAGAAACCTGACATTTTAACGTAGTAGGACGGCTACAGAACAGCTATGAAAAGCATCATGTGTTTCCTGACCTCATTTTTTAAGGATAGATATGCAGATGATGTCCAAAAAATAGAAACATGGTAAATGTGCTCTGTGGATAGAGGAAAAAGACAAATAGCTACTGCTGCTTGCAGTGAAGTGAGCAGAGAGATGTCCCCGGGATTGTTCAAGTATCTCTGAAGTTACAGAGAATTCCCTGATTACAAGCATTTTAACCAATGGATCTGGGAAGCAGTGTGTTCCAGTAACTCACAGGAATGCTAATATTGACATTTCATGTACATTTTCTAAAATGTGGTTGAGTATTTCATATTTTACCAGACTAGAAGCTTTTCTGATTCCACTCCTACCTAAAGCCAGTCTCTTCAAATTTACCATCTATTTTTTATGCCAGTGGTTTCCAAATTTGGAATACATTGAGATCACCCGGTCCCCATTCGAGGAACTCAGATTCAGTAGGTCTAAGGTGGGGCCACGACTTGGCATTTCTAACTTCTCAGGTGATGCTTCTGCGGCTGACCCTGGGCCCCACTCTGTGACCACTGCTTTAGTCATTACCTGTGCAGTAAAGAGCCAACGTACTATAATTTCCATTGGGGCAGAACATTTTATATATTAGCCCATACGTGAAAAGTGCTAAAAGCCACTAAGGGTGTGTGTGTGTGTGTGTGTGTGTGTGTGTGTAGGATGGTGTCTCTCATAAACATACAGGCATATTTATGTGTAAGACAGTGAAAATTATTTCTTTGAGGAAAAAAGCCCAACAGTCCAAATGAGATAAAGCCAAAAATTCAGACAAGTCTAAATTTCAGGTAATCTAAATGGAAAATACAGTTACCCTAGAAAAAGATAAATGTGACTCCTGTCTACGTGAGATAACATAGTGGGAAATAATTTCTGTCTAGATGAGATAATCAGAGATAATTTACAACAGATCAGTGTCTGTTCTTCATTTTTATTTTTCATATGCATGACTATGGCTGATATTGTTTGAGCATTAATATAATCTTCCTTCATTGAGCTGTTTTTTAAATGATAATTTTAGAAAAATTACTCACGAATTAAACAAAAATAAATTAAACAAAAATATACTGAGTGTCTCTGATGTGCCAATAATTGTTCTAGGTGCTTGCAATACTTTAGTGAAACAATCTCAGTTAAGATCGAAGTTCTTAGTTCTTAGAGTAATATGTCATCGACAAATTCATAAATGCAAACTATATAATCGTATTGTTGGGTTGTGGCAGTAATTTTTCTAACCTAAGAAGAGAAGATGAAAGAAGAACCCAGTATGTGTTCTTATCATTTATAAATTATCAATTAGGAATGAGAAATCAATCAATTTGGAAAAGCACATAATGAAGAACAAAAATGGGCTTATAAACAAATTTTCACAACGATGCAAATGTTATGAACTAATTTCATCCTAATAATTTTAAATTGAAAACATTATGATAAAGTACTATCATATTTTTAATGTTTCCCACAGTAGACTTTTGTTTGGAAATAAAACATTAACCTATTAGCCAAATTCCATAGTAAAGTGTATTCCACTCTGTCCTTGCTTATTTCTAGCAAGTATGTATTTTCTGATATTCATATTTATTTAATACATTTATAGCTAGTTTTCAAAATGCCATACTGGAATGTTAAAACATAATTTTCATCCGATAGCATGAAAATTCACAATTAAATGCTTATATATTTAAAGTTAAAATATGTAATTATTTTGTTTCCTAAAGAGCAATAATGTGATGAAATTTGATCACTGATATATTTCCAAAGTCCTGGAATTGAGGTTTAAATAATAGTGAAATAAATTACTAGAAAGGATAGGCAAATTAAAAAGTCTATGTCAAAAATTTTGGAGACAAAATTTTTGAGACAAAACTATTTGAATGCTATTCTTCATGTTCTTAAAATTTAGTGAAAATAATTAAAGGACAACTTTTAAAAATTGTTTTAAAGATTAAACATACTCATGAATATTCTTTAATGGCTTGGCTTCCGGTTTTCCTGGTATACCACACAAGATAGAAGACAATGTATACCAGACTCCACATAGCCTTGCTTACGAAAGATGTTATGATAAACCGGGATAATCTGCACAGCCCGTAAACTTGGCTAGGCAACATTGCACCCTCCTACTGTGCACATGACAATGACTTGTTCTGCGTCATAATGTGAAATGTTCTTTCACTTTTGTATTTATTTTACTACATTTAATCCAATGAAATGGCATAGGGTTTCCCATTCTAATAAAATGAGCTGAGATAGAAAAAGAAGTAGCCGAATTTCGAAAATGTGTAAAAATTGTCTATTAAAAAAAGAGAAATGAACACTCAGAGTTCATTTCTTTCAGCCCATTTTTTTGCTTAAATTATTTGAATGAAGTAAAAAAGGATAGTCTATGCACATGGTTATTTTAGAGCTGGGGGAGCTTAAGTATCAGAGCAACAGTCCATGCCCCGCAAGGTCATCACAAACGAAAGAACTGTAGCAATGGGCTCTGATTGCTTTGCCTAAAGAAAGTAATTTCTCCTCCCTGTGCTTTTAAGGGTAAATGCCACTAATACTTGAACTAGATATTTGGGACGATTCTATAAAGTACAGTTGTAGATGATGACTACATTTCATGTTGTATAAATGAATTGATAGAGCACTCCAACGGGATTAATCAAAATCAAGGAAAAGAGTACTGTAACCATAAAAACATTTTAATGATATTGCACACAATATTGACTTTGAATGCGTAAGTTAGACAATATTAATACATAATTCCATCTATAATCTGTTGCCCAGTATCAATCAAGACCTCTTAGCTCAACGTTCTGTGTGAACTTAATTTCAATAGGATCACAGAGCAATGAAAGATTTGTCCTGGGGCAGAATAGGATTTGATGAAACCTAAAAAAGGAGTTTTTAAAAGCTAGACATAAATTATAAACGTAATGAACGTGTGAGCAGGTCACCTTAATTTGGCTGATTTGCTCTTCCATGGCAGATGATGAAGTTTCCAAGGCATTGAGTTCTTTTTCTTTCTCAGTTATCCAGATGGACAGGGTCTCAAAATTATTGCCAAAATGATCCCACTTGTTTTTCACCATTTCCATGGTTTTAATACTAAAATTAACCAAATTAAGTAAATAAAATGCAGTATTTTAATAGAAAACAATACATTTTCCTTTAAATTACCAGGTGAAAAGATAAGTCAAGACATTTGTGACCATGCCAAAGTTGAAACTATTAGAACAGGGCAAAAAAAATGCACATTTGATCTGTAGTTTGTCAATTCTCATCTTCCTGTCTCCTCTGAGAATGAGCATTTAACGAGGTAGCATCTACACCATGTTATGGATGACACTGTGTGCTTCGAACAAAATATTGCTGGGTCCAAAGGGGTTTGAATACAAACATAACCTGGTTAAACTCTGCACGCGACCAGGAGTTGCCAGGACTTATTAACTAAGCTGCCTGCACAGATTCCAGTGTGCACAGACGTTTAGTGCTCCTACTTCTGTGGACATGGTCCTCTTGCCGTTAGAGGAGAGAGACTGCGGTGATGCTTTATACTCGAAGATTTTTACAAAGCGCATCTTTATAGATTAAGATAGAGTTTATAATCTGAATGCCATGCCGCTATGCAGGCACTGTTTCTATCATCAGAACTCAGCCTGCAATCTATAACTTAGAATAATTTCAGCTATTCTTAAGATGTTTGTATGGCCTCGATTCCAAAATACTTTTATAATGGCTTATCTCTGAGCACCCTAACTGCTTTTAGACAATTTGGGCTTTATTTGTAATAAATCTAAGTGAACAAAAATTTAGATATAGATTTCCAGTTTGTATTAGCTATGCATATATAACCATGTGATTATGGCTTTCGGTTTAGAAAAAGAGTAAGAAATTTATAGTATATCATTGATGTCACTTGGTTAAAAAAAAAAAAAGAAAGAATTTTCCTGTTTACCAAAAGGCACTTGAAGATATCAAGAAAACTACAATGGCATCATTGATTGTCAAATTAAATAATACTGCAGCCACAAATGGATACCCTGGTGTGCCCAATGCTTTAATCAGTACAGGTTATGTTGCAAGTTTTTAAATAAAGATTCAAACAAGTATTCCTTATAAAGTAGCTTCCTTTCTAATAAACTCTTAAGTTTTACTATTTTCATACATTGATGGATAAAATCTAATATAAAGTTCTCAAAGCTCAGAGCCATAATTTCCTTTGAATAAATTATTTAACAAACTTTAAAATTTAGGCAAATGTACAATGTTACTTTCAAGGTGTTAACAGTGCTAAAAACAAATTTTAGATTTTAAAATTCATCTCAGAAATTATGTTCTATACCTTAAAAATGTGTCAGCTATTTGCCACTAAATAACCTTTAAAATACAAATGCTTTGCCATGTTATTTTTAGGAATATTGCCATATTCTTATATGTTTATTCCCTCCAATCTTTTTGGTGTATGTTTTGTACATAACAGGATACCATGCCCCCAACTATTATTATTTTTCTTTAGATAAACATATATTAAATATTTTAAAATAAAATAGATTTTTGAAGTTAATTTTTGAAAATAGAGCATCAATAGTGACTACTGAATATTGAGGCATCGTAAACAAGCTCTGTGAGCTTCTTGGAGACAAAGACCTTTGGTCTATATCATATGAATTTAGGTCTTGAATGTACACAACCTAAATAGCTCCTCTTCCCTCTAACTGGTGACAGCAGAATAATAGAGTAAAAAAATGTATTTTCAGTATTGGTTCTTTTGTGAGATTCCCTTGCTAGTGTACTAAGGCCACAGAATTTAATAGATATGGCTTTCTCATGAACAGAATGAGTTTACGATGCAAAATCCACACCCCTTGCTTTTTTCCTGCTCTGTTATGGATGCTGGCTTCTGTGTTGCTGATACTTTCTTTTGAATTGTGAGTTGCTTCCTCAAAACATGCTGAAATACACAGACACCAAGATTTTAAAAGAATGTTTTGAATACAATGTACAGGAAAGACCGTATGAAACTTTATCTCAGAGAAGAAAGTTTAGGACTTGTCAAGCACATACTCTTCTTCAAGTGTGTCTTCTAATTTTCTGACTTGCTCTCTGATTGACTTGGCCTGCTGCTGAAGCCGATGCTTATTCTGGGGCCCAAGTGATATCTCTGAAGCTTCCTTCACAAGATTCTCAGCCTGAACTGCAATACCTTCCGTTCGTTTAGAAAACTCCTAGAAAAAGATATAATTGTTAGGAAGGCATCTTCTATTAAGCTCTGTCCTCAAATATATTGCATACATACACATACTGCAGAGTCTCCCTGTGTATGAATATTAACATATAATATTCTGAGCAATAGAACAGATGTATTTTCATTATGGCCTGAATAAACTTTGCTAAACTATTTCTTTTTATATACACGACCAGATCTCTGCCTTCACAGTTATCCAAAATCCTCACAAAAATCTTTTTCCATTGTTCCCTGCATGAAATCTGGGTGGAACCCCCCAGATGATAACTCAATAAATATAGTTGTATTTCTAAAAAATACCTTATATATTTTTAATATAAAATGATTAGAATTACAATTAAATATAATGTTCTATTTAAATGGCTGATAAAAATCATACAGGATCGAAAGATTCTATGGCTTTATAAAACTTCAAACTCCTCAGTAAGTTAATAATAGAAGAAATAATAAAAAAGAAACAGTAATATGAGAGAGGAAGAAGCCTTTCGCTGGTAAGAAAACAAAAGCACAGTGGTTTACTTGCTAGAGGCTATGAAAGGATGAATGAGCAAGAGCCTTCTTTCTTATACATTAGCCAACACATTCCTATACTTATTCAACCTTTTTATACACCTAAAACACAGCAACAGGAAGCAAATTAACCTGTACGACTCTAAACGCTTTGTACAAATGTATCGGTCTGCTACGAGTGTCTAAGTCATTTAGCGCACAGGCTGAAGCCCACCAAGGATACCCCTAAGGCATTACCTCTTGGATGTCCCACTGGAGCCTCAAAATCAGTATGTCCAAAGCAGAGGTGGTCATCTTCCCTCACTAACAGCTACTTCCTCAAGTTCCGGTCTCACTCTCATTGTCTCTGTCAGGCTCAGAACTTTGGGTATCACCTTCCTTTCCTTCGCTCTCTGTCCTTGCATCTGTACTATTGGCATCCCCATTACCCAAATTCACGCCTAGAGTAATGCACATATCCAACTTTCTCAATGGATCCCCTGACTCCAGTCTTTCGCTTTTTCAATTTTTTACACTTGCTTGAAACTCATCTCCCTAAAGCACAGCTCTGATTTCGTGATGCTCTTTCTTAAAAACCTTTAAGGGTTCTGTGTCGCCTAAAGAATAATGCCTTAGGCCTTCAAGAGTCTTTGCAATGTGATGCCATTGTCCTTTGTGACTGCACTTCCATTTTCCTGCTTCATAGTATGGAACCCCTTATCTAACATGGTTCCACTTTATGTCATTTCCGATTATAGGGATGCTCATTGTCTGCCCCAAACTCTGCTTTTCTATGTCTTATCTGCCTTTTAAAGTTCAGTTAAATATATCGCTGCCTTAAGAAAGATTTTTTTTTTAAATGCATTTGTCTATTAGGGAATGGTTTCCTACTTTAATGAGAAGTTTCTCTTAGTTCGTGATTTTAAATCTTAGTTACTTTTTTCATTCCCCAGAGCAACCTGACCAGTGTGTTGAAGAGTGGTTGATCAATAAATAATAAGTATTAATTCAATGCATACTTATGATAATAGCAATAAGGGAGGAAAATGACAGTTTTTCTGCTGAACGATGAGTACAAAGAAATTCTATGGTCTTACAGTATACCTTTGTCTGTTCCAATTCTGAAGATAAACTTTCCAAACTGCTAAAACTCAAGAAGCGCTCATGGCTGGAACCTGTTTGAAAAAGGTATCTGACCACTGTTTCTTTGTTTGTTTCAAATCGCTCCCATTTTCTTAATGTGACCTAAATTTGGAAAAACAAATGTGCAACGTTATAAATTAACAAAGTGTGTCACAAAATAGTGTTCATATTTCCATTCTTTGTTAGGCCAATTTCCGGTTAACCTTCTGACAAATTTTACAATTATACTGAATAAAGGTGATTCTAACGGCTTCTGTAAGAATTTCTGTTTGAGTCTCGATTCATCTATGAAAAGAGGATGTGTGGACCAGAACTCTGAATTTTTTATAGGCTGTAATGTCCTAAAAATCTAAGGATATTACTTAAAATGTAGATAAAGGACAAAGGGGGGAAAAAAGCTTCCCAGTTTCCTTCAAAAAAAGAAAAGATGTAAGGGAGAGATAGATTATCTTTTCTTCAGATAATGTGTCAAGATCACAAAAAGGCATAACTGTGGCCGCTGGACTACTCGGAAAAGTGAAATGATCCAATGTAAATTTCTGGATTCAGACAAGTGTGAATTAAAATCTTGGCTCTATTATTGATCACTGTTCTGTGGCTTTGGGTAAAGTTTTTTTCTCTTTAGGGATCCACACCAACAGAATGTGCTAATTATAGTATCCCGTCTCATAAGGCCTGATGTAGCGATTAAAAGAGATAAGAAACTCATGTGAATATTTAACACAAGGTTGGAGCATCAGAGGCAGAAACACAAGGTTGCATCTGCTAATATGAGCTGTATCCCGTGACCCGGAAGTTAACACGGCCCTTGACCCCGGCCCCCTACCTGGATGCGGCGTTCCTGCTTCTCCCGGCTGCGCTCCACGCTGTCCAGGCTGCTCTCCAGCTTCCGCAGCTCCTCCCGGGCTTGGCCCGGCAGCCCACCTTCCCCCTGCTGATCCTGTGCGATCTGCTGCTGCACGTCCCTCTTTTTTGCAGCGATCCTCTTTGTTTTTTGCTGGAAGCATTTATTCAACATATAGATATAAATGTTATTCTCTAAGCAGCCAAGCGGGGACATAGACGCCCACACTTCAGCAGAGCTATGAACGGCAGGACCTCACACCACGTGGCCCGAACTATATTTTAAAGTTAACTCGAACAGTTTAAACAGACAGCCAGGACTCTGTTAGTCAAAATGGATATTATTTATAAATATTTTGTTTCTAATGGTAAACAACATAATTAATTTGGTCTTGGTGTTTTAATGGCGTGCAAATTTAGACAGCACTTAGCATTTTGTGCAATACTCCAGAAGGCATTTGGCCAAACTATTTATTTGTCATAATTCTAAAATAATTATTTTCTGCCTAAAAATACAGAGTCTTAACTCCTATTTTAAAATTATTTATGCTGCATAAATGCTAATATTAAGAAATTTAATTCCTGGGTATGTTAAATATGATTAATCTGCTGAGATATCTGGGGAAAGTTATGTTTTAAAATAAACTTTTTATTGAAGTATAATGTACAAACAGGATGGTATGCAAATCTCGAGTGTACATCTTACAGATTTTCACAAAGTAAACATGTGCATATAACTAAGCACCTGATCCAAGAAATGTAAGGGGTTTTAAAATATTAATACAAATATCTACAATCTCATATTTCTCTTTAAGTCTATTAAAATCCAAATATCACAATGTAACACTGTGTTAATTATTTTAGTACTCAGCCTTTTTAAAATTATTATTTTTATTTTATTATTTTTTTAACTTATTTTTTTATGGTGACGTTGGTTAACAAAATCCAATAAGTTTCAGCTGTACACTTTAACAGTAAGGCATATATATATTCACACTGTGTTCATCTCCCATAGTTAAATTTCTTTCTGTCCCCACATATCTGACCTTATTTATCCAGTCTACTTCCCCCCTCCCCCATCTCCCTTACCCTCCGGTCCTTTTTATAATTATTAAGTTAATCTACAGAGCCTAAAGACTGTTATTTTACATATGCTCTTAAAACAACTTCTATTTTTATACATTATTATATGTAAAATTAGCATTTTGCTATATACATTAAGTTAGCTAGAATTTGGTCATTAAAATATTTGATTTGAATCACACTTTCACTTACACTGAATTTGCAAGTAAAGTTGACTAAAATTGCTAATTATCAATATGTGTACCAGAATTTCTTAAAGTCCATTTCTAATCCTTTACAGTGGTCCTCAACCTTTTTGGCACCAGGGACTGATGCTCCTATGAGAATCTGATGCCTGATGATCTGAGGTGGAGCTGAGGCAGTCATGTTAGTGCTGGAGAACGGCTGGAAATAACAGGTGAAGCTTTGCTCGCTTGCCCACCACGCACCTCCTGCTGTGCGACCAGGCTCCTAACATGCCATGGGCCTAGACTGGTCCACCGCCCAGGGGTTGGGGACCCCTGCTTTACAAGAGCATACCCTCCTGAAAGGTCCGATACTTCATGTAAGCTGTAATTTCCCTAACTAAGATGTAGTCAAAGTTGTGAATTGAAAAGTGAGATTTTAACACGATGGCAAAAGAATACTGATCTTAGGTATGAAAGAATTTATCTCCATACTTCCCATCTCTGTTATGAAAGGACAATTTAGCCAGTTTGTGAAGGTTTTCATAACTAAATCAACTTTTTCTCCACAATATTTCTTGAACTTTTTGCTATCAAATAATTCAAGCCAGAAGTTTGTCTTGTAGGATCTTCTGAAATATTTAACACTTAACAGAGAGAGCAGAAGTGCCGGGTGCTTTTGAACCATTCAGCTGAGTTCCTTCCTGCACAAACTCCCCGCCCCTTTCTTTGCCCTTACCCAGTGGGTCAGTGGATACGCTATTCCTCTCTCTGCTTCTGGTTCTGAACTTTGTATAAATGCACTGAAGCAAAGAGGCACTCTACCTGGTGATGAAGAAGTAACTGCTGTGCTTCGAACAGGTTTTCAGTGTCCAGTATCTTCTCGGCTTGGTCCTGGACATCTTTAGAACCAGAAATTAACTCTTCGAGGGAACTCGTCACACTTTCTTTGTACTGGACACAGTCCCCAAAGTTGCTTAACATCTTTTCGACCTAGGTTTTCATGAAAAAATTATAAATCACATGCTCATATAACTAAATATTTTAGGAGTATATGTAAAGTCCATCTCAATAACTTGAAATACATACACAGTTCTCTAATCTCAATTCATTCATATATTTTTGAAGCTTATTTAATTATTATGAAACTGCATAGTCACTATGGGAATTGCAAGCCTTATTGGATATGGTGCTCTCTGCCCTATTAAAAACCCATGTGACCTTGTAATCAAGGCAGGATAATGAAACTCTATATTGTGTATGTTGTTTCCTGGATCCTTTTCATTACATCTCATGATTAAAATCTAGTTATTAAAGTGTGTTGTAAGAAAGTTGAGTCTATCTTATTTAAAGTAAATAAGGAAAAAAATTGAATAGAAGAAAAAGAATTGAATAGAGGAAAAAGAATAAAGAGGTATTCATTGAAAATGTCCTTTCAATATTTCTACACAAAATATTAATACGATTTCTAATTTTGTGATTCTTAGGTAGATTTGTCATTTTCCTCAATTTTCAGCTTTGTCTTCTTTCTAACTTTGGCTCTCTCGATTTTAGCTTACTGGCATCTTTTGTTTTCAAAATCTGTCCCTCTCCATCTTCACTAAGATGATCATTTAACATTGTATCATCATTTGTCTTCCACAGAAACCTTCCAGTTTGTCCTTCTCTTATGCTAACTTTTTCTTTGACCCTCTTCTGCTCTGAGTTTGTCCAAGGGAACTTGGAGCATGCCGTTTGCCAAACAAATAGAAATAATATCTTAGAAAAACCGAACACTCCAGATCTCAGTAAATCGCACCTTTCTTAAAAAAAAAAAAAAAAAAAAGTCACTATTCATTACATATTGTCAATCCAGAGCCTTTTATTTCTTACACTAGGCAATAGCAAACATTTTGTGTTCAACATTAATGTAAATAATAAATGGATTATAGTCAAAGGAATGACTGAATGTGTCAAATCCATCTTTTTATATAAATTTTTACAAGAACAAAATGTTTATTTTTCTCTGTTCTCTTTCTTCTTTCACTAAGTGCTTAACTAACAAACAAGGGTATTAATATAAATTACGCAGAAGTTTAAGGTCGATGAGTATGCAAAGAATTAATGTCTGCATTTGTTAGAGGTAGTTGTTGCCATGAGTCTCATGGGTAGTGTCATGTGAGTACTTGAAAGATAAAGCAAATAAATAGCCTCAGTAAACTATTAGGATGACTAATAATTTCTCATTTTAAAGGTTGCCAAAGTAGTTGTGTGTGTGCATCTGTGCACGTGTGTGTATAAAGCCAAATAAAAGTTAATCTGTTGCTATGACTAAAACTATTTGTTAAGTCTTGGATCAAAGATCACTTGCAGATATATTTACTTTTTGTATTGTTATCCTTACTTTTACCCTTACCTCCTTAGCCAAAGAAGAGTAAAGTACCAGAATTTCACTTAAAGCATGGTAGTGGCAACTAACTTTACTATAGCTACGACAGATGGATCATCAAAGGATTGAATTAGCTTATGTTCCAAAATTTGATTAATCCTATCGCTGTTTTCAATTTGTCAAAAATTCTTAAGAAAACTGTATGTCATACAGCGAAATTGTCATATAAAACTAAAATCAAAAGTTCAGAGTATTTTTGGCTTGTATAGATTCACCACTAGAGTCTCAAGCAGATCTACATGGATTAAAAATATAAAAGGTTAATTGACAATCAAATTGTTAGATTTAGGGACAGCCAGAGAAAATGTCAGATCTTCAGAACTAGGGAACTTTGTAGTCCTCCAACTGATCATTATTTTTTGCAAGGTTACTAATGATAATTCAAGAAATACTGATAACTATTCTATTTTACATGCTTACATTATCTTCCCATGCACAAACTCATTAGACTTGTACAACAACCGGGGCAGTAAAAATATTTTCACAGAGGGTAGAAGGAGCCTTACTCAGAACGAAGTAGATGGGTTTGTATAGTCTAATCTATAAAAAGGAATATAAACATTGAAGTGTATGTCAGGAAGTTTAAAACAAGTAGCTCTTGCCTAAGAGATTTTACTGGCTAGCAGACTAAACATTGAATATTTTATCATTACTAGCTATCAGTTATTGAGTATTTACTCTGTTCCAGGCACTGTATTAATTGCTTTACCTACATTATTGCATTATATTTTTGACATCTAATTTTGGTATATGTTTAGCCCTGTTGTGCATGTAAGAAAATCAGGGTCTAGAGATATTAAATGACAGGGTCAAAGGTTACATAAGTTTACATAATGATAACCTCAAGGCCACACATGAAATGGAATATCAGAGTTAAACTCTAGCTCTCAGTTTGACTCTCAAACCTGACTTCTTAACCTCATGATTTACCTTAAACTGATCAAGAAATAATACTTTTAGTATGAGTGAAAAGGCATGAATCTGATAAGCTTTGTACTTCAGATATCAATCAATAACCTGCACTAATATATCTGATAATGGCGCAGACCATAATTCAAACATCCTACTGACCTTCCCCTCCAATATTCATATAAGTACCAATTATTCTGTTCCAACTAAAACTTCTTTATAAAATTATTTTTTAAATTACAAACCAAAGAAAAAGAACCTTCCAGATTCCTCACCCAGAACTGTTTAGAATGCAAATGGCATACCTCTGACAACAAAGTTCCGAGAGCCTTAAAGGAACTAGATAACTTTGCCAGCTCATCTCCTTGCATTTGGGCTTCTTTCTCAGAAGAAACGTCAACCAAAATTTTAAGCCTGGATTTCAGCCAGCTGAGAGTCTCGCCTTTCTGGGTAACACCATTTCTTATCTCCTGGAATGGAAGAACACTTTCAATGAACCAAATACAATTGTGAATCATACCCTTCCGGCAAGACAGGACTCACCTAAGACATTACATAAGGTGGAGGCTGGAATGCCAGATGTTTATTCACCAGTAGAGTGCCTGCTTATTTTACTTTGTTTGGATCTTTAACAAAAGCCCACAAGTGCTGGAAAGAAATGTTTCCCCAATGCTAACACCCTACGTGTAAAATCAGTACTCTACCAAAAACTTACCTTCATAATTACATGGTTAGATATGGATATCCCCATGATCATAACAATGACACTTTTAAAGGTACCATAAAAGAACATGTGATACCAATTGGGAATTATAAAGTACAGTAGCTTTTCTTATCTTACTTTCTGTGAGTTAGAAGGAGCATAGTATTTTTTGAAAAAAAGACTAAGTCCTTATTTTAGTTAGCTGATTTTTTTTTTACTGAAAAGTTTACTTATTGAATCTTATTATGAATGCCCTAAAGATTTACTTAGTTTCATTAACTCACATTTTATGCCTCATTTTGGTTAGCTTTTAGAAGTCGGTATCCCCAAAAGTGAGATGCACAAACAGTAGGACAACTCAGATATGGGCAGGGAGGGCTTACTGGCCAAGACAACGCCAGTAAAACTCTGGGGCCTCTGCCCTTGTAGCGCTGAGGACCAAAGGTAAGGCGATGGAGGCAGTCTCTCCCTCCGACACCCGCCCTGGGTACCACGAGGGCAGTGGTCTCTAACCACGCGTGATGCTATGGAGGGTCTTAAAGGGCAAATGCATACTAGCCAGAAAACAGCTGGTTCCAGAAGCAAGTGATCTGTCATTCTAACAGGAGAATGTTTTTTTTTGTTTGTTCGTTTGTGTTTTTTTGTAATACAACAGCAACAGAGAGCAAATACTGATATCTTTCTGTTGGTATAGCATGATATTATTAAGCACCTCTAGCATTTAAGGGGATTATAATTTTAATAGAAAAAAATGAAATTTAGAGGATAGAAATAGAAAGGAAAAATATTCTCATTAAGTATGCGACTTGCAAAGTTTCAGAAGACTGAAAGATAAAGACTTTTCACAGTACTGTGAGTCTTCAAAACTAAGAGCCAATCTAAGAGGCAGAGGGTTGCTCCGTGCCATTCACAAGATGCAAACAGACCTGAGGCTCTGGCGCGGAGGGGTTATCAGGCTGTCCAAAAGCTCATGGGGGCTGATCCAATCCAGGCTGAATGTAACATGGAAAGGATGCTTAGAGACCTTGTAAAAATCCCTCATTTACTGTGACCTGGCTTTGAATGGCTGAAATGTTATTAAAACCCCATAGCGTTCATGTTTTCTGGGACAATTCTTAAATCCCACAATGTGACACACCCACACACGCAGTTTTCCTCTCAGGATTCCGCATTAGCTAAAGACACGTGAGAAGCACCGCTGAGCACGGGGATATCTCAAAGCCAACAAGGACTCAAGAGAAAAACATCCCTGTAGTCCTCCACAGTAACATGAGGAGGCTTCGTTTCAAGATTAATTTTAACATTGATTCATTTTCAGGAACTTTATTTTTATAGAAAGAAAACAAAAAGACATCGATTAAATAGTCTATCATTATTACTTTATGCATGAAAATTTCAGTAACAAAAAGCGGCCTAGAACGTACCTCTACCGCCCGTTTAAACTCTCCATGGTTGGCAGTACTGATGGTCTCAGTCTTAACCCCCTTCAACTGTGTGTCCTGCGCAGCGATCCAGGACGAGAGCTCAGAAATTCTGAAACAACACCGGCGTTTTCTTATTAAAGGGAGAACATATCAGAACGGTTATGACACATTTTCTATTTTGAATTCATTCCTGCGAACATAACAATTGAGCGATCAGCAAATTGATTAGCAAATTTTTTGGAAATTGTTCCTTAAGGAGCATAAAGCTCAGAACGGGGATGGCCACGTCTGTGCTCAGTTGGAGGAAAGAAACGGGACAGGTGGAGCTGAGCTGAGGGAAAAGGTGTGTCCTGGGGTCTGAGCATGGAAGGTACCATCTGAGGTCGGGCCTCACATGGCCGCACCAGAGTGAGACAGGAAGCTAAAGAGTCAGAAGTCATCCTTTGGGAAGTATAAAGAAATCCAAGAGAAAGGGATTAACCAGTTCTGCCTCCAAAAAAGATCACATCTGGGTTATTTGGAAATAAAGCGCTCCACCGTTTTTGACTGAAACCCATTCTTTTTATCGAATGAAGCATTTCTGTATAAGAACAAGAGCAATATCCTACAATCTGATTTTCTTTATTGCATAAGGTAAAATGTATGTCATTTCTTGTTTTGAAATAATCATTGCATTGACAGAATTATGATAGTCTATGTCTGCCCTTCTAAGGGAACAGTTTCAAGACCACCTGCTGGCGTAGTCCTTCCACTTGTCTGGATCATCCACGAGCTTCGCGTAGGTGCTGTCGATGGCAGCTCTGAGCTCTTTGAGGGTCGCGTGACAGGTTTCGGGTGTGTTCCTTCCTGGGTCCCGGACCGGGAGTTTCAGACACAGTTCTTCGATGAGCTGTAACCTTTTCTCACAGAGATGATGAGGACCTTTGTCACTGAAGAAAATCTAGAAAGCAAAAAACATTTATAGAACCCATGAGAAGCCACACAGTATTGTTATATTTTCATAGAAAAAAACAAAGGGAGATTCCATTTAGACTATCACGTAGGAGAATTAAGCTATTCAGTGTTTTAAGACTCAAACCAAAGCATCGGCTATATTCTTTAAGGGACCGTGTGGCTGCATGACTGCAGTCAGGGTGTGGGAGACGCACGTACCCTGTGCTCTTTAATAAGCTTTTCACTGCCTTCTTGGGACACCAGCTTGGCCTCACGATCCAGCTCAGCTCTGCATTCTTCTACACAGGCCAAGAATCTGTTCTTCTCCACCTCAATCTTCAGGTGAAGCAAGTGATACGGGGCTTCTCCTTGAAGATCCTACATTCCACAGGAAGATTTGGAAAAACGTGATACCATTCCTGGTCACGTACACTTCCAACTGCAGTGCCAAAAACCATGACGGATTCCCTTTAGGGCCCATCGATATCGTCGCTATTGTCTACATCCACCCTCTGTGCTTTGTACTTTTCCAAAAAGAGGCGAATCCTTTCAGCCTACTGTGGGTTAGGTGTTTCCACCATGATTATTCTACTTAATTTTTACAATGGCCCATGTAGTGTTAATGTTCCTGTTCTAAAGATTAGACCGCTGAGGCTCAGGGGTAAGTAGAAAAAGCTAGATAGGAATCCAGATCTAAGTCATACACCGATGCCACATACTCTCTCCCCAGTACGTGTCCCCTTTCATTCTGTCAACAATCCTATGAGGCAGAAAGAAAAGATATTGTGCCCATTACACAAAGGGGGAGATGCAAGGAAACCTTCTCAGCAAAAAAATCCAGGATTAAACATCCCAGGGCTGCCAACTACCTGCCACTTCCTCGTTCCCCTTAGCCATTGGGACAATGAGCAAGCCAGCACTCAACAACATGAAACTTTCTGTGTTCTTTGTGATATAAGCATAAGCTTCGTCATTATCTTCAGTCCAAGAATTTAGTAATTTTACTTGTATCCTATAGCATTTAAAAGATTACCTTTAAGATAAAGTACTAAGATAACTGATGCGAAAAATGAGTTAGGACTATAGAAAGACTAAGATTCATTATATCCCAGGGAGCTTAATGTGTGTGAGTGAATGCGTAAAATAAAATACGGTTTTCAGTTATAGATTCTATTCCATTTATGACACATTACATTTATGACATATTAAGTTTCAAAGATATCTTGAAAAGTTTAGATTTCTTTAAAACTTCTTTTTTTAATTTTCAAATTTAGTAAGTAAAAGATATATTTCTTTAACTGCAGTTTTCCTATGCATAGGGCTGATTTTTTTTTTTTTGAGCCTACATTACTAAGATTAAAAAAGAAAATCCACAAAGTAACATAACCTGTCGGAGAGTTATATATTACATGACTCCTTCAAATAATGCATATGAAATTTGCTGCTCGATATGACCTCATGGTGGCACTTGCTAACCTGTTGCCAGAGCAGGCTTCCTCCAGTTCGGAGGAAGACAGGCTTCAAGGGGTCTCCATCAGGTCACACTGTTTTCCTTGACATGCGGATTTTGAAGCTGGTTTCCGTGTGACAGGCCCAGCGCGTGACACTCGAGTGCAACTAAGCCGAAGGGATCCTCCGTCCCCCAGGTCACACTCTCCCGCTTTCTCCCCTCCGGTTACTGCTGCTTCACCCTCAGCCCCCTCCTCCCAGACGTCTGCTGCTCCTCTCACTTACCAGCTCAGAACTGATCACTCGCTTTGCTTGTTTCCAGTTTCCAAGCGGGCCCACCTCTCTCCTTTCAAAGCTTTACTAAACAGATGACTTATACTTCTCCGGACTTATTATATGTCAGGTTTTTATTACTCAGGACTAATTATCTTTCCTACCAGACTCTATAAGTTTTCTGGGGAAAAGGATAACGTTTTGTTCAGAACCGAATCCTTAACCAATAATTGTTTTAAAAAACTTATATTTTTAGATAACAATCTAAATCAGATGGTAAATAAAATCCTTGAGAACAACAAATATGTATATGTGTAAGTTATGTTAGGTATGGTTTCAGTAGTATAGCTAACGTAATTTACCTCAGATAGGAAGAGTTCACTAAATGTTGCCGAATATGTTAAATGCCTGTTATCATTCCTGTTGCCTCTCCCCCAAAAAAAGAAAATCAGGAAAGAAAGAGTACTTTTAAGTAATACGATGACATTGCTATTACTAAAAAATAGAAATAACATAGAAATAACAAAATTATATCATCTTTCATCAAGTTTTATTCAAGTTTAGGTTTTTTTGTTTGTTTCCTTTTTAAGGGGAGAAGTAGCTATGGTGACTTTCCGTAAATCTCTAAATTCCTCTTGCAGTCAGACCTTGACACCCTCATGCTCTCTGCCGTTATCCATGCCACCACGTTCCCGTTAGGGCCCGACTCACCTTCCACTGTTTGTGGAGCTTCCGAACAGCTTCCTGCAGCCCTTGCTGCTCCTGCTCAGGGAGAATGTCGGTGAGCTCGTCGCAAGCCTTCAGGAAAGCATTGAGCACCCTCTGATCCAGCTGACTGAAAAACTCCTGGCATGGAGAGGGGCACCGTGGTTAGGAGCGCCGGGCAGAACGAAGGGCAGCTTCAGGCCCTGTACAGTGAAGCAGTCGCGCCTCTAAACAAGCATCTTAGCCGTTCAAACCTGCTGGGTAACTACTGTTTTTTTTTTTTGTTTTTTTGTTTTGTTTTGTTTTGGTTTTGTTTTGTTTTGTTTTCCAGGAATGAACTGTAATCATTTAGAGTTATGAGTTAGATGCCACCACATCTGAAAGTCAGTTAAGACTTTTTAATTTTTTTTAAAAAAAATATGTGCAGTTTTCAAATTTGGCAGAATATTCTAGAAAACCAGTGGGAGATCCTAAAGTCTCGATCCCATAATGCAGGAGCCGTGGGGGTGGACTCACGGTGTGTTTCTTCAGGAGCTCTTCCGGATTCCCCTTTTCCTCCAGGCCCTCCCGTGCCGTCTGCAGCACCTTCTCCAACTCTGCGCGAGACTCCTCGAATTTCTTCATCAGGCGACTGTTGGTTTCCACGTGTTTCTTCCAATCTCCAGTTTTCTTTACCATATTCTTGATTTAAAAAGCAATCATAAGGTGATGCTGCTTTCTCATCACTGAAAGAATTATTTCTTTCCAAAAAAACACTTGGAAGAAATACATTTCATCATGATGGGAATAATCGACCCCTTTTAATATTAATAAACATTAGAGAAAGAGGAAGTAAAAATATTGGTGTCCGAACACCAGCATCGTGTATTTTTTTTTTTATTGGCCCGAAACACACCATTTAATGTGTTAAGGACAGTCAGAAAGGATAGCTCTTTTTTAGAGAAAAATGACACAATAAATATGGAAGACGTGGCAAAAAATACCATCAGTTGACATCTGCCAGTACTGGTCCAGGCACGATTTATCAACGGATGCTAAAAAAATGGAAGAACTACTGGGAAAAAATATTCACAAGAGTTCAAAGTAACTTTCCACATATCGGTTATTAATTATAAGCAAATGTTCTTATAAGAAATCTGGTGCCATCCACCTTCGCCAAGGGATCGAGCTTCACCTCACCAAAACAGGTTAACCAGATGTGTCCCCTGGTGTAATGACCGAGGAGGACACGCCACCATGCATGTGGAGCGTGTCCCGGCGTGGTACACTGGGGACAGCCCCCCTGAACACCATGCCATGGGGACAGGGGACCGAGTCTGCTGTCGCCGGCCAGCTACTCCCTCGCCAGGAGGTGAGGCATTTAGCAAGAGTGCAAGCATGAACCGTGATGACTTGGTATCTTTTTAAAAAAAATGTACATGTTCCCTCATGCACATCTTTAAAGCGAGGAGAGAACTCACCTGAAAGGCAACATGAACGTCTGCAATCTGCCTCTGTAACTTGGTCTGATCAAAATGCTTTAACACATTGCTCGAGGTCACAAACGTTTGAACGCTTTGACTGCCTTTCTCGATTCGTGTCATGGTTTTCTTACAGCTTTCTTGACAAGCTAACAGTTCCTACGGAAAAGGGAAACCCACAATAGTATTTAAAAGGGTAAGAAAGAGTAAACATTGCAAAATAATAATAACAGTATTATATAGCTGTTAGGCATTTAACCACTAACAAGTAAAATAAAAAGTACAGAGAAGTACTTCTTTTCAGAATTTTAAGCGATCACTGAAGTCAGGGCTTTTTATATAAGACACTTAAATGTCACATTTTTTGAGATTTTAAAAATATTTCATGTCCATCTTATCAATATTAATGACAGAGAGTGACAGAGCATCAAAATTTTTATTTGTCCAATGCCTGAATTTCCAACTAATAGGCCCATGGTTTACTGAGTTAACAGTAGTGAAGCCAATCTCTGTATTACGTCTTAATCCGACTGAATTTAATACCAATGCACATTACACTTTGCTAAGTCAGACACAGCAGATTATGTATTATTTGTGTATTCTAGAATGTACAACATCTGAATTCCTAAGGTTCACAAGCTATATCAACCTCTTAACAAATGGCGGCCCCCAGATTCTAACCACAAAAGGCAGCAGACCAGTGGGCCTGGGAGGACTCGTAACTGTCACACATTTGCAGGGTGTGTGACAACATGGAAATTTTCCAGCCCAGCCCAGGGCAGACAGTAAATTTTTTACTTGAATCCACACCATTTGCATTCTAACATCCTCAACTGCTTCGGAAAAATGTTTCGAAAAGGTGCATTTGGGTATCAGTTTTGGTAATCTAGATGTAAATACCAAGAGCAGGGTTATTGTTTTGTTTTGGCAAAACAGAACAAGGACATACTTTTTCCCTGTGAAGATTTAGGAAGATATTATTAAATGTTATTAATATTTGCAATAATAATAATTAAAATATTAAATATTTTCATTGTGGAAGGATTCTTTGATGACCATTTACAGCAATTTGGAAATGTAAGAAATGGCACAATGACTCAAAATGAGAAACACTGTTTATCCAATCTGATGAGAACCCATTGGAATAATATTAACAAATATTAATTGAAATAGGATTTGGTGGTATAATCGTCGGGTCTTTATAATCAACAATAATAAGAATCACTATCATTTACAGAAAACATATCATGTGATCTTGTGTGCTAGACACATTATAGAGTATGTAATCTCTACAACAAGCTCTCAGCTCTGGTATTATCACCTTCATTTTAAAGTGAGGAAATAAAAGCTAATCAAGGCTTTGTAGTGTGTGGTATCAGACCTGAGATCTGAATACCTGTCTGACTCACTTCAGATACTCTCTGCTCTTTCTACCAAGTGATGCTACCTTCCTTTTATGGCTCTATTTCAATGAACGCATTGGCAAACTTTTCGCCCTTTAGTTTCACCCTCCTCTTATGAATCAGTTCATTTATGATAAACTAACTAATCAGGTCAATTAACTGCAACTCGGTCAGAGGCTGTTCTGCATACAGAGATGCTTACTAAAAATGATACAAATAAAAGCGATTATCACTCTCAACACATTTCCAGAATGTTATGGTTTTGTAAACAGACCTAGTCCTACAGGCAAAGAAAAGATCTCATAAGACACAGCTTATAAACACTAGAGGGGAATGAAATGCAATTACCTATTTTTCTATATATCTATATATGTAAAATTTAAAAATTATAAAATCTTTTATCTATATATAAACTTATAGATAGATGATAGATAGCTAGATGATAGATAGGTGATATAGAGATAAAATTTTTATTTTATCTGTAGTAGATAGGGCTTTTATCTTTGGACAAGATGTATTTTTGTTTTGAGTTGCTAGTATTGTTCTAGAAAAATGTGTTTTGTCCTAATGGATTTCTATCACTTTGAGCACTACTTCAATCTTATTACACATGCTTTAAAATAAATATGTCTCCTGAAAGGGACTTTTTCTTACCTGATGTTTTTGTTTAAAAAGAGCACTAGATTGTGCCTCATGCTCAAGGATGGTCATAATTTCATTGATTTTCCCAAGCGAGTCATAAAAGAACGTCATCTGCTTTTCTAAATCCTCCAACGGTGTCGACAGCTGTTGGCACTCATAAAGGAGTGGGGAGTAACGTTCTTTGACCTTTAAAAACACAAAGACAAAACTTCGATTAAAAGCCATTAAATGCCACAAGCTCAGACACTGTTCTTAGCTCTCAGGAACACTTTCTTTAGTGATGTGGTCATTTTGTGCTTACAGATCCCTGAAGATGTTTTTTTAAATGACATTTCCTATGTATCGTTAAATTTTGACACCACTGAGATAGATGGATGACACAGAGATGTCTCATGAAAATTCATCTCAAGTAGTCCAGCTCAATAGCACTTGCTCATCAAAACAGTGTTGTTAGTGAACCAGACGGCATCGAACTCTACTCCACAAACAGTGCAATGTTTCTTCACTTTGGCCTCGAAATCTGATGTGAGATAATCGTGAATTACATTATCTAGAGTCACCTAGGTCTCCAACTTTATTTTCAAGAACTCTGCTGTTTCAACTCTTGAGTCCAGACACACTTGCAAACTCGTTGACTCCTTCTTCCCAGGCCGACTTGTTGAACAAGCTTCCTACCTCTGTGGCACTCCATGCGTAGCTACCCCCTGCCCATCCACATCCTACCCATCCCCGATACTCCTGTCATATACCGATTTATTCACCAGGGTTCCCACACTAGGGGACACCTCCCTAGTCTGGACTGGCCCAGCTCTCATTTTCTACTTGTCTTTTAAAAAATGGTGTCACCCTGTACACCTGGACTGTCTTTATTTTCATGATGAGGCCAACAGCTCCTAGAGCTCACAGGAGCTACAAAGTGAGTGCCACCTTCAGGTCGTAACCCAGGACCGCTCAAGTCTCCAAGAATTTTTTTCCCCTCCTTGTTTTACTTAGAGTAGCTCCCAAAGTATTATTAAAACTTTTGGGAATCGAGGAAGAAAGAAAATTGAGTACTTGTTAGTATTTCATTCTTTTTTTTCCTCCCCTTAAATTATAAATATTCTCATGTGCTCAGATACATGGCCTGAAGGAAAATCTCATCAAAAGAAAGCTACTGATCCACTGCAACAAGGCTTTGCTAAGATTATTCTGAACAAAATGAAGAGAATCTGCTAACACGTATGCATAAAAACCAGTTACCCAATAAATGAGTCACCCAATCTAAGTGGACTGTGCAAATGATGCCCTCTTCATAATATTCAACTTTAGATGGAAAAAAAAAAAATACCAGTGGAACTTCCAAAGCTCTTAAGGAAAATTCCTAGAAAAGGCTGATGGCTGATGCATGTTAGTCACTAGGTTCCCTGCACTGAAGTGGCATAAATGTGTATATTTTAAGTCTGTGGAGAGCTCTGCGGGATGAGGGGGGCAGACTTCCCACTGCACTGTGGCCAGGCAAGCAGAAAACCGCACGAATACTCTTACAGTAAAGGTATATCAAAGAAATCTCAATTAAAGGGCGTTTGGGGGTTCCTTCTCACTGAAATGTCCGATCTCTTCCTCCCGCTCCTCTTCTTCAACCCCCCTTTTTGCTCCATCATATCTAATTGGCCCCCTGTCCCCGCTGTTAAAATATAGCTACTCGTAATTTTAAAGTAACAGAAGAAATATTTGGTATCAGCCCATAGTTTCCTTTTTTAAACTCATAACGAGGTTGTTAAATGTCAATATTACTAAATTAAAATCCGAATAAGAATCGAAAGCATGATTTGTTAACAGGAAAACAGTTTGCCCACGTGATGAGGAGGTATAGGCCCGCAGAAGGCAATGTTGGTCCGCACAGGATGGCCCACCTTGGTTATCTGCTCTTTGAGCCCCGACATGGTTGCAAACATTTCATTAGCTTCTTCTTGGGAGCTCTCTTTGCTAATGAGCTGTGCTGTCTTTGTGATGATCTTGTATTGAGCATCCATCACAGGTACCCTCTGCTCAATATCCTGCATGAATAATTGAATGAGCTAAATTAACACATGGTACATTTCCTTTTAATTTTAGGATTCCACAGAAGACTGGACAAAAATCAGTTTGTACTGTATAAAATTCTATACTTATAATAAACTTTTGGAGATTCCAGTTATTGCTTTCCTTCATTACTAACATGTTATATTTTGGTAATATTGTATAAATAAATAAATGTTTTCCTTTAAAAGTAACCATAAATCCGTAAGTTAACCTAAAGATAAGTTCCACATTTTCAACATATATGTTAATGTAGTACACAAACATTATATTAAGTAAATGCATGTTAATAATTTGGGGCAATTCCTCTGGCTTTAAAAATCAAACCACCTACTTTTTCTTAAAATATAACACATTGTCATTGCAGAAAATGTATAAATCAAAGATAATAGGATAAAGAAAATTTAAATTACTTACAGTCTTCTCACACATTACTAACCAGACCTAACACCCCATCATTATATCGTTAATGGTTTTTCCTGTGTGTGTTTACACCCATTTTTTACTTTTTAGTTAAAAAAAAAAAAAGAACAATACTATTTTTTTGCTTTTTTCACTTAATAGCATATTGGGAAAGTTTTCTATGTCATTAAATATTCTTTCACTACATTTTGAGAACTGCAGTGTATCCAAAATGTGTAAACAGCACAATTCATTTAGTAAATTCTTAATTGTCAGAGGCATTTATGTAGAAGTGCTATCATGAATGTCTCCTGCTCTCTCCTACTGCCTTATAATTTGGTTGTAGAAAAATATCTCCAAATTGAACAACTGTTTTGAAGTTACTATATGGTCAAAACATATTTAAAAATTCAGACAGATTTTTTTATTTGAATATAATTTTTTTTTAAATTTGAGTTGCAAGTCAGGATATTCACACATGTCAAAATGATGTAGACATAGGAGACATTGAAAGAGCTTTGAAGCGAGCTTGGCAGTGACCTGTATAACTTCACTGATCCTTCTTTTCACAATAGAATAGGCTTTTCACTTTAGGGTCCAGAAACACTGCCTCACCTCCAAGTCTTGAATTAATAACTTGACATTCATGAAAGAGACCTCTAAAGGTTCAGACAGTTTCCTGTGGGCTTCAGTTGAGAAGTCAGACAGGGTAGAAATGCAGTCCGTGTACTCTTTCTTCATTCTGTCCACCTCGTCAGCTCGAGCATACTGTTAAGAGAGGGAAGAGGGCAACACTGGAAGTCATTAGGCCAAGACTCTGGAAGCCTATGACCTTAACTTCCACATACTCTCTGGAATTGTGACATGATACGAAAGACTCTAATTTCCAATTCTTATTTTAGATACACTCGAAGTGATTCCAATTACCATAGGAAAAAAAAAAAAAGGAACTAGCATAGAAGTGCAGAATTATCATTTGAGACATGAATCGTTCCATATTACATAGGCCTCACATGGCAATATAATTCTTAATCCAACTATACATGTCTGTAATGTCCCTCCATTATACATAGAGAAGAATAAAGGACCAAACATAAACATAACAGTTTAAACACATCTGTGGTCTGCCTTAATAAGCCCATGCTATAACAATAAAGCAGTCTCCAAACAGACTGTTTATCACATTTACAACACATGCACATTTTCAGCAGAGATAGATCCGAAAGACATACTTGCTTGACTTCCATAAACAACTCTCTCCATCGCCCATTTAGCAATAATAACTGCTGCTTAAGATCACGGGAAACCACCTCATCACATGTTTCGATTAGAAAATTGCCGGCATCGTTCATAGCAGTGTGTTGCTGTATCCAATGAGGCAAATTTCGAAAAAAGTCCTAAACAATAAACAATGCGCATTATTGTAAAGCACAAACCAGATTTCATAAAGGGTATGAAAATGACTAGACTAAGAGAAATATCTTTGTTCTAAAATTTGTGCACATTTTAAGGTAAATCCTAAACCTCTTGCAAAACGCAAATTGTTAATGAAGAGGCCAAAAATAGGACTTAAAATGCTGAGTGTCTTTTTATAAGACCATCTGTGCCTTATCTCTTGCTGAAGATGAAAACAAAAGTAACCATTTTCTGTTATTTTATAAATGAAAAAAACTGAATTTCTGTGAGTGTAAGAGACTTGTATATAGTCTTCAGGCTAGTAAATACCAGTTCCAGAATCCTATAAAAGACATACTATTTTAGGAAAATATAGAGCCGCCTTAAAAAATTGTAAACAAACATTCAACCTGTTACTTTTGATTTTAAATTCTGAATATGATACAAAAAAATGTTAACAAGTGGAGATAAATCATTAAAGAAAAAAATTTTTAATTAAATATCTGGGCCAAGAACAGTCACTCAAATGACATCCTCTTGCGTGTTTAAGATTACACAATGGGCAATGAATCAGTTTCCACCTCTCAAGTGAAGTGCGCGTGTGCAGGTGTGCGTGTACACACACGCCACGGTGAAAGCCAGGGATAACAAAAGATAACTCGAAATCCATTTCATAAGCTATGTGTGGGAGGACTTCCTCCATGAATAGATGAGAACACTTCTGTTTCTGGCAGTTTTGTTTTCTTGGATGAAATGAACACATATAACACCTACTGGGGCAGTGCACTCCTGGTCTAATCAGAAAAGCCATAATCTGTATGAGTATATATAATCCTCATCGCTCTCAGCTACATGAGAATATTTAACCTAAATGAAATGTAAAACAGTAAAACATTTAAAAATTATACATCTGCCTGTAGAACACAATCAGAGATGAACCAGTCTTGGAGGAAAGCAGTAATTCTAATGCATATGCTATATTTCTTACTGAGAGTCTGGCATTTTTAATATCTTTTGCATAAAAAAGGGAAAATGTCAGGCTGCCATTAAGAAATACATAAACAGAAATCATTCCATATCATGCTATTTTTAATGTGACATTAAAGTAAAATAATAACTTTTGCACACACACATATACAACTATAATTGGAGAAGGAAAAAAAATCACTCGTACTCAGAATGAGACCCTTGACTGAGGTTTGTTAAAATCCAAAAAAGAACATCCAAACAGACAAAAGTGTGGTGACCCATCTGTTCCGCTGGTGCACGCCATCACACAGATTCAGTACTATGCTAGCCAAAGCTATTTTCATCTTAAATTGGGAAATCCTCCGAGGCTGGTGCCCTGGACACGCCCTCTCAAGTACAGACCTTACTGTGAGTATAGCGCCCTCTGCTGTCCACCGGGGTTGGGCGCCCCTTCCAGAATGCAAAATCAGTAACTGACCTGATCAGATAGGGAACTCTTATAACTTTTATAAAGCAAAGTATTTCTTAGTCTAAAATAATTCAATAAACTGAAAGTGCAACAGTGCAGGCAAAGTCAAAATTCTTGAATCGAATCTGCAAATATATAATACTCCCCAGAGAACTACGCTGTGAAAGTCTCTTATTTTTAAATGGACGTGTGCTTGTTTCCTTTCATAAGAAGGAATCTTACCTTTTTGGCATGTTCTGATTGATTCAGCATTTTTTCAGCATCCTCTAGCCAGGCCTGAAGACTAGCCACGGTATTGCCATATCGGTCCCAGCTGGCGATGACTTCTTCCAGCATGCTCCGCACGCTCCTAACCTCTACGGAGAGGTTCCTCCACTGCGCGGTGGTTTCGCTCATGAACTTCATTACATTCTCGGCTTCTTCCACTGAAACAGATTAAAGTGCAGTCCTTGTTGCATATCCTGAATCCGCCATATTTTTTTTCTAGGGCCTATACGTGGAAGTGCATTTGTAATTCTTCTTTAGATCATAAATTTAACAGATGCCATGTTAGAATTTGATTCAGTGAATGCTGGGAATATGTTGTACCTTATTCATTGGTACTTATAAAGATTAACTGTGGTATATGTTTAAAATTCATGATAGATGGGATGCAATAAGTGATATGTATTTGTTCACATTTTAGATACACTCAGTAGATAGACACATGTAGAGTATAGGTCACGAATGCTAGAGTTCATTTTCAGCAAATATGGTATATTTACAAATTGAAACAAAGATATGTTACAATTCGTGCCTTTACACTAACTGAAGTTTTCATTTATTTAAAAATATTCAAGTTAGTCAACTTCTTTTTTTGACCTTGATCCTCAGAATTGAAAATAGGTTGGATAATTGCAATTTAGAAAATGAATGTTTATTTTGCTCTCCCTTAGGAGATCACACAAACACATCCAAACACACACACACACACACACACACACACACACACACACATACACGTATGATTACACAGGCCAGGTGCTGCACAGTCAGGGGGAGTGAATCCAATATATTTTCTTCAGTGGCATGGTCACACAAACATTCGACAGAGAAAAAAATGATTTGAGCGTACAGAAACCTGTAGGTTCTAAATGTTACTGTATTCAACACGGCAGCAGATTCTGACACGAGTTTTACCTGAACCATCAGCTTTGACGTACATCTCAGCTGTCTCTTTCAAGATCTGGTATGTCACTTCATATTGTTCGAAGAACTTGCTGTTTTCTATAAAGGCCTAGAAAAGGAAGAATGATTAGAAGATAACAAATACTGGCTTATGTTGAAATATCAAAGTCAGTTTTCTTCAGTATGTGGATATATTACCCGAATTTACCAATCTTGCTCTTCTTAAAAATATCAATTAATTCAACTGTCATAAATAACTTGATTATTCTGAAATTTTATTGTTTCTACACCTTTTATTTTAACTCACAATAGTATTTTATTTCTTCTCCGCCCAAAGTTTTGTTATTAGAAGTTGCTCCAGAGAACCTGGAGCTAACATTTAGAAAACACTAAATTTGGAAGAACATTGTCAAATGTCCCACTGTGTTTTAGCAGTGGAATTCTATTGCTATTTGAACAGTAATTCTAGTGAATGACGGCACTGAGAAACTTCAGATTATAAATAAATGGCACATAGCACAAACACTTTTCTTAAAATAAAAAGTAAGTACGAAAATATTCACAGGTAGAAAAATGTTAAATAATCACACATTCTATCCATGTTATCCATGGTCTCCTATTTCTATTTCTTAGTATAAAAATTACAGATATGACAAGTCTATACCTAGATCAGAATGTAATTTACATATGTAATAGAGTCGCTATGAGCAAATGGATAGTATAAAATTGAGAAGACACAAAAAAAATCCTTAGGTAAGTTTTATTATTATTAACTCCATGAACTATGAAACAACTCCTGTTTCAAAGATTATTCCTACTTCTCTAAAGCATAAAATTAATGTAATTATAGGTAACAACATATCACCAAAAGCTCTTTAATTTCTTTTAATAGTATAATTAGTTCTTATGATTTGAGCCACTAAAATACTTGATAAGTGTAGTTATTAAAAAATCCTAAATTAGTCTTCAAAAACCAGCTGAAGTTCTGAATAGTAACGCTGATGAATGCTTAACGCGGAGATTCAAAATGCTTGTGTGCAGATGCAAAACTATTCATAGGGCAATTTCATAGGCATTCCTAGACCTTATTGATAAACGTTCATCATATTTCAAGGTAACATTTTAAAATTACACATAGAATACACTTCCTATCATATTATGTGTATAAAGCATTAACTTATGTATCAACTATTCTCCAGAGTAATAGTGAAGAGAGAAGGGTGTGAGTTACTTGAAATAAGGGATTCTATGATTGATACTTTATTCAATAACTTTAATAGGCTTCATTATTTTTGTATGAGAATAAAGTAAGCCCATAATAGTCTGGTCAATTCATTATTTAGCTTTATGTCCTACTCCCTTAACATCTCCCTGATCCCAAACTGGGGAAAGAGTAATTTACTATCATTTAAACTTTAAGTAATTTAACCAAAAAAGCACGTCACGATTTGATCAAAAGTGGAAAATGAACCCTAACGTTCAAGACATCATAAAAAATTGAAGAGATAAATATATTTGGGAAAGTTTAAAAAATAGTCTCCATTAAGTTTTGGCACAAATTTCACAAAGCTAATGGAAAAACGATTGTTCTGAGTGTCAATGAGGAAATTGTGTACTGGACAGAAATATGCTTTTGTTAGAGTAATTTATAAACTTATTATGAGTTAAAAAGAGAAAAGTTTATTTACAGTTTCATTTTTGGTCCAAGGGAGAAATAGATGTTTTAAGAATATTATAAATATTGTAGGGATTCATTAAAGTATTTCTGAACTTTCCTATGAGGAAAACTGGGCAATTAATTTTTTAAAAAAGATATCTTATTGTTTATTTTAATTTTTAATTGTTTCATTTCTTTTCTTTTTTTCCCCTGAGTATTGAGTAAGTCCATTTAGTAACATAAATTATATTGTCTCTTAGAATCACTTTAGCAGTAAGACTACTAAATCTCCTTTTTGCTATGAGAGATCTAGATACAATCTCTCAGAAGAATGCAAAAGTGAACACATATGTTTAAAATAACAGTGACAGGATTAATTTATTTCTTTCAAAATAAGGCTTACATTTGGCTCTCAAGTTCAACAAATAAGTCATGTTAGTCAAGAGACTTTTAAAGTTGGTGGCACTTCAAGAAAAACAAGATACCTCTCTATGGCACTACATTCAAAGTCTTAGTGGAAAAGACTATATTTCTACTCTTACAAGATAAATACAAATATTATAAATAAAAAACTCATCAATTTCACTCGAAGGGACCTAAACCAGATAATTTAAGATTTTAAAAATCAACTTCGAGGAGCGTTTTCATCAGAATTGCCCATTTACATTAATAAAATAATTACAAGTAATTAAATAAACATTACTACTACTTATGTTGCATTCACAGAGTCCACAATTCCAAGAGCTCTTCTTTGATGTGAAAGAAAGAAACCTTAGGATATTTTTTTCCACAGTAAAATCGAAGCAAGTGTTAACTAACAATCATGTCAAGAACAATTCTGACAGGAAGAACCAAACTGATCATGTTCTGATTTACATGACAGTATCTAATTTCTCATCAGTAGCAAGTGGCCTAAGTTAATTAACAAGCATTTGTAAAGTATTTTTCAAGAATTCTTTAAGAACTTATCAGCTGCGTATCACAGCACCCTGTACAAAAAGTAGTAGCAAGCACATTATCTAATTTTTTTTCAGATGAATAAGATTGAATTGAGAGTTCAGACTAAGGAAAAGATAATTATAGAACCTTTACATCCTGAATATTACTTTGGTCATTAAATGATGTAGCAGCATATGGCTCATTACAATAATTTTTTTTAGAAACCAAGGAAAGGATCGCATTGAAGAAACTGACTTATGATTTCATTTGAAAATCATCATCCTCTTTGAAATAGTCTGTCCTAAAGAAAGTGATTTTCTTGGAAACTCCAAAAAGGATGAGAGAGGCTCTACGGAGTATGAGATAGAAGAAAAACAATATGTATCAGTCTTTATTCCTTAGAAAAATCCCTGTTATTCTATTATTGTTGTTTGTTGTTGTTATTGTAAGTTTGGGAAAGACTAAGTCTTCTAGAAATTATTTATAAAGTCACGTGGGTGGTAAGTAGTTGAGCCACATGACAGGTGGCCAGGCCTCTAGCATCTCCACCACCTCACCTCCTCTGCCCTGATACCATGTTGCCTGTAACAGAAATAACAGCGACTTTCAGGCTAGAGTACTGAAGTATAAAATATTGTCAAATATGGACCAACAATGAATGGAATTAATAAGTTTATGTGAGCTATGTTCTTTAGTTTGCTAAGCTACAAGAGATCATTTTAATGATTTAGTCTTTTAAGTTTTTTTTAAAAAAAATCTTTTTCACAGCTAATTTTGTTAGACAGCAAAGTTCAGAACTTAAGCACAGGGCTTTTGAGCCAGAAAGATGTGGATTCAAATTCAGACTCTGCTTCTTACCAACTGGGCCATCAGGGCATGTGACCTGAGCTCAAAGACTCCATTTCCTCAGTGAAACAATAAGAAAATGCCCAGCCCACAGGGTCATCACTGGGATGGAAGATAAAACATGCAAAAGACTTAGCGCATTAGAAACATTCAATATCCTCCAATCTTCAAACTATTGAACAAAAAAATACCTGAAAATCCTGTTTGGAAATGAAGCATGAGCAATAAATAGGTATTTTTTGCCAGGCAATAAGAATATTAGGAAATGTTCATTAAAACCTGCTATAATTGTAGAGTAAGTAGAAATTTTACAAATAATTTTGAGTTAAGAAGAGTTTTACAGTTTGGTGAACTTCTCTTTCCTTTATGGAGTAGCCAGAATGTACTTTTTTTTCTTCCATTAGTACCAACTCTGTACTTACATATCCTATATTTGAGAAGTTCAAAGAGAATTTATAAAATCATTGTGTTGCAATATTAACCTGGTGCATTTCAGTCTGATTGGCTATCCTTAAATAGCTACAACAAAGATGGATGCTGCATAATTATCTACTGAGCTCAGAGTGTATCATTTGATATGACTAAACCCAAAAATATAAATGCATATCTGTATTTAATATTTAAAAGACTAATGTAATCACTGGAACTTAAAAATCTGGATTTTTCATTACACTCCAAAATAATTAAAAATGAATAAGGGAACAAAAACCAGATTTCACATTTTTGGACAATTATTTCTGAGATGACTGTATTAAATCTAGAGAGAAATTTTACTATAAACTTATTAAATATTTATTTTTGAAATGCGTGTTGTTCATTTATCACTTAGTAAAATAAAGGAAATTAAAATGTAGCAAAATACATTATGGTTCTAGGATGCCTCGGTAAGGACATGGTTTTAATAAGTATTCGATCACACCTGTTACAGAGTCACTGTGACTGGTCAGGTTAGAAATGGGCTTATATTTTAAGTTTATTAATTTATCATTTAGAATTTTTGATTAAACATAAATGAAATAAGACAGGACTGAAATGCAATATTAATAGTAATTTTGCAAGCAAATTTGTATTGTTAATAAATTCGGGGGGTATGTGGTTAACTAAGAGAAATACACTGCCTTTAATGATTATAATTATCTAATTACATGTAAATGGAAACTGCTAATTACAGAACAGCCTAATCCCTTTATTAATACAGGGCAACTGTTCTATGTAAATGTAGGATTATCGATGATGATAGCCCAAAATATAAGATGATTTTTAAAAATAAAATTGGTGCAGAGACTTACAGACAAAATTTTACTTATCCTGAGTGCACACAAGCAGCAATGAAGCTCAGGAAATACATGCTGGACAAAATCCAAAAAAATAGTTTAGAATAATTGACAATTGTTCTAAACTACTCGTGATTGGATTTTAGAAGACATGAAGATAATCTTTAAGTGTTTTAACTCTGTTTCAAGGGTGAGCTCACAATCACAGTGTGGGTATGCCATGCAAAAACTTTTTTTTTTAAGCAAAAAGTCAACCACAGTGATTCAGTATGATTAATGTGGCAAAACCTTCTATATTTCCAAAGAATATAGGTGTGTATTTCAGATTGGGATGAAAAGCTCACAAACCTATCAAACCCATTTTAACGTGCTGGTACCTTCCTGTTTAAATTCAACATTAAAATGCCAGTGTCGGATAAACTGCTGGGTATTAAAGGCTAAATTCACAGGTCCTCTCATTCCTCTGTCAAAGCATCAGGGAGACTTACGATGTAGTTTTGCAGAAGCAGCTCCACCGACTCTCTCCTCCCATACTTGATGATCCAAGACTTCAGCTTTGACTCTGCAAGAACCAGCAGTGAGAGCAGACGGTACTTTAATTCTAGAAATTCCATTTTCATTAAGTGTAGTTCTGATGTGGAGGAAACAAAATGAAACCTAGAAATAAAACACCAAGAATTTACAGAATGTAACTAATGGTAACAGCACAGTGCTTACTTAACCTGTTATGCCGTCACAAGCTCTTCTAAACTCTGGCTGATCAACCACTATTTGGAGATCTGATTCCTTTTCTAGCTCTGAGTTTAAAGGCAAATCATTATTGATTGAAGTTTTTGATTTAGTTCTTTCCCCTGCCAACGCATCTCTCATCTGTTTCTTTTATAAGCTGTTTTTGCAATATTACATAATGTTCCTCACAGTACTGAATAAAAATACAGCCTCTGAAGAAACCATTTCTGTGATTTCCAGGCTCTGGGTACATTCGGGCTTACTCTTTTCAATTAATACTATATTAGGATGATAGCATTCTTAAGCATGTGTTACAGGAGCTCAAATTCATTGTATCAAATATAAGCATTTCTGTAGGAAAAAAAAATCAGTTTATTAAAAAGAAAAGAAAGAAAAAAAGCACCACCAAGCATTTTAAAAAGAGAGACTTCATTTAAAGCCAGAGACGTTCTCTTACCTCTCGGCCATGTCCTCTAATTGGTCATGTGGCACTGGGATCCCGTTGACAGACCTGGTCCGGTAGATTTCATGGAAGGCTCTTTTGTGGGCATCTGTGTTTTGAAGCAGATCCTGAGATACAATTTAAAAAAAAAATTTTAAAAAAATGTGGCAACATGTTCATAGGAGGCTAAGAAGCATAATTTTCAGCCTGCACCGATGAGTCAGTGTATTCAACAATTCGATCCTGCTGCCACATGCATGTGTGGCTTGGTGCCTATCAACGGCTTTTACCTTGCACAGGAGCCCGGGGCTTGTCTCTGAGGCCCCGTGCTAGAGCCACATCTAATAATTATGGCATCTTTAAACACACATGACACTTGCACGGCAATGCATTTACACATTTTAAAGGTACACGGTCCAAAGGAAAATGTAATTACCGCTATAAACAATGGATTGGCATTTTTCTCCTTCCTTGAGTTTTTGATAGGTCGCTTTTTAAAAGCTTAAAACTAAGCACAACTAATTTAACCCTTTAATGGTTAAAAAAAATTAGACTATTTTTATTTCATTTTGAATGCATGCAAATATTCATAAACTGGTATTTGCTTGCTGGCTAAAGAAAGTCAATTATATTACCCTGTATCAAGAAAAATACCCTTAGAAGAGTTCAATCAAGCACAGCACAGGGAATGACCCACAGATATCACGTGTGAAGTTTATAAATATTTTTGTGGACTCTATTGAGCTCCGCAGTGTAATTCATTTAGATTAATTTGAATCTCCCTTGATTTATTTTCTGAGTTTTTCACTTATTTACACAAAGACTTACATGAATTTCACAAGTCCTAGCCAAGAGGGAGGCGAAAGGAGATTCCTGTCATATTTTCTAGAGCTTAATTTGTTTCTTAGCAGCAGAATAAATATGCAACAATTTATCACTCACTGAAAAGTAAGACACATTAGCCTACCAGAACGATGCATGTAAATTAATATTGTTTCTCTCACACGAGGATTTAGTGAATTGGAGAAAATAAAAGCAAAACTCATCCTAAAGCCATATGAGAAACACTTGATAAAAGGGGGAAAAATGAAGGCTTTCGTATTAATTAAAAAGTTAAAGTCAAACGCATTTGTTCAGATAAGTGAAATTAATTTTTTTTTTTGTGGGGCGAGGGGGGGGCATTAAATTTTACATTGTAAAAAAGCCGGGGCTGAACTATTTATGTCCTATTATATTTTGCTATGAACTACATTTCGAGCTGCTTTAAATCTGGAGGTAACTGCACAGATATTCGCCAGTCCCTCTTGCCCATAAAGAGGGCGCTTTGTGCAGCCAAGCTGGTCAGGAGGACAGAAAACTGTCCTAGAGCGGCTACTGACTGTGCACATTTTAGTCAATGTCCACCTCCTTTACGTCACCCAGACACATTGCCACGGTGAACGATCTCGGATGAGACTCCCCGAGGTGACTGCAGGGCAAACTCAGAGCAGCATCACACCCATGTGTGCCACTATGTGTTAACACATGGGCGAGCCTGTGGCTGTGTTGGAACACCCAGAAGTTCATTTGCCTTCTAAGAAGCTTTCCCTATTGTAGCTTTAAGCACCCAGTTCATTAGAAAAAAAAAAAAAAAAAAATCTTGGCAAGATATCAAAACAGAAACATTTCCAAACATTCGACAGAGGAACTGCAGCCGGCATGATGTCCCCCGGTCTGCTGGAAAGGCGGTCTCGCCACGAGCCAGCCAGAGGCTGAGCACAGCGCTGCACTTCCACTGGTGAGCTCACGGGCAATAGGTGAAATCGTTTAGGTCGCCCACCCTCAGTAAAGCATGACCCTGAACTGGACCCCGGACCTGTGAGCACAGACCAAGTGAAAAAGCTGAGTGCCCCAAGCAAACATCTACACCTGCGCGGAGGGAGATTTTGGTCTTAGAACTTAAATAAGGTGAGAATACTGAAACAGAGATGCCTACACTTAGCCAGAACCTCCAAGGGGGCCTGACGTGGGCCTCACTGATAAAAAATGCAAACAGGAGGAGGAATGCAAAAATCGCCGAACACACGATACAAGCTACCATTTGTGAGAATCAGCAGAAACAACAAATCGATAGTATTAGAAAAATATCAGTAGTTTAATACTTGACAACAGCAGCTTGTAACTTAAGAAGAGAATAATCTGGTTAAAGTGTTCTTAATTCCTTATAATGACTAAGAGGAGGTCGGGTTATTGATTCCCTTCCAATTTTGTTAAGTATCTATGACATAATTTCAAGGGTAACCACACTATACAACCATTCAAACCAAGAAGAAGAAATACAAACAAACGGAATAAGAAAAATAAGCAAACAAATGAACCAACAAATAAAAACCCCTCGAATCAACTTATAAATAGCAAGAAGGTGAGGGGAAAAGTAACTAAGTAAGATAAATAAAAAGCAAAGAGTCAGAAGGTAGAAATGAATGCAAGTATATCAATAATTATAAATAAATGAGAACAGAATGTAAATTCACTAATTAAAGGGCAGAGATTGTCAGATCAGACAAACAAATAAAATAGAACCAAATAAAACAGAACCAACTACATGGATAGGTTAAAATTAATGAAGTAGAAAACCACAGACAGGCAAATAAATACTACTGAAAGGAAGCACGTGTAAGTATATTACTATCAGACAATATAGATCTCATAACAGAAATTATTGTTATCAACTCTTTAATAATGAAACTTTCAATTTACTAGAAGATATATTAATGTTGAACTTGAACATACCTAGTAAGCCTCGAAATATATAAAACAAAAACTTAAAGAATTACAGGGAGAAACTGACAAATCTCCATGGCAGTGGGAGTTAACAGCATACCTCTCCCGGGGACCGAGGCTGGGATGGCATGTGGCATGTTAGGGGTAAGAGAGGGAACAGGAGGAGAAAGGGCTGCAGATCTCTGGGCCTCATGGGCCTTTGTAAGAATTTCTGGTGTTCATTTTGAGTAGATGGAAGACAGTGGAGAGTTTTGAGCCGGAGGGTGGAATGAACTCAACTGCATTTTAAAAAAAACCGTCATGGCCATTCTACTGAAAATACCCTTCCCTGATACACTGCCTCCCTGGCTTCTAAGACAACACAGTGACTGGGTTCCCTCCCTCACGGACTGTTCTTTCTCACGGTCTTTGGTTGGTTCATCTTCTCTTTGATCTCCTCACATTGGATTCCCTCAGGGCTCAGTTCTCGATCCTTTTCTCTTCCTTGTCTACATTTCCTTATTTAATTTCTCTAGTCTTGGCACTTTCAAAATCCCTCTATAGGCCAATGATTCTGAATATTTATCTCTAGCCTATCCCCCTGTCCTAAGCTTCAGTTTCTTTTTCTTACTCCATTGCATATATCCACTCGAATGCAAAAAGGTCTCATACTTACTGTGCCCCAAATTGAACTTTTGATCGCTCCTCTCAAACCTGCTTCATTGATTTTCCATCTTAACTGATGAAAACATCATTTTCCAAATGCTCAGTCCAAAAATCAATAGTGTCATGTATGACCCCTCTTCCTTCACGATCAATATCTAATCCTGAAAATCTCTGCTGTCTTCAAAATATATTCGGAATCTGACCATTGCTTATCATCTCTACAGCTACCACCATGATTTCTGTCACTACCCGGATAAGTTAGACTGTTTAATTGGTTCCCACTTTCTATCCCTAACCCCATCTATTCTCACACAGCAGCTAGAGTGACAGTAATTTAAAAAGTGATAATATCATTCTTCTGGGAAGAAAACTGATGGGCAAAGATGATTAGAATATGACAGAGGAAATCAGCAATGCCCAAAATGCCGTTAAGTGAGGAGGTGTAAAGAAACATTACGTAAAAATAGGGGCTTACCTATAGGCACAGAAAAGATTGCCAAAAAATAAAAAAAAAATAAAAAAAATAAACAGAAGAGAATATTTTGAACAATTTTATGCCGATAATTTTGAAAACTTGGTCAAATGGACAAATTCTTGGAAAGTATGAATGTGCAATATTGACCCACTTAAAAATTTGGAAGCCTGACTACTTCTAAAACCATTTTTAGGAGCTGAGGATATACGAGTGAAGAAGCAAACAATAATCCTTGCCCTTATGGAGTTGACGTAAGTGTAAAATGTCAAGCTATAAATAAGGTAAATAATTAAAATAGGAGTTAGGATGAAAATAAATGTTAAAGAGAAAACTTTAATAAGGAAGGGGGGAAAGGATTATAATTTCAAAGAATTGGCCAAGAATGTATTGACTAAGAGGTGATTTTTTGATAAAGGCCCAAAGGCGATGAAGAAGCACATAATGGGAAGATCAGTGGCAGAATGTTTCAGGTGAAGGGGAGAGAACATTCCAGAATGATGCCAAGGGTAAAGGTGGGATGTGCTTGGCTGTTTGATGTCATCTTTTCACTGACTACCCTATTTAAAATTGCAACACTATCTAATACTTCCCGTCCTTTCACCTTCTAGTCTAACACCTATTTATTAAGTTTACTATTTCATATCTCCCTCGTCCCACTAGGAGGTGAGTTACATAAGGGTAGGAATTTTTGTCTGTTTTGTTTAGAGGGTGCATCACAAATGGCTAGAACACTGCTTTTCACAGGATAAATATTTGTGGAAAGACTAAGAAAGATTAGAAAGGCACAGGTAGAGGAGTAGGAAGAAAACTAGGAACCCAAATGACGAAAGAGTTTCAAGGATGGAGGAAAAATTACGTAAAATGATTCTGCTACAAGTAAGATGAGGACTGAGAATTAGCCATTGAGTGAGGATGAAAGATAACCAACCCTCTTTGAGAAGGACAGCATTGCTAGGAAAAACATGATTGGAATGGGTTCTGGGAAGAATGGGGGAAGAGAAATTTGAAACCAAAATGAAAGCATAGACGACTCTTTCAAAGAGCTTTGCTGTGGTAAAAGGAAAGAGGGAAAATGGACAGACAGTAGCTGGAAGGGGAAGTATGGTTAGGAAAGAGACTCTTTTAAGATGAGAGCAATAACAGCATACTTTATACGGATGGGGAAAAATCCAGCAGAGAGAGAAAAAAAAATAAGAAGGAAAGAACTACAAGAATTGTCTTTTGGAAAAGAGCAGGGAGGGTGGGACCCAGTGCGCGTGCGGCAGGGGTGGCCTTGGCTCAGAGCAGATGGTTCGTCCATAGTAACAGAGCTGAAGATGGAGTATTTGGCACAGATGCGTGTAGGTGGGCTGATGTGATCGTGGGAGCTGACGGAAATTCTTTTTTGACTGTTTCTATTTTCTCAGAGAAATAGGAAGCAGTGTCATCAGCTAAGAGTAAGGACAGGGGAGGCGGTGTGGAAGGCTTGAGGAGACAAGGTATAAAACAGTCGTCCCAGAAATGAAGTGGAAATGGCCTCGGGAAATGCCTTTGGAGTGCCAGGCAGCATTAAGGCCCCACCGGGGTTAGTCATCGCGCCTGGGAGGGTGTTTATCTCTAGCCCTTGTCAGCTGCAGCCACGTGGGCAGGAAGCAGGCAGAGAGTTGGTTTTAACCAGGGCTGTGTTTTAACCAGGAGAGCAGGACAAAGTGAGATGTGGACAAGGGGTGACTTTAATGACTGCGCATTGGATTTGAGCAGAGTACAAAGGGAACCGATGGTGTGGAAAGGATGCGAGGCAGTGGAATGGCAGTAGGATCAATAGAATACAGGGCACAGAGGAAACGAAGATGTGGAGTTGGGGGAAGTTCGGTTGGCCAGTGAGATGCTTGAGGAAGAGAGTGCGGAGGGTTTCTGTGACCGGCGACAACAAGTTCCAGCCGGTGCCTATGCAGGGATCACTGGGAGAGAAGAGGTCGAGAAACCGAGGGGCCAGGATATTGAGAAGTTCATCTATGGGCTAGTGAAGTTATTAAGAATAACAGCATGTGTTGTCATCTGGGAAATAAAGTCTTCGAGAAAGGAAGGAAAGGGATCAAGCTGGACTACTAAGTGCAATAAGGATGGGTAGAGCCTCATGACGATTGTTGTGATTTCTTAAGACCGAAAGCCTTGCTCTGTCAAACACTACTACTAATAAAAACCAAGTTTAATCACTGTACATGTATTATATGCAATAGTTTTGTAGGCACATTTAAAGCTTAGTGACTAAAAAGAAAACTTGGATAATCAGCTATGTGACTTGGGCAAGGCACATGACCTTTCTCTGCTTAAATATTACTTATTTGAGAAATGAGAATAATAATATCTCTTAATATCCTGAATGTCAAATGCTTAGCAAAATTAAGTGTTTAGGATTGAAACATGGCTAAATCTCAGTTATAGTTAGCTGTGATTGTTGTTATCTTTCTAGGTAACTGAGCATTAGGGTATCTGAAAAACAGAAAACATAATAGATGTGTTCCTTTTTTCCAAAAATAAGTATGTTTCTATCTACATGTAAGTTAATTTTTAAAAAATAATGAAAAACATTGGTAGAACTACTCATAAAGTGAACTTCTTGAACAAATATATTTTAAAATTTATCTGAATTCATTTTCAAAAACTGCTTATGGATAAAATAAGGAAAGATTGTCATGTAGTATATTTTTTAAAAAGATGTGAAAAAAATGCAGAAAGAATTCTAGATCTTAATAGCACATTTAACTTTTCATAACATGAGCCATAATTATTTTTAGTCTGAGATGGGAGGATATTCTCAAACATTTTTGCTCGTGTATTGATGACTCTTATATTGTGCTTTTATCAATTTATTGGATTTTCAAGTGAGCTCAATATATCAGAAGAAAGTAGTGATACCAAATTGATGGGCTGGTTTTTCTGCTAATGAGGAAATCTAGAATTTTAGTTACCTTGACCATGACTCAAATTTCTCACATCGCCAAAGCTTAGCTTATTATAGGCACCTAATAAATGTATTTTGAATGAATGAAAATTGATCTTATAATTGACAATAACATCATTTTATAACTCTACTACATTAAGTACTGGTGCCCGCAGACCAAGTAAACATTCCTACCTCAGTGAAAAGACCATTGCGGAGATTTGCCTTGAACTTGGTCTTAGCCCCTACCTGCCTCGGCTCACTTCCTGTCCTCTCCTCTTTGCATTCCCTAGCATGCAGGTCCAGTCCTTTCTGGTTTTCAGTCTCAGATAACCATCATCTCTGACTCTGACCTCTAACCTTCTCCCCACTCCACTTCATTTCTGGTTTTATGGTTGGTTGTTTGCTGCACTTTTGCAGAGAGGTGGTTCTGGCTGCACACTCAGTGACTGGCATGTGGCTCTCTCTCCAGGGAGCCAGAAGTGTCAGGAGGAGCCTTGAATCATAGAATCGCTGAGACGCATGGTCAGCATGCACACTATCCAATTTAAACTTATTCCCCAGCAGGGGCTGGTGTTGGCTACAATGTACCATGAATTAATATTTGCTAAACCTCATTATCCAGCAAGTGACACAGTTAATATTGTCAGACATTTTCTCTATGGTGAAGCACTTCGATCAGACTTAAGTCTGTTAGATAAACAATAAACACAGGCTGTTTCTCAAACTTCTAGATTGGAGGCACCTTCACCAGCTGCCCAGTACCAAAAAAATGGCACATAGTAGATCATCAAAGCATATTTGCCGAATGGACACATCTAACCCATAATCACTGTACATTCTACATTTGATTTAAAACCCTGAGATGACTTCTGTATGAAATATTCACAACCATTACATGATTTACATGAAGAAAAATTATGGGATGGTGTTCATAGTGAATTACTACTTTGTTACAGTGGTATTCTTTGTGTATCTCTGCTTTAGCAATTTTTCCCATTTTGTAATATCCTGGGACTTTTGACATGGACATGGCCCAGGCTTTGCCATGCTTATGAGAAACCTTGGCTTGGTTCCACCCCAGGAAAATCCCTCTGACTTTATCTCTTAACTCTCATCTTCAGAAAACTAAAGTATAGACCAACAGGCCTGGATTTTATGTGTGTGTATCTAAAGATGAAGTAGGCTCCAACGACATGCTCTCATCTGTGAGGCAGATTCTAGACAGTTCCGTGTGTTTTGTGTGTGTTGATGGTGATGGAGAGGAACGAGGCTAAGCTAAGAAATACTTGGCTAACCTGTTTGAAGGTACTGATTATAAATGAAGAAGGGCCAAGGACAAATGGAGGAAGGACCCTGACTAAATACCTAGGATCCCGAAATCTTGTCCGTCTTGCTGGCTGAGCTCATCTGGGTTGAGTGAGTAGAGTCGAAAGGGCCTGAAGGTGAAATTGCATGGCAACTCTCTATCTCTAGTTCCAAAAATAAGATCCCAGAAGGACGTGAAACAAAATCTGTCTTGAATTTGCTTTATATCTAGTCTAGAATATATAACAGACTACTTCCTTGGAGTAGTTTTAAAAATATCAATAATTTGGCAGAAATATATATATGAGCTATAAATTGACCATATGTGGTCAAGAGGAGAAATCTCTGCTTGTCAGTTTATTCTCCACATATACAGTAAACCCTGACCATGAGACCATTAATGGGGTACACAAATTCAATTGCACAAAATGCAGAATTGTGTTAATGTGATGTTAATGAAAAATAGCATTTTCGCTCAGATCTGAGCTATCACAAAACACACAGAGGAAGTATATCAGACCTTATGCTAAGCATACTAATCATGCAGTAAGCTGAAAAAAGCCACAAATGACTAAGATGTCATCGACGCCTAATCCCACCATTTCTTAAGACCCTCGCCCCTCACCCCAACCCCGCCCCGTGGCACCAGAACAGAAGAACGTGGCTGCTTGGCTTGCCTTCCATTGAGAATGGAGGCCAGAATGAGGTGTGGAGCCAATGACCGATCGCATTATTATGCAAATGCATGTCGTCTGTAGGCTTACCTTTTGAAAAGTAATATGTAGCAACAGAAATAACAAAGAAAAAGTACCACAGAGCTATTGGAAAACATCTCAGGAAATAAATGTACTGGTGCCGACTGTCATTAACAAGTACAGGAGAGGGAAACGCAGATCTGAAAATGTCTAGGAAGGTGTGATATCTCTGAATCAGTATGAATGGATGCCCGGGAAGCTCAAGTCAGCGCACATTTTAATTAGGCCACATCTCCAGTCCACACTGGACTGGTTTGCTGGAAGGTGTTTTCCGACCAGAATTTTTACCTTGTGTTGTTCACGTTTCCGTTGTATTGTGTTGGCCGTTTCCTCATGGACCTGCTGAATGGCTATTTCCTCCCTCAGGGCCACCTCTGCTCTGTATAACCAAGCACCTATGGTGCCCAGAGGTGCTGGAAGAGACTTATCAAGCTGTATGTGCCAATCGAATAGCTGAAATACAAAAGTAGGAAAACGAAATATCTCTGATACAGAAGGCAATTCCTAAATTTCCCCCAAATTGTTTTACACCCTAAGTCTTTAAGTTAATAACTTCAGATTGATTTTGTAAATATCGAAGAAATCATCTGTGTTCTGAATTTAATGCTTTGAGAATGGGGAGGAAAATACAGTTAAAAGCAAGTTTTGAGAAAACTTAAAATACATTTTAGACATTGAAGGATATGATTGGGACCTTGAGCCATTTTCTTCTTATAGTAATAGCATAAAGCTTTTGCTGAAAGCGATTGGATTTGCTGACATGCTCAAGGATGCAAGAGTTATACACCAGCTGATGTGTATCCCTTAAAACCTCCTACGTGAGGAGAATGGGTCCAGAAAAATCAGAGTCATTCACACATCTCTGGAGGAAGAAAAGTATTTAGGATTCTTTCTATAATAATATAATTCCCTAACCATCTCTCCATTTCTTTCGCTTTATTCAATTCTCAAGCACCATTTCCCAGCCTATTGGAATACCAAGTGAGATGGGTTGAGGTGTTTGGAAACTAAGCTATTTTTTGATAGAGTTTATGGAAAAAAATAGATTAGAAAAATGAAGAAAATAGGGTAAATTCAATGCAAATATTCCCATTAGTGACAGAAATTTCAGAGGTTTTGAAATCTTGGTCTTTAAATTTGCAAAGTATTAATATTAAAGTTACTGACCAGTTTTCCTTCAGGTTCATGAAAGACCAGATAAGAAGATGTGTTTAAGTTAAAAAAAAAAAAATAGAATGTGAATTTAGGAAGATTATTAACCAGTGATGAATCATGGTTATGAAATATGGAGAAGTTGTAGAGGCTCCAATCCCAAACAATCCAGAATTAATTCGTGTCAAGTGAGAAATAATCCAGATGTTCTTCCAGGATTTCAATCCATCATCTGATCAATGGTAATACCAGGTGTAGGGCGGGAAAGTCAAGAAAAATGTTGTTGAATAAGCACTTCCCTTAACTTAAAGGAAAACTTAACAAGAGGGCAAAGATTTTCCCACCGGCAAGCCTTTCTCACCTCAGACAGAGGCAGGAGAATCTGATACAACCTTGCTGTGTAGAAAAGGATGATGGAAAATATTCTTGATTAAATTAGGTTAAGACCCAATGAAGTTAATCATGGGACAACTTACCCTGGAGGACACTCTATCCCAGCACTGTTTGACCAAGGCTTGGTCAAGTGACAGTTTACCGTCTCTATATAAAGGTTGTATTAAATGTTCAATCTGTTTCCTTTTCATTTCATATTGAACTCTGAAGTGCTTGAATGACTAAAAGAGGAAAAATAGCAACAACATGGCAATGAGTCAAAAAAAGCAAAAGCAAAGGAAACCATGTTTCCTAAATAACAATCCTTTATATTTGGATAACGCTCAATGTATGTTGTTGATAATAATAATGACAGTCATGATACGAAAAGCAGCTCCCATTCATCAACCCTGATGATGAGCCTGGCCGCATGCTAAGGCCTTCTACATATAATCTCCCTTGACGAGAACCTCTACATTTTATATTAAATCAACACATCCTAAAATATGACTCTATGGCTAAATATAAATTGAAAATATCACTGATATGTGCAGTTATCATGTTAAAGAACATGAGAATGGCCCTACAGAATCTAACAGACAATAAACACATCTAAAAGGATTTCTGAATAAACAAACATGCAAATCCTCATGGAGAACACCAGGGGGAGATGGTGAGTCAATATTTTACCACAGTTACTTCTCATTCCCTCTAACGTAATGTAATTAAAAAATACCAAAATATAAAATCAATCTTCAATTTTTTCCCACAATATCCTATGAATGTAAAACATTTGAAATACACAATTCTATTGGTAAATAGAAACAGACAGAAAATGCTGATGACACAATTAACTCACAGACAAAATAAAATGCTCCCTCTATTTTGATTGCCAATGGTCTCTATCCCGATTTTAAGAAACTGGCGATCATACTTGGCCTGAAAGGAGTGTTTCCATTTTTTACTTTTCTAATGCTTCGGTTCCCTCTTATAAAATAACATCTGTACAACAGGTAACTTTATAACTCGCAATTTATTTTTTGGCAATTTATATTAAAACTAAAACTCCCTAATGGACTAAATAAGTGTATTCACTCTGTCCTTGCATTGATATTCTCAATATACTGGTTTAATAATTTTTTTTTTTAAATGGAGCTCATCTCAGAAAACTGTGTTTTGGGGGGAAGAAATGATTATGTCAAATTTCAAAGCAAAAGGAAATATTACATATAATCACATATTGACTACTTTATATTGACTACTTTGCCAGATTCACCAAATATAATATTAACGGCATCATCCATCTAAATTCCAGGACACTTTATAGATGTGATTATATAAAATCACACACGAATGCAATGGCTATATCTCTTATTATTTGCCATGTTGAATCTCTCACATCATGGTACCTTCTTTCGGTAGCAAAAATGATAGAAATATAACATAGATAAGGGTATATTATTGTTTCACTACTAAAATGTAATGCTATTTTAAATAAGGGGAAATGGCAGTGCTGCATAAAATAAATCACAATTTAATGGGAAAACCCATTATATGACTTTACCTTTAATTGGAAGCCAAAATCCAATTAATAACCATGTAATGAGACTGGGGAAAATGACAACAAAACCACAACCACCACAAAACAACCCCGGTGTCCACTTGAACTCAATAGTGTTGGACGAGGCAGGTCACAGTGAAACTGAACCCATTAATGGGCCCACCCCAAATAGTCCTGGTGCAGTCCTTTATTAAATTCAGCTGACTCAGTAGTAGTTTTGAATTTGGCACCGAAGTCATTTTTTTTTTTATTGATTTTGTTATTGTTTTTGGTATGTGACATCTACAAAATCACAAATTCTACAAAAACAATAACTAGAAGTTTGTGTCCTGGGTCATTTATAAGACTTGAAGTTCTGAAAAAGTCATGGAAGTCTCAGAGCTCCATACATAGTGTGGACAATACAACATAAAACTATTTACACAGAAACACAATGATTAAATCACAAGCGAACTTAAGGTACTGAACATCATTCCCCTAAAGACTTCGTTCATTAATATCATTTGAGAGATTAAACATAGATTAAATGACATATATGAATCTTACTTATGAAAAGCTTTTGAAAAATTGAAATCTCTTTTTCATACGTTACCTGATATTTATCCTGCAAATTTGATTCTGTCATCTGTGCCCTCGTCAAATCTCTCTCAAACTGTTCTATCCAAACTTTCATTTCCTTCAAAATTAGCCGGTCTTCTCTCTAGAAACCAGCAGATATTACAATTTGATTAGTAACTGTGCATTTATTTAATTGCTGATTAATGCCTGACTAATTTTAGAATAGACTTAATATTTAACGTTTCAGTGGTCTCTGAAAAATTTTCTCTCTCCATTCTCACCCCTTTCGGAGAGTAAAAAACAAGAATTAATTATATGAAAAATACCTTAATTATATTTGAATACTGAAATTATCTCCATTTTGTTTTTCCAAGAAACACTAATTTAACTAAGAAAATGTCAACAGGAAGGGGATGTCTTAAGTACAATAACTGGAATGGAAATAGAAACATAGGCCTCCAGTTGCTCCTTAATCCAAGGCCATTGGTAACCTGGTTGGATTGATTTTGACCTAATTCAAGAAGCTACAGTCATAGTCACATCGGACTGCTTGTATATATTATTGAAAAATACTGTTCAGTTTTATAAGCTCCATGTGAACAGAAAACACATCTTATTTAACGTGGTATGTCTAGACCCTGGCAACATGGCAACTATATTTCCTAAATTATATGAATTCATAAAAACATCCCAAGTTTTCATCGATTTCTTATCTAAGAATGCCAAAGTAATCAAAAACATATTGATTATGATTTTTTGGCACTACGGATAGCTTTAAATTACAGCATCTCACTCGATGATCACAGACATTGTCTCTGATGACAACTGAAGTAGCAGAGGAGAAAGAGTGTGGCTATGGAGGCGGGCAGGACTGGTCACAAATTCTGGTTCTAACACGTGCTAGCTATGCAACCTCGGGCGCATCTTTTCCGTTTGTTTTATTTTTAATCTCTCTACTGTTACACCATCATCTGAGGAGTCATCACAAACCCTTCCCATGGCTTGGGGGACAACAGAGATAGTCTATGACAGGCACAGAGATGGGCACACAATACTATCACGCCTCATGCCCCTCTCTCACTTTCCCGTCTTGTGAAAGCTACCCTCTTCTGCCTGGAGCATTTTCCCCTGGATAATGCCCCCTTTGGAGCTCAGCTCAGGCACAGTCTTCTCTGGCCCAGAAGCTTTTTTCTAACCCAGAAGTCTATGACAGTCATTCTCAAATTTTTGTGGACACTGGAACCAGCTGGTGGGCCTGTGAAAACATGGACGGCTGGGTGCCACCTTCAAACTTTCTGGTTCAGTAGATCTAAGGTGGAGGCTGAAAATTTGTATTTCTAATAAGCTTCCCAGTGACTCTGGTGTTGTTAGTCTAGGGACCGCATTTTGAGAACACTTTTCTATGATCCCGTAACAACCTAAGCTTAAATAGTCATCTAAAACTACATACAGTATCCCCCACTTAATTGTCTCTTTTTTCTCCCCATATATAAATCCCCATATGTCTTTTTCACTCTAGCCTCATGCAGTGTCTGGCACCCAGTGTCACTCAGTATATAACCGTGGAATAAATGATTGATTGCTAACTTAGTTAATTAGCGAAAGAAATGGAATGAGAGCCCAAGATCGCAAAGCTTTAGCTCCTGCCATGATGGGTCTTCTGAATGAACAGCGAATATGATCAAGCGACAAATTTGTTATCAGATGACTTTCATGCTCATAAGAGCACTAATAACACATTTTATGAACTCAATGGAGCAAAATGATCTTGGTCTACCGGAAACAAAAATCAATTTGACATTTGATATGAAATTAGTTACTTCTGATTTTTTTTTATTGCAATGCTGGCATAAAGTCTACTGTGTTGACAGATCCTTAACTGAGGCCTACATGGTATATAAAGAAAGATAGGAAAACTGAAGTGCGGAATAACTTAGATATGGGGGAAAATTCATCACCATTAATGATGCAAATGTACTTACCATGTGTCATGAACTTACTAAATCATGTGACCTAATACTGAGATATAATTAAACTCAAGATTGTCAAGTAACTGAATACTTACCCTTTTCAATGAATGACTTCCTGCTTAACTACTTAAAAATGTAAAAATAAATCTTTATTTTCAATGTCACATATAAAAAAAAAACCAATAGTTATTGTAAATTCTCCCTTTTATTAGTGCTATTAAGTGTTATTAAAGAGAAATTAAAGGATGTCATCTTATAATTAAAAATTAGTGGGAAAGCCCATGGGAGCAGCTTAGATTGTGACTAACATTTAATAACGCTTTCATATGTTATTTGTTCTAATAGGGAAAAAAAGGAAATAACAGAATTAAGGTATTAAAAAATGTTTATTAGAGATAAGTACATGCAAAGGATTGGCTAGCAAGCTATGGAATGTAGGATGTTTGGAAGAGGTCTCTAATTCAAGATTACTTAAATCTTACCTTAAGATTTTGGATAGAATTTACAAAAGGTAGAAAACCTGGAAATATTTCCTAACAATATGGAAAGATAATACATAGAAAAATAAAATAAATAAAGGACTAAAAATATTTAGAAAACAAGAAAAAAAACAATGGAGAAGCATCTGTCTATAAATAAATAGACAATAATAGTTACTTTAAGATGTTTCCATAACTTTTAAAAGTATTAAAGTGTTTCAATCTAATAAGGTAATATAATATTCTGGCATTTGATGTTTTTGTTTTAATTTGTAATAATAGTCATATGTGGCAATATAGTCATTTAATAAATGTCTTGAGATATTAAACATTTTAAAATAACAATGTAAAGAAGAGGTATAGATTCATGTTTTCTCCCCATAAATACACTCATAATATTCATTTCTATATCCCTATAACAATTAAGACTGCGCCATGCTTCTGAAAGCAGACAGTAACATTTGTTGCAATGGGAGAGGAATGAGTGAATGAAACCCGAATGTTTAATAGGTGAGAGAGATGGGTCAATACGCCTGTTTTATTTATTTACTACCGAGTGCTGATTATCCAAAGAATACCTTTAGGGAAAGAGTTTATCTGTTTTATTGGCTGAAGTAAGAAAGGCGTAGTATGTTTATTTCCAATGAGAAAATTAGATTTAAAATGGCATCTATAAAATATCTAATTTAAATGAAGAGGACACGTAAATCAAATATGCCCCCAAAAAATGGAAGCCTGGTAGACATATTCATGTCAATATTTTAAAACAACTATTTCCTAAGGCCTGAGTGGACAAATACTGAGTATTCTGAGGTGATGGCATCAATAGCCCCAATACGTATAGTCTATAATAGTTATAAAAGTTCATTAGACAGAATTAGATGGCCATTTAGCTGCATTAAACAAACATAGGCCCTACATCATAAAAAATATAATTTTTTTCTTATTCAAAATAGTCATTTTAGAGGGTTATGCTTTACATTATAAATATCACATTTAAAAAAGGCAAAACTTATAATACGTTTTCCTTAAAATTTATTTTTGAAATCATATGCATCTTCTGTATAGGAAAAGGATAGAGGGAATTTTTTAAAAGAACAATTAGAATTTATTTTCTAGATAATGAGATTAATCTCTTAATAATAAAGCCTCTTTAGTAAAGTACATTAATAAGCTTATATCAGGAGTGTGTGTGTTTTAAATCTCTAAGGATTTTTGCCTTGAATTCGCGCTCGCGAGCACTAATGAAAGCATCCCTTTTTGTTTCCCAGACTTTTTCAGCCACAGAATTTACTCATCTGGAGAGATAATTAATATTGGAGAAATTAAAATAGTGCAAACTCCGAAACCGGATCAGAAATAAATCCAGCTGGGTAATATAAATACATGAGATACAAAAATCCGATGGAAAGCTTACTTTCTCAATGCTGTATTAAGTCCAGTATGCTTTCTTTCGACTTTCTTACTCACACAGCAGCGTCCACACCTGACTATATTCTCAAAACCCAGAAATCTCCCCGATAGCTCTAAAGCACACTCCTCGGTCTATACTAGGATGTGCACAGTCTGTGCTTTGGCCTTCTGTGGTGCTTCATAGAAATTTACTTCACGACATAAAGTTACTCAGGTGGTCAATGTCTGTGCCTGCCGCCTGCCAAGGAATAAAAAAGGCTTCCTGAAACTATAGTTTTTAAGAAACTAATATAGTTCTGTCAAATGCTGGATTACCTTCGTCCAAGCAACCGAGGAAACAACAGTTACCACTGTTTTGCTTAATTCTTTTAGGAAGTCATTGATTTCTATTAGTGCAATATCTTCTCCTAGTTGAAAACTTTGGGCTATGTTCTCCTGGCCTTTCCTTTTCTTAAACCTGTTCTGAAACTCATTTAGAAAATAAATTTTAAGATTTCTGTTTTTCTTGTTGCTCTCCATTATAATCTAAAACTGCTCTAAACAAACAAACAAAACCCTCTAGATGTGACCTAAGCAATGAAGACAGAGATAGTTTTTAACAAATTTTATTTATTACTTTCCCTGATGTCATTTTGCCTTATAATTAACTATAAAATCAGCAGTAAATCCACTTCTCTATAATAAACAAATACTACTTTTAACAGAATAGTAATATCAATTGTGTTAAAGACTGGGGAAACAGGCGTTCTGGTGTGTTAACTGGAATATAAAATGGGACAAACTTTCATACAGGGTGTTTGAAAAAGAATTTCAAGAAGCACTAAAACTCTGTATGTTCTTTAGCCTAGAAATTCAGCTTCTAAGAAAACTGTAAGACAATGCTTTATTACAAAATTATTCACAGAAGCACTGTTTAAAAGAGTAAAAAAAAAAATCATAGATATTCAAGAATTAAGATCGAATAAACTTCTGTGCATCTATATGATGACCTGGAGAAAATGGAAAAACTTTTGTATAATGTAACAGAAAAAGAATATTATAAGTTGTATGTATACTATGATTTTATTTTTGTTAAAATACATGAATCCACATATACACAGAAAAACGTTAGGAACTCGCACTAACATATTTTTTTTTTCTAGAACAGATTCTCTCTGAAAGGTCAAATAAAGAAATTTTTTTTTCTTTTTTTCCCCAGGTTTTGTTCTTCTCTATGACAATGAACAATGTTATTTAAGCAATATAAAAAAGAGTGTAAATGTTACTTAAACAATTAAAGGCTTAAAAATCTAACCATAGTGAATAATGAGAACTTTTATAAGTTTGCCATACTTTCATACATTTGCTGTGAGTAGCAACTTATATAATAAAATCTAATAGTCAAAAATAGATTTCATCAGAGCTAGCAGAACAAGGGGGTTAAAAATGTAGATGTGCAAATGACATGATAGATATATAATTATTTCAGTCCTCAAAACACTAAAATGGAATTTCCCAACACTGTTATCTTTCCTCATTTTTAATTCATCGGTATTAAATATCCAGCGTTTATTATTAGTAATATTTTCTCTGTCATATCCAACATACAAATTAGAAAAGTCTTTTCCTATAATCACCTCCCCAGTTGGTGGTACCTACTTTTTACTCAGTTGCTATATTAAAATGCATTGCAATTTAATATTTCGAAAACAGCATGCTTAAAAACCAGAGTCACCATCATTGGGGTACTATCAACACTTGAAGAAAAACAAATACTTACATCAGTCTCTTGCACATCAGTGCTTGTATTGTGAATGTCAGGATACTGTTTCAGAAACTGGGCTACATAGGTCATAATAGACTTCTCATCTGGTTTATCCACATCGACATCTGGAAAACCCAAACCAAACGTGCATTAGCTAACTATCAGTAATTAGATTATAATGATACAAGCTTTGAAATCTAGCTAATATACCAAAAAAACAAAAAAACAAAAAACAAAAACAAAACAAAAAACAAAAAACAAAAAAACGAAACCAAAAAACCTGTCCTTAATGCAGAAGAAAAACAGAATTAATATTTAGAGATTTGGTGGAGAGGAAAAGGGGAATCATGTATAGCCTGGATGATACAAGGTGGAAATTTTATGATTCATAAAGATGACACATTTTAACTCAGAGCTTTTAGGAAAGTAGTACTTGTTTCATTTAACTCTCCACATTAAGTGATCAGAAATCTGAGATACTATATGGTTATGCAGACATTCTGTCTAGTTAGTAAGACACAAATAATATATAAATTCCAGAACTAAGGTAGTATTTAAAACACAGGTTTGGAACTGAATGATAAATGAGTATATAGCTTGAATAACTACATATAGCCAAATGTAAATAACCCTCAACCCCCACAAATTCTGCTTTAGTAAAAAGAAAGATGCCTTATGTTCAATTCCTTAGAAAGCCTCTCCATTACAGAACATTCTCTCTAACTTACTGTACTTTGTATAATCAAGTACTTTTAGAAGGAGACAGAGTCTGACAAGATTTGGATCATTGTCATTTGAAGTTTATGGATGTTTACCTAATAAAACCAGGCAAAGAAATCTATACAAATTTAATAATTACATGAGGGTAAGACTATATAAATAAAAAGTATTAAATGGCAATAAGTCAAAAAAAGTAAAAAATGTCTTTTAAATACCCCTTTTAAAGACAATGACACAAAGTGATTACATTTTGAAGATTACCAATATAAAATATGTACCTACAGAGCAAAGAATAAAATAGAACAAACAAAAAATAGCAAAATATATAACTATCTTCCTATTTTGTAATGCTCCTTGTGCTTTAAGATTTCATTTCTAATGACTATCAATATAGGGTCTAAAAAGTACAGCAACTCAAACGACTTAAAAGGAAAAAACCATAATGTACTCTGGAATTTGTCAGATGACTTAAAGGTGATTTTAAAAATGACAAGATCAACGATATGGAAGACACATGTGAAGAATGAGTAAAACTTTTATGAAATGTGAAAGTAGAAAAAAAAGCAACATTTAATACATGATTTAAGCACAGTGCATGCTTTTAAGTATATGCATAACAAATGACAAAATAATTATTATAATAGATTTGAGTCTATTTAATCTGTATCCCTGAAAGTTTATACATTCAAGTTAATTACATAACTTTTTGATAGGGAAGTTCTCACTAGGAAAATAAAGGATCACCTTATACCTACAATAGCCTGGGTTTTGGGCAATCTTACTTTGTGATCATCAAAGAAAGAATTAAGATCCTCTCATCTAGTGGATATGAAGGAACCTTTTATACTTTCATCTCACCTCATCTAGGAAAAGTTTCAGCTCTGGTGAATCCTCTGAAGTTGAGGGTTCAGATTGACATGTGGCTGTCCCCTTGAGCTGAGTCAGTGTACTGGATACTATCGGGTCTTTATGTGGGAACCCTTGGCTCTCCTAGTGAATTGAGGGGCTCAAAGCATGTTCCTAAAAGGCTAGGTAGGGATCACCAGGTTGTTCCCCACCTCAGACGAAACTAACCAGACCCCTGTAGGTCTCTGAGGCTTACTTTTGAAAACACAGTGTCTCCACTTAGTGACATTGTTTTAGAGCTAGAAATGTTCATTCTGAAATCTCATCTTTAAAAATAACTTGCTTTCACTGTGTACATATTTCTTCATTTGTCAATAAAAATTTCCATAATTACCAGCCAAAACAAAAAATTTCCACGACATTTGGAAATTTTACTTTGACCCTTTTATTTCAATATAACAAACAACTTACTCATTTTTTAATGTTTATCAAAAGTGTCAAAATTATCTTTTGAAGGCTTGAAAGAGTTAATGCTATTTCCAGAAAAATCTTAAATTCAGTCTTACAAAAATGTACCAAACAATGGGATGAAAAATATTAGTCATTTGTGTAGTTTTCTCGATTGACACCAAAACACTGGTTGATTGCCATTTTTTGTAAGTATTTAATAACTGACATTTAAAGATATTATCTTAAGTTACTAATAATCTTTTATTTCTTCCAGATTCTTTGGAGTTATAGTAATAGAGTAATTCCTTTATTGTGTGACACTCCTCCATATCTAAACACATCCTTCTAAAACTTTCATTCCATCCACAAATATAATAATGAGTAAGTATAGTTCCCCTAGCTGAACCCCCAATGTCAAAGTGCTGTTCAAAGCACTTTGCTCCTGAATTTAGCAGCAAATAACATTTTAAGAAAATATCAATGCAGGAAGGCACTATTTCTTTGTGCTTTCCTCAAGTTTTCTGGCCTCGAATAGTCTTGAAAGTCACCTAAAATTTCTGGGGGTGAAATACAAACCTGATGAGCTGAGCCAACAATTAGTCGACATACCTTCAGGATCTAGCAATCTGGGGATCCCCAGTTCCGTCTCAGCAATAGTGAAGGCTTCCTCCAGGTTTTCTCGGTTAGATCTTCCTTTGACCCTCTCCAAGTCCACTAGTTCTGGCCGAATAGCGTGGATGACTGAATGAAAGGCAACCCCACTTCTCCAACTCCGCCCAAAGTCTTTTACTTCTATTCCAGTCTGCCTTCATGTGATAAAAAAAATAAAATAAAATAATGTCACATTCTGAATAGATAACATTCATTTTCCTGAAGGCCTCAGGCAGAATCTGACCCTGTTCAGCAATGAATGATGTACAGCTAGCTATACCAGTTAAGTGGTTTTGAGAAAATGTAAGCAAAACAATATTTTTAAAGGATAAGAAGATACGATGTAGAAATTCTGGTTCCATACTTAAAGTTTTCTATATTAGATTTTTCAGTAATCGAGATACTCAATTTAAAGCATGTTATTAAAAGAAATCAGTTTAGAGAAAAATGTCCGACAAAATTTTTTAAAAGTAAGATTATAAAAATACCAAAAATGGTAATAATTCATCATTGTATATTTTTTTTGAAAAAAGTATCTAACATTTCTAAGGATAATGATTAGTAAACTGTTATACACACACGGGTTACAACAGATGTAATATATAACAGACATTGCCAAATGGGTCTGAGTATAACAAATGCATTGGAATGAACATACGCAGATGGAGGTGGTCATACCTGTACATTAGTCTTAAAGGAGCCAAATGATTCCAATCACCCCACAGGTCAAATTGTTTTCTTAAACTCTTTTTTTTTTTTTTTTCTTGAATTCTCTTGAGGGCAATGCCCTGGTGGCAAGTATTTGTTCTTTGGTGGTAGATTTAATTGATTCAAAGCCAGTTAGTAGTCATATTTTGTCATTGAAAACAGAAGTGAGGTAAGCTTACAGTGAGTAATTTTTCTACATGAAACTTGTCAACCGTAAAGGTGGTTCCAAAAAGGGTTAAGATATTTGAGCAACAGTAATATCCCTCAAGTTTAGAGTCATTAAAGGTGATCAGTTAATTAGGTAACAGTCAATGTATAATTAAAAAATTAGTCTCATTACAATTGCTTCTAAGTAAAGCAGGAATAACATCACTTAATTCTTTTTTACCCTATATTTTCAAAAATCTCCATAAACTGTAAGATACAATATATAAATATATATGACTAATAAAATAATTAATATGGAAAGTTGGTAAGTGCTCTTAAATTTTATCTCAGTAAGTTTAAGATTAACTTTATATTATGTTTTACCAGTGTACATTCAGTGTGCATAAAATATATAATCCTAAAAATAGCATCACTGAATCTAATCACTAGCTTCGTGAATTAATATTTTAAAAACAGTTTTGTAATACTTCAGTATTTGTAAAGTAACCTTGAACCTTCTCTTAGAGTTTCTGTCTTTTGTAGTACAGATATAGTTTTTTTCAGCCAATGTCTGACAAACTGGCCACTATCTACCCACATTGAGCAGTATGTGCTTGTTATCCATTAATTTGTACATTTGTCTCTAGCTTCATCTTACTTTTCTACCTACATTTTCCCTTAGTCCACATTTCCTCATTTAAAAATATTTTTGATTTCAGTCTCTTAAGCCATCTTAAATTATTTTAAACCAAATAAGGTAAAGGGTAAATAAATAATTAGCTTGTAAATATCATATAATTACATATTTTCTGATTTTCTTGAACTTTTTGTTTTAGACATTTTCAAAAATAAATATATAAAATGTATCTTTAAATACCTATTATGTTGGAATAATTTAAACATTTTAGTACATTTTCTTCTTCTATATTTGTTGAACACACACACACACACACACACACACACACACACACACTCCTATAGTGTTTTGTATTAGATCAGAGTACTTAAACAAAAGTTTTAGTTTTAGCCTAAACCTTTCATTTAAGAATCTTAGATACAAAAATCAAAGAAAACTTAGAGATATCATTTAAAAAAGGGAAACAAACTTATAGAAACTTAGATATATCACTTAAAGAAATGATGAAGTATGTCCCACTTATAGGCATTTCTGACCTCTAATACATATTTACTTTATGTTATTTTGAATAGATATGATATACACATCTTCACTTGTTTCATTACCTTGTTAATTTTTTGTCCTAAAATACAATCGTTCCTCTTAGACATTTGAAAACAAGATATGCGAATGTCAGATATGCTATAACTGAATGCTTTCATTTCTGAGAGTACATATCCATAGAAATTAAATTGGTAAAAAAAAAAAAAAAAGAAAGAAAGAAAATAATAAAAAGACAGAAAGAGATAGGCAAGAGGGCTTAACTATCTTGTGTTGCTGAAACAGATTTTTTTAAAATTTATTTCTCAAATATTTAGAAATTTTATATGAAAACTATAATAAATATACTCTGACAATTTGTCTGGTGTTTACTGGATGTTTTATCCTTTCTCGCCATCTTCAGACCAATAAACTTTCAGACTATAGTATCTCACAGATTATCAATTTAGAAACATTTCATATACTAAAATGGGTACAGATTCTAAAATCCTTTACCCACGTCAGCTAAGAGGTTGCTTGAAAAATGCAGACTGGGACAATGTGAAAAGCAGCTTTTAGAAAATTTATCAACAATTCAGCAGCAATATAGTGTCATGCGTTCATTCCAGAATGCTGCAGCAGAGACGTCTCCCGAAATCTCTGCATCTTATGCAGCTGTAGAATAAATGGACTTCACTGACAGGCTGATGGGTGAAAGAACCCTTGGGTCCATGAATCCGGACATCCTCCAGATGAGTAAAATACAACTTCCACTGATGTTACAAGGGTACAAGTTGCAGAAATGACTTTTAGTTATCATTAGACCCTTGCACATCTTTGAAACCTGTCACACCCTGTGTGAAACGAAACTACTGCAGGAAAACTCCTCCGGCATTAAATCCGAGTTTACATCAAGCTGCTATATTAAGCGAAAATCAATTTGTTTTTGGTTAGTTTACTGCTGTGTGGAACAATGGACAAGACAATATCACGCTGACATTATTACAAAGTTGTACTGTAACAGCATCAAGACAAGTGTCCTAGCATGTGGTCACCAGACTCCTCTTGTCCCACACGCTTCTCCTCCTCGCCCAGTTAAACCGCAAGAGACAAGAAACATCCCTGCAGATGGGATGCAAATAGTACACCGGCAATGTGAAAAAGGCTTTTTATTTCATTCCTATTACAGTTTGCTCTCAGAAATATTTTTAACTGCAACTTGAATTATAAAAATATGCCCTGAATTAGAAAGCCATCAATACATTTTAAAAATTAAACAAAACTATATAAATAACACTAATTATATCTCTTTATGTTAATTTTTCTCTCCTTATTTTTGCTCTTCAAACACTTTAAAAATAGAATTCCCTATATTTAGCACCTTAATATTTTATAACGATAAGTATTTGTTTACAACTGTTTTCCAGAAGTAGAGAATATGATTCAGATTAGATTTAGGCATGCAAAATAACAGAAAAGTGAATTAATTTTTCATGCCATTTAGGAAAATTACACAAAAGCACAAATTCTATGTGAAGAGATCTTACCACTGACCACATTTCTCCATAAAATACTGGTATGACCAGTTGAAAACTCTATTGAAATTGCTATGAAAAGATAGCTTTTGCGAGTAGTACTTTTCTATCCAGCATTATCATATAAATGTACACACATGCAAATTTATTATACCTAGAAGGAAACAAACTAAGAGAAAATTATCTGTCCGTAAAGCTGGAGATGACAAAGGAACTTACATTCCAGAAAAAAAGATAAGATCAAAGAAAAAAAATTTTAAATAAACTTGCTAGAAAGTCTCAGGAAATAAAAACAAATATAATTATTTCAGAATGTGGAATTTAGTTCACGTTATTGTTAAACAGAACTCAATAGCCTTATGAAGAGATAATCAAGTTTAATCCTCAAATTTATTTATGGAAATATTATTTAATAGGAACAAAGGTCCGAACAGTAAATTAAATAGAATTAGCCATCATGCTAATAAAAGTATAGGGATTAAACAACTTAATCAGGCCCAATTGCAGGAATGAAGAAGGAATTACTTTTATGGCAGTATCTTCTAGAGTGTTAGTGACAATGTGTGTTTATATTTTAATTCAAGGAAAGAGTGGAACAAGACCGTGAAGCAAAGCCATTCATTTAAATGTCTCCTCAAATTTTGCCATCATTGGTAGAGGTGCTCAATAATAAATCGATAACCCAAACTATTCGAGGCTTTCAAATTGAACCAAACTCTTGGTACTTACTTGGCTGCCGTGTACTGAACCCACTTTAACAAAGCCTTCTTAGCATTTCCCTGGATCTTGGTGGCCACTTTGCGCTTGCTCGGGGGGCTGGCCGCCTCCGAGCTGACCGTGCTGTCCACGGAGGACGTACTGCTGGACAAGGACTGCAGCTGTGGCAGGTTGCTGGTCAACTCTTCGATCTGTATGATCACAGCCAACAGAAATACGAGAATTATCCTTGTTCCCCTTCCCTCAGATGTTTCACTTTTCCAACTAAAAACGGCTTATCTTAACACAGCTGGCAAAATGTAAGCTCTTAAATGGCAAGATTGATGTTCTACTCTACTCTTTGCATGTCCCCCTGCATCGAAAACTTGATAAACGCTTGTTAAATACATGAACAAAATTAATAAGTAAAACCTAAGAGCTATCCAAGCTCATAGAATGTACAACACCGAAAGTGACGCCCAACGTAAACTATGGACTTTGAATGACAATGATGTATCAATACAGGTTCATTAATTGTAACAAATATGCCTCTCTGAGAGGGATATTTGCATGGGGGAAGCCATGCAAGTGTAGGCGCAGGGGGTGTATGGGAAATCTCTATACCTTCCACTCAATTTTGCTGTGAACTTAAACCTGCTCTAAAAAATAAAGTCAATTAAAAAAAAAAAAAAAAAAACCTAAGGGCTAGAGCTACAATTTTGAACTTCCTGTACCAACATTTCATCTTCGCTGTATCCTGCCCACTTTTCAGAGTGGGTGCCTTTGCCAGAGTTCTTTGGGGGTGTTTTATCTATAACACCTTTACAGGGAAGAGAAGGAAATTCTGCTTCCAAAAAACAATGTATCTGTGAAAGTCACATGTCTGCCAGCTTGAGGATCAACCCCAGAGGCATGACAAATGACAGCATCATTAAATGTCTGCTCTGACCTCCCTCCATGACATTATGGCAACTTAAAAGGGAACCGCAGCACAATACCTGGAAATATAAAATAATGGTCCACATGAGTCCCAGAACTATTGAGGGTCGGCCATCAGCGATATCGGTGGAGTTAATGTTGACTAATTTAATCTGTTTAAAAAGAAAAACTGTACTAGTAATGCACTAGAAAATTATAGCCCTTTTAAGTACGCAATAATGAGCGCTTCATTAGACAGCAATAAAACTCGGTCATGCCTATGTAATAACACACACAAGTAAGTAGGGTGAGCCAGAAAAACAAACAGGCATATGGTTTCAGTGGAAATTTCGGGAGCATTCATTAGGTGCACACAATAAAAATTACTATAAAATGCATTTCAAAGGCTTGTTTAAGTTGAAAAAACGTGGCATCATGCAAAGAATTACCAACGAAATGCCAAGTAGGAAAAAAAAAAGGGTTATTCTTTACATTTAGAAGTTGACTGGAACTTAAAAGAAATTGTGATAAATAGTTTAAGAAGATGCACTTACTTTGAAGTTTGCTACCAAATAGCATGAAACTTATGTTCTCTTTTACCTATAAAAGTCAGGAGTTAAAGATTCTAAAGTTTGTACTAACCGGTGATCCTCTGTACATGGACTGACATGAAAAACAAAGGGAGAAGATGATATACACACACAAATAGCCTTTCAAAATCAGCATCATTTGTTCAAAGGGAATAAAAATGTAGGTAGTAAATTTAGAGCATCATTTGAGGACTATATTTTAAAGACAAAGGAAAGGCAAGAAATAGCAAAGTAGAAAGAGACATTTAGGGTTCAGTTCCTTACTTTGGGGCACTGATAACTATCAAGTATTGAGAACACATATTAATCTGTCTACAATTGTTCGCAATTATTCATTTCAATGCCTTTGCAACTATTAAAAAAGTTATTTCTAAGTCCAAGCAAAATCAATTTATCTTAGTCGATCTCTATAGAATACAATTAGCTGCTCATCATCTTTCTCATAATCACTAAACCAATACAAAAATAAATAATAAAGTACTCCTTAAACTTCTGGCTCAATAATTCTCAGCCATGATTTCATGAGATATATCATTAATAATAATAAAGTTCAGGGTTATAAGTAGTTAACTTTAATAAAAATTTATCAGATGCAAAAATCATCTCACAAACGCTTTATGCTTTAGTAATTAGTTTAAATTTACTAGTCATACCTCAATAAGGGTTGTGCAAAACTGGCACAAAAGTCATTTGAAATAATTTGAGGTATATCTATGGGATTTTTGCCTCACTGGAAATGTTCATTCATCATGTTCTGAGACAGAAAAAAAATTAAGAAGTACTATAGATTATAAGCTTATATGTCTACTTATCCTAAATTTAGCACAAAGTAAGACATAAACAACTTGTTTGTGAAAAGTAAGAATACTGAATTTCTTTAACTTTTTATAACAAAACCTATTGCAGTCTTTATAATCATTTTGATTAGTTTCAAAACTTCTCCAGAATATTCTCACATCCATTTTAGTATCCATGGCCTACAAATTCAGAATATATCCCAACAACCATAAGATTACAGTTGGCCCTTTGTATCCTTGGGTTCCAGACCAGATGGAAAATACTCTAAAAAGAGTTACATTGTTGCTGTCGTGTACTATGATTGTGTATGATGTTGTGTTTGCTGTGAAAAGGTAGACTTTTTCCTCTTGTCATTATTCCCTAAATAATACAGTGTGACAACTATTTATATTAGGTATTAGGTATTAGGTATTATAAGTATTCTAGAGATGATTTAAAGGATGCAGGAGGATGTGCAGAGGTTATACGGAGATACTAAGCCATTTTATATAAGGGACTTGAGCATCCTTGGATTTCGTATCTGCAGGGTCCCAGAGCCAACTACCCAGAGACTGAGAGACCGTAATGCATTTTGCAGAGGCCAGATTATTTCCCTTTCTTTGCATACTATTCTTTTTAAAAATGTGGCTGAATGTAAGTTGAATTTTCTACCTCAACCCAAGTGTATCATGAAGCTAACAGCTTATTATAGAACCTAATGATCTTTTGCTCAACTTGAGAAGAAAAATGTTTTTCTTAATTAATTTCTCTCTTTAAAAACTGTGTGTTCCACAACGGGTTTATAGAGCATAGGTTTCCCCCCGCCCTTCTCTCTCTTGCAGAATCTTATTAAATTTACAATAAAATCTTAATAGCACAGGAGGGTGGAATGGGCAATAGAAAAACATCCAAAGAGACTGAAAATTTTTCCAGAAAATCTGGGAAGGGGATGAAATCTAAGAGGATTGGTACAACCCTTTTGGCAAGATATATGGCAATACCTCTAACACTTACACTTACCTGTAGATCCAACAATCGAAAGGAATTTACCCCTAAAATGCACTTCCAATAATATGAAAGGATATATATACAGTTATTAATCGCATCATTGCTTCTGTTTGAATAATATTAGAAACAACCTGAATGCTCATTCATAAGAGGGTGGTTGGATAAACTCTGGCACGTCCAGACAACAGAATATCATACAGCTGTGATGATGAATGAGGATCTCCATGAACTGATTTGGAGGATTGTAAGACATACTGTTAAATGAAAAAAGCTAAGGGTAAGAGTGTGTCGATAGTACGGTACTCTTCATGGAAGAAAGAAAGTGGCATACGAAAGTACACTGCTCCTTTGTGCAAAGGAAATACAGGCAAATGAGAAATTAGAGAGACTGATTACCTAGCAGCGTGGAGGGGAGTGAGACAGGAGGAAATGGTAATGGAGCAGTAAGAATGAGGCAGGGGTGGTACTTCTCCAAGCATCACTTTTATTCTTAGAATCATAGCACTATCTCATTCCCCAAAATATACATTAAAAAGTAGCTCACTAGAATGTTTGGGGAAGGGAAAGGCATTACTCGAATGGAATAGAACTCTATTACCTAAACTCTACTTCACACGAATAACATAATCACACTAAAAGTTTAGCATGGGGAAAACAGAAGTAACCTAAGCAAATTTGGAAAACAGTCTTTTGATTAAATATTGTCATGCTAAGGATCCAAAAAACCACACACAGATAAGGTTCTCCAGTTAGTAAATCTGTTTCTCATAGGGGCATGAGTTTTCAATTCTGCAACTATTTCATGTGCATACGAGGGATGAAAAATAATTAAGTATATTATAGATGAGAACCAGGGTCTCACCGCGGGAGAGAGCAGAAACTAACAAGCATGGAACACTAAAACAGACCTTGTGGTGTTAGACTGAAATCAGAAGTAGCAGCTCGAACTAATGGTTTATACACACACACATAGCAGAAGCTATGGAGAGGGATGAAGAAAAACACTCAGGTTAGTAAACATATTTTCTAGATCTGCCTGTTGAGAGGGCCCAGGAGCAATGAAACCTCAGTAGCAATGAGCTCACTTAGCAGTCGAATCTTGGCTTCTAAATGCCATTTGCTAATAAAAGGAACAAGGCCTCATTAGAGAAGTGGTCGATTCCAGGACTGGGGCAGGGAAAATACAAGATAAGCAGGAGTCAGCCTGAAAGAACTCGTCATGGCCAAGCTAGAACGGCTTGAACAACAAAATGGTGGTAATAATAGTAGTTTTCAATTATAACTATAGAATAAAATAAATATCCACGAGTCTATGCTGAAATAAATAATCGAATGAATAAATGGGGAGAGAAAAGACATCTTTTCTTACAGAACAGTTTCCTTTAATACATGTAGAAGGAAATGAGGGAAATACAAAATCATCATTAGGCAAATGGCACATAAATTAATTACTGAAGGCAATCAATGCTAAAATCAGTGAGCAAAGTTTGAGAAAAAGCAGAATGTTAGCATGATCTCAATGATCTCACCTAAGCTGTTTCTCCATTATAAAAGGAAAATAAGAATTTTACCATTAAAAATAAAATTTAAAAAAAACAGCAGATGACCTTACAAGTGATCAAACTGAACATCACCCACAATAAGACATGTCCGTATCCTATATCCACTAATATCGTGCACTGAGGAATGCAACATCACTTCCTTGGAATTCTTGCCAAATGTGTATAACCTTGATCCAATCATGAGACATCCTCATGCAAACCCAAATCGAAAGACACTCTCCAAAATAGCTGACCAGCAGTTCTCGAAAGTGTCAAAGTCATGAAAGACAAGGGAAGAATGAGGAACCGTCACAGAGCAGAAGGGACAGAGACGCCACAACGAACAAATGCAAAGTGTGTTACTGCTTGTTCCCGGGAACAGAAATAAGACACTGAAGGAAAAAACTGATGGAATGAGACTAATGTCTATTCTTTAGTTAACAGTAACATACCGATTTTAACTTCCACATTTGGGGAATTACACTCTACATACATAGACGTACTATGTGTAAGTTCTTAACGTTAGACGAAGCTGGCTCGTGAAGCATAGATGTGAAATCCCTGTCCCCTTGTTGCCACTTTTCTGTAAGTCTAACGATAATAACAATAATAGTGCATGTGTATGCTGTACGGATTATGTGCAGCATTTTCCTCCACGGACAATATTGAAAATGCCGGCATGCCCACACCTCCTTCTTTAAGTGTTTAGTTTTGTTTCTCTCACCTTTCTTCCTTCGAGAAACTTGAGGGCCGTGCCGATGTTAGCCACGGCGTGGATTCGCTTCATTCGGCGTCCCTGTTCACAGGGCTACAGGAGGAGGACAGGAATAGAGCAAATGCACACATTAACAAGATAGTTATAAAATCTATTTATATGTATTAAAATGTACTTGAAGAGTATCCAAGAACGACCAGCATAACTCAATTTCTATAAAGGTCAGTATATACATAAAAGAGCATTATCCACACGGCACCACATACGTGCGTTAATTCACTCAATAAAGACATCCATTCTCAGCTTATCTGTTAATGCCTTTGCCTTTCAGGTTTCTGTAGAGCTTAGAGCAGAAATTTATAAAATCCCTACGTTTTCTATTGAGACTGGCACTCCTATAAGTTGGGAAATATTTATATGAAAAATACTCTTGCTACATATATGTGTGAGGGCAGGGGTATATGAAAAATCTCTGAACTTTTCTCTGAATTTTGATGTAAACCTAAAAGTGCTTTAAAAAAATAAAGTCTTTAAAAAAGTATTCTTCTAGTTTTATAACCCACATATGAGTGAAATTATATGCTTCTCTACTTCTTCTTACTTATTCCAATGTACTATTGAATGGTACGCTTGAAACCTATATAATTTTATTAACCAATGTCACCCCAATAAATTTAATTAAAAAAAAAAAAAGATTTAAAGAAGAAAAAAATGTACTCTTGGTCATTCACCATTTTTTTTTTCAGTTAAAGTAGCATGAGGGGTTATTTACAATATTAGGAACATCACTCCGTTTGGATGACCAAAATACTTAGAGCACATGAGCCAAGGTTAAAAAATGGAATTCTGAGCATAAAAATGTTATTCACACAATAGTGTATTCTGGTTACCTGTATTTGAGTTAATAAAATGTATTGTGTGCTTGCTATATGTCACGATGTTAATTTTAAAACTCAAAACAATTTTGGTGAAATAGATAGCATCAGCCTCCTTAACACCTACAGGAACCAAATGGATAATTGAGGCAATTTCTCCATAGCTGCATAACTGGGCTCTTCTCTGTGACACTAAACATTCTCTCATGGAAATCCCAAACTGTGTGTCTTTTATTTTCCAATCAATAGTGTACCAAGTAATAATTTTCATGACCTGATTGATTTTAAGCAAATATTTAAATTAAAATGTACTTTAAAATTTTTTTTAATTCTGATTTATTTTTAATTCGAGAACCTCCTTTATACTTGACATCATTGGTTCATGCATGGCCCACCCACTTAGTTATTTAATTAAGTATCTTTTATCATGTAAAAAGCACCTATGAATCTGCCAGGTTAAACAAAGCCAGGACCCAGAAATTAAGTATGAAATCCACACTCCTCAATATCACCAGCATTCACCCATCCACCTGCCTTCCCACATCATGGTGACCATCATGCAAATCTAGTCCAACGCTTTCCTTTTCATATAAATTCATTTTATTTATATGCATTCTTTAAAATAATATTTATCTTGGTTGTTAGCTTTACGTAATGGATGTCACCGTGTTAATCTTCTGAGAATGAATTTTTTCCACATGATATTTTGTCCCCAAGATTCATCCATGTTGTTGCCTGTCACTGTATTTCCTTCATTTTGACAGCTATATTCTGTGACATCTATCTACTCTCCTTTTGATGTGAATCTGGGTTATTTTCCGGTTATGTTTATCGTGACCTATGCTGACAGATCACTCGTGCACATCCTACTTTTGGTACAAGGATAAAGAGTCCCTCCTGGGTGCAAAGCTAAGAGTGGAATTGCTGCATCAGTGGCTTTTGAACATCTAAAGTAACGCCAAACTCTTCCACAGTGCTCGCACTACTTTTCACTCTTTTCTGCAATACGATTATGACTCCATCGATGGACATCCTAACATTCGATTTCCACAGACACTGAATTTTTTTTCAATTGAATGTGCACAACATGGTCTTTCATTGTGGTCTTTCTTTGCGTTTCCCTGATAATGACGTGACTGTCTCTTCCTCTGTGCTCTAGTAACGTCTGTGCCTTATGTAAAATGCTCTTTCACATCTCTTGCCTCCTCAGTTTCTATTTGGGTCGTTTGTCCTCATTGTTTTGAAGATGTGCTTTATACATTCTTGATATAATCTTTTCTTAATTCTTTCACAATGCAACTTGTGAATATCTTGGCCAACTTTTAATTTCTTCATTCGCTTTCTTTAAAGGTTTTTGATTTAAAAACATTTCTAATTTTAGTATTAGTCAAGCCTAGCAATCTTTTATAGTCAATGTTATTATTATTTATTATTTTTCCCTATCCCGATGTCTAAGAGATATTCACCTATATTTTTCTCTAAGAGTTTAAAGTGTTTTTGCCACTCTAAATATATGATTGATTACTAATAAAGTCACCTGGTGAACAAACAAGGGTTTCTGATGCTCCAGATTTCCTGAGTGCCAACTGTTCACTGTTAAGTGGCTCATTAGACTCCTCTTGAATGCAAAGTGTCAAAGAATTTGAAAAATGCCATACGGAAGGTTAAAATGGATAAGAAGTAAGCTTCTCCACAGTCCTTGAACTCTATTAATATTTCTTCTTTTATTTCTAATTTTTCAATAACAATTCTTCATATTCTTAAAAAATCTTAAGTATAAAATTAAATTTAGTTTTCCTATGTTTATGTGTGATTTAAAACATATAACAACTGGTTGATTTAAAGAGCAAATATTCCACAAATAATAATCAAGGGATGTAGAGGAATCTAAGAATAATAATTTAAAAACTTAAAAACTCCTAAGGGCCATAAATAAAAATAATAGACAAGAGAGTGATGATAGGTTATTAGAGGGGACCAGAATACTGAGAGCCTACCCACTCTCCCTAAGTTTCTGGTGGTAAAAGAAGTACAAAGCCACTTGGCCACATTTCCCAGAAGATCACAGTCAGAGCCAGAGTCCTGGGCTATGTGAACAGCAATGTTAAGTCTTATGTTCTTAATAGCGTCCCACCTATGAGATAATTATAGATTTCCTGAGCAGCGTTCATGGTCCCATGAGAAATGCTCTTGCCCACATTCTCCTTTTGAAAGCTCTAGGAGAATGCCTGGGACACTCATTCCTCTTAGTGATGCTTTTCACCTCTTAATGTGGTCCTGAACCATAATGTTTACATGTTCAAAATCAAAATAAACATCCCCAAGGTTTATTTATAATTTCAGAGTACTTCATGTGTATAATTCAGAATCTCGAAGGGCTTGATAGAAATAAATAGTATAGGTTCAATCAGAAAGTGTCCTTCTGTGTCTCAGTTTCTCTTCCTGTTAAAGGAGAATGCTGAGATTCCTTCTGAAACTGAGCTGAGCTGCGAGATCCTTTCATTCTAAGTCTGAGTGAGTAGGACACTTAAACAGAAGTAGGATTCTGATGTCGAAATATATGCTTCTTCTACAATCATTTAGCTTGGCAGTTAAATGCCTGTGAAGGTTTCTGCATACTGCTGGCCAAGTACAATGGCAGAATTGTATTGACACTTAGAATAATACACTTCTTAAATATATGCATTTGAATTGGTTCCTTCAACCTTTAAGGAAATAGCTTAATTCAGGAGGATAAATAAAGGTGATTAATAATCTGAGGAGTTTACAATTCAGTTCAATAACTCCTACATCCTAATACTCATCTGGTTTATTTAGTATATGAATATGTATGTATGTATATATACATATGTGTGTGTGTGTGTGTGTGTGTACACACACATACACCAAATCGCCTGTTCCTATAGGTCTTGTTTGATTTCCCCCAAAGCAGAGCCTGAGACAAGGGCTTGGGTACATGTAGTTGATTGGGGAGATGATCTCAGGTAGCAAGAATGAGGATGCGTGGGGACTGAAAACAGGGGGAGGTGCCAATAGAGTGTGTGCTGTTGAAAGTCTCCACTGTGGGCAACTGGGGCTCCCAGGATGCTCTGTGAGATGTGTAAAATGTGCCTCAGCATCGACCCTCCTGCAAATGCCAGACTGGAGCGTTTATTACTAGATTCCCGCCTCCACTGGTTGAAGGTCCTTTGAGACCATTATCTCTTCTGCAGTTGAGGGCTCCCTTGTGCAGTTTGCGGCTTTGATAAACCCTGAGGACAGAATCCCAGAGCTTGCCACCAGTGCTTGAGTGGAGAGGCTGTTAGGGTGCAGAGGTATGTCCACCACTGCTGCGGCTGAAAGCAGACGGGAGCTGAGGTGACATCTGGGGCACAGATAGCACCTGCTATCTTGTGAACCAGATCAGATAAATGACTTAATACAACATTATTACCAGTTTGTATTTTCCTAACAAACAACACTTTTACAAAAGCAATTTTGAGGGTTTCCTGGACGAAATTAATTGGAAATTTACATTCAGGCAAAAACACATTTTTCAAAAACTAAATTAGCCGAGTAATATACCTCTTGTCAAGATAAAAGATGTAAAGAATAAATAAGTACCCTCAATTTTGAACCCTGTGTCTCACGTGTTATTTAACACCTCGAAGACTATTTCCTGAGCTCCAATTTCTATTTATGGTAAACATCATTTATAAATTAGTTTATGTTTGCAAACTACTTACTTCTCTACCACTCTGATAGGTTATGATTTGAGTAATGTAGAAAACAGATTTTATAGCTCAATGTCAGCGTTTTTCTTTTTTACTCTGCTGGCTCTACAGTGCATAAAAACAAATGATTCTGAACATGCTGTTCCCGTTACAAATGATTGGTGATGGAGGATGTCCACAGTGTATAAAAAAAAAAATGCCATGGTGACTTCAGGCTTAGTTTTCAACAGACAACTACATAAATACACAGGAAGGACCAATGATCCTTGCTAAATGAAAAGCAAACACTTAAAGCAAGGCAGATGTTAGTTCGCAGCTAGCTTCCCGGGAACCATACACATGTAATAATAATTAACCATGTTGGTTATTGAGGAAGTTCTCTGCTCTTACTTCCAAGTTTGTTGCTATTGCATACAATGTTCAAATCTACTAAATTTGTGCAGGACCAAGAAAGGAAATGTATTCCTTGCTCCCAGAAGCGACCCACCGACTAGTGTTTCCGGTGTTTTACTGACTATGAAAGAGAATTTCTTTTATATGGGCAGTGCCCCGTATGCTCCCAACTCCACAACCACCAACTCCAAAAGGAGAGTTTGACAAGCCTGGTCACAGAAAAGTTCTTACCAGTTTCTGCCCGGACAGGACCTCCAGGAGAGCAAGCAGTTTAACACCATCTTTCATGTCTTCGAAAAGATCTTCTACCACCATTGGGGGTTTCCGCTATAAAATAAAAAAATGAATAAATACAAAAACTGCTTTTCTCTCTCCCAGTCATATATCTGCTACTCACTGTGGTGAAATCTGTAGGAGAAACTTCTAAAACACCCAAATGGTTTATTTTGGATATGATTGGCAATTATCTTTTGATAGCTGTAAGGAGAAAAGCGATCCTTTGGAGAGAGAATGTTCAGAAACTTCAGGAGACTTGATGCTTGGGCTTCAGCAAATACACACCAGCATCTTTCGAGAAAGGGGTTTTTGATCAGGGTGGGATGGCACGGAATAAGGGAAGCGGGGAAAGGGCACTAGCAACGTAGAAGTTAAAAGAGGCATTAAAGCAGGACCTAAGAGGGGAGCAGGAGGTGCCCCGGATAAACTGGCTCCATCTCTCAACTTCCCTCTGAGTGAGCACATTACGGTGGCTTAGCCAGGTGCCACCCAAGGTAACCTCCTTAGCTCAGCGACCTGCTGCGGAAGCATTGTGAGCACAGCCAAGGGCACAGATTTCATCGCCTACGGGTTAGTTGGCTATGTTCCGTCTCGCAGCTTGGCAAATGCAGTAACACCTCTCTCATGGTGTGACGCTGAAGTCACAGGATGATATGCAAAAGACTATAGACTGACCAGTCCAAATCCATTCCCGCTACTGTAAAAATCAGTCAAGGCCCACTTTCAATTCATGGAGGGTCTTTCATCTTTTATAAAGATCATTAAAATAATCATCATACTGAGGTTCACCAAACCTTGAATTAAGGTCGATCTTGGCTCAGAAAAAAAGTAAAGTGATAATGCTAATAGGTAATGGAAGGTAGGTGTCCTCAGATTACTCACAGAATAAGAACTTTTTTCTATGTATCCCCTGGGTTCAATCTCTACAGTTTTCTGATTCTAAAAACATGTTAAAGGCTTGATGCTGAATTCCTAACTTTCAACTATCTTTCTTTAAAAAAAAAATTCTATGTAGAGATATTTAATCACCAGATGTTTTATTGAAATGGTTTTTTTCTTTACCCACTGATAAGATGCATTTATATTTTTCTTAAAACTGCATGAATTATAGTCTCTGACTGGTACAAGTCTGATTTTAAATGCATTTTCCTCTCTTTATAAAATGAACAGCTGAATACACTTGTTCTCATGCTATGAAATATATGTTCAAAAATAACAGTTTTCATTTGTAATCATTCTCTTTTAAACTCTGCTATTGACACTGCTTATTTACATAGCAAAAATATAATAGTGACTTTATATTTTTAAGTGTATAAATAAAATTATTCAGAATAAATGAGCCGTTACAATGAAATTTATTCAGTGCAATAAAAATCAAAATTATTGTATGAGATGTAATAATCATTAAAAAGATGCTCTGTTTATTACTGCGAGCGTCCATTTGTATCTTATAATTTAAATACAGTGGAAAAGTGCATAAATATGTGACATATTCCGTGAACAAATACAAACACGGTTCTTCATACATTGTGTTAATCGGAAAATATGTTAAGTATTAAACAAAGCAGGGAATTTTCATGAAATAATAAATAGTCCAAGAAATTTGACACCAAAAAAAAAAATGATAAATTGCATCCATACGTCCATTTTCCCTTTAAACACGCAGTCCTCTGCCACTGTGAAGAACAGTTTCTCGAGACCTCATTTCTACCTGTCCTGTTTCTCCTTTTCTACCTCCACAGGTCCTCATCCTGCTTCCTTCCGCTCCAGCTGGTCCTACACAATGCTGCTGGCAGTGGCCCTCATGGAAGCGGGCGCTGCTGAGCAGTTCAGTGGCCCACTAGTCTCTGCGTTGGGTATTGGCGGCACCAACATCTCCTTGATCTGTCCCTCCTCTCTGCACCCCTTTGATCAGCCTGCTTGGTTTACGGGCCTCTTTTCCTTCTCTCTCTCCTTTCTTCCTAATTATGGTCATTCAGCAACTCAATCATGACTCTTGCTCTTTATAAAATTCTGTCTGGATAGACACAACTCTTGAATCCCATGTTTTTTCCTAAAAACTGTTGAGCACACAGCAGGCACTCGGTGTGTACTGTTGGTTGGCTGACTGAATGAGTACATGAATGAATGCAGTTTTCTCAAAAAACTATGCCCATCTTATTGGACCTTTAAGAGTGGTATACATAGTATGGGCAGAGAAAAATGGCTAGATTCTAAACAATCACCGACTACAACACAACACAGACAGAAATGTTTTGTTTCTGAATGTGTTGTTCACAGTAGAAATTCATTAAATGCTTGTTGAAGGAATGAATGACTTTTTTTTTGTCTTGCATCAAAAAAGAGAGTAGATGGTTTTTATTTGAACACAAATACCCAGAATACCTTGGCTTCCCTCTTTTCCCCTTAGCAAATTTCTGATCAGTTTTCATCACTCAGCTCACACGTAATCTTTTTCAGTTCCCCAGCTAGAATTAATTATTTCTTCTGTCCTAAGTACAGCATTCAGATCACAGGGAACACATTCCATTACAGGTAGTTACCTACAAATGTGTGTCCACAGGAACTAAGATCATGAGGCTTCTTGAGCACAAGGAAAAAGATGGATGTATCTTTACACTGTTAGTACCAGGCACAGTGGTTAGCACTAGTTCCCAGTTAATACGTAGACAGTGACTGAAACACATTCAACAAGGCTATTTACAAGCATCTTTCAGAATCTTAGGGAGATATGCACAAATAAGATCGTGATGCAAAATTTTCTCTCTTTAGAGGAAATATAAGTTGATTTTGAAAAATTTTCTGTGTCATCCTATATACAAAACAGAGATGCAGGCTGATGGCTATTAACACACAAAATAGAAATTGGGAGAAAATATTTCTCTTTAAAATAAAAATGTTTATATCCACTTAATTTGTCATAAACAGGTATTATATTTACAACACACTGAATTATAAGACTTATCATTATATAATCAATTCTTTATTTAACACTTCAAACAATAAAAGAGAGAGAAAATAAACCTCTGGTCAACTTACTGCAAAGAGCTTACAAAATAAATACTAGAGAATGACTTTTATATTTCTACTAGCTCTATCCAATTACACACAATGTGAATATTGTGTGAAACCAATAAAACACCTTCATTTATCAAAAATTACACCAGAATAAAAAGTCTTAGTAATGACTGGACAAGTATTGCTATCCCACTTTGCATAAAGCATCATTTATATACAGCAAATAATAAACCGGAGACCTTTTCTGTTGTGACTGCATCACATTTATTTTCAGAGCATTTTGTTAATAGAAAAAATTTCAGCAAAAATGTCTCTCCTCTCACATATATAAGTACTACTGGCACCAATCTGATTACTTTGGTAAGATTCAGGTCATAGTCGTAGAAGCCAGAGGAAGAGTTAGAAAGGAAAGTAATTTATTGGAGCCTGACTTAATGGAAAATAAAGACAACATGGCTTTGTTGCTCACTGATTTGCGGTTCCAGGCACTAAAAAGAAGTCTATAAGGCACTTTTCAAAGCCACGATTATCTCTTTTTTTATTATTAAGGTAAAATTATAACAAGCTCTTTCTTTTTTTTTTTTTTTTTGTATAGTATTTGATAAGATTATATTCTCTGTGGCCCTGTCAGTCACATTTAGATATTCTACAGATATTCACGCTGATTCTGAGGAGGTCTGAAGAATGGAACTTCCTGAGTGAGAGGAGAGGGAGATGGAGATGGGAGAGAAGAAAGAGAGACAGATACTTCACTTCTGTGGCTACTCCCTTCCATGAGCTCTCCTCAAACTAGGTTTAAACACTAAACGCCTGGACTCTAAGTCCTCTAGACACGCAGGGAACATCACACGCCTCTGTGCCTGGCCATATCCTTAGCAGTTAACGCATGGGTGAGACAGACGTCACAGAGCGCTTTTCTTTCTCCTCTTCTCCCTTTAATGTTTGCCATGTGGCCCCTTTAATGATTCGTAATGAGATTCATTCCCTTCTTTCAGGACTTAAAAGAGATCAAACGTTTCTCCTTAAACCTTATGAACTATGAGAATGCACAGGCATCTTGGGTATAATTTTTACTATTTCTTGTATTTTGGGAAAATAATCTCTTCTCTAACACTGTGTGTGTGTGTGTGTGTGTGTGTGTGTGTGTGTGTGTGTGTAGCCTGTGTCACTTTATTAGTCTATGAGCACCAGTACATATTTAACTCTTATGCCCCATCGATTTTCATATTTTTATTCATAAAGAGATGGCCATGTTTGGTAAAACATATGTTGATTTGATGCCCCTAGAAACAATTATATTACTTAAGGATTAAGACAATAATTTTGATGGAAAAAAGATATTGGATCTAACTATTTGGCATGCAATAAAAATTTAAGGAATTCTCACACTTAAAAATTATACGTGAAATAAAAATACTGGTACATAAAGTAAATATGACAGTTACTATTATAGACTACATATATAAATTCCAGTATTTACTAGATGTTTCCATGGCTTAGATATTTATAAATGCTAACTTAGTAGACGTTTTAGTAGGGATAAAAGAGGGAAGGAAAAAAGGAGAAAAAGGAGAATGAATAATGTGTCGTTGAACATCTCGCTGTGCCAAGCACCATGCTGAGGGCTTGTGCGTGTACTCTATTTATATATTCGTAACTGCTACATGTGCGAGTATCAACCCCTCTTTAAAAGCAAGGAATCTGAATCTCAGAGAGGTTAAACCACTGGCCTAGGTCACACCTCTAGTGAGTGAATCGTTTTGAGCCCGGGTTTATTATACTTCGAGCCATCTTGTTAGAGAGGAAGCTGACTATGAATATTAACATTAATTTTTTTTCTAAATAAGACACAAACCTATAAATGTGATTTTTATTTAATATTAATATGAAAAGTATTAATTAATCACCCGAAGTACGTGCCATTCTACTAAAAATATTTATTAACAAATAGAGATGTCTTGTGTATAAATACATACAGGGATAGACACAAGTCATCCCAACTCACATTATGTCCCTTATTGGTCATGTTTGCTACACCTTTATCCTTTGGTGCAGGAGCAACCTGAGCTGGGCCCATCACATTCTCTGCTTAGATCCAGAAGGTGGCTGAAGCCAAGTTGTCACATGGCAATGACCCAAGGACAGTGTCATTAGGTCCTTTTGCTGGGCCTCCAAGAGCCCCTCTGACTTCGTTTTTCTCAACACTGGATTAGTCAGTGCGTCAGGGTTCCCCAAGATCATCTTCAGCTCTATGACTGGCTAGAAGGACTAACAGCACTCAGAAAAACTGCTATACTCATTGTTACATCACAGTGAAAGGACATAGAATAAAATCTGCAGAGGTAAAAGGAACACGGAGCAAAGTTCAGGAGAAATCCTGGGTGAGATTCCAGGGGAGAGGGATCAGTCCCTTCTTGGTGGAACCGCATAGGGACATGCTCCATTTTCCCAGCAATGGTGTGTCATGCCACATGTAAAGTGTTGCCAACCAGGGAAGCGTACTCAAGCCGCAGTGCCAAGGTTTTTATTTGGAGTCTGTCGTGTAGGCATGCAGTGCTTGCGTAAGTGACCTCAGGTACTCAGACTCCAGCCCTCCCCCGTCCCTGCTAGTTCAGCAAAAGCAGGTGTTCACCATAGGACACACTGTTAAGATAAACTGATCTTATCAAAATGTTACAACAGGGCCCAAAGCCTCGGGCATATAAACACTCCTACCTCGCAGAATATCAGAATATTCCAAGTGCTCAGAGGTTACTTCCCAGGAGCAGTCAAGAGCAATTCCTAAAGACAAGTCTTTATTGGGAAAGCACCGGGTTTGAGTGACCCAGGTCCACTCAATTAACCCTTCCCTGCCCTGCCAGTGGGTCCTACCATATCGTGAGGCACCAGTATTTTTAAACGGTTCACTTCTTGATTAAATCATCTAAAGTCAGTCTCTTTCACTTGCAACAAATAAAGCACAATTGATAAATGTGTTCATGTTGTGATTATTATGTAAACACTGTTTTTTATGATATTTTAGAAAAAGTCTAATTGTATACTAACACAGTTTTCTTAATCTTTAAGTTTTTAAAATTAAATTGATTGGGGTGACATTGGTTCATAAAATTATACAGATTTCAAGTGTGTAGTTCTATAATACGTCGTCTGAATAGCGCATTGTGTGTTCGCCACCCGAAGTCAAATCTCCTTTTGTCACCATACCTTGGACCCCATTTCCCGTATCTATCTCCCCAGCCCTTTCCCTCTGCTGACGCCTAAACTGTTCTCTGTGTCTTTGAGTTTTTGTTTCTTGGTCTTGCCTGTTAGTTGCTTTCAGTTTTATGTCCTTTTGAGTGTAACCATTTACATTTCAGTGCCCTCCCACTCCATGAGAAGATTCATGTAAATAACCAAATATAAATTTATTCTTTATTATTTAGAGTGTGCATTTTCACGGGAACCTGATCGTATCTGATGTGAAAAAATGTTCTATAACCTTTTGACCAAATGATATCAGTAAACAAAGGTGGAAACAGGTTAGTGTTATTGATAAACAAACAAATATACACATATTTTTTAAATTAAATAAGTAAATAAATAAAACGATGAGCCATCTTGCATGGACAAGTGTATGCCTATACATCCAAAATTATAAAAACATTAATGGACTAAAAATAGTTTTATCATTTTTAACTTTGCATTAAAAGGATAATCATACACTCATCAATTAAAGTGAAAGAAGCTTTGGGTGGTTAGATTAAAATCAGTAATGTGGAGGGTACAAACCTATATTGAAACATTACTGGCATATCGTCCCTTTATCAGCAGATATCTACATATCTGCTAAGTAATAAGATACTTATTACTAAGGGCATCTTAGTAATAAGTATCACACAGCTATCAAAGAGATTTACAGCATGAAAGATTCAGCCTCTCGCAAAGGAAAGAACAAAATCAACTGTCTCATTTCAGGACCAACCCAGGCCCTCACGCACCATGAATAACTTTTAGTCTCAGAACAATTGGGCAGTCTCTTAATAAATGCTTTTTCCTCCTAGAGAAAAGGTCTCAAAACATCTCATGGTACAAAAAAATAGATATAGCATTTTACTTCGAAATACTAAACACATATCCTAGGGTTTTAAAGTTTGTGATCGCGAGATTTCTTAGTGATACCAGTAACGCCGGACTAGAAAAGGTCTAAAGGAACAGCACATGGCACAGATCACTCCGCTCCATTTGACACCTACACGCACTATCAGGCTGGCTGAACGTGACACATCCTCACACCCTGAGATAGTCCCAAACGGTGTATAAAGCAGTCCCAAGGCGAGGGTTGGCTCTCAGGGTGTATTCTGTGCAACTCGAAACTTCTGCACACATGATGGTCATCACGTCTAGAACCAGACCAACCACGACCTCCGATTCATATAACTTTTAGGTAGGGACTACCTGAGACATACATGGAGACAACCCCTGGACCACTCTGGAACGTTTGCCTGCTCTGATGCTTATCTGATAGGCGGAAGCAACAAGCTAAAAACAACAGGAACAAAGAAGAGCAGGAAGGGAAGAGGGGTTGAGCAGCAGATGTGCAGCAAGTCGCCTCCCCAAAGGCTGGCAAAGAGCCCACCGCACTAAAAGGTCTAAAAATGCCAAAGTAGCCTCGGATCAGATTGGTAAAGTCACGATGATAACCACTGACGGTAGCCAAATAAAATTAATTCAATGTCTATAATGCTTTTTTCATTTTATTCAGAAAATCTAATTAGATTTCCCAATATTTCCAGTAACAAGCTGAAGTCACTTAAAAATTTCATGTGTGATTTGTTTTTCTCCCTCTATAAAAGCAGTGTTGTGACAATTTTCCACCTCTACTTGGCAAAAGTGAGAAGAGCATTTCCATTCTCTTCTGTTTCCTAGGACAGTGAGCGTAATCATTTCCACTTCCTAAATTACTTAATTCAATTCTGAATAAATATCCCAAAGGCAACAACCGCCCTCCAGCCCAACTTTAAATCTGCTTGGAAAACTGTTCTTAACAATTTTCACATGTAATAAAATTCTACTCATTATGTAGTACGCATAAAAGAAGCGTATTCCTCAAGTTATTTGTTTTATTCAGAACAGAGTTGGGGTTATCTTTTACCCCTCTCTCTTGCTCATACCTCATAGCTGATTCATCGACAAATGTCGTTGGCTTTATTTTCAATCTCATTCAGGATCTAACCACTTGTCACCACCTCTACAGCTCTACGTTGGTTCAAGACATATGTCTTTTGCCTAGATAACTTCGACAACCTTCTAACCTACCTCCCTTCTTCTGCCCTGGACCCTCCTCACTCTGCCCTCCACACAAAACCTTATTTGCCTTCTCTACTTACTTGCAATCTCCCCCACTTGGACTTAAGTGCCATGACACAGGGATTATTTTTTCTGTTTTGCTCACTGCTACATTCTCAGTACCTAGAATATTGCTGCGTATACATGTTAAAATATTTATTGAATGAATGCATAAATAAATAAAAAGTGTTTCTAAAGTAAGGGAACTTGACAAATGTTATTTTCTCCTCATCTTAATTCATTAATATTTCCACCAAACTATTGACAGGAAACAGATGGGGATAAAATTTAATTCTGAGAGCATTTTAATTGTTATCTTTTAGCACTTTTAATGGAAAGACAACTGAAGAAGCAGCCCCCAAAGTTATATTTTAGGACTATTTAAATGTCAATCGAAGTCATTATTAAAATGGATTACTTAAAAAAATATGGAAAATTACCAAGTTAGAATCATACACTTTTAAAGAAGTGTATGATTCTAACTTGGTATTAAAATGTGCCCTTAATGGAAACTACTGTGGATTGAATTGTGTCCCCTCCCCAAGATACGTGCAAGCTTTGACCCTCAGAAGGTGATTTTGTTTGGAAACAGAATCTTCAGAGAGGTAACTGCGTTAAGATGAAGTCATCAGGATGGGTCCTAACCCAATATGCCTCCTGCCCTTATATAAGAGGGAAATATGGACATGGGTACAGACAGACACAGAGGCAGGGACTGGACTAACGCAGCTGCAAACCAAGGCATATCAAGTAATGCAGGCCACCGACCAGAAGCTAAGATGAGGCACAGAAGGCTTCTCCTCAGTCTCAAGCTGTGAGACCATGAGATAATAAATTTCTCATTTTAAGCCAGTCAGTATGTGGTACCATGTATGGCAGCCTTAGCAAACTAATACAGAACATAACTAATGTTTGAGGATGTCTTCTTTTTAAGTTCTTCTAAAAAGTGAGGAAATGCTCACATCATGTCTGAGGTCATCTCAAAGTTACAATATTTAATATACTCAGTAACTGCCCTTACTAGCCTCAGAGATCTAAGGCTAGCAGAAAGAAGGGACTGTTTGTTGCATATTGAAAGAGACATACCATTTATAGAAATACTAAAAAATGGCTATTTGAGACCTATTTCTCCCTGTGAAGGACTTATTGCCAAACTGTATTTATTGTATAGCCAAATATCATAAAGATTAAATCAAGAGTATTTAAATACAAATATAACATTCTTTTTCATTTGACAAAATGAGAGAAAATGTGGCACTACACTCTTTTTCTAATTAAAAAATCTAATTTCTTATGAAAGTTTTTTGAAAAACACATCTTTAAATTGTTTCCTTTGGGGGCCATGGTGACCTCATACGATAACAATAGCTAACAGGTCTTGCATAAAATTTAAGAATTTGCTAAGATAAATACATTTTAAAATGTTAAAGAACTAACCTCTTTTTAATTGTCAATTTTTTAAATATTTATTCTAACATAAACTCTTTACTCAAAAATTCAGACTATCCTGTTAGACCTAAAAAAAAAAAAGAAAGAAACATGTATTTATTAGGTGGGAATCCTCTCAAATCCAAGTCCATCCTTCCTCTGTCTTCCTCTCTGCCCCACCCCAAATTCAGGCACACCCACACCCCTCCTTCCGATCCCCACTCTGGTCTCAGAGAAGGGGAGAAGTCTTTCCTCTGGCACAGACCTACACCCTGGCTTGTGCTCTTCATTTCTCTCCCACCCTGTCTCCTCGGGAGCTTCATGTCTTCAAAATCACTTTCTTTTCTACTCTCGTCCTCTCTACTAGCTCTTGATCATTGCCTTCAATACAGACATACACTTAAAACTACCCTTCATGAAAACAGCCCTTACCAGATCCTATGTTCTGTCTCATGAACATATAATATACATTAAGTGTCTTAAGACGCTTACCTCTCATGTACTCATCAGTTTGCTGGAGTCTGATTTCTTCTATGGCATAGCCACTCCCAGTGGTGGCCAATGACTTCCTAACCGCCAGATCAAATGGGTTTCTTTCTATCAAGTAATCTTTCTAAAACTGAACTTCTTAGCTTTCCCCCAAGCCTGTTATATTCTCTCTCTCTGTAATGATCTTAATCATTTGCTCGACTCAGAAATCTAGAAGTCATTCTTAATTCATTCTCTGAGATTCCAATTCATTATCCAGTCCACCACACACGCCTGTCAATCAACTCACTTTTCTCCATTCCCTATCACTACTTTAGTCCAAACTGCCCTCACCTCTCAGCTGGCTTATTGCATGATCACTCTACCTCCAATCTCACCCCATTCTGCTTTAATTTATGGGAGCGAGAGAGAGATGAAGAGGCAGAGAGAGAGAGGGAAAAAGAAAGACCGAGAGAGAAGTTAATGGTCACAGTAATCGTTTCATTTTTCTGCCCGAGATTCTGTAATGTATGACACCTCCCACAACACCCAGACTCTCTTAATGACTGACCTTTAACCGATTCTCAGTTTTCTCTGTCACCAGTCCATTCCTGGAACGCATGTTTTCAGGCATTCCGAACTTCCATTTCCTTTACTATACCACGCTCTTTCTCATCTCTCGACTTCTGAAAATACTGGTTCCGTCACCTACTCATTCCCGAGGCATTTCTAAAGGCGTTTTCTTCCCGTGAAAGCCTATTCTGACGCCTTCGGATCACCTGTGGGGTCGGTTATGTTTGCCGTGTGTTCCTTGATGCCCCGTACTTCCCTCCTCGTGCAATTTACAACACAGACTTCACCGGAGTTGTTTGTCTCCTCGCTAGACTATCAGTTTCATGATGGCGGGGGCCATATCTATCTTTGTTTGCACTGTATCAACAACCCCTAACCCATAATAGGAGCTGAAAAGTACTTGTTGCATGAATAGCTAAATAAACAAACGAAGTGTGGGAATATAACACGATGGTTAGTGCCCAAGCTTAGGAGTCTAGAGATTGAAATCTGGTTTTTCACCTTCTTGTTATAAATAATTAAAATTATTGATTAACTCTAAACTTCAGCTTCATATTCTATAAAATTGTAAAAATAATACTTATATTCGACTATTTTTATGAGAATTAAATGAAAGAGAAAATTGCTAAGGCACAGTAATTAGCACATGATATGAGTTCAATAAACAGCAGCTGTAAGATTTAGAATCATTTTTTTGCAGTGAGTAATGACAAGCTCGAATCGCATGAAGACATAACTTTGAAAAGCCATTACCAAAAATCAATATTGGGCTAGTTAAAAAATAAATACTCTACCTTCTTTCATTGACAGAGCAAATAACAGGAAGATGTGGGTTTCTTCTTGAAGAGAAAGGAAATATAGGGTTCATGTCTAAATATGAATCCCCATTCCTGAATTATCAGGCATATGAAATAAATACAATCCACAAATTTTTGTTGTTAAATTACATTATAATGACAACGTGTGATTTGTGATGTTTTGTATAATTGCAGAAGGATAAAGACTTCAATTTGAAAGCAAAGCAAACATTTAAAAAAATGAACTGATAATTATATCCACAAATTTGAATAATCTACATCTGTGTACTAAAAAATGGCACAAAAACACGTGAAAAATTCTTGGTTTTTTCCCCCCTTTCTTTTAATAAGATTTTTCTCTTTAGAAAAACATGTTTTTTGAAAACAAATTGCTCTCTTATTGGCACCTTGTCTTCATACCACTGTCACAATATTTATAATGAATTGTTACAATAAATTGGAATGTCATCAGTAAAAGAGGTTATTATTTTATTTAATTAGAAGTAGTTTATTAATTTCAAACTGAGCAAAGCGGCCAAGAAAAATGAAAATTTTCCATTAAAAATCCTCCCCAAATTCATCTCCATGAAGCATCTTTTGAACATTTCCAAATGCAGCCAAGATCAAATGACCTTAGACAGAAGGATCAATTTTTTTTTTTTTTTTTGGCTTCTCAATTCAACATCCCAGCTCTTAAACCTGTCACAATCTATTATATTAAAGCTATTTTTGGAAATGGTCAATTTCTAAAGAAGATTTTGAGAAAACAGATATAAACTTTCTAAAAAAGCAGTCTTTTGTATTGTCCTTTAAAATAAAAGTGTTTTTCATTTGCTTAAAATCTTTAAAGAAGGCATTGCAGTAGCAAGATGTTACCACAGATTTAGAATGAAGTGATTTATCATTCTAGCTTCAATCTACAAAAATTCCCATGACTGTTGCACAAAAGCCTCAAACAATAGAGATCTTGCAAAATATCTACAACTTGCATTCTAAAGTTAAAACTGGTTTTTTTCCTGCCAATTTAGCACGCTTCTCTGTTCTTATTCTTAGAGATAAGAATCACATAGGATAAGAAATAGGTGAATTAAGATTAATATCTTGAGTAGCAACATAAAAAATATTTTTGACATGGGTTGTTTTCTGACTGTAATTGGTAGATGCTGACAGAAAATTGTAGGAGAAAATAAAAAGAAAAAGCAAGGAATAAAATGCATTTTAACTTTTAGATGGTTTGTTCACGAGATTTTCTGAAACAATTCCAAAACACAGAGCTACATACAACAGGGATTCATCATCACACAATGAAACATTTGCTATGAAAAAGGAGAAAAGCTCGTTACTGTCATCATTCAAGGATCAAGTACTCATCCCTATTTTATAAGTTTGGAAGAAATTCTCATGTGCTTCAAGCTGGACTTAGACAGAACTTGGGGCATGCGCTGTACTGAATGCTTGTGTGGTTCCCGAGTTCATATGTTAAAGCCTTAACCTGATAACATGATGGCGTTTGGAAGCAGGACCCATGGGAGGTGATTAGGTGTAAAGGAGGTCGTGAGGTGATACACTATGATGCGATCAGTGTCCTTAGAAGAGGAAAGACCAGCGTTCTCGCTTTCTCTTTCTCTGCCTTGTGAAAACACAGCCAGGAAGAGGACTCTCATCAGGAAATGAATCAGTTGGTACCTTGATCTTAGACTTCCCAGCCTCCAGAGCTGTGGGAAATAAATGTTTGCTGTTTAAGTGACCCATTCTATCTAATTTTGTTACGGTAGCACAAGCTGACTAATCCTGGGTCTAAATTGGTTAAGTATTTTGGGGCAAAGTAAAAAAATACACAAATAGCACACCAAACCAGACTCCATCTGACCCAATAAATTAAAAGACATCAAAGTTTTTAAAGCCTGAGAGCAATTATGACTCCATCCTTGCGGCAGCCTGTTTCTTCTTTATGGGGCAAACTATTGGCCACGGTTATTTAATAAGAAAACAGGAAGAGGAAAAGTTGGCTTCAAGAAGCTCTGGAAGGTAAGGAAAGACCTTGGAACAGGTTAAGTTGCTTCTTTGTGGATCATTTTTAGTGACAAATATTTCTATTCTAAGTATAGCTTTGGGCCTGCTCTGAAAACGTATTGTCAGAGATGTTTGTGTGTTGCCGATAGATAATCAGGAGTCAAGGACCAAAAGTTTAAGAAGCTGTTTTCACGAGAGGTTTAATGAGACTCTGAGCATGACACAGGTTTCTATGGAGCCTAACCAACTGTGTGTGTGTGTGGTGTGTGTGTGTGTGTGTGTGTGTGTGTGCATGCACGCACTCATGTGCACACATGGCTTGGCTGTCACATCCACAGGATGCTAGAGTGATGCGACCAAGCATACTCTAGGATCACAGAATGATTTTGCGAGCAAGTCTTCTCAGAGACAGCAAGAAAAGAAACACAGTGTCTTGGTCCAGAGGCTGGGTCAAAGACATGGTATTGACCTTATTTCTGCTGCAAGTGAGGTATTCTTATTCTCAGAAGTAAGCGAGCACACTGCCGTGGGGGAGAAAAGTGTGTGCTTCCATTTTAATTTGGTTGCATATGTAAATATGACTTCAATGACACTACAACGCCTAGAATGTGCAGGTTGCATGTGCTTTTATAAGGACAAGGTACAGTTAAAAACGAGGATAAAGATGGGGGTGGGTAGGCAGGTAGAGACAGAAAGATTGGGTGGAAGTATAAGGAGGAGGGGATAGGATGGGAGAGAGAGAGATGGTCCGGGAATGGGAGGGAAATGCGAGGGCAATGAGAAAGAAACAGAGCTGGAAACAGAAACTCAAGTTGGGATAAAGGTGGGCAAAGGATGAGGAAGAGGGAGGGATGAGCAGGGGTCACGTAATCAGCCGCCGAGACAGATACAGACTTAAACATTAACTCTGTGGCTGTCCTAAAACTTTCAACTGCCCAGGCTGGGTAATGGGGTCAGATTTTATTTTCAGAGTGTTTTCCAAATATAAACGAGTCAGAAAAAGAAAACGTTCTCCAATGAACTTGTGGGTTTGGGCAATGTTTGGCAAGATACTACACTGTGAGAATAAATAAATTCAGGATAACAAGTACAGGTATATTGTTCTGCTTCAGTTTTCAAGATGACCCAAAGGGGTAAAATCAAAAATCACAAGTACAAAGGAGAAAGGAAAAAAAGAACGAAAAGCTCTATCACATTAAGGTTATAATAGAGCAGTTGTGGAGGTAATAATATTCTGGTGGGTGGCTCCACAGTGCAATGGTTAGCACGTCTGCTTTACACGCCGAAGGTCCTGGGTTCACACCCCAGGTAGAGCCATGGGCCAGGGCCCCACCCCTCCACCGAGTACTCTGGGGGGTGCCTGGCCCAAGGGCACCAGGCCCCAGGTACACGCCACGAGCAGACACCCTGGGTGGGAGGAGACACCCTGCCTTCAGAGATCCAGTTCTTAAGGGGAAAACAGTATACCATTCATAGGTCAGGGGTGGGGTGGTGGGGGCGGGGGCATTAGCGGGATCGGGCGGGGGGTGAATTAAAGAGGGAAAAGAAAAAAAATAATAAATAAATAAAAATAATAATATTCTGGCTCTTTTAAATGATACTATTGATACAAAAAATGTGTATGGTAAGAAGAACACTTGGACTTCAGATTCATGTCTGGATTGAAATCTGAGTGGCATCAATTTATAAGATGAATGCTATAAAATAACCTACGCTAAGCTCTTAGCACCGTGCCAGGAATTCGTCACTACTTTTCTTCCTCAGCGATGTCTTCTTTACTATTCTAACAAAATAAGAAACGATAGACTCTTTGCTATCTTTATTTTATTAAACACCTTCTGTATGGTCCTCAGTGCTGTGCTTATTAGAGCTATTAAGATCTATAAAGAAATTCCAAGAATTAGAAAATGCCTTTAAAGACCTTACAATGTTGTTGGGAAGGTCAAATATCAAACAGTACAAAATAATTTCAGACTTGCTGAACTTCACCTTGCTCCGGGCTCTGGAGAAGTGCTGAGATTTCAGATTCTGGAGAAAACAGGCGGGAAAGGAAAACCGGGTAGGGGGGTGGCACTGGAGGAGGCTGCAGGGGAAACTGGTGACATTCTTTGAGCATCTGCTAAGGGACAGGACAACACAGGGCCCGAGAGCTCCCTTCTCATCAAGTGGCTTTTGGAGGCTACAGAAGAGAGAATTCTAATTCATCCTGTAGGAAGATATATTGTTCTCATCTTGGGTTTTGACTGCACTGTGAGCTTCTCAAGGCCTGGGGAAGTGCCTTACCAACCTTTCCGTGTCTCCGAAGAGGCCTAGCACAGACACGCAGCGAGTAGCTTATTTGTACGATGAGAATGAAATGAAATGTCGTGCTTTCGTAGCTTCTGAACTAGAACAGAGGCCCGGGGAACTTCCCCGATCAGAAACTGCCGGTCGGGCTCTCCTGCCTTGCACGCTGTCAGCAGAAAGACCCTCTAACCGAATCCAGACAACCATTGCATCATCTGTATTTATTTTTACAAATGCACTGTTTTTTGGTTTGAGTATTTTTTTCATCAGCATTATAAGAGGCTAAGTTTATTGGGCTATAGCTATATGGGAATTGGTTTTATAGTAGTATTTATGTTTAAATACTAATGTACAAATACCAATACCTGACACAGCCTAGTATCAGTGTGGATCATCCCAGAATAACTAGTCTTTTTTAATGTCCTGACACCACAGTGGCTTTTCTATCAAAAGCACCAAAAGGGGAGACAAGACATTGTCGCGGTCCCCTCAGACAAAACTCTTTGCTCGGGGCAGCCCACTCCTTGCTTCTCTCTCTGTTACAAGTCGCAACCACCACACAAACGGAAGCCCAGCACCAACTCTTCTCTTCCTATGACACCCACGTTTGGAGGGAAGAAATAATTCCGGATGAATTATTTCATCAAGAGTCACAGAATTGACATGAAGCAACCTCTCCTGACTGGAACTATCTGCCCATGTCTTCCCAGAGGCAACGTGAGCAAATCCTGCCTGCAGGCGACAAGGGAACCGGCAGGATGGCCAATATCGCAGATCAGTAACAGAGACAACAGTGACAGCAGCAGTCCTCCTATACTGTGCTTTCAGTGATCCGCGGACGCAGACGAAGTAAACACAGAATTCTGGGTCATTTCCTTTACCTTGGCCAGATGAGAGTTGATCCATTTTGTGAAAGTGCGTTTTTGTACTATCTCTTGCTCATCTAGAAGGAAAAAAAAAAAAAACTAATTAGATAACACAGTATGTCATGAAGGTGTATCATAAAAAAAATTCAGTTACACAACTCTAGAAGCAACAGCAATGTTATTTTATCTTTTAATTCATTTTACCAATTTATTGTCACAAAGGAAGAGGCGGTACAGCTCTAAAAGAATTATGAGTCAATTAGATCTCCTTTAAAAATTATCAGCAAATACTTTACCATCTGCAATATGCTGGCCCTATGTTTACCTTCATTCACTAATGGAAAGTTCACTGTACAGTTATACCTCAATAAAGTTGTTTGTTCACTGAGTTCACTGAGACCAACTAAGTGCCAAGTTCTATGCTAAATGCAAAGGGATACGGAGAGATGAACGGGCAATGTCTCCACCATGAAATACCCAGAGATGGAGACAGACAGGCAAGGGCATGTGCACACATACGCACTCAGTTCTACAGTAATGCCGTCGAGGAGAGCTGCAGACGTGACGTGTCACAGGGACTTCACCTGGCTGGGGAGAGTGATGAGCGTTCTCTAGAGTGACCTCCAAAGAGTCCAGCCCCTGAGGTCTGCAGCTTCACGCAGGCAGAACCTGGGACTTGCTTCTAATCAACAGAATATGGCGAAAAGTGATGCGATGCCACACCCATAAAAATGTCACTTTCTGTAAGATTCCATCTTAGCTGACTCAAGGGAGAGATTTTCCCGCTGGCTTTGTAGAAGCAAATGGTCATGTTGTCACCTGCCTGTGGAGAGGGCCACAGGCAGAGAAGTGTGGGCGGCCTTCAGGAGCGGGAGGGTGAGGGTGGAAGGGGTTCCAGCCAAGAGCCAGCACGAAACTGGGGTCTTCGGTCTTACAGCAGCAAGGCAACGAATTCTGCCAACAACCTGAATGAGTTTAAAAGTAGATTCTTCCCTCGTTCAGTCTCTGGATGAGAACGCAGCCTGGCTGACATCTTGAGTATGGATATTTGAGGCCCTGAGCAGAAGACGCATCTAAGCTGTGCATGGACGCCGGACCCATGAAAGTTTGGAGACAGTAAGTGACCATTATTGAAATGGTCACAGTTGTGGTAATTTGTGATGGAACAAGACTCATGTTGGAAGAAAAAGAGAGAAGGTCCTTTGAAAGTTTTAAATCAGTGGTAAATGGAGAAAAAGGCCAGAGAGGGCCTAATGTGACACTGATCAAAGAAAAGGTGAATTTTACTCATTCCACCAACTTCGAGTGACTGTCAAGTGTTTGTAAAACATTAGAAGATGTTGTGAGGAATACATGTGAACAATATATAATTTTGATTCCTCGCCCTTTGAGGAATGATGCTCAAATTCCCATCTCAAGAGCTCTAAGGCCTCCACTGGGAACGGCTGGCTGCCGGCCAGAACAATCCCACCATGAGCACAGTAACTGCGCCCAGTGCCTACGAATGTAACACACTGCTGGATGGAGAAAATCAAGAATGAGACTCTTTAATTTGGAGAAATTTAGGATATATCCATAAAATTTACAGAATGCTATTATTTCTAATGTACTTTTAAACATGTACTTTAACTTTCAAGGACGTACCAACAATAAACCAGTAAAATAAGCAACACTTCCTATGTACCAGGCACTGTTCTTTCCATCTCTAGCTCTACCTCTATACAGATTACATTATAATTCAATTATTTTAATTAAATATCTCTATGTCATGTAATATATGTGTATTAACTTATTTATTTCTTATAACAAATCTACAAACAGCAAGTATTACAATGCTCATTTTACAAATTAGAAAACCAAGGCATTTGGTTTTTTTAACCACTTTTACCAAAGTCATCCAGTGCCAGAGTCAAGTTTTAGACTCTACATGTCCTGTTCGTATACCATTATTCTGTTGCCCAAAGATAGCATAGAATTACTCTATTAGTCATATCAAATATTAATCACATCAAAATGATAAATTCATGGTTATCCATTTGACTTTGACCTTCAAATCTTTAGATTCTATAAGGGAAGTCATGTAGCAACTGAATGATCTTAACTAATCAAGCTAGATTTGCTGGAATTCAGAAATTTACCTATAATATAAAAAATCCAATTCTAAATCTAAAATAGCCAATAAGTATAGTTATAGTGTTTGTACAGTTTTGAACTCAATTTGAGAGTATATATTATTTTACAAATATCACAAGATGTCAATGTTTTAAAATCTTAAAATAAATTAGCATAATGTTAGTGCACAGAGTCATAAAATTAGGTATATAATCTACTGATATTACCTCCTAATTTTAAATTGTTATATTTATATACTACCATTTTTAATGAAACAATACTGCTATTATAATAGTTCCAGCTGATGGAAAATCTCTGAGTCTTAGTTAGACTTTAGCTAAAAAGTCTTTTAGAAAGAGAAAATTATGATTTTGGTAGCATTTTTGTATGTATCTAAATGTCAAATTTTCTTCATGTTTTCTTTTATGGCTGCAAAAGCAGATTTTAATGGTTCTTAAAAATCTACTTTTTATATCATCAGACACAGCCAGCTGAATTCTAAGTAAATATTTTCTGATTTTACTTACTATTTTCCCAAAAGAAAAATTCTAAAATTCATCATGTCAGTAAATCCTCATTTTTGATATAAAAATCAGAGTAATTGAGCCCAGAGTTTAGTAATTGACTCTGATAGCAACAGCATAAAATGCTTAAATCCTAGAAGCAATATTAACCATGCAGTCAATGTTTACTGCACTATCTCAAAAAAATCTATTATGAAGAATAACACTACTTTATAATGCCATTGACAAGGAACTAACCTCACATTCATAGTAATGGTTTATAAAGTTCTCCTCGTGCACATGGAGTGGTATCTAAAGGAACATTATTTAAATGTATTTAATAGTTAATATTATTAGTGATTTTTCTAATTTCAGCTTTTCAAAACAACAGCATGATGTGGTCTTACCAAGTATGCCCATATATGCATGCTTAATATTTCTACTAAAACTATAAAAACTGTAATTCGTCTAGACATTTTTCTGAACATGTATGTTAGTTCTAAAAACAGTACGACCACAAGAAAACCTTTATCCCACAAGTAAACTCAGTCCTCTAGTTCTAAGAATCACAGAGAACAAGAAGTTGATCCTGTTTTTAGGTTTTATTCTCTAATTTCTATTAATGGAGCCTGAGATCCACCTGATTCTTAAGCCAGTCACCTGAAGGTCATCCTTGGCTCTTTGCTCTTCTGTGTCCCCCACACCGAATCAATAAGGAATTGCTATTGATTTTATTTCCTGAGTATTCCATCTCCACCAATATCAGTCTAGTTAAGAAACCGTCATCTCGTGGATGACTTTTCATTCTCACCACCAGAATGTAGGTTGTAAATTAGATGGCAGGAACCACATTTGACTTGTTTATTACTGTCTTAATTCACTACTGCATAGCAGATGTTTAATAAAGAAACGAATGGAAGAATCTGCTAAGAGAGCGCTGGAGAGTGAGAAATAGGCACTTCCCTAAGGAACTGGTAATACAATGAAGAGACTCTTATGTAAACCATAGCTCAAAGTAATGTGTCTGCTATTGCAATAAAGGAACATATAAAGTGCTGAGGGAACATAAATACAGGAAAAAGTAATTCTTCTACAAGGTCATGAAACAGGCTAGAACAGCGGTACCCAACCTTTTAGGCACCAGGGACCAGTGCTCCTTTGAGAATCTAATGCCTGATGATTGAGGTAGAGCTGAGGTGATGATGCTAATGCTGGAGAGCAGCTGCAAATACAGATGAAGTTTCACTAGCTTGCTCACTGTTCACCTCCTGCTGTGTGGCCCACTTCCTCACAGGCCACAAACCGGTACCAGTCCGTGGCCAGGGGGTTGGGGGCCCCTGGGCTAGAAGGTCCGGAGAAGCTAAAAAAGAGGTGTCATTAAGTTAAACATCAGCAGATAAGTGACAATTTGTGGGCAGAGAAATTTGGAGGAAAAAGAGGCAGTCTTTTTAAAGCATAGCATGTTTTGGTTGGATTATAAAGTAAAGAAGATTTAAGAAGGTACTGGAGGTGAGCCTGGAAAATAGGCAAGAACCAGGTTATTAAAATCTTTGAACATTCCAAGGACTTTGCTTTCTATCTTATGGACAATGGGGCGCCGTCAATGTTTTTCGACAGGACAAAGGCCTGATCAGATGAGACCTGAGACACAGAAATATATATCATGATGGCAACGTAGATGTTTAACTGAAGGGACAAGAGACTGGGAATAGGGAGGATTTCTGAGAGCACATGAACAGAACACATGTTAAGGATGATAAATCCTGTTCCAGGGCAGCCCCGACAGGGATGAGAAGCATTAGATGGATGCTAGGGAATAAAAAAGAAGTAGACATACAGGAGCTACGGGTGCCTTCTGTATTTCTATCTTGGGCAAATGGATAATGATGCTACTAACCAAGAAAAACTAGGTCTACAAGCCATGTCACCCTGAACACGCCCAATCTAGTCTGATCTTGGAAGCTAAGCAGGGTCGGGCCTGGTTAGTACTTGGATGGGAGACCACCTAGGAAGACCAGCTGCTGTAGGCTTTAATAAAATAAATTTTAAAATTTTTTTTAAAAAAGAGAAAAAGAAAAACAGAAGTAGCAGGCTTGAGAGGGAAGGTTGTGAGAATTGAAACCCATTGCAAATGCATCGTGAAATGTCTCGATGAGATGACTTCAGCACAGAGGAGAAGTGGAGCTTAAGAAGCCAGCTTACAAGGTGGGTGTTTTCAGACAGAATCCTGTAATAAGCTCTTATTCAAGGGCAGGTTTTGATCCAGGTGAGTGTTACTCAGCTCCAACCTCCCCGCCTCTTCTACATCTTGAATCTTGATTCCTTCGTAAAGGTCAGTCTGAGTGTATGTGTTGGGTGTGGGGGAAACTAGTTATGGAAGTTCTCTAGGTCCTTCAGCCTTGTGGCTTTCACTACTGGTTCTGCTTCAGAAGCAGTTGGTCCTACAGCCTTTAAGAGTTGGAGGCTGCTAGGCCTCAAGGAAAACCTACGTAGCAAGGGCATTGCATGTACATGGCCCTGAGTTAAAGCTGTTACAGGAAATAATCCCCCAGATTGCACGGCAATAGCCCTCTTTAAAAAAAAAAGGAAAAGAAAAGAAAAGAAAAAAAAAGTGAAATATAAAGGGAGCTGACTCTGATATTCAATTTCTCTGTTTCTTTGACCTGTTTATGTATTTCCTCAGTATTTGGATATTTTTACAAGATCATGAAACGAGTCTCAACTTAAAAAGGGTAATTAAATGCGACCATCAAGAAACTTTCACACTTGACTCCAGTCAATAGTTTTCCTCCTAATGAGTCATCACGACCAGTGACATGCTGACTCTGAACAGCTGTGGTTCATACCTGGCAGCACCGAGACCACAGCGAGAGGTTGGCCTGGGTTATCTGAAGGCTTTGCAGTTGATCGTGAAAAAGTTGCCGCCTGGACACGTGTTAACTGTATTTTCATTTTACCACATATAATGAATTTGCCATGTATATAATACATTATATAAAACTGACGCAATGCTATGGCCACTAGCTTTTAAATAGCATTACCAAATTCTGGAATTTAAAGTACATATTAATATTCTTTTAACAGATGGTATTTTGAAAAATGTTAAGAGTAATTGAAATTAACATAGTTTAAAATATTTAACAAATCCTTCTATAAGAACTTATTTCTGAGGGATACTTCATTTAACACATAAGTATGTACATTAAGATGTATATTTTTATCAGAATTGTGAACAATTATGAAGAACAAAATACTAAATCCAATGTCATCTTGAATATAGAAACGCCAAGAAAAAAGATTGTTTAAATAAATAGATATAGTTGTTAAGTCTGAAAATGACATCTCAGACAAAAATATTAGGTTACCGTGAATTGGTACATTCATAGCTTGTTATGATAAACATTTTTGTTTTTTGCAGATTGTTCTTATACTATTCAGGTGCTTTAATGACAATGATGGTTTAAATAAAAGTCGTATATTTTTCAATTACCTGAAAATGTAAATGTTAATTTAAACAAATCATATATGTAAAATCATATTGTTCCTAATAATATCGAATAAGGTAAGTTTTTTTCATTGTTTTTTGATGCAGATGGATTCATCTCAATAAAATAGTTGAAAAACAATTTTAAAAAAGAAATATATAGATTGAATTTCTTGACACAACAAAATGATGAGGCTACAAAGGGAAAAAATGCAACAAAAATGTAAGGTGACAATGTAACTATTGTTAATTAAATAACAGCCCCCATCAGATAATCTAAATCAAATGATTTGTTTCAGGATCGGAATTATATGATGCCAATAAAAGATCCACAATTACTAAAATCACGACTAATTCTGCTATATGTGGATAGTATAGAGTATTGAATATTTCAACATAATGAAATAAATGGTTTATAATTATCTAACATTTATGTTTTTAAATTAAACATGTAAATAAAAACAAATTTACTGAGGCTCATTGCAAAATATGTCCACAAACTCCTCCCATCCTGGTCAGCACGCCCTTTGGAATGTGACTTTGCTGCTCCTGCTACCAGAATGTAGTTGATTTCTCCACCCCACGAGTCTGGGCTGGCCTTGAGATTTGCTTTGACTGAAAATGTGGCTAAATGGATTATGTATGACTGCTGGGGCTGGGTCTTAAGAGGTCCTGAGGTTCCATTTTCACTCTCTGAGAGCTCTGCCTTGAGACCACCACGCAAGGAAGCTGGTCTAGCATACTAGAGGTAAGAAGTCATTTGGAGAACTGAGCTCCCCCACCCCAGGCTGACAGTTGGCACCAACCGACAGCCCAGCTGATGCACCAGCCGAATGCAGCCACATGAATGAGACCAGGCACAGCCAGCCAAGGAGACACCTCCACCACCCACAGGAATGTGAGAAACCTTAATGTATTACTGCTTTAAGGTACCAAGTTTTGGTGGCGGTTTAGCAGAGACTAACTGAAACAGATATCGTTACTAGGAGTGTAGTGATGCTTTATCAAAAATCTAAAGCATGTGGTATTAACCTTGGATCCCGGTAAAGAAGGAGGCTGGAAAGATACCAAGAGACTATTAGTGGACGGTTAAAGGACAATGAGGGAGCTGCTACAGAAGACCTGGGGCAGAGCCACAGGTATTTTATATATTATATACTCTGTCATCTGCAGTAACTTGAACTTGTCCATTTAGCTAGAGAGATTTCCCTGCAGAAAGCTGGAAGTGTCAGTTGCCTTCTTATAAGGTACTGTAAGAGAGAGATGAACCAAAGGAGGAACTTTTTAATTTGCAAGCAGAATGTAGAGGAAACATACAAGGCCTATGATATGGTAGATTGGAAAATATGATTGTTTCTCATTTCCAGTCTCTCCTAGAAAAGGATCTGTGAAGTAAAAAATAGATTCAAGGTAACAATAAATCAATAAATCACGGGTATAACTGAAAGACCGATCACTAAGAACTCAGAAAAATTTAAGGTAGTGCCTATGTAACCTCAGAGCATTCCTCACAGCAGCTTCACGTGCGGTCCAAAGTTTGTTTCAAATTTTGCTATTCGTGGATACTATAGCATATTGAATATTTTCTTTCAAACTTTGGGTTTGGGGGACACAGAACAAACTCCCAGATTTTCAAGAAGCCAGTAAATTTGTTAAGCAAAAACACTACCAGCTTGCACTAAAGGGTCAGGCCAGTTCAAAATGAGGAGAGGACTTGGGAACCACACTTTTTATAGCTAAAAAGAAGCCTAAGAGAACTATCGGCCACGAACATGAGCCGCTTCTTCAAAAGAACAGAGAATGTCCTTTGCGCCTGGGTTGAAGGACCTGGTCGTATGTGCCAGCTGGATTTCAGAACTGTGTTGGACCGTGATGGTTATCTCCCTTCCATTCTTCCCTTCTTCGGACAGAAGCACCTATTGCAATGGCCACAGCCCTGTTAGGTTAATAGGGAGAAGTAACCTCTCCTCTGAGTTTACAAGTCTGGAGGTTGAGAGAAACCACACGGGAGGAGCCTCATCTGTATCCGGAACAGATGCAGACCAAATGACACTGAACTTGGAGCTTGATGCCATAATTGGATGAGACTTTTGACGTCTTGAGAGGAGATGCATGTATTTTGATCTAGATAGAATATAAATAACAGTGACCAGAGGATAAATTTTATGTTTACACTATAAAATCCTCGGTCTGAATATGCATCTTCCTTTGCAATGTGACTTTGTCCTTCCTCCCAACAAAGAGTAGAATTGATTTCTCCTCTCCTTGAATCTGATCTTGTATTGTGCTTGCTTGGATCAATAATGTAACAGAAACAAGTTTATGTCATCTTATTCTAGGCCTTAAGAGATATTGCAGTCTCTTTTTTAGCTGTCCTGGATCACTGTCCTAAAACCACCATGTATTGAAAGCAGGATGAGAGTCTGTGAAGAACTGAGATGTTCTATCCATAGCCAGAATCAACTGCGAGACACATTGGTGAGGTTATTTTGGACCTTCTAGCTCAGCTTATCTGCAGACAAACTCAACTCAGATGAAGCCAGCAAACTGAGACCCATCTTAGGCTTCAAGGTAGATGCATCTGTTGTCGCCTCTTTCCCACACCCCCATATATACCTGATTACAAACTCCTTCTGGGAAGAAAGCATTTTCCCCATCCAGATATCCCTAGACCCTAATACAACGCCTGGCACGTTGTCTTATACAGTTGTCTTAGAAAACCATCCATACTTAACTGCAAACCAACCACTCAAACCACAGATTGTGAGAGTAGATTGTGAATGTTTAAGCCACAGTGTTTTGGAGTAGTTTGTTACATAGTGAAGAGGCTAACTAAACAAAGAGATTTACTTGTGCGACACACACACATACACATTTTTGAGTCTTGATCCTCCTTTTCCTCCCCTACCCCCGCCCCCACTCCATCTTCTACAATGGAAGGATTCTAGGTTTGCTTGTTTGGGTCCATCTCGTGGGACTTTAATGTTCTGATAAGATGAATAATGGGGAAAAAAGTGACAAGAAACAAGGGCATCCAAAGTTATTCTGCCTACACTCCAGCATAGCTTAATGAGAGAGGACAGAGGAAGGAGGAGGAGAGATCAAGAGCTATTCAAAAAGTGGGCTTGAGGAAAAAGATGAGTAAACAGTACTTTTGGGGAGTTTTGCCAGTGTCGAATGGTCTAACCACAGCTTTGAACTTTTTTCCTTCAGGCAAATGTCAGTAAAGACATATTACTCTTAAGATTTTTGGAAACAGAGTTGTATTTCTTTTGTATGTAAAACCAATGAGTAGATTAAAACAGCGCTTTTCATTTAAATTATAATTGCAAAATAAAGTATCATCTCAGTTAAAATCTAAGGCACAAGGAATGAGAAAACTGTAACTATCTTGGTTCTTAGGTTAGAGTTTCTCAACCTTAACACTACTGACATTTTGGGCAGGATAAATTTTTGTCATGAGAGGCTGCCCTATATAGGATGTTTAGTAGCATCCGTGGGCTCTATCCATTAGATGATAGTAGCACCCCACTTTCTCCACCACCCCAAGCTGTGACAATCAAAAATGCCTCTAGACATTGCCAAATTTCTTCTGGGGAAAACCTACCCCAGTTTAGAATCATTGGCCTAAACTATGCATTTCACATCCATTTTTTAAGATGAGAATAAACTGGTATGAACATTTGAAAAATTTTACATATGTTTCAATCGAATTATTATTGTCCAATTAACTACTTTAGAAAGTCATTATCATATTGGGTTATTCCTAAGTTTACATATTTATTTAGGCAAAAATCTTTACCTCGGGATATATCTATTTAAGAAATACCAAAATGCAGTAAGTCTACATCCTTTGCTGAAAAATTATTTAGATATGACATGATTTTTCCGATACGAAAAAAATATCCTGTGCTGTCTGAGAGACTGTCATTGAAATCTGAAAAGTTGTGTCTTACGTGGTGAAGAATAGGTGGGTGGCGAGAGGGTGTGTATATCCTGATATTATGCTTGGTTTATTTTACTATTCTAAACCTTTTAAAAATATTTTCAGAACTGCAAAAAAAAAAAAAAAAAAAAAAAAAGTTTATCAGCTATGGTCAGTAGTTAAAAAGATAGTCTGAGACATTCATTTTAACATTTTACTTTTATCACTGTCAGACCAGGAAAAGCATATAGTACATGTAAGTCAGCTCAATATTTTAAAAAATAATAGTAATTTAGAGAATGTTAATGTATTTGGTTGTAAAGCAATTAAATATGGCTGGTTTTCTAAGGACACGTAGATCGGACAATGTGCCAGGCAGTGGCCCGGGCAGGAGCTTAGTTTCCAGAAATACAACCATAGGGGAACTGCATTATTTAGATGGGGAATCGTAGTTAGGTACGCGAGGGGGACAGACACGCCGGCCTTAAACACTAAACAGGCCTCGATTTCATAAACTTTTAGTAAAGTCATTTGCTAGGAAAAAAGAGAATTGAGAGGAGGCTTTTTATAACCTTTCTTCATCTGACTTAACGTTAAAATCCATGCTTTTCTCTGCAGAAATATTACTGTCTCTGATTACAGCTGCTAATAGGAGGTGAAACACAACATGTGTATGCCCGCAACACGTTCCTAAAACGTAAAAGATTCTGAAGTTGAAAACAAGCCGGGCCCTCGGACTTTTGCATAAAGCATTCCGTTTACACTATAGAAGTTCAATGACAACGATGTGTCTTGCAGAAGAGTTATAAATACAGTAAGAGAAGAGAAGCAATGACCATAATGAGAGAGTGAAAACAGCCGAGTTCATTGTGGTGATGCCTACCAGTGGCTTCCTTTAACGTCTTCTAGTTCTAAATAAACATCGTACATTTGAACAGTATTGGTGAGATATTTTCTTCCGTCACTTTTTTCTTTCTCTATTTGTGGACATAAACATTGCAAAAGAAAATGATCACAAAGGGAATTAATGAAAATACCTTGCGGCTTTGTAAACTTTGAATTCGTGTTCTCATATATGCTTCTCATTTGATTCAGGTTACAAAAGTGGCCTGGCTGAGTAGACAGAGGCAGTGTCATTAGCCCGGATGTTAATAAGGAAAAGAGGCATGGTGGGGGTTAAGAAACATGCCAGAAATCTAGGAGCAAATCCACGGCCACAAATATGGCAGTCTGACTCTTTTTCTAATTCAATTTCCACACGATTCATTTGCTGATTATTTGATTCACTTATTTAATACCTGCCCTTGTGCCCCTCCTGTGTGCCCGCACCCCACTCTGACCAGCTGGGGATGCAATAGGAGAGGGCAGGTGTGGCTCCTCGTGGCCCAGGAGTGTGGACAGGAATCAAAAAGAAGTACACCAAGTACCCAAGTTCTGGACATGCAGTGGAAAGAAGAAACAAATAGAAAAACGGAATACGTGAGTGAAAAAGAAAAAAAAAAGACAGTTATAAAATTAAAGGCAATATGAACATGCAGAAAATGAAAGCCAGTCTCTACCATTTGCTAAGATTGGAGCCAGGTGAAAATGCTGCTTCTGTTTTAAGATTTTTCCTAATAAATCACATAGAAAGGCCACTGATGAAGAACAAGTGAGGACCACTGATCTCTTTGCAAAAGCGTTGCTTCCAATCAGAGAAACCAGAAGAAGTCTTCAGAAGAGCTTCCAGCAGGTGCTAGAAGAACTTGCCACGTGTGGCTCCCTAGCGTGAAAAAGAGGCTTGTCTCCTGGTTTTGTAAGAAAGCAATCCTGACTTTGAAATCCCTGCCAGTTGTGAGTGTTGGGCAATGCCAGCATGGCGGAAGGAAGGCAGGTACTGAAAACGTCCTGAAATACTGTCTTCCTATAACCAGTCTTTAAACATGAAATTGTACTTTAATACTAGTCTTTCATCAACCAAAATAGCGTTTTTTTTTTCAGGCACAGGAGAGAGGAAAGAATAGTTAATCACAGTGTTTATATATTTTTTTATCCAGTATTCGGTCTAGGCTTTTTAAAATCATATAGTTCCCCCAAGTAAATATGACTTTTCCTAGGCCGGTGCCTTCAAAGTTCATTTGTTTGTTTGGTCTGTCATTCATTCAATTACTATCCTGAGACATTAAATTTGTCTCAAGTAGGTTAAGGTTTACAATCCCCTGTTTTAGGATTTTATATTTTATTTCTTATTCCCACTCCATCATCTAAATTTTTTTCTCACTATTATTTTTATGACTACACCAGCAGAAATAAAATAACGATGCAATTTCACTTTTCTATTTTATACTGCATGTCCTCTTAAGATGTAAAGAGAGCTACGATGTTAACGTTTTAGTTCCTAAATTTGAAATATAGATAAAACGATAAAGAACAAGAACTTAAAAGAGTAAAACTGAAAAATAAGGTCAATTTACAGAGTTTGGAGAGCAAATTCTCGAAAGCCCAATCGTAAACGGATTCATCCGCAGCACACAATGTTGGATCAGCCACTCGGCAGGCCTGTGTTCAGTACTCAATCACGCACAGCGCACCAGATGGTGCCGCAGCTTTCAGTTGCTTTAGGCCTCGTGGGGGGAGCTGGGGGCATCAGTGACCTTCCCAGTAAAGAAAGATGCACGGCTCACAGACCCAGTGACCACCGCGCCAGTTGTAGGAACTTCCACATGAGACAGCAGCTGGTGAGTGTCATGAATGAATTTCTCCGGTGTCAGCCCAAATCTACACGTTCAAGCTTATTCGTACGGTAACACATTATTTTTAAGTTGATTTGTAATATAACAGTAACTCTCATCTATTTAGAACTTACCGCATTGCAGGCATACTGTTGCATACATTATGACATGCATCATCTAATTTAAACTGTGCAAGAACCTTATGCTGAAATAGCTCGCCCAATCCCCTGATTTTACATGTAAGGAAACTGGAGCTATCGAGGTTAGTCAACTCGCCTCAGGTGACGCAGACACTAAGTCTCTGCAAAAGACTGTGCCATTGATCACGTCACTCTACCCTCACGACCAAATTGCCCCATGGGGTTTCTGGAACACATATATATATATAATCTCACTTGATCTTTACCAAACCCTAGTCAACATTGACACCATCCTCAACTCCAGATCAAACAACCCAGTTTCAAAAATAAAGTGTCTCAGCAAGTAAGTGCCAAAAGTAAACTAAGTCCTTCTGATACCTTGTGGCCCTGCACCAGGTGAACAATTATTTGGCTAGAATCTGGCCAATAGAGAGAGAGAGAGAGAGAGAGAGCGCACCTCCAAGCTAGTCCTCGTGTGTTCTCCCATCTTCCTGAGCTACTAGCTATAAAGACTTCTTCTCCCCAGTGAAACCTTAAGTTCCTGTCTCCAGTTCTCCAACCTTTTCCCATCCCTCAGTCTCAGCCACACTCTCCTCTGCTCCAGCATCTTCCATGGAGCAGGAAACAATATAACCAGATGCTCCAGAAAGTTGGCTCACACGTGAATCCACAGAATAATTTTCCTTTCTACATCTCTATACCTGCATGTGCCTTGGCGTTACCATGTATCTATCATAGGGTCAGGCTAACAGGGACCAACTCCAGAAGGGATTTTGTCAGCAGGTGAATTTTCTGGGATGTGCTCTCGGAATCAGCAATTTTAGAGGTGTGAAGAAAGCAGGATAGGGCAGAGAGAGAAATACTGAACTGAGACGCAGTTATGTCTCTGAAGCTGGGAGGGTCGTTCGGAGATGTCCTAAATCAAGGCAAGAGCCGGAACTTCGTCCCCAGGTGTTAGCTACTCGGTGGATAGGGGTTGCCCTAGGGAGGGGGTATGACTAGGATCTGGCAGATCTTTGGGGCCCAGGACACATCCTGGAGAGGGGTCAGCTGTGAGCCTTCGGCGGGCAATGCTCTGGGTCGCTGGGGAATGAGGGCCCCAGAACTGAAGGGAGGGCCCTGGGCAGCACGCCACTGTGCGTGTGCTACATCAGTCACAACGTTAACTACTAATCGCAAGAACTGGCTCTCATATAACAAGGCGAATAGCTGTCCCCATCTGTCTGCATGTCACGTGAGAAACAACACATACAGGGGGAGTCAACATCTGCTCCCATCGGACACCAGAGTCAAACCCTTTACCACCATGAAATGCTGCCTTCTCCATTTACTTCGAAGGGAACACTGTCTCCAAGGCCCACGCTTGCACTTTTCTGAGGACCGGATCAGAAGTGTGTAGCAGCAAAGAGGAAAGTACACGGAAAGGGTGAGGGCCTCACCTTTTCTGAGACAGCCAATCACGCGGAGTCTCCAAATCATCTCAGGTGTCTTATTCCTTCTACCATTTGATTGGTTTCTCACTAATTCATGTGCTTTCTCAGTCCAACCAACCGTGCTTGGTTCTGCCTTCCTGCCCCCAAGCCTGCCTACCAAGGGCACTTCTCTACCAGACGACTCTGCAGCCACCACCTGGTCCTGCTCTCTGTCTGTCGCCCGCGTTACCATCCATCCTGTTTGACCCCTTCCCCTGTAGATGATGTCACTCTTCCATCTCTTAAATATCATTGGCCAGGAGCCTACACAAATGAGAAACAGGAGTTGCCAATATTGGTGCGTAGGCAGGATCTGGGCCCAAAATGTGTTTTTTTTCATCAACCGCGTTCTAAGAAATCATTATAATTTGAATGTTTTGGGGGTGCGACATAACATTTCCCAGTTTTCCACAGACATGTTACTCTTTATTTTCTTAAACCAGCTGTTCCTCAAATCACCTGAAGGTAAATGAGTTTAAGACATCTATCGACTTCCATAAATGCACACAGATGGAAAGTGAAGTAAGAAGGCAATATGACGAAAAATCTTAGAAGTAATAAGCAGAATAAAGACTCTCCCAATTTAAAAAGGGAATATTGAAATTTTTTGATATTGTTATTTTAATTATATCCTTGGGAAAAGACTATATATACATATAACATGTTGTAGATAATATGTTATATTGATTTTGGTTGTTATATAATTATTTTAATTACATCCTTGAGGAAAGTAGAAGAGGTTTTCTGTTCTCTTTCTCTACCCCAACTCTCAGTATTTTAATACAGATTTGAATACAGTATTTCAATTGAATTATTTCATGGAAATTTAGAACAATCAGAACTAAAAAAAAAGTTACTTATAATGATATAAAAATACAAATAAAGGAAACACATATAGTTTGATAAACATATACAAACACATAAGAATTTGGTGTGTTTGTGTATAACCAAACACCAGATTCCAAACTTCGATTGGCTGTAAAAAAGCATGGTACATTTTATATAAAATTTTAGAAATCATCAGTCTATATAAAAAGCAAGCTTGTTATCAGTATATCTTGCATAGCTAAATATGAGCATAGATTTGATACTGCATATACATTTATTTCTTAGTTAAAAAAAAAAAAAAAAGACTCAGATACCTAATTATATTTTGGAGGTCATCACTGGAAAAAAAAAAATTGTTGTTATGCCAGAAGCAAACTAGACATCTGGTTACCATTCTCTAAATATAGTGGTAAAGAGGTGAAATTTGGAGTCATCCTCACATTTTATAGAACGTCTGAACAATAAAATTAAAAATAAAATGAAATAATTTCATTATATTCACATAAAGGTATAAAATAAATCAATGTACTTTAAAAATTTGAATTTAAAAACAATAATACTGGAAGTAAAAGGAAAATTATGTCATTAACAGACTGTGACAAATTTCGGACCTGAGATTCAAACTTCGAGAGTATTTTCTTTCATTAATTGGAGAAAGATACACAACTCCGTCGTAAATGGCAGACATTTACACCCTGATGTCTTAAGATTTAGAAACTATTTCTTTAAAATATCTAAATACCAACCATCTAAATTTCTGTGTTAAAATTTGGCTTTTATTTTATCTTAGCATTCTTAGTAAATTTTCACTCTTCAATCTTTCACTGTAAATATCGGTTTTAGGTTTTCTAAAATCATGAGCATAAATCAGTACTATGCATTGCACTTCCATTAGTCTTAGGTTCAGATAAAATAAGAAGAAAACTTTTTAAACTTTATTTTAAAATCTACTCCACATGATCTCGATTTTGTTATACCAGTGATTCAGACTGGAATTATGTTAGAAGAAAACACACACACACACACACACACACACACACACACACACGGCAACAAAAGTACCTTTTATCACACCGGGAGTCTTGAAGTTTGTTTTTCTCATATCCCACCTATTCTAATGAATTTTGGAAGTTGTCCTAATTCAATCAAAACCTAAACCAAACACCGCTTTCGCCAAGGGAGCGTCCACCTCTCCTAGCACCATTCCCATAGAAGCATCTCTGTAGCAACGCCTCTATAAAAGCACATTATTCTTCTCCCATTCTTCGTCCTACCCCCTGCTTACTGACCAAATGCGCTGCTTCCCAATGCCAGCATTTCTACAAATACAGTTTTCACATCGATTTATAAAAAGTGCTTCAGAGCCATTTTTCAGGGGGAATAAAATGACACCTTTTCCAATATTTAGGAATTCAGGCATTCTTACTATGTCAAAATCTTAATAACTTTTTAGGCTTTTCTTTTTTTTTTGGTTGAAAAAAATCACTCCAATTATTAAAAGTCCCAAATTATAACCATAGATATATATGTAAAGTTTTAATTTTAGAATTTGGGAGAAAGAAATTAAATGAATCCTTTGCAGACTAATATTACAATGATATTTAAATTTCTCATATTTATATCTACGCAAGATGTGATCTTGTTTATTTCTAATTTGTTCTTTGAACTTGCTGAAGTTTCTTCCAACTATCCAATATTATGACACAATTTTTTATTATTATTAATTTTATTATTAGAAATTATAACTGCCATATAGAAATACATATTAGAGCAAGTTGACAAAGGAATCAGGCTGCTTTTTACAAATATATGTGCAAATAATATCGGAGAGGTTTTTCATTGCTTAAGTATATAAGATATTAAAGAAAAAGCCATACAAAAGACAAACAAATATAGGTGCAAGAATCTAGAGTACTTTAAAAGTTCCATGCTATGCTTTCTAAGACAATGTAAGACTAGATCCCAAAGTAAGAAATATTTAGATTTGTGGCTCTATCCAAGCTGGAATAAAATAATTCCTCGACCTGAGACTTCAAGGCAAAATAGAAATCAGTTGTAGCCATACTCATGCCTGTTAAAATGATACCAAAAAAAAAAATTAGCAACAGGATTACTTTCATTTTTCTATACCACTTGTAGTAAGAAATGTTTGTTGCAATACAAAATGTTAATCCTCAAAAGTTTGTTTCTAAAGAATTTTAACTATTACCATGACTTACAGAAATAAAACACAAACCTACTGTTCAGCAGCACCAGAAACAGGGTAACTAACATCCTCAGAAGTGAATCTGGGTCCCCGGGGAGTGTGACAGACCTGACTTGAAATCCCAGTGTCAACATTCGCTGTGAGACTTTAAAAAGGTGACTAAAACATGTTATGCCTCACTTGACCCATTTGTAAAATGGAGATGCAAATAACACAAGCCCCATAGAATCACTATAAAGATTAAATTAGATATATCACATAAATGTTGATCTACAGCTTATCACATAGCATTGATTCATTGATAAATGTTACTTATTGTTATGCATGATAGCAACGAATAATTTGTGTTCAGAGAAAAGAACAGACCATTGCTTTCTTTTATTTCTAGAACATGCATTTAACAAAGACAGGAAAGCTGAGAAGTTTCCGTAAGCCAGAAGAAACCTGACGTTTATTTACCGATTCCTTTTGCCTCCACCAGCTCCCAAACGCAAAGAATCAGGGCTGCATGTGGAACTTGACATCCCAGCGCATACTTACTTAGAAAATCTCAGTCCTTAGGTTTCATTTCTCTTGACAGGTGCAAGGTAGCAACTAAGTTAATTAATTATTGGAAATAAAGCAATCCTTCAGCCTTGAGAGGAGGCCCAGGGCTTACTACTCACCTAAGGGTTTACAGCCCTCAGTATGTCACATGTAACAATGAAAAGTCAGAGCAAGGTGTGGACTGAATAGCACCCTTTGGCGTTTATGGGCACAGTTATCTTTCATTATTTTATGCTCTGCCCCACTGAATACCAATATATTCAACATTGCATCTTCAACTTTATTATTTTTGAAATTCTCATTTGTATTTGCTCAAGACACAAAAGAGAGTCAAAGGTTGCTAAACTTCGTATCACTTAAAATCTCCACTTACTCAGATACTTCCCTTGCTGAAAGTAAATTTTAAAAGGCACCTCTAAGGAAGGACAGATTTCTAAGAAAATAAATAAGATGAAGATGATTTACGATGAATTTACAAATAGGAAGGATGTATTATTTCTAAAAATTTCTCATTTAAGCCTTATTTCCATTTGGTAAGCAGCTAGCTATTCAGTACCAAGGAAAGGCAAGAAAATATGGGGATAAAAAGTTAGATTAAAGAGGATTTGTAGTCCTTGAGGAGGAATGAGTTTCTTAATTGCCTCTAAGAAAGATTTATTGCACACGAATTTTGCGCGAGGAACCGACTAGGTATATTGATGATTTTGGGAGGGCGGGGCAAAGGTGGGCTAGGAGAAAAAGGGAAGAAGATGCAGATCCTGAGTCTAACCTCTTTGTAAACTTAGTTGCTTTGCACTCCTGAAAACTATGTTTTCTACTCCAACAGTAGAGCTTCGTGTGTAGGGTGTGTGTGTGTGTGTGTGTGTGTGTGTGTGTGTGTGTGTGTGTGTGTCTGTGTTAGGGAAAGAAGCATCAGGCAAATACGGCAGCCTCATTTGTTTTTTATTACTCGAAGAAGTTGAACCCGTGGTCCAGGTGGGAGCCCAGAGTTAAGGACCTCAGCCCACAGAGGTAAGAGGAAAGCCACCAAGGAAGGACTTGGTCAGGATGAAGACACCGACTTGTTTAACAACGGCATGTTGTCTCCTCGCCAGCCAGATCGAGCACCCCTCATGACCTTCCCTTTCATTTTCTGTTTGCACCGTCAAGGGCAACATTGCTTCCTTTCCAGAAGAAATGGCACCAGCATGGAGAAAAAAAATTTTCCACTTAAAAAATAGCAACAACAAAGAATTGTGACAGGAAGGAGGTACAAAGGGGACACAGGAAGGTGCAGAGCAGTAAAATATGGATTTAGAGGTGGTTTTAGTCCAATCCTCCACCTTTCAAATTATATTAAAAGCATGGTTAGGATAGCACTTCGGCAGTAAATCTCAAATTCACGGTATTCTAGGACAGGGCTTAGTGGAATTATCAAGAGTGTGGATGCCAAATGGACATCAGGCAGGAAGAGAAACCACAGGCTCACTTTCAGCAAGGTGTCTTTATAGGATTATCCACAGAGAGCTGGGCCTGACTCAAATATTAATTTCACAAGCAACTACAGTTATAAGAGTGGGTTTCTGCATTTAAGGATATAACCTTAGTGGTAGAAAAACCATCCATAAGCTCTTAGTTTTTGTGGACCCTACGAAGCATCCTTTACCTTAAACCTTAGCTGAATCATGCTAACTCTTCAATGATGAAACAGATTTTTCTCTCTTACAATAATATAAAGTTGCACATTCTTTTGTTTTTCTAATCCACACAACTCATATTTCCCTTTAATAGCAAAGGTCTTTATCAGTGGGTTGTCTGCACGCCCACAGCGTGTATAATAGATCATTCGGATGCTCCCATCGAATTCTTTGTGTCCATTCTCACCACTGACACCTCTGACCATTCCCCGAAGCAAAGACAATAGAGGAAGATAAAAGAATATTTTTCCTTTTGTTATGATAAGAGAACAAAAAAATTTTTTCCTTTTAGTCTGAAACTCTCAGACCAAATGCAAACTCAATGCAAAAGAGTTATTATAATAGTAACTTTGAATTTATAAATTTTTATGAAAAACCCAAGAAGATAGTGATTTTTATTCAGTTGTCAAAAAACAGCTTCTTATGTGCTTTCTGAAAAAATGAGGGAATCTGACTCCTTTACGAAGATAATCTTAGTTCTAAAAAATAAGAATAGTGATGAGGGGAGGAGGGAGCCCATCCTACCAAACAGTAAAATACAATAAAACTACAATTTTAATTTAATCATATTTAAATAAAATTAAAACGTGATGAAATACAATAAAAAGCTAATTTAATTAAAGTGGTGTGCTAGACAAGGAACAAACCACAGAATGAAATACTTCGTTCAGAAAGAGACTCTCATCTATCTAACCAGAAATAAGGAAGATGATTTAATGAATGGTTTAGATAAAACTAGAGGAAAAATTAATGTAGGAAAATTAATTTAGAGTCTCACTTCACACCAAAATAAATTCCTAGTATTTTAGGGAGTTAAAGTAAATAAACTATAACAGCTACCTGAAAATTTTGATAAATATCTGTGTTTACCAAATGAAGACATTCTAGGCCTAAAAACAAAAAGAATAAACTTCATTGCATAAAATTTTTAAAATGCACACCCAAGTTATAAACATAATTAAAGACAAAGAGTATATAGGGAAATATTTGCCCAAAATAATAGATTTAAAGTGTTATAAAAAATCAATGAAAAAAACCTTAAGATTTATTACATTGTTAAGCAAAGATATGAACCAGCAATTCACCAGATGGCTTTTAAAATATGTGAAATAAGGTTTGAAATTATTTAAATTAAAAATGGAGATTAAAATGGTGAGATAAGCATAAAAGCCAGGGGTAATATTTTTTAAATGATTTTGAGTGGCAAAAAACTCCTAGAAATTGGCAAAAAGCCAATATTTTCCATTATAATAAGGGAGATTAATACATTAGCTATTTATTTCTCATGGTCTCAAATAATGCTAGATTAGTAGTCCTCAAAGTGCCTGGACCAGCAGGATTAGTATCACACGGGAATTTGTTAGAAAGGCGAATTCCCTAGCCCCACCTACAGGATCAGATCAGCAACCTAGTTTAACAAGACTCTCAGGTGATTCTTAAGCAGAATCAAGTGTGGGAATCGCCAAATGCATCATAAGCCATGTAAAACTCTAGCTACGAACAAAGTCTGGGTTTAAGGTCCAGCTCCATCTCCCGGGCAAGTTACCCAGACTCTCCATCTTTTGGTTTCCTCATCTGTAAAACTGGGATAAAAATGACAATGGCCTCATAAGGCTATTAGGAGGATAACATGAGTCCTGTCACCAAGATGTGTTCCCAGTGATTTCAGTCTATTAATAGTCTATCTTGTGATTTATAATTTAGTCACTGAAATAAGTTAAAAACAAAAAAAATCCAAGTCTAGTAATTACTTCAGTGTGGTCTAGATCCTGTCTGACAACTCCACTGAATTCTTCAATTGTTTAATTGTTAATAACTAAATAAATTATCAGGAACTCACAGCAACAGTTAAAAAAATGTTTATTTTCTCTCTATTTTTAGGGACTTGCTCAAGACTAAGCATGATAATATAAAAGCTAAAGTATTAATTCTTCTACTGTATTGTGTACATACTTGATTGCTCGAAATATTAAAATATCTTTCATTATGCTTTCAAACTCTTTTGAACGTCTGCCTATAAAATGTTTACTCTGTTACATTCTAAATGTGTGGTCTTCCATAACTATGTATAATTTTCGGCCTCTTCCATGTAAACAAAATGACTAGGAGTTACCTGTGCCTTGGGTTCACATAGCTGAGGAAGTCACTGAGGCCCATGAAAAACAAAGAGGTTGTTAAAGAACGAAGTGGCCAACTTGAACCTTTTGGTGAGGTCTTGTCATCACTAGGGACAGGATGCACTGAGGTCATCTCGCATCGCTTGTCTCTCCTTAAAGCAGAAGAAATGGTTTGGGTCCTTCTCGTCTTTCACCCAAACAAATCTGGGATGGGTGGAGTGCTCCACCTGCTCCCACCAGGAAGTCAGACTCACAGACTGTCTGATAATTGTTACCACAATCAGAGGCAATTGAAACAAATGGGATTTGTTTCCTCCTACAAAATCAAGAAGAAGGCTGTCTAGGAAGGTTCAGCCTCTATTATCATAGCAAGAAATCTTTCCTTTGTCACCTATATCACTGAAAAAAAAAGAAGACAAAACCTCTACACACAGGAGTATAGAATGGCTGGTCTGGTAAGCGCCAGCCCAGGACAGCATCGCCATAACCCGACCTGAGTGGCAGAATTCCTACAAGAGCTCTGCCGAGTCTCAAGAAAGGATGAACTCATCACTTGGTTGGAAAACCAAGAGAAAGGAAGAAATTCAGCTCAGAAATCAAATTGCTTCTTCAATCTGATTCTTACCTGTTTTGTTTTTTTTTAAGACTTACACAGGAATACAGAGATTTTTTTTTTTTTCAATTGACAATTTATCTCAGTGACCTAGTGTCAATAAATGTAACCAGTAAGCTTCACCTTACAAGGTGGTTAGTTCTGAGGTTCTTTTTAACCCAACATAATGGAAATGTGGGTTTCTGTCTTTTGTGATTGCTTAAGAGCTAAAAACAAAGTACTCGTTACTAGTTTTGCAGTTTTAAACAATAGCCTTGGAAATGAGCTCTAGCTTAAAACTAAAATGAGGAAAGAAAGGAAGGGGCAAAAACAGGGTTTATTCCGATTGCCTCTGATTGTGGGAACAATTATGAGACAGTCTGTGAGTCTGAGCAGGTGGTCCACCCCACTCGCCCCAAACTTGTTTGGGGTGAAAGACCAGAAGGACCCAGCGCCATTCCATCTGTTTTGAGGAAAGACTGGAGATTCAACACGGCCTCAGTGCGTCCTTTCCCTCGTGATGATGAGACTGGCCCTTGCCAAAAGGTTCAAGTTGGCCACTTTGTTCTTAGCACTTCTGCTGAATCTGGGTCTTCAGAAAAAGAAAATCAAGGGAAGAAAGAAAAATGCAATGTCTATAAACAAGAACAAAAATCCGACAGATAAGAATAAAGAATGGGGCATACACACACACACACACACACACACACACACACACACACACACACACACAAATCCTGCAGCACTCCTGAAGTTAGAGCTACATACCTACTGTCCCTTTGGGGGCGATTCATAACAGCTGCAGGATGAAGGGGAGAATATATTTAATTTACATGTGTATATACTTTTGCCCTAACAAAAGAGAGGAGCATGTATGTTACCTTCTTATAAAAAAACAGTGTGATTTAACTTGTTTGCAAAGTGCCTACAAGGAGGAAAGAAAAAAATACAGGTCTTAAAAAAGAAAATTATCTAATTATAGCTGGATTTATATTGGACCAAATACAATGACAGAAGGGGAATTTTCTCTGGTAGAGAGAATATCAGCATTTTTTTACTTAAATAATTTAAAGAGGAAAGAGTAACATGACTCAACTTTATATTGTCTCCTGCTTACTTGCTAAGTGCAACTAACTTGTTTTTTTTTAGTGGATTTTTGAAAAATGAATGCTAGTTTGTGCATCATCATAAATTTTCACGATGCTCTTGCAAAGAGATGATCTCATTTGTAGGCACAATGACAAAACCCTTTCCAGGCACTTCTTGGAAAGGTGAGTGTGTTAGGGGGACCTTCAAAACCACAATCTTGGACTGGCCTTTGTCTTAAGCATTTGAGAAAGTGAGTAGAAATCAATATTTCTAAAAATAAAATGTCTGTATCTTTAATGACATTTCTTAAAGTGATATTTCTATTGTCATTACATAATACCAACATGGGTATTACGTATTAAGTAATTTTTACTGCAATCTACACAGAGTGAAATTTCTACAAACTAAAGTATGTTTATATTTTAGTCAATTGTGTCAATTGATGCTCATTCGGTTCTCACTACCTTGGTTAAAATTGTAGTCCATAAATTATTTATATTCCAGCTAAGATGGTAGAACAATCTACTTTAGTAGTAGATGTCTTGCTTCTTATAAAACTGCTCATTTCCTATGTTTTACTAGAGAAATTATTCAGATTGCAAGAGCTTCAAAGCAAATAAACAGAATAAGGGGACTCAGAATAATAGAATTCTACAGTGAGAGCACTTTGCATGGGTTAGAAATCAGATTCTGTGACTTTCCTAATGTCACAAAACCAGTTAGCCACAGAAAGTCAGAAATAATGCTCATTGTAGCGGACACCCCAAATCTCTTTCCTCCATAATTGGAAAGATCAGCTACAGAAAAAGTCTTTCCCTAAGAGTGACTCACTTTCTGCTAGGCGATGGAGAGAGCAGAGCTAAAAAGAATTAAGTAATGTAATGGCCAAAACTATAAAATAGAACTGAGCCCTTAAGTCTTGCCCGTCGGAATTCTGTGTCACGTGGGTGCTGTTGCATAGACGTGATTTCCTGGTCATCTGGCTTTCTGGGTAGGCAAACGGGAAAGCACTCCAGCATCAAACACGCCTCAGCCACAAATTCTGGAGCAGGGAGTAGCCTTTGGTCTAATGAGTTTAATAAACATTTCAGGAATGTAAACACCTACCAGGGAGGGCCAGCCTTTTGTCGCTCATATCTCACTGTCAGTTGCTCTAATTACAGGACACTTTGCGGAATAGCTTCCAGCGATGAAAGAGAAGGGATGGAATGAGAAGAAATCCTTTTCTAAGGGTGAAATACTCAAGAGGTAGTTTAAGTCCCTTTGGAGAGAAGCTAGAAAGGATGAAAAAGTAGGTTGTACTCCATTTCTCCCAACTCTCCCTTCCCTTAGAGGGCTCTGAATCACCATTCTCCAATTTTAAATCTAGGCATAAATGTTCAAAAAGCTTTTAGAAAAACATCCTTAAGAAATGCTGAGCATGTGTCGTTTAGACTCATCAATTGTAACTTTTCTGTATGACTCTGCTGAGATCTCCCTATAAAAAAAAGTCCATTACCCTGACACTCTAATGCATAAATAAGAGAATCAGGTTAATCTTTGTTTTTTATTTTTAAATCAAATTAAGATCTCAAACTAATCGTGATAATAGCACCTACCTATCCTAAAACAACATTTATCCCAGAACGCAGACTTCCATGACTAGGAAACAGAATGGGTTCGTATTCAAACAGACAATCACTGACATTCTGTTCCACCTGCTGGAACCATAGAATATATTTTAACTTTACACATGCAGAAAACGCTGACTCGTCCCCTCGTTGGTTACGAAGACCCAGGCGTGCAGGATTCTCCTGATTCGAACGTATGAAAGTGGACGCAGATACCAGTGTGCAATTACAATTTAGCCTCACATGAGGGAAGAACGAAGAGGGACAAAATCTACTATGTTGACATATATCTAGGTGGACATATCTTTCGATATATTTGCAGATGACATTCGTAAAGTCGTCTAAGGTTTAGAGCACTGCTTTGAGCTTGCTCCTCAAGTAATTCTTATCCAAACTGAAATTTAAAAACCAGTGATCCTTAAAATATTTGTATGATAATGTAATTAATGTTGATTGCTGATAACGTTCAAGAGAGCAGTGATATTGCATTTCAGTGGAGTTCAGCAATCATCTGAAATGTCTTTCTATTTTTAGAGAACAGACATGATTTTTGGATTCAGAAGGGCCTGAGTTCACCATCAGTTACTCACTAGTGTGACCTTCAGTAAGTTTCTTAACCCATCTGAGCATTTGGTTCCTTAGGCCTAAAGTGGGAAACTTAGTAACAGCTACCTCGCACGGTTGCTGGGGGGCATTACATGGGGCAGTACGTGTAACACACAGCACTTAATCCGCGGGAAATTTTATTACCTTCCATTTTAGCAACTTGATGTGACTACAACCTCTTTTAAAATATTCGGTTTAAACAGTTTCTCTTATAATTCTCACGGCATTATCAGTAATGTTCTGGTAAACGACTATTGCATAATCTGCCTAATAAGAACAACCGGGCCTCAACTAGTCAGCAAACATGCCCGAGCCTGTCTTTCTGGTAGCCGACCATTCGGTCAGCTATTAAGTTGTTCCTGCTGTGGTTTCTTTTCTTTTTAAAAAAGATTATGTGCCAACCCCTCTTTCTTTACTCACATTAAATCTAATCCTCATTAGCTATTTGCTTCATGCAGTTATGAGTATGTATTCACTTCCTATACCTTTAGGATATATCCGCAATACATCAAAATGATTATATATAAGCAGAGTCTCAAGTGATCCAGACTGGCAAACCATTGCAGCGCCACGGCTCGGAAGTATCATTTGGGAATCACTGACTAGTATTTGTGGCAGAAACACCGGCACGTACTATATAGTCTCGAGTTTTCAGTCCTGCTGTGCACACTGTACACACTCTCATATACTTACACCGTGGTTTTTTGTTCGTTCGTTTGTTTTTGGTTTCAATAAATCGGTTTCCAAGAAGCTATTATACTCGAGGTTCTTGATGACTAATCCTTTGCAACTTGGTGTGTTTGTTCACGTCTCTAAACCTTGCCATTTTTCCATCAGAATATCTTCTAAGGTATACAATCTGAAATTTGTCAGAGGTCACATCAAAAATCTTTACTACGAAAAGGTGGCTCGCCCCACAAGACACAGGTATTTCCAAGTGAGACAGTGACACACAGACCAAAGGGCTTTCAAAGCCTCGGCAAGACACTCAGGTCACAGAAGGTATAGGAATAGATCGTCAGATTCTTGACCTTCCTATTAAAATTAGCTAGAGAAAGTATGACAATTATTTTATACTCTCCCAAATCCGGCTGTTAAAAATCAGTGGAAACATCCAGCTTTGTCCAAGCTTTCTCAAATCTATGAGATTAGAGAAGGGTAGGTAACCCTCAAAGCAAGCAGAGGAAATGAAGATGCGATTTGACTTAACGACTGAGCATTAATAAAAGATCTATGGAAGACAGGTTGTGAGCCAAAGCAAATGTTTTATACTAACCATTTTTAAACAAAAAGGGCCTTTTAGAAATAAATTAAGGAATGCATAAAATGTCAACTTTCAATCGTCAATCTTAATTGTTCACATAATAAAAAGGGATTTTCTCGTCTTCTTAAATTAAATCAAACTTTGGATTAGAAGGCTACCCACAATTACTGAGTCTCATAAAGTATTTTTTTTTATTTTTTAAGAAGAATAAATTCTTTTGTAAGTGGTTTAACAATAGGAAAAACTTTATTAGGATCTGCAATTAGTGCAAGGCCTTCGACAAGTCGTGCAGCGAAACTCAAGCTCACGTTCACAGGTGGAAATGTGTACACGAACATGCTTTGCTGCCGGTCAAGAACATGCACCAAGATTCATGAAGACAACTGAGTCAAAAAATGACACAGTTGCGGTATTTTAAACCAAAATATTTTCTAACAGCGAAATGTTTCTAATCGTTATGGTAATTTTTCTGACCCAATATAGAGTAAGGAGCTGCATTGACTGGTATCACATCTCCACATTATTCCAGACTTAAGTTTATTTTGCTTTGGTTTTAGCTTTGTAAGAAATATGGCAACGAAATAATTTACTTATTTATTACACTATATCTTACCTATATACCAGAAGGCGCGGCATCTATGCGGCCCCACTTAGGAAGCAAACACCACAAGCAAACAGTTCTTGGAACAAGCCCCACATCTTCCTCAGGTCCTGCATGTCCCTTCCCTGTCAATACTGGAATGTGACAGACTGTGCGGGTGAGGGTGTGTACGTGTATGTCTGTATATTTGTAAAGTGTCATCCTATCTATTAAATATACAAATCTCAATAGCGGAAACAATAGAAAAACTTTTTCCTTTGTTAAATTCATGAGATATAAAATTTCATATTTTTCAATTATAATATTTTGATTTTGATTCCCAGGGTTCCTACTTTGGAGAGTTTAAGGCTAGTTAACCTTGTAAAGTCAATAGCCTTGCTTTCCTGATAGCTTTCATGATTAAGACTTTTGACCTCTAATTACTATATATATATTTTCTATGAATTCATCTAAATATGAATTTATATCACTGTCGATTCTCGGTTTACTTTATTAATGTTTTTTGACAATAAGAGCCACGTTTTATTTCCAGCTTATCCACTTAAAAATTCATCAAGTCTTTGGAAATATATTGATTTAATATTCTAATTTATTTCAGATGACATTTGACTTTATACTTATAAATCTACAAGTATAATGATACTTTACCTGCTGCTTCTCTCACTAAACAGGCTCCAATGGTTTAAATTTAGTAAAATAACGTTGTTGCACGTTTTAAAATCATGTCATAAAAGACTGTATTACTGAAAAAGAAACTAACACTTTGCTACTACTTCATAAAGAAGTCGAGACTATTTTCTTTCCTCTAGAAATTGGGTGGGCTTTTGGGACTGCTGTGACAAGTAGGATCTGTCAGAAGTGATGCTCTATGACTTCTCAGGCTGGATCATAAAGGCAAATAGGCCTGGTTTCCTGTCTAGGGCCACTTGCCTTTGCCCTGTGTGGAGAGGACGACCCAGCCACATGGTGAAGCCACATGCGGGTGTTCCAACTAAAGACTCAGCCATAAACCAGAAGCGGCTGCCAGATGTGATAAGATAGCTCCGAGATGATTCCAGCTCCCCCCACCCGCATACAAGTCTCCCTGCTGAGAACCCAGATGCTGTGGAAATGAGATAAGCAGTCACTTCTAAGGCCCGTCGAAATTCCCAATCCACAAAATGTGTAAATATAAGTGATCATTTTCTATTACGAAGTTTTGTACTTTCCCACAGAGCCATGGATAACCAGACACGTGTGCTTGGATTTGAGCATGTGCACAAAGGCTATTTGGTACTTAATGTGGCGGAATCCTTTTCTCTGGTCTTTTTAAACCATTTACTTTACTTACCAGTTTTTCAATGCCTGGTAAACTTTACGAAAATCTACCCTAGTAGAGCTAGTCACAATGAAAGTATTTAAAAAGTTTTCCTATGGGGCTTCAGGTACCACTAATGTGTGAACTGACATATGCAAAAAATTGCTTCCCCAAGCATGCCGCCCTAACTTAGCACTGATAACTAATTTATTTCCTGGCTACTTGGAGCAGGCTAAGCCACATATGGCCTGAGTGGACTAGTGCTTTTATGTGCACAGGTGTGAAGTGCTGGCTGCTGGGCCAGACATGGGGAAAAGCTCGAGACCATTCCCCATCATCAGCCACAAAGTGCAACCGAGGCCTCAAACTGCGTGACCTCCCAGTTCCCTGAGAGACAGGCCAGGTCTACACGGGCATCTCTGAGCCTGCAAAGAATGGTGTCGACCTACAAATATTTACTGAGTGCCCACTGCGTCCTAAGAGGATCTGTTGGGGTTTTAGGGTAGGAAAACACCCCTGTGAATTTGCAGGGAGCACTGACCACAGCAGAGGCCAGCCTCTCTCCCTGCCCAAGTCTAAGCCTGTCACCTTTGCTTTCACTCTTTGTATCCTTGGGCCACTCCATCCCTGATCTAGTCAAATATCTCTTAATTCTCCCTGATGTTTCTTCAGGGGTACATCGTGCGCCTCCAGCCTAAACTAAGAGTCATTTGGGGACCCTGTTGACATTGGAGACCCCTATTTGGAGACCCTGTTGACATCGGAGACCCCTGGGCCCCTCCAGACTCACTGAATCAGAATTGCTGCAGGTAGGACCTGGGCTTGGTGTTTTTGCAAATGCTCCCAGCTGATTCCAATGCATCTGTACTGGTCTGCCCCAACTCCAGCCTCTCCGCTCTCTAATTCACACTACTCACTAATAGTAGGTGAATTTTTCAGAGCATAACGAATAACATCATTCCCTTGCCACTTTAAAATGGGTTACCACGGCCTAGCAGGTTGCTTATGCCATATCCCAGAACTCGAAACACTTTGCAGTCCGGCCTCGACCTACTTTCTAGTCACGTCACCAATAACCCACATAGATCTCATTGTACTGCACTGCGGCTTGCTTCTGCCAAGCTGTACCCCTTCCTTGCTGCCAAACACGGCCTGGGCTCGTGTCTCCAGTGCCTCGCCACCCCAGCTTTGTTAAGCTTGGCCCTGCCACCGTGGATGCCTTCGGCGTCTCTGCTGCATCTAGTAAAAACTCTCCTCTTCCTCAGAACCTAGTTCAAAACCAAGCTCTCTCATATCATTCTACCTGCAAGGTCTCCTTCCCTCCTCTCAAAATCCATAGCATTTGGTCTGAAACAATTTCATAGTACCTCTCGCATCCTTCCTTGTATTAATAATATCAATATTTACCTTCTTCCTCATAGCTAGCCCTGTCCACCACATAAAGTGCTTAAAGATGTGTGTGTGTGTGTGCGCGCGCGCGTGCACACAACAGACATGTGGAATTAAATTTAAAAACAAAGACCAAATTTATATTTTATGGCAGTCCTCAACAGCTGCAAACATGAAGTTACTGCCGCAGGAAAATTATCTTATGTGGCCTTGTGATAATTTAGTCTATTAATGTCAAGCTTCGAAGTGTTTTCGAAATGTAAATGGCTAGTTTTTTTCAATTTTATTAAACTTCTTGGAGGTGACATTGGTTAATAAAATTGTATAGGTTTCAAGTGTACTGTTCTATAATAGTAAATATCTTGATTCACAAATAACACACCACGAACTACAATTTAAAGGTGTGATCACTCTAATAAGAAACTGGTTTTTATTTATTAATTCTAGGAAATTGTACTCTTTTTGGCAAAACGAGCGATGACATTATTTATATGTTTTTTTATAGGCTCTAACCCAAAGGCCTTCATTTCTTTTTAGCACAATCGTGTTACATCCCTTCCCTGCACTTCGAACACCGTCAGCTACTTATATCGAGGCCTTTTCAATGTTTTCTGATATTCAGAATTTTTCGCTAAAAAATTTATTTCATGTTTCTTAAAATACTTTGTGAAACACTGTATTTATTCAATATTATAAGTTGTTTTTATTTATCACATTATTATATCTAGCATTTGCCCATAAGTATGGACAAAATGATAAACGTTATCGGAATTAAAGTATTGTTAACAGAGCAGACGGCTTTTGAAATGTTACAAATCTTATGCATTTTATAATTATTTTACTGATAAAGAACAATCGATAAGCTGCTATCCAGTATTACGTTTACCAAACTAAAGTTATCTTGTACTAAAAGGGAATACATTGAATTCTATTATGAATTATCTTGTCTCAGATTCCATTAGTGACCCTTATTAATGAACCACCATGGCCAGGCCTTCTAGTACACCCCGGCCTCATGGGTCCCATCCTAAAATCAGGAAGGGGAGGGACCCGTAGGACAACCACAGTCGACATTCTCTTTCTCACACCCCTGACCCAAAGCTGTGGACTTTGTAGTGATGTCTCCGCCATCACTAGTTGAGTGGCCTTGAGCAAGTCACCTCATGGCATTAAGTCTCCATTTTCTCAGTTCTAAAATGTGCATATTAAGAGTGTCCACCAGCTTCCTAAGGTTATTCTGAGGATTATGTAGGATAATAATACCTCTATAAATGTTATCTATGTTATTACAACAATCCCAACATGTGACCTTAAAGTCTTCATCATCAGAAAAATTAGAGAAACAGAGAACTCCCTACGCCCAGAGTCTACGAAGCAGGTCATATCTGTTTTGACAGGATCCAGGAATTCTTCCTCAAATCTCTCTCTGCTGTCAGCCCTCAAACCCATGAAAGCTTTTAGACACTCGATAGAGCCCTTCTGCCTGTAATTTCTGATTCACGTCCTTCTTAAATAGGATGATGGTTATCGACATCTGCGCATCTGTCAGAGGAAGAAACTATGCTGTATTTGTCATGTGTTCCTCTGCATGATTGAATTTATTAGGTCCTTTCCTGAGAGCAAATGTGGGTGGATTAGACAATATATGAGCCCTAAGGCAATGAAGAAAGAAGCAGGGATGGGTCGGAGGTAGGGAGTCATCAATGACACATTTTTACTCAAAATTACTTCAAAAACAGACATATTCGAACAATGAAGGAGAAAAACAGAAAGCATACTCCCTGGGAGAAGGGGAGAAGCAGTGATGAAAAAAACATATACTTAATGGCTTATTTTTCTTAGAAATATAGTTTTAAAGAGAGGCAAAACCTAAGAATTTTCTAGGTGAGTACTTGATAACCTACAACGTTGAGCCACATTAAATTGCCAATTGAGTAGGTCAAAAACAGTCAAATGAAGGCAAATTCATAAGCTGATGTACTTAGCCTATGTTAGCCATCTTATACGAAAACTGCATATTTTTAACCCTAGAATCACAGTTAGGGAGCACAAGAGATACACTGAAAGGTAAGTGAATGCCAAGACTACAGTGGAAAAAAACTCTGGATTCCTATTTCATTCTTCGCAAATTTGTTCCAGAGCCAGAAAAAAAGATGGGCAGAAGCACCATTACTGTCTGGATAAATTTCCATTCTCTTTCTCTCATCGCTTTCATGTTTAATGCATGCAGCTGAATTTACTTATGTATCCATTTAAAGCAATTGCTAACATTTATTGAACACACTGTGTATGTGTTCTGGGTACTTGACTTGGATAAACATTGAATCCTCATAACAAATCAAGAAGTCTATCCTATGTTCACTGCAGCACTACTTACAATAGCCAAAATATGGAAGCAACCTAGGCGCCCATCAAGAGATGAGTGGATAAAGGAGATGTAGTATATATATATATATATATATATATATATATATATATATATATATACACACACACACACACACACACACACACACACACACACACACATACACACACATATATAATATACAATGGAATATTACTCAGCCATAAAAATGAAATCTTACCATTTGTGACAACATGGACAGACCTAGAGGGTATTATGCCAAATGAAATAAGTCAGACAGAGAAAGACAAATAACATATGATCTCACTTATATGTGGAATCTAAAAGAATAAAATAAATGAACAAACAAAATAGAAACAGACTCATAGATACAGAGAACAAACTGATGACTGCCAGGTGGGAGGGGGGTAAGGAGGCTGAGTGAAAAAGGTGAAGAGATTAAGAAGTACAAATTAGTAGTTACAAAATAGTCACAGGGATGTGAAGTACAGCATAGGGAATAGAGTCAATAATACAATAGCCGCCTATCCTTTTCATAATACCCAAGTTTTCTATGGCCACACAAAGGTAGAAAGAGGCACCTACACTTGTATAACTAAGCAGCAGGGGAAAGAGTCACACTCCAACAGGACAGCCACGGAGCCTGCGTGTTTAACCATGACCCTGTGCTGACCCCCCAATACCGAGGAGACAGAGAGGGCAGGACGAAAAGTTGTCGAGCCTGGAGAAGCAGTATGACCATGACACAAAGACAAAATATTAGTGTCCCACTGAGTCTCAAAATCAAAATCAGTGTTTTTAGAAAAATCAGGAATAGAGATCAATGAGAAAAAATGAATGAAGGGAGGAAACCCAAACTGAGAAAATGGAACTTGACCCAGGCTGTTTAAATGTTCAGTAAGAATGAAAAGCATCCTGAAACAAACAAGCAAAAACATTTCCAGACACTCTGAGTAGACAGGCAGCTGACTTTTGTGCAGCTTTTTCCCAAGAAAACATACTGATAAAGGGCACATGGGAATGCCAACATAAGAAAGTGTTGACCTGGTCACTTTCTTAGTGGAAAATATAAATCTAAAATGCTAGTTTTAATATGCTAGATTTCACCACTAGAGGACAAGGCAGGCTCATGTGCTTTAGATTTTTAGGGTACCCAGTAGAGTATTATACCTGATTTAAACAAACAAACAAACAAACAACCAGCAGTAGCACTGTAAAATTGTATAATGGCCACAGAATGCATAATTTACATGCAATTATTTATAATTTAAATTAAAACACCCTATTAAAAATGTCATGCCAAAAATGAAAAAAATGCACATGCATTGTGAAATAATGTACACAGAAAAATGATAAGGAAAACTATGCTATCTTACACAGAGATTATAAAGCTATATTCTTCCAAATATTTTTTTCCTGTGCGAATCTGTGTGATGGATTTCTACACACATATGGACAAAAAAGCATTATTGCCTAAGGGTTAGGAACGTAAGCGCGGAAGCCAGACTGCCTGGTTTCGAATCCTGGCTCTGGCATTCGCCAGTTCTGTGATCTTTGGCAAATTTCTAAAGTTTATGCCTCAGTATCCTCATTGGCTAAACTGGGAACATAATAATAAAAGCTTTCTTTGGGGCTGTTGTGAAGTTTAAGTAAGTGCCTGGCACAGAGATTCAGTAAATAGGAGTGAGAGAGACAGAAAGAGAGAGTAGAGGTGAGACCACAAATGTAATCATATTATACTTTATCTGTTTCTACTTAAACTTATATGGATGTCAATACATGTTAATAGCTTCTTGGTTATCCTCACATTTTTAATATAATGTTTAAAATAACGAGTTATTATTTATCGATACTCACACACTTTTACATATGCAGAAACAACCTCCGGGATGAAAAAGAGTATATATCTATGCTTCTTCATCTTCACATTCCACTAGATATAAATCTTCCTAATTTTTAAAAGTAGATGCATAATATTTCGTTGTATGGGTGCATTTTACTATTCGTGAAGAGTTCCCTATAAGGAAACTTAAGACGTTTCTAGGCCTTCTTTACCAAAAATGCCACAATCAACAACTCTGTTATCTAGTTTTTCATAGTAGACCAATGGGATAAAATCCTAGAAGCAAAACTACTGACTTGATGTTTATACCCATTTTTATTTGGAGGAATGTTGCCTAAATGCAGATTTTTTAATGTCCTTTGATCAATCTCTACTCGTTGATTTTCTTTTTCTTACTGATTTATAATGACTCCATTACAAAATTATATAATTTTGTCTTATGTGTGGCAAACATTTTCTCCAACTTTTTAATTTGCTTTTTGTTTAGTTGTACATTAAATTGTGCAGACATTTTTAAATAATCAATCCCTCTTTGGTTCTGAGTTTTTAACAAGCGAAGAAAGAATTTCCCCATTACTAGATTACAAGAAAGAAAAAAAAACTTCTAGGATTTCTTTTAATTCTGTGGTTTCTTGTTTTTAAATTTAAACCATGTAAAATCTGCAATAATCAAGTGGTATTACCTTATAAAATGTCAATTTCAAACAAGTGTATTTAAATCTTTGATCCACTGGAAACTGGGTGTATGTGACTGTGTGTGTGTGTGTGTGTGTGTGTGTGTGTGTGCATGAGTGTGTGTGCTTGTGCATATGCAAGGTATGAGGATATGAGGTATAAGTCAGCTGGTTTCCTCTTCCTTCCCCATGGTCATCCAGTTGTCTCCCAATGATTTAATGAACATCCATCTGCTATATCTATGGGCTTATTTTGGACAATGTATTCTGCTCTATGGCTATGTCTTTCTAAATTACTGTAGCTATTAAATACATCCCAACATCTGAATGAATTAGTATTCTCTCATAGCTCCTTTTGCAGATTTTTTTCCTGGATATTACATAATGTGTAGTTTTATTAAACTATAATCATTTTAATTAATTCAAAATTTAAGAATTCTTACTAATATCTTGCTTGAGAGTGCAAGTTTAGCTTAAGATCTGACATCTTTACAGTGTGTTTTCTCATCCAAGAAAGGATATGTTTTTCAGTTTAATCAAATCCTCTTTTCTATAGTCCTCAAAAGCATGTTCGAATTTTTCTTCATATAAATTTTCCACTTTTGAAATCTGCCACTTACTGTTTCTACCAGTTTTTCAATTGATTCTTTTCTGTTTTACAGCCATACATTTATATTAATGTAACAGATAATAAGTTTGCCATATCATCATATTTTATATATTTCATTCTTATGTGATAACATTGGCTGGAATGTGATTGCTGACTTCCGTGTAAGTGTTTCTTAAACTTATAAAGCCTGATGCTAGCTAGATATACACTGTGAAGATATTTTAAAAATCAGAACTAAGTGCAAATTTCATGTAACTTATTTTGCATATGGATGAGTATATTGTCTTTCTCCTTTGACTTATTATTAATATGTTATATTAATAGCATTTATAATATTGAATCATCTCTACATCCTAAAATAAAACCCTATTTGATGGTATATTATTCTTTTAATAAATTGCCAAATTCTTTTTATCCTAAGCCAGAGAGAATAAACGCATCTCTATGTTTTTTTCTTCAACCATGATTCTCTGATGTGCTTCAGTGAGGAAAGAGGCCCGTATAATCATGTTTTCTTATCCTCGGTGGCTTGCCATGAACCCAGTCATGGCATCTTTGTAAAGGGTTACTTCAGGACCATGACGCTTACTTTTAGAGAGGCCCAGGACCTACTCAAGAACTTCTGGAGAAGTTCTCAGTATCCTTCACATGAGCTGATTCAAATATCATTATTATTTGGCAGATACTGTTTTAGGGGAAGTGGATTATGATTTATTGTAGTTGTTTTTTTCTTTTATGTTTCCATTGTTTTTTTTTTTTTAATTGTTTTTGATAAGTCTCAGGGAAAGATATAAAATGAAAATATCCTTTTTTGAATATTTTACCAGAACTCCTAAGGCTATTCCCATTGTTCCATTGAATGCTGTGCTTAATTATCTAACACATTTTCTTCTTTTAGATAGTTCGGTTGTTACAAATTTTTACTGTGATAACTATCACTGAAAGGAAGGAACATTAAAAAAAAAAATTAGGTGGGAGAAAATACAATTCAATCACATTAAATGAGTAGCAGAAAAGTACAGATGCCTGTAGACTAATGAAAAAATACTAACTAGTGCTACTTTTATGGGGTAAACCACTCAGGCAGAGAGGAGCATAAAGGGAACTTAATCTCTTTAGCAAGTTCCTCTTATTTAATTTCCTCTCTTTCCTTCCCACATCCTCTCTCCTACAAGATCTGCTGTGCCAATATTGCTGGGAGATTAGAACACCTCTCTCACTGGGTGTGTAAGATGCTACGCTGCCTTGGTGACAGGCGGTGTTCTACGTCTCCATACCTTGTAGTTCTCGCTTAATTGAAAATCCAGAGTTGCCATGCATAATCAACGAGAACGTATTTAGGTCAGACCGATTGTCTCGTAGAAATTCCTTTTATACCACATGGAACTCAACTACTACAAATCAGAATTACTGGGATAATACATCAATTTAGGATCAAGTGGATGATCACCTCGAATAAAAGAGGCTAACGACTACTTTGTGTCTTTATGGTTTGTTTAGGAATCATAACAGCAGCATTTTATTGGTCCTCTATCTTAGGTGTAAATGCTTCACATTTTAAAAAATGTTTCACCTACGTCCTTCATCTGACTAAAGAACCTAGAGATTTAAATAGCTAGCTGCCCTTCAAGACCCTTCAGCTCCTACATCATCATAAACAAATGTCTCAGTAGAGAATAAAACAACATCAATGTCAACAACAAAAACCATGGAAACTTTAAAATAACTGCCATGTCGAGGCTCTGTGCCAGGCAGTACAGCCAAAAAATTATATTATATGACCTGTGCCTGGAAGAGTCTTACTCTGGGAGGACTAAATAGATGATTTACAGGTAGGTGACATTTACAATGTACAAAATATTCTAAGGCTAAAATGATCGGTGATGCAGTTTCATACAGAAAGGCAAGTACTAATTCTATGGGTTCTTTTGTGGAGATTGTTTGAAGATTTCGGTCTCTGAGTAGATATGAATTGGACAGCCAGTGAGAGGCCAGACCAGTGCCTGACTGGGTTCTAGGACAAGCAAGGTCAAGAGAAAAAATAAAATTCTCTGAGAGGACCAAGCTGCCCCTACGTTATGGACGGCGGTGATTGGGGAGGAGGAAGGAATGGGTTATATCAAACTTACCAGAGGAGCTTTTTCAAAACCCAAATACTTCAGCTTCCTCCCCTGCAGTTTTGGTAAACATTAGATGGGAGAAGGGGAGACATGCAGGTTTTTATAAAAACTCCCTAGCTCACTAAACTAACTTTTTCCCTCCCTGCTCTGCATCCACATTGGCCTGGAGGGAAACATTGCTCTGAAGAGACCCCTCCAGCTGGCTCCCTGGGGAGGGAAAAAGTCCACAGTCAACAGCCTGATACTAAGTAGGGTTACTCAGCTCTTCATCTGCAAAAGCAAATCGAGGAGAGCCCAGAGTTTTACTTCTTTTTTTTCAATCCTTCCTTTCTAATAGAGATCATGAGTATTCATTAGCCATTGTATGGGATTACTTAAGAAATATATAATAAAGAAATATTCTATTAATAGTTTCGGTTATCTGAGAAATTCTACTAGTAATCTCAGAAAATCATTTTTTTCTACCAGGAAATTCAATATAAATCTAGTTTATTTTAAATTCTTATCTTTTAAAGCCTCTAAGTAAAAAACCCATTAATGTGAAAATTCCTCACTTTCTTAACAGAAAATCAATCACGAAAATGAGTTTTGGTAATAAATGGGTCTAAACAGAGAGAGGTGCATTGGCATAAATTACAGTTTAAAAGGCAATGGGGACTTTTTGTCTGAGAAGTCTGCAGTTGACGTCTTCTTCATCAACTCATTTCACCATTAACATTTGACAGCTTTGAGTCAAGCAAGAATCACATGTGCAATCCTGAGGGACTTTATGGGGACAACAAAGGACACGTATGACAGTCTAGTGTGGCTGTCTGTCTTAACTAAACATGAATTACGGTTACCCATCCGAAATAGTTACTGAAGACGAAATAAAAAGATTTCGCAAACCTCGGGTGAATCAATTTTTTTCCCTTATACACAGGCTTTCATATTTCACCAGTTTGTTTGTTTATTTGCTAGTTTGTAGTTATAAGCTACAGCCTTAATATATAAAAGCATAGTTCATTTAACAGGAAAATCAGAACCCATTTGCCCCTAAAATTTTTATTTACTTCTTATTACTAAAAACTTTGTAAACTGCGTTCAATCGATGAAACCTAAATATCTGACAAAACAACATCTCAGATGATAAGAAAACTTTTAAGTTAAGAAATTGATGGAGCAAAATCTTTTTTTTTTTTTTACTGGTAATATTCCCAATAGGTCACAATATATACTTATTCTTATATATACATTAAATGGTCTTCATGCAGTGTTAAAAAGCCAAAACAATATTTGTATGATTACGAATGTAATCTTTTAACTACACACACAGAAAAACGGTAAAACCCAAAAAACTCCCCCAAACCGTGACCTTTTATATGTTCTGAAATTATTACTTCTCTTAAAAAAAAAAATCCTATATGACACCAGCCAGGTGAGGAATATTAATTGTACCTTTGTCCTATAGTTCTGGCTTTCTTAACTTGTCTGTCGTTAATCTCTAACATGCATCCTTTTAGCTAAACTAAATTACAAGATGTCCCATCTTGTAGATAAGGTTGCCCTCATCTACCCCGTTGAGCATGCCGTTCTCTAGATGTGGGATACGCTCTCCTATGAACAATCTTGTTCACCCATCTTCTGAAATTCATCTGACATCACAACTTTTTCATGAAGAATGTCAAGGTCCTCCATTTGATAATGTCCTCCCGCAAACATACATAGATCTAGTGGCCAGAGAATTTGTTAGCGTCTCTCTTTGGGATCATCCTTCATCTGTTGCTTTCTATAATTACTTGGGCGTTCTTTATCTTCTCCGTAAAACCACCAACCTCTCAGACACAGGAAATGAGTGTTTCCCATCTTAACATCTTCTACATCACCTTGAATAGTATCAGACCCAGAGAAGGTACGCAACAGAGAAATGGAGCGTAATGAAAGATTTTAGAAAACATTTAAAGAAAATATTATACTCTTTAAAGAGTATAATACAGTGAAGAGGATATTATAAGGAAAAGTAAAATGTAATGAAATATGTTAAGAAATGACAAACTTTCAAGAAGCACAGAGAGAGATAAAAACACCCAGGGGCTCTGGCCTGGGGGCTGGGCACACTGAGAAATATCCAGGTCGAGCCTAAGGGAGACTCTGAGGTCAGACGAACTTTGAATTTAATATCAATTCTGGCACTTACAAACCATGTGACTTTGGACAATTTATTTAGAATTTATGGGCCTTTGTTTTCTCTCTTTATTAAACAGGGATAGAGATGTCTGCCTACCGGGTTATGAAAATTATATGAGATCACCCAGATGTGTTCTCAGCACACATATGCCATGGGACTCCACAAGTACGGGCTCTCTGATCACTGAGGTTAGGAGGTGACAGTGGTGACTGCTCCATTAAACCAAACTCTCCACCAAGATGCACCCATCACTCCTCCTTGGCTTTTTTTTTTTTTCCCACCAATATTCTAGATCAAGAAAATAGTCATGTTCTCCCATTCGTGTCCATTCCAATTCACTTGGACTCTGTAGAGTCTTACACATCTGAATAGGGGAGTCACTGTCAAGGGGAGAGCTGAAGTTCCACGAGGAAGTCCGCTGGTTGTGCTATTTCATGTGGGGCGTGGCCCCCCAGGAAGGAACAGTGGTCGGACTGGTGAAGGCATGTGAGATCACACCATGCAAAGAGTGGACAGGGGGATGGATGGGTGTGTTGGCCTGTGAAAGAGAAGGGCCGAGGAGACCAGGGCCATCATATGTGTAGTAGGAGACAGACTAGGTGCGTGCGACCCAATGGGATGAATCTAAGATACCTGAATGAAGTTACAAGAAAACAGATTTCTGTTTGGTACACACACGAAGAACTCGTTTTCGATGTTTGTTCTGTCTGATTTTGGAGTGAGTGCCTCACTGGCAGGGATGCTGGTCTGAGAAGATGTCAGACTACGCCACCGTTAGGACTCATTCTAAACTCGGTCTCTGATAAGTCTATAAAATCTTCAGGGAACTTCTTTGTGTTTGGCGCTAACAGAAGATCAATTTAGAGCAAACAGAGTCAATTATTTCAAATTTCGAGTTCTTCAGTAAATTTATATAAATTATCTGAACACAGTTCATTTAAATAAATACCTCTTTTGATGTCATGTCTCCCTCGAGCTATCATAAATTTCTCTACTATTTTGTACTGAAAACTCTTCCAAGGAATTTCTCAGACGTCAAACTTCGCTTCTTATTTTCCAAGGTCTCTCGAGCCTACTGCCCTTCTCCCTATTTCAATAAAAACGCTCTTATCAGTGCCACACCTCCACCTTACCAAGCCCGAGGTTAACCCTCAGGTCCACGTGAACATGACCTCCCAGGACACTGGTACTGCTAGTTTGCTCTCCTTTTAACACTCTAGTCGCTTGGGTTCCAAATCATTCTCCTCTCCTGTTCTGTTCTTTGTCTTGTTTTCCTTACCCTCCCTTCTAATCTCCATTAGTGTTGCCTCTCCTTTTGCTGAACTACAAATACTGGGGAGGACCAAGTGAGCAACGATCACCTCCTTCTCTATTGACACTCTTCCTTCGGATTTCATCCAGACATTCATACAGAGTGTCGTGTGTGCTCCCGAATCACGAACATCAGTCGCAGCCTCGAATTCTCCCCTGAGCTCCAGACGGCTTGATAAGACTGCTTTCTCAACATTTCCTATAGCTGGATGTCTCCTAACATCTCAATGAGAACATTTTGAAGCACAACACTTGATTCCACATTTCGTTTTCTAAGCCGCAGATATACTGGCCAAATGTGCTCCAAAGAGCTTTACGCGTGTTGTTTACACATCCTGGAATGTCCTCCCCCATCCTTCTTATTCATGCTAACACTTCACGTGCCTTCGTTCACAACCCTATCTCAAGTAGCATTGTAGAAGTTTATTAAATGGTTGGCGAATGAATAAATGAGCAATCACTGATTGCCTTTCGTCGTAATACTTAAAATGGTGCCGCAAGCTATCGCAAACTGCCTTGCCAAAAGCTATATATTCTTTCCCGAATTTGGAAACACTAGAACAGAAATCTGTTAAGTGAGCTGTTGTGGGAAAACGTACTTGGCTGTATATCTGCCCCTAGTGGGAAGTCTGGAGACTTTATAAAGGGGGTGTGGTTTCAGCTCTCCGGGGGTTCAGGCTTTACAAAGTATGAAACTTCAAAGACCACAGTCGCCTCACGTGTGAGATGCCCCTCTTGGGTCCATGATCTCTACAGTCTCATCCAGTTCTAAAATTCTATGCTTTTATGCTTCAAATATTCGATATGGCTTGAGTGGTAATTGGGGACTTGTGTATAGAAATGAGATCGGAGGCTGACTCAGTGGCTCTATTCAGGGCCACCATAGCTGGACAGCTAAGGCTGATCCAACAAGCTTCTTTACTATTCCTAGTGATTCTCTCCCGAAAGGGTGTGTATGGAGCAAAGGATCATTATGAAAAATTTTTTTTTTTAAAAAAAGACACACTCTCATCTGTGTTCCTGGACTGGAACTTCCTTAGAGAAGAATTATCGATATATACCTAAAAGCCAAATTTGTATAATATTTTTAATTCTTTTCTCATTTTTAAAACATTACAGTTACAGTTTTAACTCGATTCTCTATTACTCTTATTTCCATAAACCCGCCACTGCATATGGTGACTGGAAGTGTAAACTGCTTAGTTACGTCCCAGGGGTTATACATAAGCAGAGTGAAAACAGAGGGTACAGGAAGCGTGGTTTTTACAGGACTATTTCACTCGTCTCATCTTAAAACTGCATCAAAAAGCGATCTTCCTTCTTATTATCTTCCCTCCCTGTCATACTTGACAGCCATAAGTAAACTCAGCATTATAGACTTTCTAACTTACTGGGGCACTGGTTTACTTCATAAAGGACTGGTTCTCTATAAAGGCACAAACAAGGGCACAGGCAGAAACTTGCTGACCTCCATGCCAGGAGCATGAATGCTTCCAAATGTCCTGGGAAAATGTGGATGTCAAATTGGTAGATAAAAGACAGCTCAGTAAGACTGCCGTTACCACCCTCTTTAAATCTTTAATGACATGGATGATTTCCCCTAAATCAAATGTGAACTGGTGAATTTTGTTTTCACGCACTGCTCTGAGAGGCTCTAGAAATTTCAGTAAACCAACAGACACTTGAGTTTTGAGCAACATGCTGTTTTCCCATGAAGCATATGTATGGGAATGTATCTTTAAAACATGAAAGAGACATGCACGTTACAGTAACTACAACTCCCTAAAGCATTTTCCTCTTTGCCTCAGACTTTCTATCTTATGAAATGTATATGGTTCAGCAAATGCAAGATAAATAACCTGTTGAATTGGGTTTAATTCAGTAGCCCGGATACTGTTGTTCTCCGAATGAGTGAGCATCAACTCCAGAAGACCGTGTTGTCTGTTACCCAATAGTACAATGCGTGTCTAATGAGAAAATAGCCACGTGTGAGGGATTTCTTCTTTTGTTGTAGCGATTATGAATACATTCATAAGGAAAAAAATCAAAATACACGATTGAATAGGTAATATGCATTATACTTAAATAGAAAGTTTTCTCTCCTTTAGATAAACTCTCCTTTTTCTTTCATAGTCTCTACGTAACTATGGTATTGAGTTTCATTTACTTTTTATATGATAATTGTTTTATATGCATATTTTTCCTTCCTTTTTATTTTTTTTTTTTCTGAGACTGGGAATTGATCCATGAGCTCCCTCTAACTGAGCAGCAGAATCACTGTACTGACGAAGTGGCGACAAACACATTGCCCGCTTATTACACCTAAACAAGGTGAGAGAGAGGAAATACTTCCTGGGGCTTTGGGAGGAAAGCGCTCAAGCTGGGAAGCTCAGATTCAGGAACCGAATATACGCATTAAAATATTAACGCTATTCTTCTTTAAACAATTTAATTAATTCATCACATTGGTCAATTTTTCACACTCATTGGTCTGTTAGCAATACCTCCTTAAAACAGATATAATTTGAGCTTTGCGGTTTTCAAAATAACCTGGTATACTCCTACTTTGGATATTGTATACTCGTAATCTGCAATGTTAAAAGAATGCTTACCATTTGCAGAGCACAAGAGAAAAAGACAGTGTGGCAATTATTTATCACTGTTGATAGATAATAACAGTTTCTAAGAGTCCGGGCAAATTTGCTCTTCTGCATAAAGAGAATCAGGTAGACTGAGTATCAGTAATACATGCACACACATTCAATATTTGACCTCTACCAGACAGACAATACACTGACATAATTATATGTGTTATTTTATGACATAATTAATAGTGTTATTTTTCATCTAGCTGTTCTCTATCAACCCAGATGTTTTGCTGCTGCTCATCTGTGTCACAGAAAGGAGCAGAATAATTAGTAATCTCAAGTGATGTCATTCTCCTTTGTAAGAGATCAGAGGGCTCTCCCATGCCTTTCACAATATTCAAAAAAAAAAAAAATGAGCACAAACATAGGGATGTGATTTTCAACCTTCATATGGGATTAATAAACAAGTAACACAGTCCAGGAAAATTTACTGTTTCTTAAATAATTTCAATAATAAAAATTCACAAGAAAGAAAAAATAGCATTTTGAATTTATTTAAAGCACTGAGTCCAGCCCTTTGTGAGTCTCTCAAATTGTCATAAATTTTAGACTGGAGAACCTACTGACTCACAAATGCTCTACAAGCCTGCCAAAGAAAACATCACTGTGGGTTGCTCTAGTAAGTGCTTGGAATACAGAGGAAGAACTTTGTTTCCAACCCAATTTGGATCTTCTTATCTGATGGCATTAGGTTATCACAAACCCACACGCCTTCCAGAACTCCTCCCACTTCCCTCTCTTGACTACTGAGCAATCTTAATAGGTGACGCTTTTTGGTTCCTAAAGGAATAAGTCACAGAGGATTTTCATTGAACTGAGTATGAAATGATGGATTTGGTTTAAATGTACTACTCTGGGAGGCTCTAGATATTTCAGTTAACCAACAGGCATTTGAATTGTGAACAACATAATGCTTTCCCATGAAGCATACGGAGGAGAGACATTTATTTTTAAACATCAAATTAACATGCATCTTGGAGTTGGTGCTCCGGATATTATCTACCACAACCAGATACATCGATGTTTTTCTCTTAATTTGCAGATGAAGGTAAACAAACTGCAGAATGTTGCACGAAACTTGGTCAATTTCTTTGGTGAGAATCCCCAAACTATTGATTATAAAATTAATGATGTATACAACTAGATTTCTACTGCTATCTATGGTAACAATTAAAATTCATTGGTCAGGTTCACTTAATTCAAGTGTATTCAGGGATATTATTTATAGCACTATGTCTTGAACGGACTGCTTATCCTATAACAAACAATGGCAAGCATTAAATTGTATGTTTGTCCTGTAGCACAGAAGTCTCAGAAACAACCACCCTAACAAGGTGCTACTAGTCAACAGATCAAATTCATGGAATGAGGTCTGATAGGTAAAACGTGGAGACACGAGAACTGCTTGGATGATGAAGAGTAAAAGTTGGGTTGACCCTCAAAATAACATGGGACTCGAAAAGGTTCAGTAATTTCTTTGCAATGTCTCTGTTTCAGTAGCAGCAAGAGCCAGCAAAGCCCATGCATATTAGCCAGGACCGGTCAATAAGCTAAATGCAGGAGAAGCTGACACGCCCTAAAACTTCACGTCTAACAACAAGGATGAACGGTTTAACAGTAAGAGAATAGGTCTGATGTGGCAAAAACCTTAGAAAACGTGACGAAACAAGACAACAGATGGTCAGAGGCCTCAGGGAACAGCTGCCACCACCTAGGTGAGAAGAAACTGATAATCCAAACAAATCTCACCTTTGCAAAGCTTTCTTCTAGACAAAGAGGGATGAAATATACCGTCAAAGCAATAATTTCTATTTAAATGACTAGTAAATGGTGATACTGGTGTAAGAAACAAGTTTCCTAATAAGAAACAAAAGCAAACAAAAATATCTTTTCCATGCCCCCTTTATCTTATATAGAGAATTGGATGCAGAATTTAAGGATGAGTCATGACCAAGTAGAAGCTGTGGTAATAACGTTCCTCCCTTGTAGTAGACGTGTTTGACTGCAGACAGATAATTAAAAAAAAAAAAAAAAAGGATCTGCTGAAAATCTCTGTCCGTATTTTTCTTCTAACTAAAGAAAATCTTTTAGCTTCCTCTCCTACGATCAGTTTCCTCTTTCTCATTGGCTTTGCCCTCAGGAGGTCTAAATTCTCCTTGATGTTCAGAGAAATTGAGAGATGGGAAGGAGTTGGAACCATGGGGGGTGAGTTTTCCCCTAGATGGCTCTTTCTTTCATAAAGAAAAACATGTAAAGTTCTCAGAAATTCTGTGTATGAATTTATGTACCATGAAATTGAAAGGCTCTTACTTAAGCATAGCCATAGTAAAAATGGTATTTCAATAAGGAACTAAATGCCCAGTGAAGGTATAAAAAAATAATTTTCCTCTTTTCTTGGAGACTATGCTATGATTCTCCCCATACATTTATACCGTCTTACAGTTACAAGCCTAAAATCAGAAAATTTGGGAAGATCCCTTTCCAAATCTACAAAGACACCGAAGAGAACCTGTGAATGAGAATGACATCACCCTGAGGTGATCCAAAGTGGTCTAAGGTGAGGAGGCCTTGTTTATTCCACTGAGTACACGGTATCAGTGAGCTACAATTATAGGGAGACCTCATCTATACAGAAAGTAGGAATACTGGTAGGTGTTCAACAGGGAGCTAACTGCCTAAAAATAGGAAGATGACAAGCATCTGACAATTATCCAGAGATGGAATTTATGCATAATGGTGCCACTTGTCAAGACAATGAACAAGCTAGGCACAAGGCTAACAGAAGAAATTAAGGTTCACCCAACTGGGTGCTCATCCTTAATCATGCACTAGTCAATACATTTTAGACAAATCAAAGACAACGAGTTAAGGCTGACTTTTAACAACCAACGCCACTGAGACCTCTAGAAGGGACAAATGAAGCAAGTGAAAGACAAGAGCACGCCAGATGAGGAAACTGCAGCTGGAGAAGGATACCGACACCTTCCTTTCCAGAAGGACAAGGATCCAGGCAAGATCCAGCCCTGCCGAATGGCTACAAGAGCAAAACTGAAGCTCAGGTCATGGGCAGAGGGGCGCCTTGGACACCTGTAGAAAAGATTACAAATCATGATCCAAAATGATGTGAGTCACTAGTTAGCAGTAGTACCAGTAGGAAGGGAATTTAAACAGCATTGAGAGAAATGGGTCATATGGTGAGATCTAAGAATCTGGTGATATGAAAATACTTATGAACAAGGATGAGTGCGGGGAGTGTCTGCTCCTTACTGTTGCCACACCGACCCCTTTACAGTCATCACGGACTGGGTGTGAGAAGCTACACATGTTTTGGAAACTCATCTCCAGTGTTCACTGGCCACTTCCACTTTGTCTACCCAGCTGGTCCTTGGGCTGGACTGTCTCGCCTCTTGATTCCTGCTCATTTGGGTCCAGGGCTTATGTCCCTTCAGTAGATGCCAAAGTCTGGCACTCGACAGCTTAGAGATAAGCTTTTTAGTGGCTCTTCCCCACTCTCCAGTCCTCTCCACCATCCCAGCTCCGTCGACCCTCAGCTCTAGAGAAACTCAGATGTATCTGCACTAAGTGGAGAGTAAAGGCAATGTTAATTAGTACTTTCCACAGGCCTAAATTACTCACTTTCTAATTAAAAGCTGACTGCATCTAGTTGTATGTATTTTTGTTATTGTCAATTCTTTCAGGAACAAGTAGGATATAAATAAAGATTTCTCGTGATCTGAAATCAGACCAGAGCTGTTTTATTTATTTATTTTTTTTTTAGTTAATACCTGTCAACTCTTAAGTAGGTACTATTCAAGGAGAGAGAGAGAGAGAAATACAGGAAGAAGGAAAAGAGGGAGAGAGAGACGGAGTGAGTCCTACTATAAGAGCTAACTTGGAGGGAGAGGCACCCCCTTTGTGGCCATTAGTCATGAGCCAAGGAACAAAATCGGGGTGAATCTGAGACAGGTCGGAATGAAGACGCAGCAGACAGGGAAGGGGAGCTGTGTGTTTCAGACTAAAGTAGCTACTCTGCAGGTGACAGAGCCACTGCCAGGAATACGAGGCAAGGCTTTCGTGTCTTGGTGCCTATTATCGTCATGAATTATCACAACTTCTCACTCCCACTCACGGCAAAGCAATGAGAGCTCGTTTCCCTGAATCTGGGTGATTCAAGGAAAAGGAAAATCAAACTCCAATACTTCAATTGCCTACATATTGCATCAAAGTTGGAGATATTTTTGGCTCGCATCCTTGATTTCAGTGTTAGGTTCTGCAATACAAGGACTAAATTCAGCTTTATTATAACACAGTTGGTGTTATTCTGCAAAAAAAAAAAAAATGTTTGTGTCATTTTAAATGAAATGCTACTGATGGCTCTGCCATTTGCCTCAGGGGAATCAGTGTGTTGGAAGGAAAGCAGGCATCAGCTCCTGACATAAATCTCCCTTCAGAAGTTTCCTTTCAAGTCAGATGTGGATGCCAAGAGAGCTACTCTCTTTTCGGGTTAAGTAGTTTAACTGAATCTGAAGAAAAGATCTGGTGACTTCCTTTAAAAATTCTCCGTAACAATGGGAAATAACTTAAATTCGAACTTTTACATTACTGTTTATGATTACTAGACTTTCACAAGCTTATTCTTTCAGAAACTTGTTCATTAAGATGATTAGAGAACTGATTCTTAACAGGCAAAACTATCGCAGTCTGTGTTCCTTAAAGGAATATTCCATATAGAAAGAAAAACATCCTGTGTTAAAAGATCATCAAACTTATTTATAATAGGAAAAATTAGACACAAGAAAGGATTAGGTAAATCAACAACGGTACATACCTAAAATGGAATAGTATTTAACTATTTAATGCAACACAGACTTACTGATGTGTAAAAATGTGTACAAGATATTGCTCCACTAAAAAAACCCACAGAGAATAAAACAGCATTCATCGTTAAACCCATTTTTCCTCATTTATAAGTGTGTACATTAAAAAACTTGGACAGATAGCCACCAAAATACTAACATCTACCTATCTGTGTCTGTCTATCTGTCTGTCTGTCTGTCTGTCTGTCCATGCAATCTTTATGTAGAGATTTATTCACTTTGTTCTTTATACTTTTCTGTGTTGGTTGAATTTTGAAAAACATATTTGTATAAGCTTAGAAAATTTAGAAATCTATTGAATATGTCTTTTGGTTAATCTCACTGATAGAATGCTAAAAATAATTGTTACAGCTTTGAAGAATATTTTTGCTTAAAGCATAGAAATCTTGCTAGTTTCCCATTCGGCCTTATTTCTTTTAGTCCATGTGTCAAAAAAAGTAATAAAATTTCTATATTTTCAGGCATCACACTTTCTATGTTAAATAATTAAATAGATAATTAGCAATGAAGAAGTAAAGAAATGGACTCATGTTTCCTCTCTTAAACCAGAAACAAAAGCTACTTGGTTCTTCAAAGCACCGATTGTCCTTGAAATGTAGAGGGAGTGCCCAATGTTCTGCATCGATAAACTGACCCACATTAGCAGCTATTTTGGATAACAGGAAGTAATTTTCTTTATCAAACATATAAAAGCTCACATTAATGTGTGGCTGGTTATGAAGCAACTAAGCCAAGAAGAAATGCATTACAGCGTTTTGGTCCAGTGGTCTGCATTTAAGTCTGATTCAACATTTCCTGTATAAAACTCTATTTTTGAGGTATCAATAACTGAGCCAAATAAAACCAATTACAGATTGAAACTACATGTAGCTTCCTGGACAGTAAAATAGTAAGATAGTTCCTATTTTACTATTTTAAAAAGTTTTCCAAACTTTTTACAGTTTGGAGCATAGAAACTATTTTACTTTTCTAAATGTAGATGTTTAAAGAAAATTTAATAGTTGAGATTAAGGCTTGGACTTTTGCTAATTTAAAAAGGTTTTTATTTTTTTAAAAGCTATTCTTGGAGATTTATCTGTTCATTCAAGCGATGCTTGGTTTTAAATAAAACGAGCAGAGTCTCCTATTCAACTAGTCCGTACCTTCAGAAAACCAAAGTTAAAACATGAAGTTCAGGCAAGTAATAATTAACAATTACTATTCCTAAATGTCTTGGACATGGAACAAAAGCATAATGAAGAACAGGTCCACACTACCACTGCAAGGCATAAAGACACTGTGGACGCACAGTGGGGAAGGAGTGAGCGTCCTTCCACCCCGCACCTTCGCAGTCTGTGGCTTGGCCTCGCTTAGAGCAAAGGAGCCACTTGTTCGCTGTCTGCAACCCAAGGGCCCATGTGGGGTGTGGCAAGGAGGGGAGCTCATTGGCAGTGCTGTCAGAATGTGGCCTAGTTCCTAAAATGTGGCCTGACAATGAATGTGAGGAAGGGCCGTGCCCAAGCCAGAGGACAAGCACAGCGGTAGCCAGGGAGGCTTCTGGGGCTGCCTGGCGTCAGCCCACGAGGAATCACAACCAACTCCCAAAGACTCTCCCGCTCCCTGTCCAGAGTGACTCATTGCAAAAGTCTTCAGTCATAGTTCCAACCTGGCAACTAGCTTTGAAGGCACCGAAGGGTCAGGATATGGCTGTCGATTTCAGAGCTAGATCCTTTGCATTTAATGTGATATCTGGAACATAGGATGTGTCCAATTTATATGTACTTGCCTTAATTAAAGGCACAATTTGTACCAGTCATTTAATCTTTAGGAACCTTAATTACTCATCTTTAAAAATCAGAGTTAGGAAAGTTGATATTTGTAGCTGTTTCCCTCAAAAATTATAGGATTCTCTGTCTTTCTGGACACTTAGATTTCAACTATTAACTTAAGAAATGTAAAAAATAAAGATCTTTTTATGGATAATGTTAAATAGCCTAAGCTGGGGTTTTAATCTTCCAAATCTCTATAGCTATTTAGTCATTTTGTATGACCACTGCTACCATCATATTAAATTTATAAAAGTGTCTCCAAAACTCAATGCCATCATAAACTATTCTTTTTAAAAGTACAAAGTATCAAAAGAAGAAAATGTACACAGCTCTAAAATATATTGGAAATAACATTCCTTCATTGTTTGTCTGGGTATCATTCTGGTGGTGAGAGTTACTATTTAGAAAAAGGAGCCATTTTATCACAAGGGTGAAACACATTTGTTTCACAGAAAAAAAGACACTATAATTATGTAAATAAAGAAGTAGCATAACATTTGAATGCAAAATAACCTCAAAATATCTGATTCTTACTGTATAAGACCTATGAACTTGGCAGTGCTTTCACAAATAAATGTTTTTACACCTTTTGACTCGTAAACACAAAAGCCATTCACTCTTAAGGAATTTTTCACAACTTCACTGAATAAAATACACTTAAGAGACAGAAATTTCCACCAAATCTTTTTGTAAGCCATACATCACATTTCTTACAAATCTGACTATGGTGCTACTAATTGTAGGGACAGAGAAGTTAAAGGGATACAATTAGCATGACTATATCCAGAAATAAAAATAATTGCTGGTTTCTCATCATGATTACTCAATATGACCTAAATGTTTTTGGTAGAAAACTGGGTGTTAAATCATTAACATGCAAAATGATCTCTCCTTTTGATGAAATGTACAGTACAGATGAGCTTTAATTTACTAAGTGGTCATTAATTCGTTTTTGTGATAAGTTATTTTGAACCTAGAAAGAGAAGGCTGTGAGTGGCAGGAAGGTCCTCGGCTCCCAGTGCACTGAACCTATATTTCAGTGGACTATGAGTACTTGCAGTGTTCAAGGACTAGCTTAATGCTCTGGGCAAAGGAGCAATGAGATGAGGATGAGAGGGACCCCTCTTGCTTGCTTTTCATACCGGATTGATTCCAGATACAATTTTAAAATAGGTAAAGGCTCCCTTAGAGATTTTGCTTTTTCTCCTCTTCATCCTTTTCCACATCCTAATTTCTCTTCTGCGATGGCCTTAAAGTCCTCAGGGCCTCAAGACCTCCAAAGTCTCATCTCCTACCAGTGCTGGTTTTTCAGCTGAAAGTGAATAGCTTAAGAATCACGTAGGGCTCTGCATTCAGATGGGCCCTGTACATGGCCAAATGCTCTGCATGTTAGTAATTCTTACTAACTGTCAAACAAGGGGCTCCTTATTTTTATTTTGTACTTGGTTCTGAAAATTATATAGCCCGTCTTCCCTCTTATCTATAATTATCCAGGGATCATTAGCGACTATGCAAAGAATGACCTTGAAGGAATCTGCAGTGATGCATGAATATTGAGTCACCCCTCAGTTCTCTCAGAGATTAGAGTTCCTCGAATATCTGCCTATGACCTTGGCCTATTACTTCACTTCTCTAGAACTCTTATTTTATCTGCAAAATGAGACCTTTAAATTATAAACTACAAGTCCCCTAGGGATCTGGGCTTTTAAGAATAAGGTATTTCTAACTCAGGCAGAGTAAAAGATTACATAAAAATAATTTAGACCATTAAATGATATACTACCCTGGTCAATTTTTTAAAAAATTACAACTGCATATGTTTTTGTGGATATTTAATTTATTCATCAAACATATATTTACCCATCATCATATATATCGGCCAGCTTATTAATTCCTCGTGAATTATCATGTCATGCCAGTAGACTATTGCCCCATGAAGATAGGAACTCTGTGTATCATGTTTACATCTGTAGTCAGAGGAACTGGATACAATATATGCTCAAAAAATATGCATCATATATAAGAATGTATGACTGAATGAACTGAGTACCTGCTGAATGACAGGTGTTTGCTCAGTACTGGACATCCAAAGTTGAATAAGACAAGACTCTACCCTCAAGGCTCTAATACTCTAATAGGAAACAGAGAGAGAGAAAGAAATAAACCATTACGGACTGATATAATCAATACTGTAATAGAAACATGTTGAAAGCAGAGTACAAAGGAGGGATCCTTTCTTTGACTTTGGCTGCCAGTATTGGAAAAGGCTTTGCAGAGGACACAATGTTTGAGCCTTGGAACCTGAGCAGAAGCCCAGGTAAATAAAACAGAGAAAAGAGAGGGCAGAGGGCAGGAAGGGGAGACTGAGGGGAAGAAACCTCAAAGACATGGACGCGAGGTCAAAGGTAGCCCGCGGGGAGCTAGAAGTGCGTTGGGGTGATCGGAACTCTATAATCTGTGAAAGGGGGATCAGACAGAAAGACAGGAAGATTAACAGTAGCCAGAAAATAAAAACCCTTTCGGCATAATGAGTTTATCTTTAAGGTTATGATGAGTCATTGTAACAAGGAAAGGGACAAATATTTTGAAAGATGTCTCTCGTTATAACATCGAGGGTACACTCTAGTTTAACTGCGAGGTTTCTGGGTAAATTCCACATGTTTCTATTCAATATTGAAGCCATGAATATTCACATCGATCACAACTGGATAAAATGAGAGAATCTTTAAGAATCCTCAGAAAAGTAAAGGAGCTGAAAACGTAGGCCATGAATATGTAATTAGTGTATTTCTTGACAAAAATGAACTTATAGCTGATAAAATAATAAGTATATCAACAATAACAATAACAACGAAAACCCCATAAGTCCTGGGAATCATAAATTCTTCCCGAAACAGTAGACAAATCAGCAGTACAAAAAAGAGCAAAAAGACAAAAGAGATTCAAAGTGCCATGTGGACAATGACGGTGACACATATAAAGAGAAAGGAAGCAAAAGAATAGAGGACAATTGTATAATTCGAGGTAAATATATCTTTTTAAATGTGGGTGGAGACCTGTGTTTACTAAACATGGAAGATTAATATCAGTAGAGGAAGGAATTGTTTGTTTTTGATCCAAGAGGTCACTGTGAACAATGAAAAGAAAAAAAGTAAATTACCATAGAAACCATTTTAAAAATACTAAGCAGACTTCACTTATCCAAGGAATTAAAAATTTATATAAATCATTAACCCTAACCCTGTGTGAGGCAGTTGCCAACTTCTCCTCCCAGATATTTCCATTCATTTATTTTAGTAGAAATAAATAGAACATTATGATTTGCCTATCCTCAGCATTATGGCGAAGCTGCATATATTCTTATATGATAATTTATCAACTGTTTAAGCAAGTTCCTGATTAACTGAATACCTGATTAATAATCACTTAATTAAATCACAGAACATCATCAAAATCAGGAACTATGTATTTAGGTGTAAATAACATGTATAGAATGTGTCAATTTTCTCCTCAGCCCCAATTACAAAGAAAACAAAAGGGAATAATAATAACATGGAATATAAATTTTTATAAGGTTCCTAAGATACATGAGAGATTTATCACATGAAATGTATAGTCTAGTAGGTTTTCCCCATTATAGGTGTCTATTACTCTAAATTACACATTAACGGAACTCGAAGTTCATGGGCACCAGTGTGGTCTTCCTCCTTCATATGGAGGCTAGCCCAAGGTCCCGGTCCGATCCAACACAGGCAGAGTTAAACCGCTACCAGCTCGGTGAGAGTCTTCCTAAACACCAAAGCAGTTTTTCAGTTTCAGTGCTTTCGAGAAGGGTCCCATCCCAGTCTTGATGGGGAGGAAATCCCAGAGTCCGCACCATGTTTCAGATAATCCAAACAACCTCTAATGTCATACTCTGTATTTTCTTTTCAAGAAACTGTGTCCTAGAGATTTTCTCCAAAACACAAGAGAAAAGCTATTAGTTTGTGCTAAGTGAAAAAGAATCTCGAAAAACGTCAAGTGGTGAAAGGGAGATTGATGACGGGGAGGTGCACAGAGCAGGCAGGCGCTGAGATCCCAGAATGACGTCAGTGGCAACACCATTCTCACGAGGAGCATCTGTCAGTTCACAGCGGTGCCAACTCCACGAGAATGAAGAGCTGATGAGGGCCTGAGGGGGAGACTTTTTATCCTTGGGATACATTTTTGATAGGGCTCTACATAAAGTACAGAATTAAATTTAGTCAGTTCTTAAGGAACTGCACTTATCCAATTCACTTCCAAGGACCTTGCAACTCCTGACTGGCATTGCACAGAAGTGTTCTTCAATTCTTCCAGAAATAATTTTTAACTATATGCACCTGAACTCGCAGTTACTCAGACCTGACATTCATACATAAATCATACAATTTTTACTATATTATCAACATTTTGAAATATGAAGATATACAGAATGTGAGCATGAACACAACTAATCACTCCTTCCTCGAACCCTTTCCTCCCTCGACTTCTAGGTCACCCACCTCTTCTTTCTTCTTCCCACAGAGCCTGCAGCTCTCAGTCTCACATGTGGGACCCTCTTCACTCTCCCATCCCCAAGGTGAGATGCTCTATTTCTCAGACCTCCTCTCTTTTCCATCTGTCCTCATTCCCTGGGTAGTGTCAACCAACCCCGCAGCTTTAAACACTATCTGTGCGCTCATGGTTCCCAAATGTTTTCTCCAGCTGTGCGTCCCCCTACATCTCCACAGTCATATAGACTCAACTAACATTCCTGGATGTCTGGAAGTCAACCAAACATCTAAAATGTAACACATCCAAAAAAAAGCTCTTGGTTTTCCTCCTCGACCTTGCTCCCAATAGTCCTTTGTCTTTCTTCATTTCAAAATGAAAAATGAGGGGGCCAACTTTCATTCCTATCTCTCTTACACCACATCTGATCCATCAGCAAATTATTTGGTTTTACTTTCAAAATATATCTAAATTTTTGCCAGCTCTCTCCCTATCCACCGTGTAATATCTAGGCCAAATCACTCGTATCTCTCTTATCAAAATTACCTCTCTCTGGGTCTCCCTGCCTCTGTCACTGAAGATCCGCATGATATTAAATATATTATATTCACTCAACAACACTTATGAAGTATCCACATATGGAATGCATTATGTTAGTGTGGAGGGCACTGATGTGAATTTGACCCAATTTCTGCTTTCAAGGTACTTAGAGTGGGTAGATTAGACACAAAGCTCTAACATAATGCAAAGCGATACTAAACGATTGTCATAACAGTGCTAAAGAGTGCTAATGCTAAAGAAATTTAGACAGAGAAGAGAGAATTTCTGATTATATCGGCAAGAAAGCCTTCACTGAGGAAGCCGTATATGAGTTAGGTCTTGAAGGTCAGTGGAGTCTGAAAAGCAGTCAGTCGGGCTCATTCCTAAAAGTGCCCCAGAAGGGGACAGAAAAGTCAGGGCACCTTCAGTGTCATTTGGCAGATATCTAGGATTAGGTGGGAGAGCAAAAGGAGACAAATGTTAAACAATTAAGTCGGAGTCGGAATAGGAAAACCACGCCAAGAAGTCAGGACTTTAATAGGGAGGTCAAAAAGTAAAGGAAGATTTTCATCATGGGAGGAATAAAATGAAGGTGGTCTGTTAAAAGGAGTTAATTTAGAGGTGATGTGTAGGAATGCTTTATGTTTTATTCGAAGCCTTTAGACTCTCTTACTTTCAAAGCCCTGTGCATAATATATCGAATTCTATGATGTGGACCCACATCCCAGATTAAATACATGTGTATGTTTATCATGTTTGAATTCACTTGGTTTACATTTTACTAGTCGACATAATTTTAGCATTTGTGTACTTTGTTAATCTAGAGTTAGCAATTTTCTTTTTCTGTTTGAGAGCTAATATTTTGCTGACTGAAGGAGCCTGAAGGCCTCAGGCACTTTCTCCATAAAGCACGATGGATAAAATGGCTCTGCCAACAGAAAGGCTTAGAGGATAGAGTATTAGACACGTTCAAGTGTATTAAGCTTTTTAATACACTTAAAAGTAATATGAACATATAATATACCTTTAGGAAGGAAAAATGCATTTAAAGCATTATAGTTTCAAAAACAACACACACTATGAGAGGTCAACACAGTCCCTCATTCAGTCTGGACACGTGCCGTTAAAATAATTTTATGATCGAAACTAATTTTGACTTTAAAATTTAGGTAAAAAGCATTTTCAAAGATAGCAAACAATAGGATCCAATATAACAGGTTTCTTCCTTTGCTGTCATATGTCTTGACTAATTTCTGCTTCGATCGATTAATTCAAAGATTTCAATTGACCCATTTATTTATCATATATTTATTTAAAGATGATGTTCCAAAATATAGATAAATTATCACTGTTTTATGTTGAATATTGTGCTATATTTAAATTTAAGATGCCATCACACAACATTCATTGTAGGAACAAAGAGATTAAACCAAAAGGAGAATTTCAAGCTAAATGCAATAAATGGATTTTTTGTTGCTGTTTTATGATTTAATAAGAAGAGCCATTACATCAGAGTAATAAACTGTAAAACTTAATCTCTCGAGGTACTGTAAAAAAATTAAAATTGTCACAAGATGGCAAACTCTCAATATTTATTTGGTGTTAAACTAAAAGAAAATTGCATTTTCTTTATTTATTTATCATTGTTTTCTATTTTTCAGTCAACTTCTTTACTACTGAGATTTTCTTTTACAGCATAATGGATTTATAGGAAATCATATTTTAAACAAAGTTTTAAAATTTTTAGGGGGTGGCCATGATTATTTTTCACTGATCTGTTAACAAATTTCATAGATGTATCTCCAAGAGTAAATTCTCATGTTTTTTTCTCATTCGTTTCTCTTTGAATTTATTCACACATATTAAAAGGCAAAGTTTGACCTTGCAGTGAATTATCCCCCTTTTTTATTAAGTTGATCTACACAATACCTTAACCTGCTCATTGGAATCTTCTCTGGAATTTACCACTTGCATTGATACCTCCCTGTCTTACAAGAACCAACACTGGCACGTTAATCTAAAAAACCTTAGAGTTTAGTAGGTTATCTTCAAATTTAAAAAAAGTATCTGATAAAAGTCAGCCAACAAATCCTTTTTTACGTTTTATTTTTTTTTAATTATTTATTATTATTTATGCCTACAGCACCTGGTCTTCCTAGGTGGTCTCCCATCCAAGTACTAACCAGGCCCGACCCTGCTTAGTTTCACGAGATCAGACATTGGGCTTATTCAGGGTGGCATGGCCGTAGACCATGGACTGTGGCTCCACTATCCACACAAACCCAGGAACAAACCCTTTTTTAGAGAACATTATGTAGAAGCGCTATGAAAAATTACAAAGAGACTTCAACTTTTGTCACAGTCTTAAATTTATAATCTGGACAGTTTAGACACTTATTTTTCAGAAGTGACTATAAACTTAAATGACTCCATAAGCCACCTGTTAAATAGTTCTCTTTGGCCTCTAAAAGTAGAAAATGTATATACTAATTAAACGCATTTAAAATTCTAATACCTACGTATTACACTATTGTCCTGTATTTGCATTTAAGGTTATATTTAAATTGATAAAAGTTACAGAAGCATTTATTATTCTTAAAATCAAATGAGAGTCTGCACTGCAGTCTGTGCTCATCCATAATTCAGGATCCCAGCATAAAACATTATGCTCCGACAAGCACAAATATTGGCAAAGGTGGAATATTAAATGGCTGCAGTTGCAGCTAAATTATGTAGCAATCTGTGTGTATACTTTTATTTCCCAGCACTAGAAATAAAAAATTAAACGCGGAAAAACAGTCAACAATTATGGCTGTAAACTAAATAAGCAAGAGAGTAAAGCCAAGTTGCCATTATTCAAAGTTATGAGCTTTCTATTAGTTATACAAGGATCTGATATGAGAATAAAACCCAAGAGGCAGGAAAAGCATTTGCTACTCAGATTATCTATTCAAGCAAAGAAAAGGAGATTCTAGAAGAATGTTCTTATCGATCTGAACAGCAACTCTGATTCTATTTAAGTTAATAGAAAATTACCTGTCTTCAAATAAATTCCCTCATTTGCCTTAATTATCTGGGCAATAATGCCAACCCTCCACTGGTCAGGAACTTGGTCACGGGTTTGGAGGTTGCAGCAGGCAAGCAGGTAGTTAATACCTTTCACAGAAGCCACGTCTCCTCTGTGCAGAGAGGTCAACTCGACTTCTACTTAAAGCATCAGCAGGATGCATAACGAGAACTGAGAACGGCAGGAGACGTGCATCTCTCCAGCTGAATCGGCAGAGTTAACCCAGCAGATCAACACAGTAACAGACATAATCTGCTGGATCCCTTTCACTTCCGGCCCTTCAATTTTGCTTCCACTGATGCAGGCTACATGTGTTCCATCTGTGGTAGCACAGACCTTAAATTTTGTAGCCATTAATAACATATATATATATGAATTATATATGAATTATATATGTGTATATATATGAAATAATTGATGCTGAAAGCCAATGATACATAGCTAGTACTCAGGAATTTTATCTTCTGCATTGTCAGGTACCCTTATGACATGTTATAACTTCTTTTTTTACTAGAAGGAAAAATATACTTAATGCAGCAAGTATAATCACTTTATTATTAATACAATTACTAGTTTTATACAGCAGAGAAATATAAAACCATTATCATTCCTCCCAAAAGCTGCATGACTTGAAAAATTTGCAACCAATTATCAGGCCTGTGCCTTCTCACCCAGTTTTTTCCGTAACTACTTGAACAGCTCATCATGTCACGGTGTTTACAGCTTTTAAAGCCCCTTTGCTTTACTACTTCATGGAGCATGACAGCGATCCCGACAGGACTGAGCAGAATGACAACAGTCCCCACTTTGCAAGTGGGGTTCCTAAAGGCATAGATGTTAAATAGGACAACCACTGTCCCAGGCCTGGTGTGGTAGGGGTCCAGTGCTTTCCCTGACTCCGCACACCTCTCAAGAAAATTCACTTACATATCCACCACAGCAAATATATATAAAATAAAACACTGAGCATCAGCACTCTGCCCTCTGCTCTCACCCCTAAGCGTGACCTGAATAACAGAATTGTCACTCAGACCAAAATAAGAATAAAGAGAAAAGTGCTTGTACTACTATAATCCGATTCTAAATTAAGTTTTTTTCCCCAAATGTACTCTTTATAGTTTCCCTTTATTGTTAATAGTATTCCTCACCCAGAGAATTTTCACACTTAATAGACTCAAGTGAAAACTGCTTTGTTACCTAATTGTTGTCCCCACACATTTTCAAGGCCCTGTAGGTCCCCTTTCCATCATTTTGAAGATGGGGTCTCCAAGGCACAAAATGGTTCAGTAATGTGCCCCCAGGCAAACAGCCAAGACAGACACAAAGGAACGGAAACTCCAAGTTCAGCATTCTGTCTACCCAAGTAAAGATGCATGACTTAAACTGGAGATCCTTGGCCCCAGGCAGGCCCAGTCAGAGGTTCTCCAGCCTGCCGAGGAGCTCTGCGCCCACATTTTCAGCAAGGATCTCTTCTTTCAGCTAACCAGGCTCTTTCTGGCATTTTGAGTGAGATCTTTCAACAGCAAATGTGAAACGAGCACCATTTGCACTGAAGTGTCAAAAACCCACCCAGGAAGATAAACACCAGTTGGGGCTCACGTGACCACAGGAGCGTCACATTCGTGGTTTCTGGTGGGGTGAAGAAACGCCTAGTGTCACTCATCTCCTGATTTCTAAAAGCTGAGAGACTGTTCTGGGCCATGAATATCCATATTTAAGAGTTTTGTCTATATTTCAAAGTTAAGAATACTTAACTGGAAATTACCGCTATGCACATCAAATCTGTCATCGGCAAGAAAAGCGGGGTTGTGACGGATTAATATGATGGCTGTGATGCAAAACCATATTGATCTCTTGCTGGAGATTCTAGAAAATCTAAAGGCCAAACTATAACATTTTGAACTGTCTTGACAAAGACTAGGGAAGATCCCAATGGACACAGAGATTTGGGTATTTTTATATTCGAAAGGTATACATTTGACATTCAATATTATTTTATATCAGTTTCAGGTACACAGCGTAGCAGTTAGACATTTATATAATTTACGAAGAGATCCCCTGTCTTGTCTAGTACTCACTTGACACTATACACAGTTATTACCACATTACTGACTATATTCTCTATGCTTTACATCTCCAGGATTATTTCAAAACTACCAATTTGCACTTAATCCCATCACCTTTTTCACCGCATCTCACAAATCCCCTCCCATCTGTAATTGGGAAATCTAAAAAGAGGGGGAAAGGTGATGGAGAACAAGAGCTTCAAACTTTCAGGTATAAAAGAATAAGTCCTGGGGATGTGGCGGACAGCACAGGGGGCATGGTCGATAAGACTGAGACAGCATCGTACGGTGTCAGAGGGCCGCCGGACTTGTGGTGACCACTTCTTTGAGCAACTATGATGTGCACTTGAAACTCATACAATATTGTATGCTAGCTATCTTTTAATAAATATCTTTTTAAAATATACATCTGAAGCCTGGAAGACGTAGCATGGGGATTGTGTTGGGGAAACAAAACTTTCATGTATCTATAGGTGATGATTACCTTTATGGTTCAAGGAATATTCGCAGTTAGGAATTCACTTAGGAGCTGCCATAAATTTCACTGTCAATTCTCTTCTAAAACACAATCTGCTTTCAGTTTAAAGAAGGCTGGGGAGGGAGGTCGTGCCAGACCAAGTGCTGCCACTAACCATCACCTCACTCCTTGGGCCCCCTTTGCCTCATTTTGCTAAAGACTTTCTATATCTCGAAGGTCTTTCTCGTTGGGATAAGTAAGCCGCTGGTTTATTTTTTTGGCAATGGCATGGGGTTCTTTGTCCACCATAGTCGTGATAACCTCATCAGGGCATTGTCATTGCTGTTGAAGGATAGTTTGACGATAACTCTGAATTCCCACCGGACACCGAATAACCATTTAGATTACACTAACGCGGACACAAACCCCAAAAAAGAGCTTTGTCTTTTTTTTTTCTACATAAAGAAAACAGAATCTTAAAATAGCACTGACTACTTTGAAAACACAGATAAAAAAATATCCTTTTTCTAATCCTTGTTATAGTTTCATAAAACTGAATAAAAATGCAAGCAAATGGAAAAGGTATTTGAAGTGTATTAAAGGAACAACCAAACAAACAACCAAACGAACAAAAACGATGTTTCTGCCCCTTACCTTGCAGCCTTTGCATCACATTAGCAATGTCCCGAGGGGACCGCGGGCCAGCCCTGGACGCCGCCATGGTCCCTGCGGTGATGGTGATGCGGGACCAGCTCCAGGGAACCTTCACCCAAGGCTGGGCAGCGCTATGCAGCTCCAAGAAACATGCTCCAACTTCTCCAGATCTATGGGGTCAAAATCAGTCCCAGGCACCAGCGGCGGTCAGCGAGGAGACAGCGGCTCTCAACGGCTGAGCCACATCTTCTTCTTTAAGATTCTCCTCTTAAATGAACTCAGGAATCTGAAAAGCAAAGAGAAAAAGGTTTATTTATATGTGCGTGTGTGTGTGTGTGTGTGTGTGTGTGTGTGTATTCTACATAGGTCACTATAGTGTTAAAAGAAGTATTTCTGTTCAATTTGAATAGGTGATTCATTACCAAGGGAAATGATTAATGTTTGGAAATACTTACAAAGTACTAGGAAAATACAAGGCATTTTTAAGATATCTAGTAGATAATAAACAAATACCTGAGATATATACAAGATTGGTTGTAAAAGGAGAAATTTTCACTTTCGTTGCACCTTTTCTTTTTAAACTCTAAACTTTCTCCATTGATCTATGAAACTGAAAGCACTTATACTCAAAGCACTAAGCTCTGTTTCCCAGCACTCATGGGGTCTCTTGCCTGTGTTGCATTAGCCTGCCTCACACACATATTTTGCTGTTTTGTTTGTACACTTTCCAGGAATGAGATCAAATCTTAGCTCCTAATAACGATTCAACAAATTAAAATATATAAATGTAAAACTATTTCATTCTAAAAATTTGAGTTTCAAACATTCTGATTTTAGAAGTCAGGAAGAATTTGTTCACTTTATTCTTCCCCATAGAGAAAGACTTAAAGTAAGTTGTAAGGCTGGGTTGGGGTGGGCTAAACAGACAGGACTTTTTCCTCTAACCTCTTCCTGAATTCTCTGCTTTGGTCAAGATTAATTTATCATTCTGGACTGGGGGAGGGGAGAAAGAGGTAGGAGAATAGTTGATGAAATCTTCACATTGAGACATGCATTTTGAACGAGGATTTCCTAACCCTGGGGTAAGCAAGCTGAAGAGGTCTTGCCGCAAATAAGATAATTAATAACAGAAGGAAGAAGAATGTGCAAGATGCACCCTGAGAAAGAAACTTAACCAAGGGGCCCAGCTATGTGAGAGTGACACATTATCATAGTTTGCCCTCATCTCTGGGTTATGATGATGAAGGTGGAGAAAAGGAATGGGGGGGGGGGGTGAGGATGATAAAAGCAAAATCTATGAATGCCATTAAAAATTATACTAAAACCCGAATGCATGGTCATACAAACAGTATTATTTATGAAGAATTGGCTAAGTAACCGAGTGTAACTGCAATTAATTTTAAGATGTCATTATTAATATTAGTATACAATGGTTTCTGGTTAGAATGCACAAATGCAAAGCTGACAGTAGTATCTTTTTGGGACTACTATTTTAAAAAAGATTCAAAATATTGCACAGTGTTCCTGCTCCATGTGAAAGAGCATCAGAAAGGCGTATCGGAGCAAGAACAGGTGTAACGGTCACTTATCAAGTTAGGGCACAGGGGTGGCACAGTGCATTGCATTAATTGGTAAGAAGGCAGAGGCGGACTTATTCTGGCTACTTGAAAGGGTGTCTACTGGAAGTAGGACCCTATACTTGGCAGCTTCTGGGCTGGAGAGGTGCCTCTCGGTGGGTAGCTCTCCAAGTGGTTCTCAAAGGAGAAATAATTACTCATGGCTGGTCTGCCATGCATCAAGGCCTTCGGTCCTGCTGTAATCCTGTGCCCATTAAGCAGCTTTCATCTCCTGGGGAAAAATGTTTCACCTGCCCACATACAAAAGCTACCTTAATTTGAAGACTAATAGACAGTGAGAAATGCCTGAGGGCTATTAGAAATAGCTCTAAGCTATCAGAAAGTTAGGTTTTACGATATGAGAATATAACTTTCTGAAATCTGTCTATCATCTATTTGTCTGTCTATCTGTCTATCTATCTATCTATCTATCTATCATCTATCTATCCATCCATCCATCCATCCATCTATCATCTCTATATATATACTAAGTAGAAAAGATGGAAATTCATTTTAATTCAGCTACCCTACACCAGGCCCTGCTCAGTACTAGAGTTCACAGATGATTCCAACATAGCTCTCACCATCGGTCATGAATTATGGAAATTAAAGGGATTTTTGTAAGTCACTGCATTAAAGATCACCACATTTCTACCTTCTTCTAGTTCACATTCACGTTACACAATAGATTAACCATGAAATACCCACCTCTCTTCCTTCCTCCTTCCCTCCCTCTTTTGATACCACATTACACTCACAATTTCTCTGCTGTATCCATCTTCAGCCGATCCAGCCCTACTTCTACAGTATAATACATTCTGAGTGTCAGAGCTCCATGCTGGGGGTACTAAGATGAATGTGATATAGACTCTATTTTTTGAGGCTCTGAGAACATAGTGGGAGATACGACATAGAAAAGATAATATAATAATACCATACATAAATGCAAATATAGATATGGGGGCTATAAAGAATGGGCACTAAGCCAATCAGGAGGTTCCAAAGTGTGTCCTGGAAGGAAGCTAATCCCAAAACTGAGTCTTGGTAAATGAATTAGAGTTCGGTGAAAAAAGTGAAAGACACATTCCAGGGAGAATGAATAGCTCAAGAAAAGGCAAGAATGCCAGAAACAGCACGATTCCGTTTGGAACTACTACTAAGTGTTAGCTAGTGAAGGACTCTACCGAGTGACCTGCTAGAGCTAAGGCTAAAGGAGTGAGCAGCCGGATGTTTAGGGTCCTGTGTGCTGTGCCCAGAAGCTTGTTCCTAATTCTCTAAGAACAGGCAACAACTATGTAATTTTAAGCCGGAAGTGACCAGGTGTAATTTAGATTATTTTAGCTATGGTTTTTCAGGGTGTGTTTGAGGAAGACGAGACTGGAAGATACAGAAGGTCAGTTAGAAGGGTATCTCAGGAGTCCAGGTGGGAGATGACAAGAGACTAAAACAGCACAGTGAGTGGAAGGTAAAATCCGAAAAACCTTTAGAAGGTAAAATATGCAGGACTTGGAGGAGGCAGACAGAAAGCGGGAGGTGGCAGAAGACTATCTCCGATGACTCTCGGGATTCGGACTTAAGATTTTGTGGGCCGCGGTGCCATTGACCGAACTCAGTACTTGAGGGGCTGTGAAGGTTTTACTTCCCAAGACACTTCACTTTATACCTTCATACCCTTGTTCAACGATTCGTCATTGTGCCTTCACATCACCCCTCTAAGGGACACTCTCAGCTGAACAAATCCGAAGGATCACTAAACACCAGCCCAGGACCCATCCCCTGCTTGAAGACATTCCTAATTCAGCATTACTTTCCCTCAATTTCCCCAGCACTAACAAGCTGTACTACTGTAAGACTGACTTGTCTTACATTTGTCGCCATTATTAGTCTTACCTTACTCTAGGACCATTGTTAGTTTCATCTCATTCTAACTAGACTGTGAATGTTCTATGGGCGTAGAGATGGTACATAAGTCTTAATTGTTTTGACATCTCACCCAATGATACCAAGCATATCCCTGAGAACCTCTAGTCCTCAATACATATTTTTGTTTTATTGAATCAAGTTCATAACATTTTAGCGTTATGAGACAATGCCCAGAAAATCCCTTCCTCCCCACTGCGCAAGGAATTGCTGCAATATCCTTCCTTTTTTTAGAGACGAGATAAAATATTTTGCATGTACACGTTTCCTCTTTTGCAAAATTTAGATGCCCTTGCTTTTTACTGATACTTTAAGAGGATATATGATTTGATAAGAAATTTCAAATTAATAAAACAAAGATAATAGAAGGAGACTGGGAATTATAAAATATGAGTTCTAGGCTTAGCTTTGTTCCAACTGGTTGGGTGATTTGGATCTGGCTGAGGACAGAGGTCTCCACAGCTGCCTGTCAGGGGGCATGAGGCACCAGAAAGAGCACACGCAGTGGACTAAGGAGGACTTGGAGCTGAGTCCTAATTCTGTCTCTTAGTGTCCATGTGACCTTAAGAAAAGTGGACTTTTCAGAACGTTTGTTTCTTCATCTATAAAATAAAGTGAGGTTATTAGGTTTAATTCTATCCTATGTCAATTAAATTTAAAATGATCAATGTATAACATTTCTATCAGATTTCTTGGCATGTAGCAGAGTTTCAGCAAATAACTGGTTCTCATTTTCCCTCCCCTGGCCCTGGTTTCTCCACCTGCAATATGAGGGAATAGCCCAGAATGAAGAGATGCTCTCAAGCGTGCTCTTCAGTGCCAACGGCAGCACAACTGACAGCTAAAACGACGACAAGGTCAAGGTCATGAGACCTTGAAGTTCACTCCCTGCACTGACGGACTACCTAGCAGTCTGGCTGGCAATTCTGATTATGTGTATGACCTTCAGAACGAGAACATCAGAGGAAGGCCCAGTGCCATTTGCGAGCTCACCATTCCCAGGGTAATTAAACACGTTTTAATAAGATATTGGGATGGAAAGGGAGAATCAGATAGACATTAGCGGACCGTGTACCAATCAGCAGTCCCTGCACCATCTCCAAATCCTTCTGGGGCAAGGAACTAAGATTACAATGCAGCTAAGTACATCCATCACACCTAGCAGAGGGGTAAGTTCCTATACTTATTATTTCATACGGTAAAAACATATTGAGAAACTATTCGACAATGGTACTGAACAAATAGCAGTGAACAAGCTAGATGAGCCCCTCTTATAGGGGGAGAAGATAAAACGATATTACAACAAAGTAGAGTGAAAAAACCCAGGGTACGGTGGAAATAAGCTAAATGCCTAATCAATAACCATTTGCTGCATTCATCATATAGGATGCAGAGGAGTTCAGACTACCTGCTCTTTGGGCTTCTCCTGTCTGAACAACATGCTCTTCTCAACACTAACACTTCTGAAAAACACAGTAGTGAATCATCACAACACAACCTTTCTAGTCTCTCAGCAGAATAGACAACTAGCTACTAAAGCAGTTTCTTCTTTGTGTTCCTAAAAAAAAAAAAAAAAAAAAAACGAATGCATTAGGGAAAACACTAGAAGAAATATTACCAGGTCACAGGAATACATCTTAAAGCAATGCAACCAAATTTTTAAGTATGAAGAAACTACTGAAGAAAATTCCAAACCCTGCGACAATCAGCAATGATATGGCTCATTTCTAACTGAAAAAAAGATGAACTGACACCATGAAATATAAACTGATTCAGAGCACTTTGCTAGAATATATATCTATATACATACACATACTATGGATATTATTTAACCAAATGCGTATTTTCGAGAATAGTATCCCTATTAAAATCTACTATTAAAAAAAATAAAAAGCTAATGAATACATTCTGACCCTCCTCTATCTAAGTCTTTTGCTGAAATTAGTCACCTAAGCATCTTCATTTTAAATTTAAATATTGTTTTTCTCTACCCACCCTTTACTAATGGTACTAATTAACAACAACAACAACAACAACAACAACTAAGATGGAAGACAGCCAAAGTAAAGAAGAGGGACATATCCTGGAGTTAATATATTACTAATGTATGTGGATAGAGCACCAGTGACTACTATGAAGAATTATACAGGGTATTTTTACTAGAAGAGCAAAAATTAGAACAAGTAATCAATGACAAAGTACAGAGCTGATTGGTATGAAAGCTGTTAAGTATCACGATTCAAGTTTTGTTTCTGTAAGCTTAGAATATTAATTATGCCCAAAGCGATCAGCCCCTGCCTCCCATACTTCGCTAGAGTACATATAGCACTCCTTGCCACACATTAGCTCTCGCTGGATTAACTCACAGGGAAGGATGCATTTAATACATTCAAGAGGAGGGAAAATGCAGATTTCCTCACAGGGGAGCCCTGGGTCCTGCAGGCTTGTCACCTTCAGGCCACAGGGTGTGGCTGCAGCATCTCGAGATGGAACCCCTCGAGAAAATGATACAATCTTGCCCAGTCATGGGCTTTCTACATCCTGTTTAAATTACACCTCTCATTTCCAAGAAGCTGTCATATCATTTTCAGAGAGAAGGTCCTAGGGTAGCACCCTACTCATTTAACTTAAACAATTCTTGAAAAAAAATTAAATGGTAAATTACCTTTCCCCAATCCCTTGCTCCCTTAAGAAAGAATCAGTTGAGAAGGACTCTTTATATGGGGACAGACATGATAGAAATAAACCAGTTTGAAAAATAATTAGTTAAGAAAGATAAAAATGAGACAATAATGTAAAAGCCGGGCAAATATTCTCAAAGGCTAGCAATATTATCTAAGTCAGTCGAGATGTGCCTTTATCTTCTGCATGAAGCATACTGTTAGTCTTGATCCAGCACATTTTATTTCAAATTTGCCACAAAGTTATGAACAGATTCAAAAGCACAAGAAAAAAATAGATATGTTCTTTTATTACTCGGTTCTGGTGACGTCAGGAACTTTTTATCCATATTATTAATCTTTTTCATCATGGGGAACAGCAAGCCTCTCAAAGAACCACCCTCATGACTCATGATTAAATTAGCATTTTATGCAGATGTGGGTCATATTAATAACCTTTGCTTAATTGAAAATTATTACACTTTCTCTTGGGTAGGTGTGGCTTTCCTGTACCAAAGCTTTCTTTAGGAAAGTGGCTCTCAGATGAAGAGAAAAACAGGGACTAAAGAGGAGAAAAAAGAATTCATTTGAAATTTCTTAACGTTCACGGACAAAATTCAGATACTCCAGGTCTCCCATCCCAAACTGAAAAGCTCAGAAATGAACATTCCAGGATGCTAAGGCTGATGGCACAGCGGATGTCCTTGCTGGGCTGGACCCGACTCAGTTTAGAGACGAGGGCCTGAACTTGCAGCATCCACGCTGTCATCCAGGCAGCACGCTGCACCCGTCTTCCAAAGGGCTTTCGTTGCTCTGCAGCTGATGGCTGCTTTATTTTGCACTATTTTCCTGCTCCTCGCCTTGCACCTGCCATCCTGCGAAGCATCATTTCACAGAACTCCTCCGGTAGCAATGCAAAATCCCTATCTGAAACGTGTGTTTCTGGGGAGGAGAGGAAAGTTATCTTGCCCTCTAGCGTAGGCTCCGCCTGGAAGCATTTGCTCGGTGGTGACAGCAGAGTAGATTCTGAAGCCCCGGCCTTCGCTCCAGCCATCAGCCCTGGGCTGTGCTACCCATTCTCCCTCCCCCCGGCCCTTCCTAAAATAGTCGGGGTGGAGGAAGGGAGGCTCCTAGAATGTGCTCAACGCCCTACATCTCACATCTGATAGTAGCAACAGTGCCGACCAACACAATACGAGGGTGGCTGGCTGCCTTTTGCTTCTGCAGCACTGGGGCCCAAGAGATGTGCCACGAGCGGAAATGACAAGTCAGAGAGGGGGATATTAATAGGGATAGCTATGTACAAGATGCCAGGCGCACGCTCCCCACCTTCTTACCTCCCCACCCAAGAGTATCGCGCGTACACACACCACCACCACCATCACCACCCCCTCTCTCCCATCGAGCACGCACACCCGAGCACGCAAGTACAAACTTGCTTACAATTTCTCTGCAATTTGTTTGGCTCGCACCCACATTCTCAGTCTCTCTTGCCCGCTCCCCCGCTCCCCCGCCCCTTCACTCTCTCGTTCCTTTTACCTTCGCCGTCTCGGGCTCGTTCAGGTTGCAGGCAGCGCGGCGAACGGCTGGCCGCGGGCTCTGGGAGCCCGGGTGCCCGTTGCAGGGCTGCGGGGAGCCGGGCCGCCCTGGTTACGGAGTACAACAAGCCGGGCCGGCTCCTGGCCGGCGGCCGATCCGCAGCCGCGTCCCCCGGGCGCGCTCGCACACCCTCTCACTCCTGCGCCCAGCTGCTCCGCCGCTCTCCCCTCCCTCTGCAATCGGGTCCTCCTCCCGGCTGCACCCTGGGGTTTTAGGCCTCCCCTCCCCTCCCTCCCCCACGCCCCCAGCACCAAAGCTCCTTTCTGGGGGAAGCTCGGGTGGCAGGTTCAGTTCCCTAGGTCGCCACACCCCTCGCCGGCCCCACGCCCCGCGCGCGGCCCCGGGATGCGCCGGTCCCAGGAAGAGCCGGGGGCGGGGGCCTGGAGGCGCCCTCGCTGGCTTGCCTTACCTCCCTCCTGGAGATGCACGGCCTCAAACACTTCTCCGCAGCAGCGGAGCCGGTGCCGGGACCCACCCTCGTGGCGAGCCTTTCCAGCGGGTTCACCTCGCGGGGGTCGAGGAGGAAAGAAATGGCCGAAAAGCCCCAGCAAGGGGGTGCGCGGCACTGCCGCTAACTTTTGCCTAGAGCTTCACCGCCCCGTGACCTTTCGGAGCACAACCTGTCTTGAAAAGCTGGGGAAGTGCCCTGATGGTCCCAGGAAGGAAATGATGCAGTTCAGTGAGGACATTCCGTCGGGCTCCTTTTAAATTGACTTTCAAAGAGATCGTAACAGTTGACCTTTTGACTGTCAAATCAGTAGCGACTAATTTCAGGGAGACTGGGCAGGCTTCGCAGGGTTTTGTTATTGTTGTTTATAAAGCTCAGAACTCTTGAGGAGTCACGTGATACCTTAATCATATTTATTTTTGATTATTCATTGAGATGATGCTGAAGAACCACCTTCGGTTTCCTCGGATGCACTATTTCAGTCTCCCTGAGTCTTTTATCACAAGTGCTGCTCATGGTGTGGAGGACTTCTCGGTGTTGCCTAGTAGCGTTCTAGAGAATTATTTTGTTGTGGTTTTATGGTTTCCAAGCAAAGTCAAACATAGTCTCTCTTCACCAACAACGAAGTCCAAGTCCAACAGGATTACCGCAGATAAAATAATTGAAGCTGTGTTGCAAGACTCTTAACCATAATAATTACCCCCACACATTTTCAATCTGAACAAAACAGTTTTCTGTTCTCTAAATCTGCTGAATGGAAGGGCTGGCTTACGAAGTGAAGAAAATTTCTCTTTCCCTCATTCGCTGCCAATACTCCACTATTTAGCTTTGCATTTCTTTCCAATTCTCTTTCTCCTGGGTCCCGTCAAAATAATAATAATCATGCGCTATACAATGACGTTTTGGTCAGCAACATACAACGCATATGCTGTGGTCCCATAAGACTATGATGAAGCTGAAAAATGCCTACCGCGTAGCGACGTTGCATCCGTAATAATGTCGTAATGCGATGACTTACATCAGCGGTCCCCAAGCTCTTTGGCACCAGGGACCAGTGCTCCTATGAGAATCTAATGCCTGAGGATCTGAGGTAGAGCTGAGGCGGTGATGCTGGCGCTGGGGAGCAGCTTCGAATACAGATGAAGCTATGCTCTCCTGCCCGCCGCTCACCTCCTGCCGTGCGGCCCAGTTCCTAACAGGCCACTGACTGGTACCAGTTCATGGCCCAGAGGTTAGGGACCTAGCCTTACATGTTTGTGCTAATGCTGCTGGAACAAACCGCAGCCAGTTCTATAACTGGTGGTATAGCACATACAATTATGTACAGACAATGGTAATAAATAACTACGTTACAGGTTTGTGTATTTACTACCGTGCATACTTTTTATCATTATTTTAGAGTGTACTCTTTCTACTTATATATGAAAAAATTTGTTGTGAAAGCGTATGCCATGTTCTGCCAGCAGCAGCCTCATACGTCTCGTGTTTACCGTGTCTCTTGAATACGTCATTTCCTCTTGTGCTTAATTCAATCACGTGTTGTTTTGTACCGTCACATGCTTGTAGCCTAGGAGCGATAGGCTATCCTACACAGCCTAGGTGTGTAGTAGGCTCTACGATCTAGGTTCCCATAAATTTACTCTCGGATGTTCGTAAAAGGGAACCAAAGGACACATTTCTCAGAACGTTATCTTCGTAGTTAAGTAGCATGAATCTGAAAGGAACCTGGTAAATCCATCTGATATGTTATCGTTCCCTGTGATTATGTTTTTTAGAGGCCAAAGAATCAATGTCTGATTGTAAAACTTGTTAGGCCAGAAAGTTGGGCCTGGTGAGCAGTGCTGGGGATCAATCACTAGGCACGTCTTGCCTCTGCCTGTCCCTCAGGCCCACACTCATTAAGGATGCCCAGAGCTCCTTACAGAGATGATCCAAGGAGACTAGTCTTTCTAGATAACAGGCTGGGATCCAAGCTTCTAAGTTTATCACTCAGGAGGAAAAGATTAGACTCAGTTCTCTCTCCTTGACCTTCAGATAATTGATTCATCCTGATGGCTTATGAGGGTAGGATAGAAAGGTATGCTTTCTGTGTTAAGCAATTGCTTCCTTAGGTTGACTGACTCGAGAAGTGAGACACTTAAACTGTTAACCTAAAACATTGCTTCCACCACTCAAACTCCTTAACTAGACCTAGCGGCTGTTCTTCCAGGCTCAAAAAGGGAGGAGCCCAGGGCTGTCTGGGTGGCACTGGCTGCCTGATGAGCTGGACTTCTACTCTCTGCAAAATTTAACCCTCTGCGGAAGGCCTAATCCATTATAAACTTTTGGAAAAGGCTTGTCTTTTCATGTACCCCAGGGAAGTGTGTTGTACTTCCATTTATTCGGCAATATTGTTTGAAAACCTACCATATGACACATATTATCCTAAGTCTTGGGACTACAGTAGTAGAGAAAAGCCAGACCTCTCTCCTGCCTTCACAGAGCTTACGATATGATCAGGAAGTTAGACATTCATGAAAGAACCACACAAATAATCATAAAGCCCAACCTCCAAGAAAAGGTGAATGTTATTAAGAAACCTTTCAACAAATGGAATTAATTTATTTAGAGATTGGAAAGACTTTGCTAAGGAAGTGACATTTGATCTGTGGTCTTCAGAAAGAGTGGCATTAACTCAGTGAAAGAAGTGGGTGGGGTCTGGAAGAGCACTCCAGGAAGAGGCAAGAGCGTGTGCAAAGTCTCCATGGAAGAAAAGTGCAGGGTAACCTGGGGAACTGAGGAAGACTGCAGAGAGAAAGCAAGGGAGGGGGCAGGAGCTTCAGGAAATGGTGAACTCCATGAGGCCCACAATGAAGAAATGGGCAGACCGTGGGGGCCTTAAAAACTGGCCTGAAGACATGAGTCTTTACATGAAGCCGTGAAAGTGTTTTTAGTAGGCGCTGCAACATGATTAGATTTATGTTTTGAAATTTTCCCTCTGACTATACATGACGTGGATAACAGATTAAAACTGGGGCCAAAATGGGTAGAGGCGGACCAGTTAGGATACTGCTCCAGTGATCTTTTAGAAGGATCAGCGCATTCGTTAGTAGAGCGATGGTGGTGGGAGAAGTGGTTGGCTTTGACAGATTAATAATAAACAAGACATATAGGACATAAGGCCATGTCTGGCAAATGGAAGTCAGGATAGTATACTGGTTAAGGCCTTAGGTTTTTGAAGCCAGAAAGGCACAGGTTTGAGTCCCAGTTCCATCATCGACTGTGTGATTTTAAGCTAGTAATTTAATCTCTTGCAAATTCAGATTTTACAAACCTATAATTCTGATTATAACAATATATCTCATTCACAGGGCCGTTGTGGGGACTAAATGAGCTACTACTTGGAAAACACTTTGAATCTGCCAGTGCCTGGCGTGTGGTTAATAAATGCAACATAATTAACACATTATTATAGTTATGGTTATTTTTTACTACTTTTCTAGATGTTTCTGAGGTTGGCAAATAAAGGGGAACAATCAGTCTCTACGCCATTTTACAACAGGCTGGTTGGGCTGGGACACCAGTTCCTGAGAGCAGCAAAATGTAATCATGCATCCATTAAATGCTGAGAGGCTGTGACAAGGGCTGCGCCCCAATTCCCTCCCCCACCGAGCCCCAGGCAGGTCTTCCTCACGTGTCTTCTTTTCAAACTCTCTCGATTTATACAGAATGCTATTCTCATACATCATGGCAACTGGGCCCCCCCAAGATCCCCTCCCTGAATTAGTAGGAAGTGCCAAAACAAATGCAGAAACAAATCAGTCGTTTCAATTCAGCTTTATCCCAAGGCCTGCATCATCGTGTTCTATTATATCTATAGAATAAGTCGTAAAATCAGCAAATAATCATTTATATTTCTACTATTTATCTGTTATGTTAGTGTTAGTACTAGGTCAAAATTTTGCCATGTTGTTGGTTTATCAAAAGGATCAACCACGGGGTCTCACCAGAGATGCATCTTTACTGCATGAGGACATGTGTGACCACAAGAGGGTCTCTTCTCCCACCTTCCTCCCTTAGTCCCTGAAAGCAAACTTCTATGCACAGTACAGGGAAACTCTAAAGAAAATGGCTCTCTTTTTTTTAAAGATAAAGGGCCTTTGTTTCAGTCAAGGTCTTGATGCAGTGAGTAATGGCCTGGTGGGGTTTTACATGATTGGCAGTCTCTTACCAGATAATTGCTGCTGGTGAAATCATTACTGTCTGCTAACCAGGAAGAAGGACAGGTGGGAGAAGGCGCTTACTTCTCTTGGTAAGGAAGTCTCACGGGGCCTTGGGGTTCAAAGTACTAAGATTCACTCATTTTTTCCAAAATGCCCCTTTCCCAATTCTCAGGGCTCACTCTTCCTGATAAATGTCAACTTTCGAGTAAGAGGCTTAGCAAGGCTTTTAAGTCATCTTGCATTGTAAATCTGTATATTGCCTGCAGTAATAGAACTTAGTTCTGTTTTCTATCTGTGTCAACAATGTGGCTATAATGGTAAGGGTCCCAGAATCTCTCTGAGTATGCCTTGATCAAGACTGTGAATTTCCTCATAATAAAGGCCATAGATGACAAACCTACAGCTAACATCATATTCAATGGGGAAAGGCTAAAAGTGTTTTCATTAAGATCAGGCACGAGACAAGGATGACCACTTTCACCACTCCTGTTCAACACTGTATTGGAAGCCTTAGACAATAAGACAGAAAAAAGAAAAAATATATACCTGAATTGGAAAGAAAGAAGTAAAATTCTTGTTATTTGCTGATGACATGATACTATATATGGAGAACCCTGAAGATTCCATCAAAAATCTGTCAGAGTTGATCAATGAATTCAGTAAAGTAACAGGATACAAAATTAATATTTAGAAGTCGGTGGCATTTTTATACACCAATGATGAACTTTTAGAAAGATAAATTAAGAAAACAATCCCATTTACGATTGTATCAAAAACAATAAGATACCTAGGAATCAAATTAACCAGGGATGTAAAAGACATATTTACAGAAAATTATCTCATTGAAGAAGATATAAATAAATGGAAGCACATACCATGCTCATGGATAGAAAGAATCAACATTATTAACACGGCTATACTACCAAAAGCAATCTATAGATTCAATGCAATGTCTATCAAAATACCAATGGCATTTTTTCAGGGAGCTAGAATAAATAATCCCAAAATTTATATGGATCTGTAAAAGGCCCTGAATAGCCTTGACAATCTTGGGAAAGAAGAACAAAGTCGGAGGTGTCACGCTACCTGATTAAATTATACTACAAGGCTACAGTAATCAAAACAGCATGGTAGTGGCACAAAAACAGATACATCAATCAATGGAATGGAATAAAGAGCCCGGAAATAAGTACACACCGACACGCTCACTTAATCGATGACAAAAGCGGCAAGAATATACAATGGGGTAAAGACGGTCTCTTTCATAAATGGTGTTGGAAAAATCGGACAGATACATGGAAATAAAAGAAAGTGGACCATCTTCTTATACCATATACAAGAACAGACTCAGAATGGATTAGAGACTTAAATATAAGACCCAAAATTATAAAATTTCTAGAAGAAAACATAGTAATCTCTCTGATATTGCTACCAATAGTTTCTTTTCAGAAATATCTCCTCGGGCAAGAGAAAAAAAGAGAAAAAATAAACAAATGGGACTACATCAAACTGAAAAGTTTTTGCAGAGCAAAGGAAACCATCAAAATGAAAAGATAACATACTAAAGGGAGAAGATATTCGCTTATGATACATGTAATAAGAGATTAATATCCAAAATATCTAAAGAACTCATACGATTCAACAACCAAAAACAAAAACAAAAAATCCAATTAATAAGTGGGCAGAAGACCTGAAAAGATATTTCTCCAAAGAGGAAATACAAATGGCCAATAGACATATGAAAAGATGCTCAAGTTCACTAATCATCAGAGAAATGCAAATTACAACCATAATGAGATATCACCTCACCCCTGTCAGAATGGCTGTCATCAATAAATCAAAGAACAACAAGTGTTGGCAAAGATGTGGAGAAAAGGGAACCCTCATACACTGTTGGTGGGTTTGCAAATTGGTACAGCCGCTATGGGAAACAGTCTGGAGGTTTCTCAAAAAATTAAAAATGGATCTACTTTTTGACCCAGCAATTGTACTTCTGGATATTTATCCAAAGAAAACCAAAACAATAAATCGCAAAAATCTATTCACCCCCATGTTCGTGGCAGCACAATTTACAATAGCCAAGATATGGAAGCAACCTAAATGCCCACCAATAGATGATTGGATAAAAAAGTTATGATTCATATATACAATAGAATATTACTCAGCCATTAAAAAAATGAAACCCTACCATTTGCAATGATACGCATGGACATAGATGTTATTATACTGAGCGAAATAAGTCAAACAGAGAAAGATAAATACCATATTATTCTACTTATATGCAGAATCTAAAAAAAAAAATGAATAAAAAACAGACTTACAAATATAGAGGACAATCTGGTGATGGGTAGAGGGGAGGGGAGTTTGGGGGCTGGGAGAAAGGGGTGAAGGTTAAAGTAGTACAAATCAGAAGTTGAGAGACGGTCACAGGGATGGGGAGCACAGCATAGGGAATGCAGTCAGCAGTAATGTATTGGCTGGGTGGAGAGCCAGAGGAGAGAAAAATCAATCAGGGGGATCGTTTCACAAACTACATAAACGTCTAACCAATGTACTATATACTTGAAACTAATAATAAATTTTTTTTAAATGTATCTAGAAAATAAAAAAGAAGACTGACTTTCCTGAGCTTGTCATTTTTTTTCATTATGGTCTCCGTGATGGTGTAATCAGAAGCAGCTGACACACCCTAGTGTCCTCTAGGTCTCTTTCCTATTCCTTTATTCCACAGAACAGTAACTTGATCTCCCAAATTCTTGTCTTCAAAGAAACCCTTCGTTTTCGGCAGCGATGGTGTGAATTTAAGTAACTGTTAGCCACTACGTCTCCTTAGAATTCTGTTTTACATTGGGGTGAGGTCCGTATGCAATCACTGTATGCAAACCCAACCAAGTACACTAACCAATACGAGATCCTCAGTTTCGAAGGTCCGGAACTAGTCTTGGCATAAAATACTCTGTCAGTCAAGATTCAGTAAAGAAAGATCGAAACAACTTGAGGACTTAATATAAGAGTTTAGGTGCTCAAACTCTGTTGGTAAACTAGAAAAGTGCCCATCAGCGTGGGGCCACCTTTAGCTTTCGAGCAATACTACTGCAGCTGTAATCCAGAGCTCAGCAACTTGCTGCTGCCACCCAGAGGTTAAGACACGGCAGCGAGTGGCCAGCAGTGTGACAGCGTCCCCGCTCTGAAGTGATCACTCTTTGCCTTCAGAGAGTCACTGCAGAACCCCCGTTTGACTTCCAAATCTCATGCTAAAATATTGGCAGAATGCAAATTTCACTCAAATCTCCCAGGAAAAGGAGCCTGGGGAAAGTACTCTGCAGACTTCCAGCCTCTGAGATGCAGTGAACAGAGTGTGAATAAAGGTTGCTTGCTAACAAACGATAATCAGGACAAATGCGGACTTAGGGTGAACAAAACAGTGCGATATTTATTTTCATTAAAACTCACAGAAATTCCAGTTTAAAATACTGAATCTTTGAAATCTATATTAACGCTCACATTAATGTTCAGTTTTAAAAGTTAGGATTTTAAGACTATTTTGAAAAAGAACACAAAACATTTAGCATTACTGATGAATTTTAAGATGCTATCGTTAATTCCCCAGTGTACTTTTCTTGGCGCTTTCTCCCATGGTTCCTGAAGAAACCGTTCTTAGACCACTGTCGTTTCGTGCCTGCCTTAGCCATTCACTCCCACAACCACAGCCTTGACCTCGTCATTACTGATAATGACAATTACTTGGTAATGATCATCTCAACTGTCAATGCCGCAGTTTTCTGACCACCTTCTTGTGTTTCTCATCTGCTCCCTCTAGTGGGCCAGTTCCAACAACCCCTCAATTACATAGCGCCTCATACGACTGGCAGGACTACTGCTCGCCCTTAGGATGCCTTCGAATTAGAGAAGGAGCTGTCCTTCAAGATATTTCAATTCCATCTTTTGGAAACTGTTGTAATAAACCACTTTTTAAAAATAAAACAAGACATTTGAGTGTATTCTGCCAAAAATATTATAATAAGTGTACAAATCATAAATTTCAAATATGAATGGCACCCACTTAGAAGGGGTACCCCAAGGTGTGTGTAGTACATGATCTGCATTAATTGTATGTGGCAGCTTGGTGACTATTGGCCCTATCATTTTTGTTGTGGTTGTTGTCCATCACACTCTTTGTGTTTATTCCTTTTAAATGGGTTTAATTTCCATATTTAATCACTATGATCGGCTCCTTGCATTTATCCTCAAGCACCTTTCCTCTCACTTTGTCATACACGCTTGGCTAATCCACGTACTTTGCTACATTCGACCCCGCCTGCTTTGTGCCTGCACTCAACCCTGCTGAACGTGGCTGGAGAAAAACTCACGCATGCTAACTGGCCTTTGCATTCGTGATCACTAAATCAAATGCCTCCGAATGCTCTGTTTCTCTAATCAATACACTCGCCCGCTTTCGTAAACAAATTTCATACTTTTTCTTGTTTCTCCAAACTTCCAACGTCTCCCACATTTAAATTTTCAACGATTAATCTTTATTCCCACTTCCCCTGAACATTTTAAGCAATTGAAAGAGAATTTCCATAAGGTGCCACACCACTGTCTGAGCCTGTGGAGTGTATTCAAACTTGTCTTCTATTTCTACAACCAAACTCTTAGCTAAGGTCACCTCCTCCACTGATATAATAGATTCATCCTTCCTGCCAGCAGTATTTTCCTCTTTTATCAGAATGATTCATTTCTTTTCTCTTCACTAGTTCATTTCTATCAACACGTGAACATGCTGCTCTTTGTCTAATATTAAAAACAAAACAAAGAGTATTTGGCTGTAATCACTGTTAGCAATTTCTCTCCACCCACTTACACTTGAACTCACTGTCATAAAGTTTTCATTCCAGTACTCATTCCCCCTTATCTAAGATACCAGTGACTTCTTTTGCGCTAAATTAAATGGTTCCGTCTCTCTCTCCCCCCCCCCCCGACCCCACGCCACTCTCTCTCTGTCTTGATCTCTTAGAAGCAACCTTGACAACCTTCGTTTCCTATTTCCTCCTTAAAATGCTCTCTTTACTTGCCTTCCAAACCCACCACACACTTTCCTTATTAATTGCCTTTTCTCTCTCTTCTTTCTTGGTCTCCTTGGCTACTTCCTTCTCACCTCCCCAACCTCTAGATTTTGGAAGACCAAGAACTCTATCTTAGGGGATTTTCTATCTTTCAGCTGCACTAGAGGAACTTATTCAATTTCATGGTGTTAAACATCATGTATATGCTAGAAACTCAGAAATTTAAATCTCTAGACTACATCTTTCTCCTCATCTCCGGACTTGCATACCCAATAACCTACTCAAGGTTTTCACTGGGAGGCTTAAAAAGTATCTAAATAAAATATATCCAGACTAAATTTGTGATTTTTCCCTTCCAAACCTATTTCCGCCCCTATCAGTTAATGCTAACAACATCCTTCTTTTCAGTTGTTCAATCTACAACTTCAGATTCGCACTCGACAATTTTTTTCTCATTTCTCATCCCAGTCAGTCAACAAATCATGTTGATTCTACCTTAAAAATATATGTCTGTAGACTATCCTTATTTTTAGACTATAAACTCTGCAATATTTAGTAGTAATAGAGCATAGCATCTCCAACACATTCTCTAATGGTTGGGAAAAATATTGTGATGAAAGATAGGGATATTTACAAAAGTAAATGGGGCAAAATGTAAACATTCAATGAATCTGGTTGAAAGGTATATGGGTGTTCTGTGTAATATCTTGAAACTTTTCTCTAGGCAAAATAACATATATATATTATATAACATAATATATATAATATATATTATATATTATATATATTATATATAATATATATTATATATATATATAATATATATATATTATCCAATACTCATTAGCTCCATGTTACCACCCTGGACCATCATCTCTTGACTTCAGGCTATTTATATAATAGCTAGATAAATTCTATTACAGTATAAGTCAGATGTTGTCACTGCTTTGCTCAAAACTTCCAACGGCATTTCATCTGACATAGAGTAAAGACTGAAGTCCTTTTATAAACTGTAAGGCCCTCCATGATTTGTCCCTACCTCCCCAATAGCTCTCTAGTCCCAACTGTAATTCCTCCCTTCTTTGATGACCCTGAAGATTATCAGGCGAGCTCCTGCTACAGGGCCTATATGTATGATACTTCTTCCACCAAGAAATTCAGTTCTGAGAATTATTCACGGGGCTTACTCCCTGCCTTTTTTCCAGGTCTTTTATCAAATATCACCTTCTCAGTGAAGTCTTTCTTATACGCCTTATATAAAATTTTTAAATGCTCTTCACTAACCTTGAACTTTCTATCCTTCTCCATTTTATTTTTTTTTTCTCCAGCACTTAATACCAACATTGTAAATATTTTCCTTACTTATCCAGTTTATTTTCTGTCTACCTGGAGAGTGTACACTCCTTAGGGGCAAACAGTTTTGTCTGTTTGTTAACTCTTACATTCTCAGATTTAAAACTGACATGAAAGGTACTTGATACATATTTGTTGAATAAAGGATGAATAATATACCAATCTTACTAGACTTGTAGAATTCCACAGACCATTGATTGTACTGTTTGTTATGTTATTATCAAACCCCTTAGAATTTTTTACCCAAATCTCAGGACTTCTGGAACCTCAGTGACCCATCGATTCAAGACAATCCCATGTTTCATGACATAAAGTGATAGAATCAGATCTTTCTTCTTTCTCTTCACCTGTTAAGTCTATCTTTTCTTCTTGGTTCAGTTTTATAACTACTCCAAAGCACTTTTGCACTTTTGGCTGTTTGGATAATAGTTTTCCGCCTGAAATGGCTCCTGATAAGTAGACATCTCTGAAATTCCCTGATAAGTGCACTTCTGAGATATTTTGTTCTTTTCATAGCACCCCGAGTTTGTGTCACCGTCTAGGCATATGAAGTCTTTTCTTTGTTCTTCATCATGTAATAATATTATTTACCCTTTCCCTACCCTTATTTCTCTCTTTTTCAAAGGATCTTAGTCTTTTCTGGATACTTTAAAAATTAATTTTGCAGGCCATCACCCCTCAGCATAGCTTGTGTATGATGATTCTCTTAAATACTGTTTTGAACTGAGCTGTCATTACAAGAGAACTGTGCCAGGAATGACATCACGTTGTAGATGAGTTTGTAGTCGGGAGAGATCATGTGGACTAAAGAACTTCTTAATTGGATTCCTGCAAAGAAGTGTTCCAGGATGGCTGAATGAGCTCACTGGTACACATAGTTTTATTGACCACTTGGAAATACTTCAAGGAGCCTCTCAGAAAGGAAAAGAGATCCTTGTTTGTGCATTTCTTCTTCCTGGTTTATCTCGCTATCCATACTTAGTTCCAGCTGGAAAACTTGTAAGAAATTATCAGAATTAAGTTTCTGTATTAACATGTGTTAGTCAGACTCATTATGATGCAAGCAGTAGAAAAGCCAGCTGGAACTGGCAAAAACAATAAAAAAGATTAATTAGCTTATGAAAGTTTGAAAGGCTTGCTTTTGGGATTCACCCAAAGTTTCCAACAAGAATTTGGTTTTTTCTTTTCCCTCTCTGTTCTGCTGTCCACATGTTGGCTTCATTCTAAGACTGAATCCCCTTATAGTTGTAGGATAACTACTAGTAAATGCTGGGCTACATACTTCTTGATTTACTCATTAGGAAAGAAGGGATTTACATTTAAAGGTTCCAGGCAAAGTTCTTAAAATTTACCCAAATTTGATGAGCTTAGGTTATGTGCCAATGCCCTTCACCCGACCAATCATTGTGACCAAAGAAATAAAATGTTGTCATTGGCTTTAGCCAATCAGAACCTCTCCGAGGTATCAAACTTGATATAATATATTCCCAAAGCATTTGGTCAGTGTGAGCAAGGTGTAGATACCTGTATTTGTCAGAGTCCCAAAAGGAAGCAAAGGTTACACAAACCACATTAGAGCAATTTGAGATTGGAGATATACATATATATATATATGTGTGTATATATATATACACTTCTATATATATATATTCTATATATAGAGAGAATATATATATTCTATATATATATTTGAATATATATATTCTAATATATATATTTGAATATATATATATTCAAAGGGCCAAATGGCAAAGGTGTCAATGGGGTACAGCACAGGAACTTGGAGCGAGCAACAGCAGGGCCATCACCGATTGGAGGCTCAAAGGAGAACCGAGGGAGAGGCTCCCAGAGCCTGGAAGAGGAGTCCTATGGGGATTGGCAAGTTGAAATGAGCAGTGACCCATTAGCAGCACAGGTAACTTCAGAAAAGATTGAGAGCAAACTAGGGGTAATAACAATTTTATATTCTTGTTTTCTTCTGGTTTAACTGGAGACCCCCATCGTCCAAACCAAACCAGAAGGCTGAGGATGCAGTTGCCTTGTTGATGTGGCCGTACTGGCCATCCCTCTGGAGGAGAAGGCAAAGTGGAAAAGGACGGAGAGTGGAGCCAGGAGGACAAATGGAATGTATTCTGCACGGAACCTAAGTCAAAATTTGCCTATTGTGAGGCAGGTGGGAGGGAATAATAAATCCTGGAAGGCAGCCAACCAGGTGTGCTACAGACCAGAAATGTTTTGCTTGGTAATCTCACTAAGAACTCAAGATACTTAGGGCAGCACCTTCTATTCCAAAAAGCAGACAAAGCCTCTTAAAATTGCTTACAATACCACATATATGTATATGAGTATTCTCTTAGCCCAATGACTGCAAACATCAGCACTGCTTATCTTAATTAACCATATTTGTCATTATCTATATCAAAAGCTACAGAAAGAATATTAGCTGGTTGCTGGGACATATTGTTTCATTTCTAGGCAAACTATTTTGGACACGAACAATTATTATGCGGATGATAGAGACCTCCTATTCGCTATCTTTCCTGAAATAAAATAAAATAAAATGAATAAATTATTAGCATGAGATCTTTAAATTAAATAGAGAAAGAGTTTCTTGATGGTAAGATATGTTAAATCCCAATATCTTACCCCAAAATATCTTTAAACACAGTTTTGGAATCCCTCTGCCTCTGTTCTAAGATAAATGTGGCAACCAACAGGCCCCAAAATGAATACAAAAAATTAATTTTGCCTCTCCAAACACAGAACTGCAATGTGTTGCAGGATGACTACTAGTGTGACAGCTGTCGCGGTTGTCGGGCCAGCGGACTCTATTTTCATCTCCATCTACAGCTAGCTTTAAGTGACTCAGATGGCTGAGGCATTACACTGCACAGCAGGACCTCAGATTCCTCTCCAACCTTCATATGTCATGAGGAGGACCCAAACGTGGAAAGATGGGCTAGACCAAAAAAGTCAGGATTTGAATCCAGAAAGATAAACAGAGTTAAGACATTTATTCATTCGATATTTAGCGAGTGCCTATTATGTATGTGCCAGGCAATGTTCTTTGTGCTGAGTAAAGCAGTGAACAAAACAGAAGACATTCTTGCTTTCATGAAGTTTATCCTCTGGAAGGTAAAGTAGACACTAAATGATACACATACAAATATGTATTATATATTGGATAATGATGGCCACTTTTACTCTGGGAGACATGGGAAGAGACCGGAGAGTCCTGAGCGCAAGAATGACATGATGTAATCTATATTTTCCAAAATCTCTGGCTACTGAGATTTTGCCTGCCTTATCAAAGGCAAAAGCAGGAAAATCAGTTGGAGGCCACTGCAATAACACAGGTGACAGATGGCTGTAGGTGAATTGGACCATGTTGATGACAAGGTGAGTGGTGAGAAGTGATTAGATTCTTATTGCATTTTGAAATGACGGGTTATAAGATTTGCTGACAGACTGAATGTGGCACATGAGAGACAGAAAAGTCATTAAGATGCTGTAATGGTTAGAGTATTTTTTGAAGGCTTCCACGGAAACATCTGAGTTCTAACAGGTCTGAAATTGGAAGTGGGCCATTCTCATGGAGCAAGTACTGTGAAATTCTAGAGGGTCCTGAGGCCAGGTTCTGCTACCCGTGACTATTGCTGAGACTGGAGAACAGAAGCACATTCCCAGGCAGAGGAACAGACTGTGAGAGGCATGAAAGTGGAAGTTAGTTGGCATGTGTAGAAATGATGAGGACCCATATATTGTTTAAGCATGGGAACGGTGCAGGGTAAATCCAGGAAGACTGCCTTAAAGACCAGGGTGGGAAATCTTTACGGAGAGTCATTCATGATGAGTGAGAAGGAGAGTCGCAGTGAGTGTTGCATTTTGAAAGGTTTCGCCCACCTTCCCTGTGAGGGTGTAGTGGTCTGCTCTGCTCCCACAACGACACAGCATAAACTGGGGGGCTTAAATGACGGAAATGCGTCTTCTCATACTTCTGGAGGCTGGAACTCTAAGATCACGATTGGCTACTCCTCAGGCCTCTCTCCCTGGCCTGTGAACTGCTGTCTTCTCCCTGTGTCCTCACATGCATGCTCACTCCTCTTCTTACAAGTTTCCCCTCCTCTTCTTAAAAAGACACCAATCGTATTGGATTAGCGCCTCACTAGCTCTTTAAAAGTCCTATTTCCAAAAGAGAGTCACGTTAGTTAGGGCTTCACCATATGACTTTTGGAGAGACATGATTGAGTCCATAACAGAGGGGTATAAACTCAAAAGCAGGAATATCACTGTACATTTCTAGGTGGGAGGAAATTGGCGTCTGAACTAAGGTGATTGTAGTGGAAAGGAAAAGAAGATGGATATAAAAGACATTTCATAGGGAAAAGCTACACTGACTGAGCAAATTATTGAATATAGAGGCCAAGGGAGAGGAGTCAATGATAGATCGCAAGTCTTGCTTGTGATCTATCTGAGTGACAAAGAGAATGATATTGTCCCTAAACAAAAATAGTTCCTCTTTCACTTTGCTCTTAATTTATTTCCTCCAGACACTGCCTCCACTCCCGTCTCTCTCTCTACTTCCCTTCTCCTGCAGTTTGCTGCTGCGGCAGAAATTCAGGCATTCTCCACTAGGTTAATATTCTTTAAGACAATTCCAGGAAACAAATCTTTCATGTCACGTCTACTGTGCCCTTTTCTGTCCCACATCCTACATTTTCAGGCATTGCAATCTTTTTCTCTTGATTGTGTTATCTGCTTACTAGTTCATCTTTTTTCCTGGTTAATCTTCTCCCCCCCCCCAATTTCTGTGGTTTCTTATTAGGTTTCAGTTATTTTCTTTAAGAATCATGATCATTATGATACTATTTGTCACTTTATGCATTTTATTGTTAAAAAGTTAAACAAAAACAGAAGTGAATGGAACACCCATATACTCTTCACTTAATTTTAAGATTCTATAATATTTTTTGCTATATTTGCTTTATCCAATTTTTTAAACATTCTTCCTATGATAAAGTATTTTAAGGCAAATCTTAGACATCAAGTTATTTCATCCTTACATACTTCAGTACCCCATCTCTAAAAAAATGAAATTTTCTTACATAACTGCAGGAATATTATCAATCATAAAATTACCAATAGTTCTTTGAGGTATCTAATGTTAAATTTATACTAAACTGTTCACAATTGTCCCCACAATGCTTTTTAGAGCAAATTTTCTCTTTATTTAAACCCGGGATTCAAACATGGTCCACACTTCACATTTAGTCGTTCAATGTATTAAGTACATCCGTATCTAGAGCAGGTGCTCTCTTGCTTTCCCTATATTTCTTCTACCATCGATTTCTTACTAAAGCTGTGTCAATTGTCTTGTCAATGTGAGAGATATCAATTGTCTTACATGAGTCCTGACATTTCGGGCTTATCTCTTTGCTTCTTCGTGGTGTCATAGTTTATATAAAATGGAAGTTCTAGTGTTTTGATTAAATTCAGGCACACTTTCTTGTTAAGAATTCTTCGGTGCTGTAGGGGGGTTGACATTACCTCATGTTAGGAGGCATGTGATGTCTGGCTGTTCTTTTCGTGATGTTGAAATTGATTGGTGGGCTCAGGTTACAACAGCGGAGTGCCTCTTTTGCAAAGTTCCTTTTTAACCTATCTTTTAATGGGGATACTCAGTGATGACCTCTGCTTAGTTAATTACTGGGAATTGTAGAATGTTGACTAAAAAACTGTCACTTCTTCTACATTTGTAGTAGGGAATCTTCTGTAAGAAAACCTTTTCTTTTTCAGCTGGGGTTACGCAGGGATAGTTTGTTTATGGAAGACAGAATAAATATTTAGTTCTTTCCTCCTAGTTTCCAATTTTCAGAGTGAGAACCTGGTGCACTCCACCCAGTGGTAGTCAAGGTTTCTGTAATAATCATTGTTCTTTAGATTTCCGTAATTGTCATGCAATTGTTGTTGTTTTTCTGACAGCATCGTCACTTTAGAGAGTATTAAAACTGTCAGGTGGTAAGGCATTTTGATTTCTGGTATGTTGTTTATTTCTAGTTTTATTAGTTATTCATAAATTTATAAAAGCTTCATTGAAGTATAATTGAAATATAATAAATTCCACATATTTAGAGTGTTCATTTTGATCTGTTTTGACACATGCCTACGTAAAGCCTCATGGCAATCAAGGTGAAAAATATTTTCATCACTCTCAAAAGCTCCCTTGTGCCCTTTGTAATCCATTCTTCCTTCTCCAGGCATCCACTGCTCTACTTTTATTCATTATGAATCAGTTTGCATTTTCAAGAGTTTGATAGAAATGGAATCATACAATACGTACATTATGTATCCTTTGTTGTCTGGCTTCTTACATACAACAGTGATTTTGAGATTCGTTCACAGTGTTGTTTGTATTAACGGTTTGTTCCTTTTTATTTGCTGAGTCACATGCTATTCTGTGAATATATCACAATTTGTTTATCCATTTACCAGTTGATTGACATCTGAGGTGTTTCCTGTTTGAGCAATTACGAACTAAGCTGCTATGGCTATTCTTGTATAAGTCTGGGTAGAGATATGTTTCCTTAATTCTTGGGTAAATATCTAGGATCAGAATTCTTTTTGTCGTATTGTTGGTATATTTTTAACTTTTTAAAGAAACTGTCAGCCCACAAGGTATTATCTTTTATCCACTTTGTGGATCTCGATTTTAATTGGCGCGTTTAGGGCTTTGCTGTTTAACACAGTAGCTACTAGCTATATGCAGCTATCGAGCATTTGAAATATGCCTAATCTGAATTGCTATGTGCTTTAAATGTAAAATATATGCTGTGTTTTAAAGATAGTCCCCCCCACAAAAGAATATATTTCATTAATAATTTTTTATATTGATTGCATGTTAAAACAATAATATTTTGTATATAACGCCTTTTTATTTTTTAATGTAGCCGCTAGAAATTTTACATGACAAAAGTGGCTCACAGTATATTTTTTATTGACAGTGTTAGTTTGTAACATTAACATTTAATGTAATTATATAGTTGGCTTTCAATCTGCCATTTTGTTGTTTGTTTTTGGTTTCTTATTTCTCTATTCAATATTTTTAATAATGCTCAGGTGGTTACTACTTAGATGGGGAAGATATAACCAGAATTTTTAGTTGTAATTAGCAGAAGAGGTGGGCTGCAGAGAACTTACATAGCTATAACAGAAATGGAACTAGCATAATTACATTTTAAGGAAATATTTTTAATTGCTAGTTCTATAATTCCTTTAATTCATTGAGTTGCTTACCCTACCCAATACAGAACTCCACTACTGTCATGCAGTAGTTGAGTGGTCATCTCACACCCCCCTCCCCTGTTGCAGAAAAATCAGACTGGCGAGAAACCAAGCACCACTTGGAGAGTTGGAGAACTCAGGTTTATTACATCGGCGGTTCCAGAAAGGTTAGCACCCTGAGGATCTGAGCCCCAAGCTCAGGGGTAACCTTACTTTCATAGGGCTTATCCACAATACATGTTATATAGACAGAACAAGCAAGGGGGAGGGTGAGTCTTCAGCTGATCTCGAGGTTACCCCGCCCTTGGTCTATGTGGCAAGCATGTCTACAGAAGCAGAACAGAGAGCAGGTTACAAGGTTAGACATTTGAGTGAAAAATTCCTCTCCGATCCCCCGTTTTGATGCTCTTTAAGTTCTTATTGGGCATCAACCTCTTGATTTTCTTGGCCTAGGGTGTGGTATAAGGGTGGTTCGGATGTCAGAGCCATTTGTAACTTCATGGATTCTAGGCGTGAGAAAACAAACTTGACAAGACAGTTCGGGATACAGGGACCAAATAAGAGAGCTATGAAGCGCATGAGGAGAGGACCTGCAAGTGGGAGAAGCCAGGATCCCCTATTCTGGACCAGCACCCCCATGACTCATTCAATTGTTGGAGGATTTTTGAAGCTCCATCTGTAAGCCTGTTGGCTGCATCTCTAACTATACCAGATTGATTAGCATAAAAACAACATTCTTCTTCTAGAAATAAGCATAACCCTCCTTTTTCGGCCTTTAGAAAATCAAGTCACCTACGGTTTTGTAAGGCTACTCCTGCTAAGGAATCTAATTGGCTTTGTAAAGTGAGGATGCTTTTGGATATGTCTTCCAAGCTCTCAGACAGGTCCTTAGATAAGCTCTGGTAATGGGACAGGGAGGAGGCGAGGCCGGCTGTGCCAGCGCCTACCCCTGCGGCGACGCCGAGGTCTGTAAGACGGGGGAAGAATTGTGTCGCTCGTTTGGTTCTTGCGAGCGTTAGAGGGATGGTCACGGACTGGTTGTTGGGGGCGATGTTTATTTCAGGGGCCAAGTACACCAGAGTACAGGTCCCTGTCCAGTTAGCTGGGAGACAGAGATATGAATTGGTTCCACAAAGAAAGAATATACCTGGGGTTCCAAGGCAAAAACTCATCTCGAAAAGGTGATCATTCGGCCTTCTGCTGTTTTCAGATTCCCAGGTCGAAAGTGTCCCTGCTAGAACTGCCCCCGGGAGGGGTTGGAGAGGTCCAGAGGAATCATGCTGAGGTGCCCCAGAGGTTCTGTTTTCCCAGTGTAAAAAATTTCTCTTAGTGTCTATAAAGACCCATTCAGTGAGGTTTTCACATGCTGGAAGATGGACTCGAGCAGGTCAGTCCCCGCCTGGGGTTTCTCCGAATGGGGCAGGGCATGCTGCTTCCAGCTGACGAGGTGGGTTGTGCTGAATGGCTGACAGCAGAGGACAGGGCGGCCGGCTGGCGTGTGCCATCCTCTCCGATCTCAAAGGAACCTCGCGCCTCTCGGAAGGGCATCAGGATGGCCGCAGGTGGTTGGGCTGGTTGAATGGCTGAGCAAAGGCGCCGTGGACTCGGGCTCGGTGGCTGCTCAGGCTGTCGGGGCAGTGAAGGCACGGATGGCGGAGGGCTGTCCAGTAACTGTGGGGACTGGCGGAGCTGCTGGGATGCACGGCGGTGGGAAGAGAGGCTCTTCCTCAGGGTCCCCTTGGTGGGTAGCTCTTGCTGGCTCTTCCTTGTCCTTTGCCCAAGTTGATCAGGCCACAAGTTCCTCACTCTGTCCCTGCCTATTTACACAGAACCGGGCCCCAGGGGGCACCACAGTAGCGATTTGCAACCGTGAGTCTATGTACAGAAACTAGTCTGGATGTCCAGGGGTCTCTGTCACTACCCGGCACACAGCTCTCACAGTGGGGAGGTCCAGGGTCCCCTCCAGAGGCCACCCTACCTTGAAGGCAGGCCACTCAAGCTCACAAAGGGTGCGAAGTTTTCCTGGGGTCAGCCTGACCCCGTAACCCCTGGGAAACCCTTCTTAAAATTTTTTAACATACGATTTAGACATTTGACTTAGAGGAACCTCCACCCATAATGCCTCAGGAAGCTTCCTAATGGAAGGGGAAAATAGACTTTAAAATCTCAAGAAAATAATGTGACAGAGCCGAATCAGTAATTAATTGTCCCCACTCCCTGTGTATGCCACCCTGTGTCGGTGGCACAAACAAGGGTGGGAGCCTCCTGCAGAGAGGAGACCACTCAGGTGCTCGTCTGGCCGCGTCCCCAAGGAGCTTGGGTGACGCTTGGCCATAGTGGACTCAGCTTTGTGTCTTACGATCGGACACTACTAGTTCAATGCCACCCTGGACCATATTCTGTGCACCACAGAATCACAGACGAGTCCACTCAGACTTCGTAGCCTTTAGGGACCTTATGGGAACCCAGCCATGGACCACAAATTCGTACCTGACTGATTAAATCGGCCAGGCCACTCATTCACACACCAGAGGTTAAAACATTGCCTCTCCCCTTTCGGAAGGCCCTGGCCTTTGTCTTCCCACCCTGGGAAGACCGTGACCTCTGTCTTCTAACTGAAGACTAGGAGGTGATCAAGCTCCTCTTCAGCCCGAAGACGAGACCTGACTGGGGTGCTGAACCCCGGGGCCTTACCTTATCCCGTGGCCATTCCTGGTGAGTTGGTTGGTCCGTCCCTCCTTAGAGTCCGGTTGGAGGCTTGGCCGTTCAGAGAGTCAGAGTGCCGGTCTGAAAGATAACCCGGAATACAATCAGGTGGTGCACCTACCTCCTCCTTCGTTTCAGAGCCCCTCCAGCCTGGCCGAGCCACCGGTCCAGCAGCACAAAAGGCCGGCATGGTTGGAATCTCTCTGGGGCCTCCAGAAATGCTGCAGAAAAAATCAGACCAGCGAGAAACCAAGCACCACCTGGAGAGTTGGAGAACTCAGGTTTATTATGCCAGCAGTTCCAAAAGAGCTAGTGCTCTGAGGATCTGGGCCCTGAGCTCAGGGGTAACCTTACTTTTATAGAATTTATCTGCGATACATCTGTTATCTAGACAGAACAAGCAAGGGGGACACATCTGTTATGTAGACCGAATAAGCAAAGGGGAGGTTGAGTCTTCAGTTGATCTCGAGGTCACCTTGCCCTTTGATCTATGTGACAAGCATGTCTACAGAAACAGAACTACGAGCTGATTGCCAGGTTAGCCATCTGAGTGGAAAATTCCTCTTCACCCCCAAATATGTGTGTGTGATTCATCTGCTAATTTGATAGCTTTCTATTTTTATTTTCGTGATTGCCTTTCTATCTGTACTTATTTCTAACTCAATTTGGTATCTTCACATCCTTTATATATTTAGACCATATTGATTGATTATTAAATGTGAGCAATGTATCTTTAGTGTATTTTCTTTCCCTATTCACCTCACCATTATTTAATTGTATTATTTTTATTATGTTTATGCTTATACATTTAATGTATTTAAACTTATACTACTTGATTTATTAACTCTTTAAGGGAATTGACAAAGACTGCTTATCAAATTTGCCAAGACTTATGGATTCAGTTTATAATTGAAAATACTTTTTAAAGGATTCCTAGAAAAATTTGTGAAGAAGGAAACCATAAAAGAGTCAAGGTTATTTTATTTGTTTGTTTGTTTGTTTATTGCTGCCTAGAGTCTGTAACGGCAGACCTTCAAAATACAGAATATTTCTCTTAACAAGCCAAGAATATATGTAACATTAATAAAAATAGGAGCATCTGGATTACAAATAGTAAAAATACATACTTTTGATCTACCTAGTTGAGATTTTTCAAATCCGTGAATTTCCTTCTCATTATTATTATTACTCTCATTATTAACGATGGCTGATTTTTTGATTCTCCACAAAGAGAAAGCTTCCATTAGCCCAGCCCAGGTCTATTTTTAGTGTGACAGAACAAGGTTTAGTCACCTATTTCATTTCTGATCCAGTTTCATCAATTCCATAATTAGTAAAATTCCTGCTAGGTTTTGGAAGTTGTTCAAGACTCAGTCTTCCAATTTGTCCTGCTTATTCTTCTTATAGATTTTAGTGATAAATTTAGAAAGAATGCAACAGGTATTGCTTGGCTGCTTGTTTTTTTTTTTCAGTTCCTGAACCTGAACCTTAGTGAATTTGTTTTTGACCAAGAGCCTGTTTGATCTGTAACTGCTGAGAACTATAATGTAATCGTCGTAACCATTGAGAGCAAACTGCGAGTCTTCCTTTTTATCAGAGGCTTTTTAATGTCTTACATTTTACCCAAGGTTTAACTCAACAACCACAGCACCAGCTGGAATTAAATATAATTATTTTCAAACCATTTTTAGACATCTAGGTTTATTGCTCTGCCTGAATAGATGGCAAATTCCTCTCACCTTTTTATAAATGTGACTGACTCATTCATAACTTTAAATTATTAGTGTTATACTCACATTAAGTAGTACCCAATTGAATTAAAAGTAGGCAGTTAAATGTTCAGCTGGTTCTACTTAAAAAATAGAGCAAGTAACTGAAATATTTTTATCTTGAATTTAGAGAATTTATTTTTATTTATTTTACTAATGAGGGTAAAAAATTGAATTTCCTTTCAGGAAAAATGAAATATACTTGAAAATTTTTATAATGCAATAAATATATTTTAAGGCTAAGGATTCAAATGTAAAAGAAAAGTAATTTTGATAGAATAATTCAATTTTATGTTCACAAATCTTACTATATATATTGGTAAAAATAGGAAAAGGATAAAGAGAATAGGGACATGAAATGCATTTATTCTTACAGGCCTTCTGGATCTGAAATTTTTACATTATACTTTTAAGCTACCTGATCACCAGTAAAACCTATAAATCTGACAATGTCTATACTATATGGGGAGGAATCAAAATGTACATAGCATGACTAATGCAAATGACTAAAATAAAAAGTGCTTTTGCAATTGTAACGGAGGTGTTATAGGCTAAATATAAGCAGTCTCTAATTTTTCAGCTGCAGCAGCTTGAACAGCAGAGATGTAGAGTTGTGTATTGCCATCTTCTGGTGAGTTTCATCAGCTCCTTGCAGTCCTTACTCAGATGGTGGATAAGGTTTTATGATAGACTTTTAAGGTGGCTGACTTTTCTAAAATAACCCCTTTATCGGTATGAATATATATGTTTATTAAATTAATGATACGCATTATGACAAATAAAATTAACTAATTTTAGACACAGGTTTTAAATTTCAAAGGGCTGGGACTGTGATTTTTTGGTTCATCCTTGCATCCTTCGTACCTAACACTATTTATGGCACAACATAGTTATTCTGTGTAAGATGTTGAGTAATAATAATAGGTTTTGTTACCGTCATTTTATAGTCTAGACTTTACTCTTCAGAATCAAATGGAAATAAATCCTTGAGTCTGAGGCCTCTGAGCTATCTTACAATTTTACATTATTTCTTCACCTTGTTTCTCATTTCATCTAACATATTCCTACTATTTCCAGGTGTTAAAAAGCTCCAGTCTTCTATGAAAGAAATAATCCGCTTCCTCTTCCAAACATCCTATCCCTTCCAATGTCGAGGTTAATTTCAGGCGACTGATGTTTTCCCCGTGGAATACACAGACAATGCCTGAGATCCCTTCTTTGCTCTAAAAATTTACCTTTTTGACCTCTTTATTCTCCGTTATGGAAGGTTTGGCCATAGAGACATGTAAGTTGTGTTATTTTTCACATACGTGCCTCCGGCAGTTTTTTCTGTAATGTTTCTTTCTGATGAATAATCTCAGAAAATTCAAATTTTGGTTGTCAAAGCTAAATTACTTACCATAAATATTAAGTACTGAATCTGGAGGGAATAAATATCATCAGGACCACCCTGTGCATTTCGTATGTCACTGAACAATGGACCATCCGTCTGAGTGACTTGCTCGAGGTTATAAAGAACACCAACAATAAACGGTTGTTAGCAATTTTGTCATCTCTTTTCTCTTGAATCTTTTGGGCATTTGCCTCTCTAGCACAGGAAAATTAACTTAATAGAGAGGTTGTTTCCTCATGGTCTTGTAGTGAGAAATGAGATTTCCTTCCCAATTTGATTATACCATTATTCTTCGCACTTCTTTCCGGTGTATTTCCAGGAGAAACTTCATCCGAGATTAGTTTTTCCTTTTCTACCCTCATATGCCTGTTCTTTTATCATCTTCATACATGTTTATTTTCTCATTAGCATCTTCCTGACTCCTTGACTCCTTTTGTGGATCCATAGTTCCCTGTCCTGGCTTCGTCTTTTCCTCCTCGTGCCATGACTACCATGATCATGAACGTTCTTGGTGTGAAGCTTCTGAAATAAACAGGTCTTCTAAGATAATTTTTCAAGTAATAAAGACTCACACTTTATTCAAAAGTATGATTTTTATGTATGACCATTAGTGAGTGGCTTTACTCTCTTCCTATTTGTTAATTAATGAAAATAATTCCTATCATACCTGAATATCTACACTGAGTCAGGCACCATAGGAAGCTCTTTCTATATATTATCTCTTGTATTTATAAACTACTTATAAGTGATGTTTGACAAATAAAGGGACCAAGGCTAAAAGACTAAAAGTAATAAGTCCAAGATCACTCAGCAGAAGTAAGATTGGAACCCAGAATTATCTGAGGCAAATTTTGTGTTTTTTTTGTGAGATGACATAATCTTTTAATATTATAGAAGCATGTTTCTACTATTTCATCACTATTTTAGAAAATTTGAATAATCCCAAAGACATTTCAAAATAATCTGTATTTTCATAGATGCCTTTTCCCAATCTGACGATTTCAGGACTGCACTGTCCAGCAAATCTTTCTGTGATGATGGAATCTACCTGTGGGACCCGATATGGCACCCACTAGCCATATACTGAATTTCTAATTTAATTTAATCTTAATATAAACTTAACTTTAAATAGCCTAGTGAGGCCATCATATGGGATAGTGTGGCTATGTAATGTACAAGCTTTTCTGCAATTGTTTTCTATCATCCCACCTTCACAGTGTCACATGACCACTTTTCTGTCTTCTGTTCTATTTGGCTACTTTAAAATCATGGTGAGAAGGGCAAAAGAAATTATCTCCATCCTTGATTGTCATCATAACAATGGGTATTAGTGAAAATTACTTCTAAATGTTAATGTCTAAGAAAAATATGGCATCACAACATACCTTTGCTCTTGCTTGGCGTCTTTACAAAGAATGTTAAAAGCTTAACACTTTTTCTTTAATTGAGACTTAATTGGCTTCAATGTGTAATGTAGAGGTTTCCTTTAACACCACTAATTCACAGTTTATTTGTTTATTTATTTTTACTCCTTTGCATCATTTCTTGTTCTCCATATGCTTTGTACTCATGCTTTGAGTATTTAAGGTGCAAAGAGGCTGAGGTTATAGTTTGTAAACCATGGAGTATCTTTCCTATGTCATATAATTTAGGTACCTAAACAATTAATGTATGGGAGGTAAACCACTATTCATGTAAATTTTTTAAAAGATGTTCTTCATAAGATATATTTGTTTAACAAAAAAAAAAACAGACTAAAATCTGTTTGAAATAAATGAAAAATTACGTAAACATAAGATGGGCCCACATAATACATATCCACCATGTTTTTAAGATATCATTTATTGAGTTTTTTATATTGTAAAAAGAATTAGCACGTTACCAAAAATCATCCTTTAATAATAAACTTCTTTGTTTTATTAAAAAGAGATTAGTATCTGCTGGGGGAGCATATCTATTGCCTACATATGATACATCTACAATTATTTTTATAAGGGCCAACTCAGGTTAAAATAATAAATCAGAGTTCTTTCAAGCAAAAGTTTCTACCTTAGAGTATTTAACACAATCTCAATTACAAGATGAAAGTGTTTGGGCATTGAGAACTTTGGATGAATGGGCATTTGTTATTCATAATGTAAACTGCATGATAAAAAAAATAATCACTCCCGGCAGAATACAATTCCACTGATTATACATAGGTTTTTAAGGACATTTCTCTACTGTCTCCTCCCCTGGAATTCTTCTCTTAGGGTGTGAACCAAGTAAGAGGAAATGAGTCTTTAATAAAATTTAAAAACAGCTACTCCAGAACTAGCTTGCTGTTTGTTTTCAAAATTTCAAAGACCGGTAAGAGATAGGGAAAGGGGCTGATGGAAGAAAAAGTCAGGAGAAGAAAAATGGTTATTTTCCTTTGTATAACAATAGCATTTTAAAACTTTGACAGCATTTTATTCATAACCCAAAAGTACATTTGGTAGAGAACACTATTGAGAATATTTTGCATCTGGACAGTTTCTTTGAGCTGGGTAGCCACGAGCTTCCATGTGTCATGAATTCCCTTGAGACAAGTAGATGTGAAAGAAATATTTTTCCATCTATAGAAAAATACAAACTATCATTCTTCTTTATTGCTGAAGTACGTTTCTTCAAGGTAAAATCTGTTTTAAATTATTCAGAATTATAAAATGTGTCACTGTTACCATGTAAGAAATAACATTCGAGATTAAATATTCACTGGAAAATATTTTCTATCATTGTTTTACTATTTCCATTTTCTGTTTCTACTAGTCATTTAATTTTTATTTATTTAAATATAATTTTTACTAAAATATGTATTTAAATATTTAATAAACTAATTTTAGTATTTGTTGAAACCCACTACCACTATCTTATTTTAACTTTATTATCTGTTCAAATTAATAACTTGACATTAAAAAGATGGGAACTTATTATAATATAATAATTCACTATAATTAGGAAGTAATCACTATAAAATTAACTAAAATAATACCTAGAATAGCTCTTAGAGATTTACTAATCTAAGTCATTTTAGACATTAATAATAGGGTTTTGTATAGGTCAGGCACTAATTACAGAGTAGAGGATATTAATGAGTTTATTTGAGCCAAACTGACAAAAATTGCCAGGAAGCAAAATCTCAATGGACTAAGAAAATGCTCCAAAGAATGGCATTAAAATTAAAGGAGACGATGTAAGGAGGGTTACATGAAATCATTGGTGGTAGATTAGCGGGTGGGAGAAAGTAAAGCAGGGAAATCTCTGGGACTGGATAAAATGTAAAACAAAGAGACATACTTCTTTTACATTGATGGGGACAGGAAGTTAATAATTAACATTTATAGCACATAGACATGGTGTGTGGGAGACAAGATAACCACGAGGGGTCCTGTGGTCTCACGCTCTGGTGCAGTGAGTTGTACCCCGAGGGGTCTGGAAAAAAAGGAATCACACTGACATTCCGAAGGTATGTTACTTTAGATGCAAAAAGATAATAGACAGGCTCACTTAAGGTAAAGAATGATCTTTGCCCAGAAAGCTACAGGCCCAGGATGTGACTATTACTATCACCTGCTTTTCATTAGAAATGTATATGTTCAGATCAATGTATATGTTCAGAGTTTGTAGGGCCCACCATGCTGGCCTCCCCTGAGCTTGCCAGATTTAGTACGTGGCACTTTTTTTTGGTCCCAGATAGTTACCATATAGTGACCTCACAATCTAAATGCTTTACATGAGATTTTTTATTAAATTACTTCTCAGTTCTGTGGGATGATATTATTATCACCTCAGTTAGCACATGAAGACATTTACATTCAGAGAGGGAAAGACAGAAAAAAGAGAAGGAATAAAAGCAGGAAATTGATGGGCAAACAAAGGAGTAAAATCCCTATAACACGTGATAGGCAGGAAGAAATGCAGTTTCTAACCTATCGAATTAGAAATGATTTGAAAGATAAAGATGAAGCTCTCTTGCTTTCACATAGGAATGTTATATTGTACAATCCTTCTGGCATCGGACAATTGATTCCTGTGTGAAATAACATTTTAAGGCTAACAGAGTTTAGGTATACTGGCTTTAGGTTAAATTGTTGTCTCTCATTTTACAAGTTAGGAAAAAACCTCATTGTAGTTAAATGACTTGGCCAACATCACAAAGTGACTCCTTTCCTGCAAGAATGTTGACAAGAAAGTCTAGACTAGAGCCTGGGGCCTTGGAAGAAGGGAACCAGCAAAGAAAATGCTTACCTCCCTCACTCTGTAGGTCATTTTCAATGTTTCAAATATCTGAGAGATGGAATGAGCTCCTTGATTCTAGTTTTAGCAACCTGTTACAGAACTCAAAGGGTTTTGTTTTGCCTACATGTGTCAATACCCAAAGGAGACAGGGACAGGATGTTTATTTAAGGAAATGGAGCCAAGCCCGGAGACACAGGTGAGCTAGCGCTCAAAGACCTGGTTCCCTGATGGCCTCTGGGGAATATGTTATGTAGGGGGAAATCCACTAGTCATGGCAGCTGAGGGAGTTGAGGTCATGGGCTCTATTGACTGATTGGGAAGAGGGTAGGGTTGATCATTGTATCAAGTCCTGACATCAGTTACGGCGTCATTCTGTCTGGTTTCAAGGGAATGCTGGTTAGGGTTGGCTGCCTTCATGGGTATGAAGCTGCAAGAGGTTTCTTTAGTTTAACCAAAACTCTGTATTTGTACTCAACAGGCCTAAGGGTCTGTTTCTAAGACTGTCTGATGCTGACCTGAGGGGTTAATGATTAAGGAAGTGGTTGTGCAGAATACAAAAGGATAAGAAAATAAAAGAAGCCAGTGAGCCCAAGGCCAGTTTGAATTGAGGAGTGAGAGAGTAGAGAAAAAGTCATTTTAAAGAATTAAAGATTTGCACAGTTACACTTCCTCGATGTCATGGAAGACAAGAATTGAAAGAATTTGGGCAGGTGATCTTCTGATTGTGAGTTCTAGTGGAGAGTGAGACCATGGAGTGCTTTTTGGCCACGTGAAACCTGTACTAGGGCAGAAGGGGCAGAGTGGGGGATGCTTCCTTGAGAAGAAAATCCTAGAGCAAATAGCTCCTAATCATTTCTCTACTCTCCCGCTCACTGCCACCTTCAATTTTCAGCCCTGCTCTCCATTTTGCTTTCTCCTTCCATGGACAAAAAAGGAGTCTTACAAAAGGTAACCTCACAGGGTGATCTGACCGTGGATTTCCAAATGAACAGGTCATGGTGGGAAGTCACGCCCCAGGAATATACTTTCTTTGGTGAAAGGTTTATCTTTGCTTTAAGCAAGCCACGTCCATTGTTTAGCGCATGTAAGTTAACACACCTTTGACATGCTGGTAGTAATACCCCTTGAAGGTTGGGACCACCTTCAAGAAAGCAAATCATCTTGTTAATTACCTTTGTAATCCAATCCTCGCCTTTCTTTCTCAGTTCCATCTCATCTTCCTAAAATTCCCTCCTTCATTTCAAAGGCATAAAAGAAATTGCAAAACTGTTATTTTCTGGAACATTGAAGCTCTCGTTTTCTAGCAATTGTTATCAGTTTTGGCTCAAATAAACTCATCGAAATTCTCTACAGGTTTGGATACTCTTATGTCAATACTCCTTAGGTTTGTTACAAGATCAGGTGGAGCATATTATAAGTTTTAAGAGTATTTGAACAAAAATCAATTCAAATTGGGCAGTGCCAAATGAAGTGTTTGGGAGCACTCTGCTCCACCAACAGAAGCTAAGGGAAAGACTTTTATAGAGTGAGAGGCCGAAGCAAAGCAAGAAAATGATTTGATTAGCTGTAGCTTATGCATTTGTCTTATTTGGCTCCTCGTGATTGGCTGTCCTTAGATTTTGGTTTCTTAACCTTGAGGTATTTACAGGCTTAGATTTTCATTGGCTTACATGAGTTACTATGGCAATAGAGCTACCTCTGTCTAATGGCCTTCTTGTTTAATTAATTTAACAGATTTAACGCTAGTATTTATTATTGTTGCAGTTTTCTTAACCAACCTTGGGTAGCCTATCACATATTGTAAAGTTATCTATTCTCTTATTTAATTTTTACCATAGCCCTACATGCCAGATAGTCGAATCCCCATTTTACAGATAAGTCCTCTTTTGTTTGACTAGTAGATAAAGAGATGGCTGTTTCTCTGTGAAATCCCGTAAATGCTAGAATTTGCAAGCCTTGTTCTGGAACATGGACTTCCAGACTGGGTGCTCTACATTTCCCCAGAAAGTTCACAGAATTTTTTTTAGAATGGAAACTACCTTTGTGGGGAGGGCGGAATGGGGAGTGGGGATGGAAGAGTGGGTTGGGGGAGGGGTGTGGGGAATGCCTCATTATCCGGCTGTCGGGCATTCTCCTTACGTTGGAGACTTGTGGGGGAAATGGACAGTGGCCTACACAAGGTACATCCTTATTTTTATTCCTACATCTCTCATACGTTTACTTAAACTAAGCATTTTCATGTCCCAAGATTCTCTGAGGTTTGGCAAGGCCGAGACTCAATTCCTAGAGCCTTCCTCCCGGGTCTCCTCCTCCTATTTTGTTAGTCACTGCTCCAAAATTTATTTCAATCTTCCAGAATATTTTGAAATTCCTTTTCCTAAATCTCATTGTGAATTCCTTTTTGTCGTAACTATGTACACTCCCTTTCTTTTTTTTTAAAGCTTTCCATTTTGAGATAACCATAGATTCACATGCAATTATAGGAAATAATATAGAAGGATCCAATATACCCTTTATCTAGTATCTCCTAATGGAACCTCTTGCCAAACTTTACAACCTCACAACCAGGATACTGACATTGATACGATCCATTGATCTTATCTACATTTCCCCAATGTGACACGCACGTGTGTGCACGCGTGTGTGTTTATTTCTTTGTAATTTTATCACCTACGCGGGTTCATTTATCCATCACCACAGGGGAGATGTAGAACATTTTCATCACCATAAAAATTCCCCTATGGCCTTTTATAGCCACACCTACTTGTATCCCACCTCAGCCCCCAATGCTAACCCCTGGCAACCGCTGACCTATTGTCTCTCTGTATAACTTTGTCATCTTGACGTTGTCCTGTAAACGAAGTCAGATAATATGTAAACTTTTGGGATTAGCTTTTTTCGCTCAGTGTAATTTCCTCAATATTCATCCAAGCTCATATAGCAATGATTTTTTTTTTTTTCTGGTTAGTGTTTCCTGGTAGAGAGGTTCCAGTTTGTTTGACCATCTGTTGAAGGACATTTCAGCTGTTTCCAATATTGCTGCACAAAGCAAAATGGATTGAACTTAAAAAACATTGTATTATGTGTGAAAAGGTAAGAAAAAGAATAATATTTAGCACAAAACCCTTCTTGTTAAAAATATATGCTCTCCAACAGTGTACGTTTTACAAGGATCCATTCAAATAAGTGATAGCTAGGTAACACATAAGAATAATTATAGGCAATGCAATATTATTAACTACAGTCACCATGCTGTATTTACTTGCCCGTGACTTACATATTTGATAACTGAAAGTTCGTACCTTTTGACACCCTTTACCCATATGCTCACCATGCTTCTGGCAAACCGTGTCTGTTCTCCTGTATACATAAGCTTGGTTTTGTTTTGGTTGTTTTTTGTTTTGTTTTGTTTTTGTTTGTTAATTTTTAGATTTCGCATATAAGTGAGCCCATATGGTATTTGTCTTTCTCTGTCTGACCTATTTCACTTAGCATAATGCCTTCAAGGTTCCATCCACGCTGTTGCAAAGTGAAAGATTTCATTTTTTTTTTAGGTTGTACCATCCTTAACTGTGCCTTCCATATTTCCTGGTCATAGGTGTTCCAGCAATTTTCATACCATCTGCTTTCCAGTAAGAAGAAAGGAAAAATGGGGAAAGAGAGAGGACTCAGCACTAACTTTAAGGCAGGGCCAAGAAGTGGCCCTTCTCACTTTCATTTGTATCTAATTTGTCAGCAGTTAATTGCCTGCATACACCTGGTTACATAGGATGCTGAGACTTTTAGTCCTTAGCTGGGAGACTGTGCGAGAGTTAAACATAACATTCCTTTTCTGAGGCCAAAGAACATACTTATTGGAGAGAGAAAAACAAGAAATTGAAACTTATTTAACTAGTGCATCATATTTTCTCTTTGAAGATAATTACACAAGCCATACATTATAGTCTATTTGTAAAAATTTTAATCAAGAGCAAAGTAAAAGTTCTTTTTTAACATTCTACTCTATATCCACTTCCCTCTACAAACTTAACCATTGCCAATATTTGATTCTTTTTGGTAAGCATTTTCAAGTAAATTAAATATACATTGTACATATTTATATCTAGCCCTCTTTTTTTATCTAGCCTATGCCGCAGGGAACTGTGATAATGTTTATATGAAATGGATCTTTAAAGAGAACCTTGTGTCTAGCATATATTTTTGTACATTTTTGCACATTTACTCTTTCATGAGAATTTTAGAATCGGTTGATCAAATCCAATAAATAAATTTTGTTAATAAGAGCTCTTTACATAGATATTATAAATCAATCTTTGATATGCATAGAATATACTAGAAGAAACTAATATCTTTATATTATATGGTCTTTCTATTCCATGAGCATGGTGTTTCTTTCCATATATTTGTTTTCTTTTATAAACAAATTCAATGTTATAATTTTCTTTACATAGATATCGTACAATTCTTATTAAGTGTATCCTCAAGTATTTTATATTTTCCTCATTAAGATAACTACATTCAATTACATTTTCTTTTGGTTATTTATGATATATAAGAAAATCACTTATTTTTAGTGTGTTAGTGTTTCATTGAGTAAAATTACCAAACACTCTTATTACTCCTCATAGTGTAACATTTAAATCTCTTGGCTGATATCTGTCATTGAAAAATCATGATTTCCCCTTTGGTTTTGAGACTTGAGCTACACTGAGACCCAAAGTCTATCAAATAAGTCAGAGTCCACGTCCCCTCGAAGATGCAGGCTATAATGCCCTGGCAGGTGTATACAGCAGGAGTTTCCCCAGTCCTCCAAAAAACAGAGCCATGGCTTCCAGGGCAAGAGAAGAATTATTGCATCTTGAACCTGACATGTGGCGTTCCTTTATATACTGCAGTATCATTGGAAGTATGAAAACAAAACTATAATTATTTGCAGATGAAGTGATTGTCTATATGCAAACTTCTTTTCTTTTAGATTTGTGTTTTGGTGTGCTATGTTTAACAAGCCTTTCTTGACATCGTTTTCTAAAAATTCCAGTGGAGATAACAATAATTTCTTGGACCTCTTATTTTTGTGTGGTGCAAATTAGGGATCTATTTTTTTTCCCTATGTGGATATTCAATTGAACAAAGGTGGTCTAAACAGACCACCTTTCTGCATAGATGGGCAATTGTTGCCTGTCATATCTCAAGGTTCCATTTGTCCTGGATCCTTTTCCTATTCTGCATCATTAGTCTGCTCATCTAATCCTGAGCCAAAACTACACTGTACTGCATACTACAGCATTTTAAGTCCCAATATCTATAAGTCCCCTAAGGTAGTTTTTCTTCTTAAGTGTCTTAACTATTTTTGGCTCTTTGATTTCCACATATATTAGAATCAACTTGCCAAATTTCTTTAAAAATGTTGTTAGGATGTTTTTATGAATTAAAAAAAATACATATATTGAAGAGAATTGACATCTTTTCCATATAGTATGTCCTCATTCGTGAATACATTTGTTATTTCATTACATTCTAAAAAGTGTTCCACATATATCCTGTATCTTTTTGTTATATTTTTTATTTGCTATATTTGTTATATTTTGTTTCAATTGCTATATTTTGTTGCTATTAATGATTCCTTTCCTTTGTACATTTCATATTGTTTGTTACAATGTAGACAATCATATAATCTACAACAAATTATAGTTTCATTTTTTATCTTTCCAATACTTTTACATTGTAAATTTATTCATTTTTCTCATTGTACTTGCAAGGCCATGCAGTTTAATGTTGAATAGAAATGGTGGTAGTGGTCAAATGTTTTGTTTTTAAAGAAGATACTTTAAAAAAATTACAAAGATAATGTTTTAATATTTCTTCAATGATTATGATATTTGATGATTTTGTTTTAAATATTATATTTCAGGTTAAGGAAGTTTCATTATGTCTTCAGTTTCTACTTAACTAACAGTATTTTTATCTCCTTTCTGAATAATTAAGGCACCTGAATACTTTAGCTCATTTTGTCAAACCTTTTGCTTATACGCTGTATATCCCTACTGGCTTTAGATTTGTTTTAATTTTCTTTTATTTCAACAATTTAGAATTTATTGTTATCATTTTCATAGCATATAAACATTTGGATTGACCAGTTTTGTTTTGTTTTTTTACACAGAATTTTCTATCTAAAGTAATTTTCTTTCTGATCATAATTTTTTAGTAATTCACTTAGGATAATAAAATTACTCAATTTTTGTTTTCCTTAAAATGTCTGTATTTCCTTTTTATCTTTGAAAGGTAGGTTCACTGTATACTCAGTTTCCTATAGGTAGACAATTTATTATTTCTTTTCTCCCATAACTTGGAAGATATCATTCAATTGTCTTCTGGTGTCCACTATTACCATTACAAGCCAGCTTTCAGAGAGACCAAGTTCCTTTGGAAATGATCTGTTTCCATGGGTCACAGAGTGATTTGCCTCATTTCTCTTCTCTAGGTCTCCTAAGACTGAAACCAAGATGTCAGCCAACCTGCATCCCTCACTGGAGGGCCTAGAGGAGAATCTACATCCGAGCTTATTCAGGCTGTTGACTCTATTTAGTTCCTAGGGTTTGTAGGACTGAGCTCCCCACTTCCTTGCTGGCCATCACCTGACAATCACCCTGGGCCCCTTACACATGGCACCTACATCTCAGAGCCAGCAAAGGAATGTGAAATCCTTCTTAGGCTGGGATCAATCTGCCCTTCTCTTGGCTGCGTCTCTCCTGACTCTCTTCTACCACATCAGAAGTAGGGTTCTGACTCTGTGGCTCTGTCTCCACTTCTCACTGTTCACCTTCCAGTGATCTCCCTCTAATCTGATCATCACTTACCATAGATTTACTCAGACATTCAAAGACATTTTACTTAGAAAAACATCACTGCCCCCACCCCCAAGAAATTATTGTTATCTCCACTGCAATTTATAAAATCTTAAACCCTAGCAGTAAGATTTTCACACACATAACCTAACTTCTATTTTTGGTCTTAGTTTTGTCATCCTCCTAGCAAAAGTAACGAGTTTAAAGAGAAAGGAGTAAGGTCAGCTCTCGCACCAGGTAAACAAGAAGAAAAAAGGCATATGTTAAAATATGTTTATACTTCAATTTATCCTTGAAGTTACTTTCTAAAAACTGGATTCTTTTTTTAAATAGATTTAAAATTTTATTTTTATGGGTAATTCTTTATGCTCTTTCAGTTTAAGTAAATTGTTTAGATCAATTTAATATGAGGCAGACAAACTCCATGATGGTTTTAAAAGATCAAGCTAAAAAAAAAAAGTTTAAAGTCAAATGTTTATTTTCTTTAAAATGTGACAATGTTCTTTTGTATTGTTTCACTCTGTATCAAGTTACAACTCAAAGTTTTAAAATATTAAATGCCTGTAAATTGAGATTTTTAACTTTTATTTTTAAGCGGAAAGTGACTTTTTATTATTATTAACCTGACTTGGAATATCCAAAATGCTTTCATCTTCGGATCCCCTGTAATTATTTTATTTCCTTATTGTATAAATATTAAAAGCCTGTTCTATTATTTAATAACATTAACAAGTGTTATTAAGAGCACTATATTAGTCACAGGAGACACAGACATGAGCCAAATCAACAAAGTTCCTCATGAAACTCAATTTTTCACGGAAGAGAGAGTCCCCCACCCCAAAAAGCAAAAACATGTATAGCACAATATTAGGAAGTGATAAGTTCTCTGAAGAAAATGATAATACATGATCGGAAGAAAGGATGGTTCAATAATCATGGTGATTATTGAATGTCTTGTGATAAGAAGAGACCTGGAGTAATGGAGGGAGGAAGTCCTGTAACTAAGGAAAGACCTCTAAAGGTATTTTATGACAACTGAAGAATCCACATCTAAAGACCCAACCTGTGAAATGATGGACAGTAGAAAAGCAAACCTAACTTTTTTTTTAAAGACAAAAATTGACTTCCTGTTTTGGCATTTGAAGTCATGGGCCTCAAAAATAACATAGACATAAACACTCATTTACTTGGACCTCTGCCAAAGAATAGTGTGCATCCTTACCAAGCAAATTACATACACAGATAAGAACTAATTCTATCAACAAGGTGTTAACAGAAAAGAAAAATACCCATAGGTCATAAACGGACAGGAAACTATTTTTACTTCAGGGTTTCGACTGGGTTGGGACCATCTGCAAAAGTGAAAACTTATTGGAAAAAAATCTAGATGATTAAATATGAAACAATGAAAGGAAGTCTCAGCCTGTATCCTAGCCCCGAGATGGAATGAGCATTATTTCTGCACAGAAGGTACTTTTGACAAAGCCAGATCCATCCATTCTACTCATTGCGTTTGTTGTTTTAGGACAAATGCATTCTATACTATATTTTTATGAAAATGGATTTGTTTTTGAAACTAGTATTTATTAAATCAAGTAGCCTATAATACATATATAAAATACTCATAGTAATGGAAGATTCTTGTTCTGTTTCTAGAAGAATTTAGTATTTCAACATACTTTCATCCAGATTATATTTTTTCAGAAATAAGATGGTCTTTTAATTTTATATTTTTATCAATTTCATTCAGAAATATTGAAAGGTAAATGTAGCTATTAGAATGTGAGCCTCTTTTTTGCTTTCCTTAAGCAATAATTACAGTATTTTACTTACTTGACTATATGAAAATAAACCTTAGCAAGAATATTACATATTGTTTGCTTAATGAAGTCTCTGTATTTTCTATAAAATTAATTGTTCTCCTTTAGATTGTCTGTATTTTGATTTCCAATACTCGTATTGGAATCAAGAAATGAACAGAATTAAGAAAAATTTAAGAATAAACAGAAATAATCTAGTTTTTAGAGAATTAGGAATGCAAATATGAGAAAAACTTCACGTTATTTTTTTTCAAACTTTCATACAACGACTCAGTAATGTATGACTTCACAAAGATGATTACCACTTCACATTATTCTAAAGGCAAGGTGAATGCTAGTTATGCAAGAGTTAATGTTAGAGTTAATCAAAGACGAGGAAACCAGATCTTTGAATGCAGTTTAGTGCAGCCATTAAGTACTGTTTAGCACCATAACTGTTACTTCCAACAACTTCCCAATGTGCAGAAGATCTAATCTAAACTAATAAAGTTTGCAGACAAAGTCTCGAAATTTTGGCTAACCTACATCACCTGAAAAGTCTTGTGTAATTCTTTCCTATGGTCACACTTTCCATACCCTATCGTCAGACCCAGAATATCCCCGGAGGGAATTGTAATAATTCCTCTTATTTGTCTATGTTGTCTTTTCTACCTTATTACCCTCCCTCTACTCAGTAAAATTATTTTCATACTTGCATACACTGTACCAAAGTCATCACTTCTCTCAGACTTCTCCATAAGGAAAAACTTATCGTGATTATTGTACTCCTTGCTATAGCATTTAAAATTCCGTAGAATTGAATGTTTGCATTTTTGTGTCTCCTTGATTTGAAACCGGTTACCTCACTGTAGGAATTGTTTTTTCATATTTAAATGTAAAGCAATATATGAATCTTCGGTAACCTTTAAAAAATAAATGAATATCAATTTTAATTAAAAAATTAAATATAAATTACTTTTGATAACTATATATGAAATGATATAAGAAATAACTTTTCAAAATTAATATACCAACTAGAGCAAGAGACACATTAAGAATTTAATAAGTAACTAAGATTTGTAAAAAATAGGTATTAAAATTAATTGTACTGGAGTATGGATTTCTGAAGAGTTTTCCCCTCCATAACTTATTATATAAATATAATTTCCAAACATTAGAAAGAAGTCTATTTCTCTGTCTACATAAATTTAATCCAAAGTGCTGTAGCTGAGAGTTTGTGGTCTTCCTCATGTATGTCAGTAGGAGATGGGGAAGGAACAAGAAAAAAAAAGTCTCTTATCCCAAAGGCATTTTGGAGGTGGCCAAGAGGAGGGCATTTAGTAATATAGCTGGGGAAATGACGAGAAGGAAATAGTTTTGTGTCTCAGGAACCATGTGGAATTCCAAGATAAGAAAAACAGTTGCTAATTTGAGTATAAAAGCAGGAAACATGATACACTTGTTTCCTTTTATGCAAACACAGTATATGAGGGGTTGTGTGAAAATTATTTTTCTCTCCTTGAACAACAAAGACATAGAGTCAAAGTGCTTCTTTTGGACATACTGGCTGTGCTTTCTTTCTTTTTTTCTTCTCTCTCTTCTGTTTCTTGTGGATATTATGGCTAATAACACAAGTTTAGGGAGTCCATGGCCAGAAAACTTTTGGGGTAAGATATTTTCTTTAACTGTTTTTAATTGGATATTAGGATGCAGAGAAATGTACGGCATTATTTATTAAAACATTGGGTATCTCTGAGATGTTTTGTTTACTGTAAACTGATTATGTTTTCATAGATCGATTATAATAAATATATTTATATAAAATGTCTTTAAAGTGGGCTGTGAAGACACTCAAGAAGAATCTGGGCAACAACTATAGATTTTGGTTGGTGTTACAAAATATAATTAGAAACTAATTAGAACAAAACTGAGGGAAAAAGCTGAAAGTAATTGCTGTTTGGAATATGATAATATGGCTTTTGCTGCAAAATTAAGCTTTACTTGTTTTAAAGTTACAGATTTTGTATTTTATTTAATGAAACCAAGAATTTCTGTAGAGGTTATTTTAACTTACATTGTCAATGTCATACTCTAATTTCCAAAGCGAATCTAAACAACCAATTTGTACTTAAGGAGTGCGATAACAGATAAAATAAAAAATCATATCATGAAATTAGAGGGGGGAGGTGTAATAGAAAAAGTTAAGTGGAAATAACATCACTTATAATGTCACGAAGGAAGCCTATTACAGGGGGAAAAGGAACAACACTAAAGGACCTTTTCTGCTGAGTTCAGGCACAGCTACTAGTCGAACATTGGCAAGAGGATGGAGGTCCAAATTACCATTCGGTCAAGGCTGAAGGTACAGGGAAGGAGGACTAAGATGAAAAACTGACGTACTCTTGGGCTCAGGAGAATTTTAAAAATAAAGGGGGCAATTTGAATGACATCCAGAAAAAAGACTTTAAAGGAGAAAATGGAGTTTATGAAGAGATAATTATTATTTAGTAGTCCAGAACAAGTTTTTAATCCTCTTAGAGAACTATTTCAGACTTTCTGTTGTGATTCAAGGGGACAGGTTGGGAACTATGAGGTAAAAAAGTGAGCGTCAGTGGCCGACTGTCCCTAACGACCTCACTTTGTCATTGTCCTCCATCACAGAGATTTGCATAAAGAGAATTCATTCTTTTTACCATCAATTGTATATGTGTGCTTTAAGTTTGAAAAGGGGAGCTCTTAGTGGAAATCTTAACGTAATTATATAACAAAATTAGGAAGAAAAAGAGAAATTATTCTTGCATATCTAAAAGAATGGCTCAGCAGTTAAGTTTTTCTACGCAGACTCCAATAGACAATAAGCGTTTGAATTATATCTGTTGCAATACTACCTGGTGTCCTCATTACAGAGAAAGCGAATGTGCTAAACGTGTGCCGAAGAACAGCCAGGGTGTGTTTACACTGAGTTCATCATTACAAAAATAAGTAGCTGTCACTGTACAAATGTATTCAAAAGTAAAGTAATTCTTACTGTACAACTGAATTTCTGAAAGCCAGATCTATTCTTTTCAGAGCATTGAAAGTTAAATTTCGAGTTCACTTAAGGAAAATAAATCATTATCCACTGACTAAAACAGAGACGATAATCATGAAGTGAACTTGAATCAGCAGAGCGAATGTTTAATTGGAGTCTATCAATTCTAAAAATGATAGTTATTTTTTTTTAATATAGAAATCCGTGCTTGAGAGGGAATTCAAACGTATTGTTCCAAAGATAGCTCCCAGTATCTCCTTGTCTTAGTATGTGAATACAATGGAAAATAGATAAAAATAATGAAAACCAGGAAGGGGAGTGTTATATTGATAAGCATAACAAAACCAGAGCAAATACGCTGAACAGATATAATGTTTGATGATTTGGAGAAAATGTCTGAAAGATCACATTATTTCTTTTCAAGTAAAAACAGGTTTTAAATGCAAAAATGTAAATGTTAATATATAAAATACAAAAATGTTCTAAGATATAAATGTCCATCTTTTTATTTATATTTCTTATTTATTTCTAAATTGATATCTATTTTGATCGCTGACTTTACAAACATTATTTGAAAGTCTTGCGCAGTTCATTGTCTGTCGCTTTTAAAGTCAATTGTCTGCTTGGCACTTTGAATTCAGAGAATTAAAGACTAGCTTAGAAATGGTAATCATATCAATTTCCCAGACTTAATACAGTTACGCTGCATAAAAAGTTATTTCTCAAATATAATTTTCCTGGTTTACTTTACTAAAATGCTAAAAAAAAAAAAAAAGGTAACAATAACAGGTTATTAGCAAAAGTGTCAGCTGGCATTTCATAATAATAATCACTCAAGAAAACTTACTAAATGTTGTGCAAGCATTAAAATAATTAATGCAAAGATGGGCAACAAAATCAGCCTGAGAATGACAGCAAAGCTGGAGACGGCCTCGCATTTCTCACTTTTGCTTTCTTTAATGCATGTCCCTTTACTATAAACATTCCCCATGACTGAGGCATGAAACATAATCTGTAAAAGTGCCTGCTGCAATAAAATCATAGAGAAGTATCATTAAACTCGGTTATCCTCTTGGTACTTAGAGTCCTACTAAATACTTAGTCTGGTTACATTTCCTGCCTTACAGCGGGTTTTCTCTTTTGATTAGCACGCTGTGTGTATTTGGCTAGCATTATTGGTCTGGCAGCATGCGTTCATTCAGCTCAGATAATCCTCTCCCAAACTACAATATCTGTCCTTAAGAAGATTACACTCTTGGAAGAGATTATGTGTCCATACATATGTAAACAAGTGCCTACTTTGTTCTGGAATTATATAACATAATATATAATAAAATGGCAGTGATTGGTAATATGTTATGAGCTTTTAAAAACATGCAGACTACAACCATACCACCCTGAACGCTCCCAATCTCATCTGAAAACATGATGGGGTCTACAGCCATGCCACTCTGAACAAGTCCGATCCTGTCTGATCTCGGAAGCTAAGCAGAGTCGGGTGTGGCTAGTACTTGGATGGGAGACCACCTAAGAAGACCAAGTACTGTCAGCATTAAAAAAAATAAGGGATTGTAAACTGACAAGGTCCTTGCAATCTATGAGGTCAACCAAGGGTTGCCTTGCCTAAAAAAAAAAAAAAAAAAACCAAACAGAAATGGTCCCTGGTCCCTAAAGCCTTCTTAGAAAAATATGAGACTTTAATCTGTTGCTAGAAAGTCAGATAAGATTCAAATAGGGAGATACTTCTAAGAAGGACAGTTTAATCATTCACTTTTCCTTCATTTACTCATTAATGCATTCTTGTATGTATTTTTTTGTCAAGTTCATTAGTTTACTCAGAAGCATTGGCTGGCCACCCATTATATAATAGGTAATGTGTCCTGTGTCAGGATATAAGCAAAGTGTAGCTGGAAAAATTCAAGGAGATTAAGAGAAATGTTATTAGCAAATATGCACAAATAAATACACACCACCCATGTTTGTAGAGAAGTGACTGGCTTAAGGCAGATTCTTATAAAGTTTTGGATGTCAGTGTAAAAGTTTGACCTAGTTTAACATAATAATTCTCAATTTCATGAATTCAGGTCTCCCACTTTCCTCTTCCCTAAGACTCTCTAAGGTTGGAAAGGCGATTGAAAGGGGTTGGGGAAGGGGGTCATATATTACCAGAGGAGAGAAACTTGGTACTTGATTGAGTTCTGGTCTCTGCTGACATCTACTGATAGGTGTTTCCCATCACTTTGGGGGCATTTCCTCTTCGCCTCCACTGCTGAAGGCTCTTATCACAAAATGAGATGCGTGGTCTATGCAGTCTTTGCTAACAGCATGGTTCTTGCTTTCTCTTAAGTCTCCCCTAGTCTCTTGGCCCTTGTTCAGATGCTTTTCCATCTGCCTCAGTGGCACAGAACAGTGTTGAATGCTCTCTCATTGCCCAGAGCTGAGGAAGCTTCCTAAAGTTGAGCTACATTTCAGGTGCCTTAGACCTGGATGGACTAGCATCCACCCCTCCTCCATTCCTTCTCTGCCTCAGGCACCCAGGGTCCATCGCGGGGCCTTGCACTCTTCCCATCTGACCCCCAGGAAGCTGAGCATGGATACCAATTTCTCTGGAACTCCCTAAATCAATCTGTAGCTCATCGCAGGCAGAGATGGTTTCTTCTCCAAAATCCTAACTGGTCACATACTTTATAGTTATTTGTTTCTTCAAAACTCCTCCTCTGACACTGCTGAAAATTGACTTGTTATAGATTGAATGTTTGTTTTCCACACCCCATTCATATGTTGAAGCACTACCCTGCAATGGGACTGTATTTTGAGGTGGAGCCTTTGGGAGGCAATTAGGGTTAGATTAGGTCATAAGGGTAGGACACTCATGATGGAATTAGTGACCTTATAGGAAGAGGAAGAGAGAGATTGCTCTCTCCCTCTCTCCGCCTGCATGCACTGAGGTAAGGCCCTGTGAGGACTTAGTGAGAAGGTGGTCATCTGCCTCAGAAAGTAGGCTCTCTCCGAACCTGACCAAGCTGACACCTTGGTCTTGAACTTTCCAGATTTTCATCAGATATTTTATTTGATAATTTTTTAGGTTTTCATTCTCTGCTAAAATTTTCCAGCATGCTATTTTTTCTTTACATATCCATTCACAGTTATTTTAATATCTGTGTCCAATAACTAATATTTTAATTCATGACTATTTCTCTATCAGATATTTTTCTCTCTTGGTTTTGCTCAGTTGGTCTTGTTTCTTGGTATGCCTTGCAATTTATTATTTATTATTTATGCCCAATATTGTTTGGGGCATTGTAGAAACAATTGAAAACACTAAGTGCAATTATGGGTCTGATGGGTACCTACCTGTATTTCTGTCTTTGTGAGGTCTGCTTTCTTTTCTGTTTACTATTCTGCACATGAAGGAGCTCTTCAAAGGGTCAGATTCGGAGTCTAGAATGTTCCCCGGAGTCTACCTTCCTTGGCAGCCTCTTAATTACAGTTTTTGTTTTCCAAGCCTACTGACATTGCTCAGAATTCTACTCAGATTTTTTTGTGATGAGAGATTCTCTTTTCTTTTGAAATTCACTCCATCGAATTAGCAGGATTGGTAGGTCTCTGATGGCATCAAACAGACTTTTAAAAATATTTTTAATCTGTATTTTATAATCGTTCTCAGGGTTTGATTCAAGTTAGTTCATATACAGGAAGAGATGTGCTATGTTGTTTCTTTTTAACTTATCTCCGACTCTAGCAATACTGTTGAATAATTATATTCAGAATACGGCCCAGGATTTTTGCCTTTGGTCAAAACTATCAGTCTTCTGCTTCTTTGTTCCACATCCACACAAAAAGACATCTCAAATCTCATTTCTCCCATGAACGTTTTCTAACCATTCTAAACATGTTATTTTATCTTTCAAAAGCGATGACGCTGATGGCCCCGTGATACCTATGCAGCTCATTTACTTTTTAAAAAAGAGTATAAATTAATGAGTCTGGTTTCCACTAATTTGAAAAAGAAAAGCAAGAGTGTCCATAAGGTATCAAGGGTGAGCAGGATAAAATTTTAAACAGGATGGTGAGGATAGACCTCAATGAGAAATGACATATGAGCAAAAACCTAAAATTATCTGTGCAGAACTTCAGGAATAAGTCACAACCCGTGCAAGGCTGACATCAGGGGCATGCGTGGCGCATTTAAGGAATGGCAGAGAGGGCACTGTGGACGGAGTCAGATGAACCAGCAGAACAGGAGAGAACGCAAATACACAAAAACAGATCAAGTTGGAAATTTAAGGCCATGTCTAGGAGTTCGCTTTTGCTCAAGCAATGGAGGGTTTAGGACGGAGGAATGATGTGATTTGACTCACTTTTTCAAAGTTTCTCTCTGGCTACTATATTTAGCATAGAGTGTATTGGGGAGAGGAAGGCAAGGATAGATACAGGAAGACCAGATAGAAGGCTGTGGCAATACTCCAGGTCAAAGGTGACGGTCACTTGGACTAGGGAGGTGGCCAAGTAGTTAGAAGTTGAATTCTCGGTATACAGGTATTGTAAAAACAGAACAATTAGGATTTTCTTGCAGATGAGATACACATAGAAAATACTCTTGATTTCCAGTTATTGCAATGAATTGAGTTTTTATACCTTAAATATTATTCTCTCTAAAAACCTTTTGCAAATATCCTATTGCCTGAACAATTCTCCTTCATACTCTAGGGTACTGAGAACAACATAGCCTGCTTTGGTAATGACTAACGTTATGATTCCTGTAATTGCAAAGGATTTTGCGACTAACTAGATCAATGTTTTGTTGTCAAAAATCACTTTTCAGATATTGGAACGATTCAACTTATGACCACTAGATGGTGACCTTTACTAAGTTTTAATACTAATGGCTAGCATTTGAGGTATTGATTAGATTTACTAAAAACCAGATTTTATATTAGAATCTTAGAATTGGAAGATACTATAGAGATCGCCATTATTAAACCAAGACGAATCAAATGACTTGGGTAAATTATACAACCATTATAATAAAAGTTATTATTCATTGAGAAGTTATGTGCCCCTTGCTAGGTGTTTAGATGTGCTTTACAAATACGATAACACCTAATTTATATGCCATACCTTAGTATTTTAAAGTTTATTTCTTTTCCTTTCAAAAGGATATCTGCATTTTTAAAAAGTAATTGTTTGGTCTCATTAACCACATTATATTGTAATTATAATGTAAAATTATGGCTCATTTTTCTTCCCCTAAGATTGTGGAGATAGAAGACGAATAAGAAAGCAAACTGTCCTCTAAAATGGAATATATGAACCAATGGTACATTAGTTCAGGTATATTTTTTATAGCAGGTTTCTTTAAAAAGGCTCCCAAAATTTATTGTTAGGAGTCGGCCAGAATTGAATTACACACGTGAAAATTTAAAGCTGTATGGCCAATAGATGCTGCTTTTATTATATGTTTTCTGGATTCTACAATTCAAGTTAGAAATATCATTCACTATAAACAAAAAGAATCCTATGGAAAACCAGTCTGGAACAGGATGTTATAATTATGACTCAGCATTTCTTTCTTATTGTCATTCTGCATTTCCACACTTATTTTTGCAGTATATATTTAAGGGAGTTTAACAAGGTAGACAAACTTTTTTTTTTATTATATATTTTGACAAGTCTTAGATATTCTTATGTCATTATTATCATTTGTGACTATTAAAAATTCTGCATATATAATAAGTACATAAGAATTAGTGCAGTGATTTCTAAAATAGATGTTTGACTGACTTTATGGGTAAAAAATTCATTTTTATGGCATGCACTCAACTGAACAACAAAAATTAGGCAAATCCATAGCCAAGGCAATATAATATTTTTTCTATGTCATTTTTATAACTTCTGTAGCTCCAGAATACTTTATATTCATTCAAAATTTAGATAGTTAATTATTAAGTATGTATCATTCTCATAATGCTCATATACATTTAAAGTTTATAATTTAATCCTTTTCAGATACCTATATAACCATATATAGTTTTTTATTTATAATATTAATATGTTTTGAGTCATAATTATCTATTCTGCCTGCCTTTCCCCCAAATTTGGGACATGGACACGAGGTCTACAATGTCAAACAGAGATATTATCAAGCCATAGAGAATAATTATTTAAAATTGATTTATTGTCAGCACTTTCCTGAGAACATCATTTTAGTTTTAGCATCACCAAAAATATCCTTTTTACTCACATCTAGTATATAAACATATTTCTTACTCCACATATTTTGGTTGTCTTTGCTAATTTTCTGAATCACTTTAATGAACAGCAACTTAATTTCTCTTCATTCTATATTTTAAAAGTGTCTAATTTTTTTTCTTAAAATAGAACTTGATGTAATTTGTTATTAAAGATAAACCATTAGGAACATTTTATTTGTCCGAAGAGGCTGTGGTAGAGAGGCTCAAAGGGTAGATCAATTGAGACAAGTATAGGAACTTCTCTAACCTACAAATGCTTTTGTTAGGTAACTGAATCTGTTTCCAGATCCTGGTGTTATTTCCATTTAGTTGAAATAAAGTGAATATATTTCTTCGATCTCATTTATTATACTTGCTTATACCCTAGAATATGTAGATCTCCAATCAAGCCCAAGTAGTTACATACGCTACACACAAAAACAAGGGTCTATATTTTGTGGACTGGAGTTTTCTTTTCATTTTACAAAATACATATGTGAAAGCAACGGCTATCTGAACAGTGCTAGTCATGAATCTTCAATTATGAGGAATAAACTGTTAGTTTTACCACAGGAAACTTTGACTCTTTCAATATCAATGAAATGAGAAGTTTGAGCTAAGGCATGTTTAAGAGTTTGTTTTAGCTGAAACCCTATATCTCTGATTCTATATTTGAAGTTGTTGATATTTAAAATTCTCCCATGGAGGCTGTTGATTCAGGGAAATATATCTATAGAATACATAATATTGTTTTACCACAATTTTCCCAAGTTTTTTTTTTTTTTTTTTTTCATAACAGGCTATCAAATCTGGTATCCACCCTCGTCTGCCCCCATCAGAATCCTAGGAGTCATGCCAGATTTTTCTTTTCCTCAGTATAGCAAAGTATGGTGTTTATACTTGTTGACTTTTAGTTTAGAAGGTGGGGAGGGACTGTGTGCTGTTTGATTTTTTTTTTAATTTTCTTTTGTCTTGAAGGATCCTAAATCTTCCCCTTACTCTTCCCTCTTTTCTCCTTCGTTGTGGGTTCCCAAAATGCACCGTTTCTTTCCCCTCCTTTTCTTTCTTGTTTTCAAACAACTCTGTTGAGATACAATTCACATCCCATATAATTCACCCACTTAAAGGATACAATGAAATGTTTTTTCTATTATTGTCGCAGAGTTGCGTGAGCATCACCACAATCTAATCTGAGAACATTTTGTCCTTCAAAAAGAAACCTCGTTCCTACAGCAGTGGCTCGCTCCCATTCCCTCCCACCTCACCGCCCAGCCCTAGGCAATCACAAATTCACTATCTCTATAATTCTGTCTGTTCTGGACGTTTTATGAAAATGGAATCAATTACTCAAGATATGATCTTTTGAGACTGGCGTCTTTACCCACCTCTTCCTCAATGGGGGATTACTCTCAACGGCCCCCTCCTCACATCCCGGTGTGCACGCCAAAGTTTCTTTCCTGTAGTCAGGGTTGTCAGAGGCCAGAATATCTTCTCAATATTTTCACTTTTTCCAGAACTGCTTTTCTTCTCCACAAAGGCTTGTGGTGGAAGCATGGGAGATAATTTATTGGTATCTGTGTCTGTTTTTCATTGTTCATTTTCTAGGTAACTTGAAGTTGGATGTTCTTTGTCCTTAGACTGTGCCGAAGGCATGGGTTTTATGTAATTTTATTTGTTCACTTTGTTCTCTATTCTTTTTTGGAAGAAATGTTGAGAAATTTTGATTTTCAGTTTTACCATTGCTATGGCAACCTTGAATTCCTATAACTTTTTCTTTGGTTTCAAATATTTAGGGCACTGATAGTGAGACATTAATTTGGAATTTTACTGCATTACTGTTAAGGCTAATTTTAGGTTCTGACTATTTGCTTTTTCCAGGTAGAACCTAACTCATTGAAATCCTTATCTGAAGAGATCACATTTGAAGGCCATGAGTCAATATTATTTTTGTGAGGCACATTTTGGAAGAACAATACTGGGTTTAACAGATCTTTCCTAAATCATCTTGTCATTCAGAAGTCATCTTCCTATTACAAGAAATTTATTGGTTAGAGGTTATGTAAACAATTTTGATGTAAACATTTATAAAGATAATTGTGAAAGTAGGACATGACAAATATAGTCCTTCTGCAGGAGATACATGTGGCAACGAAAGTTGAAAAGACACTAAATGATGCTAAAATTAAGGAGCAGAAATTCTTTTTAGGTATCCATTAGCATTTCATTGTTTTGTTATTTCTGGATTATAGATTTTCTACATATTGTCACCGATTATAATAATAAACTGGAAAAACACCTTGACAATTATAAACTCTAATGCAAAAATAAAATCAATGAATCTAAACAAATTTCCTAAAAATTACAAAACATGTTGGAGGTAGAGCTGAGTTTGGAACGTTGACTCAGTTAGCTTTGGTTGTATAACAGTTTACCTCAAAACATAGTGGCTTAAAATTATTATTTATTTAGTTCGCAATTCTATGGGTTGGCAGTTTGGACTGGGATCAGCTTAATGAGTTTCCTGCTGGTCTTCTCCCATGTGTCACACTCAGTTGTTGGGTTGAATAGCATCTGAACTATCTAGATGATCCCACTTATGTTTGGAGGTTAGTAGGCTCTTGGCGAGGGCAGGAGAGGTAACTGGGCCATGTGTCTCTTATCATCCAGGAGGCTAGCTTGGGTTTGTTCCCATGCTGACAATTGCAGGGCTCCCAAGAGCAGAAGGGGTGGGAGCTGAAAGGCCTCTTGAGGCTTAGACTTGTCCTTGCCCAACATCGTTTCCATACATCCCATTGATCAAAGCAAGTCATGAAGCCAGCACAGTTTCAAGGAGTGAGGAAATAAATTTTACCACTTGATGGGTATTTTTAGTCCCCTCCCCCCTTTTTTTTTAACGGATCTCAAATTAGCTAATTAGCTAATTTCCAATCCATGGCTCTCTCAATACAAGATCCTTAGACACTCAATTAGATAGGATAGCGTACCCCTCTACTTAACAGCAATTAACTTTTGTTAATGAAATTTAGCAGTCTGTATCCAGAAGGCAATACTTGAAATGGATCTTGAAGAATGCATTTTCCAGAAAGAAATTAAAAATTGTATCCAGATACAAGGAAAAATACATGGGAACGCACAAAGTTTAAGAGAGAATGACAGGAGTTGGGTTAGTGAGAAAGTCAGCCTGGCTCAGGGGTTAGATCGTGGAGTGGAGGGTGGAGAAATGTGCGCTAGATGGGTCTTCTAATATCTAGGGTGTCTTTCATTCAAAGCAGGAGCTCCATTACCCAGTTTCATTCGAGAATATGTTTTCCATTTTCGGTAAGGCTTTCTACCCTCCCCCACCCTGCACCAGAACAAGAAATTTAAACAAGCACAAGTCTGTGAATTGAAGGACACTGGTATATAGCACTGAGTCAACGGAAAGTCAGGGAACAGAAGTTTTATTATCAAAACAAGGGCATGATAGCAGCATGAACTAGAAATACGGGGATCAAGAAAGAGCCCGGCAGGCTACATCTGTCATGTCATCAACGAGTCAGAAATATAAATGGCAGTTCAGAATTTCAGGAAACAGAACAAATCCGTCAGCCCACCATATGGTTCTAGCCCAGCGCTTCCTGTCTGAGAATGAGCACAGGACGTGAGACATCATGAAACCTGCAGGTGGGCTGATGAGAGCAGACAGAAAAAAACGAATTCAGTGTGATTACAAAATTATCGCTTTTTGTCACATTCATTACTACTGTAACTCAAATGGAAATAATCTTTGGATTGTATTTGCAATCTGATAAAAAAAAATTTATGAGCTAAATAATGAACTTTTTTTAAAAAAAAAAGAGACAATTTTTATTATTTATTTTTTAGAGATGATAAAATAATGTAAGCAACATGGAATGTCACACCTAAAAATGTTATTTTATCTCCTTTTGTTTAAATAAATGGAAACATAAGAACTTCCGTTTATTCCTATCCTACCAGTACCATCTTCTACTTCCTTAATTTAAAATCTGTTTAAGTTAACCATGCATTCCAATCCATAGTTAGTTACTATTTGTACTCTACCCTGTGTTTTTAGTCAGACCCCCTATTTCCAAATCAAATTACCTATTCGGTTTTGTTTGTTTGTTTCAGAGGATCTTATAATATCCTTCACAGTATCCATGGCGATCGGGCTAGTAATCGGCGGGTCGATCTGGGCTCTGATCGTTTGTTTGTCTCGAAGAAGAGCCAGCGCCCGCATCTCACAGTGGAGTTCAAGTCGGCGATCTCGAGCTTCTTACTCCCACGGCCTCCACAGGACTGGCTTTTACCGCCACAGTGGCTGCGAACGTCGAAGCAACCTCAGCCTGGCCAGCCTCACTTTCCAGCGACAAGCTTCCATGGAACAAGGAAATTCCTTTCCCAGAAAATTAAGTTTCAGGGCTTCGACTTTCCATCCATTTCTGCAAAGTCCACCGCTTCCCGTGGAGACTGACAGTCAGCTGATGACTCTCCCCGCCTCCACTACCTCTCCCACCATCAACACGACCCACAGCCTGAGCCGGCCGGACTTCCACTGGCCCAGCAACAGCCTTCGGCTTTCGCCACTGCCCCCACCTGCCTATGAGTCCATCATAAAGTCGTTCCCAGATTCTTGAGTCGGGTGCTCTAGTTCTCAATTGATTTCTTTCTTCTCTTTTATAGAAAGGATATCATAAATAGACTAAACAGAATTTTGAGGACATGGCCCTAATGACTAAAGAGTCCCCAAGACTCATGCAAGCGGGACATTACAACGCAAAACACATTTCCGTCGATCGCATTTTTCCTTGTCTCACGAAGAAGTGATATTTTCCCAAATAGTTATATATTTATGTATTTTGTATTCAATGTAAGGATTATTGAAGGCAGTGATTCTGAGAGTCAGCAGTGACACGACGTACATATTTTAGCCTAAAATAAAAACCTAAGATACTTGTGGTTTACAATCCTCATTCACTGGTCAATGTGATTATAAAGGGAAAAAAATGAGTGTCACTTAAAAACTTTTTTTCTATTCTGAAGAATTTTAATTTTACTTTCTTTACAATGACCAGTTAGTCATTTTACAATCTTGGAATTTTAATGGAATATATGAGCACAAAATGACAGAATATGGAAGGTTCTTAAGTTTCTTGATTCCATTCATTTAGGAGAAGTATGAGAATCAAGCAAAGGAAGCTGAACTCCATGGGTGTTATAGGATACTTCAATTTCGACACTTACTTCTATGCTTTTCTAAGAAGAGTTACCCACATCATTGAGGCAGAATCTTTGAATTTACTAACATGATAATTTAACTTGTTTTCACTGTGTTGTTAGAAAAGCAACAACTGCAAATACAATTTGTTTGACCTAAAAACAAACTTTAACACTTTAGCTTACAGTTTTCTTAAGGGATAAGTTTTATTTCTTAGATTTAAATCTAGCAACTAGGAAAGTACTTTATCTATGTACCTTCTTCCCCCATAACTTCACAGACAAATAAGTAAGGGTCAATGGGGACAAAGTCTGTCATCGAAATAGATATTGCAACCGTGAAGAATTTTCCTTCCTGGATTGACTCATTAAGCATTATCCCTTATTTGTATCCTTATGAATTCCAACCTCAGAATTTGTGAAGAGTCTTTGCACAGTCATTAAGCCATGCCTCCTGGTCCTTGGTGCAGACTGTTATTTAAGGAGTCTACTTGTCCAGATGGCCAACTTCTTAAAGAAAGGTACAGCCCCAAAAGAGGCTACCAGACTTTCGGTGGCCCGAATGCCTGTGGCTGCCCTTTTCATTAAAGGACACGAGTTCCCTGGATAAGTGCTCAACAGGCCTGTGGCTTGTTTCTGATATAGTGAATTTCTAGCTAATGTTTCCGTTTGTTTATTTCTCTGAACATTGGGATTTTCGGTAAAGAAAAATGTACTCTCATTTTGGTTTCTGCAATGGGGGGTAGTTTCCGCTCATAATGTCTGAATATGGCTCAAGTATGTAATAACTTTTACTTAAGAGGTTTAGTAGTGCCTTCTTTTAGTTATTTTTATTTAGCTTATGTCTTTTATTGTTCCTCAAGGATAATTATTCTAATTATTCTCAATGATATCTATAATAGATGCTCTTTAATACAGTATGAAAGAAAGAAAGAAGAAAGAAAGAAAGAAAGAAAGAAAGAAAGAAAGAAAGAAAGAAAGAAAGAAAGAAAGAAAGAAAAAGGGGAAAGAAGGAAGAAAAGAAAGCAAAGAAAGAAGGCAGAAGGAAAGAGGAGGGGAAAAACTCATAGATCATCAATTTGTTGTGAGTTTTTTTTTAAAACAAATTTAGCAATCTTCATATAGCCACATAAGATTTCAAGAGATCCTTAACTTAGTAACAAGGCTACCTTTTGCTTTTAAGTCATCCTTAATGTTTAACATGAGAAGGAAGCAAAATTTTTGGTTTTTATCTAGCTTATATTTTTGTCTCCTTCCTCCCCAAGTCATGGAACAATCAAAATGAGTATCTTGTAAATATTGTGCAATCTATGAAATGTGAAATTAATGCAAAAACTGGAGACTTTTTGTTGTATTTTTTATGTCAAGTGTGTAATTGATTATGAAATAAAATTAAACTGATATCAATTTTGAATCGCAGTTTAATTTCTCATATTTACTTTGATATTTTAAACCAATCTATTCCTGAGACACAAACATTATTTTATATAAAAGTGCATAAAAAAAGGTGGTGTCATAAAGAAATGGGACAGGATTTTCAGGAAATTTATGCAGATAGAAAATAAGTTATTTTTTAAAAAACATTAATTTAGATTCTTATCTCATTAGATAAACAAACAATACTTGGATTATTTAATTTTTGAGAATAAACTTTATTAAGATATAATTGACATAAAATTGTTAGTTTTAGGTATAAAACATAATAATTTGTTATATGTATATACTGCAAAATGATCACATCTAGTAAGTATCCAACAACACACATAGTTACAATTTCTTTTTCTTATGATGAGAACTGTTAAGATTTACTCTCTTGGCAACTCTCCAATGTGCAAATACTGTTGCTAACTATATTCACCATACTATACTGTTATATGTCCAGGGCTCACTTATTTTATGACTGGAAGTTCGTGCCTTTTGACTACCTTCACCCATTTTGCCTTCTCTTATCTATAAGTTCAAATAAACATTTTAAATGAAGGCAATATTAAAACTTCAGAAATTTTAAATGTTTAGAGTCAAAGGATGGAAAAAATGACAAAGGCAACTATCAATAGCTTTGATTATTTAAAAAATTCTGAAATTATGTTCATCAAAAGATAAACTTATCCAAAATTTAGAAATGAGCAGCTAAAAAGAAGAAAGCAGTAGAGGAAGAGGAGGAGGAGGAAAAGATGGGGGAGAGGGGAAAAAGAGGGGAGGGAAAAAGAAAAGATGAACCATAAAAACAAATGACCACTATTTTTAAGTTATAATGAGTTCACGCAACTGAAAACACTCAGTTCTAAGTTGATAAAGGAGTAAAGAAAACAAGTAATTCACCAAAGAGAAAATGACATTGATTAACAAGTATATGGTGAAATAACCAATACTACTAACAAGAAATCGCACAAGTACATTTAAACCATTTTCTTGCATTTTTTCGACCACCTTAGCTGATCATTTATAAGAGAATGAATCTCTTCATTATTGACAAATATACTAAGAAAAGCATGCTTTCCCACATCTCTGCTGGCAAGGTAAATTGGGACTGCCCTTTTGGGAGACAGTCTGATAAAATATATCAAGAAACTTGCACTGGACAGATTGTGAAGTCTCCAAAAATTTGATAGATACATAGTTTCCTTTGACAAAAATTATGACATGCATAATAGAACCAGAACATCTCATATCAGATGGTGAGTATCTGATGAAATGAGATTTTTCCTGCTTTGGGCAGACACAGGTTGGGATAAAGGGAGAGAGTGGGAGAACTGCCAGCAGCAACAAGGGGGGAAAGGCACTAAAGTAGCAGAGATTTGAGACAAAAATGCCGCAGCAGCCTTTTTAAAAAATGAAAATTTTTTAAATTACAATTCACATTCACTCAATATTACATTAGTTGCAGATGTACAGCACAGTGGTTAGACACATATAATTTACAAAGTTCCAGCAGCCTTTTAATAAATGCTCATTATTTAGGTTATGTATATATTTTTTGATTCCACAAACTTGAAAGAAATTAACCCCCACACCAGTTGAAGGAGCAAGTGATGAGAAATAGACTCTTATTGTATATATTTGGGGATAGTTCTGTCCTGACCCAGGCAAGTGAATCCCTGCTCTGGGTCACATGTGTCAAGGTGCCCCATACTTTGGACTACCTTCCTTGAAATTTTCTAAGTCACAACTCACTGTGTAGGAATGGCCAGGACTAGCAGTGCTATTTGGATAGGGTGCCATGAGCCTGAACCATAACCCAGTGGGTCCTGGCCCATGTTTTTCCTCTTGAGAGTGCTCTTTGATCACCTAGCCCCTGTGTGGGGTTCACCAGATACCCCAGGAGCTCCATGGCTCTTGTCTCTAGGGTTTCTTGGGTCTCCATGGTGGGGTCACAGTCCCAGAAGGGTAGCTTGGCAATCAGATGGTTTCTGTTGTTTGGGACATATTTCTTTCATGGAATCACATATTGGACAACAATCAGAATGGTGCTAATGTGCTGACTTGGGCTCACACAGAATGAAGACTCTTCGCGTGCATTCACTGGACAATAAGCAACTACTCAAGTACTTGTCAACTCATTTAAAGTCTTCTCGAAAAGATCACTATATCTCACATGTGCCCAGGAACTTCGTAAAACATTTTAAATTAATGTGTTAAAACAAGATAAGACTCTGCAAAAAATATTTACCCAGAGTCTCACACATTGGAAGCATGTTCCTGTGCAGATACAATGTGGGGAGACAAAAAGACATTTGCCTAATCGGATTTGGAAAGTAAACAGTCCCCACTTGGTGGTGGTAAAATGCTTGCCATTTCTCACACCTGTGATTCAGATTATGCAGTTACTGAAGAGCTCTAAGCAATTCCAAGGGGTGACTCCATGAAGGAAGAAAAAGATCTCTGTTCTCTCTAATGGTCTAAGATAAATAGAGAGCAGTTAGGTAAGTACACTAGCATCCATGCTGGCTCTCGCAAGGTATGTTGTGGAACACATAGATTCTCGTTGTGAAGTGCCTGACCAGGAAGAGCTAAAACTCCAGAGCTAATATGTGTCACTAGAGCCAGAAATCTTTGCTGCCCGTAGCCTTCACTTTAAGACTACTGAAATCCAGCTGCAGAAATGGATATATTTCTAAATTGTGGGGTTTCCAGGGTACCAGAGACTTCATGATTAAAGAGGGTCTTTATTGAAGAAATCAGACTTTATAGGTAAGCCTCGCCTTAACTAAAAGCAGATGGCTGAAACATAATTATATTATATTATTGGTTGCAATAAGGATAGGAGGGACTGAGGTTAGCAGCGAGCGAGTAACAGAAACCAAAAAGTCAAATGATCATGAGAATCCCGGAGTAAAGGTATTTAGGGTATTATGGGAGTAGCCTAAGATGCTTGTTCAAAGATGAAGGACAAATTGAGAAATGATATTGACAAAATGCATGACAAAGAGTTAATAATCTTTATTTACATAAAAAAGCTCGTATCATCAATGGGAAAAATCATTACAAGAGAGAAACTGGGAAATTCACTGGCAAAAATGGGCATAAAATATCTGAAATAGAAAAGAAAACTCTATCCACACTGAGAGTAAGAAAAACTAAAAGTTCCTATTAAAAATCCACAAAGAATAGCGACAAGATATGGTAGACTTCTGATAAGATTGACAAGGGGCGTCAAGAACAACGAGTAGCTTCTGGTTTAGGGCACAGTATGATACTGTAGCAAATCAGTTAAACGGAGAAAAAGAACCTTCATAGATAATGTTAGTACCAAGTCTGGAGAGACAAACACTGGAGACGTGAGGGGCTGCTGGGAAGGACTAAACCCGCCCTCATTCAGAGTCGCCAATCAACAGATAGGACAGAGCTCAGAGTAAAATGGCTTTGCCCGGCAATGCCGCTTTTTCCTCTAACAGGCTTTTTCCATCAGAGACTGTCCAAGTCTGAAGACAGATTAAAGTAACTCTAGCTGTTCTAAAGGCTCATATTTTAACTCACCTCCGCAAATACCTGATGATTATTAAACCCCCTGATAGCATACAAAACAGCCTTCTGTCCCCAAACCCAAACCCAAACCCAAACCTAAACCCAAACTTAAACCCAAACCCATGTACAGCTTCAGTAGACGAAGACTGTACTCTTGACCTAGAGGTTGTTCCATCATTTCTTGACTGATGAGATGAGCTGGGATTTAAACTTAGAGTTAGAAGGAGCTGAGGGCAAATTTGAGGTGCTCACTGTACTCTAAGCAAAATCAGTGAAATCTCTAAATTCTGATGTTGGTCATAATCTGCAAATGATCATATAGAGAAGTCTCGTGACCTACAACAAACCAGGCATCGAACAGGGATTATAAATTATAAAACCAGAGCTGAAACTTCATTAAAAATCAGGTGGATAGAATAAATTTGGCCAGGGTAAATAAACAAATTGGGAGGAGAGAAAGGTAAGCAGATTAACAAGAAAAAAAAAAAAAAGATTATTGCGAGAGTGGGAAGACAGAGAGAATCTTGATTGCTTTCCCCACAGCTGTCTAGATCCCTGGTTTCCAGCCCTTTCTGACTTATTTTTGTATTCTTGAATTCCACTTGTAGGGGACACATATTTGACTTGCTTGGCTAGCACGTGTATCCTTTTTTTGCTTACTTAACATTCTACTTTTCTTAGGGGAACAATTACAGTCTTATTGTGACTCTCAGTCAAAGTTTCCCCACCTGCCCCTGTCACCTCCATTCTGCTTATCAAAATGGAGAAAATGTCCCCTTTTCTATTTGCTCTACGTATGCTTTTCATTTCATCCCCTTTTCCCTTCTTAATGATTTTACTGCTTCGAATACCTTCATGCTCTCTGGTATTATCCATACTTCTATCTCACGGTGGGATCCCTTGGAAACAGACTGTGAAATAGTGAATTGTGTGCAGAAATTTTGTTGGAGGTGGGACACTCTCAGGACAAATACCTGTGAATGAGTGAGGGGCTAGGATTGGTCAGAAAAAGAGGTACTTTCAATAAAGGCCTCAGTTAAGCCTGTAGAGAGAGTTAGGATGGCCCTTCAGAGTTGTCCCTAATTAAGGCGAAGGCCCAGACAGTGGTTAAGGTTAGGGTCAGGGTTAGGATTAGGGTTAGGGTTAGGGTTGGGTGAACTCTGAATGAAGCAATATAAAAACAGCCCTGTGAATGGGGTGGTTTAGGGAGCTACTGGCCAAGGGTCACATCAAATGGTGATATTACCTGGGCATGGGGCTTTTTGAGAAGCTCTAAAGTGACAAAGATTTTCTCCTTGACCAAATTCTACTCTGCTCCCTCGAACTTGCCTTCCAACTAGGCCCTGACTCGTGGGCCTCCACGTTTGTCTCTACATCGTCCAGTTTTAGCAGGAATCCTGTCAAGTCTGTTTAGCCACACTCGTGCATTCTGGCTATCTGATCACTCTTGATATCTAATCAAGTTCCTTATGCTTCACCATCTCCCCAGGCGATGGCCGAGTGCCCTGGCCCGCCTTCGTTAAGAACCCTTCTATCCCAATTTAGTCAGACTTCCCTTCATCTCTGACGTTTCCTTTTACTAATTTTTCATCCACTGACCCTCACTCTGCTCCTTGGCTATAAATTCCCACTTTTCCTTATTATATTTGAAATCTAGCCCATTTTTATACTGAGGTCTCTTTTCCACTATTGCAGTAAAACCCATTTTTGACTTCTCCAGTGACTATATCAGGCTACTGGTTTCACAGATACTGTGCTTGCAAGGCTGAGGATTTTCAAAGCTACCATGGAGCTGGGAATAGGCATGTTAAATTGCCACATAGACCACTATTCTTACCAAGCAAGATTCAGCCGCTTTTCTTGAGTAAATGCTTCTTGAGTTGTTGCAAGTCTTTGGTTAATTTCCAGAGTCCTGAAAATGCTGTCACTTTTGGCCAGTATTCTTATTATTTTTACAAAAGAGAAAATTTCCCAAGTTCCTTTTCCATCACTCCAGAAGTACTTCTGCTTGTTGACATCTTGGTATTGATAGACAATCTTGCTATAAAAATTGACTGGCATAAAGCGCATACTTCCTAACAATTAGAATCAGAGCTGATGGTTCCTTCACCAGAACGCCATAGTGATTCTGCTTTTCCTTTGATGTGAAATGAGAGGTGGGAGTCGAGGCCGTCCTTAGGAAGGAGTTAACTGATTTTAATGGCACATCCTTCCTCAGCCATGCATCTCTTGTGAGAACAGAATGAGGAGTCCCTACTTATGGCTGAAAGACTGCCTCGGTTTAGAAATCTGAATTACATAGTCCAGGGCTTTCAGTCCAACTGTCCAGAATAAATCTCCCATGTCATTAAATCTATTTCTGCTGGACAAGTGTAGAATTTATTGCTCGAAATCTTTCCAAAAATGTCTTAGAGTGGAGAGATGCTTGTGTGTGATAAACATCAAGCTCAAATATGTTACTTGACGTAATTTTAACCTTTGCCCAGAAACCTCCATTCACCTGACCAGAGAGGAACACAGACATAAGTGGTGTCATTTCCGGGTAGAAATAGGCAGTGGGACCTGTGCGTCGTGGCTTATTTGTCCTCCGCCTTACTCCTAAGTACATTCTTTTCCACAGTGTATTTCTCACTGAAGTTCTCATCACAGAAGACACTTCAGTGACATTTCCCACATGTTTTGACATTTTTTTGAAAAAAAGAAAAATGTTTCGTTCTATTAGGTTAATTCCACCCCAAGGTATTTGCATAAGTGGTGTGGATCTGGCCTTTGACGTTATCTTCCCGAATGATCTTTGATGACTCACTGAGGCATACTGTAGACACAGGGTCTCGTTGAATCTTGTGCTATCTTTACCAAATCAAATCTGTAAAGTTCACTTGCAATTTAATATATTGTTTTTGAGTCATGTTGACATTTTGACTTCGTAAGTGTAAACTGAAAACTGAATTTACCGGAAATTTGTTTTTACAACATTTTCCAGATCCCTAATCTGCGGATGCTTTATAAAATTATACAATTGCTTATGAGGTAATGCTGCTGAGAATTTTTTAAAAAAGAAATTTATCTCTAATATTTCTAAAGCATATATGAAAATAAGACTGAGTTCAATGGAAGCAGGAAATTATACAAGGCATGGTGTAAATTATTAGCATAGAACTCAGTTTTTTAAAGGCGGGCAGAGAAAATAATCAAATGCTAAAAGAGTGACAATGTTTAACATTGTTGAAAGAATTGGAAGAGAAGCTTTACTTTATTTCAAAGTTATAAACATTGTAAGTAAGTTTTTGGTACAGTAAGCATGTATTTAAAAATCAATGCATATTATTTTAAATTAATAGAATCATTGGGTATTTCATAATAAATGACATTTTATTTTATAGTAACATTGAAAGTTGAAATTTATCTAGAGGATGATTTTTGTTAATAACTTAAATAGACTACAGTTAACTCTTTTTACTGAATAGGATCCCAATATGATGAATTCCATCATTTCATTTTTCCTAACCATTTAGCTATACCCATGCATGTTGGCATTTAAAGGTAAACATAATGGTTAAATAGAGGTGAAGAGGAACTTAGAGTATGCTTACCTCATACATTTTAAAGTTACAAAGTTTTAGCAGCTACAAAGGGTATTTTGGGGGGGATAGGGAAATTTGAGGATAAATAACTGAGTGATCTTAGTAGAGTATTATGAATTTTGTTAGGTATAAAAAATGTTATTGTGATTTTGTAGAAACAAGTGTTTACTTTTCAGAGACACATACAGAGGTGAGATACTGTAATTTCTGAGGGAAGCGAAGAGGCAGCCAGTGCAGCAAAATTGCTTCTGAGTGGAGCCGAAGATGGCCGGTTCCAAGTTTAAGCTGAACCAGCCACCCAGGATGGCATCTCCTCAGTGAAGTTCAGCCCCAACACCGTTTTTTTTTTTTTCCAGTCCCCTCCTGGGACATGTCTGTGCATCTCCACCATGTGGCCAACCCCACGTGGCTCAAGGACCCGCACACCGGCTCTGTCCTGGACAGCGGGCTCTGGCATTGGGGCTTAGACCACCAATTGAAAATGCATGATTTGAACATCTCGTTGGAACTCGTGATGCCCCATCAGCTGTGTTGAACACTGTCCAGATATAAACGCAGGGGTTACTGGGAGTTGGGAATGGACAGTTAAATCGTGGAATTCCAGAACTCCTCATGACACTGGAACTTTCTCTCAGCCTGCAAAGCTAGAATATAAGTTGTCTAGCAAGCCGAAGTTTCAATGTAGGACTTAGAGGTCATAAGCTTCTAGCAGCAGCACTGCGAGTCCAGCCTAGAGTCCCGGACAGGCCATGTATGAGCATTTCCAAACGAGCAAGGTTATGTATTAGACTCGACTGAAGGCTGAGTGGCCTTTGAATACTTGGACCTAAGCCCAGAAGTACAAAAGTGGAAGCATGCCTTCAAGAGTCACAGACCAAAAGAAAATAATTTTGAGAATGTTTACCTAGTCAATGCCATTTTCTTTCACATCATCCACAATACATTTGCCACAGGAGATTCTGATGGGTTTATAAATATCTGGGATTCATTTAACAAAAAGGCCCTGTGCCAGATGCATCAGCGCCTACAGCATCACGTCCCTTACGTGAGGTAGTAATGAGACCATCTTGCAATACCATCGTCATATGCATATAAAATCGGTGACACAAAACAAGCTGAAGACGGTGTATCGTTATTCTCCAAGTGACAGATGCAGAAACGGAACTTAAGTCCATCCGATCATCTTGTGAAAGTGTTTTCTCTGTGGAAAGCCTTGTTTTGTTTCTTACAAATACATGCGTATCCCTTACAGCAGGCATCATAGTCCTCATGAACACAGTATTGTATGTGGATGTCTCTGTTTTCTGTCTTAGAAGAAACTTATCTGTGTGCTCTTTCACACAGATAAGACTTTGTGGAGGGTGCGGAGTCTTTGTGTCTTTTGTGTCTGTGATTTACTCTAAAATACTTTAACAGAAGAAAACTAAAAGAAGCAAATATGGCAAAATGTTAACCTTTTTATGGCTTTATGAGTGTTCATAATACTATTTTTCTACTTTTATATATTTGAAAGTTTCAATACTAAAACAGTTTTAAATATTTCGTAGCTAAAAATAAAACTGTTTCGGCAATTGAGATTTTGCAACACATGGATCAATGAAATAATTTTATTACTTTTATCAGTTTTATTTTAAATTTTTTAAAGTGTCATAAAACTTTAAAATATAAATTAGAGTTAAATATTTACTCAATTTCTTGCTTTGAAAGAAATCAAATGTAAAGAAATATAACAAACTTTTTTTTGTATTCTTTTATTTTATCTTTTCTTTCTTCTTTGCATCCTTATGCGGTATTCATAAAAGGGCTTCTAAACAAGATAACATAAATAAGAAGTAGATGATAAGGTTACAGCCAAGAGGAAGTAAAGTAGAGCCAGTAATGAGATTAGTGCTTAAAAAACAGTCTGACATCCTAAACACTTACCAGCTAAAGGACAGGGATTCGTCTCTTAGTTTTCTGATTGTAAATCTAAAGAAAAGAATATGAACAGATAGATCATTCAGAGTGCTCATAAAATAAAAGCAAACTATTTATCCAGGAGAAGCGCAGTCATTTTTGATTTGCAGTTTATCCTAAACAGGATCGTACGTAATGTAATGAGCACAGCTTTATACAACACACTTAGGATCATTACAGCAAGGAGTTTTATGAGAGTGTGTCTCAATTTAGACAATCGTAATTTTAAAAAATAATGAAAATAAGCCTATTGGGGCAAATGTCACAGTGGCATCGAAGTAAGCCGCACCTCAGAGTATTTGGGAGACTTTTGGAGTATCTTAAACAAACCTTCTTAACCAGTTTCAAGATTTCAAATAGAGGTGATAGTTGCACTTTGAAAGAAGGTTCTAGGAATCCTTTAAATAATGTGCATTAGTGGATGTGTATGAGCAAGGATGCATTTTTCCAAGGACAGAGTTTGTAACTTGTATCAGAAGAATCTTTCCTTCAAATAGATTGAGAACCACCGATTTATAGAAATAAAGAGGCTGCACGTTCATTATACACAGCTTTTTTTAATATGCTTTTCAAAATGAGTTTTGAAATTGTGCTCTCTGCCTACTTTTCAAAATAAAAAAATTCTGTATGTCCACTAAAGAAAAACACACATTCCATGAGTCTGCTCACCAGGGCAGTCTTGGCCTCCTTTGAGGTGAATGAAAGTTGAGGTGCTGATTTGGGATCGATTGGTAGAGAAACCTACTTCATATACTCTTGGAGGTCAGCCCAAGGGGTAGTACTGGGAAAGGTAAAGATTCTTATAGAAAACAATTTGGGGCATATTCTAAATGAAATTTTAAAATTTTATGTAGTGTGTTAATAAGATTAACATGAATATTTTAAAGGCAGGTGTAACCAAAAGCTTATCATCGACATTAGAAAAGTTGAATAAATCACCCATAGACTCTCTGGCTTTGAGCAATACAATTTTCTGGAACAATATACTAAGATAAATTGCTTGCAAAATGTGGTCTCTGAAACTGAATGAGCTATCTTGCTGAATGGGGTTGTTCACGATAAATAAATGAAAAGTTTTTCTTTCTGGCAATAGTCAGGCAAGAAGTTTCTTAAGGTTTTGACTAGATAATAAACATAAAAATATATTATGCATCTTGCGTGTATGTGCGTATATCTGTTTAAATTAAAATTTCGCATATGAATTTTAAGAAAGAAGTTTTAATCTATAAATTATACATATGAAACATTAATTTGTACATGCATACACATGTACATGTATGTAATGGAGGAGCTGGGATTTCAACCAAGGCAACGCAGCTCTAAAGCATATGCTCTGGCCAAGAAGCTAGGCTTTCTCCGTATGTGATAATATAATCACAGTATTTGCTTGTAAAAGAGTATTGCCTTTTCTCTGTGCCTAGCAGAGGAACAATGCATCTATTTTACTCAAAATACTATTTGGTCATTAAAGAGTATGCTTATATGAAAGAAGTATCTGTCCCTATTATTTTTCCCCTGGAAATAATTACAACTCTATGATAAACATTTGTATGGTGAAAAATTTATTTAAGGTTTCATAATTGAGAGAAGTTTATAGCAGCTAAAATAATATCAGGACATTTCCTTTCAGTCAGCTACTACATGTAGGAAGCATTGTCTTATCTGTACATAATTAAGAGAGTCCACTTAAATGGTTTATTCTTTATTCTTTCAAATTTCTCCTGCTTTATGACTGTTTATACCAGAATTGACATTAGGAATTTATCCCAATGATATTATTTCTGGAAAGCAAAAAAAGCTGTATTCATGAAGATAATCAAAATATCTTTATTTGTAATAGACTATAAGAAACATTAGAGAGAAAAAACCCACAGCCTTATATTAAGTATGATAAAGACAGCCAAGTCAATATAATTGATTATAAATATATTACAAATAATTATGATCTGTAAAATCATGGTAAATGTCTGGCTAAGTGTCAAGAGTGGGTAGCAACAACTAATTTATAAGCATACATTTAAAATCTATTATAATTTCAACAATGAAAAATATATACTTGTAAAAGAAAATGTGAAAAAAGTCAAAATAGTCATATTGTCATTCTTTCCTTAATTTTGTGATTTTTGTCTTTTCAGTGAACTTTTGAAAATTTCTTGACCAGTTCCTGAGTTTTTATTGGAGGATTTTAAGATTTCATTAGTTATTAATGGACTTCCTACCTTTCAAAAACTGGCTTTTCTATTCATTACTTGTATGATACTGTGCCAATTAACTTTTTCATACCACATTTTTTTACCTGCTGATAATAGAAAAATAACACATCATAGGGTTGTTTAGATTAAATGAGATAATGCAAATTAAACTTTAACACAATGTTTCCTACCTCATAGTATGCGCTTAAAAAAATAATGAAAATAAACTTAAATGAATAAATAAACTCAGCTATCATTTTGTTGAATGTTCAGAATTTCAGACTAATACGTGGAATATTACCTTTTTAACGATGAGAGAAAAAATGTGATTAATATGTCAGAATAAAATTGAGTTTGTTTTAAACCTCATCTTGGGAAAATAATAATAATAATAATAATAATAATAATAATAATAATGCATCACAGAATACCAAATATCAAACATGACTTCATTTAAAAAAATATTTTAGGGGGAAAAGTTATTTCAATTAAAAACAACTTAAACTCAATAAAAATTTTAAAAATTGGAAAAAAGAAGAGAAAGAGAAAATATTATCAGTGGCTTCCTCCAAAAACATAGCTCCTTGTAACATTCTGGGAGGTTTATGTTCAGTCTTTTTGTTTCATACACATAGGATACTTTTCCAAAAGTAATAAAATTATATTTGCAATTTTATATTTCTCTTTCTACTTAACATTATAGTTTTCTTTGTTGCTAGAAAGTTTCCTTAAGCAGAATAGTAATGGCAACATATTACACCAATTGGATAGTATAATTGATTAAAATAGTCTACAATAGCATACCTTATTTTACACTATTACAAATACTGTTGTGCTAAACATTTTTGTGCATAAATCTTTTTTGTGCCTCTGTAGCTGTAAGGGGCCCCCTAATCCCTTGTGGGATCCAGGTTTTGTAGAAAAAGTGCTGTATAAATCCTCGGGTAGTAGAAGTGGCTGAGGCCCAATCATCAGTAAAGGCAAAGTCATGTCTGGAATATGTACCAATTTTATTCAGGATAAACGTTTATCCCTCTCATAGTCTTATTTTATATTATTTCCGTTTAAATTTCTATTTTTGTTTGTTTTCTCCTGTTGTTACTTTACTTTCATTTAGTTTTTTTATCTTTATGTTTGTTGTTTTCTTTTATTCTTCCCCAATCTTTGACAATTTAATTAACTTTTTAAAATTAATGATCAGTTATACTAGAAATAAAAAAATTCCTTACGTAGTATTTCTCAGTGGTCTGGAACATTTTAAAAATTTACAATAATGAGCCATTTATATCTTATCCAAAATGTAGACTAAAAAAATGAAAAGACTGCTTTTGCTTGATAATTTTCACTAACTCATATTGAGTAGAATTTATTTCTTGTAATATTTTGTCAGAGTTACTGTCCAATAGTAACAACTTAAAATTTTGTTTTCTTTAGCTAATCATAATTCTTTATAGCAAATGTCTCATGAGTTGTCTTCAATTTTACTTCTTTTATCAACTCCTAGAAACTCTATTCTTGAAGTCACATGGAGTCCAGTCATTCAGTGACCATACTAGAGGTCATAATGGACAAATGTTTCTCCTGGGGACTTGACCCTTTGCTTTAACCCAATTAGACCAGCAAACTTACTCTGTCTAGGAAGCCTCCAGCTTGCCCCACCCCGCCAGGCTTGCCCAGCAGGGTGGAGCCAGTTGCCTTCAGCAGAACCAGTGAGGACAGTGAACAGGTCACACACAAATCCCCACCTCTCGATCTCCCCAGAGACCCTCAGAAGCTTAGACCACTTCCAGAGACAAAAGTAGAACCAGACAATAGAAGGGCCTAATGCCTAAACGTGACTAAATATCAATCCAATAGGTCTTTTTTTTTTTAACCCAGAATTGGTGAATTTGGACTATTTGTCATCGGCAGAAATGGGGATTCTTAGAGCTAACTGAAAGAAAGTTACATTTCTTATTTCCTCCCCCCTGAGTTTGGGACTATGCACTTAAAATAGCTGTTTAAAATGCCCATGTTTTTCCATATTAAAATAGAAACTCTTTTCTCATTTCTCTTGAGCTCTTGTTTTAAGTAGCTGCTTCACGATAAAACTAAGCTCTGGAAAGGCTTTTTTCTTTTCAACTTCCCCACTTCCTCCCCTCCCATGGACTATTGAAGTCCAGTTCCTGTCCCTAACACCCCGCTGGAATGACTCTTGTCCAAGATGCATCACATTTGTCAACTGCTGGGGCAACTTTTCATGCCCCAGAGACCTGACTGGAAAATTTCCCCTCCTTTGATTTACCCGTTTGCTTTCTCATACCCACTCTGCAATTCTGTTTCTGTGCTATTTCTTTTCTTAATCTTTTAACTACGTTTCCTCTGTCCATTCCTTAAATATTGATATTCCCTTCAAAAGTCTGTTCTGAGCATTTTCTCTTCTCACACTACACTCTCCCTTCCCAAACCAGCCCATCTGCTCATCTTACTTTAACTATAATATCTGTGTCGGTAATTCTCAAATCAATATCTCTGGCCCAGGTAATTATCTAGGACTTAGGCCCACATAACTAACTGCATTAGATATCTGTATTGGGATGGCGCATACATAACTCAAATTCAACCTCTCCAAAACATCGTTTCCTTAAATTCTGCTCCTCTTCCTGGATGTCTCATTGCTCATTTTGGCAAATCGCATCAGCCAGCTCAAAATATATTTCATGCTTGATATTGTCAGTCACCTTTCTTGTTCATAGAAACTAACTCGTCGAACTGTAAATGACTAAACACTAATCCCTTGAGGTCTCAACATTTCTTATATATTCCACTGTGTATCTCTACTTACTTTACGATGATTTTTTTGTAATATATATTTCGACCTTTATCTCTCACAAAACTCTTTTGTTGTTAAAAAAAATTCATACTTCTACCTTTCCTCAAATCAAGATCTTTACCTTCTATTTTCCATAGAAGCCATAGATGTAATTTACTCAACTTTCTACCAGTAAATTCTTGCATCTTCCTGAATCTGTATCAATTTTTTCCTCTTTTTCCCCAGGTACCATGAGGGAAATAGGTTTTAATGACTTCCCAGAAACCTTGAACTATTGATTACTCCATTCCCTGTTTTGTATCTTCAACATCAATCTTTCCACTGATTTCTTTCTATCGTCTCTAAAATATGCGTTAGTCTCTTTCATCGTGAATATTCTTAACTTTTCGATTTCCTTACTGTCATCTTCCTCCCTCTTCACAGCTAGAATTTTCAATAGAGCTTCTGGCTTTTTTTACTTTTCTTCGACACCAACACATATAAATCTGGATTGTTCTATCCATATCACAACTATATTGCTGTTCCTGAGGACCTAGGTCAAAAACTTTTATCTAAAGTTTTCAATTTGAACTCTGAGAAAGATTAAATATTACTGATCACCTTGAAAAAGTAGTTTCCATTTACTTTTAAAACCTATATTCTTTGGGTTTTATCCTACATCATCAATAGTCTTGTCTTTATTTGTTCTTCTACATCTATTGATAGATCGCCAGGTGTCTAAGGTTCTATTCAGAGCTTTCTTCTTATCTATCTCTGCCCTTTCTCCTTAAGCAATATAAAGTCTCCTTTACCTCACTCACATTGATGAATCTGATGGATCTTCTACTCATATCTTTCTTTTGAACTTCTAACCCATAATTCTTACCATCTGCTCTCCATTTATAACAGGTGACTTATACCTTTTTATATTCAACATATCCAAGACTTAATTCATAATTTTTATTCTCCCCACCTAATCTCACCAAGAAGCAATCAGTTTTCTCTCTTCTGGTCCCTACTCTGTCTAGTCAAGACTACCACCTCCCAGCCAGTTTAAGCTAGAAACCTGAGAAACTTCCCGGACTTCTCTTCCACAGATGCTCACTACCACAAGATACTGTTATCCTTAAATTTTCTTCTTTTGTTTTATAAAATTTTCAAATGAAGTATTCAAATCCTACAACCATTAGCTGTAAAAGCTGAGAATGTAGTTTGACTGAAACAGAGCAGTTTGAGTTTAGGCACCTGAGTCATGGCTTTGGAAAATATGTAAGTGCGTGACTGACATCTTAGGTATAAGCTTTCGGAGGACTGAAGGGTTGTTTTTGCCAGGGTGCTCCAGACACTCAGTGTCTGGCCAGTCCAACCACTGAATGCCCAGTCACCCTCAGATCAGCCCCTTCATGCCTTGCGACCTGACAAAGAGCAGGAAATCTACCCAGCTGGTTGTTTAAAATGGAGTGAAGCATGGCTGACTCTCCAGCACACACACAGGCCTAGGCAGCTTCTGTCGTGCCTTGTGAAAAACGTTCCGTCCCAGACAAGGGACCCAGCTTTCTGAGGAACAGTGGGGATTAAGAGGGCGCCCACCCCCCAGCTCTGCCCAGTCGCCATCCCTGTCTCCTCACCCCACTCTGAACTCAGCCCGAGATTTAATCCCCCATTGGTTAAAGCATCTGCCCTTTTACTCCTGTTGTGCATTGAGAGGCAGCATTACGTTTGTGTGTGTCCTCCTCACGTTCTGTGAATCAAAGAGTGTGTGAAAGATCTCATTCAGAGAGAGAAAACCTGCTCCAGTGTCCATTTGCCATTATAACTAGGGTGCTCTTTCTTGGTTCTCACCTTCATTATATTTTTTAAACCAAGCTTCACCTACTCCATAATTCTCCACATTGATATACCTTCTTCGGAAATAACTGCTCCAGCTCTCATAATACTCTGTGGTACTTCTCAGGTCCACCTACCTTATAATCACTTATTCAATGGCTGTATTTTCTATTGGTTTTTATTCTACTTGAGAGCTGAGACAATGTTTAGCTTTTCGACTCTATGTCCCAAAATAAAATAAAAAATGAAATGAGAGAATTGTTTTTTCTTCAAGGTAAAGCAACAGGTTATACTTTTCTATTGAATTTGTCTACAAAATAAATGTGCTTTTCATTTTATCTATTCACTTACCCAAATATGATCTTTTAAAAATTATATAAATCTATTGGGGTGACATTGGCTCATAATATTACATTGGTTTAACTGTGCAATTTTATAATACATCATCTGTATGTGAGTTGTGTGTTCACCACCCACAGCCAAATTTCCTTCCATCACCACTATTGATGACCCTCATTACCCTTTTCTGCCTGCCCCTCCACCTTTTCCCTCTTGTAAACACTATATTTTGTCTGTGTCTATGAATTTTTGTTTATTTGTTTGTCTTTGTTCATTTGTTGCTTTGAGTTTTCTGATCAATCGGGCCTCTTTGAATGTCTCAAAGATGAAGGTCATGGAAATTTTAATAAAACTAGAACACAGGAAAAGTGTTTCAGACTTGTTGTCCAGGAGACAATTTCAGAAAATGTAATTCACTGAGTAATTAACTTTAAGATTTTCACTAAGAAAAACAATAATAGATGTTAAAAACCTTTTGGTTGATAGAGAGCAGGCATTGACAAGCTTTTCTGGGAAAGGGTCCGATAGTAAATGTTTGCGGCTTGTGGGCCATACGGTCCCTGTCACAGTGACACTACTCTGACATTGTAGCACAATATCAGCCATAGACAATATTTGAACAAATGCGCTGTGTTTAAAGAGAACTTAATTTATAGGCACTAGAATTTGAATTTAATATAATTTTCGTATGTCACAAAATATTATTTTTCTGTTTATTTTTTCAACCATTTAAAATGTAAAGACCTTTTTTTTTTTCATGCAGGACATATAAAACAGGTGATAGGCTGGATGGATATGGTTCATAGGTTATAGTTTGTCAACCATTGATGTAGATTAAAGCATAACCACAAAATTGAAGAGATAGTTCTTTGAGATACAAAGTCCGTGGACACCTTGTTCTAGGAATTCAATAAATACAAATCTAGAGACTTTATAAATTGAAAAGAGTAACTGAACCTCTTTTTTATATATATAAAAAAATAGATTTTTGTTTACTCAGCCTTAGAATAGAGGAGATTCAACATTAAAATTATATAATACAAGATGAAAAAAATTTCCAAGCCTTTCCTCTTTTTTTTTTTTTTGTTAAAATTATTCATTTCATTCTGATCAGCAAGCATTTTGAGGACAATTATAAGGTGATGGGTAAGATTCAGTTAAATTAAATTAAATCAATTGTTCGCTTAAGAATGATGTGGAAAATACTGTGAAGGAAAATTACAGATAGAGCACTACAAAAGCAAGCCTAGAAGGGTGAGAGAAGATATTCTAAAAGAGTAAAAGATCATTTACTTTAAAAAAAATAATTTTTCTTTATAAAAATATAACATTTTTGTAAAAATTTTGATGGCTCAAACTCATGTTCATCCAGGTTAAAATGTTCACCAATATACTAATAAAACATTAATCAGCGTGCTGCTGTTTACCTAGTATTTCTTTTAGAAACTAAAAGCAACCTGTTTTCTATTTACTAAAACTTATCTCTAGAGAAACAATGGACAAAATTTTTGAAAAGATAAAATTGGTAAGAATTGAGCAATAAACATCATGTACTAAAACTAAGTTGGATTTGAGGATGGAAAAGAGGTATTGGACATTTGACCAAAAGAATCATAGAATATGAAAAGTAAAAAGATTTTTGAGGTCCAAACCAAATAAACTATAATAAGTACCATTTCAATCTCATCCACTTCCTATCTAAAATAGTAACCGAGCACCTGCTGTGTGTCAGGCACTGCGCTCGCACAAGCTATGACTGAGGCTGTGTCAAATGTAACATGACAGAACAACACCGTGTCCTCAGAGTTAGCAGAATGCAGAGTTATATGGGAGCCCAGAAGCAGGACACCTTGCCCAGGTTTAATGGGAGAATGGTCTGGGATCTCTCTGGAAATGTGTCCTGTCAGCTGAGACATGAAAGAAAAAAGAGATTGAAGTGGACGCTTCTGAGAGGAGGAAACGTTATTGGGTGAAAAACCAAGGCAACAGAGAACACGGTACTTCTGAGGAACAGAAACCTGTTTAGCACGGCTGGGGAATCGATGCTGGTGGAGCGGGGCGAGATCAGCGAGGAGACGCTGAGGAGGGCAGGGCCGCCAGGTGTCCGAGCCTGCTACCGGTCGGGGCCGCAGAGCACTGGACGACCGTAGAAAGGTTTTAAACAAGGCGGTGATATGATCAGAGATGTTTTGGGGGAGGATCGCGTTGGCAACATTGTGAAGAAGACACTGGGAGGAAAAAGGCTGGAGGTAGCGGGATCGTGTTGAAGACTGCTAGAGCAGCACAGGGGAGGGGGAATGGAGACCTGGCCTTCTTTGGTGAATCTTCGGATTGTTATTCAAAGAACTATCACGCAGGAAGTCTTTTCCTCTGCAAATGACAAGAGCTCCCACAAATACACACATATTTGCCAAAGATTATTGATATCTGCGCCTAGATACACAAATCAATGAAAATGGGTCTTATTGTGGTTCCCTTCTCAAGAAACATGTCAACAGCTCTTCTTATGGAGAAGAAAGAAGCATCATATGGCTTTTCTAGCTAATATTTAAACTCAGAACTGTTGCGATAAAAGAACTGGCAGGGGTTGAGTTTCCCTCTCTGCCTGGTGTTTCTCTGAGGAATCTAAGGGCCCTGGAGCCATAAAGAGACTAGTGTGTCTGGTCTGGTGCCGCTCCACAGGTTCATTTTGCTGTTATTTTGGAAGAGAACTTTTTCCAAACAAATGGAAATCATTGGACTGAACTGTCTGTTAAGGCCACCGATGCACATTAATCAAGTGTCTGTGGAAATCCCACAGGATCACAGCAACAAGATAGTCATACCCTCTTCCTCTCTCTTCCCTGTCACTTTGGTTTATAGGACACATTCTCTATCCTGTGGGTTGCAAATTGGCTGACTTTACAATCAAGCAAAAAGTCAGTGAACTTGGAGAGAGCAAAGAAGGGTCCCGATCTCAATACTGCTACTCATTTGGAGTCAGTTGCCTCTTTTGGATATTGCGTTGCTACGGTTTCTCAAAAGGAAGCAGCAGGACTAAATTATGTTCTTTCTAGCTAAAGATTATGGTTTTATGAGTCAGATAGAATATCAGCCTTCCTGACCAGGAAGGACGGTGAAATATGTACAGATACAGGATATTAGAATGATGAATAAGAAAAAAAAACAGAGCTTATCAAGTAGCTACAGCTCCTGCTCCCTAGACAGTGAGGTCGGCTTTCCTAAGAAGCTGGCGCCAGGAGCCCTGGGGACGTGGCGGCCATGTTTGCATCAGATCTCCTTCCCCAGCGCCATTCTGCTCCTCCCCGCAAAGATCCCCGTCAGGGTTTGAAGTTCTGCTTCTGGCAGCACAGCGACCTTTCCTCCTGACGTAGATGAGCGGTGCACCTCTTTTCCTGGGGTGAGGGGACTTGAGTGGCATCGAAAGTTCCATTGGGCCTCTAGTTTATGTGCGCTTGAGCCACCATCTCCAAAAACCAATTGCTCACCAATTCAACAGATCTGCTCTAGGTTAGAATGACCTTCATCCAAGTTTCCACATTGATTGTTCTAAGGAGTCTTCCAACTTGAATCAAAACTTTAAAAATGAGCAGCCCTTCAAAAACTATCAAATCGTAAAATTAAATGTCACCAGATATTGTTGGGAATGTAAAATTAGTTGAGGAATAGGGGTGAAGAAAACAAGGACTCTGCGGACACAAATATCTCCCCTCAAAGGTTGACAGAAGAGAGTTTAATAACGATGTTGAAATCCAACAAGATCGCAAAGGACTGGTGGACTAGCCTCAGCAGGAAGCTGTTGGTACCTCTAGGGCCACAGATGTGGGGTCACCTGCAGAATCTGGGTCTTGGAGGAGGAATGTAGTCTCTTCCAAACTATCAGCTACAGGAATAAATATCAGAACTCTTTTTTTCCATAACTTTTGGTCCCTTTAATTTCTCACCAGTGTCTCCCTTTGGCTAAGCCCAAGCAGAAGCCAGAGGATCACAGAACCTGGATGGATCTGGAGGTCAGCAGCTAGGGGATAAAAAAAGGTGGAGGAGAGGAGAGCGCAGATCTAAAGGGGCAATAGGAGAGCATCCAACAGAGAGGGGCACCTGCGTTTGCAACCATGGTGTCGGATCTGCCCTGAGACCAAGTCAAAATTCAGTTGTGCTGAGAAGTCACATAGGACTGAGATAAAACATAAGGAAAAACCCGTGAGCCTGAAGGTGAAGGAGAGGCCTGAGAAAGCCTAAGTGAACCAGATGCTGGATCTGGGGACCATCTAGAATGACTAAAGGACAAACGGTTAGAGGAAGACACAGGGCAGGCCTTGTTATTATAGGACTGTTCTCCAAGTTGCCAGGCTTGTCTCATGGTCTTTTTAAAATTGATTTTGTTACTGAGTAGGGTGTGAGTCTTATGCAGCCTCCTCCCAAGGCAACCCATGATCATATAAAACTCAAGTTCATTTATAGAGGAAGAGCAAGAACAAATGTTCATAACCCACAAAGTGGGATGTACAAAAGAAAAAATTGTAGCTTGAAAATATTTTCTCTAACTCAAGTTCTATTTGAATACTCTACTGCACAGAAAATGTAAACATAGCCTTTTGGGTACACACAGGAATATTAACATTTAAAATTCTGTACTTTCAGCTTTTGGTGTTCCCCTCTTTCTCCCTCAGAGCAGCATGGAAGTTTCTGAGAGTGTATGTAACGGCATGAATCAGGGCAGCTGCCTCTGGGTCCTTGGGAGGTGCTTTGGAAGGTGCTGTCACCCACTGAGATGGCCAATTACCCCTAGTACCAGGTATGGGCTGGCCCTTGGTTAAAGATAATAGACACTTTCCACTCCTTACTCCCTGAAAGGCATCTTACCATAGGGTCTTACCAAGCAGGATGTGGGGAACGATTTGGTCCTACAGGTTTATCTGCTTCCTCCTGTACCATGGCAGAGTGTTTTTCATGGTTTGCTATGGTAATCAGATGAGAAATATGCCAAGGTAGCCTTTGCTGTTTAGTCCCCAAGCTTAAAGGGCAAGGCTCTGTCATCATTCCTTCAACCCTACTACAAACTCCCACCATCTCAGGGGCGGAGGGTTGTCTCCTCATCTCTAACAAGCGCTTCTCTTTCCCATTTCAGAGACTCTTCCGTATTCTGGTGAAGATGGATCCAGTGGTACAGCAGCCATGAGACTCAGTAGACATTCTGGCCAAATCTTTCATTCTAGCATCTAGACTTCAGCTTTCTTACAGTTAAAAGCTAGGAATCAGACATCATCATCATTTTCCATTTCCTTCCCCTGGTAATGTCTCTCTCTCCTTGTTGATGTTATGTGGTCTGATCCTTAAGCAGAGAGCATCATCCAATTAAAGTCTGATTACATGAAATGTATGTATGGTATGTGTGCGTGTGTGTGGGGGGAGGGAAGAGGTACATGTGTGACAGATGATGGAGGTGAAATTTATTCTTAAATCTTCAACACATTATTTTTAAACTCCTCCATCTCAGAATTTTATGCTCTTGTGATTTTTCTGTAGCCTTCCCTCCAAAATGTACTTTCATAAAATTATCTGATAAATACAACCCTCAGGTAAGGTATAAATGATTCACAGCAGTTACTCATTATTCTTTCTACATGAATTTGGTTTGAGATGAGAAAATTATGAAACAGGGAATAATCTTTTATGAAAATTTATCATCATTAATGATCGGCAATGGGGTTCTAAAGCAAAGAGTGAGATTGTTTTTGGTTATATCATTTAAATCAGTATGTGTCCAACTGTTTAATATTCATCAACGTATTTTTAGAATGCAAAATGGATTGTAGTAGGTTACTTCAAAGGGAAAACTGACCTTAGCTGTACCGTTATTTTCAGCGCATCACTGATGCGAGAATACAAGAATCCCGGCAGGAAATTCAAATATACAAACATATATTAGCTATATTACAAATATATACATTTACTTCATCCTTTATACATTATTTTTGTTAAAAATGTATACAAACGTGTGTGTGTATATACTAATACATTTTTTTTGAAAGCTATAGGACTTAAGGAGATGAAAGTAAACATGACTTCTTAATTACCTTCCCAAATGGGAGGCTCTAGACCACACGTGACACAGCTTGTCTGCGAGGGGTCTAACAGTAAGCATTTCGGGCTTTGTGGGCTGTAGTCCTTGTGCAACTTCAACTTGGCCGCTGTAGCAGAGAAGAAGCCATACATGTGTGTGATAAGCATTTCTATGTTTCAATCAAACTTTATTTATGGACATTGAAATTTAGTCTTCGTATCATTTTCACATGTCATAAAATGTTTCTTTTCTTTTAATGTTTTCCAGTCTTTAAGACAATGTAGTCATCATTTGTAGCTTGAGGGATGTAAAAACCAGGGAGTGGAGCCTTACGTGGCCCAAGTCAGCCATCTGCAAAACTCTGATCTGGATCTAACCCCACAGTGACCCTGGCAGAGAGTGGATATGCCTCAGGTTGAGTGAAAGTTAGGGTGAGCTAGGCAGACAACAACTGTCACCAAGAGACCTGAGAGCACCTCTGTGGCATTTCATCTATAAACGAGACAGGACTCTCCACTGGCTCTTTGCACTGAGGGAAAAAGGTGAATCTGAATTTCTGCCTGTCTCCTGAGCTTGAAAATCCCTTCCATCTGATATCCCTATATTCAGTATGTTTTTGTTTGGAATGCCAGTTGAGAAAGGGAGAGGGGGGATGCCAATTTTTTATGCACTTTTGTTTTCCTTATCTGACCTGTTAGCATCAATAATGGTGATGCCAACAGTTACAGACAATCACAGGCTCTTAATGGAAAGAAAGCTAAATGAGGATCAGAAGACCTAGCTTTCAAACCTATATTCATAATTAACCACCAGAGTAACTTGCAAGTATTACTTAAACTCTCTGGGCATCAGTTTACTTATCTGTACAAGAAGGATCTTGGAGATTTGTTTTAACAACATAAACAAATGATGATGCTTCTTATAAACATCACTTTACTGAGAAGGTTTGAGACAGAAAGCGAGTTTTGCTCAAGAAGTGGGAAAATTAGTGAAAGACATGTAAATGAAGGGGAAAAGCAGATCAACCAATAAATTCACATTTGTGTTTACTGAGTTTAATAGTAAAGTTTTCAGGATAAATTCAATTACATAGTTTTTCTTATGTTTATTTTTCTCAAAAACACCCAAATTTATCTGGTTAAAGGATCTCTGCTTTGCTTTCTTTCCCTTGAAAGGAAAGAAAAGAAACACATTAAAAAAAAAAAAAACTGTGAATTAAGACTTTGAACCTGCAGATGGTGCTATGATTCCATTTTAAAATTTACTATTGCTTTCTAGTTAAAATTCATAGGACAAAACACAGTTCTTTAGTTTCTTTTTATCCAGAGGTAAAAAAGTAAATTATTTTTCTTTACTCTTGTTTCGCTATTATTATGAGAGAAATTGTCTTTACCTTTGGAAAAATTCACTCTTTATGAGTGTTAAGTCATACCTTATACCAAAAAAAAAATCAACTTTTATGTCTTTGTTTCTTTTGGGTTTTTCTGCTTATCATTCAGCATCAGTTTTCTGACTCTCAACCAACTTCCTTTGCTGTTACTCTTCTTAAGTAAAATTGCTTTACTGAGAATTGGGTGATGAAGAGCTAAGAATAAAAAATTCCGTTTCAACTGCTAATTTGTAATATTCAGGTTAAAAAGGATTTCCTGGAATTAAACCACAGGAACTCTGGCTTAAGTCAGAGCTGTCAACTGGGAAACAAATTTCCAGATATTTTGAAATTTAATTCATTTAATTTTTCTTGTAACGGGATTAGAAAATATGACTAAGCCTAGCAGGATATTCTTTTACTGAATCAGTCTGATTTTGAATGAAGCAAATGGACACTAAGATCTTAAAGTAGAAGAAAGAAAGGAGATTTTTGAGCCGTTTTCTTTAGAGGAACTTACAAACAAAATGTAAAAGAATATACACCCCGAAAATTTGAAAAATAAAAGAAAAGATGGCATTTGACATTGTTATCCATAATGTTGTTCATGTGGCTGCATTTTTAGCTTAAACTCTAGTTAAATGTATGCTAAGCTACTTTTAGTTAAAAACTCACAAATAGCAATTAAGTAGTTATCAAAGCACGGTGCTCTATAAATGCTTTCCAACTGGTTCCATCAAGTGATTGAGTTGGAAATGTTCGAGAACTGGTGTGTGTGTGTGTGTGTGTGTGTGTGTGTGTGTGTGTGTGTGTGTGTGTTTGGGAATGGAGAAAAAATAATTCTGCATAGTATAAGGACTTAAAAATGATAGATACCATTTTTTAAAGAAAGAAAAATGGAATCCCCTGAGGCAGACAGTCTGCTCATTTGGTTTTTGAGTCATTTGAGATTATCTGTATGACACTACATTGGAAAGGATGATATTCTATAGCAATACTATTGCTGATTTTTACAGGAGTGTACATGTCATACTAGCTTCGAGCCTTTTTGAAACATTTATACTGAGATTAGTTTCACCATAAAGGAAATGTAATAATAGAAAGATAAAAATTTCTTCTAGATGCTTTTAAAATTAGGATACACTTCAAGAAAGATTACATGAATCAAAATCTACATGAATAGCATAAAAAATTTAAAAGGCTTTAGGAGAGTTAATGCTTTAAAATAAAATACATTTGCAATCTCATGAAAGTAAGTGTTTGTTGCTTTGTCAATTTATTTATGTATATAAAATTTTTATTTTCTGAAAGAACACAAGTGGCCTTAGCTATAACACTAATTATTGTCTTATTTCATTACTGTTAATTAAAGATTAAAACATTTCATATTAAAGTTGGTACCTGTTTTTGTTTAAAGGAAAGTAAATTTTCTCAAATTTATGTCTTGAAGTTAGTCACCATATAATTATATAAATTAGACAAATGACAATTAAATAAGAACTTGAAGCCCTATTCATCCTGAGGGAGTACTGCTCTGACGTCTTTCAGAGAGCTTTGTGATTGCTCAGCCCTAAGTACAAGCCCTATAAAATGATGGGCTTTGAAATGCTGGTCAGGGTAGAGTGAAAGGCAGCTGCTGGTAATAATAGCCACCGCTTAGCTAGGACCAAGTTCTGGTTCAGTTCGTAGGGCAGAGAACTGGTGGAGCCTTTCTTGGCCTCACAGGACTTCAGCACCTGAGACAGCTCCAATATTCTGCAGAACAAAAAGTTGCAGAGGGACACAGGAGTCAAGGTAAGTGACAATTTATCTTTCTTCTTTTTCTTTCTTCTGCCTCTGGTACTTTCCTTTAGGTGTATTGAATTTTTCTCTCTCTAGAAAAGGATTTTGCAGTTTTATTCCTTTATAACAACAACAAACTAGTCACCTGGTAAGACTAGAAATGCCTCAGCTTCTCACATATGAATGGCTTTTCTGAAGTCTTTGCAAGATACTTTCCATACTTGCTATTTTACTTAATACCATTTAAAAAAATAATGCATTTAAGTAGGGGTTTTTTGCTTGTTTACAAATTTTTGACCCAAAGAGTTCCATAGGTATATTTGTTTTTGAAGTTTTCAACCTTTTTTTTTAGCACTGTTATTCCTATGCCATAAGTTGCTTGAGTGAACCTAGAAAGCATTTATTTTCCTCTTTCCTTTAAGTTTAAATGTCATGGTTTTTATAGACAGTAAGAGAAACAGAACTTGAACTCCTAAGATTCTACCTAGAAACAATTTAGAAATAAAATGTGTAAGTGGATTAAATGTAAAAAAATGTTTTAAATACATATACATATTTTTTCTGTGGAAAGAATTATTTCAATGGTAATAAGTGGTTCCACATATTTTTGGTATTAATTTTTCACTCTTAATTGAGTTTAGTTCAAAGTCAGGTATAAGAAACTAAGTTCTTTAATGCTTACAATTAAAAAAGGAAAAATAAATGTATACGTAGAATGATTTTTAAACTGATAGATATATTTATATATATAAATATACACACGCTATTAAATGTATGATACCCTAGTTTTATATTAATCAGATGCAAAAACTTGAGGTAGAAGAAACAGTGTTTTGAAGCTATTTCCTTAGTTAGAAAAGATACTAAACTTGGAATTCACATCTTTATAGTAAGGAAATAGACCCCAGGGTTATTTGTAGTAGTGGAAAGTATGGCATTCAATATATACTTGAGCCAGCTATGTGCCTGTGAAAGTACATAGGCAGCAGTTGAAAAGGATCCTAATTTTTTTCAAGCACATGTCACCAAGAGAAATCCTCTTGATTTAAAAAGTAATCATATTACAGTTCAATTCTTTTTATAAGATGAAAATTACTTTATCAAAACTCTTCAAGAGCCTTCAGAACTTACTGCTAGACACTAAAAATTACCAGGATGGTGACATCTGTTTTTGGAAAATCTAGTGAGACTCCCTCCATTTCAAGTTGCAGAGATGGAAACCAGAAGAAAGCCCCAGCTCCTCTTGAGCCTGATAGTTCTCAGCGCACTCTTCTCACAGATGTCGGCCTGGCCTTTTTATGAAGCACCTTCTCTGAGGTAAGTTCTCTTTCAATTCAAACAGTTGAACATTCCGTCTTCATCTCAAGGTGAATTTCCTTTCTGTTATTTTGGACAACTCAGTTCTTAAAAACTATGTATTATTTATTTAAATATTTAGTTGATGTGTTAAGCAAGTTTTTTCAACATCAGGTCAACATGATTATTCGGAGTTCTGGAATTCACTCTCAGGAATGACAGACAGTGTTAAGGACTGGTGTCACAGACAGGGTAGACCACATTTCCAAACAAGGCAGGAGGAAGATTTGACTTTCTATTCATTCAAAACCAGTTTTAGATAAGTAATGAGGTTTTATTGAGTATCATCTCAGTTTAGATCAGTTCCTGATGGGAAAAAAAAAATAGATGTTTAGTTGTCTACATCATTTAGGTTCATTTTCAAGCTCAATCAGTAAATAATCATATGAGTAGTTGATTAGTAAAACATCATGTTAGACCTATCTATCTAGACAGAATCAATTTGCCAATATTAAAAATTGTGGGCTAAATAATCTACTAAGACACACTTTCCCAATGAGAGAATTTTAAACTACTTGGTTTTAATGACAAATTTTTAGTTTTTAGTCCTCTATGGTGTATTTCATATTTAAAATTCATAAATTATAATGCAAAACTTATTTAAAGCTTTATTTGAAATAAAATAAATTTGTGTTAGAGAAGTAAATGAAACACTACATTAGTTTGATTTTTCCTTATGATTTACAGGCACCATTATATTTAAGGATAAAATCATTATTTCTTTGCTATTTTTTCAGTCCTGATTCCTTGCCCAAGGTAGATATATGCTAAATAGAGTGAATAATTTGCATCAATTGCTAGGCTTCATACTCGAACAGGACTGCTTGTTGCTGACAACTGACTACCACATCATCAAAAGATATACAAACTCCCAGGAGCCAACACATTCCCTGGAGAAATTACCCTAAAAGAGAAAAAATAGACACATAATTTTAATAGTGTGCTGGTGTTCAAATGTGCATCCAATCATAAGTATAGACATATTTCATGGATGAACATGACTATCCTTAGTCTTTCAGTAAAACACTATGTAGTCTTGACTAAAATATATTATTATATAAGATTAGAAACCAAAAGTTCCATAAAATCCATTGGATTTGAGTAACTATAAATGGAAAGATTCTTTGGACTTAATCAATGGAGAGATGTATGTTACAGTAAGATGAAACTTTGAATAAATTTTGGGAATTTAGGACAAGAAAAAGTTAATCCTCAGCTTTTAAAAAATGTTTGAACCAAATAAACACCAACAAATATATGAATTGTTCCCAGTTTTTATGTTAAATATTAAATTGTTTTCAAAGTTTCTATTTTGTGGAAAATCTTTCTTCTTATGAAATTTAACTTTGCAAACTGAAGACATTACCAAGGAAGTGTATTTTGCTTAATGCTATGAACTGAGTAGCTCATATGATTGGTATATACAACTTATAAAAGTCTTATGGCATCTGTTGTATGAGATAAACAAAAATTTTACTGTTTACACTCTCGAATCACATAAGCCATGATGTTATCCATATTTTTTGAGTGGGTGATACTTCCAAAGATTCTGAGTGTCTTATTTCAAATGACTGTAAATTCATAAGCATTGTCTTCTGAGAAAAGAAGGTGTTATACCTCTATTGTTTTTTTCCCTAATATGCTGAGTGACAGAATACCATTTGAAGGAGCCAATGAACTTGATCGAGGTTCATTAAAAGCAGACACTGACATCTTGCAAAATGCATTTGCTGAAAATGACAGGTGAGTTCATTTTTATTGAATTTTATTATAGAAAATGTATTTTTATTATTTTTTATTTTTATCTTTTATGCTTACAGCACCTGGTCTTCCTAGGTGGTCTCCCATGCAAGTACTAACCAAGCCCGACCCTGCTTAGCTTCCGAGATCAGACTGGATCGGGCTTGTTCAGGGTGGAATGGCCATAGACAGTATTTTTAAATCATAGATGTTTTATTATTCTTGTGTCTCCATGAAGCTACTCCCACCGCACTGCACTGCAGGTTTCCATGGGCCAGGGCTTCATCCAGCCTGACGTACTGCAGCTCTTGCAGCTGCGCATGATTCTCATATGTGGAGGCTGTGGCGAGCCAAGATGAGCAAAGCATTCACTTACATTCTGTTGCACAAAATGTCAAATCAGAAGTCGTACCAATACTAGTAAAACTTCAGCATTTAGGATTCCACAATAGAGGAAGTTCAAAGGCAAGAGTTTCATGCCTACTAAAAAAAAAAAAAAAGATGTCTAATAATAAGTTATTCATTCGGAGGAGATCCATTTGTCATGAGAGGCATTCAAGTATAGACAGAGCAACTCAGGTTTGAAGAGAAGTTATAAAATCGTCCTCACCTGAACAGAAAATTTGGCTGATAGACCCTAAGATCTTCTCCATTTTAGGATATTTTGTTTCTAAATATTTGACAGAGATACAGCAAAAGATATAATATGGGTTTTGCTACAAATCACGTTTCCTTTGCATTTATCTTTATTTGGAGTAGAAGAAACAAAGCACAACAAATAAATAAATAAATAAATAAATAAATAAATAAATAAATACTAATCTAAATATATTTCTTCTACCCACGTTTCTTAGACATGAATGTTTTATAGATTCTACCAAGAAGCATTAAGATATTGAGATATACTTCCAAAAAAGCTAATTAATTTTTCAAAGTTTTAGGCTGGAAATGAAGATTATATCTTGATATAAGTGACAAGAAAATATCTTTTATTAAGTTATTAGGATATCTTTTGGACTTAAGTTTGCATGAGAAGGTTTTATGATACACTGGTGAGTTTCTCTCTATTTATTAAGCTAAAATATTATTTTAGAAAACCATTTTGAAGATAATGTTTATCCTTTCTTCCTTGTTTTAGGAATGCCAGACATGCTGATGGGATTTTCACCAGTGACTTTAGTAGACTTTTGGGTCAACTGTCTGCCAAAAAATACCTTGAGTCCCTTATTGGAAAACGAGTTGGGTAAGAGTATTTATTGTTTTTATCAAACACATTATAATTATTCAATATGGAAACTATATTTTCACTGTGAACAACTTATTTTATCTCAAATTTATAACTCTCGATAATGTTCCATTTAGTTAAAAAATCACTTATGTTCATCAATAAAATATACCAGGCCTATGGATTAGAAAATAGGGCTTTCTAGTAAAATCAAATCCACTGGCTCCAGACACACTTATTTTTCTTTTGTAACAATCATTTGTAAATCTACAATCAAATTGAACTAGCACAGTAAAAGTAGACATAGTATAAACTGAAGCAAATTTTAAAATTAACCATAGTACCTGTTTTTTAAATTCCTACTCAAGCCAAACATGAGATGATTCCTTCTTCAAATGGCCGAAGCTGAATATTTAGATGGCGTGGTTCAAGTGTCGTAGCTTTTAAGGAGCATATTTTTAAAGAGCTTTTCCTCCCAGTAGCAGAACACAACTTTAAATATCCCATTTCCTTTTTTTTTTTTAATGTAAATTATCAGTAAGTATGTTATATGCTTTAAGGCACTCCTAGAAAATGTCAGAATGTGTTGGCTTATTCCTTGCTCTCCTATCCTTAGGCTTAAATGCATTTTCTTTTAGTATTTTTGAGATAGAAAAATGAGTTAGGTGTTGGAATTCCTTTGTATCTGACCCTAAGAGATTCGGAATTTTGATGTACTTATCATTTCTTGTTAAAACTCTGAGTTCTTTTTTCTCATATTTCTAAGCAATAACATCTCCGAAGACCAGGGACCCATCAAACGCCACTCGGATGCAGTCTTCACTGACAACTACACCCGCCTGCGAAAACAAATGGCTGTAAAGAAATACTTGAACTCAATTCTAAATGGAAAGAGAAGGTAAAGAAATAGAAAACTTGCAAATGAGAAATTATACATAACTCTCAAGCAGAAGCTACGAATGGAGACTTATCTATCTCTCTATCTCATTATCTATATTTACCGTGTGAAGCAGTAATTCTCAGCCTTGGCTGCCATTAGAGTACCCTGTAGATTTTTTAAAATACTGATGTCTGAGCCTAATCCAAACTCACTGCTAGAAAATTAGTGCCTCTAAGAGTATGGTTCTAGACGTTTGTGTTTTTTAAGAGCTTCCTAGTTGATTCTATTTTGCCTACAGTGTTAAAAATTATGTCTGTACAGGTATCTAGTCCGAATCTGGAAACAGGTTTTATCAAAAGTGCTGATTTTTAAACATGTAAAGCACATTCAGTTAGCAATTTGGTATCCCATGACACTTTTTATGTGCAATCTAATTCCTTTATTTTAACAAATTAAGTCATGAGTTCTTTTGTCTTCTTGTATACTGTAATATCTGTCTCTCTGGGGTGTATAGATTTTGGTGCACAATGATTAGGAAGTGGGGTCTTCTCTCTTTTTATTACAATTATTTTTTAAATGGTAAGTATTAAGGATAATTCTGGTTGTGTGAAGTCAGAGAAGATGACTCTCTATGCCCACCAGATTATAATTCTGTAAAAATAATTTTATATGCTTAAAGATTGAAGAATAATTCATAGAAAACAACTAACCTAAAAGATAATTATTTAGCCCACAGAAGATTTTAGAGAACACAGATAATAGCATAGATCACACATTATTAGTTCCTTAGATGTTTTCTCATCTAAGAGCTTCAACATGCAAATTTTCTTTTTCTGGTCTACAGCACTGACGGAGAATCTCCTGATTTTCTTGAAGAGTTAGAAAAATGATGCAAAGGCTCTTTGAGCAAAGCTGGTGACAACTTCCCAGTGGTGAGTATACTTATGTATTCTTATCATATTCTTACAGCAATCACCCAGGTATTTAAGCAGATAAGAGTCACTTTGGTGAGAAACATCTTTGAGCTCTCATAATGAGACCTCATCTAAGAAGGACACTTCTATCTGAAGTGAACCCCAAGCCCATAAACAGCTTAAAATGATTCGTTAAAAAGAATAAAGTAAATGAAAACAGACTCACAAATACAGAGGACATTCTGGTGACTGCCGGAGGGAAAAGGAGTCGTGGGGCTGGGAGAAAGGGGTGAAGGGTTAAAGAGAAACAAATTAGTAGTTGAGAGCTGGTCAGTGGCACGGGGAGTATGGCATAGGGAAGGTAGAAGTAGCACTGTGTGGTAGAGTCAGAAGGGTGATGGAGTAATTGGGGCGGGGCATGGGGAGCACTTCATAAACTACGTGAAGTCTAACCAACGTACTGAAGACCTGAAACTAACAATAAAAAAATCAGATGAATATTAAATATGGGAATGTAAAATAAATGTTGATTTGGAAATGAAAAAAAATGATTCATGCAGGTTGCTGATCACATAAAACAGAAAGCTCATAATGGGTAAACTCTGATCTCCTAGGTTACACAGAAATATCTCTACCCTTCTTCAAAATAGAAAACGAGGAGACTGACTCACACTAATGAGAAAAACTTTCTTTTTAAGAATCAATCCATACTGCTTTTATTAATTGAAGCTTTATTTAGTCCCTTGCTTGGCTGCTAGCACCTCATTTAAGTACAGAGAACGCCACCAAACCACAGCATGAAAATCATTATTATGAAAATGCGAAGACACTCCGCATCTCATTGTATCCCTTGAAACAAAACATACTTCATGGAGCAAAGGTTAAATTAGCTTTTTTTACCGATAAAAGTAGTGAGTACAGGTACTGGGCTCTAATAGTATTCACTATAAAATACTATTTGACTAGAAAAAAACACAAATAGGTTTTTTGCTTCGTTAAATAATAAGTTTATCATCACAATTGTTTTTATGTGTAAATCAATACGCGTATTTCTTTCCTGAGTATATTAGTATTTACACTAATTCATAAAAATATATTTATAATACTTGGCAAGTGCTTAGTAAAATTTTATGTCCTTACTATATCAGAGGTTGGCAAATTTTTTCTCTAAAGGCTACAGAATAGAATATTGTTGGCTTTGTGTGTTTTATGGTTTTTGTTAAAACTACTCAACTCTCTGTTTTTGTAGCAGGAAAGCAGCCACAAATAATACATAAAATGATCAGAGTGACTGTGTTATAATAAAACTTTACTTGTCAAATGTGAAGGTCTGTGGTGGACTACAATTTCTGACTCTGTCAAGGATGTTAAACTAGACTCAGCTCAGACTGAAGACAATTCATGTTCTTTCTTTAGTCTTTGGAGCAAATACCTAAGGTTTTCATGAGAGTCCTTGAGAACAGACAGGGTATCTGGGAAGACGGTTGGACAGTGGGTTGTTTTTGTCCACTGATGATTCTGTCACCTCTAAGAGACACACAGGGTAGGGGTGCTGCACGTGCTCATTCATTATTATAAATGCATATTTCAGAGAAACAAGTCTTTTTGATCCCAGTTTATCCCATGTAGTTTCTCATAAAAAATGATTGTAAGAAGTCCTCTCCATTAAATTAAGACATACAACAGACTCTAAAATACAAAAGAAGATGATCACATCAATTGTGTAGGTTGTTTGATCATTTATGAGATTCCATCCTCCATTCTTTCTGTTTCTTTTTCGAATTGGTGGCTTCAAACAAATTCTTTTCCAAAGAAATCTTCAGGGTCAATGTTCTGTGAAAATTAAAAATGAGTAATTATTAATGACCAACCAGAGAGCCCCATTACAATGCAGTTCCCTTCTGACAGCCAGTCTTTTGGAAAATATCCTTCTCGATCGGTCACAACATGCTCTCCTGTCACAGGCTGTTGACAAGGGGCAAAAAGAAATAGATATGTATCAAATGAGTGAATAAACAACTAAAACCAAAATGCTGTAAATAAAAATATGTTTTTGCTTAAATACCAATTCTTTCTTTTTCAGAATTCTCGAAGAAAAATTATGAATGAAATAATCACATTTTGAGTTCCGCATAAGTAATTCAAGAAAACAGCTTCGATATCAAAACCAAATAAAATACTGTGTTGTGCATGTTGTGATTTATTTCCATGTAATAACTGTTGTTTACATTGCAAATATTATTTGAGAGTTCTTATATTTGTCTTTAACTTGTGAAAATTCTGTAATCTCATATGTTGTGTATCCTTTCTAACAAAAAACATATTTAATGGTAAAAAATACTAGGTTAATTTTCATTATATGCAGCTTTTTGGAAGTGTAGTAATAGAACAAATTGATGTGTTTATTTATAGAACACACTTAACTATTCAGAAGAGTGGAGCAGAAAATCAGTGTCTCCAAATTTGAATGTCGAGCAGATAGAGCTGTGCTAAATAAACCTCAAAATGTCTAAGAGCATGCCGACAAAGATGAAAAGATTTTCTTCAAAAAAAGGATTTTGAAAAATATTGGGTGTTCCCACATTTTGTGGGCAGCCTTTATTCTGAATGGTATTAAAAATCTCTCGAATTGGGATCTCTAATTGGCAAAAGCGCCCCTCTGCTGTAGTGTTTCAAGAAAGGAGAACGGCCTCTACTTGTGACATTGGATCTTCCTTTTATGCTTGTTTTAAGTATGTGCAGAATGTGAACTGAATGGGCCATTTGTTTTCAGTAATAAATATTTTTTCCACAATCGCTCAAAGAATGTTTTGGTCATATCGACTTCCATTATTGAAAGTATATGTGGAGACACAACTATTTTCCCAAAATGATTGTAAGAAATTAAATATAGAAAATAAAGACGTTTGTTTATCATTGTAAACATTTTCTGTTGTCTTGATTCTTTCAAAAGATGCAGCAGTAGCTGGTTTTAGGTCTAAAGTTTCAGGTACTAGATTCTTTTTGTGATGTTTAAGGAAGGACTTTGATTTTCTGTGAGTTTTAAAACAACAGTGACTTAAATAAGAGAGAAATTACTTTCTTATCTAAGGTTAGAAGTCAAATGTCAAGGCTTAGTATCATGGTTCTGCTCCATGAAGCCCTCAGAAATCTAAACCTCGTCCAGGTTATTTTATATGTTCTTAGGCATGGCGCTTCTCTTCATGATCCAAAATTGCAGCTGGAGTTCCAGACATCATATCTGTAGTCCAGGCAGCAGGATGATAGAAGAAGCAAGAAAAAGAAAAGGAAGCAAAAACTACATACTGAATCTCTTTTAATTTATACCTTATGCTATTATCTTCTTGACTACAACATAATTTTATGGTTACAGTCATTTGTAAAAGAGGCTGAATTGAAGAATGTTTTGTTTTTGTTTTGTGTGCCCAGATAAAAACTGAGGTTCTATTAATATAAAACAACCAATAAAAAGAATAGATTTGTGTAGAAATTTATTTTTAAATCTCAGACTATGAATCTTCAATTCTTACCAAAAAGGCTTAAAAATGATAAAATGGAAATCAGAAATACCCTAACAATTAAGGAAGAATCAATATCACCACAAAACAAAGCTTTGCTTACAATTAGAACAGATGACCATGTAAGGAAAGACTAGTCTAGAACTAGCAGTAGTTACAAAGGAGTTTACATGATTTGAAGTGAATTGGATTAATTATATCTATTGTTCACATCTCATTTCACAAATTATTAAATATGTGTTAAGTGATTTTTCATGCAAGACACTGCAGTAAAATCAGAAAAGTTCCAGATGTTATATACACATTGGAAGTTTACTAGATGCCATGCGGGCATAATTACAATGCAATGCAATGTGAATCTAAAGAGTTTTAATTTTATTGTATTAATGTAAATCTTACTAGTTTAGTTCCTATTCTTTCAAGAAGTATTTATCTAACAACTCTATGTGCAAAGTAGATATGCGAGACTTGAGTGTTTGGCCAGAGGGAATGGTCCCGGCACCTGTGGACGTCAAGGAAGCCACTGTGGCCGGAGAGGTGTTCCCTGGATGAGGGCCGACGAAGAGAGGAGGTGGGAGAGGTTACCAAGGACTAGACCCTGTGGGGCCTCACAGGCCACCCGAAGGACCTGAGGACAGCGATGAGGGAGGGCATGTTGCAGAGTTTCGGACCATGGCGTGATGTCATTTGAACTGCATTTTGACAGGCTCATTCTGGCTGCTATACTGGGAATCGGGTGAAGGGGCGAACGGGCAGAGGATGAAAGCAGGGAGCCAGCTGAGCAGGCCACTGCTATAAAGCAGGCGACAGCCGATGGTGGCTACCAGGGCGCAGACAGTGCGGGAGGTGAGAAATGGAGTCTGACTATGCCTTCAAAGTAGAGTCTGATTTTTTGCTGCTAGACTGGAGATATGAACGAGAAAAACCCAGAGTGATTCCGAGGTAAATCGCCCTAGCGATGTGAGCAGCGGGGTCCATATTAACGGTGATGAAGAAGACCGTGGGAAAGGGGGGCTCCGGGGAAGGGCCAGGAGTTCAAGTTTGGACGCGTTAAAGCTGACAGTGAGCAGAGCTGGCGGACTCGGATGGGATGCTGCGCTGAAAACAAGTGCCCAGAGGGGACCGGGCGAAGCCCAGAGAGAATCTCAGCTCATAATGCTTGGGCGGGGGGGGGGGGGGGGGGGGGTAGGTCTTAAGCCACAGAAATGTGTTATCTCGCCGTTCTGCAGACAGACACCCAAGATCCGGGTGCCCGCAGGGCTGTGAGGGAGGGTCAGACCCACGCCTCTCCCAGCTTCTGGTGGTTTGCTGCCAATCTTGACTGGTGGAAGCAGCATCTCCATCTCTGTCTGGATCTTCACGTGGTGTTGTCTCTACTGTTTGTGTGTGTGTGTGTGTGTGTGTGTGCGCGCGCGCGCGCGCGCGCGCGCCTCCAAATTTCTCCTTTTTGGAAGGACACCAAACATAGATTACGGCCCATACTAATGACCTCATTTTAACTTGGTTATCCCTGTAAGATCCTGTCTCCAATTAAGGTCACATTCTGATGTAATGGAGTTTGGTACTACATCATATGAACCTGGGGGGCGGGGGCACACTATTCAACCCATAACACTGAGGCGTCCCAACATTATAGACTGGGATGTTGAGTATAAGTGGGCTAAAATGGGGTCAAAGAAGCAGCGAGGGAAATAGGAGAAAAATCAGAAATTGTGTAGCTCTGGAAAATAAGTAAAGAAAGTCATACCAAGAAGAAGGCATCATAAAAGGTTTATATGGTACTGCTATGTAAAATGATACCTTTTAGTTTCTTAAACACATATTTATACGGAATCTACTATGCACCCAGCCAGTACTGTTGTAGGCTCCGATGATATAACGGTGAACAAAACAGACACCAAATCCCTCATGGAGTTTACCTTCTATTGAGAAAAATAATAACAAAATAAATAGTTACAGAACATACCTATTATACTAGAAACTGATAACTGCCAAGGAGAAAAATGAATGCAGGGAAAGGGGATATTAAGTTTTCTTAAAAATTGCCATTTTAGAAGAGGTTCCTAGAGAGGGCCTCACAAGATGGTTAATTTGCAAAACGCCCTGAAAGAAGTCAGTTGTGAGTCTCTATGGGTCGACCGTTCTTGATAGAAGGATTTCCAGATGAAAAGCCTTTAGGCCGAGGCTTACCTAATATTTTGAGGAGCAGAGAGAAAGCCAGTTTGGTTGAAGAAGAAGTGGAAAGAATGATTAAGATATCAGAAAGTCAGATTATGAGAAACCAGGCCACATATTACATCATAGGTCATAGTAAAACTTTGGTTTTATTTTTAATGAGATGGGAAAGCATTAAAGGAATTGATCATCATCGGTGACCTCATAATAATATTATTGCTGGAGTGGTGTGGGGGAGAGTTGGGTTGGAATGCCCCCAGGAGAATGAGGATAAAAGTGTCTTACTGTGAATATGGGCAATCCCTTGAGGTGTTTTCCTGCCTAGGAGGACTAAGAAAAAAGGAGGGATCAAGTGGGGGAAAAAGAAGTCAAGTAATTTGTTTTTATGTGGTATGTTTGCAGCTGATGGGAAAGATCCAAGAGAGGAAAATCTGGTGATGCTGTAAGTAAAGGAAGATTTTGCTTGAGAAGAAAGAGAAAAGAGATGCTACACAAGTAGAGGCCTTGACATTTGCATGACACAAGCTCTCTTCAACCAAAGTAACAGGCCTGGTATTTGGGTCAAAGGTGTTTGAATGGACGGATGAGTGTGGGGAAGCTGATGGAATGCTTCTTTTAATTTCAGCTGTTTTCTGGGGGAAATATCTGAGAGTAAGGATAACTGAGGAAACGGCAATGAGAAAAAAGTTTTTTAGAAATGAAGTCGTTTATTAAATAACTGGGAAAGTGAATAAACTCAGTAAAATATTTTTTAATCTGAAGAATTCAGAGATGAATAATGTGATTTAATAATAAAGGTCAATTTAACTAGTCTAAGATAATTCTTTTATCATTTTTAAAGTTTAATAAAAACCAATAGGCTTTTCCTAGAAATAGTCACATAGTATTTTTTGTGACTTCAGAGAATTTCCTGAATATGATATGCCAATATATGGAATTTTTCAGAGTTAATTGATTGGTCTTTAATTATCACTACATAGTAGTTGTGTAGTGGTTGGTTTCACACGAAAGACCCTACCAATAGGAAAATGATATGTCAACCCTTAAAGTCATCCAAGGATGAGATAATAAGAGTTTGGACTAGAGTGTTCGTAATGAAGAAGATAAGAAATTATAGCAATAGCTAACACATCATACAGCAGGTACTTTTGTATGGATTATCTGTTCTTAAATCAAACTCAAATATGAAATTTGTACTATTTTCAACCCATATTTCAAATAAAGAAACTGAAGCACCAAGAACAGAGAGCAGAATCCTAGCCCTAGTAATTCCTATAAAAATATTCTCCCCATGAGTCCTACTTAATTAAGTCCCTAGAAAGATTTAGGGACTTTCCCAAGGTAACACAATTATTTAGTGGTAGAGCAAGAAATAAAATGTTCAGATACTTTTCTTATCATGCTCTCTTTTATGCCCAGTGCTGAACCTGGCTAAATTCAATGCATTCTACATGGAGTCCCTGAAACCCACCCAGTGCCAGTCTCATCTCTGCCGAGGTTGCGCTGCCCCACTAGGCACTCAGAGGCCAGCCAGCTCAGGAGCCAGAGTGCTCAGCTCACCAGTCAGCCATCCCAGGAGGAGTGCTGTACTCAGCTTCTCTTCTCGGGGCCAGGGAGCCTGAGGTACCTCACCTTCCATGTTTTAACAGTGGTATGGGACTGCAGACTTTCAATTATCATCCATTCCATGGGGTGAGAGGGGATGCCTGCCTGTGTGGTCCCATTCTGCCTGGGTCTCCAGTATACTCAGATTTTGCTCATCTCTTGTTTTTCAGGAGTCTAGCCCTCAGACCGGGCCTCAGCTAGTTCTTGCCCTGTACTTTGCTGAACCTTTCCCAGAGATATCCTATGCTTCTCCTAACCTTACCTTGAAAATGTGGACGATTTGTTGATGTTTCAGATAGGCCTTGTCTGAGAACACTGCCTTTGCTCCTCTTTTCCCTTCGGTACCCCTGCCCTCTCCTTGGTACTTGGCTGGGAATTGACATAACTTTCCAAGGATCAGAAATACCTCATTCATAACAGCTGGTGTCTTCTGAGCAGCCTAAGCTATTTCCTTCTCTCTAATAATCTCACTTCCCAGTGATCCCTCCCTCTAATTTGTTCTTTCTTTGCTCTCTGAATGTTCTTTGCAATTGCAAATTAATGGCTTCCTGCGAGTTCTATGGACCAGAAATCTCTGAGGGTTTTAGTTTTTGCTATGAAAATGCCGAATATTCAACAGTTCAGCTTATTGTGCTTGAAACAATACAAAAGCTTCTTTAACAATAATTTCTAAAATGACAATTTCTAAAGGTGTTTCCTTTTGATTTTCAAGAGACTTGATATAGAAAGGACCTGTTTTAATGTATTATATAACATTTATCTCAGTGCTTTGGGCATTGAGTATAGTTCTTTTGGCTTTGACACTTGTGACTGACTCTGGAAAAGAGGAATTTTTATTTTTCTCCTGGTTTATATTCATAAATTAATATCTAAGGCACAATATCTCTTTGCAATTGAATTACATTTTAAGGCACCTGCTGTACAAAAGTTCCTATTTCTGGTTTGCTGTGTTAAAAAAAAAAAAACCTGTATATTACTATCAAACACTATAAATTCCAATCATTTACTATCTTAATATTAAACTAATACAAACATGCACCACACTGTGAGTCTCTAATACGGAAGCTCTATTTTACAGCATATCTCAAAGGTAGAGACGACGAATTCTATGATAATATCTACAACTCCCCGAGACCCTGGGAGCTGTACATTTTCGTAGATCTAGATTTTAGCAAAATTCACCCCAATTATTTACTTGCCTACTCTTGTTTGGGCTTCCAAACTCAAACGGTTCCCTCTCTGGTTAACTGTTAGCAGCTGCAATTGTCTGAAAGGCCAGAGAGGGGAAAAGACGCATGAAAAGCACCTGCTTTTTCACGATCTGCCGACAGCTTTCTCTCCCCGACTATGAGAGAGAAAACATTTCCCAGGCCCTTCTCTTTTGCCTCGTGTAATTGCAAGTCTCCTGCAAGATGCATCTCCTTTCATACTTCACCTTTTCTCATTTTTCTCCTCACTCAATTGTGCTTTCTTTTCTTCCTGGGAAACCCGCCCTGGTTTCATAATTTTACTCCTTTCCCTTTGGCTCTTCTGTTCTGTGTGGCGTTGTGGCTTCGTGCACTGGGGCCTCTTGCTCTGCTTCTTGCTTTAGCCACATGTTAACCTCATCTGTTCCGTTGACAGAAAATTTATGTATCCCCCGAGATTTCTTTTCGCCTCTTAGATTTTCTTTCTATTAGATATGTAGGTGATGCTTGTTATATTACTCAATTTGCATTTTATTTTTCTTTCTGCTTAAAAAAAAAATTGAATCTTTGAGCTAGGAGTTGCCATTGCATGTTAAGGTTCTAGATTACGGGTGGGCAAGTGACTTTGCCATTAGTCTTAGTTTTTACTCCAAAGACATTTTCTCTTTACCTTGATAATAATGCAGATAAAGAGACTTCAGCCCCTGTCTTGTACACTTGAGTGGAAATTAATGAGATCGAAGTTTGGAGCACCAGGCGCATGTCACAGAAGAGAATTTATCTAAGAAGCGTAAGTCTGAAATTGCGTGCAGGTAGAGAAAATAAGACTGACGGAGTAGAACTGAGAACTAAAATGCTTATATTAAGGATAAGTCATTCATTAGCGAGATGTTACCCTGAAAATATACTTGCCAAGTAAGAGCAAAATGACAAATAAAATGTGATAACAAAAGCTGGGGTTCATGTAGAGGCCATTATAGTAATGTTATTTAAGAATATTATGATGAAATGATAAAATGATATTAAAAAATAAAATATAAGTGTATTTTTATTTCCCAAATTGAATGTCATTTACTAAATTGTGGAACATAACTGCCAAGTTGTTTGTAAGTGGGAAATGTTTGAAAACCAAATAACAATATGACTGATTTGTGTTGATATAGTCTTATAGGGATTATTTTAATTCAGTAAATTGCAGGTGAAAAGGTAAATCAGAATTTTTGCAAGCTTCATACTTTCTTCAGGGAAGTAACACATAAGATCAAATAATAAAATAATAAAGCAAAGCTAGCACTTGTGTTCTGTGTCCTTTGGCTCTCAGGCGGGTACTCATAGTGGGGGCTAAATAGGAGAGAGTGTCTCTCACGGATAATGTTCAGGTGACCAAATCCTTTGACATGGTAGCTTAAAAAACTACGAAGTTATTTGGCGTCATTGTGTTTGCGATGAGCCACATCCAGATATTCTTTCTCTATTTCTAATTTAATTTTATTTAATTTTTATTTTTATTTTTATTTTTTTTATGTGACATTGGTGTTCTCTGACTCTCTCGGTGCTGGGACAGTGCGAGCCACGTGGCAGAACGGCTTTGAGTGTCGAGGCGAATGCGGCGGGGCCTGTTTCCTGTCACTTCTGACGTCACTATGTATCCTCACCCGGACCCAGGAACTCATCTCGGCTTTGCCAATGAAGCATGGGCCTATGATTATGAAAATGAAATAGGAGAAGAAAACCGAGAGCTGAACCACAGCGACTCACTCCACGCCAGAGCATCCCAAGTGCCCGCACTTCGTTTGCAAAGGTGAGCCCTGTGCTGACACTTGTGCCTGCTTAAGGTTTGGAGTTTCTCCAAGGAAGAGCAGAGGCCAGCTTTCCCCGCCGAATCAAGGATGCGTGAGGACATCAGTCTCGCTGCTAGGAACGCACAGAACTTTAGCTTCAGGACGTTGAAATGATGCTTTGAAATTATACTGCACGTCTCAGGCCATGGGCAGGTTGACACGCAATCTGGGCCTTTCCATGAATCCAGCACCAAGGGGACAAGAGTGGGTGCCTGTCGGCATCATGGATCGGTCCCCAGGGCTGTTCTGCAGACGAGGAGCCTCCTGAGCCAGGGCTTGCCTGTGGTCTCACTCGACACAGTGACCTTTCTCAGGGCCAGATGCCAGCGCTGGGCCAGCACCTCTGCCCAGAAGGTGGGGAGGCGGGGGTTCGGGTGACCTCAAGAGCCTGGCTCACCCTTGGTCAACAAGTCCTTCCTGCTCCCACGCCAAACTGAAAAGATCAGTTGCTTACTCTTCCCTCCGAAGGATCCACTCAGAGACAGAAATAACTCTTTCTGGCTGCAGTTGAACTAAAACACAGTGAACATTAACTCTTGGGTTTATTTTGTTGTTTTTTTTTTTTTTTTGAAACAAAACATTCACAAATATGGATCTCTATTTCATGCTTAAATTTTCCATATATATATATAAATATGTTTCCATATATATGTGTATATATATACATGTATATATATGTGTGTACGTGTGTGTGTGTGTGTGTATACATACACATTAGCCATTCATACTCATTATGCCAGAAATGCTGGCAAAGAAATCACAAAAAAAGAATTTCAGACGAGGAAATTATCAGTGAACGTAGTTTATTTGTGAAATGCATAATTCATCTCAGATAAATTGGAATCCAATCTCAAATTCTAACCACGATTCGCAGCACAGGAAATTGTGAATTTGGGATTATTCAACATGTGTTTATCCTGCTCTAACCCCTTATAATGAACTTATTTTAATTTGTAAATTATTACTAGAGATAAAATTAAAATGAAGAAACTCTACAAGAAATATATGGCAAATAGCACAGTGAAACTATTTTAAACACGTGCTTTACGATATAGTCAAAATCCACTGTTCTTACCAGTAGCATAATGTGCCGAAGCCCTTTCAAATTCTAAATTCCTTTTTCCAATATAATAAAATAGGAATTAGTTAACTTCTTTATCCTATAATTGTAGAACAGCACTTCTATTGACATTGCTACTGGAAAAACTTTGTTGTTGTTGTTAATGATCTCAGACATTTAATGACATTCTTACAAGAAGAAAAAAAAAATGAAGACACCACTGTGGACCAATGAGAACAGAAATCAAAAAATTACAATGATTTCTGTTAGGAATAAACAATGTGTAGCGAAGCTAAGAGCTGGGGAAATACAATGAAGATTGCAAGAGCTTAAGATTGGCATTGTGGAAGTTTTAGGGATGTCGCTGGGACCCACCCAGATGACCTTCACCAGTCCAATTACCCAAGCCCCCGGTGCTGTGAGGTTTGGCTGCTTACCTCACAGTTGCAGCCTTTCCCAGAGCATTGCTCTTGGCCAAATGGGTACTACCTCTTCTTACGTGTTATCACTCCTTCCTCTGAGGGGACAAACAGACATTAATGACTGATTGATCCAAGAGGGAAAAAGGCCAGCTCCTTTGTGTTAAACTTGAACCAACTCTGATGTAGCATTTCTACTTTAAAGCCACTCGTGGAAAGAGATAGACTAAAGTCCATTTTGGCCAAGATTACCCTTGCTCAGCTTGCTTTCTACCCTGCTCCCTTCACTCCTGTTTTTCCAGAACATTCCTCAACACATCTCTCTTGCAAGGATCCCTCTTTTTGGGTTTGATCTGAGGAAACTCTACCTAAGACTGTTGGTTTCAGAAGTGGACCTGGGAAGCAGACTCTAAGAATGGAACTCTGGAAGTGAAGCACCCATGGGCAGGATGTTAATCAGGGCACCATCCCTGGTGGAAGGCAGGCTGTTGATAGTTCGACATGCCGTAGCAGGGGGATTGCTAATCCTTTCACCTGGGATGACTTGTGTCAGGGAAGAGAAGGAAGGAGGTACAGTAGCTAGGAAAATACACCTCTCATTTGAGAACTTCAGGGAACAGTAACTAAAGACTATAAGACTGGATGACTCTTGAGTAGTGCCACAGATGCATCAAAGAGGGTAGGTTTAGGTACACAACCTAAAACAAAGCGTGAATGTTGGAGCCCTCCTTAGCTGTATTGACAGAACAAGTCATGTCCTGCAGACAGATGGGAAACAGAATAAGAGACCAGGCACTTGATCTAAATGGCAGACTGACCAACTTTCAAGGGGGACGTCATTCTGTACCGAGATAATTCTCCCAGGCCAAAGCCCTCCCGAGCCAGGGAGAGGTGGCTCTGAGACTTCGGATGTTGTTCTTGAGGACATTAATCCTCCAGATTCCCCCTGAGCCTTCAACTGAAAGCTCTGCAGAATCTCAAAGGAGACATTTCACAAGACAATCAGCGGTGGCCTTACTGTGGATCTCCCAGACCTCTCCTCATAGCCGGCAGACAGACGAGCAAGGTCAAACAGCCACGTGCCCCTCATGGGAAGTGCTGGGCCTGCAAAAGGGAGGAAAGAGCTCATCCACTAAAGGAGCTCAGAATGTCACGTGCGTGTGTTGACAGAGACTGGAAGAACATTTGTTTCAGAGAGAAATTCTCTCCTAGGACTGTGACTGAAGCAAATTAACTGACGAGAGAAGTTCGATTTGGCAGGGACATTAATGTTTCTCTATAGAAAAGTAGAAATTCTACTTGAAACCAGTAGCGCCTCGTTTATATGTGAACAGCTATGTGAAACCACCGGTGGCCTGTGTGGCTAATGGCATTCTCCTGCATTAAAAGAAAACAAAATGAGGAGAGCAGGGTGAAGGCTTAAAGAAGTACAAATCAGAAGTTGATAGATGGTCACAGGGATGGGGAGCACGGCACAGGGAATGCAGTCAGCATTAATGTAATGGCCAGGCGGAGAGCCAGAGGAGAGAAAGAGGTTTAGGGGGATCGTTTTATAAACTGGATATATGATTAACCACTGTAATGTATGCTGGAAACTAATAAAATATAATTTTTAAAAAATCAAAGAAGCAAAAGCCACTCTACTTTATGACTCTCATAAATGTATATTTTTATTATTTATCTATATTTTTATTATTGGTACCAGAACAATAATCGTATTTTTGAATGCTCCTTTCTTCCAAATTCTTGCTCAGTGCTGTCGTTGCATTACTGATTTCATCTGTAAGGAAGGTCATCTTATTGTCCCCATTATACAGAAGAAGAAACTGAAGCACGGAGAAGTAAGTTAAGCTGCCCAAAATCACCCTGCAAATAATTGCTGGGGCCAGAAGGCCACCAAAGCAGCCTTTCCCCAAACTGTACTTTTAGACACTGCTCAGAGCATGACTGTTAACATGTTTTTATATTCTTAATTCTATACCTTCTTTGAAAAATTATGCTTCCTATAATTTCAGTGATTTACGTCTCATCTTTCATAGCCACACGCTCTTCTATTGCTCACTTTGACAGTCCGGACTCATTGTAATTATTGTGCTTTCACAGTAATTTGTAATTGAGCACAACAAATAATTGTGCTCTTTGGTTGTTCTTCTACAGTTCTTTAACCATCGGCAAGTTTCTCCATTATATCTGAACAGAAAATCATGGGAAGCTATTTCTGGAGAGCTTGTTGATGACGATCAAAAAGCCACATTCAAATGCCATTTCCTATGTATCGAAATGAGACACTTTCTTGCAGGTTACTTGGTATGAGTGCTCTAGTTTGAACTGTGACACGCTAATGTGCTAACGTCCAGCATAAAGAATAGTTATGCACTGTGGGAAAATAATAGGAGAATATAAGGAGTCATTTCTGTCCATGACACAGAGTCGTAGTTAAGATAAGCTTGGTAAATATTGACCATCTACATGAAATAAAGGATATATTCTGCGTTTATGTACTTCGTGAGTGATGCGTAATGAGATATTTTACTTTTTAACCGATTCTTCACATATAACTGCCAACCCCATATGTTGTTAATGGAGAGAACAGCCATATATCTCGTCAGGCAGTGTTTGGACCTGGCTTATACTATTCACTCTATTCTATTCCTATTCGCCCACAAACTAAAGGATGTAGAAAAATTGTATGCTCACCATCACATTTCAAAAAACTCTAATGTAACCCAGGGAGTTGTTCTTTATATAAGAAGGGAGAAGGGAAAGGAGGATTTGTTGGTGAAATTTTTATAACTTTAATTCGTATCTAGCATGTGAATCATTTTGAGGGAAGTATCACTCTTCGCAGAGGTGAATGTCCTAAACAGCTTTGGTCAGAGGTGAGACCTCTAGGGCTTAGTTATTATCAGGAATCAAGACCACAAAAGAAACGGCCAAACTGCCTTATAACAGAGTGATCTGTTTTTTGGTTTGTTTATTTTTGTTTTTGTCTTGATACTTTGAGAGAGAGAGAGAGAGAGAGAGAGAGAGAGAGAAATGAGAGAAAAAGAAAAGCAGCAGAAGGGAGAAAAACAATTTATGAATGTGGGCACTATTTAGAGTAACAGGCAGAACACAAATCTCCAAGTTGAAGCAAGCAAAGGACACGTAAGGACCACAGTGTTTCTACTGAAATTGTGTTGTAATGCTGACCATTTCTCCATCCTCCTCTGTCAAATTATAACAATGTCTGTTTGCAGGGAGGGGTCAGAGAGAGCAGTATTAAGATAAATTTCATGCTTGAATCAATGTGTTGCCCCGAGACAGATCTTCTGAGATGGTGAGATGATACCATTTGAATTAATTTGACTAGAGCAGGTGTTTGAAGCCTGAGGTGGACATACAGTTTACCTGTTACCAGCTCACTCTCTAATAGAATTTACAGAAATGTTAGGGGCACTTGGGACTTTTAAAGGGCATACACTGGGGTGGAGAAGTCAAGGCAACCTTACCTATATTTCAAAGATCAGAGAGCCATCGACTGATGTCTCATTAATTGAATATGCAATACGGATACAATGGGGAAAATCGTTTAATTGGAAAATAATAATTAATGCAAATATTTGGTCAGTGTGGTAGCTCATTTTCAGTCACTTAACTAGTGACTTGAATAAACGTAGAATAAGGTTGGTATTACCATTCTACTACTGGATCCTTTTTAATAGACTCCAGAGCCCCTGTACCTACATCACTACTCTCAGCACTAAGATTTTTCTGTAGTAAATGGAGAGCTTTTCCTTTCCAATGATGGTGGCTTCTCAAAAGGACAAGTGTCATTCAACCAAGTGTCTGTCAGCAGATTACTGGATGGAGAAATTATAGTAGATGCCTACAGTAGATGAAATATTTTTCAACCTTGAAAAAGGAGATCCTGCCATTTGCAACCACGTGGAGAATGTTATGCTTAGTGAAAAAAGCCAGACACAGAAAGAAAAAACCTACACGATCTCACTTAAATGTGGATTCTAAAAAGCAGAATACACAGATGCAGAGAGTAAAATCTATGAATGTAGCACTGGGGTAAAAATTCTATAAAGTGATTGCCAGGGCATGTTTGTAGTAGTGTTACTTCTGAAGGATTATTTTTTAAAGTTAGCAAGGTCAAAATAGTAACATTAACATTCATCTCAAAAAAAGTCTCAAACTATCCATAATGTCCTTTATGCATTGTTGATTATACACATATATACATATATATGCATTTATCAATGTATAATGCTTATCATAACATAGACTACATATATGAAATATATTCTACAATATTTTAATTGCCAAAAAGAGAGAACAAATATAATTGAAATTGTCTAGTTAAAGGTTCAACAATACCGTAAAACTTTATATATATATATATATATCTGTTATATATATTTTTTTATTTTAAAAGCCACTCAAGATTTTTTTTTTCCTGGTGAAAGTATACTGGGATAATGAACACTTTGGAAAGAAAAGTACAAGTAGATATTGTCACATTCACTTAACTGTAGGAAAGAGGGGAAGTGCTCTGGATTTTGAAAGTGAGGAACTTTAGACACAATTACTTATGAAAAGTATGAAAAAATGATTTCATATCTTGTTGCTTTATCATTTTATCTTCTCGAAACTCAGATTTTCTGACCCAACACAATGAAATTTCTGCTGTTTGATGCTCATTCCACAGATTCTGCTTATAACATGTTAAGTTAAATTCTCCATCCCTGTCCCAAATGTCAGTGAACTAATATGCCAGTAACTGACTTTTTTCACAGATGAATGCTATTTCCTGGCTGCAGCTAAGTCACACACACAGAGCCATTTGCAGAACTTCTGTGTGGCTCTTCTTCTCCAGTTCCTAGTGGACCACAAAGGCAGAAAAAATCAACAGTCTCGAAATAGAGAATTTCCGTTGTTCTTAAGAAATGAAGTTTTTAATTCATATCATCTTTTCATCTTTGACCTTTACAGTGTATTCCCTAGTAATAAAATTGGCATATACCATGTTTTTTTCTAAAGAAGAAATATTTTTAAGAATTCATGGTAGGTTTAGAAGTCTAGAGTCAAGCTAGGTGATGCTTTACTCAGAGCTGCTAAAGCTATGAGCACGTACCAGACACTCTGGGCAAATTGCACCTTCAGGATGTTTGGGTGTGAACCACACGATCACTGGAGGTGGACGTGGGATGTTTTTGAGGGACAATTTTTGAGCTTTTGATTTTCTTTTGATTTTTTTTTTCCAGAGGTGGCTGTTGAACTAGTGAAGGAGTGCATTCTTGGCACAGACTCTCAGCCTCGTTTCATAAGCAGCGAGCCTTGAGAGGACCCAATTGTTTTCAGATTTCCATTCAGAATTGGACGTATTTCCTGAGAACTATCTGAGATGATCTATTGCATTTTGACAGCGTCAGTGTTCTTGTGACTCTTCTGTGTGCCTTTCAGGTCTCATCGTGGAAAACAGGTTGCCTTGTGGGAAATGTTGAATTCTTAGTCTATTTGTCATCCCCTGGCCCAGAGAATTTCATCTCTGAGATTTTTCTCATAGTTTTGAACCTGGGTCCTGTTGAGGGTAGTGTCTGTTTGATCAATAGGGAACCCAGATGTGATTTCTAATACCAAACTTTAGTCTCCCCTAACAAAGAAAGACTTGTTTCAGCTGGCGATAAAAAAGAATTTCCTCAAATGAAGAATTCTTTCCCTTGTCTAACAATTCTTACACTTGCCTAAGCAGTTTGATGCATGAGTCAGAGATGCAGACTTTCTAGATGCCAGATGGGTCCACATTCAAAAGAATTCTTAAGATGAATGACATTATTTGGTTTTAGAAATGACAGCCAATTCTACGTTGGCATTCCTACAGTTTCTCTAGAGGATTCGAAAAGGATAAACATTTATGTTTACCATTCACTCTGGGTTTATAGGATGTTAGGGGGCTTTCTTGCCTACGTGACATTTCTCAAGCTTGACACAAAACGAACCTGTCATCCTGCTCTTGTCACCACTTAAGACCAGCACCTTGTGTCTATAAATCTCAATCAAAAATTAGAACAGGATACAAGCAAACTGTTGTGTGTGTCACTTATTCCCTAGGGTCATTTGGCAAATTACATGAAGAAATGTGGCTTAAAGAACACATGGCGTATTTTTTTCTTTCTTAAGACTCTAAGGAGAGAAAATGTAAAATAATGGAAGAACATCACAGTCTTTACCTCTGCCCATTCAGCTAGAAACGTTCTCCTCAGCGTGCAGAAGAGATGCACCGGTCTGTCCTGTCAATGAGGAAAGATAAACAGATCTCCCCTCAGTCCAGGGCAGTGTTTTACTCAGAAGGTGCTGCCTGTGAAGTTTAAATTTAAAGAGATCTGGCAAGTAGGTGGCCTACACCTCATCCTCTGTGCCAGACTCTGTGCCAGAAGATGCCATTAGCATTTGCACATGAAAGTGGTTTTTGGGGTGGTATTGTTTGTTTGTTTGTTCGTTTGTGCTGGAGCTACACCTTTTTAATCCCCAGAGAAAACCAATTTATCAGCCAATGACCAAACTGTCACACTGCAATCTTAGAAAATTAAACAACACATTTTATTTGATATTCTATTTCAGAAGGTATGCATTTCCATGCAGGATATATCTCTTGTTACTTACACACCATGAAGGATGTCATAACTGAGGTCTAAGTAATGTTCAATGTTCTATATTCTGTCTTTTTCTTCTATTTCTCTGATATTGTTCTGCATTGAGATTCTCTTACTAGGGTCTGCTGTGTTTACTCTCTTAATTGTGTAATTGCTGAAGCCTTCATTGCTGGCCCTTTTTAATTGAACATTTGTAGTCAATTAAATCTGTTTATGCATAAAAAATATAATGTTTTTCTCTTGAGCACTGTGGTTTTACGTGTTTTAAATCCTTAAACTCTGCAGATTAATAAATTTTTGGCGTATTTTCTGAGACAGACAAAAGCATATTGAACTACCATAATTCTCCAACTTGCTTCCTCTGCATGCAAGTGCCAGCTTACTCCTTAGCACAGAAGAAATTCCTAATGAAGAGCTGTTACTACATTCATGTGTGATCTGAGAAACAAATAAAAATGTGGGGATACAAATAATGAACTGAAGTGGGTGGAGAATTGTGTGTAGTGCCAGGTTACGAATAGGTGTTGTAGAGCTCCACTCATCAAATACCGCCCCATTCACTAGAGTGCTTTCAGCGGAGTCATTTTGTAAATTTTTACATTCCTTTATGTAACAGCAATTCCCTATGTTCATCATACCCTATGCAAAAACAAAAATGCGTCTGTCCAATTAAGCCATTAGTAAAAATTATTCAGAATCTCAAAGAGAGAGTTAAACATTGACATGTTAAGGAAAATGAAAAAGATCTTTCAAGAAACCCAAACTGCTCCTTAAGCAACCTTAGCTTCCTCCCTATCCTCATAGCTAAAGTTCCATGAAAAGTCATCTCTACCTTCTCTCCTCTTTTGTTGAACACATTTAGTCTTCAAGTCTTTTCAGTTCAGTATTGTTTTTGCCCTTCTTACCAACAAAACCCACTCCTGTTCTAAATTACCAGGGACAGTCCCACAGAGAAATGCAGTTTAAATTTATTAGTGAATGTCCATTCTCATCCCACTGGACCACTTTTCAGCATCTGATACTGAATAATCTTATACTCTCTCAAACTCCCTCCTTCATTGGAGTCTAGGACACCATTCTCTCACGTCCTCGTCATACTTCTAAATTTATTAGTTCTTTGTCTTTTTTGAGAGTCCTTGTTGAATTTCAGCCAATTGAGACAGAAACAATATCTAATTAACCATAATATAACCTATCGTACCTAGTACATTGTCTAGCAAAATAGGTATTATTAACATTCTTTAAATAAGTGGATTTTAAAAATTGATTAATATTAGAAATGAAAGAAAAATGACATTACTTAGGCTATTCTTGAGATATGAAAACTAAACTCATGAACATTCAGTGACCCATCTGTGGTTATCAGTTAGTGGCAGGACCGGAACGGGAACTAAGGTCCCATCACGTAAACCCTGCATTCTCTTCTTTATACAATATTCTAAATGATTCTTCCTTAGTGAGAATCCATAGAATGAAAGTCATAGCTATTTTATCTGAAATCCCACAGAAGTCTGGGAATGGAAAGAATCTGAGGGGCCATACCATCTACATCATTGCTTATTTATATAAATATGCACAAGAAAAATGTAGCACTTAAATGCCTTGTTTGTAGTGTCGCTAAAAATTAAGCCTTTTTCTAAATTTTATTTTATTTTTAGTTTCGAGTATATAGTATATTGGTTAGACATTTATATACTTCATAAAACGATCCCTCTTAATTGCTCTTCCTCTCCTCTGGCCCTCCACCTGGCCATCACATCACTGCTGACTGCATTCCCTGTGCTGTGCTCCCCATCCCCGTGACCATCTACCAGCTACTGATTTGCACTTCTTTAACCCTTCACCCCATTCTCCCAGCCTCCCAATCCCCTCCCCTCTGGTCATCACCAAATCGTCTTCTATTATTTGTAAGACTGTTTTTGATCAGTTCATTCTTTTTGTTCTTTAGATTCTGCATATAAGTGAAATTATTTAGTACTTATCTTTCTCTGTCTGACTTATTTCACTCAGCATAATAACCTCTAGATCCATCCATGTCATTGCAAAAGGTAGGATTTCCTTTTTTTAATGGCTGAGTAATAGTCCATTATATATATGAACTATAACTTCTTTATCCAATTGTCTGTTGATGGGCATTTAGGTTGCTTCCATATCTTGGCTATTGCAAATGTGCTGCCATGAACGTAAGGGTACATAGATGTTTACAAATTATTGTTTTGGTTTTCTTTGGATAAATACCCAGAAGCACAATTGCTGAATCAAAAAGTAGATCCATTTTTAATTTTTGAGAAACCTCCAGACTGTTTTCCATAGTGGCTATACCAACTTGCAATCTCACGAACAGTATATGAGACCATGATTTAAGTCTTTTTAATTATTCCTCTACATGCTTCTTCCTTATTTTTTTCCAAATTTATTTTACAAATAAACTGCAAATCGCTTAGCCAGTATGTTAAACAGTAAAAGGTTTACAGTGAATTATAGAATGATGCTTGTCCCTGAAGCCACTGAGTCATTCTCAAGTAGTAGTTGCCAATCTTTTGGGCACTAGGGACCAATGTTCCTATGAGAATCTAATGTCTGATGACCTGAGGTGGAGCTGAGGCAGTGATGCTAGTGCTGGGGAGCGGCTGCAAATACAAATGAAACTTCACTCACTCGCTGCTGCTCATCTCCTGTTGTGTGGCCCAGTTCCTAACAGACCACAGACTGGTACCAGTTTGCAGCCTCAGGAGTTGGGGACTCCTGCTCTAAAGGATCGTGCATTAAGAAACAGTAGAATCCTAGAATCTTCTGATTGGCAGGGACTAAAGAGGTCATCTACTCTGAAATTTCCCTAAAGCAGTAATTTTTTCCCGATGACCATTTATTTACTCTGTAATAGGACATAGTTCTGAAAGTCCGCTGTGTTTGGACAATGGCCAGTTTCATATTATTTACTGTCTTTCTACCAGATGCCAGATATGAAATAGATCACTACATATCTGTTCTTTCCATTGGTCAAGAGTTCCTGGCTTTCTAAGAGTTATTATAAATTTTTTACAACTGCATGGAATACACCTTCCCACAAGTTTCAATATTTCACGGGAGTGATAAATAGGCTCTTTAGAGCAAAACAGTCTGAGTTCAAATCTTTGTCACTTAATAGCTATGTGATCTCGTGTTAACTAATAACCCTGAATCTTGATTTCTTCATTTCTAAAACAGGTATGTTTAATCACGAAACTAAACAGAGAGGTTATGACCATGCTGTGCAGCGACAAGTATTCAGTAAGTCATCACTGTTAAAATCATCACTGCATGGTAAAAAATGTAGCGTTCTCTGCTGTCTAGTGTTCTATTGTGGGCAATTTCTTGAAGCTGGTTTTGATTCCCTCACTTCCTTTTGGTTCATTTCTTCTCACTACAGATTGTTCACTCTCTCCAACAAGTGTGAGCGCAGAGGAGCTTTTGTGAGCCTTTTGATGTTTTCTATGCCAAGGTCCACCAGCTTCCATGTGTAGATCACATCTCATCTCAGACACCAAGACAAATAAAGCATATTCCCATGAGGGCAGAGTATGACTTCCTTGGTACTCATACTTTGTACTTCCTGGGTCTCAAATTAAAGTAATTTCCTCATGATTCCCCTTAAAAATTTCACATGGAAAAACTCTCATGAGGGCTCTCTGGTCATGTGAGGGAGCGTCGGAGTTTTTTTGTTTGTTTTTTAAAATCTGCTAGATAGCTCTCCCTTCCTTGGTTCTTCCTGCTCACAGTAAGCTGTTAAGACCAGACCCCTCTGGAAATCATAGTAGCACATACATGTCATTCTGTCAATCTTGACAGGAATGGTGCTCTTTTAGAATGTTTCCCCGGGAGCTGGGACTTCAATTGAATTGACTCATTCATCAACAAACTCTCATAATAGTTAATCTGTCTTACTTTCCCTTCTCGCTAATCACAACCTAATACCCTAAATGCTTTTATTTGGCTGTATTCTTTGTGGAAAGCTTATGTCAGAGCTTAGGCATTATACATCTACTTTGCTTCCTGACTCTTGCAAAGCTTTGTAGATTTCTTTGATCATTGTCCTTTTTTTTTTTCCAACTAAAAGTTTATTTCTTTCAATAAAAAGTTGTGTGATCCCAGTTTTATTCCTGATATGAATTCAAACTCTAAACTAATACACCAGAGGAAAAAAGCTCATAGTTAGCCCAAAGCAAAACTGGGAAGACTTCTGTTTCTCTTTATAATTCTTGTATATACCTTTCTCCTTGTCTTGTCCCAATTCATTTTAAGTCAATGAGCATATTTCCACCTCCTCCCTTAAGATCCAGACTCATCGTTCCCTAACCCACATGTTTCCACTCCTGTGGATAAACCTTCTTGAGCAAAATTTGGAAATAAAAGAGACCTTGCCCATGACCTTTAGCTGAGTAATACCACACTGGGGAATCTACTCTAAAGAAACAAATCGAGAGAAGGAAAATGTCACAATCACAAAGTAACCACGGTATTTACAATGATAATATGAAGCAACCTCAATACAATATATCTGTCAGGTGGAATCATATGTGGAATCACAACCTTAAAGGCTTGGCCATGACTTGGAAAACTGTTGGTGATAAAATTTTAAAGAAAATATAAAATGAAAAATTATATGTGAAATAATTACAAAGTTCAATATTATATAACATTTGATTCTCATGAGATAAGACAAGTAAGTTTTTCTCTCTAACTTACTCAAAAAGAGTTGGTCATTATTGCCCATTCACTTGAGGGTTACCACTTTTAATTTTTTTCTATTGAATAATAGCACTTGAAATCATTTTAAGCTATAATAGAGTTTTTAAGAATTTGATCTCTACCATTTTCTAATCTCTTTAGGTTAAACCAAACATGTTTACAATGGAAAAGACTTATTTTTTAGGGTTTACAAAATATAACATCTTGATTTTCTAGTAGAATCTCGTGATTTTTCTCTGAAGAATGGTGAAAGTATATTCACCATTGTATTAATACTTTATAATGCTTATAGTGCATAATTTCCCAGCTGAAAAATTACATGCTATTTAAAATAAATAAACCTATTCTTCTAAAGAACAGCTTCTTTTGACTTTACACTTTCTGGTGAGTCACAGGGGACAAAAACACTTCTAGATTCCTCATACTTCTTGAATTCCTGAAACCTACTTCACAGGTGTGGGAATTGGATAAATGGTTGCAAGCCCACAGCAAGCACTTGCAAAGTGCAGCACACTGCTTTAGTAGAAATGCTTGCTGTGAATCTGAACGGTCGGGATGTAAAGCTAAAAATTAAAAATGATGGAGCGCTGAATATTTTGCTCCTTCCTTCTTTGACTAACTCAGCTCTTTTTAAGCCCAAGAACAAGACAATATTTAGTAAAACTGTACCAGAGAATGAGGCCACTATTGAGTATATTTCTAAAGAAAAGTTAATAAAGGAATTGGCATCATTCCTGAATTAGTTTATCAGTCATAATTATAAGAAACACCAAGGAGAACAGTCTCAATTAGAGGCTAACTTGGCCTTTGCACAGAGAACCATTAAAATCCAGAATTTTACTTCATTAGATAAAAACATTGTACATTGATTTGCCATGTGAATTCAAAATTTCATTACAGCCAAGAGGAAACTGAGTTTCTGATTGCTCTTTGAGCTGCTGTTAGTGAATTAGATCTATGAAATTGATGATCTATGAAATTTAGATCTATGAAATTTCCCTTAGTTTTTAACTTTTTTTATTAATAAAAAGCTTAAATCACAACCATAAGTGCTGAATTAACAAATTATACATTTTACTAGTTTCCTTCTTAGCATTTAAAAACTTAAAAGGTAGGTTCTCTCAAATCTGGAAGTATATAACAAGCAATTAAAGTTTTAGAGCTTGGCATTTCTTTCACTGCCATCTGGGTTCCATTGTCCTGCTAAGAAATCATCCATTTATTTGCTGTTATTCTTTTGAAGATAATCTATTCTTCCCCTTTGGAGTATTTTTTGTTGTTATCTTGCTCCTTATTTCTTTTTATTTAAAAAAATAAATTAAACTTTTCTATGTTATGTTCTTTATCAGATAAAACAATATTTGAAGGCTTATTCTTCGGTCTTGTATCTCTGTTTCTCATTAGCCTTGTAAACTCGTATTTTTTTTTCTTACTATAAGATTTTATTTCTTGAAATTTTATGTGTGAGAACTAGGATAAGCTTGGGATGAGGTTGGGTTCAACCTTAGAGAATTTGCATTTGCTTCTGACTGACCTATTGGGTTAAGAAGCACCTGGAGCCACTTTATTTTTTAATTTTTAAAAATTTTTAAATTTTAATACTTGTTTTCAATTATAGTTGGCATACAATATTACATTAGTTTCAGGTGTACAGCATAATGAGAAGACATTTAGATAACTTACAAAGTGATTAAGAGAGGAAAGGAGGCATAGGAAAAACGCAAAGGAAAGGGCTTGCAGAAATGACCAACTCAGCAGTTTAAAGCCCATTTCTAACTGTCCCCTACCCCAATCCAGGACTCTCCAGCTAACATGTTTTCCCATAGCTACCTCCCCCACCTCAAGCTCACATCCGTTGATTCATAGCTTGCTCTCCAACTAATGTTCTCCCTTATCTCTGTAACTGTATAGGAATAACAAGACTGTATAAAACTGCTTGTTATGTTACAATCGGGGTTCAGCCTTTGAATAGGAATCCACTGAGCCGATGGCGGCATCAGTAAGAGCTACTTCCTGCTTTTAGCCTTGGTGTCCCATCTCTCTGAGATTCTATAACAGAGTGGATAATGCCAAGGTCGAGGTTCCGCAAGGCAAAACGACCTGTAAATAGATAAGACCAGTGGTCTGGAAATTCCTCCCCACTTGCAGCCCCTCACCTGAAGCTCCCCCTCCCCATCTTGAGTCATGAAGTACACATAGAACCCTTGCATGGACACTGCAGAGTTATATAAGCTGTAATAAATCTAACGAATGGGAGCTCGTACTTTGGGTCTGTTGAATGTCCCATGTGCTCCACTGGCATTAAATTCTCCTTCCTCTAACAAAGCTGTTTGAGAGTCCAATTTCCTCCATTGAGTGTCGCTTCTTGCAGCATGATCACCCTGATAAATCTAGTACCCATCTGACACATTGCATAGTTATTGCAACATTATTGACTATGGTCTCTACTTTACAACCCCATGACTATTTTGTAACTACCAATCTGTACTTCTTAATCCCTTCCACTTTTCACCTACTCCCCAATTCCTCTCCCATCTGGCAACCCTCAAAATGTTCTCTGTATCTATGAGTTTGTTTTTGTTTTATTTTTATTTTTTTTCCCTTCGATTCCACATATAAGTGAAGTCACATGGCATTTGTCTTTCTCTGTCTAACGTACTCCACTCAAAGCCCTGTAAGTCCATCCATGTTGTTGCAGATGATAAGATTTTATTCATTCATTCATTTTGATAGCTGAGTAGTATTCCATTGTACCTGCGGACCTCCTCTTCGTTACCCATTTATCTATTGATAGACAGTTAGGTTGCCTCCAAAAGACAAAGAAGGACCCAATAATCCCATTTCTGGGTATTTATCTGCAGAAACCCAAAATATTACTTTGAAGGTCCATGTGCATCCATATGTTCATTGAAGCATTTTTTATAATAGCCAAGATATGGAACCACTTAAAATGTTTGCATCTTCCATATGTTGTGAATTCAGGCTGCATAAATTCTCCCTGAGAGTTGATTTGTCTTCCTTTCATACCAATAACACTTGTTTTTTTCTCAGATTCCTTTAGTGCAGTGAGTCTATTTCCTGTTCATCCTCACGAAAATCGTGCAGTCCTTATAGTTTAATTATTATTATTTTTTAATGATTCTCCTTACAGTTTTACATATTTTAGTTGACTATCTACCATAACTCATGTGTCCACCCATAGCCATATTTTAAAATATTTTATCCGATAATTTTAGGGTTTTCTTCTTTCTTTTAGTAGAAGAGTTAGTGACTCGTGTAAAATACTCAGCTGATGGAAATAAAAGCATGATTTCAGTTTCTTGGTTTCTTTAACTATAAACATTTTTATGTCCAGTGAACTCAGGTAATCTCTTATGTGACTATATCATATTATCACTTAAGTCTGTACATCTTCTGAATATTTAAATTCTAATATTTTGTTCTCTTAGTGCAAACTTCCTATGCCTCCATTTCTCCTCTACTTCAACTCCATGGACACTTACTGTTTATTGGTTTCTCTGTTTCTCTGGAGTTTATAAAATCTTTTTTCATTTCATACCTTCCCTCCTCAACCCAGACCTGTATTGAATGCTTGGACGTTCTCTGATCAATACGTTCATCTCCCTGAACACCTTCCTACATTGACAACTTTTATAGACCTCGATCTCTGGACCAGCTCTGCTCTCCATCTCCTCTGCTTCCATACTCAGACTGATGAAAATAATTGGAGAACACATTGAGATTGTGCAAATGAAGCACGATGGTTTCTAATCAGGCTCAAATAAAATTACTTCTCAACTCCTTTCACAGAGCCGTCAATGACTAGTAATATTTACACAACCATTCTTGAGTCATTAGTTCTACCTCTGCCCTTGTCTTTCTTGGCAGATGACTTTATCTTGTATTTTTCAGGAAAATGTCCTTAACTTCAGCTCTTTCCATTAAACATATTTAAAGTCACAACAATCACTCTCAGCAGGAGGAGTGTTCTTCCTGTTTGGAGTTAAATCTATTGCTCATATTGATCACCTTGCCTTCGATTTCCTTAGAAGCATTCCTAAGTTATTCCATTAATTACTAGCACATTCTCCCTATACTCAATCTGACTCTGTTTCTTTAAGACTCTACCCCCTTAAAAATGCCTCTTGCTTCCATATTCCCCTCCTATATAATTATATTTTGTAGTCTTTGCCTCCTCCCACCCCAAAGCAAACAATATATTCTTGTCCTCCCCTTTCCTCTCACTCTTCTACCCTTGTTAAGCTGGCTATCTTCACATCCCCACATTGAGAAATCTTTGTGGTAACTTCACAGATGACCAACAAATTTTCAAAACCAGCGGAAGCTTTTCAATCAACATTCTATATTTTGAAGATTGGCATTCTTTTCTCTTGGTTTCATGATATCTTCCTTTCTCTGAAAAACCTTTTCTTAGTTTAACTTATTGGCTTCTAGTTCACTATCCACCCTTTAAATTTTGGTATTCTTTAAGGGTTTCATTCTGTACTCTACTATTTAAATTCTACATATTCTCTGTGGTTGACGTCATCAACTCCTATATTTTAGTTAGCATTTATTAAACCAATGACTTCCAAATTTATACTTTGGTTTCTACTTCTCTATAGAGCTTCAAATCCATATATTTAATGTTCTCTTGGTCATTCACTTCAAAACTGACTGCATTTCTTAAGTACTCAGAAAAAAAAGGTGAAGGGTAGATGCACTACTATTAATAAATCCAAATGTTGAATATTTGAGGTTCTAGACTGAGTTATGCTACGATGTTCTTGCTTTTTTTAAAGTGAAATCATTCAGTGTGACTCATTCTTATGTACCACAGAGATACCGTTTACAGAAATCTATTCCTTATTGTCTGGACTCTTAATAGTGCTTTAAATGAGCTCAGATAAGAAACATGGCCATTAATCGGTAAGAGCTGGATGCTAACCAGGCACTGACATTAAGCAGACCTCTCAGTAAAGAGACAGATGATGATGTGCCTTTTCATGACATTATTACTAAAAGTTCCATAAAATCATTTCTAGATTCATTACCTCTTCGCCTTACTATTTAATTGCAAACATAAAGTACTGGTTAAATAACAGTTCATAAAAACAAATGCCACAGAATTCCATAAACTTTTTTAAAAAATTTTGCTTTCATATTAGATTCACTTTACAAACAAATATCCACATTTGACTCTTATTTTCAAGGTAAATTGTACAATAATTTCACAAAAGAATTTCCAAATTAAATAAATGTGCTCCCAACACATGAAAAAACTGATATTTTAAAAGACTCATATTTTTGTAAAAGTTCTTATATATCCAAGATTTTCCAGAGAATAATAAAAATATATCACAGAACAGTGTTACTTAAATTGATGAAGTACTGATAAAAAATAAAGTTCAGAAATAAACCTCAATATACAATATTAAATACATAATAAATGCGATGTTTCAAATCAGTAGGTGAAATACTTCATAAATGTGTGGAACAATTACTTTTCAATCCCTACCTCATACCATATAGAAATATCATTGCAAGAAAGGTTAAAGCTTTGATGAAAAAATAAAATAAATAAATAAGAAATCAACTCACATAAGCTTTAAATAAAAACTATAAGAAAAAACAAAACATACATTATTACCTATTTTTCTAAGTGTTAATTCCAAGTTATTTCTGTCCTCTGAAATTTAAAGTCCTATACAGTATAGTTGGTCAAAGCAATGCCTGCATTTATTGTGTTCTAATGTAATATCTTAGAGAAGCATTTTATGAAAAGTAATGGTGGAGTGTAAATAAGTGTGTTCCTCAATTCTGAATTCAAAGGTTGTACTTGGCAACTTCTTTCTCCATTAGAATCATTTTATTAATTCATGCTCTAAAAAATACCACTAAAAAATCTGACCTTGAAAACTAGACAATGAGAAGGAAGTGAATTCTGTTGTATTGAACCAAAGGAAGAGAATTTTGAAGCCTGGGCCTATGATGCCTTTTCCTCCTAGAATTGGTCAGATTTTTAAATGAAATGTGAACAAGGCAGAAATAAATATTCTAGAACAATGTAAAAATTCTGGGACCAAGGAAAGAAAGAAGAAAAACCCTGGACCCAATACTTACCCTAGAAATAGGTCCTATATATAAGATGCAGTATTTTAGGGCAAAACAATGTATTTTTAGGGAGGTAAAACATAGAATCACAGCTATGAGAAGAGATTACAATTAATTTTTCAAAAGAACAAGTAAGATTTCTAGTGAGAGCAGGATGTAGAAGAATAGAATTTACCAAAATGAAGGGAAATGACAAGATAACTAATAGGAATAAAAATAATTGGTGAAGAGAATAACACCGAAAAAAGGACAAGTATGGAAGATAAAATATGGAAAGCCAACGTGCAAATAGTAGGAATTACCAAGGAAAAAATAGAATATGAAAATGATTTTATAGTCCAAGTTATGATACAAACTAAAAAATTATGTCATTAAATACTCAGAGTACTTTTGATATTGTGAGCAAAATCAATCATAAGAAGTCAGCACTTACACATTGGTGAAATTTTCAAACTTTAAAGAAACAAATATCTTCAAGCTCTCATGCAAAGAAAAATTGCTTTCAACAGCATTAAAATCAGGACTTCTTTGAACCTTATCACAAATATCAATATCAGTTCATGGTCTGCTATCTGAAAGTAAAAAGATTTTAACCAAAACACTAAGCAACATGTCATTTGTACGTAAAAGCAATAGAAAGGTATTCCTGGAACTGCAGGATCTCAGACAGTTGTCCACTCAAGAATTTTTTCTGTAAAATACACAGAGGGAGATACTCCAGAACCAGAAACCCAAATGATATGTAAACTCTACAATTAGATTACGAACCAGGGAAAAACAAACAAATGCCTTTGATGATCATTAAACCATGTTCTCATATGAGAAAATCATTGAAACACATAGTTATTGCTTAGCGACAGTAAAATAAGAGTTCTACAAGGAGGAGAAACGTTGCTGATGTGTCTAAATAATGATGTACATTTTAGAATAACATTTCAAAACACACAAAAAAACAAAAATTTCTTTAAAGATAAAAGTAATTGGTGTTTCAGATTCTGAAATAAAATGAGCTATGGCAGACACAAGGTTTTGAAGTTACACCTTATCTTTTCTAGAAGAGAATTAAAAATAATATAAAGAAAAAATAAATACATAACTGTAGCATTAGAAAAGAAGAAATTGAGTTAATCATTGTTAAATAATCATCACTATTTATATACAGTTCATGTTTAAAGTACATATAGACTACACATAACACAGCTTTTCTGCAAGGAGTCTAACAGTAAGCATTTCAGGCTTCGTGGGCTGCAGTCCTTATGCAACTTAATCTTGGCTGCTGTAGCACAGAAGCAGCCATAGATGATACATGTGTGATAAGCATTTCTGTGTTTCAATCAACCTTTATTTATGGACATTGAAATTTAGTTTTTGTTTCATTTTCACATGTCATAAAATGTTACTTTTCTTTGAACATTTTCCAGTCTTTAAAAAATATAGCATCCTGAGAGATGTAAAAACCAGGGAGTCAAGCCTTACGTGGCCCAAGCCAGCCGTCTGCAGACCTCTGATCTGGACCAAACCCCACAGTGACCCTGGCAGAGAATGGATAGGTCTCAGGCTGAGTGAAAGTTAGAGTGAGCTAGGCAGACAACAACTGTCACGAAGAGACCTGAGAGCACCTCTGTGGCATTTCATCTGTAAACGAGACAGGACTCTCCACTGGCTCTTTGCACTGAGGAAAAAAGGGTGAATCTGAATTTCTGCCTGTCTCCTGAGCTTGAAACTCCTTTCCATCTGATATTCCTATATTCAGTATGTTTTTGTTTGGAATGCCAGTTGAGAAAGGGAGAGGGAGGATGCCAATATTTTTATGCACTTTTGTTTTCTTTATCTGACCTGTTAGCATCAATAATGGTGATGCCAACAGTTATAGAAAATCACCAGCTCTTAATAAAAAGAAAGCTAAGTGGTACAAATGTGCAGTGGAATGTTACTTAGCCAAAAGAAAGGATGAAATATTGTTATCTGCAACAACATGGATGGATCTTGAGATTTTCATGCTAAGTGAAATGAGTCAGACAGCAAACATTGAGAAACATACAATTTCACTCACATGTGGGATATAAAACTGAAAGCAACAACAAAAAAACAAGACAAACAAACAAAAATTCATAGACACACACAACAGTTTAGTAGTTACCAGAGGGAAAAGGGATAGGAAGGGAGACAGATAAATGTAAATGGGGTCAAATACATGGTGTTGGAAGGAGATTTGACTTTGGGTGGTAAACACACAATGTAATATGCAGATGATGTATTATCAAATTATGAACCTGATACCTATGTAATTTTATTAGTCAATGTAACTGGATAAAATTAGTTAAAAACATTTTCTAAAAAATTAGAATACTTATGTACCACAGCTTCTTTAGTCAATCATCTATTGTAGGACACTTCAGCTGCTTCCATGTCCTGGCCACTATGAATAATGCTGCTGTGAACATCAGTGTGCAAATATCTTTTTGGATATGGGTTTTCAAGTCTTTGGAGTAAATACCCAGTAGAGGGATTGCTGGATCATATAGTAGATCAATTCTTAGTTTTTTGAGGAATCTCCATATTGTTTTCCATACTGGCTGTATCAATTTGCAGTCCCACCAGCAGTGTATAAGGGTTCTTTTTTCTCTGTATCCTCTCCAACATTTGTCATTACTTATCCTGTAGGTTATAGCTATTCTAACAAGTTTGAGATGATATCTCATTGTAGTTTTTTCTCATTCTCTAATAGCTATATACAGTGGAATATTATTTAGTCATAAGAAGAGATGAAATACTGTCATTTGTAACAACATGGATTGACCTTGAAATAATGATACTAAGAGAAATAAACCAGACAGAAAAAGTTGAAAATCACATGATATTATTTATATGTGGGATATAAACCTAAAAGCAACAAATGAACAGGACAAACAGAGACTCATGGACATGAACAATGGACTAGTGGTTACCAGAGGGAAAAGCGAAAAATTAAAAAATAAAATGTTAAAAATAAATAAATAAATATAAATTAAGAACCAAACAAACAAACAAAAAAAATTAGAACACCTAGCTTTCAATTCCATATTCATAATTAACCATTAGCTTGACCTCACAAACATTACTTAAACTCTCTGGACATTAATTTACTTATTTGTACAAGAAGGATCTTTGTTCTAACTATATGAAAGAATAATAATTCTTCTTATAAACATCACTTTCTGAGAAGCCTTGAGATAGAAAGTACGTTTTGCTAAATATATGGAGAAATTATTGAAAGATATGTCAAAGTTGGAAAAAAGCTGATTTAAACAGTGTATTCACATTTGTATTTTTGTATTTAATATGTTTTATAGTAAAGTATTCAGAATAAATTTAGCTATAGTATTTTTTCCATTGTTTGTTTTTCTGGAACCATCCATACTTTACCTGGTTAAAGAATCTCTGATTAGTATCCATTTCCTTGGAAAAAAAAAAAAAAGAACGCTTTTTAATCTGTAAATTAAGACTTTGGACCTGCAGATGGTGCTATGATCTCATTTTAAAATTCAGTTTTGCTTTCTAGTTTAAGTTTATTGAAAAAATTACAGTTCTTTAGTTTCTTTTTATCAAGAGGTAATACAATTGACTTATTTCTCTTTATTTTTGTAGTTCATTATTATAATAGGATAAAATATCTTTACCAGTGGGGAAACAGACTGTAGTTACTCTATGTAAATGCGAACTGGTTCCTTAGAGCAAACAATAGTGAACTTTTATGTCTTTTTCTTTCGGATTTTTCTGCTTATCACTCAGCATCAGTTTTTCTGTGACTCTCAACCAACTTACTTGGCCATTGCTATACTTGAATAAAACTGCTTCAGTGAGAATTGGGTGGCAAAGAGCTAAGGAGAAAAAATATTCCATTTGAGCACCATTTTGATCTTTAGCTTTTAATATTTAGGTAAAAAAAAAAAGTTTTCCTGGAATTAAGCCACAGGAACTCTGGCTTAAATCAGAGCTGTCAACTGGGAAACAAATTTCCAAATATTTTGAAATTTAAATCTTTTAATTCTTCTTGTAGTTAGATTAGAAAATATTACTATGCCTAGAGAATATTCTTTCATTGGATCAGTCTAACTTTGAAGGAAGCAAATGGACATTAAAATTGTAAAACAGAAGAAAGAAAGAGGCCTTTGAGCCATTTTCTTTAGAGGAAGTTACAAACAAAGAAAAGATGGCATTTACATTGCTATCCATAATATTGTTGATGTGGCTGCATTTTAACTTAAACTCTGGTTGAATGTATGCTAAGCTACTTTTAGTTAAAAACCTATAAATAGAAATTAAGTAGTTATCAAAGCACAGTGCTCTGTAAATGCTTTCTAACTGGTTCTTTGCAACTACCTGTCAAGTGATTTAGTTGGAAATGTTCAAAGCTGGTATGGGTGTAGGTGTGTCTTGGAATGGGGAAAAAATAATTCTGCATAGTACAATAAAATCACGGGCATAACTTTTTAAAAGGAAGAAAAATGGAATCCCCAGAGGTGGACCGTCCAATTATTTAGTTTTTGAATCATTTGAGATTATATATGTGGTAGTGCATTGGAAACGATGTTATTCTATAGCAGTACTATGACTACTTTTTACAAGAGTGTGCATGTTATTTTACTAGCTTTGAGCTTTTTTGAAACGTTTTCATTGGGATTATTTTCAACATAAAAGAAGTATAGTAGTAGAAAGATGGAAATTTTCTTCTAGATGCTTTTAAATTTAGGATAGTTCTCAAGAAAAATTTTATGAATCAAGATCTACATGACCAGTATAACATTTTCTTTAAAAAGCATTAGGAGAATTGGTGCTTTGTAACAAAACAGAATTATACATTTGTAAGTGTCATGGATCTAAGTCTTTATTGTTTTCTCAATCCATTTCTGTAGATAAAGTTCTTATTTTTTAAAAGGATTTCAAGTGGCCCTGGCTATAACACTAATCATTCTTTTATGTCCTTATTGCTAATTAAAGATGAAAACATTTCGCTTTAAACTTGCTTTTTAAAATTTATTTCGGAAGAGTACATTCCTCTTATCTCTTAGATCTTGAAGTCTCTACGAACTTATATAAATCAGATATAAAGGCAATTAAGTAAAAACTTCTAGTCCTACTCAACCTGTGGAAGTTCTGCATGACGTCAATCAAAGAGCTTTGTGATTGCTCAACCCTAAGTACAAGCCCTATAAAATGATGGGCTTTGAAATGCTGGTCGGAGAAGATTGAAAAGCAGCTGCTGGAAATAATAGCCAACCCTTAGCCAGAACCGAGTTCTGGTTCAGCTCTAAGGGTTGAGAACTGGTGGAGCCAAAGACAAGTTTCTCAAGTCACTTGGTAAGTATAGAAATTCCTCAACACTTCACGTATGAAAGGGTTTTCTGAAATATTTTGGTTGACTGATGCTTTTCCTGCTTGCTCTGTTACTTAATAATGTTTTTTTTTAAATAATGCATACAGTCTACTTTTTTTTTTTTTGCCTGCAGAGAAAATTTTAACTAAAGGATTCAGTCGATATAGTCGATTTTGAAATTTTCAACTCGTTTTTTTTATGTCCTGTTTTTTCTATGTCCTTTGTTGTTTATGTGAACCTAGGAAGCATTTATTTTCCTCTTAATTTTAAGTTTAAACTCTGTGGTTTTTATATACAGAGTGAAATAGACTGTGAAATCTTAAGTTTCTATTCAAAAACTATTTAAAAATATAATGTGCATGTGGATTATATGTAAAAAACACAAGCTTTGTTTTAATACATTTTTATTTTTATGGTAAAAATTATTTCAATTGTAATAAGTGGTTCGATGATTTTTTTGGTATTAATTTTCACTATTAATAGAGTGAAGTTGTTCAAGCCTAGGCATAAGAAAATAAGTTCCCGGTAATATCTAATATTAAAAGTGGAAACAGAAATGTTTACATAAAATAATTTTTATGCTAATAGATATGGAAATATACATGCATACATATATACACATATTAAATACATGATACCTTAGTTTTATATTAATCAGATGCAAAAACTTAAAGTAGAAGAAACTATCAGGTTTTCGAAACTTAGAAAAGTTACTAAATTGGATGCCACAACTCTAATAAGGACATGGCCCCTAAGTTGTTTCTAGCACTGTAAGACTACAGTATTCAATATGTACTTGGTCCAGCTATATGCCAGATGAGGGATAGGCAGCAATTGAAAGGGATCTTTATTATTCAAGCACAAAATGATTAAATAGAAATCATAATTCAGTTTAAAGCTTTCTATAAGACAAAAATGGCTTTCTGAACTCTGCAAGAACCTTCCGAAACCTGTGCTAGTTACCCAGAATTCCTGTGTATCTACCTACCAAAAAAAAAAAAAAAATGGAAAACACTGATTCAGAGGAATACATGTACTCCTAAGTTCATTGTAGCATTATTAATAGTAGCCAAAATATGGAAACAGCCTAAGTGTCCTTCCAGAGTTCACTGAATAAAAAAAGTAGTGGTACATATGCACAGCAGACATAAAAAATAATGAAATATTGCCATTTTCAACATGGATGGATCCTGAGAGTATCATACAATACAATACAAAGTGAAATTAGTCAGACAGAAAGGACTAGAACTATATGATTTCACTCATCTGTGGGACATAAAACAGAAAGTAACAAATGAACAAAACAAAGTCATAGACACAGACAATAGAATAGTGGTTACTAGAGTCGAGAGGGGTGGGGAACAGATAAAGAGGGTAAAGATGGTCAAAAATATGGACGGAATGAGAGCAGACTTTGGGTGGTGAGCACACAGTACGACGTACAGATGACGTGTCATAGAACTGTACACCTGAAACATATGTAATGCTATTAACATATGTTACCTCAATAAATTAAAAACAAACAAACAAAAGGATTACCTGACTGGTGAGGTCTGTGGTTGGAAAATCTAGTGAGACTCCCTCCCTTTCAAGGTGCAGAGATGGAAACCACAAGGAAGCCCCAGCTCCTCTTGAGCCTGATAGTTCTCAGTGCGCTCTTCTCACAGATGTTGGCCTGGCCTCTTGTCGAAGCACGTTTTGTGAGGTAAGTTCATTTAGAGTCCGAGAGTCGAACATTCCATCTTCATCTCAATGAGAATTTTCTTTCTGTCATTCAGACAATTCAATTTTTTAAAATCATGTATGATCGATTTGAATATTTAGTCGCTATGTTAAGACAATTTCTTCAATGTCAAATCAACATGATTATTGCATACTAAAATTGTGTTAGTACACAAGATTTAAAACCAGAAGGCCCTACAAAATTCATTGAATTTAAGTGACTATTCAGAAATGGAGAGATTCTTTGGATGTGATCAATGCTGCCATGTACATTACGGTTTGAATAAATTGTAATATATAATATGTAATAATTTGAATAAATGATACTTTGAATAAATTTTAGGAACTTAGAGAAGGAAAAACAGTTAACCCTCAGCTCTTGAGAAATGTTTGAGCCAAATAAACATCAACAAATATACAAATTGTCCCAGGTTTTATGTTAAATATTACATTTTTTTAAAGTAAATCCATATTTGGGGTAGAAAATCTTTCTTCTTGTGAAATTTAACTTTGCAAAGTGAAGGCATTCCAAAGGAAGTGTACTTTGCTTAATGCTATCACAGGATTGATGCTTGACATATACAACCTGTAAAAGGTATATGCGTCTATCGTGTTGGATAAACAAAAAATTTACTATTTATACTTTCAAACCACGTATGTCAGGATGCTATCCATATTTTTTGAATGGGTGGTATTTCCCAAGATTTTGAATGTCTTATTCAAATGACTGTGAACTCATAAGCATTGTCTTCTGAGAAAAGAATGTATTATACATCCATTGTCGTTTTTCTAATATGTTGCACGACAGAGTGCCATTGGTAGAAGAGGATGAACTTGATCGACCAGACATTGACATCTTACACGATGCATTTCCTGAAAAGGGCAGGTGAGTTCGGTTTTATTGAGTTTTATAGTAAAACTTTTTTTTTTTCCTTGAAATATACATGTTTAATTCTTGTGTCGCCGTAAGGCCACTCCCACCGCATTGCACTGCAGGTTTCCATGGGCCTGGGCTTCATCCAGCCTGACGTACTGCAGCTCTTGCAGCTGCGTATGATTCTCATGCACGGAGGCTGTGACGAGCGCGGATGAACACACCATTCACTCACATTCTGTTGTATGAAAGATCAACATCAGAAATTGCACCAAAACTAGTAAAGCTTTAGGAAAGCATTTAGGATTCCATAATAGAGGAAGTTTGAAGGAAAGTTTTATGTCTATGCAAAGAAAAGATGTCTAATAATAAAAGCTACTCATGTACAGAATCAATTGTTAAGAGCAACATTCAAGTATAGACAGAAAATCACAATATTGAAGACAAAAACGTAAAATCTTCTTCATCTAAACAGAAAATTTGGCTGATAGACCCTAAGCTCCTCCTCATTTTAGAATATTTTGTTTCCAAATATTTTTGGAGAAGAAATAGCGCAAGGCACAATTAGGCCTTTGATAAAATCAAGATAGTTTTTTCTTGTATATGTCTTTATGCATGACAGAAGAATAAGCACAATTAATTAATTAATTAAACTGATTTAAATATATTTTCCCAACAACATCTCTCAGTGAAGAATTAGTTTTATAGATTTTATCAGGGAGCATTAATTAATATTGAGATGTAACTCTAAAAAGGTTAATTTCTTTAATCATTCAACATTTTGGGCTAAAAATATAGAAAATATCTTGATATAAGTGCCAAAAAATACCTTTTACTCGGTTATTAGAAAATTTCTTTTGGTCTTAGTGCATAAGATGCCTTTGTAGTAAGCTGATAATTTTTTTCTTTATCCATTGAGTCAAAATAATATTTTAGAAAATATTTCAAAATAATGGATATCTTTTTTTGTTGTTGTTTTAGGAATGTCAGACGGGCTGCTGAACTTTTTACCAGGGACCTTAGTTCAGTCTTGGATGAACTTCCTGAGAAAAAATACCTTCGGTCCCTTACTGAAAATGGAGATAGGTAAAGCAAATTTATTATTTTTAACAAACGCTATGATTATTTAATCTACACTTATATTTTCACTGTTAACAACTTATTTACTTTGTCCTAAATTGTTAACTCTTGCTAATGTTCAATTTCATTAAAAATAATTTATATTCTTCAGTAAAATATACCAGGCCCATGGATTAGAAGATAGGACTTTCTAGTAATATCATACCCACTGGCTCCAGACTAACTTTTCTTTAGTAGCAATTATTTGTGAATCTGCAATCAAATTGAACTAACGCAGTAAAAAGAAGACATAGTATAAACTAAAGCAAATTTTAAGGTTAACCATGGTACTTGTTTTTAGATTCCTTCTGAAACCAAGCATTGGATGATTCTTTCTTCAAATGTCTGCCATCAAATATTTAGATGGCATGATACAGGTGGAAATAGTTTTTAAAAAGCGTTTAGTTTAAAAGAACTTTTCCTTTCAAATGCAGAACACAACTTAAATATTCCCCTATTTCTATTTTCTTTTTAATAAATTATTTGCTCAGTTAGTATGAAATGTATCTTAAATCACTCCCAGAAAGTGCTAAAAAAAATGTTTTGGATTATTCTTCACTCAATAAACCTTCATTTTAGATGCATTTTTTACCCAGTATTTTTGTGATAGAAAATGAGTTGGGTGTTAGAATTCATTTTTATCTGAGTCCAGGAAATTTAGAACTTTGGCGTATCTATCATTCCCTGTAAAAATTCTATGATTTACTTTTTCCCACATTTCTTGGCAATAGCATCTCAGAAAACCAGAGCCCAAGCAAACGCACGGCAGATGCAATCTCTGGTCACTATTATGCTCAACTTCAAAGGAAGAAAGCTCTGAAAAGATTGTTATGGAAACAGATTGTACCTAAGGTAAAGAAATATTAGGTAATTATAAATTTTTATTTTTTTTCAAAATGGAAGCTAGAAATGGAGACTTGTTTGTCTATTTCATTATCCATCATTTTTTTGTGAAACAATAATTCTCAGCCTTTGTTGCTATTACACTACCCTGCAGAATGTTTAAAACACTGATGTCTGAGCCTAAACCAAAACTCATTGCCAGGAAATTACTGCTCCTAGGGATATGGCTCTTGACATTTGTATTTTTAAAGAGCTTCCCAATTGATTCTACTTTGCCTCCAGGGTTAAAAATGATGACTGTACTGTTATCTAGTCTGAATCAGAAACACGTTTTATCAAAAGTGTTGATTTTTAAAACAAGTAAAACACATTCAATCAGCAATTCAGTATCACATGGTACTCCCTTTATGTGTGTATTCAATTATTTTATTTTACCCAATGAAATTATGAATTCTTTTGTCTTCTAAGGTTCTGTAAAACCTCTTTCTCTATGGGGTAGATAGATATTGGAGCACAATAAATAGAAAGTGGGGTGGTATCTCTTTTATTCCATTATTTTTATTTAGAAGGTGAGTATTAAGGGCAGGTAATAGCATAGGTCACATTATTATTTCTTTAGATAGTTTCTTATATAAAATCTTAATGAAAAATTTTCTGCGTGGAAAACACAAAATAGCACAATGACGACGGAAGAGTACTTGGGAGCAAAGCTGATGATGAAATAGCCCTATAATGTGTATTCTTATCATATTCTTACAGCAATCATCCAGGTATTTAAGTAGGTAAGAGTCACTTGGTGAGAAACATCTTTGAGTTCGCACAATGAGACCTCATCTAAGAAGGATGCTTGTACCTGAAGTGAATCCCAAGCAGTAAACAGCTTGAAAAGATTAATACAGGGTGCAGATCACATTAAAGAGAAAATTCGTAATGAGTAAACAGTTTGTGATCTCCTAGGTTACTCAGAAGTGCTCCTATCCTTCTATTGAGATATAAAACAAGGAGACTATTGCACACTGATGAGAAAGACCGGCTTTTCTTTCTTTCTTTCTTTCTTTCTTTCTTTCTTTCTTTCTTTCTTTCTTTCTTTCTTTCTTTCTTTCTTTCTTTCTTTCTTTCTTTCTTTCTTTCGAATCAAGCCATATTGATTTTATTAGTTGAAAGTTTAATTCCACAACTGACTGCTAGCAACTCATTTAAATACAGGGAAATACCACCACATTCCGGCATTGCTAGTTTCTGTGAAAATACCAAGGCAGTCTGGGTCTAGTTGTATTCTTACAAACAGCAAATTTTAATGCAGCAAAAGTCACATGTAGCTAATTTCATCAATAAAATGAGTGTAGGTGCTATGACTCTAAAAGTATTTCAGAAAACAAAAATAGTTTTTTTTCTTTGTTAAAGTAATATTTTTTTTTTATCACAATTGCTTTTATATATACAAGGATACAAGACACATTTCTTTCCTGAGTTACCTTAAGATTTACATTTGCTCATAAAAATATGTGAAATTTTATGTCATCACTATATCAAATCTTGACAAAATTTTTCTCTAACGGCTATATTTTTGGCTTGAGGGATAGCTGGCTTTCATTACAACTACTCACCTCTGCTGCTGTAGCATAAAGGCAGCCATGAATAACTCATAACTAAAAGAAGTGGCTGCATTACAATAAAGCTTTATTAGTAAAACACAAAAATAGGCTAGACTATAACCTCTGACTATATGCAGAACATTAAGTTAGACCCAGCTCAGACTGAAGACAATTCAGGGTCTTTTTTCAGTCCCTGGGGCAAATAAATAAGGGTTTTCATGAGAGTCCTGGAGAGAAGACAGGGTGTCTGGGAAGACAGCTGTACAGTGGGGTAGTTTTAGTCCACTGATTATCCCTCGCATCTAAGAGACATATATGGTCAGGGGTGCTGCACGTGCCCATTCGTTATTATGAATAGATACTTCAAAGAAATGAGTCTATTGGCTCAAAAAAGAAAGTTAATCCCATATATGTCCTTTAAAATGTTTATTAAAACGTCCCCAAATTTAAATTAAGAAATGCAACAGACACTAAAATATAAAGGAGGATTAATCACTCAGTTTAAGTGTTTAATTATTGCTAAGATTCCAATTTTCATCCTTTTAATTTCTTTTTGGGATAGGGAGCATTGGACAAATTCTTTTAACTGGAAATCTTGTGGGTCAACTATTTGTGACTATTGCAAATGGGTAATTATTAAAAACTAACCAGAGCACCTCTTCTCATTGCAGCTGTTGTTCTAATAATCAGTCCTACTGAAGATGCCCTCTTGATATCCCATGACACGGGCTCCTGTCTCAGGCCGTTCACCAGGGTCAAAGAGAAATAGATGTTTATCAACTGATTAGATAACTGAATGGAACCAAAATACTAAAATAAAAATACTTTATGCTTAAATACCGCATTCATCTTTTTAAGAATTCTTGAAGAAAAATGATCGGGTGAAGTAATTATGTTTTGAGTTCTACACAAGAAATTCAATAAATTAACTTGAATATTAAAACCAAACAAAATGCTATGTTGTGAATGATGTAATTTATTCTAATTTATTAACTGTGATGTTTATACTCCAAATGTTATTGGAGAGCTCTAAAATTTGTCTTTAGCTCATGAAAATTCTAGAATTTCATGTGCTGTGTATCTTTTCTAACAAAAATATATTTAATAATAAGTAAATACCAGGTTAATTCCAACTATATGCAGCTTTTTGGAAGTATAGTAATACAAAAAAATTTAAATTTATAGAGCATATATAGCTATTCATAAGAGTGAAGCAGAAACTCACTGAATATTAAGCAGATAGAACACTGTGCTAAATAGACCTCAAAGTGTCTAAGAGATTACCAACAAAAACAGACTTCCCTTAAAAAAGATTTTTAAAAATATTGGGCATTTTTGCATTTTGAGCAACCATTATTTTGAATGAGATTAAAAATCTCTTAAATTGGGATCTCTAATTGTCAATGGCTCCCCTCTGATGCAGTGTGTCAAGGAAGGAGCACGGCCTCTAATTCTCACACTGGACCTTCCTTTCATGCTTGAGTTAGGGATGTGCAGAATGTAAACTGAGTGGGCCATTTGTTTTCAGTAATAAATACTTTTTCCACAATCATTCAAAGAATGCTTTGGTCATACCAACTTCAGTCATTAAAAGTACATTTGGTAATACAACTATTCCCGTAACATGACTATAAGAAATTATATATAGAAAACAAAGGCCATTGCTTATTACTGCAAACACTTTCTACTGTTCTGACTGTTTTAGAATGATGTAGCAGGGGCTCCTTTTAGCTCTAAAGTTGCAAGTACTAGATAGTTTTCCTGATGTATAAAGTAGAACAATGTTTGATTTCCTGTGAGTACTGAAATAAAAGACTTATGTAAGAAATTCCTTTCTCATACAAGACCAGAAGTAAAATTCAGGGGTTAGTATGATAGTTCTGCTCCAAGAAGCACTCAGAAATCTAAAACTGTTCCAGGTCCCCCTTCATCTACTAGGGCGTGGTCCTTCTCCTCATGATCCAAAACTGCAGCTAGAGCTCCAGCCCTGTATCTGCAGTCTTGCAACGGAAAGGAAGAAGAGGCAGAGGGGGAAAGCAAAAAGTACATTCTGGTTGTCTTTTAAGTAATAGCTTATGCTAACATGCCCTTGACTACAACATAGTTTTTGGTCACAGTCATTTGCAAAAAAAGGCAGGAGAATGTTTGTTTTGGTTTTGATAAGATGTATTCAACTAAAAACAAGAATTTTATTAATATAAAACAAAGAAAGGATGGTTTATGTGTGACTATGTTTCTTTTTTAAAATCTAAGTCTACCAAAAAAGCTTAAATCTAAGGCTACCAAAAAAGCTTAAAGAAACAACAGGGAAAGTAGGCAACAGAAACTCTCTAATCACTAATGAAGAATCAATATCATCACAAGACAAAGCTTTGCTCACTTTCCTTTGCTACACTTAGAACAGGATGGCCGTAGAAGGAGAGACTAGTATAGAACTAGCAGTAATTATAAAGAAGTTTATGGGATTTGAAGTGAATTGGACCAATCATATCAATTGCTCACATCTAGTTTCACAAATTATCAAATATTTCTTTAGTGACTTTTCTATGCAAAGCACTGCACTGAAAACAGAAATCTTCTAGGTGTTATTTACATTAGGAAGGTCATGAAGATCCAATAGGTACAAAATTGCATTGCAGTGTAACGTGAATCTAAAGAGTTTGAATTTTATTTTCTTAATGTAAGTCTTTTTAAGTTAGTCCCCATTCTTTCAAGAAATATTTATCAAAAGACTCCAATGTGCAATGTAGAGATGCGAGACTTGAGTGTTTTTTGGCCAGAGGGATCGGTCCCGGCATCTGTGAACATCAAAGAAGCCAGTGTGGCTGGAGCAGTGTTCTCTGGATGAGGGCTGACGAGCAGAGGAGGTCAGGGAGGTTACCAAGGACTAGACTCCGAGGAGCCTCACAGGTTACTGGAAGGACCTGTGCAATAATAAAAAATAAAAATTTTTTTAAAAAAACGAATTTTATTACTTTGTTTTTGGAATAAAAACATCTGAAACTTTTAGTGTGATCCTCTCATAGAAAAATCTTTTTTTTTTATGATAATGATGATTTATTTTAAAAATAACGTATTATACAAATACAAAACAATTACATATTTAAAACTCCTAAGAATTCTTTTCAAATCTTATTGATATTTCACAAATACTAAAGATTAACATTTGTCAGGAACTTGGAAACACTACCATGGAGGGCGAGGTTGTGCAAGGGTCCGAATCTGTGGCGTAAATGGAAGGTTTATATACAGGACTATTGACCTCTGATGCTTGCCAGAGAATTCTAAAATATTTTGATGCCCTGACAATTAAAAATTATGGCGTTATTTTCTTTCAAAATGGGGGGGGGAGGGGAATTGCCTTGGAAGCGCCATGAGAGAGAAAACATTTCCCGGGCCCTTCTCTTTTGCCTCATGTAATTGCAAGTCTCCTGCAAGATGCATCTCCTTTCATACTTCACCTTTTCTCATTTTTATCCCCACACAATTGTGCTCTTGCTTTTATCTGTTCCTAGGAAACTTGCCCTGGTTTCATAATTTTGCTTCTTTCCCTTTGGCTCTTCTGTTCTGTGTGGTTTGTGGCTTCGTGCACTGGGGCCTCTTGCTCTGCTTCTTGCTTTAGCCACATGTTAACCTCATCTGTTCCAGTGACAGAAAATTTATGCATCCCCCGAGATTTCTTTTTGTCTCTTAGATTTTCTTTCTACTAGACACATAGGTGATGCTTGTTATATTTCTCAACTTACATTTTATTTTTCTTTCTGATTAAAAAAGCCTAGAATCTTTGATCTAGAAGTTGCCATTGCATGTTAAGGTTCTAGCTTACAGGTGGTATAGCGACTTTGCCATTAGTCTTAGTTTTTACTCCAAAGACGTTTTCTCTTTACCTTGATAATAATGCAGATAAAGGGACTTCAGTCAGCCACAGTCTTGTACACTTGAGTAGAAATTAATGAGATAGAGGTTTTAAGCACCAGACATATGTCAAAGAAGAGAATTTATTAAAGATGCATAAGTCTGAAATTGTGTGCAAGTAGAGAAGATAAGACTAACAGAATAAAACTGAGAAGTAAAATTCTTATATTAAGGGTAAGTAGTTGATTAGCAAGATGTTAACCTGAAAATATACTTGCAAAGTAAAAGCAAAATGACAAATAAAATGTGACAGCAAACGTTGGATTTCATGTAAGGACTATTAAAGTAATGTTATATTAAAACCTTATCTTCAGACCATATAATTATTTTTAAAAATGAAATATAACTGAGTGTTATTTCCCAAGTAAATATTATTTACTGAATTGTGGGACATAATGGCCAACTAGTTTATAACTGGAACACTGTTTGGAAATTGAATAACCATATGACTAATTTGTGTTGATATAATCTTATATGGATTATATTAATTCAGTGAAATGTAGGTGAAAAAGTTAATTTGTGTTTTCACCAGGGTCATCCTTTCTTTTGGGAAATAATGCCTAATTAAAAAAATGTATTGGGACAAGCAATAAAGTAGAAATAGCATATTTGTTCCGTTATTCTGATTAGTCTAAATAACTAGAGTTAATTTTGGAGGAAATTTTAAAATAATAAAACAAAAGTTTGGTTTTTTTTTAATAAAAATAATTAGGGTTTCAGATCCTGGAATTTAATTAAAGAGCTATAAGAAAACATATGTCTTTGAAGTTATATTTACCATCTCTAGAAAAGAATTGAAAGTAATTTAAAGAAAATATTAATACATAACTGTAGAGTTAGAAAAAATAAAGGGTGATTGGTCATCATGAAAGCAAAAATAAATGAACACAGTAAAATTAATGCTTCAAAATTACTAAGAGAAAGATTTAAAAGAAGCTTTAAAACACGCATAAAGTAAATTCAATTATTGATACTAATATAATAACTATTTTTAAAACTATAGAAACATGGAAAATATTTATTATATGATATTAGTGAAAGAGTAAATTGACAAATTGTCCATGGCTTATATATGCATGTGGATAAAAGAGCAGGGGAAAAATAAAAAATTGAAATAGGCATAACACATGTAAAATTATAGGTAATTGCTTTACTTATTTAGAAAACTTAAAAAACAACTTTTAAAAACTTTTTTAAGACTTAAGAACACCCTTTTGGTATTAATGTTAAATTATATTAAAGCACGATTACAATTTTTAAATATGTCACAATTTAGTTGAAGACTCAGTATGTGCCTTGACAATTGTGACAGAATAATTTGGCTAGAGAGACAAACATTAGCTTCTTTATCAATATTAGAAGCTTGCAAAAAATTATTAACCTACTGTCTTATCTCTACATTGAAAGACAAATATTTGGTGAGTTGATACAAACCATATAACAACTAAAGATATTTTTGTCCTAGGGTAAATAGATCTCTTAAAGTCAGAAGGGCTTCTAACTAAATATACACCATGTGCAGGTTACAGAAGTAAAACAAAGTTCTGCGTGTGACATTTGCAAAAGCTAAAAATGATACTTAAATACAAATACAACTTTCCAAGTGGGGGCTGTGGGCTTGCCACTAAGTTGGGAACATTGCTTTCAGAACTTTCTTCTGAACTGTAGGCAAGTCTCCATGATTTGTCTGCTTTCTCCAAAATCAAATATATCACTAAATTTGAGAAAATCTGAGATTGCAAATCACTGGTCCCCACCGTTTAAGAGATCATGAAAAAGTTTAACCCTTAGGGAAAATGAAGGTATCTATAGAGATTGAAGAAGGCTTAAATTTATAATGATTTTTACTCTTTCATTTTATTCATGATCTTAATTTTCAAAAACCATCTGGCCTCCCCACTCCATCTTTCTTAGCCATCTTCCATTCCAACAAGACTGTGCTCCTGTCTGTGTTCCAAACGCAGCGGCCAATCTAGCATCTATGCCTTTTTTGCACTATCTTTTCCATCTTGCATCTCCGCTTCCTTCTACCATCAAAATCTCAGTGATTCTACCACACTCACATTAAATCACAGTCCCACATGGAGGGACTCCGGTTACCCCTCCTCTCAGCGGCCACAGCCTTTGTTGTACGTAGCTGCTCTATACTATTAGTCACTTGATGTTCCCACAGATTTTCGCTGAGTCTCCTGAGAGTAGGGATCATCACCCTCCCTTCTTTGTAGCCCCAAATCAGTAAAAACCTTGTCACGCAAGCTACTGTTCTACCAACGTTAGAGGAATGATTTGGGAGAATGTTTTAATTTATTCTTCAAGCATAGATGAGAAAGAAACAAAAAGAAACTTTTGGAACATTTTAATACAGTATATTTACAAATAGAGGTTTTGAAGTTTTCACAACTTATAGTCTCATCTGAAAGACTAATTAGTGAGATCTCAAAGTAAAAGATCAATGGAGCTTCATTAACAGAAGTGTGTTCTTTGCTTATCATTTTTAGTTTAAAATTTATTCTTAAATATACCTGGTACCTCCAGGCAAACTAAGATTTTTTTTTTTTTACTTATTGAAAAACACTTTGTTTACTTTTATTTTTGAAAAATACCTAAAAATAAGGTGCAGTCCTCTTTCTTTGCTCTTCCTATTAAACAAATGAAGCTATTTGTTACTGTGTGTGGCTTTAGTTGGCTTTCCATCCCACTTGGATTTCTCCTTTCCGATTTCAGTGGTATTAATCAAAAGCACTGTGCTGGATGGGCTGTTATATTCTCTTAGATACCTAAAATGGATGCCGGACTTGTACAATTGTAAGCCTGTGACCGCACACATCCTTAAATAAAGGTGAGGGGCAGGAATTTGTAAAGAGGCTTTGAATTTCCTTATTTCAAGTCTCACTTCTAATCATTAAAGCAATTGAAATTTTCTATCTGGTTCTTTCAGAGGCTATTATAAACTGTCACTATCTATGCTTTTCAGACTTAAAGCACTTGAAGTTTTTTCCTTTATCTTTGAAAGAAGGCAAACATCTCTCTTTTTTTATTTTTTATTTTTCGCCACAATCGGCCTCCGCACAGCATGATGGGGATGGTCATATTTTCTTCTGGAAATACTGCATTGGCATTTGATCTGCCCAAGATTTGCGATGTGATAGTTGTAATCTGAACTTTCAGGAACTAGCGAATACAATTAAATAATTCTGATGAAACCAGTCACAGAGATCTAAGCTATGATTTTTATTTCATCATTTAATTATATAGAGAAGCAAATATTAATACAATAGGTTGAGATTTTAATGATGCAAACATGTAGATATAGGGAACAAAACCTTCACATTTCCCTGCACGTCGCATCTTCATTTTGGCCTCTGTCTCTGTATTTGTCATTTGTCTACCACTAACCTGGAAATCACAAAGTGCTTTAGGGTTCTTTTCTGATCCCTCTTCTTCTCTCTCTCTCTACTTTCTCCTTAAGCAATATAACCTAGTCTTGATGTTTCCTTTACCTAACCCAGATTGATGAATCTGATGGATCTTCTACTCAGACCTTTCTTCTGAACTCCCAATCCTTATGTCCTGCTGTCTACTTTCCATTTAGATAGGTGACTTATAGCCCCTTAAACTCAACACATCGAAGACTTAATTCTTTCTCCCCACCTAATGTCACCAAGAATTGATCAGTTTCTTCTCCTCTATACCCTATTCTATCTGGTAAAGTCTACCACCACTCAGCCAGTTCAGGCTAGAAACCTGAGAAACCTCCTGGTTTCTCTTCTACATACCCCACATTCAGTCACTAGGTGACCCATCCACTGTTACCACCTTAAACCAAGCCACTGTTATACTTTCACCTGCACCACTCTTAACAGGTTGAGTTGCTAAGGGTTGCTGGGGCAATCCACCCAGGTGCCTAGGCCCTCTTAGAACTCTCCCATCTACACATACTCATGACCACCAGATACCACTTTCTTCATTTTCTTCTATTGTTTTATAAAATTGTTGAATAACGTATTCAAATCTTATAAGCATTAGCTGTAAAAGTTGATAATGTAGTTTGACTGAAACAGAGCAGTTTGAGTTTAGGCAGCTGAGTCATGGCTTTGAAAAATATGTAAGTGTGTGATTGACATCTTAGGTATAAGCTTTCGGAGGACTGGTGGGTTGTTTTTGCCAGGGTGCTCCAGACACTCAGCAGCTGGCCAGTCCAATAATGAATGCCCGGTCCCTTCATGCCTTGCGACCTGACAAAGAGCAGGAAATCTACCCAGCTGGTTGTTTAAAATGGAGTGAAGCATGGCTGACTCTCCAGCACACACACAGGCCTAGGCAGCTTCTGTTGTGCCTTGTGAAAAACGTTCTGTGCCAGACAAAGGACCCAGCTTTCTGAACACAGCCTGAGATTTAATCCCCCATTGGTTAAAGCATCTGCCCTTTTACTCCTGTTGTGCATCGAGAGGCAGCATTATGTTTGTGTGTGTCCTCCTCACATTCTGTGAATCGAAGAGTGCGTGAAAGATGTAATTCGGAGAGTTCATCCTTCATCAGATTAAGACACTGGTCTTCTTGCACACAGTGCTGAGCCTGTACTCTGCCCAGAGGCAAGGGCGATCTTTTAAAAACAAGTACGGACTCACACCATATCCCTACTCACTGGTTTGCCTTTCATTGAGGATAAGGCCATGCATCGTTTATGCTGTACCGCCAGGTTTTCTCAAATGTTTTTCGTCATTGTTGTTATAACTTGGATATTGTTCTCTCTTTCTCACCTTTATTATATTATTTAAGTCAAGCTTCACCTACTAAGTAAATCTTAGCTTTGATATATCTTCCTCGAAAATAACTGCTCCAGCTCTCATAATGATCTCTAGTAATTCTCAGGTCAATCCACCTTATAAGCACCTATTCAAGGCCCTTAACTTCCATTTGTTTTTAGAGCAGAGACAGCGTTTGGTCTTCTAACTTTGTGTCTCTAATGAATAGAAAAAGAATTGAAAGAATTACTTTTCCTCCAAGATTAGAAGCAACAGGTTATACTTCTGTATCAAATTTGTCTGCCAAATAAATACGATTTTCATTTTATTTATTCCCTTATCCTTTAGAAAAAAAAAAGATATTTGGAAATGTACATTGTCAGTAAAATGAATTTAGATGGTATTAAAAATTCAAGTATATCCTGATCAGTCTGATGTCTTTGAATACCTCAAAGATAGAGTACATGAAATATTTACTAAAGCTGGAGCATGGGAAAAGTGTTTCAGAGCTGTTGTCCAGGAAACAATTTCAGTAAATGTATTACATTGAGTAACAAACTTGAAGATTGCCACTAAAAAAAGACAGATATTAAAAACCTTTTGGTTGATATAGACTGAGGGTTGAACGGCTTTTCTGGTGAAGGACCCGATAGCTAAGTATTTGTAGCTTGTGTCACAGTGACTCGACACTGCCCTTACGGCATGAAAGTATCCATCTACGAGATTGAAAAAGGAGCCTGGCTGAATTGAAATGGAATTTATTTATAGACACTAAAATTTAAGTTTAATATAATCTTCGTGTGTCACAAAATATTCCTCTTTTGTTTTTGTTCAACATTTAAAAAGCAAAAACAATTTTTATCTTGTAAGACATACAGGACATAAAAAACAAGTGATATACTGGATCTGGTTCATGGGCCATAGTTTGCCAACATTCGATAAGGAGTTAAAGTAAAACCAGATAATTGAAGAGAGAGTTTTTTGGGGGATACGAAGTCTCTAAATCACATGTCCTATGGATTCAATGAATATAACAGAAGAGGTTTTATAAATTAAAACCAGTAATTAAAACTCTCTCATATAAGACAATCCCAGATTTTTTTTTCTTTTTTGACTTATTCCATATAAATTATTCATTTTATTCTAATCAAAAAGCAATTGGGGAAACTTGTAATGCATCATTATATTCCCATTATGCTTGGGAATATGAGGAGACAAAAGAATCAGTTCCAATAAGAAACAGTGTTAAATCAGTTGATCTTTTGAATGCGGTATAGAAAATACTATGAAAAAAGAAATTCAGAATCAGTGCTACAAAGCAAGTCATGAAGGATGAGAGAAGACATTCTAAAAGAGTGACGAATTATTTACTTTCCAGAAAATATTCACTTTTCCTTTGTGTAAATATATATTTTTGTAAAAATTTTACTGGCTTGGGCCAATGTTTAACTAGGTTAAAATAGTCACCAATATACTTATCAAACATTAATCAGAAGGCTGCTATATATCTAGTATTTCTTTTGGGGACTAAAAAGCAACTTATTTACTATTTAGTGAGACTTAACAATAGAGAAACAATGGACATGGATGAGAAAATAATAAAATAGGTAAGATTTGGGCAAAAAACATTCTGTACAAAGACTAAATTGGATTTGAGATTTGAAAAAAGGATTGGAAATTGGAACAAAAGAATTAAAAATTTAAAACAGTAAAAGGATGTGAGGTTTCAGTCTCATTCATCCCCTCATTTAAAATAGTAACCGAGCACCTGCTGTGTGTCAGGCACTGCGCTCGCGCAAGCTATGACTGAGGCTGTGTCAAATGTAACATGACAGAACAACACCGTGTCCTCAGAGTTAGCAGAATGCAGAGTTATATGGGAGCCCAGAAGCAGGACATCTTGCCCAGGTTTAATGGGAGAATGGTCTGGGATCTCTCTGGAAATGTGTCCTGTCAGCTGAGACATGAAAGAAAAAAGAGATTGAAGTGGACGCTTCTGAGAGGAGGAAACGTTATTGGGTGAAAAACCAAGGCAACAGAGAACACGGTACTTCTGAGGAACAGAAACCTGTTTAGCACGGCTGGGGAATCGATGCTGGTGGAGCGGGGCGAGATCAGCGAGGAGACGCTGAGGAGGGCAGGGCCGCCAGGTGTCCGAGCCTGCTACCGGTCGGTCGGGGCCGCAGAGCACTGGACGACCGTAGAAAGGTTTTAAACAAGGCGGTGATGTGATCAGAGATGTTTTGGGGGAGGATCGCGTTGGCGGCGTTGTGAAGAAGACACTGGGAGGAAAAAGGCTGGAGGTAGTGGGATCGTGTTGAAGACTGCTAGAGCAGTACAGGGGAGGGGGAATGGAGACCTGGCCTTCTTTGGTGAATCTTCGGATTGTTATTCAAAGAACTATCACGCCGGAAGTCTTTCCTCTGCAAATGACAAGAGCTCCCACAAATACACACATATTTGCCAAAGATTATTGATATCTGCGCCTAGATACACAAATCAATGAAAATGGGTCTTATTGTGGTTCCCTTCTCAAGAAACATGTCAACAGCTCTTCTTATGGAGAAGAAAGAAGCACCATATGGCTTTTCTAGCTAATATTTAAACTCAGAACTGTTGCGATAAAAGAACTGGCAGGGGTTGAGTTTCCCTCTCTGCCTGGTGTTTCTCTGAGGAATCTAAGGGCCCTGGAGCCATAAAGAAACTGGTGTGTCCCCTGGTCTGGTGCCGCTCCACAGGTTCATTTTGCTGTTATTTTGGAAGAGAACTTTTTCCAAACAAATGGAAATCATTGGACTGAACCGTCTGTTAAGGCCACCGATGCACATTAATCAAGTGTCTGTGGAAATCCCACAGGATCACAGCAACAAGGTAGATACACCCTCTTCCCTTCTCTTCCCTGTCACTTTGGTTTATAGGACACATTCTCTATCTTGTGGGTTGCAAATTGGCTGACTTTACAATCAAGCAAAGTCAGTGAACTTGGAGAGAGCAAAGAAGGGTCCCAATCTCAGCTCTGTTACTCATTTAAAGTCAGGTACCTCTTTTGGATATTGCATTGCTATGGTTTCTCAAAAGGAAGTAGCAAAACTAAATTATCTTACGTTCTTTCTATCTAAAGATTATGGTTTTATGAGTCAGAACATCAGCCTTCCTGACCAGGAAGGACAGTGAAATATGCACAGATACAAGATTTAGAATGATGATTAAGAAAAAAAAACAGAGCTTATCAAATAGCTACAGCTCCTGCTTCTGAGACAGTGAGGTTCGCTTCCCTGAGAACCGGGCACCAGGAGCCTTTGGGACGTGGCGGCCATGGTTGCATCAGATCTCGTTCCCCAGCGCCATTCTGTTCCTCTCCACAAAGACCCCCATCAGGGTTTGATGTTCGGCTTCTGGCAGCACAGCGACCTTTCCTCTTGACATGGATTAGCAGTGCACTTAGCCTCTTTTCCTGGGGTGGGGGAGGAGGACAGTGGAGAGACTTGAATGGCATCAAAAGTCCCAGAGACCTTCTAGTTTATTTGTGTTTCATAGACTTCAAAAACCAATTGCTCACCAATCTGACAGTCCTGCTCAAGGCCAGAGTAACCTTCACCCCAAGTTTCCACATTGATTATTCTAAGGAGTCTTCTAACTTGAATTAAAAATAATAAAATTTAAAAAATGAGTAGCCCTTCTAAAGCTTTTGAATTCTAAAATTAAATGTCTTCTAATATTCCTGAAAATGTAAGGTCAGGTGCAGGAGTGGGTATGCTAGAGTAGGGACCTGGCAGGACACAAATATTTCTCCTCAAAGGTTAATGGAGACTTTAATAAAGATGTCGAGAACCAATGTGTGGCAAAGGACCCATGGACTAGCCTCAGCAGGAAGCTGTTGGTATTTGTAGGGCCACAGTGAGAGCTGTCAACTGGGAAACAACATTCCAGATATTTTAAATTTTACTTCATTTGATTTTTCTTATAACAAGATTAGAAAATATGATTAAGCTGAGCAGGATACTTTTTATTACATAAGTCTGACTTTAAATGAAGCAAATAGCTATTAAAATGTTAAAAGAGAAGAAAGAAAGAGGCTTTAGAGATATTTCCCTCATGGAACTTATGAACAAAAAATGTATTTAAAAAACATGCACTAGAAATTTTTAAAAAATAAAAGGAAAGATAGCATGTTACATTGTTGTCCATAAAGTTGTTCATGTGGCTGCATTTTTACCGTAAACTCTACTTTGAGTAAAAACCTGTGTATAGAAATTTAGTGGAAGAAAGAAAGAAGAAAAAATTTAAAAATAAAGACTAGGGATGACTACAAAATGATAATGGTAATTTACATGAATTTTTTTTTTCACTAGGAAACCCTGTGTGCACAGAGATATATGAGATCCAGACACTCCTGTAGGGATTTCTTTTACAGATATTGAGCATAAAAGTAGTTGTAGACAAGAAGAAATAATGCATAGCATCAACTTCAGATGCTCTATAGCATTCTTAATTATGAAAAAGTAAAAAGCAGTTTTCATATAATGATTTTTTTAAGTAGAAAAAATGAAACAAATTTTGCAAAACTCTTCCTTTTATTTCATTAATAGTTGGGAACAGAATTAACAAAAACACCATCTAATTCACTCAAGATTGTAAAAGAAAGTTATTTTATTACCATAAATATGAATATTCAGTTAATATTAATCAAACAGTTGGTTAATATCAAGACTAAATAAAGTTCTCAGTGGCAGATTGCCTTTCTAACTCCATAAAGCCTTTTTGAATACTTTTATTTAACTATATATTTTGAAAACAATTTTGTAAATTATAAAATCTAATCAAATTCAATTATAATCCATGCCTTCTTATTTTGATACTTTCTGGGGTTTAACATATTTTGAGTAAAAAAATACATTTAAAAATCTAAACATTTAGTAGTCATCAAAGCACAGTACTCTATAAATGCTTCCCAACTGGTTCTTTGCAACCACTGGTCAAGGGATTGAGCTGGAAATGTTCAAATCTGGTGTGGGTGGGAGTGTGTTTTGGAATGGGGAAAAATAATTCTGCATAGGACAAAGACTTATAAAAATAATGGGCGTAACTTTTTAAAAGGAAGAAAAATGGACCCCAGAGGTGGACAGTCTTATCGTTTAGTTTTTGAACCATATGCGATTATGTATGTGGTAGTGCATTGGAAATGATGATATTCTGTAGCAGTACTATGAGCGCTTTCTACATGAGTGTGCATGTTGTTATTCTAGCTTCGACCCTTTTTAGAACGTTTATATTGGAATTAGTGTCAACACAAGGGAAATGTAGTAATAGAAAGATGGTAAATTTCTTCTAAATGCTTTTAAAATTAGAAAAGTTCTCAAGAAAAATTATATGAATCAAGAGCTACATGACCAGCATAACATTTTCTTTAAAAAGCATTGGGAGAATTGATGCTTTGCAATAAAGGAGAATTGCGTATTTGTAAGTGTCATGGACCTAAGTCTTTGTTGTTTCTCAATCTAATCCTGAGTTTAAAATTCTTATTTTTTGAATGGACTCAAGTGGCCCTGGCTATAACAGTAATCAATCTCTTATATCATTATTGCTAATTAAAAATGAAAATATTTCACATTAAACTTAGTACCTTTTTATTTTGTTAAAAGAAGGACATTTCTCTTAATCTTTTATATGTTGAAATCACTCACTACAATCTTATAGAAATCAGATATAATGACATTTAAATAAATACTTCTAGTTCTGTTCACCATGAGGGAGTACAGCATGACGTCAGTCAGAGACCTTTGTGATTGCTCAACCCTAGGTACAAGCCCTATAAAATGATGGGCTTGAAATGCTGGTCAGAGTAGACTGAAAAGCAGCTGCTGGAAATTACAGCCAACCCTTAGCCAGGACAGAGCTCTGGTTCAGCTCTGAGGGCAGAGAACTGGTGGAGCCAAAGACAAGATTTTCAAGTCACCTGGTAAGTACAGGGACACTTCAACACCTCACAGCTCAATGGTTTTTCTAAATTATTTTTCTTGAAAGATTCTTTCAAGATGTTTGCTCTCTTACTAAATTTTTTTAATAATGCATTCAAATAAGGTTTTGTTTGGTTTTGCTTTGCTTTTATATAAAATTTTGACTGAAGGACTCAGTTAGGTACTGTGATTTTGAAGTTTTCAACGAATTTTGTAAGTGCTATTCTTTCTATATCATTTGTTGGTTATGTGAATCTAAGAAGCATTTATTTTCCCCTTTATATTAACTTTAAATGCCATAATTTTTATACACAACTTCTAAGTTTCTATTTAGAAACTATTTAGAAATACAATGTGTCTGTGGATTAGATCAGAGATCCCCAACCTTTTGGCACCAGTGACAAGTCCTTCTAGGAGAATCTAATGACAAATGATCTGAGTGGAGCTGAGTTGGGGATCCTAGCTCTGAGGAGTGGCTGCAAATACGGATGAAGCTTCACGCATCTCCTGCTGTGCAGCCTGGCTCCTAACAGACCACTGACCGGTACTGGTCCATGGACCTGGAGCTGGGGACTCCTGGATTAGATTAAAAAATACAAGTTTTGTTTTAAATATATTTCTCTTTTTATGGCAAAAATTATTTCAACTGTAATAAGTGTTTCAAGGATTTTTTTTAGTATTAATTCTCACTATTAATAGAGTTAAGTTGTTCAAACCCAGGCATAAGAAAATAAGTTCCCAATAAAATATACAATTATAAACAGAAAAAGAAATGTTTATATAAAACAATGTTTATGCTAATAGATATAGAAATATACATACATACATATATAGACACATTATTAAATACGTGATACCCTAGTTTTATATTAATCAGATGCAAAAACTTAGAGTAGAAGAAACTCTCAGGTTTTTGAAACTTAGAAAAGATACTAAACTTGGATGCAACAACTGTAATAAGGACATGGCCCCGAAGTTGTTTCTATCACTGTAAGACTACGGTATTCAATATGTACTTGGTCCAGCTATATGCCGGATGAGAGATAGACTGCAGGTGAAAGTGATCTTTATTATACAAGTACCTATCATGAAGAGAAATCCTTTTCCTTAAAAAGGAAATCATATGGCAGTTTGTTTTTATTTAAGACAAAATGATTTTCTAAACTATGCAAGAGTCTTCAAAAATATCTGCCGGTCACTCAGAATTCCTGGTATCTATGCCACAAAAATGGAAAACACTTATTCATAAACAGACATGTACCCCTGTGTTCATTGCAGTATTATTAACAGTAGCCAAGACATAGGAATGACTTAAATGTCCTTCAATGCTTGATTGGATATAGAAGTAGTACATATGCATGGTGAAATATTACTCAGACATAATAAGTAATGAAATATTGCCATTTTCAACAACATGGATGGATCCTGAGAGTATCATGCAAAAAAAGTGAAGTTAGTCAGACAGAAAGGACCAGAACCATATGATTTCACTCATCTGTGGGACATAAAACAGAAAGCTACAAATGAACAGAACAAATGAAGTCATAGACACAGACAACAGTATAGTGGTTGCCAGAGGGGAAAGGGGTGGGGAGCAGATAAAGAGGGTAAAGAGGGTCAAACGTATGGACGGAATGAGAGTAGCCTTTGGGTGGTGAGCACACAGTATGACGTACAGATGACGTGTCATAGAACTGTACACTTGAAACGTATGTAATGCTATTAACAAATGTTACCTCAATAAATTGAAAACAAACAAACAAAAGGATTATCTGGCTGGTGAGGTCTGTGGTTGGAAAATCTAGTGAGACTCCCTCCCTTTCAAGGTGCAGAGATGGAAACCAGAAGGAAGCCCCAGCTCCTCTTGAGCCTGATAGTTTTCAGTGTGCTCTTAGAAATGTCTGCCTGGCCTCTTGCTGAAGCACGTTTTATGAGGTAAGTTTTTTTAAGTCAGAATCAAACATTCCATCTTCATCTCAATGAGAATTTTCTTTCTGTCATTCAGACAACTCAATTTTTTAAAATCATGTATTATTGATTTAAATATTTGGTCGATATGTTAAGACAATTTCTTTGATGTCGAATCAACATGATTATTCCATACTAAAACTGAGTTAGTACACAAGATTTAAAACCAGAAGGCCCTACAAAATTCATTGAATTTATGTGACTATTCAGAAATGGAGAGATTTTCTGGACGTTATCAATGCAGACATATACATTACACTTTGTATAAATTGTAATATATAATATGTAATAATTTGAATAAATGCAACTTTTAATAAATTTTAGGTACATAGAGAAGGAAAAACAGTTAACCCTCAGCTCTTGAGAAATGTTTGAGTCAAATAAACATCAACAAAGACACAAATTTTCCAGGTTTTTATGTTAAATATTACATTTTTTTTTCAAAGTTCCTCTTTTGTAGAAAATCTTTCTTCTTGTGAAATTTAACTTGCAAAGTGAAGGGAATCCAAAGGAAGTTACTTCGCTTAATGCTATGACAGGATTGAACTGAATAGCTCATATGCTTGACATATACAACTTGTAAAAGTTATATGCATCTATCATGTGGGATAAACAAAAATTTACTATTTATATTCTCAAACCACATAACTCAGGATGCTATCCATATTTTTTAAATGGGTGGTATTTCCCAAGATTTTGTGTGTCTTATTTCAAATGACTGTAAACTCATAAGCATTGTCTTCTGAGAAAAGAATGTATTATACATCTATTGTCGTTTTTCTAATATGTTGCATGACAGAGTGCCATTGGTAGAAGAGAATGAACTTGATCGACCAGACACTGACATCTTTCAAGATGCATTTCCTGAAAATGGCAGGTGAGTTCGGTTTTATTGAGTTTTATAGTAAAACTTGTTTTTTTTTTTTTTTGAAATATACATGTTTAATTCTCGTGTCTCCATAAAGCTACTCCCACCGCACTGCACTGCAGGTTTCCATGGGCCTGGGCTTCGCCCAGCCTGACGGACTGCAGCTCTTGCAGCTGCGCATGACTCTCATGCACCGAGGCTGTGACGAGCGCGGATGAACACACCATTCACGCACACCCTTTCGTATAAAGGTCAACATCAGAAATTGCACCAGTACTAGTAAAACTTCAGCATTTAGGATTCCATAAGAAAAGATGTTCAAAAGCAAAAGTTCCATGTCTATGTAATAAAGCGATGTCTAATAATAAAGCCCCCTATTCAGAGAGTCATTTGTCAAGGGAAGCATTCAAGTATAGACAGAGTAACTCAACGTTGAAGACAAAGTATGAAAGCGTCCTCATTTGGACAGAAAAGTTGGCTGGTAGGAACTAAGAAACTCTTCATTTTCAGATATTTTGACTCCCAATATTTTTTGAAGAAAAAATAGTAAAAGATATAATAGTGTTTTTGCTGAATCAGAGGAGTTTTTTTGTGTATGTCTTTATGCATGATAGATGTATAGGGCACTATAAATAAAACAATGATATAGTTAAACATATAGAAATTAATTTAAATACATTATATTTTTCACAGCAATGTTCTCAGAGAAGAATTAGATTTCTAGATTCTATCAGAGAACTTTGTTTAATATTGAGATATAATTGTAAAAAGCTAACGTATTTAATTTTTCAATATTTTGCACTGAAAATTGAGAAAATATTTTGATATAAGTCAATACAAATATTTTTAATAGGTTATTATGAAATCTTTTGGACTTAAGTGTGTGAAGAGTTTTCATGTTAATCTATTCTTTATAAAATTATTTATTGACTCAAAATAATACTTTAACAAAACATTTTGCATTAATGTTATCTCTTTTTTCCTTTTTTTAGGAGTGCCAGACAAGCCGATGAAATTTTCACTGGTGACTTGAGTAGACCCTTGGATGACCTTTCTGACAAATTTGAGGTCTTTAACGAAAAACGAGATCTGTAAGGAAAAGTTATTATTTTTAACAAACATATTATGATTATTTAATCTGCAACTTATATTTTTGCAGTTAACAATTTATTTACTTGGTCTCAAACTGTAACTCAACAACGTTCAATTTTGTTTAAAAACATTTATATTCTTCACTAAATTATACCAGGCCCATGGGTTAGAAAATAGGGCTTTTTAGTAATATCATACTCACTGGCTCCAAACACACTTACTTTTCTTTAGTAGCAATCGTTTGTAAATCTGCAATCAAACTGGGGCCTGGGAGAATGACGTGAAGGGTTAAAGAAGCATACATTCTTTGCCGATGGACGGTCATGGGGATGGGGAGCATGGCAGAGGGAAGGCAATTAGCATTAATACGATGGATAAGCAGAGGGCCAGGGATGAGAAGGAGAAATTGGGGGGATCTTTTTACGAACTGTATAGATGTCTAACCAATGTACTGTATACCTGAAACTAATTAAAATAAATAAATAAATTTATTTTAAAAAATTGAACTAATATAGTAACGAGAAGACATAGTATAAACTGGAGAAATTTTAAGGTTAACCATAGTACTTGTTTTTTAAATTCCTGCTGAAACCGAGCATTGGATGATTCTTTCTTCATATGACCATAAGCTGAATATTTAGATGGCACAATTCAGGTGGCATAGCTTTTAAGAGGCATTTGTTTTTAAGGAGCTTGTCTTCCCAACAACAGAACACAACTCAAATATCTCCCCACTTCTTTTTTTTAAATATATCATCTGCTCAGTTAATACACTGTGTGTTAAGTCACTCCCAGAAAATGCCACAATGTGTTGGATTATTCCTCTCACCTGTCCTTTGTTTTAGGTGAATTTTTTTATTAGTATATTTGCGATAGAAAATGAGTTGGGTGTTGGAATTCATTGTTATCAGACTTCAAGAAATTTAGGACTGTGACATATTTCTCATTTCTCGTTAAAACGTTTTGATTTCCTTTTCCCCACTTTTCTCAGCGATAACATCGCCGAAAATGACAGACCAGTGAAACGCAGTTTGCATTCGATCCTCACTGACGTGCATATCGGCCAAATAATGCAAGCTGCTCTGCGCTGGTACCTGGAGCCATATCTTAAAGATGAGAAGTAAAAACAGAATACTTGCTAACATGAAATATATAAATAACTTTCAAGCAGAAACTATGAATGGAGACTTATCTACCTCTCTGTCTCATCACCTATCTTTCTCTGTGAAGCAGTAATTCTCGGCCTTGCCTGACATTATGCAGAATGTTTAAAATACTGATGTCTGAACTGAACCCTAAATTCATTGCCAGGAAATTAGTGCCTCTCAAAATCTTTCTCTAGACATTTATATTTTTAAAGAGTTTCCCAATTGATTCTGCTTTGCCTCCAGGGTTAAAAATAATGACTGAACTGTAATCTAGTATGAATCTGGAAACAGGTTTTATCAAAAGTGCTGATTTTTAGAACATGTAAAGCACATTAAATCAGCAATTTAATATCACATGGAACTCTCTTTATGTGTGTATTTAATTCTTCTATATTACCAAATTAAGCCACGAGTCTTTTGTCTTCTGAGGCTCTGTGAGATCTCCTTCTCTATGTAGTGTGAAGATATTGGAGCACAATAAATAGAATGTGGATCCTCTCTCTCTTTTTACACCAATTATTTCCTTTAGATGATAAGAATTAAAATAGGACAATTCTGACTGGATGAGATCAGAGAAGACGACGCTCTTGACCCATCAGAGTATAATTCTTTAAGTATAATTTTAGCTACTTTAAGGTTGAAGAACGATTCGTAGATAATAACTAACCTCAAAGGTAATTCTGTAACCCTCAGAGCACTTTACAGGGCACAGATCATAGCATAGGTCACACATCATCACTTCTTTAGATGCTTTCTTAGAGAAAAGTCTTAACATGCCCAATCTTCCTTTTCTGTTCTGCAGGAAAGACGGTGAACGGCCAAAATACTGATGAGAAAGCTTTTGCTACAAAGCTAGTGACAACCTCCCCATGGTAGGTATATCTGTATAGTCTTCTCATATTCTTACAGCAATCATGGAGGTATTTAAGTACATAAGAGTCACTCGATGAGACAAATATTTGAGTTCTCACAAAGAGACCTCATCTGAAAAGCGTGCTTCTACCTGAAGTGAACCCCAAACAGTAAACAGCTTAAAAAGATTAACACAGGGTGCTGATCACATAAAAGAGAAAATTCATAATGAGTAAACAGTTTGTGATCTCCTAGGTTACTCAGAAATGTCTTATCCTGCTGTCGAGATATAAAACAGAGGAGACTGTTGCATTTTAATGAGAAAGATTGGCTTCTTCCTTCCTTCCTTCCTTCCTTCCTTCCTTCCTTCCTTCCTTCCTTCCTTCCTTCCTTCCTTCCTTCCTTCCTTCCTTTCTTTCTTTCTTTCTTTCTTTCTTTCTTTCTTTCTTTCTTTCTTTCCTTCTTTCTTTTTTTCTTTCTTTCCAGACTCAAACCATATTGCTTTTATTAGTTGAAATTTTAGTTCCACAACTGACTGCTAGCAACTCATTTAAGTACAGGGAAATACCACCAAATTACGGCATTGCTTGTTTCTGTGAAAATACCAAGGCATTCTGGATCTAGCTGTATTCTTACAAACATAGCAAACTTTATGCACCCAAAGGCATATTTAGATAAATTCATCAAGAAAATGAGTGTAGGTGCTATGACTCTAAAAGTATTCACTGTGAAATATGTTTTGAGAAAACAAAAATAGTTTTTCTTTCTTTGTTAAGTAATAATTATTTTTTATCACAATTGCTTTTTTATATACAGGGATACAAGAGATATTTCTTTCCTGAGTTACCTTAAGATTTATATTTGCTCATAAAATTATGAGAATAATACTTGGCATAAGCTTAGAGAAATTTTACGTCCTCACTATATCAAGTATTGACAAAATTTTTCTCTAAAGGCTATATTTTTGGCTTGAGGGCTAGCTGGCTTTCATTACAACTACTCACCTCTGTTACTGTAGCATAAAGGCAGCCACGAATGACTCATAACTAATAGGAGTGGCTGCATTACAATGAAGCTTTATTAGTAAAACACAAAAGTAGGCTAGACTACAACCTCTGACTATGTGCAGGACATTAAGTTAGACCCAGCTCAGACTGAAGACAATTCAGGGTCTTTTTTCAGTCCCTGGGGGAAATATCTAAGGGTTTTCATGAGGGTCCTGGAGAGTAGACAGGGTGTCTGGGAAGACAGCTGTACAGTGGGGTAGTTTTAGTCCACTGATTATCCCTCACATCTAAGAGACATACATGGTCAGGGGTGCTGCATGTCCCCATTCATTATTATCAATAGATGCTTCAAAGAAATGAGTCTATTGGCTCAAAAAAGAAAGTTAATCCCATATAAGTCCTTGAAAATGTTTATAAAAAGTCCCCTCAATTAAATTAAGACATACATCCGACACTAAAATATAAAGGAGGATTAATCACTCTGTTTAAGTGTTCGATTATTGATAAGATTCCATTTTTGATCTTTTTAATTTCTTTTTGGGATAGGGAGCATTGGACAAATTCTTTTAAGTGGAAATCTTGAGGGTCAACTATTTGTGACTATTACAAATGGGTGATTATTAAAAACTAACCAGAGCACCTCTTCTCACTGCAGTTCTCCTTCTGACAATCGGTCCTTCTGAAGATGCCCTCTTGATATCCCATGACACGGGCTCCTGTCTCAGGCCGTTCACCAGGGTCAAGAGAAATAGATGTTTATCAAATGATTAGATAACTGAATGAAACCAAAATACCATAATAAAAATATTTTATGCTTAAATACCACATTTGTCTTTTTAGGAATTCTTGAAGAAAAATGATCGGGCCAAGGAATTATGTTTTGAGTTCTATGTAAGAAATTCAATAAAGTAACTTTAATAGTAAAACCAAATAAAATGCTATGTCGTGAATTTTATAATTTATTCTAATTTTTTAACCATGATATTTATATTGCAAATATTGGAGAATTCTAAAATTTTCTTTAGCTCATGAAAATTCTAGAATTTCATGTGCTGTGTATCTTTTCTAACAAAAAATATATTTAATCATAAGTAAATACCAGGTTAATTCCAACTATGCGCAGCTTTTTGGAAGTATATTAATAGTACAAAAGAAATGATGTGTTTATACAGCATATTTAGGTATTCATACAGTGGTGCAGAAACCCACTGTGTCCACATTTGAATGTTAAACAGATAGAACACTGTGCTAAATAGACTTCAAAATGTCTAAGAGTATACCAACTAAGATGACTTCCTTTAAAAAGGATTTTTAAAAAATATTAGGCATTTCCACATGTATAAGCAACCTCTATTATGAATGGGATTAAAAATCTCTTAAATTGGGATCTCTGAGTGGCAATGGCTCTCCTCTGATGCAATGTGTCAAGGAAGGAGAACGGACTCTACTTCTCACACTGGACCTTCCTTTCATGCTTGAGTTAGGGATGTGCAGAATGTAAACTGAGTGGGCAATATGTTTTCAGTAATAAATACTTTTTCCACAATCATTCGAAGAATGCTTTGGTCATACCAACTTAAGCCATTAAAAGTACATTTGGAAATACAACTATTCCCCTAAAATGACTACAAAAAATTACATCTAGAAAACGAAGACCACTGCTTATCATTGCAAACACTTTCTACTGTTCTGACAGATTCAAATGATGTAGCAGAGGCTCCTTTTAGTTTAAAAGTTGCAAGTACTAGATAGTTTTCCTGATGTATAAAGTAGAACTACATTTGATTTCATGCGAGTACTGAAAGAAATGACTTACATAAGAAATTCCTTTTTCATACAGACCAGAAGTAAAATTCAGGGGCTAATATGAAGACTCTGCTCAAGGAAGCCCTCAGAAATCTAAAACTGTTCCAGGTCCCCCTTCATCTACTAGGGCGTAGTCCTTCTCCTCATGATCCAAAACTGTAGCTATAGCTCCAGCCCTGTATCTGCAATCTTGCAACGGAAAGGAAGAAGAGGCAGGGGAAAAAAAGCAAAAGACATATTCTGGTTGTCTTTTAAGTAATAGCTTATGCTAACATGCCCTTGACTACAACATAGTTTTTGGTCACAGTCATTTGCAAAATAAGGCAGGGGAATGTTTGTTTTGGTTTTCATTTTTATGTCTTCAACTAAAAAAAGAATTTTATTAATATAAAACAAAGAAAAAATAGTTTATGTTTGACGACTTATGTTTGTTTTTTCAAACCTAAGGCTATGGATCTTTAATTCTTACCAAAAAAAAAAAAACTCCAAAGCTTAAATAAATGACAAGGAAAGTGGGCTACAGAATCTCTCTAACCATTAAGAAAGAATCAATATCATCACAAAACAAAGCTTTGCTCACTTTCCTTTGCTACACTTAGAACCGGAATGGTCATAGAAGGAGAGACTAGTCTAGATCTAGCAGCAATTCCAAGGAGTTTACAGGATTTGAAGCGAATTGGACTAATCATATCAATTGCTCACATCTCATTTCACAAATTATCAAATATTTCTTTAGTGACTTTTCTATGCAAAACACTGCACTGAAAACAGAAATCTTCCAGATGTTATTTACACTAGGAAGGTCATGGAAGTCCAATGGTTACAGAATTGCAGTGCAATGTAACGTGAATCTAATGAGTTTGAATTTTATTTTCTTAATGTAAGTCTTTTAGAGTTAGTCCCCATTCTTTCAAGAAATATTTATCGACCAACTCTAATGTGCAATGTAGAGATGCGAGACTTGAGTGTTTTTTGGCCAGAGGGAGCGGTCCCGGCATCTGTGGACATCAAGGAAGCCAGCGTGGCCGGAGCAGTGTCCCCTGAATGAGAGCCATCGAGGTGAGGAGGTGGGAGAGGTTACCAAGGACTAGACTCCGAGGAGCCTTACAGGCCGCTGGAAGGACCTGAGGTCAGCGTTGATAAATAAAACATAAATTTATTACTTTTTTTAACTTTATTTTTGTAATAAAATCATCCAAAATTTTAGTGTGAAGCTGTCATCGAAAAATCTTTTGGTTTTTTTTTAGATGATGATTTATTATTTTAGAAATAAAGTATTATACAAATACAAAACAGTTACATTTTTAAAACTCCTATGAATTATTTTCAAATCTTATTGATATTTCACAAATACTAAAGATTAACATTTGTCAGGAACTTGGAAACATTAGGATGGAGGGCAAGGTCGTGCAAGGGTCTCAATCTGGGGCTTAAATCGAAGCTTTATATACAGGATTGTTAACCTCTGATGCTTGCTAGAGAATGATAAATGCCCTATGGATTAAAAAATTAGCGGATTATTATCTTAAAAATGGGAAGAGCTAGGAAGGCTACCATGGGAGCAGATGTCCCAGAGGTGACATCTCTTCCATTTAAGGCCGCCCTGAGTGAAATCCAACTCCTTCCATCTACACTCTAAAAAGAAACCTGCCTTCAAATAACTTAATCTACACAGTCATCCCAGTCAGAATTTCTAACTTCTTTATTTAATTTCCTTCCTCCCTTCCTTCCTTCCTTCCTTCCTTCCTTCCTTCCTTCCTTCCTTCCTTCCTTCCTTCCTTCCTTCCTTTTTTCTTTCCTTCCTATCTTCATTCCCTACTTTTCTTCCCTTTTTTTTGTTCTCTCTCTCTCTTTTCTTTCTTTCTTTAAAAACTTGACCAAACAAACCTAAGTTAAGGGTGGCAGGTACTATAGTAGATGTTGAGTGCGAGTGAACAACCAAGGATTCCCAGACACTTGAGGAAAACTTGAAGAATAGAGTCAAGTTTTTAAAAAATGAATATATGAAAAAAAAATGTCAGAAAAGATAAAGTCTAGAAGATACTTTAAAAATATTGCATAAATAAAATGAGAACTGAATACAAAAAGAGAAAGATGAAAAATCACTTGGACTTTAAAACCGCCTAAATTTAAATAAAATTGAACTGAAGAGTTGTATTTTAAATCAAGTAAAATGCGTACAATATTACAGATAAATTTAAAAGAAAAAAAGAGTCATTGATAATTAAAACTGGGGGATCCTTCACCTGGTAAACAGAAGTTTTAGAATAAGAGAAAGGAGTACAGAAATGGGAGAAAAGAATCCAAGAAATACCAGAAAAGTAATTTTTACCTTCCCTAGATGGATTTCACATGCCTCAGGACACTTGCCTGTTTTTCTCCTCAATACATGCATATCGTATCCTGTATGAACTGATATGGAATATCTCATTAGTTTGTTCAGTTTGTCAGTTGGAGACTTACATTCATTTGTGAAGGGCACAACATTTTCCAGAATAATCAGTTATTAACATAGCAAAACGAAGAATGTTTCTAACTTTGTTCATATTTACAGCTTCTGGGGGTGATAAATTCCAAATACTCAGTTTTCTAACTTCTCTGTAAGAATTTAATTGAATCTATCCAGAGTTATAGCTTTTCTTCAGCGTTTAAGTAAAACAAAAAAACTATATAGCACCATATACTATCTTAATATTAAACTAACACATACCACACTGTGTCTGGGTCTCAAATACAGAAACTATTTAACAGCATATCTCAAAGGTAGAGATGACGACTTCTATGATAATATCTACAACTCCCCGAGACCCTGGGAGCTGTACATTTTCGTAGATCTAGATTTCAGCAAAATTCACCCCAATTATTTACTTGCCTACTCTTATTTGGGCTTCCAAACTCAAACGGTTCCCTCTCTGGTTAACTGATAACAGCTGCAATTGTCTGAAAGGCGAGAGAGGGGAAAAGATGCATGAAAAGCACCTGCCTTTGCACGATCTTCTGCCGACAGCTTTCTCTCCCCGACTGTGAGAGGGAAAACATTTCCCAGGCCCTTCTCTTTTGCCTGTGTACTTGCAAGCCTCCTGCAGGATGCATCTCCTTTCATACTTCACCTTTTCTCATTTTCCTCCCCACTCAATTGGGCTCTTTTTTTCCCCTCTTTCTGGGAAACCCGCTCTGGTTTCATAATTTTGCTTCTTTCCCTTCGAATTGCAGAATGACCGACTTTCAAAGAGGACGTCATTCTGAACCTAGACAACTCTCCCAGGCCGAAGCCCTCCCCTGCTGGAAGGAGATGGGCTCTGAGACTTTGAATGTTATCATTCTGGAGGACATTAGGCCTCCAGATTTCCTTGAGCCTTTTACTGAAAGCTCTGCAGATCTCAAAGGAGACATTTCACCAGACAATCAGCGGTGGCCTTACTGTGGATCTGCCCAGACCTCTCCTCATAGACAGCAGACAGACGAGCAAGGTCAAACAGCCACATGCCCCTCATGGGAAGTGCTGGGCCTGCAAAAGGGAGGAAAGAGCTCATCCACTAAAGGAGCTCAGAATGTCACGTGCGTGTGTTGACAGAGACGGGAAGAACATTTGTTTCAGAGAGAAAAATTCTCTCCTAGGTCTGTGACTAAAGCAAATTAACTGACGGGAGAAGTTAGATTCTTCATTTTGGTGATTGTATTCTTCATTTCTGACTGTTTCTTTTATTTATGGGTTCCTTATCCTTGTTTATGTTTACTATTTCTTTGTTGAAGTTCTTACTGAGCTCCACTATTCTCCCCCTAAGTTCATTCAGCATCCTTATAAGCAATGTTTTGAACTCTGTGTCTGGTAAATTGTTTGCCTACATTTCACTTAGTTCTTTTTCTGGAGCATTCTTCTTTTTTTCTGTTTGTCTGTTTATTTGTTTAGGACATGTTTCTTTGTTTTCTCATTTTGACTACTTCTCTGTGTTCGTTTTTATGTAGTAGGTAGATCTACTATATCTCCCAGACTTAGCCTGGTGGCCTTATGTAGTGGGTGTCTCCTCTGACCCAGTGGTGCAGTTTCTTTGATCATTTGCACCCTGTGCTCCAGGAGTGACCTTCGTGTGGTTGCGTATGCCCTCCTGTTGTAGCTGAGCCTTCATTGTTGTGGCCATGTCAGTGAGTGGGACTGATTCTAGGGCTAACTGGCTCTGAGGATTAGCCAAGCCCACACATATGAGCTGCTGTGTGGGACCTGACTCTAAGAAGTGGGATTCGCTAAGGAGAGCTAGTGTGCCTATTGAGACCATTCTTTGGTTATGCCACTTGTTGGGTTAATCAGGTGGCGCTCCATTGAGGTCTAACTCCAGCCTCAGGTTGTGTTGGTTCTGGAGCCCCTTGGGAGGGGCTCCCATGCAGGCCAAGGTCATCCACTGCCTGTGAGTGACCCAGGAGACCTGGCAGGAGCTAAAAAGTGATCTGTGTCTGGTTGCTGCCTGAGCTGGGCCTGGAGGCACATGGGAAAGGCCATGTCGTGAACCAAGGCTGACTGACACCAGCAGTGTGGTGGCAGCAACTCAGTAAAACGCTCGGGCACTCGCAGTCCTGAGGATGGCCGCCAGCTGGCCACAATGTTCAGTGCCTAAATAAGTCTTGGGAATACCAGGGTTACATGAGGTGGGGGGCTCAGAAACTCAGCAGGGTGGGGCAAGTGGTATTCTCTAGGTTGGGCAGATTCAGATCTCTTAGCAGTGCTGAGCCTGTGGCCATTTGCAAAAGTCTCAGTTCACATTGAGGCCATAACTGTC